>NC_133173.1:0-1250000 GCF_040802235.1 Manis javanica | reverse complement strand
TCTTACCAGAGCGCACACTTCAAAAGGCTAAGTAGTCAGAACGACCCAGTCCAAGTGTTGGAAGGAACCTGAGTGGTCATCTCCCAGGAAAAGAGTCATTTCTTTTCTTTCTTCCCATTGACTTCTGAGGGTTCAGGAGACACCTGTCATCCTCACAATACTGTCAGACAAAAGTGCAGAATCCCACGGGGGTGAGTCTCAAGGGGATGCAATGTCATCTTTTAACCACAAACTGAAGGTGTTTTTTGTACCATACGAAATCTGGTACCGATGAAACGTGTGCAAAGCACCTAAGCCCAGCACCTGACATGTACCAGGCACTCAATTTTTTGGAGGACTGAAATTTCTAAAGATTTTAATTTCTCACCATGCTCAGATCCTGTACTTTTGAGAAATCCAAAATACACAAAGCAGCAGTATTGATCCAGAGCCCTGCTGGGCTCACCACACCTCCTTTCTCAGAAAAACGGGAGCGTGTGACCCTGATGTGTGTGTGTGCAGAGATACAGGTTTAGGTATACAGGTGTTTCAAAACAGTAGATAAAAATCTTATGGACATTTAAAACAAAAAATAAACATTGGGAAATAATAAGTAATGTGCAGGAATATACGTTCTGGCATGTTCCTTCTGCTTCCTGGTGTACGGTCTTGAGCATCTTCCAAGGAGCTCAGCCGGGTGCCCTGGGAGATACTGATGCACAGGTTGTCTGATCTTAGAACATGGGCTCCAGGGCCAGGCTGCCCGGGTCCAAATGCTGCCTCACCTTTGAACCTGTGTGACCCAAGGCAAGTCATTCACCTTTCCTGATCCTCAGTTCGCGAATCTCTAAAATAGTGGTAACAGCCCCTGCCTCCCAGATATGGGGACGATTACAGTCACGTAATGTGACGTACTTAGCACAGGGGAGACGCTCAATAAACGGTGGCGAACCCAGAACCGGCATCTAATGCAAACTGTCTTTTCATAGAGGGAGAAAATAAAGCTCAGAAACGTTACTTGAGTATCCAGGCCACACAGCTGCGCATCTTGATGGCTCATTAGAAGCCATTCTCCTAGTTCCAGACCAGATCTTTTTACCGTGACCCACTAATTCTAGATAAATGGGACACACCTCAGGAGCTTCCGACTCTCCGGTCTTTATAACACTGATGTGGCCAAGACCCCAGTGCTTCTCCTTTGATAACTGTTTGGTGTCAAATCCATTTAACGTCTCCCTTTGATTGATTCCACTTTGCAATAATGGCATGGCACTTTCCAGAGCACACCACGGTAAGCCTGGGTCCGTGGCTGGCTCACCACCGTGCCCGGGTGCCAATGCAGATGGCAAGAGGTCATGTTTGGGAAACTGGACAGCTAACATCTGTGCATTTCCATGATGCAAATTTTTCCTTAAAAAAAAAAACAGACCCTGTATAAAAGTAATGAATAGAGTGGCGTCAGGCGTGGGTGGCTGTAGGTGCTACAAGAATGGCAGAATGCCGATACCTATGGAAGGTGGGTAATAGACACAGAGAGCTTGTTTTAATATTTACCTTGCATAAAATAATAAACTTTTAGAAAATAGCGAATATGGCAACGGGAAGAATCACCGCTGGTCTGTAGGTCTCAAGGACATGAGGAAATGAAGGCGCAAGAGAGGTGGTCTGTGGAATTCCAGATTCAAGTTTTTCCCCAATTCTTCATCCTCTTAATGATCAGCTGACATGAAATATACAAATATTCCTTGACGGCAAAACCACAACATCCTTTCCAAGTCTTATAAGAACATGTGAGGACAAGAGGCCATCAGCCCTTGAGTAGAAGGCGTGGGCATCACACTCACAGGAGATGGTTTGCGGACATTACGCCCCTAAACGACATGACACCACACCCAGCCCCCTTCCCCTCGAGGGGCTCCCGGTGCCCTGCTTGGGGAGGTGTCTCTTGAGAAAACAGCTCTGTCTTCCATAAGGAAGGCCACGCATTTGGAGGCTTGGAAGGTGGGCCGTGTCCCGGGGAAGACACACATGCACCCCAGCCCTGGAGAGACCTGCAGAGGCAGGGCGGCCGCTGCCACCTGGGGCCTCTGTCCCCAGAACCCAAGGTGAGTTAGACCCTGCGAGCTCTCAGTACAAACAGCAGCTCCTAGTGATTCTGCCCGTTCATTCGGGTGACTCACAGGGACTTCCAGGCCAGGGGCACTGCCCTGGCTCAGAGCTAGGGAGACCCAGACCCTGGCCCTGTGCTCCACAGGGGGGGCGGGGAGTCAGACCACCAAAGCTCTCCTAACCAGGTGGCGAGGGCTAGAAGGGAGGTCCAAGCGGAGTTCTAGGGGTGCACACAAGACATCTGCCTGGTCCACAAGACCTAGCAGGGGAGCCTGCCAGTGGGTGTGGGGCAGATTCAAAACAGCGTCTGGCAGAGAGCCAGAGCATTTGCTTGTCACGAGTGTACGGGGCATGGATGGTCACGCTACACAGATGTTTCCAGGAAAGGGGTACTGATGGCAGAGTCACCTCCTAAGGGACTGAGGCCACCTGTCCGAGTGTTCACTGACTCTGCAGCTCTTCGGTGGACATGAAGACGAGAGGACAACCCGCAGGTGACAACCCTGGAATTCAGAAGCTACAGCCACTGCCAAAGTCCCCAAGAAACTCCTGTACCCTTTCCAGTGCAGACAGAAGCGCTAGGAGCAGACAGGCAGGAGAACTGCACAACCTAAAATCACAGCCGTCACCACACTTGGCCCCGGAGTGATAATCACGGCGCTCATGTCCTATCCTTTGGGGGACGCCGGTGCACACCAAGGCGTCCCCAGGTGTTTAGGAAATAGTCTCTGGGTGCTGGGAAGTGTACGGGGATGAGGGGCCCTGGGGTGACTGGTGCAGGGACAGGCGAGCCACGCAGGGCACCATGCGGCTCCTCAGCCAGCCCGCAGCCCTGGTGCCTGGGGAGCACAGAGGTCTGCACGCGCCCTCCAAGCTTGGAGAGAGGCTGAAGCCGCCATCCGAGTGCCCTCCCAAGGGAGACACCAGCATCCCCGCCACAAGGAGCCCCCATCAGCCGGGTTCTGCCGGGGGCCTGGTGAAGCCAGACAGACAGAGTGAACAGGCCTGGGGAGACCCCCACGGGTGCAGGCAGGGCTGCAGGCGCAGCGCCCGGTCCCTCGGGCCGGCTCCTGCTAGTGGCTCTCCTTCTTTGAAGGAGCAAGTCCCAGGCCCGTCTCGAGCCCAGACCTTGCTCCTCTGCTCCGGACGCGGCCCAGTTGGCCTGTTCTGCATGTCCACTTAGATGTGCGACAGGACCTCAGCCTCAGCAAGTCTGCAGCCGGACTCCTGGCCTGGGCCCCTCTCAGCCTCCCCCGCCCTCCCCTCTCCCCAAGTTAGTAGCAACTGTTTGGCTCAAGTCAAAATTGTCAGAGTCATCTCGACAGTCCCCTTGCCCACTCGTGTCATCAAATACTGTCGGTTCTACCCGTAAAATAACATCCAAAATCTGACAGCCTCTCACCCCTCTGCTGCTATGTCTCTGGCCCGAGCCACCACCATCTCTCACCTAAAATACTGCAGGCGGCGGCGTGCAGGGGTCTTCTTCCCTCTGCCCCTGGCATGCTGCCACCCGCCCCTCTGCCCCCATGTATCATGAACACAACGCGCAGCGGGATCCTTTCCTAACCTAAGTCAGATCATGTCACTTCTCTACCCAAAGCCCTCACTTCATGCTGCGAAGGCCGAAGTCCAGGCAGTGGTCTGAGAGGCCCCACACGGGGCCCCCACCCGGCCCAGTTACTCTCTGTCCTCCTCCACCCATCTCCCCACCTCTGCACCCCACTCGCCCCACTCCTGTTCTGTGGATCCACCATGCGTGCTCCACGGCAGGGCCTCTGTCCTTGGCCCTTCCCGCCTGGCCACACAGCTCACCCCTCACTGCTCCGGGCCTGAGGTCGTTCTCTGGATGAGGCGAGTTCTCAGCGCCTTCTGAACCCTGCAGCCCACATCCCATCCCGCCCTGCGGTGTTACCGTCACCTCACCCTGCCCACACCCTCCTCTTTCTACAGTGCTTACTGTATTCTAGCCAAATACCGTTACGGTGAAGCTCATTGGGGCTGCTGCCTTTCACTGGCATGTGCCCACGTGTTCACAAAGACAGGGATTCTGTCTGCTTGTTTCGTTAGAATGCCAGGCCTGGAAGCAGGCCCTTAACACATTCGTTAAATAGGTGAATCCAACAGGATGGGAGGTGTGAGTCAGAAAGGGAAATCGCATAGCTCAAAATCCTTCAAGTGGAGCCTCCCAGGAGACAACCAGGGGCACAGTGAGACCAGAGAAGGGCCGTGGGCGGTGCACGGCTGAGGAGCAAGGCTGACACCTAAAGGTGGGGCTGCGGACCAGGCACCCCGCGTCCTCACTATCCAGGAAGTGAGGGATGCCAGCGGGAGATGGGATGGTAAAGCAACTGTGGTCCAGGCGTAGGAAGCATCGACGCATATACAACCAAGGCCTGGAGGCCAACAGCTTACAGGGAAAAAGCTACATTTATTACATATTTATATTTATGATAAATATAAAGTTATATTCATATTCACTTCAGAATAAAATCTGAAAACTCCTAGTATGATACAATACGATAGAACAGAGCAGAACTTAAATGGATGTTAGAGGGACAAGGTTCGGGGCACCAGGGGAAGGAGAATCATGTAAATTCTAAGGAGGGGTCCGCGCTACACACCACAGTCACCAGGGGTGCGCAGGGCCCTCCCTCAAGGGACTTACATATCCCATGTTCCTTAAATACAGGCCACCCGCCCATCACACCAGGCCTGCTGGTGTAAAATGGTTTAAAATGGGTCTGCCTCCAAGCTCCTACATAAGAGCCTCTGAGAAAGGGGCCCAGAAACCATTTTAACAAGGGCACCAGGTAATCCTCCCACTGCAGTCTGGGAGCTCTCTTATCACCAACTCCTCGCGCATTTATTCAGCACACACTCAGTGACGCCGCGCCAGGTGCGGGAGGTGGACCAGTGGACAGCGACCTCACAGATGTGGCCAGGTCGGGCACCGGCCAGATGGCGGGGGTACACGGGCGGCCTGCTGCAGGGACACAGGGGACCAAGGGCCGAAGCTCCAGGGCGGCCAGGAGACAGACACGGAAGCTCTGCAAGGAGGAAATAGAGATGCGGCTGCCAGGAGGTGTCGGGGAGAGGAAGGCACCAAAGGGTACTCGGCAGGCAGCGTGGGGCGGTACGGGTCAGAATGGTGAAGAGCTGTGTACAGTCCCCCGCTGGGGAGGGGTGTCCCAGGCCTCAAGATCCCCCAGGGCTGCAGGGATGGAGACAGACAGCGGGAGACACTCTGCAGGTAGAGGTCAGCCCAAGCTGCCTATCATAATCCCTCCCGTTATTATATTTTAGCTTAACGTATTCTTGATCTATCTTTCTAGGGTTTTCTTAAACTTCTAGGTAGGAAAAACCAATTTATTCCAATTAAATATATGACAGCATGCTCATTTTAAGAATTATTTAATCCAGCCAAATTGTATAATATAACATAGGTTTGGAAGTGATGAGCGAGCGAATGGTCCTTTCCTAACGTGTATGTTAAAATTAACATGATATGAATGTTACATTATGTGGATGACAGCATCAAAAACAGAGAATCTGAAATATCCTTGAATTATTCATGACAACAGATCAAATGATTTATGTTCAACCACCACACAAAAACCCAGCCCTGGTATCGCAGACCTCTGCAGTCACAGAATTATCACCACACGTCAGGTTCTGTCCCCGACAACGCCTGAGAATAGTTTTGCATCAGTTAGAATTCTCACTTGATTACCAACCATGACGAAGTGGCCTTTATATGTTCTAATTAACATATAATAGCAGTTATAATGAATATCTGGAAACTCACTTTTTGTGGATATACTCTCAAGTACAAGCTTTCTTTAGAGTTTTTCCTCAGTGTAACCACCCAGATTCCATTTTAACCATCTGGAAATGCAAGCTGAAGGAACAAACTGAAAATCAGCCCTGGGATCATTTGCGCTCCTCTTTCTTTTAGTTTAAACAGCGCTCAGTTAACAAGTAATCCGGAGCAGAGCCCCTCCCCGTGATTCAGCAAGTAGCTGATAGGGAGCAGTTGACTCAGTCTGAGCATTGAGTCTGAATGACCTAGACTTCCTGGAAACAAAGGTTTCCGGTTTCACCGTGGTGCCAGGGTCCCGTGGCACTGAGAAGTGAATCGATAATGTGGGAGTTATCAATGAGCTCCGTTACAGAGCCTGAAACTCACCAGGAATCTGAGGTGTAAGGTATCATGGGAGCATTCATATTTTAAAAGGAAGTGTGGGATTCAGTTTCCTTGGGTGCCAACGGAGAAGCCCCCCTTATCCGCGGTTTCACCTGCCGCAGCTCCAGTTACCCACGGCCAACTATGGTCCGGAAGCAGATGACCCTCCCGACTTAGGGTCAGATGGTCAGCAGCTGTCTAGCCCCAGGCCGGAGTCCTCCGCCCTCCCCTCGCTCCGTCTCATCCCATGTTATCACCTCGCAGCATCACAGCAAGAGCGCAGGCAGCACGATAAGGTATTTGGAGACAGACAGAGCCCACGGGCACACAGCTGCTATGACAGTCTATTGCTGTGACCGATCTATTTAGTATTAGTCATTGTTATCTCTTACTGGGCCTAACTTATGAACTAAACTGTCACAGGTGTACATGTGAAGGAAAAACATGGTATCAGGTTCGGTACCACCCGAGGTTTCAGGGTTTCACTGGGGTCTTGGAACGAATTCCCTGCGGATGGTGGGGGTAGGGGCTACGGTACAACCAAAACATCCCCGGGGCTCTAGCCTCACCCACCAAACCAGGCCTGCCCTGGCATCACCGACATCCGCGGAGCGTGGAGAAGGAAGCAGCTTCTTAAACACCCTTTCTGATGCATCTGGCAGTGAGTGTGATCGGAGCATTTTGGCTATTACAGCTCTAATCATTCTATCAGAACCCAAACAACAAAACACCCCCTTTCTTGTGCTCTTCCCAGTGGAAGGCACTGAGCTAGAGCACAGGACCTGGTTGCTATTATTAATTACCATCACCACTATTTAACTGGGGTCAAAAACGTTAGGGAACTTGCGGGAGGTCAAGCAGCTAATAAGTGGTACAGGCAGGACGGGAGTCCACCAGAGAAGGTGGACCTGCTACCGAATGAGCACCGAGGTCCCTGAGGCCAGATGCTGGGGCCCGAGTGGGGCCGTCGGCACGGAAGCCAGGGGGTGAGTCACCCCACTGGGCCGGAGCGGGAGGAGCAAGAGCGGCAGAGGGAGGCGGGCAGCCTGGCGGGTGCGTCCCCGGGGCGCATCGCCCAGCAGGGCAGAGGGGCTTCGTCAGCAAGGGGGCACGGCCCCTTCCACCACGATGCCACGGCACCGGTAGAGCCTTCAGACGGAGCCTCCACAACTATCCTAAAAAAAATACACAAATACGCTTGGAAGAGAAAACACATTAAGGAGCGTCCCCCATCAGGACCGAAACACGGAATGGTCTGCTGGATCGCCCGCCTCTGGATCACCAGAGGAACGTAAGGCCCCCCAAAACAGAACCATGGGTGAGAACTGGTGGGCTGGGTGTAAGAGCTCAGAATCTGGTTGTGCAGGAGGGCATAGCCCAGGGCGACGGTGCCGTGAGGGCAGCCCACAAGCCAGGCATAGCACAAGAACTTGCGAAGCAGGGAGAGCAGACCCCAAAGGAAATCGCGCTAAGCGAACCCCGCAGTGCAATCCACCTGCATCGGTGCCAGCAGGTCTGCCCTTCAGCGTATGTTCTTCCTAACGGCCTAAGTCTCTTTTTGGCTGCCTTGAATGCAAGACGATATTCCATTTCCTTTCTAGATATCACTGTGCTCACCCCTCCTGTCGAACGCTATTCAGAACACACTGTTTCTCCCATCCCTAATCAGTTATGCTCAGGTAGGAACCCTAAGCATGCCTCCCGGTGGCGCTGTGGTATTCCCTCTGAGGACACGGAGCACACGGCCACCGCAGGCCTTCACCCAGGAGGGTCACGGCGCCCCCACTCTGGAGAAACGCCTCCTGAGGGCCCTACGTGTCAACACCACCCACCACCGACAGAAGGTGCTCTTCAGGGACCCCGCTACCGTGGCTTTCCTGTGACCTGTGGATTCTCCAGTCACAGATCCTACGAGTCACAGACACAGTGCAATGCTTCTAAACTCTATGCCATCCGTTCACGACAAAATGGAGACAGTATGGGATGAATGGTACTAAGGGGAACCCACTAGTGCTGGGTACAAACACAGTATCTGTACATGTGCGTTTAATGCTTAACGGCCTGCTGGTCAAGTGACATAACTTTGGAACGTGCCTTTTGCACAGAGGCACCAAAATTCTCCTCCCTGCCACAGGCCCTGCTTGTGCTTCTCTGACTGGGTCAACGATTCTCCGTCTATGTCCCCAGACATCTGTCATGAACGTCTGCAGATGGCACTGGTGGGCACCAGTAACAAACGCCACCCCAGTTCCCCTCACTCTCCGTTTTTCTAGATGAAAATGTTTGAGGTAAAATGCTCTCCGCCCCTCTTACACCTCATTCTCTGGCTCACGTGCCTGTTTGGGGTCAGCCTTTCACATCAGCTCAATTCGCTCCCTCTTGAATGACAAGGTCCACTTCTGCGTGTCTACCGTCACGTCACTCCCGACCAAGGGGACCCCCACCCCGCCCCAGGCGATGTGTGCAGAGGCGGCTCCGCCCACCCACCCCCTCCTCACCCGGGGCAGCCCTTCCTGGGACTAGCGCCTCCCCAGCTCAGGTTGCACCACCGCCCTCCTATAAGGCTGCCCAGTTTTCACAGCATCCTGTCCTGGGATGCATTTCTAAGCGATCCCAACGCCTGCTCTCAATTGCTTATATTCCCAACACACTTACAATGTTGGTGACACGAATGCAAAGCGCATCCCACCTTCGCCTCTCCGTCATACCTGGGGTCCCAGCTGCCTCTCCCAGTTCCTAGGCCCAGGTGGGGGCTGAACATTTGTGCCCCCTCCCAACTTCTACGTTGAAACCTACCCCCCAAAGTGATGGACTAGGAGGTGAGGCTTTTGGAGGGTGATGAGGTGTGAGGGGGGAGCCTCAGGAATGAGACCAGTGCCTATAAAGCAGCCCACGAAAGCTCCCTGTCCCTTCCGCCATGCGAGGACACAGGGAGAAGCCAGCAGTCTGCAGGGGGAACGAGAGCTCCTGGTGGACCCCAACCACGCTGGCCCCTGACCTCAGACTTCCCACCTCCAGAACTGGGAGAAATAAATGTCTTTGTTCATAAGCCACCGTCTGTGGCACTTTGTTATGGCAGCCCGACAGACCAAGACACCCACTGGGTTCTCCCAAGCTCAGTCCACACTCTCCTTGGCTTCTTCAAACCCCACCTCTCTTCTACCCCTTCTTCAGTTCCTTTCCAAATGCTTAAAATAATCATCTACTAGCCAAATAGCAATAAACACCTTTCTTCCTGAACCCCCCATTCTAGACGGCTGCTCACTTACGCCTCGTCACTAGCTTCCCCATCCACGCAGGTGGGGCCTCCACACTTGGCAGTGTTTGTCTGAAGTCCCCCTTCAGTGGTAGCTCGCGACAGCCCACTAGGAGCTGGCGGATGGATGGATACAGGATGCAGAGAAACACAGAGGAAGGGTATTATTACTCTTCTGGTCAATACAGATGCTTCCATCGGGCAAGAACCCCCATACCATGGATATAAAGTGGATCATACCTCAGGTCAATAAATATATTGTAACCCCTTTACGCTGTCTAAGGTGGGACCTACTGGAGGTAAAATAAGATCCAACTCCTTATAAGGCTCCAGCTCAGGAAAAACTGAATTCATCTCATTTATATATGGGGCACCCCATAATAAGTACATAATGAGTGCCTATTACTTTAAGGCACTTTGTCTGTTGTTGAGAACATAGAAGCATGGAGCCCCTGCCCTCAGAGAATTTTCAATTTAACGGGAATACAGTTAAATAACAGGACGCAGTAAGTGCAGGTAAAGGTGCTGAGTTCCAGGTGCCCAGACACCAAGGGATCTGTGAATCCAATCGGAGCTAGTCAGGACGGAGTGTTCCCAGCACAGGAAAGGGGCACAGCGAAAGGCCAGCTGCACACCTCTGAAGGAGGGCACCCATTAGGTCAGGTGCTGTGGGGGATGCAGCCCAAGCCCAGTGAAGGGGTCACTCAGGACCATGGAGGCCCTCCCATCAGTGTCTTAAGCAGTGTGATTAACCTGGAGGTCAGGGTGGTTAACCCCTGGAGGCAGAAAAGGGGGTGTGACCCGGACACAGAAGGATGGGTGCATGGGGTGGAATGCATTCCTGCTGTGAACGGAGCTGTAAATGGGCAAATACTAGGGCCTGTTGCAGGTGAGGTTACAGCAGAGCTAGAGAGCAGAGGGCAGGCTAAAGGCACACAGGTAAGGGGCTGGCCAGCTTCAGAACCAGGTAACTCCTTTATCACAAGAATAGCCAGCAGGCACACATGCACCTGAGAAATCTGGTAAACAGGACCACACGTGCAGTGGAAAGAATACCGAACTAGCAGTCAGGAGACCCACTGCCAATTCGCTGGGAGGTTCTCCTCCTGCTGAGCAGGTGGGCAGAGCGGTAAGCAAGACTGAGGTGGGAAATGGATGTAGTGGTTCCCAGCCAGCATTCTTTCTCTTCTTTTTCTTTTTTTTTAATGAAATAAAATGGAAAAGTCTGCCATGTGCATCTCCCATAGAAAAATGTTTTGTGATGCATTTGCTTCAGATATAGATACAGGTGTGTGTGTGTGTGTGTGTGTGTGTGTGTATGTGTGTGTGTGTCTGTGTCTGTGTCTGTGTGCACGCACACATGTGCTTCTTACTGTGTGATCACAATCCAAAAAGTTTGAAAAGCTCAGGACAGGGGGATTTGTATGGTTTCTTCAAATGTGGATTCTCATTTGACCTTTAATTTCTAACCTGTTTTACAGATGTATAAATCAATCTAGATATGAGTTCTAGCATAAAATTAAATAAACCATAGTGAAAATTTAGATATACCAACAGATAACTCAAAATTGAATCGAACTGAATTATCTGTCTAAAACAATGCCCTTAATTAAAGATGACCAACGTTTCCAGGAAGAAACTACGCCTCACATATGCCGTAACAGGCACACACCTGTTTATTCAAGGCGAAGAGTCAGCCTTATATATGAAAGGCTTTCATCCTAATCAAGATACGCACACAGATGGACAAGGTTCAACAGAAATGTTAATACGAAACCTGATAGTCAAGGTAGGATTTTAATATTTCACTTTGAAAAAATTTAATGCTACCAACCTTTATTTTTAACTCTTTACCAATTGCAAATTCTGGCAATCTTTTGATTGTATGTGACATAGAGTTTTTAAATCCTTTACTGGAACAGGTGGCTTTTAACTACTTGTGGATTCTGACTCAACGTATCTGCATATGATACATTCTCATCTGCCTAAGCCATTTTCGGAAAACTACACTCCAAATGTGGTCCTTCAGGACTTCAGGAGAACATGAATAAGCAACATATATTAAATCCTAAGTACTTTGCTGCTGGACAAGCCATTTTCCCAGAAAAGCAAAGGGTAATTTATAAGCATAAGTCTGAATGGGAATGGAGACAAAATCATTACATTTTGGAGACATGCATAAGTCAAGCACATTTTAGATAAAACTCTTGGAGCGTCCATAACCGTAACAGCACCACCGGTACTTATTCTGGGGACTCTCTGTCTGAAGAAAGCACATGTCTTACAGGCATGGTCTCACGTTTGTCACCATCACTGCTACGGGGTAGGTTAGAGGTGGCACTGACGGGAAAATGAGAGCTGGGCACACACAGGCCACAGGGCTTCACTTAGCAGACTTTGTCTAAGCTGAGAGTGAACCCCCTCTTCTGGGTGCTTGTTTAACTAGGACTGAGCCGTTATCCATGCACCTCAAAGGCCCTCCTCGGTACTTCCCAGTCCTTCCGTGAATACTAATTCAAGGTCAAGACGTTCCCCAAGCCCGGGAAGATCGCCCCGGGCTGTCCCTGAGGCTCTGTGCAGCGGCGTCCGGCTTCTTGCCCCTCTGCCCCGCCGGAGGCACAGCTACCCCACCGACCCTCCGGCCCTTGCAAGGCCTTCCAGACCCGGCCCGCCGCGGGGCGCGTCCCACCGGGCAGGGCTGGGGAGGTCGCCCCGGCTGGCCCGCGGACGCACGCGGCGGGGACCCGGGCTCTCGAGGCTGCTGAGCCCAGCCCAAGGTCACCTCGGCCAAGGACCTCCCCCCAGCTGCCTCCTGCGCCCGGCATCGGGCCCCGCCGCCCCCGGGCGTCCGCCCAGCCCGCTCTCCAGGGGGCGGAGAGGACGGGCCCGGCTCGCCCGCAGCAGCAGCAGCCCCGGCCCGGCCCGGCGACCCCCGCTCACCGGGTGCGCAGCGCCTGCCAGGCGGCGTCGATGTCGGCGTACAGGTTCTTCTCGGAGGGCTTGCCCGAGCTCACGCCGTAGCCCGAGTAGTCGTAGGAGAAGATGTTGCAGTTGATGCGCGAGCCCAGGCCGATGTAGAAGCTGCACATCTGGCCCAGGTCCACGGCGTTGCCGTGCGAGAAGAGCAGCGTGTAGCGGCTGGCGGGCGCGCAGCGCACGAACATGCAGCCCAGCCGGTTGTCGCGGGCCGTGCGCGAGAAGAAGACCTCGACGGCGTCCAGCTCGCGCTGCGAGTACTGCCAGTCGGCGCGCTCGCTCAGGTGCAGGCTGCACGCGCCCGGGCCCGCGCCCTCGTCGGGCGCCGCCGGCTGGGCCGAGGCCGAGGCCGGGGCCGGAGCGGGCGCCGCCGACTGGGCCGGGGCCGGGGCCGGGGCCGGGGCGGGCGCGCCGGCGCCGCGCTGCTCGGGCGCCAGCACCGTGTACGTGGGCTCGGGCGGCAGGAAGGCCAGCTTGGCGGCGATGCGGCCCGGGCAGGGCGGGCAGCAGAAGAGCCAGCACAGCTCGCCCAGCGAGAAGCCGTTCATCCTGGGGCCGGGCCCGGGCATCGGGGCGGCTGCGGCCCGCCGGCCCGGCAGGCAGGCTGGGGAGCGGGGCGCGCGGTGGCGGCGGCGGCGGCGGCGGCGGCGGCGCGGGCTGCGGCCTGGCGGGGAGGAGGCGGGCCGGCGGGCTGGAGGCGGGGCGCCGGGCTCCCAGCCGGAGGCTCAGTCGGCCCCGGCCCCGGCGAGGCGCGGGCGGCCCGGCCCGCGCGCCACACAAAGCCGGCTCCGCCCCGCCCGCCGGCCCGGCCCGCGCGCCGCCACTTCCGGGAGAGCGCGGCCCCGGGGCGGGGCTGCGCGCCTGCCTGGGCCCGGGGCGGCCGGCCGGGGAGCGCGGCCGGGGAGCAGGGGGTCCCGAGGGCGCGCGGGCCGGGGCCGGCGCGGTGCGGGTGCGGGTCGGGGGGCTTTCCGCCGGCGCCCCTCCCCCGGGTTCCGGTCCCCACATCCAAGCCTGCCATGGTGGGAGGCTCTCGGGAATCTGCCCCAAGAAAATGAATGGGGGCAGAGCCGGGTCGGACGTGCAATGGCCGCTGGCCCCGGAGGTCAGCGCCGCGCGGGGCTGCCGCTGCCAGGCGCCCGGAGCGCAGGGTCGCCGCTGCCGTGGGACAGGCCGTGCGTCCCCGTTACCCGCGGCTGTTTCCGCGGATGTAGCAACAGTTTGCCTTCCCGGGCGCACGACTGGGCCTTCGGAACGTGCCTGTGTCTGCAGGACATGCGGGGCCACACCACGCTGAGCAGCCTCCTTCCAGACCAGCAGGCCCGGGTTTTCTGGGGAACCAGGTGTGCTTTACAGCGCTGAGTTCTCCGGAATTTTCCGTGCCAGGATTTTGAAGTTGTCATAATCATGAAAGATTTCTTACACTGGGGCAAGTCCACTGTAACCTTGACATTCACCTTTCAGTGTTTTTTTTTCAAACCTGACTCCCAAGTGGCTTGAAACAGAGCAGGCTCCCGTGCCAGTGCCCAGAGTCGTCCGGACGTCCTTCACCCTCCTGATTTGGCAGCCCAGGTCCCTTTCAGACATTGACAGGACCTACCCTTCCTGGACTGCCAGCTGGGCAGCCAGAGTCAGGGAGGCCGGCGGCATGGCTGCTGTTTTAACTCACAGACGACCTGGGAAGAATTTTAACTTTTGCTGGAGCTTATATTTGAGCACCCTCGTCTAAATGAATTCGCCCACCCTGATTTCAGGAACCTTCAGGACCTACTTTTAAAAGACCTAGTTAAAAAATCTTTTTCACTCATAGTTTTTAGATGTTTTTGAAATATCCAGGAACTTGGTTAAAGAAAACCTGGTTAGCAAAACCTGTTCAGACACTAAATACGTCTTAGTCTGTTTTTAAGTTGTGCCCACTTGGTGAAGTCTTACCTAAAAGCACATGTTTAGCTTCACAAGCCTGGGTTTCCTTCTTTAAAAAAGTGTGACCTTGCTACAAAGTCTGAGGTCGGGCATTACTGTATTTCTCATGTTCCACGTGTATTTATGCAATGTTTTCCATGACCTTGGGTGTTGGATCTTTTTGCAAGAGCTAGAAAGGTGAGAAAGACGGCCCCTGCTCTCAAGTACCTTACAGTCTAATCAGAGCGTCAGGAGAAGATTCAGAATCCTTTTTCGTGTGCCTTGGAAAAAAAAGATCAACTTTACCACACAGCATGGAATGAATAGTTCTGCCCTGTGAAATGTGAAGGTCAGGATTACTCGCTGTTCACGTGGACCTTAAAGAATGTCTGCGTGGCTCCTTACCTTCTAGTAGAGAAAGGTTTAACTCTGAGTTTGAGTCAGCAGACATACTGGGTGCCTACCATGAGTCAGTTACCGAGTTGATCCAGGGAATGTGGCTAAGACACAGCCGCTCCTGCCTCAACACGCTCAGGCATGATGTGTAACTCGCAATAACTGCACAGCTGGTAAGCTAAGCAGTATTCCAAGTAGCTAAATGCATTGGTCTCTGCCATTTGATGTTGGCCCTTTACATGCTGAATTTGCCTTCCATGGTCGTCTGCCTTATATTGAGTTGCTCAAGATCACCTCAATTTATAAGTGAAAAACTGTGTCAGCAATGCAGAGGAAATGATCCGTTTTTTTTAATTGACCGTGAGAGAAGGGCACTCATGCTTAAAAACTGAATCTGGTTAAGACGGAAGGTAAAAAAAGAAATCTAAGATACACTGCCCTGTTAAACTTTTCCTTTTTTTTTTTTAAGTTGAGAAGTGGGTGTTCTGTGAAGGCAAGGAGCAGGTCTATTTGGGAACCTCTATGTCTCCCATGCCTGACATAGAGAAGATGTCCAGTAAAGCATTGACTAAATCGATAAACTAAAGAATGAATGGGTAGTTTGGTGACTGTATCGAGACAGAGCCTGTTCCCTCTGGTTTGGGCAGGACTGTAGGAGTAAAGGCCTCCTTCAAGAGCAGAGGGGCTCAAAGCTGACAGCAGGGTCACTGCGTGAGCAGGCTGCACACATCCTCTGGCTAAGGAACTGACATTCTCCCCACTTTCCTACTAACAGAGCCCAGATTTGGTTCTGGGTGACGGTGCCCCCAGTCAGGATGCACAGTCCCCCACCTCCTCTGCTTAGAGGGCAGCCACGCGACGCAGTTCCGGCCAGTGGTCTCTACACAGAGAACTTGGGGGAAGCTTCTGAGAAGACTGAACAGTGGCAGCCTCATCTGCAAGGTCCCCTTCGTTCGCACGGGGGTCGCAGGCATTGTCATGTGAGCTAAGGCAGCCACCTTGCGACCATGGGAGCGAATCTCATGGCTGGAGATGGTGGAGAAAGATGAGTCTGGGCCCTTCACGGCGTGTGGGAGAGCTGCCCCGTCGCCTTTGTGGCTTGGTGTTATGTGAGAAAAGTAAGTCCCTTTATGTCCCTGTAGTTGGGCGTTTTGCTTCCTGTAGCCTAATGCGGGGATTAGGAATCTGATTCAGGAATCAAAAGCAGATGCGTGTTGTTCTTAACCGCTTTCTCAATAAGGACAGAGACTGTTCGGTTGCTCAACAGCGGACCAGTTATCCCTAAATCCTGCTCGTTAAGCAGTAAGCTATGATAAAGCTAAAGATGGGATAGATTTTTAATAGGAGATAGCTATTAAACCAACATATCTGGAATGTGAAGAAAATAAAATCTTACAAGTTTGAAGGTTGCAGAAATGGCACTTGGAGGCGCTGCCAGGGCACCTGTGCGGGTGGAAACTCGGGTAAGGGGCCTGCCAGGCAACTCAAAGCTTTTGGAGACGGAATCCCTTTTCCTAGAACCTTTCTCGGCCTGAGGGCTCTTATCAAAAGTGTTGTAAATGAGGCCGCCGAGCCCAGCTGGGGAGAGCACAGAGATGCAGGAAATGCCGAGCAAGCACCCTGAGAGATAAGGGTGGACAGAAAGTCAACAGCAGCCTCCCACACAGGCGCTTTTTCCCTGCTCCGTCCACTGGCGCGGTGACTGTGTCTTCAACCCTGCATTGCTTATCGGTCTCATCCTATCCCCTACTCACGGATTCTTAACAGGAGTCCCAGAGGCTCTGAAGTCGATCCCAGAGTTTGGGCTTGGAAAGCTCCTGAAAGATAGGGACAGCTTGTTTTTGAAAGGAACGCTCATCTTGTCTTTTGCTGTGCGATCAGCACCGGACATTATGTCCTAGCGCGTGATGGGAACTCCAAACGTGTGTCAGGTGATCGGAATTAGATTTATGGTCATTTCTAGTCGCTTTTTCTAAGTGTGCAAAGATTTGACAACTAGGTGAAATAAGTAATATTTTAACGTGGGAAGTGGAAAGGAACGGAGTTTTATAGGCTGTTGCAAATCTAATTTCAAGGTGATAAGGGAAAATATGGCCTCAATTTTTAAGTTCATTCAGAAATTCTGATAGTTACACATTAAAACATGAATGGTTAATCTGTAGCGTTATTTCAGGGAATTTACAATAACAAACATTAAATACCTACTCCAAAAAACAGCAATGCCAGCACCAGACCAGACAAAGAAGCGCAAATGGCCCAGCTGTTCATGACACATACGGTAAAGGTGACATTCAAGTCAGGGGCGGTATGTTGATTTATCCAGTACCTGGTGAAATACTTGAGAAAAGAAAAGGAGGTAAAGTTCCATTCTGATGGATCAAAGTATCAAAGTTTTTTTTTAAATGAAACCAAATAACAACTGGAAAATATAAATGAAAGTTCACATTATTTTGAGCATAATTCCAAAGGCAGAAATCACAAAAGAAAAGATGGGTGATTTTACAACATAAATTTTCTGTCTTCTACATAAACTGAAATCTTTGGAGCTGATGGGCTGTAACGGATTTGCTGCAAAAAAAAAATAAATCTGGGCTGGGAGTGGAGTAGGGAGATAGACAGGAACAAGATTGGTTAGTTGGTAATTGTTGAATCGGGGTGATGAGTTGATGGCTCTATGGGGGGTAGATATATTATTCTCTACTTTTGTATATGTTTGAGAGTTTCCGTAACAAAAAAAAATCACATTTTTTAAATCTTCAGAATGTTGAAAAACTAGGCAAAAATATTTGCTATGAATTCATCATTTAAAAAAAAGACAAAACACCCCAATGGAGAAAATGGGCAAAATATGTATAAGCAAGCATTTTATGAAAATGGCCAATAAGTATACAAAAAAAGGATTAGACTCATTAGTTATAAAAGAGAAAATTTTTTAAATGTATCTTTAACCTTATGAGATCGATCCAAAAATTTTTTTTAAAAAAGGATTAGAGAGACCTAGGGCTTTGTTGAGCTGTAGAAAAGTAAGTACTTTGATGTGCAGCTTCCTGGCAGGTGTGTTAATTGGCATTAACTTTCTGGAAGGAAACCAGACAATATATATCAAAACTTAAAAGCATACCAAATTTCCAATCAAGATATTCAGGTTGGAATTTAGCCTAAGGAAGTAATTGGTTTTGCACATAGATTTTAAAAAACTAGTATGTTTACGACAAAAGAGTTTATAATACCAAAGCAAATAACCGGGAACATCCTCCAGGGATGGAGGGCTGCCCTTCCCCGGGCTCACTGTGCCCACCTTCTGGCCCATATGTCTGGGATCTGTAAGTAGTAATTCTGGTGATTTTACTTCCCTTGTGTGGGAACACTGAAACCGCCTCTTCAGTTAGAAGGACCCAGGGGTTTTTGCTTCACGGATGCTGAAGGAGCCACCTGCCTGCCCCTGAAGTTGGCCTGTGCCTCCTCATTCCGAAGGTTATAATCTGCTTGTTCTTAACCCAGTTCACCAGCTCTGGCTTCTCAGCACAGAGATGCATCTGTTCTTCCACCCCTTGGAATTTGGGGTTGCCTGTGGCTGCTCTGATTGGCAAAATGTGGTAGAAGTGGTTCTGTGAGCCTTCGAAGGCTGGGTCCTCGGAGGCTCACAGCTCCTGCCTGGCTCCATGGTCTGCCCGCTCTGGGGAAGGGAAGCCGCCCTGCTGGGAGGGGGCTTGAGCTATCCCGCTGGAGAGGCTACGCAGAGGGAGATGCCCACCCAGCCCCCCGGCCCCTCTGACCAGCCCAGCCCAGCTGTCAAACATGAGACACCAGTGTAGAAGCCTTCAGGCCATGTCAGCCTCAGCCACCAGCTGAGCACCACCTCAGGGAGGACTCCAAGCTAAGCCCACAGCCCGTAGAACCGTGGGAGAGAACAGATTGCCATGGGCACCCAGCTTTGGAGCAGCTTGTTAGATAACTGGAGCAAGAACATTTTCATCAGGCACATAACATCCTCTTTATTAGAACTCATTGGAAAAAGTTTCCATTTAAACTGATACCAAGAGGAACTGAGCAATGAATTGTCCCTCCATCATTCACACACCTCCAACTGATGGATGCTGTGAATTTTACGGTCCAGAATTCGATCCTTTCACATTGGCTGACCAGCCAATTGGCTGACAGAAAGCAAAGGGCCAAATGCTACCCTTTTTGAAGCTACTGTATAGGTGATCATTTGCCATTATGGTTGGAAAAAAATTAGATTTTGTTGTCTCTTTGGCTTTTTTTCCTTTATTTTAAACCCCCACTTTTATGCTAACTTAAACTTTATAAAGTTTTGTAAGCTTTCTTAAATCACTTTTGTAAAAAGGCTGAGTGTAATTAATATAAATAAATACCTTATTTTCCAGGAACCGCACAGGGCTTACAAAGGGGTCACAAAGTTGCAGAAGGCATGGTCCTGCCTGCAGGGAGAAAGACCTTTACAAAAATGACTTTTGCAATCACTACATCACTCTCCTGATACGAGAAATCCTAAAAGTACTCTGAGAATATGGGATGATTCTTTCCATTGTGGGGCCTGCTCAGAGCCAGGCTTTGAAGGGATGAGTCATTCTAAGCAAAGAGAACAGTGCAAAGAACACTGTTTCCCCTCCTAAGATAAACAAACCCCTGCACTGGTGCCATTGATCTGTCGCCTCCAGGATTATTCTAGAAACTTCTCGCTCTATCAGCTTCAGTCTCTACTGGTCCCTGAATTCTTCCCTTTACCTGGCAGGATTCCCAAGTTTCCCCATTTTTTAAACAACCCTTACCTTCCGGGTGCCTTCCTACCTACTTGAGCTTCTATACGCCTTTCTCCCTTCACTGCCAAGCCTTTGAGAAGGGTGGTCTATACTCACTACCCCCACTTTATCCATATCAAATACCCCACAACCCCAGTGATTCCCAAACATGTCTGTGCATTAAAACTATCTGAGTATCTTTTAAAGCTTCCAAGGCCCAGGTCACACCCAGTCCAGTGAGTCACAATCTCTGGTGGAAGGACACAGGCGTCACTATTAGAAACTCCCCAGGGAATTCCGATTCCAGTTCGGGGTCACTGCCAAAGTCTCCAGGCTGCTTCCTTGAAGACCATAAATTACCGTCTTGTGATTAAGTCTGATACTATCTTCTTATTCTTTATCCTGTTGATTTTTTCAAAATCCGTTGAAGTAGTGGGCCACCAACTAAGGATGAACTCCTAGCGTTTGGAACCTTCATGGCGTGGTCCCTAACAAAATGGGAACTTTGTGCTGCCCAGGTAAATGGGTTTTCTGGGGCATCATAAAAAACGTGGGCTGGAGCCTGGAGCCTGGAAGCCATGCACATTCTCTGATCTGGGATGGGCACCAGGAGGGTGGACCCGGCTTCCAACAGCAGGAGGATGCCCTGCCGGACAGGCAGAACTTGCTTATTCACTGAGCAACCATTCTGTTCCTGTTCTTCGCCATGCCGCAACCAAAGTGCTAACAGGGGTGGATGGCAGATGTTGAACATCCAGGAAGCAGTCATGCTCCACCCCTGGGAAAGCGGGCAATCAGGAACGGCTCCAAGGAGGTGAGTTTGAGCAAGACAAAGTATCCGGAACATGTAGAGACAGGTGGGGTGAGAGGTAACCCACGAAGCCGGCCAGAACCGAGAGGGAGAGAGCTCACATTTGTGTTGCCCTACCTCTGTGCCAGGCAGTAAGCAGGGCATTGCCACGGGTCGTGTTCCCCAAGAAGCGAACTCTGATGGGGATGAGCATGTGTGCAGTTTATCAGGGGCTCTTGGGATCAGCACCTGTGGGAGGGAGAAAAGGGAAGCAGGACGGGGCACGGGAGGAGCTGGTCCGCGATGGCACAGTAAGGGAGGCCTCACCGCCTGCCTGGGTGTTCGGAAGGCCAGAGGGGTTGGTCCACTCCACTAGCACCACACCCGCTGTACACCTCGGAGAAGAAGTGCGAGTCTGGTTCTGACTGCGAAGTTCATGTCCGTTTCAGGCCGTACATTCCCAATTCTTGACCTGGAGTGATTGTCACGTCCAAGGATGTGAAAACTGGCTCTTGCGGGTGCAAAACCATCTTAGACATCACAACCACATGTGGCTCTCCAAAGACCACAGACACATGACAAATACACCCCTGTGCTATTAAATGCATCCAGTGCTATTAGAATCTCATGGGAGCGGTAAAGGGAAAGACATATCTGAAACATTTGGGGGAACAGTAGAGACACAAAGTCGGGAAGCATCATTCTAGGGAATACTTTGGAGGGGTGAAAAGGTGTAACATGAAATTAGATTGTACATGTTGAGCCTAAATTATGGAGGAATCAGGAAATGTGAGGGTCGCCCCGTTGACCTCCTCTTCCAGGCAGCAAGGAGCCCTCTGGGATTTTCTACCAAGAGAAATAACACGTTAGAAGCGCACTAAGCGCAGTAGTGTGGAGGACGGCTCAGAGACAGGGACAAGGAAGGCAGAGTGGGTGGGTGGTCGTCGCAACAAGCCACATGAGAGGTAAAGAGTCTGACCCGATCACTGATAGCAGCACCGGGGAGGAGAGCACGGGACTGCAGAGGTGGAGATGCGCAATCGGTGGCCCCAGAAGCTGACTCCGTGGGAAGGTCGAGTGCAACCATGAGCCCTGGTGACCAGGAAGATACGGTCGCGGAGTCAGAGCGAACCCGGAGGAGGAAGCCTGTTTGAAAGGGGTGAGGTGTGAGGTGACTGGGCCAGGAGAGGACACATACGACGGGCAGCTTGCTCCCGACAGACAGGAATTTTTGCTTTATTTTGGGAAGTCATGGAGGTAGAAGTGGTGACTGAAGCCAGGAGGGTAGGTGACAGTGCAAAGGCAGAAAACAGCTAAGCCGCCCCCATTGGGAAATGGCCACATTTTGGATTGTGAAATCCGAGGAGCCGGTGAAGACGTCCGTGAAGAACGCAGGTGTGAGCAGGAGCTGGTACCTTTCGAATCCAGAAGAAGAGTCATAGAGGGAAAATGTCAGCACACGAAACATTACAGGGCGGGAGGTGGAGGCATTTGGTCCGGTTACTGGGGTAACCCTGTGGTCTTTCAAGAAGACTGTTCAGTCGAGCGGATCCAAGTTGAAAGGACATAGGATCAGGCAGTGGCCAGTCATGACTGAGAGTTTGGGCTGTGGACCCTGAACCGTCACCTACCGCTTGCTAGCTGCACGATCTCCACTTTGTCACTTTAAACCAGTTACTTCATCTATATAAATTTGGATAAATGGAGCCTATCTCTGAGAGACTGGAAACTAAATGAGATATATTATGGGGAACTTGCGCTATAGTAGGTGCTCAATAAAATTTTAGCTCCTCACCTTGATCAAGCATCTGGTAAGAAGAGGAAGAAATAGGTAGTGTTGATTTCTTAGGGCTGCCATACAGACTGCCACAGACTGGGCACCCTAAAACAACAGACAAGTATTCTCTCCCAGCTCCGCAGGCTAGAAGTCTCGCGTCAGAGGCACGCTTCGCCAGAAGGCTCCTGCGGAAGTGTCTCCCAGCTTCTGGTGGTCCCAGGCATTCCTCGGGACTCCAGGCCCTGCCTCTGTCTTCACACGACGTCCCTGTGTCTGTGTGTCATTCTGTCTCTCCCAATATCCAACCCCTTTCTCTTGTAAAGACGCCAGTCATTGGATTTAGGGTCCGCCATGAACCCATGATGATTTATCTAGAGATTCCTAATGAACTAATTCTTCAGTGACTGCATTTCCAAATGAGGTCCCATTCCGAGGTTCTGGGCCGAGGTTTTGGGTCACCAAATTTTGGTGACCCCATTCAACTCACTGCCATGGTGTTGGGTTTAAAGAGATTCAATGGTGAATAGCAGAAGGAAGATATGGCTATATTTTGCTTTTAGGAGAGGGCATTTCTTTTATAAAATAGAGGAGACCTGGTGATTTCCACAGGCAGGGGAAGGAGAAAATGAGAGGAAACTGAAGTTTCAGGAAGGAATGCCTAATGCAGCAAGAAGAGAAGGGAGACGGCGGAGAACACCAAGTACCCAGAGAGGACCGGGTGTGGCCGAAGCCAGCATCCCACCTGCCAGGGCAGCTGCAGAGGAGAGGCGAAAGCTGGAGACAGGCAGAGCGGGAGGGGCCACGCAGGGAGGTTGGAGCTCTTTGCAGCGAGTTGGTAAACTGGATGTGTGGTCATCTGTGAGAGCAAGTGGGTGCGGGAGGACTGGACAGGCCAGCATGGACAGCTGAGGTCTGGAGCACTGCCTTGGAGTAGGCAACAACGTGTGACCGTAGGATGAGCCGCAGCAAGCACCCAGCTGGGGTTCCGGAAAGCCGTTCGTTGAAAAAGACCTTCGCTGAGTAATGACGTTCACGAAACAACTCCTGTGCTTGAAGAGACACTGAATTTTAGGAGGGCATCTCAGGACAGGTTGCTCTTCTTTAAATTACTCATCTAATTAGAGAAAGCAAAACATAAGCACCACGTTCACCATTAAATCAGAAGAAGAAAAAAGCAATTTAACATTCTTTGGTTTCATATTTGGTGCAAAAACATTTCTAACAAACCCAGCTTTGTAGACAGGTAATTTCCGGATCTACAAATACAGGGACAAGATTTATGATTTACAAAGAAAGGAATCTCGGATGGTTGTGAGGGGGCGGTTGTGTTCTCAGTGAATCAGATGTGGGACGACGGGGGCAGATCATTTTCAAATCGATTCTGCCACAGCTGTGGGGGACGGCTGGGCAAGGACATCACACATCTACACGCATAACTATGCACAGCAAGCAGACAGGATGTGAAGATCTGTTGTGATTGACATCGGTACTTCCGTGGGGTGATAGTTCCCATTCAGAGACAGAAAGGAAATGTCGTCAGACCTCGGCAGCCAGGGCCCGTGCTCGAACCGTGGCGGGACCCAGCAGGGGAGCAAAGGGGTCTTATATTCAGGGTCCCAGCTTCAGGCAGCCCTTCCTTCCCCAGCCGGAGCTCCACTGTCCAGTCAGGAGGGAGAACTGCCTTCTAGAGAGCAGAGACCACTTCAACAACCCGGGAAAAGGAGCAGAAAGTCACCTCAGCTGAAATGGTGGCAGAAGCATTGCGGCAGCTCCTGGCTTGATGTCCTGGTGGCTGCCAGGACCCCAGCCCCAGAGGTTCCACTGCTCTGGCTGGGCAAGTCCAGTCCTTCGGCCTTTGAACTGAAGACAGTGTGTTTCTGCCGTTAGTTAGCGCAGGGTCTCAGCATCCCGTTGACCTACCCAATCTCACCAGCCGGCCTTTGCTTTGGTGCAAATGTTGACCTCCACTGACCCACCGTGGTGACCTGGGACTGCGGCTCTCAGGTGCGGTCATCAGACAGTCGTCCACGCTTTGTGTCTCCATGTGGAAGAGCCAGAGAACATACGAGAACAGCCGGTATCCCACGTATGTTGACTTAGGATAAGGCAACCCACACAGAGTGTGATTAAAGAGCACCACGAAAATGTCAAATGCCATAAATATGGATAATAAAATGATAACTGAGAAGCAGTTTGCTTAATTGCAGCAAGTCCCCAGAGCGATCCTGTAATTACGCCATGATTGTGTCGGGCAGGCCCTGAAGCATGGCGAGGATCTCTTGTGCAAACAGGCAGATCAAATAATTTGCATCTCAGTAATTTCTGAGGTACGGCTCAAGCCCAGGAGGCTATGAGAGGCATTCTTAAGAGTTTTGACAAGTCAAGAGAACTTCTTGGCTTTGAGCACTGTTTGTCTTTATTGAAAGTGACCTCAGTCACCAATCGGCAATTCTGAGAGTGGCTCCTCTATGGTACCTCCAGCCCTCTGCAAATCCACCTGAGTGTGCAAGTCTGGGACACATTTTCCCAACCTGAATAGATGAAAAATAAATATGAACAATCAGGGATGAGGCATATGCACTTTTAAGGTCAATGCCTAAATCAGTAGGTAGGTCTCCATTTATAATGATTATATTATCTTTTGTTGAAATGTTCCTGGATATATAGATCTTGATATCTGCCCCCTAATAAGGCAATTCTGTCTGTAATGTGGCAGACTAAGACATCCAGAGCGCTGGCCCTTTGTGGATTTACTCATTCGATACAGACTGTAGAGCCAGGACACTGGGGATGGTGTCAAAACACGCGTGCACAGTGCAGCGGCTCGCGCTCTCTCACGGGCTCATGCAGGTGCATGTTTCATTTGGGGTCTTTCTCTGGACAATCTCAACTTCCAAAATCGTAACACCAGCCCACCTCTCTCCCCTTATCTTCAAACGCTGCTCTTCTACATGGCCCCTGGACATCTCCACTCGAACCACAGGCCCCTGCTACTCAACGTGCCCCTAAACTGAGCTTTGTTTCTTCCCCAGCCCCCATCCCACTGTGACAGAACCTCTTCCCATGTTCCCAGCTCAGGGAAGGGCAGGGCCCAGAAGCCAGAGCTGGAAATTCTGGTATTGTCTTTGATTTCTTTTCCACCCTCTACTTCCAATGGATTTGGGTCCTGCCAGTTCTAATTCCTGGCTGCCCTTGAATGCATCCTCTCCTTAAACCCAAGCTCTGATGTTTTCTTGCCTAGATGGTTGTCTTAGTTTCTAGTGCTTGCCTCAATTCTTGTCCCCCTAGAATTTGGTCCTGTCACGTCCCTGCTTCGAATCCTTCCATTATATCCCCTGACATTAGGGCGAGATCTAAATTCCTTCCTATGGCCTCTGCGTCCTTTCTCAGCCCTCTGAATGTATCTCTGATCACTCCCTACCTCATGAGAACCTTCTCTCCATCCCTGAAACAGGCCGCACTTTCCACCTGCTATCCTGCTGGACTGGTGGCTCCGAGAGGGCAGGAATGATGTCTGCTCAGTTGTCACCATGTCCCCAGGCCCTTGATAAATGACTGTGGTCTGTGGGTCTGTAGCGCTGATCCAGTTTTCCCTCTAACTGGTTGCTTAAAAAAATGTAGGCCCTTTTTCATCCCCATGTTCCTATCTTGAGTTCCTATCACACTAGATCGCCCTATCCTTCTATCTATTACACTGTATCATGATGTCAAATCCACGTTACTACCAGTGAAACGGGCATTATGCAGGCAGCAGAGGCTGTCTGCATCATTCAAAGCCCCCTCCAGAACGGCTCTCCCACGGAATGAGAAGGAAGTCAGACCTGTCCTCCACAGGAACCGGTTTCACAGGTGCATCTCGGTGAGTGTCTCCCTCTTTCAGATCCAGTCTAAAGCCCGTCTGATCTGGTCACACGGCCTCCACGACATAAACACCCACCCCAGCTCTCCTGAGGGCCATTCCTGCCCTGGGCTAACGTCGGCTTGCTATTTCAAAGGATGTCCATGTCTGGCTTTGTTTCACTGGTATTTAGAGACTTGGATGGTCAGGCATTTCTTCTTTGTGACTAACAAGTTCCTCCTGCTGTAACTTCAACCGTGCTTCCCCTTTGAAAAGGTCAGCTGGGAAGGGGGAGTTTCACACATTCCTTCTGATCCTCGCCACCACCCCTGCGCCCTGCCAGCCAGGAAGAGACACCTATGAAGATCTTCCCTCAGGGCACCTGGCCCTGTAGCCTGAGTCCCACGTGTTTACAGAGCCCCAGTCATGGGTGACTTAGAGATCCCGTTTTAGAATCTAATGAGATGAAGTTTATGTTGTTCTCTTACATAATCTCTATCAAAGGAATCTCTAATCTGTCAAACTTTAGCAATACATTATTAGGAAAGTAATGTGAGAATGCCTTGCCCTTTGCTGTATTGAATAAAGAGAAATATTTTTAAAAATGGATCAATAATTAGTTCAACCATTGTGGAAAGCAGTATGGAGGTTTCTCAAAAAACTAAAAATAGAAATACCATTTGACCCAGGAATCCCACTTCTAGGAATTTACCCTAAGAATGCAGCATCCCAGTTTGAAAAAGACAGATGCGCCCCTATGTTTATCGCAGCACTATTTACAATAGCCAAGAAATGGAAGCAACCTAAGTGTCCATCAGTAGACGAATGGATAAAGAAGATGTGGTACATATACACAATGGAATATTATTCAGCCATAAGAAGAAAACAAATCCTACCATTTGCAACAACATGGATGGAGCTGGAGGGTATTATGCTCAGTGAAATAAGCCAGGTGGAGAAAGACAAGTCCCAAATGATTTCACTCATCTGTGGAGCATAAGAACAAAGAAAAAACTGAAGGAACAAAACAGCAGCAGAATCACAGAACCCATGAATGGACTAACAGTTACCAAAGGGAAAGGGACTGGGGAGGATGGGTGGGAAGGGAGGGACAAGGGTGGGAAACAGGGGCATTGCAATTAGCAGACATAATGTGGGGGAGCACGGGGAGGGCTGTGCAACACAAGAAGACAAGTGGTGATTCCGTGGCATCTTGCTGTGCTGGTGGACGGTGGCTGTGGGGGGTGGGGGTGACTTTACGATAGGGGGAGTCTAGTAACCATAATGTTGCTCATGTGATTGTAGGTTAATGATACCAAAAAAATAAATAAACCAATAAATTCCAAGACTGCAGAGAGAAAAGTCTGAACAAATTCACTTCAGATGCCAATGTCTTCAAGGAAAAGGGGACAAAGTGGATGGCATATTGGATGGGACGGGTTTCAAAGGAGGTTCTCCTCTCTCCCATCCTCTGTGACCCCTACCTTGCCAGCCCGCAGCCCCAGGCAAACATGAACAGCTGCCTCCTTGGTTCTTCATCCCAGACTGCCGAGCCCTGCCGGGGAAACGGTGCCACATTACGCAACACAGGTGTGCCCTTCATGCCCCTCGTGACTCTTCTTATTGGGTTGACGTCCCGTCTTCAATCCAGCCACACCTGGGTATTGCACACAGTTCTGGAACCACGTGTCCAGGGAGGCTGAGACAGGCTGAAGCAGGCAGGTCCAGAGGCTTAGTGACTCAAACCCTGCCCTCCCAGGAATTTCTGAAAGAATGTTTGCTACTTAGCCTGAAGAACATGAATGCTGATTCTGAAGTCTGACAGCCCCTCAGGAGGTTCGGAGGAGCAGCTGGGAAGGGCTGCACAGAAAAGCATTCAAGAGTCAGCCTCAGGAGCGGCCTGTGAGAGCTCTCCCTGGGCAGAACGGGCGTCAGGAGGGAGCTCCGGTCCTGGAGGCTGATCGGATCGAAGTTTGATCTTCGGAAGGTGGCTTGACTAGGGTTGGGGGATCCCCGGTCATCGGGCGAAACTTTCTGTGTTTCAACTTTCAGATGTATTAAGACACTTACCTTATGTACAGGAGACGCACTCATCAGTACTGAATAGGGCCTCTATGGGGTAGAGGGACACACACGTGAAAAGGTCATTGGTGGGTGGCATTAGAAGTACAAGAGAAAGGCTGGTATTAGAAGGTATAAAATGCAAGCAAAAGATAGGATTTAAAAAAAATTATTGGAATATAGTTGATACCCAATGTTATGTTAGTACAGGTTTCGGGAGAGAGATTCATCAATGATGCACATTATTAAACGCTCGCCACGGAGGGTGTAGTTACCGCCTATCCCCTTGCCAAGATATTACACTATTATGAGCAGTGTTCCCTATGCCGGCCTTCCAGCCCTGTGACCTGTTCTATGGTTTGAAGCCAGGACCTCTTTATCCCCTTCCCATTTCACCTGTGCCTCCCCCTCCTGGTAACCGGCCTTCCACGCTGTGTTTATGAGTCTGTTTCTGTTCTGTTCGGTTTTTTTTGTTTTGTTTTTCAGATTCCACATATAAATAAAGCCATATGATGCTCAAAAGATGGGAATTTTGGGTTCTATCATGTCAGAAAAGCCACTTGAACATAAGAGAGGGTAAAACTGACTTAAGAAAGATTAGGGAGAAAGAGTCTTGGCAGCTTTTGAGTCTGTGGTTCCTGATATCCCAGAGGCCTCTCTGTGTTTGGTCGTTCAGCTGGTATCCCACGAGCCAGAACCTTCCCTCCGGCCTTAACCGGGGGGCTGTCCTAAGACACACCGGCTCCCCAGTGATCGCAGCCATCCTGGGCCGTGTGTTCTGAGAGCACAGCTTCTCTCTGCCCCGAACGCCCCAGATCCCCCAGCCTCTCTCAATGGCAGTGTCCTTAACCCCAGGAGCAGGAAGGGCCCCTCCTGTCTCTGCATCACTTTAAGCCCCTCCTTTCACGACGCCCTCTCTTGTTCTCTAGCGACCGGGGAGGGGTGGGGGTCCACTCTGCACAAACGTCAGCCCCTGAAGACAGGAGCTGCGTCAGGAGTGTGTTACCCCCCATCCCAGCCATCCTCACACACGGTGGAAGGCTGAATGAGGGGAGACAACTTCAATTTGGCAAACGAAGGTTCAGGAGCACCTAGCCCTTGAGAGAAATGGGTGGAAAGAGAATCAGGGCACCTCTCTAGACGGGTCTGTGCCATGGAGACGCAGTTCATAACGATCATTCAGAAAGACAGTAGTGATAAAACTGAGAAAGCATATTCCAATCACGTAACAGTGATTTAATGAAAACAGGAACACCGGCCACACGTAAGCCTCAGCTACTGCCCTTTGGAATAAACCCCCATAACAGAAATGTATGGGGCTACATTTCCTTCTGTGTAAGAGCAGAAAGGTGTGTTTTCTATCCCGGCTTCTCAGGCTTCAGCATGCCCGGGCCTCCCCTGGGGGCCCTGATAACAGCTAGATGCTGTGGGGCAGGTCCGGCCCAGGGCTGAGGCTCTGTGTTCCGATTCCCACGCTGCTGGTTTGGGGACCACGCTTTGCCTGTGGAGGGTGAACACCAGTGGCCCCCGAGTGTGGCTTTCGGCTGATAACACTGGGGAGCTTCCAAAGCCACTGGGGCTCACGTCCCACCCCCGACAAGGTGCTTTAACTCGACTGACGCGCGGCTTGGGCCTGGGCAATTTTTAAAAGATCTTCAAGGGATGTGATGTGCAGACAAGTCCGGGAACCCCTGCTCTCTTCAGCACAGAACTAGACTCTCAGCCGCTGGGCCCACATCCCACCTCGGTGGCTCCTGGCTGGAGGATCATCTTGGGAAACCAGTTCACTTACCTGAGCTTCTGTTTTCTTGTGTTTAACAGGGAGGTGACAAAACACATTTGAGCTCCTTCTCCCTCAAGGAACAAAACCATCAGACACGGGGAAATTTTGTAACCTCTAAAGCTGAGCACAAAGATGAGAAATTACTGAGAACGAGGGTGGATCAGAGCTCGCCCTGTGACAGTCCCACATCACACGTGACTGTTGAGAACTGGAAACATGGCGAGTGGTACATGTTGCAAATACTTCAGATATTTTGGATTAAACAAAATATATTATTAAAATTAATTTTGCCTGTTTCTCTTTCCTTGTGTAATGAGGTTACTAGAAAATTTGGACTTATGTATGTGGCTCACGTCACGTTTCTAGTGTACAGTCCTAGCCTAGACACATGAAGTAAGTGGTGGATGACAAAGCATTAACTCTACACCCCTAAGTGCAAACTGGGAATTCTAAGGCCCTTGATGCATTTAAAAGACTATCTCGGGATGAATGAGCTGTGTTTATGTCCTGGCATCTGCGAACTGAAGGGTATTTGGTTTCAGGGTGGTGCAGACATGAAATATGACCTTGGAAGTAGAACCTAAAGGAAAAAGGTAAATTCTATCCTCAAAGGAAAAAAAGATGGATTCACACCGCAAAGGAAATTGCATGGAAAAGCACACCAGTTTCGAGGGGAACATGAGGGGGGATCTGGAACAGCCACTGTGCCCTGCCCGTGTGCCTTCTGGGCTTTATCATGATCCTACGAGGGAGCCTGATGCCAGCTGCTCAGGCTTCCTGGCCAGCGCCCAGACGAAAGGAATGTGGCTCTAGGTTCAGCCCTGCCACTTGGGCCCCGTGGCCCCATAAATTCCATGGTACCAGGGGATTTTGTGGCGGGTAAGGAGACAGTGTGAGGTCGGTGAGTCCAGCCCAGCCCTCTGGGGTTCTGGAACAGGCCATGCCATCCCCAGCAGAGCCCTTCTCTGTTTGAAGAGCAGACCCTAGCATGCTTTGGGGGCCTGGCTGAGCCTACGTCTGATGTGACTCACTGAAGCACTGGCACTGCCACGAGGATCTGGGTGCCTGCAGACCCACTGAGTCACTGGGGGCACCATAGCAGTGCACGGTGGAGACAGGGCACTGGGGGTTAGGCCTAAACAGCTCTGAGGGCGCACGAGCCCCCCGCAGACAGGACATCTGCCGAGTCATGCTCTCCCGAGGCACCCAGGCGGCAGCTCTGACCCGTGGACCCCCGGGGAGGGTTCCTACAGAGGCCAAGGGCGGAAGGAAAGATCCTCGCCCGGATCGTGAATCAGGTCAGCTCAGGATGCTGATCCAAGCCCCAAAAAGACTGCAGTCACCACAGCAACACTCACGGTGGCCCCGAGAACAGCAGTGAGGGGACAGCCTTGTGGTGGACAGAGTGTCCCTGAGTACAGCTGGTCACCAGCGGACGTGGGGGAGAGACCCCCGAGCTAACGAAGCAGCCATCTTGGGGAAGAAAGAAGAGATTCACTGAAGAAAAACATGGGCTCACCATGTGGTGCTGGCTGCCTGGGTCAGTCCGTGGTTACCGGCTCTGGGGCGAGCCGTCCCTCCAGCTTCCACATGCTCTTCTCTAGCTGCGTCCGGATACCCGGGAACGAGCACAAGGACACCCTGAGGGGGACCAGCGAGGACGGGCGTCCACCAGCCCCGTGTGCAGAGGGGGCAGGCAACAAGGGGGTCAGAGGTATTTTAAGGAACAGGTTTTAATGATGGCAAATGACGATGAAGGGCGGTCAAGGGGTGTTGAAATGTTGGTGGGGAAGTGGGAGGGGACGGGAGGGTTTGGGCCCAAGGCTCACTGAGGTACCAAGAATGCCAGCTGCAAGGAGAGCGAGATGCCCAAGTGAAGATTTCCCAGGTGCGCTGGCTGCAGAGTGCGTGGCGCTGGGGCGGAGGTGAGAGGTAGGGAATCGAAAAGCCGGCACACTGAACAGGTAGGCGCTGATGCGGCCCAGAATTAAGGCCGGAGGAAGGGAGAAAGACGGAGCCCGGCGACCAGGCCCTCCGTGCTATGGGAGGAGCGGCTGGGCAGGTGGCAGGTCAGGCTGCGGGGAACACGGAGAACAGGGAGCCGGGCTTTGCGAGGCAGGAGGGGAATCAGGCCTGAGGAGCTCAGCAGGCATCCGGGCCTTCCCTCCCGCCCTCATCAGCTGGGACAGTTTAAACTCCACAGCTGTGCTTGATCGAAACAGCTGCCAGTTACTAAACATTCATTGCTAAACACAAGTGAATCAGTAACCCTCTGAGGCAGGTTTTATTCCCACTGTACTGATTTTGAAACAGTGAAATTCCTTTACCCCTGTGCACAAAACAGAGACACAACCAAAGAAGCAGGTCAGGTACCCTCGGCTTAAAATGAATCGAGAGTTTTACGTCAAGAAGGAACTTCCCGTGCATCAACACCTCTCATCTTTGTGGTGATGGTGAGGGAGGAGTTCTGACTACCGAAGTGACACATAGTCCCTATGATATGTAAATACGGACAAGGAGAAGAGCAGAGAAACGGACAGCCCACCTGTGGTGCTGACCGGCACTGATACATGGCATGCATCATGCAGACCACGCATATCCATATATGCACATAACACACACACAAGTAGTTAAAGTTCTGTCAAAACAGGACCATATCCCTACAGCTATTTAATTCATCATAATTCATTCACTCCATCTACCAATTTGGAGACATTTATATTGCTTGAGATGCTGGTTATTTAAATTACTCCATCCTTAATTTCTGTTATGCTATGGATCTTAAAGGTAACTGATGGTTTTATTCTGCCTTTATTCAAACATTTTTCTTTGGCCATTTGCATTTCTTTTTAGAATTAAATATCCTGTGCATTCCTCCTGTGCTTATGTCTATTAGGAAATACTGAAGTTCATCTACGCAGTTTTAAAAGTCAAAGATTACTACAATGGTTCTGGTAAACAACTGCCATCTCTTCCTCTGAGCTGTTGCTCACAAGCACAGTCCTTGTGTTTTGACTTAGTTGCCAAATCTGGGTGAACCCAGAGCATCTCCCAAGCCCGTGAAGACTGGCCGTTTCCGTCTCAGAGGAAGGGGCAGCCGGGTGGACCCTTACAGTTCTCCACGTATATTATGTGCTAGAAACTTTACCCCCACAGATTGGGGGTAAAAAATTCTGATTTTTTTTCTAGCTGAATTTGTGAAATCCAGCAAGCATTCACCTGGAATGCTTTTCCATGTTGGTACCTTCTTTTCTGATGGTTTCTGATGGTTTCGTCTTCTCCGTGTTAGAGTCGAAAGTTTTTCATAGCTTGATAGCCCCTAACACATGAAAACTGCTCCCATTACCCAAACCCCACGTTCCTCCTCTCTCTGCCTAGGTCACTGCCATTCTCGGGCAACTGAACATCCCAGGATGCGGTCCACCGCCTGCTCCCTCTCTGCTGTCTGCAGACTTTACTTGGAGGTGGACTGAAGGGGGCATCTGAGGGTTGGATGGAAGCTCTGAAATTATCTCCGCCTGTGGTGCAGGGAAATAGAGCCCAGGCAGAGAAGCCCATGCAGGAATCTTGCTGCATGGAGGAAACTGGTGGGAGTTTGGGGCTGCTGAGGCTGCTGGGGTTTGGGTCAGTGTAGCTGCAAGAGCCTCAGAAAAGGACTGAAAAAAAAAGCTGCAAAACTCCCTATTTTTTTCCTCATCTTACTGTTGGCTGAATCCTACAATGTCCATGGGTAGGATGACTCTCCAGGTCACATGGAGGGCTGAGCAAAGATTTCAAAGACCACACAGTGCTTACAAGATTTTGAAGTTCAAGAGCAGCCTGAGTGGACATACCTGGTTAACACCTGAGCTTTGAATGGAGACTTGAGAAGGGCCACACCCCAGGAGTAAGAACCACATGCTGCACATTGGGGCTGCACCCAAGGAGCTGGGGTAAAGCCACAGAGACCTGCCCTAACAGAGCCTGAACCCCATCCTCAAGTCTCAACCAGCCTTGGTGATCCTTTGGTGACTGAACTGGGTGCAAGAACAAAACTTAACACTCGAAAGGACTGTGAGCTGATCCAGAACCGCTAGAATCCGTCGTGGGCAATAACGATATTGGTGCACAGCAAAATCACAGACATGCAAAGGGCAGTAAGAAAGAGACCAGTTATTAAGAAATGAAACAGTCAATAGATGCAGACTCCCAGACAGCCCTGATACTGGTATCAGCAGATAAGGACTTGTTTTGATTAATATTTTTTAGAAAACAGAAAAATGGATGAAAAGAATGAACATTTAAATAGAGAATTAAAATACATTTCAAAGAACCCAGTAGATACTCTATAAATATGAAACATATTATCTGAAATTAGGAACTTAGTAGAGTGGCTTTGTGGGAGACCAGATACAGTAAGCCACAGAATTAGGGTGCTTGAGGACAGGTCAGTGGAAAATACTAAAACTGAAGCACACAAGGGGAAAAGGAGGGGAGAAGCTCCTCTCGGCACTCTGTCCTCTGTTCAGTAATTAAAGTCTCCTGTCTTGTGCGTAACTGGAACTTCCTACTTCTTTCAAAGCTGAGGGTGCCCCCCCCCCCACCCTGCAGCTCTGAACTTTGCAGGCTGTAGTCCCAGGGCCGTCTTCCCTGCCCCTCTGCACATGACTTGCTTGCCAGTTTCTGCTGCCCCAGGGTTGGAGCAGGGCCTCACGCGAAGGAGGAATGGCCGGGCATGTCTCTGTGGCCTACTTCAGGGAGTCGGCTCATTCTTTCCCTGGGCTTGGCAGGGTTGAGAGTTAATTCTTTCTCTTCCATGGTCCTTTCCAGTGTTCTTCAGAGGCGCCTCCACTTCCCTTTACCGGTTGGTGCATTTTGCTCCGCCTGGTTGCTTTCAGCTCCTTCCTAAACCCCCGAGAATTCTGTGGCCCAGCACTTCGTGGGCCTCACCTGAGCAGGACCTAGGCAACTCCCAAAGGGACACTCTCTCCCTCCTTCCACCAGAAACGCTCACCTGATTTTTGGTCCTGGCATAAATCTGGGTGTACAGCAAGGTCCTGAAGCTCTGTGACCAGGGCAGCCAAGCCTGGGCTTCCAAAATTAGGCTTCTCAGGAGGAAATCGGGTATCAGTCCCTTCGCTTCTGAAATCAAGGAGACACATGCCTAATCTCCCCTATGAGCCCATGTTCCTGGGTTTGAAGGGAGGAACAGGCCCTTCACCACCCCAAGCTCTCCAGATACTCCGTAGGCTGGACATAGGTGGCGGCCTAAGGGTCACAAATCTTTCCGAAATCCCAGGAGGTCTTAGATCTCACTTTGGATTGTTTGAGGGTGGTGCAATAAAGGGTTAACTCAGATCCACAATCCCTACACATTCCAGAGAAAGGACTGGCCCTTGACAGTGTCCCAGGCGATAACCTATGAACCCTCGGAATGCCCTGCCCGATCAGAGTGTCTTTGTGTACCTGGGACCTCGGGCCGCCCCAGACAGGTTAATGATGAGGGCCTTGGGCCGCTCGGTGTCTCCTTGACTCTGGAGAGGCCAGGGACTGTGTGGCTAAGCCAGAGCGCTCCAGGCCTGCATGCCTGACCGCCCAAGACTCAGCTGAGCATCTCTGGCTGGGAGTACGCTGTGCGTGGCTGGGAGAAGGGAGCGCTGTGTGTACCCCGCCATCGGAGAGGATCCGCAGGCTCACGTCCGGTCTGTCCCGGACTCCCCCCCACGTGCTTCTCCCCTTTGCTACAATATGTTGTGACTATGACAGCTTTTCTGAGTTCTGGGAATCCTTCTGAATCGTTGAACCTGAGAGTGGTCCTGGGAGCCCCCACACTGGGGCCAAAAGTGAAATGAAAATAGCCACTGTTACAACACACGGTGTTGGTGCTGCAAAGACAAATCCCAACAATTACAGGGGTCAAGGCGCAAACACCCAGGTCTCCATGGCGACGGTAAATACGTGTCGTCATATCTGCTTCAAGTCTTCCTGTTCTTTCTGATCAATAAATAAAACCTAATAGACACAAATCAAATTTCTTTTGAAAGGCCCCCTCACCCCCAACCCCCTGCCCAGTCCTGGTCCCTGTGGCGTCTCAGAGGTTAATGTATATTCTTCCTTTTCAGGCTCTTACGTTGTTTTCTGAGTGTGTTTGCAGCCTTTGGGGTTTGTGCAGCTCCGAGCATGTGGCCTTGCCAGTTCTCACAAACAGGTTGGTCAAGTGAACACACTTGGCTTGACGTTCAACCAGCAGTATTGGGTGGCACTGACAGGGTGCAAGGCATGAGTGGTGGGTACCTTCTGGCCTGGTGGCTGGCATCAAGGCTCACTGACTTCAGTGCATGTTTTCTGAAGGGTCCTTCTTGAGAGCTCCCCATCCCCTCATCACTTGGGGATCATCCCACCATGTCAGGCCTGAACATGGCGGGGAGTGGAGGGGGTATTAGGATCAAATCAAAGTGGGTCAGGGCCAGGAGGTCCCCGGTGCTCTGGCCGCCTGTGCAGAGCGCTGATCCAGGACCCTGGGCTGGTCGAGACCCCCAAGGGGGTGAGCTTTGCAGCTCAGCAGTGGAGCAGAGAAGATGCTTTTCCCCTAGACTCGTTGGTGAAGCTTATTAGTCACTGTTCCCTGCACGTGGGAGCCAGTGATCAGACTCTGCTGTGCGCCCCTGGGCCTGCCTTGCTGTTTGTATACAGAAGGTGGACCAGGCGGGACCCACCTCCTGGCTGCTGACTTGCCTTGGAGAATTATTCTGCCCTTTCAGACCTCGGTTTCCCAACTTGTAGGATGAGATGACTTGAAAGGGCCAGAAAACCTTCCAAGGATCTGCTCTCACGTTCCCCATTTTCAACGTTCTGGGGGCCGCAAAACAACACCTACCAGCTCTGTGGATCTTTACAGCCAGTGAGTGATGAAGACATGACCCAGACGGGCGACGGAGTCTCAGAATTAACGCCCCTGCTTGGAAGGTCAGGAATATTGTTTGTTTATGGTGTAAGGATGAAACAGTGGTCCTGGTGCACAGAATATTCCAGAACAATGTGGGCAAATGCAGCTCAGTTTTCAACAAACTGTCCCTCAGTGACCGCTGAGCGCTGCCTCGGTGCTGGGCAGCTGGCCGGTGGCGGGCAGCGCGAGGACGAGACGGGGTAACAGAGAGGTACAGCGTGCAAAGGACGCCCCCAGGTGGCCAGGTGGAAGGACCAAGGGCGTCTTTGTGGAGAGGGTGGCATAGCAAATTGACCCGTTGGGTATTTATTTCTGAATACTGTGTCTTTACTGAGCCATTCCTCTGACCACGCACCATACAGTCTGAAAGCCTGGGGGCCACGAGGCACGAGACACAGAGCCAGAGCCCCGTGTGCAGGGGTGCCCCAGCCACCCCATCACACGGGCCCATGTCAGAGCCGGGGGAGCGCGCCTTGGCCAGGGCACACCCACCCTCCCAGGGCCAGCCTCGTGTAGGTTTGCTCCTGGGGGGAGGGGTGGGGTAATCTTGGGCTGGGAGGCTGCCGGGGCCGACCAAGGCAGGGAATGGAAGGAGGGTATCCTCTGCAGAGCCAGCAGCTGGTGGGAGGGCACTGCCCGCCCGAGGGCGATCAGTGAGTCACTATTTCCAAAGCGGACGCAGGTGAGCAGCAAGTAGTAGAGGGAACGGTGGGGCCTGTTTGTAAAGGGCCCAGCGGTTAATGGGCACAGGGCTCGGGAAGCGGGCCTCACGGCCGAGATTAATACGATCAAAATAAAAAGCCAGGCAGAAACGACGTGTAAAGATGCCACAGAAAGCCTCTCGTTTCTCTCCCCAGGATGGTCCCGGCACGGGATTTAACAGCTCGTCTTCAGAAAGAGGAGAGGAAATGGGGTTTATCATGTATTGAACAAATGGGTTTTCCATTTTTTCCTCAAGTGGAATTTACTTCTCTTCCGGAAGCCACAATCCACACAGGGGGAGAATAAACGAGACGTAAATATAAACACACTTCCCTGAACGGCAGCCAGCAGACAAAGGGCTTCTGGAGGAGATTCGGCAGTTGATGTCATGATGAAGTCAGATAAAATTACTCATCACTATTCTGTTAACTGAAGAAAAAGGGGAGAAACCCGGAGAAGGTTATGAAAACCGTGCTGCTTACAAATTGCTCCAGGTGAAGCCATTGCACAGCGGCCCTCATCCACGGGGCGTGCGGGCCAGGACCCCAGGGGATGCCTGCAACCTCGGATGGTACCAGACCCTGCACACACTGTTTCCCCCCATACATACACATCTGTGATACAGTGTAATTGTAATATAGCTCAGTGGGAGATTAACAACGACTAATAATAAAATAGAACAATTGGAACAACACGCTGCAATAGAGGCTGTGTGGACGTGGGCTCTGTCTGTCTGTCTGTCTCTGCCTTGCTGTACGGCACATGCTCTTCCTGGGATAATGGGAGGTGATGACATGCCCACGGGATGAGGAGCAAGCCGGGTGGGGTGGGCATCCCGACGTGGTGTCAGGACACTACTGACCTTGTGACCATGTCAGGAAGGGTCATCTGCCTCTGGACCGGGGTTGACTGCAGGTCACGGAGATGCAGAAAGGGGGTGGGGGGCTGCACTCTGCAAGCTGCTCCCTGGCCCCAGGCGGCACAGGACCAAAGCCCTCAGGCCTTGTCTGCAGCAACAGGGATTCGCTGCATCCACGGGCAGGAGCCGAGCAGCAGGGGGCAGTCTCCCTGCTTTTCAGAAGCCCCCGGGTTCAGAGGGAATGGGAGGAGGGTCTGAAGAGAGTTTAACTAGAAGGCTGGTGGGTTCTCAGGGGAAAGAGGCGGCACTCACTCCTGGCCAAATCCCGCCCGGGGTGTCTCTGTCCCTGGGCTTGCATCCTGGCAGGAAGCCGGAGGCCCAGCCAGCCCTAAATGGCTGGTGGTGCAATGGTGGAGGGCCGTGTTCTCAGGAGCCTCTGTCTGAATCGAGCCCACCCACGGGCCACAGGCTTAGCCTAGTCACGGTGCAAGAGGGGTGCTGCACAGACACAGGTCCTGCGGGCTCCGTGGTGGAGGTGGCAGGCGGCTTTTCCTCCCCAAATTAAAGCATGGAGTACAGTCTCGTTTCTCTTCCAAGCACTGTTGGAAGGACAGCCGGCCCTTCACTCCTGTTCTCGGCTTGCTGGGCCCTTTGCAACCCCTCAGTCACTGCACTTAGAAGAGGGCGAGGAAAGAGGAGAGGAGATGCTGACACGGCCAGAGCTACTCGGTATCGCCAGCTTGTGTGATCACGAGCCAATGGTGTCCCTCATGGTCAGGGCCATGTGGCTCCCAGGGCACTCGTGGGGACAAAAGCCCGTCCCCCGTGCAGAAGTCACACGCTCTGGGGGGGATGGCATATGTGTACAAGGAGGCAGCACAGGGCAAAATTTGAAAACAGTGAAAAGATGATTCATCAGCCTCCAGGAGCCAGGCAGCAGCCAGGCCTTCCCCACAAAGAAGCCAGTGGTGAGGCCTGATCGCAGACACTGGGGCCACCTGCCTCTGCTCCTGACCCGTGCCTGCTGGGGGCCCTGTACGTGCAAAGCAGAGGGGCGCTGGGATGGCGCAGTGAGATTCTTACAGTGTCTGGGCAGCCAGTCTGCCTGGGGCCCAGGGATTCCCAAGATGTAAGGCCTTCTGCGCTAAACCCACACCAGATGTGGGCAAACAAGGCCAGCTGGTCACCCCAGGGGTGCCTGTCACACAGCAGATGCTCCGTGACAGCAGCCACTGGTCCACGCTCTACGGCTTCCGCCGCTGTGACCAGTGGGCGACACTGGGCGCGCTGTTGGCCAGGCCTTGTTCTCCTTGTCCTGCATCATCGGCCCCTCTGACCTTCAGAACCAGCCTCTGTGGCAGGTAGTCGCCACCTCAGTTTCACACAGGAGGAAACCACGGAGGCAGGTTTGAGCCCCGGCCCTCTGACTCCGTGCCACAGTTTTAATCAGCACGCTGCACCCTCTTCCCTCTAACTGAGCATTAGCCACGTCCCAGCCACTCTTACAAGGGCTTCAGCTGTGCTGGTTCACGTTGTTACAGACCCCAAAGAGAGGAAGGCTTGTTGGGGAGGGAAAGGGAGGCATTGAGTGTTAATTGCACGATTCCCAAACCTCTTCTGTAAAGACGTGGCGGCCCGCTGGCCTGGCTTTAGCTCTGAGAGCCCAACATCCCCAGAAGTCTGCCCCGTGCTGGGCACGCCGGGCTGGCTGGTCACCCTGGATGCAGAGTTCACCCACAGCTGGTCCAGGAAGGCAAAGACCCCCAGCAGATCATTTAAGCACAAAGAGGTGTAATTAGCAAACATGAGAATTGCTACATGTTCACCTTTCCTAGTTATCAGTCAGGAATAATAAAAAATATAACAGCAAAGTTCAAGTTTAACAAATGAATAAGCATTTCCAAGAACGCCAGTAAGAACGGGTGGCACACAGGTTTTGGGAAGCTGTGCACTCACTTCTGGTGGCCCTGGCACCTGGCGAGCCCTGGGCAGCTTTTAGCCCAGGAGGCGTGCGGCAGGAGGGAAACATGCTCGGGATGCGGGGCTGACTCGGTGCAGCTGAGCTCAGACATGGGTCTGCACCGCGCTGGCCACAGTGAAACATCCCTGCATAAATGTCACCAGGCATGGAAGCAGACTTGGAAAACTATGTCTTAAGAAGGGAAACTGTGGTGACTTTTGTTCTTTTCCCCTGATTTCCGTTGTTGCTGCCTCATTTGTTTATATTATAAATGCACAGCAGGGCCAACACCCCGCACTGACCCACTTTCTGTTTCCGTGGGCCTGGTGCTCAGTGCCGCCTCTCCTGGCTCGCTGGGGGGTCCAGGCTGAGCAGCTCTCCTGCCCGCTTCCTGGGCCGTCACTCTCCGTGTCCCCCCTCTGGCTCTGCTGCCCACTGGCTGTGGTCGGGGGCCTTGGGGGCAGGAACCGTGACCCCCGTGTTCTCTCCATGAGCCAGCAGCCGCCTCTCCTAATGGGACATGGGTTGAACCCAACTCTGATCTCCTTGTAGTTTCTCAGTCTGCAAGAGGCAAATGGAAGCCTGGGTGGGGTGAAAAGGCCGACATGTCTCAGGGCCTTTGGGGGAGCAAGGTGACATTCTCCAGGTGACCTGGAGGGGGAGCCGGTCTGTCCCCAGGCCCAGGGCCGCCGTGGCTCTCTGAGGACATGCAGTCCCCCAGGCATGTGCGGCTCAGCCTCTCACCCCACAGCTGGAGGAGCCGAGGTCAGCGAGGGGCAGGCATCCTGCACTGAGTGAGTCCCAGGGCTTGCTCGGGCCTGTCTTTCTGTGTCATCACGGGCCAGCTTCCACACCAGCGGCTGTCCTGTGACCTGCCAAGGTGCCAGAAGCCTGTCATCTGTGAGTCAGTCGTCCTCTTTGGGAGTGACATCTTCATCTGAGGAAGTGATGCTAAATACCAGCTCAACTTCCAGAAAGGGTGGCCGGGGAGAAACCCAGTGACAGGAGCCAGGACACAGGGGCAGGGCGAGGCCACCTGGGTCACAGGGCCAGTGTCCCGGTGCCTCCCGCTCCCACAGACTGCCAACTGCGGCCCAGCCTTCCTGAGCCCTGTCTCCTTCCCTCACAGGTAGGGCGAGAGCAGCTGCCCATGCCGTGAGGGTCCAGGTGCAGGAGGTCCTGGCACTGCGCACTGGCCGAAGCGCCGTGTGGCCACTGGCCAGACAGCAGTGCTGTCCAACACGATGTCACAGGGCAGACCCTCCAGCCCGGCGTCTCCTGGCACATACACAAGTGCTTTGGTAACTGAGAAAACGCACTGATGGTTCTTATTGGACCAAAGGGATCATCTGGGGCAGCCTGGCCAGCAAGCTTTGATGGCAGGCTGGAGAACCGGCTGTGCTTGGATCAGGAATGCTCAGAAATCACTGACCTCCAGAGCCCTCCTCCAGCTCCCAGGTCCAAGACATCTGTCCCCCAACTTGTCCATGGACTGAGCAGCTTTCCCACTACCTGGGTCCCATCATCTGAGTGTCAGGGCTCTGTGCACAGCATATGGACTCCCAGGGCACAGGGTGCGACACGGAGTGCCAGGGAGAGATGCAAGTCCTCGTGGACCCTCACTGACTACGTGCAGGCTCCGTGCTCTGGGCCTTACGTGAATTAACCCACTCCATCCGTGACAACTCTGTGACTCCCATTTTACAGATATGGAAAATGAGGCACAGAAAGGATAAATAACGTGTCAAAGTCCTCAGGGTGCCAGTTGAGGTGGGATTCGAACCAGGGATGCTCATGCCCAGACACCACGCGCTTCACTACTGCACAAGGCAGCAGCCGGCGGTGCCAGAGAGCCCCAGGGCAAAGCTTCCTGCCGACACGGGGTCATCTGGGAAAAACAGCTCAAGGAGGTGGCAAAAGGCTGGCCCCACTCTCTGCTCAGCTACTCCTGTTCTGCCTGACCCCAGCCAAGGCCTTCAGATGCTCTCTGGGTCTCAGCTCCCCAGTGGCAAAGTGGGGGCCGCAGTGGGTGAGCTCAGAGAGGGCCCTCAACTCCACTGTGGAAACACCCCGGTACATGGAGAGTTCTCCCAACAACCCCACGTGGTCTGCTGAGGTCAGTAGAGACAAAACCTAGAGGAAGTCTGAGGCTCCCAAATCAGAGATAGTTTTTTTGCAAAATATTTTCAAAGATGAGGAGAACTTGTTAAAAACAATGAAGGCATTTTCTTTTATTTCCAAAGGAAATGATTCAACCTAACCAAAGGTCACCAATGAAAGGGGGGAGTTCAATCACATTATAAACATCAGAGATTCTGTGACTCTTCCCAGCCAGGGGAGGCACTACAGGCTTCTGCTGTGCATGCATGTGTGTGTGTTTGCACACATGTGTGTGCTTGAGTATGTGTGTGTGTGTGTGCGTGCGCACGCGTGTGTATATGTCTGCACCGTTTTCTGATCCCACCAGAAGTGGATGGCGGTTTTGTGTCACCCTTACACTTGATCTTTAACCTGTGTCAATTTTGGGATATGGCGTGAGTTAGACGACCAACTCTTTTCCTTTCACACGTGGATATTCCGTTGTTGTCCAGCCCTGTGCGATGAAAGGCTGTTCATTCCTCCCTGAATTGTCTTGGCACCACGGTGGGAAATCAACAGACTGTAAATGTGAGGGTTTCTTTCTGGACTCTCAGTTCTATTCTGTGGATTTATATGTCTGACCGTAGGCCGGTATCACACCAGTTTCCTCATTATTACAGTTTTCCAGTAAGTTTGAAATTGGGAAGTGTGAGTAGTCCTCCAATGCTGTCCTCCTTTTTAAAGATGTTTTGGCTATCCTGGGTAATTTGAATTTCCAAAAACATCTTAGAATCAGCTTGTCAGTGTCTGCACAGACGCTAACCTGGGTTTGATGGGATCGCATTCAGTCTGTAGATCCGTCCAGGACACCAATTTGTCTTGTCATCTTGACAATATTAAGTCTTCTGACCCATGGAAATGTGTGCTGCCTTCCAGTTTATTTAGGTCTTCCATAATTTCTTCCAACAATGAAAAAAAAAGTTTTGTAGTTTTTGGACTATAAGTTTTTCACTTCTGTTGTTAATGGATAAACTTTTTATTGTGGCCAAATATACATAATGTAAAATGTATCATTTCATCCATTTTTGAGTGGTATTAAGTGCACACCTTGCTGTGCCTCCATCCCCACCATTCATCTCCAGAAACTCATTTTCCCAAAATGAGACCCTGTACCCATGAAACACTAGATCCCCACTCCCCTCTCCCACTAGCCCCTGGTAACCACCATCCTTTCCGTCTGTTAATCTGATTATTCCTGGCACCTCACATAGGGAAATCATATAATATCTGTCCTTTTGATGTCTGGCTTATTTCATTAGCATAATGTCTTCAAAGTTCATCCATGTTGTTGCCTGTGTCAGAATTCATGCCTTTTTAAGGCTGAATAATATTCCATGGTATGTACACCACATATGCACAAATATCTGACTTAACTGCTATTTCCATTCTCCTGGGTATATATATACCCAGAAGTAGAATTTGGGGGAACCATACAGCAAAGCTACATTTGTTTGAGTAATGGGTCATTTTAGCTCATTATGGTCTATCTGCTTTCATGCTTTTTAAATGGCTATTAAATAATCAACAAAATATTTCTAGCAGTCCGTTGTTTGGACGTACTCTGTGCTGTGAGTGGAGGTATGTTCTGGGGCCCCTGCCTGCTGCCTGTAGTCTGTGGATCAATACATTCTCACGGGGGAGCCAGCGTGCGGCTGTGTCATCGCCTCGCTGACGGCCTGGAAGCGTGTCTCCTTTCTTCAGGCCTGTGGGCTCGGGCATGGTTGCCCAAGTGCCCTGGATTTTTTCCGTGAGCAGAAGACCTGGCACCGGCATGTGCCCTAAGCCACCCCTCACCTTCGAGCCATGGGGCCCGGGGTGCAGCTGGAGCGTCCATGATCTGCTGTAGGGACACCCTCTGCCTTTTGACTGGGGTCCCTGCTCTCCCTACCTGTGCTGTCTCCCTTTTCCTGGGCACCACGTGAGTGGGGGGAAGAGTCCCGCTGAGCAGCCTGGGTGGACAAGTGGGCACGCAAATGGGAGCCAGAGCATGGGGCCTTCCCTGCGGCAAACAAGGGCTTTGGAAGAAAGAACATTGAGCAGGACTCAGAACTCCCACTTCCAGATTAAGAAAACAACTTGCTGTGAGCAAGTGAAAACAATATTTAAAAGTAGCTCTAGTTTTTATAAAACAACTCTCTCATCATTGCACCCAAAAAGGTACTTACACCGAGTTTAAGAGATGTATCTAAGATCAGAAAATACTGCTTTGTAGCTCATGGCAGAGCCGATCGTGTCCTTCCGCTGATCTGACTCAGGGACCCGTCCCTGCTCCGGGTTCAGTCCTGGTTTCCTGTTAAATTGTTATTGTCCCTAAATCCTCACATTTCCTCTTAGTGATAATTCTTCCCTAGGAAAATAATGTCCAGGCAGTTTCCTTCTAGTAGTAATGAGTCAAAGCTCAAGGCAGCTGTTAACTATTCCTCTGGTCAGGCCAAGCCTTCTAAGGAGGGACACCGCACAGTTCAGACGCAAACGGAGGTCATGAGGCAATTGCTTCCGGGCGTGGCACAGCCTGGGCAGGGGACTGGAGCTGCGGGGCAGGGACCTGGCACAGCCAGAGATGCATCATCTCCCGCCGGGCCACCAAGGATGCCTGCCCCACGTGGCCCAAATTCGGAGCCTGGGGGTCAAGACTCCCCTGGGAAACCATACAGGCCAGAGTCCCACCCCAGCTAACACTCGGGGTCAGTAAACTTTCTTAGACCGAGGGTCTGAAAACTGGTCCATGGACCAAATATGCACTTCTGCCTGTTTTTGTATGGCTGGCAAGCTATGAATGACTTTCAAATTTTTAAATATTTGGAAAAAAATTGTATTTTGAACACTAGAATTATATAAAATTCAGATTCTGGTGTCTTCAAGTCATGTTTTGTTGACCAGCAGCTCACCCATCACCTGCGGCCATGGCTGCTTTCTGGCAGCAGGGGAGGAACTGAGTAGTGGTAACAGAGACTATACAGCCCGCAAAGCCTAAAATACTTACTTTTGGCCTTTTGCAGAGAAAATTTGCCGTCCCATCTTAAACTCTTCTCCACAAAACCCAGGAGCAGAAGAGAGGAACAAGGGGAGGGAACGCCGAGCCACGCAGTCACATCCGGGGGCACCCAGGCCTTGCCCGATGGGAGCGGGGCTGAGAGGCACCCACGAGGTCCGGCCACTGCATTTCCGCTCTGCTGCCGTGGGGGCGGAGGGGACAGCCCAGGGACTGTCCCGTGGAAGCCGTGCTGCAGCCCCCTGCCCCGTCGGGGTCCTCCGCACCCGCAGTGTGTCTCCGGATGCAATTATGGGAATAGCCCTGCCCACCCTCACCCCATGGGGAGATGGGCCTGAGTTCTGTCCACTTAAGAAAACAGGTGCAGAACTGGGGTGTCGGTTCATGAAGGGCCTTCCATGGAGAAGCAGTGCTGTTGGGAGCTACCCTGCGCTGGTGACCAGCCCTTCTCCAAATTCAGCTTCCATGCTGGCCACTGTGACAGGCCCTGGGCTGGGTCCCTTGTCCTGGCACAGCCCCGGGCTGGGATATTGCCTCCAGACATCCCAAAGGCTGGCCTGTGGAAGGTGGCTCTGGGAGGCCCCGGGGGCGGAACCGGTACTAACGGGTGGAGGGAGAACACACAGATCTGAACCCGCCTGGGGAGGCTGCTCCGTCCTTCCGAGCGGAGCAGGCGTGAGCTGCGGGGGAGGCAACGGGCTGGCTGCTTGGCAGAAGCACGGTGGGTGATTAGAGAGGTGATAGCATCAGACGGCCGGGGGCGTTAGGACGTGAAGCAGAGGGCGTGTGGATGGGGGCGGTCAGAGCCCAGGGGCTAAGAGCATGGCTGTGAAGTCCAGGCCAGACCCAGGTCAAGCGTGGCTCTGCCACTAGCATTCGGGGAAGTTGGTTAGAATGAGCTTCAACTCCCATATCAGTAAAATATGGATTATGGTCATTCCCTCACCGAGGTACCACGAGGGATGAATTACAGAGCATTTAGCGCCGGCGAGTGGTAGCTACAGCCGAACACTTATTACAAGCAATATTGATCCGTTGCTGGTTGCCTCGTTCATCAGCTGAGCCCAGAATCAGGCAGGAAAATTTCTCTCTCTCTCTTTTTTAAACTTCTTCAGTTTCCAAGCCCTTTGAGGGCAGGGCCTAGAGGAAATGAGTAAATAAATAAAACAGCTCTCGGGGATTACGCATCAGCCTTCAGCAGGAGGTGGTGACTGTCCCGTGCGCATCTTCGTGGGGTCAGTGACATCAGTGTGCGCTTCGTCAGAACTACTGGCTCAGACCAGGCTGTGAGCTTCTCCCCAGGACTCAGAGGGGGTGGGCGAAGAGCAGAGACCCTCCTCGGACGCCACGAGGGTATTATGTTACACATGAAGTTTGGCGGGGATGTGGGGAGCTAGAGAACATCGCATTAATTTGTTTTCATATTTTTTCCAAATGTTTAACAACACCATTCATCAAGGAACCCATTAGACTGAAAAACAAATGCTGATGGTGAGTAATGAACATTAGCTTCCATCGCATTTGCCCTTTTCTGGCAGTTTCTCAAGTTCTAGACTTGCCGGCTCAAGAGCTTAGCTACTACTAAGATTTTTTTAATAAGCTGCAGGGGCTATGAGCCACTGTGACAGGCATCAGAGGACTGGGGCTCCTGTAAGAGGGACGGGGAAGGGCCAGCCTGGTATCTTCTGCCGGGACACCAGCCTCCTGAGTTCATTTTAATCCTGTTCTCCCATGGGGTGCTGAGCACCGTGGGGGACTTGGACCAGGTCGCTGCCCTCATGGGGCCCCTCTGGAGATAATTCCCGACAGGTGCCTCCCGTGCACGTGCACGAGTGTGTGTGAGTGTGGAGAGGGGATGCTCCAGGCATGGGGCCAGAGGAGGCTCCCTGGAGGGGCCACACCCAAGCTGAGTGGTAAAGGCACATCCATCTAAGGATGAAGGCCGGAGACGGCGTGGTGGCCGCACAGGCACGGAACGAAACCCGGAGGTGAGTAAGACGGCAGCAGGCCAGGAAGCCAGGGTGGCGGTGAGCCTTGAACACCTGCTGAAGAGTATGATCCCCCAGGAGAGCTTTGAAGGGTGTTGAGAAGAGATGTGGGCCAATCGCATTTGCAAACGGACGCTTTGCAAGCCACCGTGTGTAACCAGAGCTGGAAGGCTTGACGGGCCGCCGGGAGGCTGACGGGCCTGAGGACAGCAGGCACCGGACCCTCTGCGGCCCTCACCACGGGGAGTCCTGTCCTCACCGGGGCCCCCCAGCATTTGCTGACTAGTAGCAAGCCCGAGAGGCCGGCACCACGTCCCTGAGCAGCATGGCTGGCGTGAGTAACCGGAGGACAGGGAACACACACAGTCGCGCTGCAATCAGACCCAGCCTGAGTCGTTTGCATTTGGAGTGAGAGGCCCTCATAAGGCTGCCGGGAGGAAAAACTGCTTCTCCTGTGAAGCCCACTTAACCATCATCGAGGTCAGCACGTGCATTGGAGGGAAAAGAGGGAAGAAGAGGTTTAAAGCCCAGGTTGACGGGCGGGAGGGGCTGGAGGGGCCCCCGAGTGACAGGAAGCAGTGCCCACGACCTTGTGCCTGGGAACACTGGGGCTGAAGGACGGTGTAGAGGCGCATCGCAGCCCAGTGCAGCGTCCCTGGCTCTGGCCAGCGCTCTGCTCCGCCTGCAGGGAAACCTGAGCGCAGGCCCTGCCCTGATGTAACTGACGCTGCGACGGCCCTGCTTCGGCATAACACGACTCCAGTCCCGTGGCAGGTGAGGCACCTGACGACCCTCAGCCCCACCTGTGACTATGGCCCCTTTGGCTACAGGAGAGACTTCAGAGATGAGATTGAGTTTAAGGACCTTGAGAGGGGAGATTGTCCTGGGTTACAGGGATGGGCCACTGGGATCGAAATGTCCTGCAGGAGGTGGGGGCAGGGGGGTCAGAATAAGTAGTGGAGGTGTGACACTGGGAGCAGAGGTGGGAGCTCTCTGAGGACCGGCCAGGGGCCAAGGACTGTGGGCAGCCTGCTCAGGCTGACGGGCCAGGGACAGATTCTTCCCCGGAGCTTCCAGGAGGAGCCAGCCTGCTGGCACCTTGATTCCAGCCCAGTGAGACGGGGCTTGGACTTCTGACCTCCAGAACTGTAGGAGATGGACGTACGCTGTGCATGCCCGCATCTTCCTGGTGACTTGTGACAGGAGCCGCTGGAAACTCAGCCTGAATTAGCACATATTCCAACACCGCTCTGCCAGCTCAGAGCGTCCTGGGAAAGTTTACTCAGGACTGGCTAAGGGACTGAGAATGCGTTCTTCCTTTCGGGAACACGTACTCGGCGATAGCGTGGTTCCCCCTCTGGAGTAAACTCAGTAAATGCTTATCGAGCAACCGGGTTGGGTGCTGTGGTGGTTAAAGATGTAGTAAAGCTGCTTCCAGGCCTCTCCCAGTCCAGGAAGGGAGCAAACGCAAGCCCACAGATCTCAGGAATCAAGGCAGAAAGTTCACATCCTAGAAGCTCCCAGGGCGCCCAGGGTAAAAAATGGGAGACGTCGCCTGGGGCAGGTGGGGCAGGAAATCGCTGGAAGCCAGCCTGGGTCTCGCTGCCGGGGCAGGGGTGGGGCAGAGAGCGCAGACAGGCTGGTCTGGGGTGAGCAAAAGCACGGGAGTGGGTTGTGTGCTGTGATCTGCACTGCATCTCCCAAGATCCTACGTGGGGCCCCACTCCAGCAAGACTGGTGTCCCTATAAGAAGAGGGGGACCCTGGAGCCCTCTCTCCCTGCAGGAGCTCAGAGGGAAGATCACGTGAGGTCACTGGGAGAGGCAGCCGTCGGCAAGCCGGGCAGAAGCCTCGCCAGGAACCAGCCCTGCCGGCACCCTGAGCTGGGCCTACAGCCCCCAGGGCCGTGAGGAGACGGGGTCCTGGGGCTGGAGCCCCAGCCCGTGGGGTGCTGGCAGGACAGCCGGGGCAGAGGGGCACAGGGGGTGGGTCTCACCGGGAGAGAGCGTGGCACGGAGGAGGAGGCGTGTGGTGGCTGGGCGGGCCACTCTGCACGCGGCCGAGAGGGTCTGCCGGGAGCCCAGAGCCCTCGGAGGGCGAGCCCCGAGGCGTACGCTGAGGGGCAGGGCGCCCGCTGCTCCTCTCCAGGGCCCGGCAGGCGGGGTCCAGGCTGGCCAGCTCTGAATCTGCTCTTCCCGTCTGCTGGCCGAACGAACTCCCACGTCCTTCTGGGCGTGAGACTCGGGGGTGATCTTCCAGCTACCCCCTAGCTTCTTGGCTGTGACCCCCTGTAATAAAAACACAGACAAATAGGAGAAAAACAGATTTAGTTCATTCGTACACAGGGGAGCCCTTCAGAGACATGAGACTCAAAAAAGCGACCAGGAGGCAGCTCTTATACCTTTTAGATTGAAAAAATAAATAAAAAACCTATGGATTTGTGTGGAATTGACAAGACACAGGGGTCTGGGCTGGGGAAGGAAATAGTGAAGCCCCAGCAGGTTTGCGGGTGCAGCCTTCCCAGCCCCACAGTCCCCGTCTCTGGTGAGGCCGCCTTCTGCCCTGTGTACAGGCTGGCTGGGTTTCACATGGGAGGTTTATCTCCTACTCTAAAGGGGGACAAAGGGGGGTCAGAGGGTCCCTCTTGCACTGGCAGTTTCTCAGGAACCTTTAATTCAAAATAATCCTTTTGCCAAAATGGTATATTTTGGGGTGATGTGTTGTGAACCCCCACAGGCAGGAGGATCATGGCTAGTCATCCTGAGTGTTCCCGATTCAATGGGAAGTAAAAACCCCACTCAGCACTCCAAGCTTGACTTTCCATTTAAATGTCCAGATCTTAGAAGGCCTAGAAATTTTTTTAAACTTTCAGTGAGGGCCGGATCTTGCAAAAGCAACTTGACTGTTGTTTCTCTGTGTCTTCGTGTAATCCAACTTCTCTTTGAAGGCCTTTTCTATTCCCCTGAGAAGCGAGATACATAGAGGCTATTCCAGCTACCTGAGTGGAGAGTGGGTAGGAGAGAGGATAAAGGGGGAATATTCAGAGTTTAATATTAAATCGTTATATGAATATAACTGAAATGAGGAATTTGGTGGATTTAGCATTTCCTTTCATCAAGCATTATACGATAAATTCCCAGGATCTGGATGAATGGGTCAGGGGCGTACACAAAAGTCTGCAAGCCTTATGGCCTGTTACTAAATGGCAGAAGCACACGAGGGTCTTTTCCAGGCCTCCTGGGACCCCTGCTATCCCTGAGATCAATAAGGACCACTGGGCGGAGGAAGGACAGCACACATAGGCCCCGTTTTCCATTCTCAGGGCAGCTGTAGGATGCCGCTCTTGGAGGCTAAGTGCCGCACAACTGAGTCCCTGAATCGGGATCCTTGTAGATTGTGTGGCAGTCCTTGCACGTCCTTGAACGTGGGCTTGTACATCAGAAGCGTCCACAGGGCCTGCCCAGCTCCCTTCCCCCAGCCCCCTGCCCACTGCTGGGACCTCTAGACTTGCACGTGAAGGCTCTGCCCAGCTGCTGGAACCAGGTGAGCCTGCTGTTCATTCCACTCCTCCGACCTTGTTTCTGAAATCTAAGCGTTGCCTTGTGACCGAGGTCTGGCCACCAAGCTGTCTCTCTGTCCTGGTATTGGTATCCTGGTCTGCAGAGCCTGCAGGGGCTGGTCCTCACGGAAAGAGCACCCGACTTCCGCCTCTGCTTCACCCCTGGACCGGCCCTCGCGGGGTCCCAGGTGACTCCTGAGCCCCAAGGCCCGTGGACGCTCTCCGGGCGGGAGACTGCCCGGCAGCTGTGCCATCTGACGCGGCCGATACCACTTCCCTTGTACGCATCTGTTTAAAGACATCAGGACTCCCTCTGGCTCTGAGCGCTGGGAGCAGGTTCCCATTAGCGTGCCCAGAAGATAGGAAGGACAGAAAGAAGGCACTGGAAAACACTCGTAATTTATAAATGTGCTGCATTTAAACTACACTGTAGCCTCATTAAAAAAAACTTTTCATTTTGAAATGATTATAGACTCACGGGAGGTTGCAGAGACACGGACAGGGAGGCCCCATGCGACTTCCCCGTCTCTCGTCCCCCCTTGTGTGCATCTTACATGTCCTTACAGCTGGGCGACAACGTCACAGCCGTGAAATCGGCACTGGGGCAGCCCACAGGGCCTCTTGGGCTCTCGCCAGCCCTAAACGCTCCCGTGCGTGTGCGTGCGTGGCTCTGTGCAGTTTCATCATGTGGGCGACCTTGCCTAACAGTGAAAACCCAGCTGCCCCATCACGAGCCTTAACGTGTCTTCCGTCTTGGCCGGCCCGGTGTTGTCCTTCCTCTGCAGGCCTTTCTGCGTGAAGCTTGGCACGTGGGAACATGGCCCCAAGGAGAGGCAGGGTGGCGGACATCCCGGGTCACGTGCTCTGTTATGGGAAGAAGGGGGTCATGGTGTAGAGGAAGTTCTTAGCAAACAGGAAGAGACATCTGAGGGCGTTTGGCCGGTGGGAGAGGGAAATTCAGAAACAATCCATGAATTCAGCAATTCTGCGTGTGTGTCAGGTGCCTGGGAATATCCTCAGCGGCTGGGATGTATCTGAGCGAAACGAAGGTCCCTGACCTTACGGAGCTTAGAGTGCCGCCCTCACCCCAAACTGGGAAAAACGAAACAAAAAGAGAGAGAAACTGCCTGCGGCAGCAAGTCTGTGGGGGGATGTCTGCCGAGTTCCGTCTCCCCCCCAGTCAGCACGGGCCAAGGGGTACGAGGGGGCCGAGCGAGGGCAGGGGGATGGGGCGCAAGTGGTTCGAGCTGCTCAGGTCCCCACAGGGGAGTGAGGCGTGGACAGAGACCAGGAGCTCTAAGCGTGGGGGCTTGAGGGGCAAGGAGAGCAGCCGACTGGCAGGGTCTGGGGTTCAGACCAGAGCAGCAGGAAACAGGGCCCTGCCATCAGACGCCGAGGCCACGTTCACAGACCTCAGAGGACCTACCCACCTGACTCCAAAAAAATAAGCCGAAGAAAAAACAGGGCCCAGATTTATCCTCCCACCTGAATCAACTACTGACAGATACAATGTATACAATCGTGGTTTTCAGACAGGAAGCAGCAGGTAACAGAGGCTGGGGACTCCTGGGGGGGGAGAAGCGCTGAGATGGTCCAGGTCTTACCTGAGGTTCCAGGTCGCAGAGAATCCAGGCAGCACCTCTCAGCCTGAGTTGAAGAAATGAGGCTTGAAGGCCAGGGAAGCCGGGAGGCTCGAGTTTGCAGGGCCTGGTCAGCAGGGAGACGGCCACGTGCACACTCTCCGGGGGACATCCTCAGAGAAGCCCCCGGAGCCGTCAGCAGAGTCCTGATGAGTGAGAGCCGCCAGTGCCCGGGGTCAGAGGGGTAGGGAGCAGTCCCGGGCACGCACGGGCTGGGGACGGCCTCGCACCCACCAGCTGGCATGCCACCTCATCACCTGGGGGTGGGGGACTGGGCAGGGAGTGCTAAGAGGTTCAGGGGTTCTTTACGGGGTGACGGAATGTTCTGGCATCAGGTAATGATGGTGGCACGACTTTGTTGATGGACTAACCACGGACGGTGGCATGGTGAGTTTTATGGCGTGTGAGTTTTATCTAAAATACACACAATGTGTGCCACTGGAAGAATCTCAATAAATGATGTTTAACTACCATCCTCATTCCCTCCTACGGTATGTTTTTCTCTATGAACCAGAAAAGGGGGCAATAGCTTGACTAACACACCTCTTCAGAAAAGGAGGTACTTCAGCCCCTGCCGCTCACTCGGCCGCTTGTCGGCCCTGTGCCCTCCGGGCACGCCCGCCCTCTCCGGCTGGGTTCTCAGGAGTACGTGCATCTTTCTCCTGCCGGAGCTGGGAAAGCCCTCTCCCACCTTTGCTCTCAGCACAGAGAGAAGGGCCTTCGTGGGGCATCCCTGAGCAGAGCAGGCGTGGCTGAGGGTCCTCATGTGGGATCTGCCCCCCTCCAGCACACACCTCGTGCCCTGGCCCTTAGGTGACTCTGCTCCCCACGTGGGCTTGGGTGCTTGGTGCTGTGACTGTGACCTGGCTTTCCCCAGACGCCCTCTACACTGGATAAAGGACGCAGGCCTTTCTCCCTGACACACAAGGGGACGCCTGCTCTTTCTAGGCTCAGTCAGCCTGACTGCTCCACTCTTCCTCCAAGACCTGTGGTCCTCTCTCCTGCTGCTCTTCAGATCCCGACCCAAACTGGGCCCATACGGAAGAAAAACCTAAGATCAACCGTTTGTAACTTACAGATCACAGATCCCCAGAGGCTGGGTCTAGGGACAATGGTTCCCCATCACATCCCTGCCCAGGCTGGGTGCTCCCACCAGACTGAGAGAGATAGGGGGGCAGCAGGGCCCAGGGACTGGAGGTGACCTCCTGTCCGATACATACACGAGGGGCCACTCGGTCCCTCCGTCAGGCTTCCTCCTGTCTGAGCATTCTCCGTTTAGCTATAACAGCCTGGGGACCCCTGGGGCCCGCAGGGCGTGTCCTCTGGGAGTTGCTCCAGTCTTTTGCAGTAATGATGCCCCCCACAAGCCAAAGAGCATCTCTACAGAGGGTCAGCACAGCTCCATCTCACCGGGGTGCCCTGGAGAAAACGGAAGTCACGCTGTAAAGCCTCCCCTTCAGGGAGCGGGAAGCTGGACTACAGAGGAGCCGCCTCCGCCTGCTCGGGCCTCTGCCTGGAACGCAGAGTGAGATGAATCCCTCGGCACTCCAGGCCCTTCGCTGAGGGCCACGCCCTGTGCCGTGTGCTGAGTGGAACCCGGCTTAAGTCCCTCAAGGTCACCACTGAGAGGCCCCTCGGCACACACCCGGTCACCTTTCCCTCCTGTCTAGCTGCCGGGAGTTGCCGACCTCGCCGTGCACAGCCAGGCCTTGACAGGAGCCTCCTGGCCCTGCCTGGCAACTCAGCAGAGGGCCTGCTGGTCCCCAGCTGAGTTCCTTCTGCCTGTGGGCAGAGCCCCTGGGAAACGGTGACACTGGGTCTCTGGAGCCCTCTTGGCACTGGGGACCATGGCTGCCGCCAAGCAGCTCTACACAGTGTCCTCAACAGCCACGCCACTCAGAGGAGGGGGTCCACGGGATGCCCAGTTCCCAGGTGTGAACCAAAGTTTCTGTGCCCAGGATTCTCCCCTGGCCCTGGTCGGTTGGCCCACTGCACACGCATGGGCGATACGTTGCTATTGACTCTACATACAGAGCTCCATCCAGTGCTCTGGGCCACACGGTGGCACGGCTGCAGGAGGGCAGAGGCTGGAGAGGGGGGCAGCAACCAGGACAGATGCTGAGACGGCTGCAGGTTGGACAGGCCAGAGGCAGAGACCGGCTTGCTGAGTGCAGACTTGCTCTGAGGCGGATGGGATTCTAGTGACGGACCTGCCACTGTGGGAATAAGCTGGGTACAAACCCTTTCACCCCCAGAACGTCCCACTGTCACTTCTCAGTCTCACTGAATCAAGAGGGAACTTGCTGGGGCTGAAACCCACTGAGGAGACACCAGGAACCCTGGTGCGACTTCTTTGCTGGCTCAGCGCAGGTCCTTGGCCCCACCTGCCCTCAGCCACGGACGGGGTGCAGACCCCAGGGGCAAAGGGGCCGTGGCCCTGCTCTCAGGCACTCCGTGAGGAGAAATGCCCACTTGCTGATGAACAGCCGCCACGGGACCACCTCCAGTCCCCAGCCAGGCCTGCAGCCTTTCATTTGGTGCCGGCAGTTGGCTCAAGGCACGAGCGTGGGCAGACTCGCAAGCAGGGCTGTCACTCTAGTCTGGCGTCCTGCTGAGGGACGGCGTACCTAGTTCATGATTTGGAAGAGCCCTGGGCTTGGCAACAAGAGACCATTAAGTGTTTTCTGCCAAGGTTGAGCCAATGAGCTGCGGGCCCAGTGGGCAGGCGCCATCTCTGACGGGCCCCACCTGGGACCTAGTGTTAAGTCCACTGATCACACCCAGAGGAGCCCTTCCGCCCTCCCTGCCCCCCACCCGCTCTGCTGGCGCAGGCTGGGCGCCCCTCTCCTCGTCTGCGTGGGGTGGGTGCCCTCTACCGAAACCCTCACACATTCCGGAAGGTCATGTCCATTTGCTCGTCTCTGCCCTGGGGCACGGGTCTGTCTTGCCAATGGGTTTCAGCCCCGGGCAAGGTCACTATGGATTCCATGTGACCAAAGAAATGACAGCAAAATGTTCTTGGGATGAAAGGGTTATACCCAACTTTATTTCCATGGTGGCAGGTCAGTCACTAGAATCCCGTTCACTCAGAGTCTGCATGCAGCCAGCCGGGCTCTGCCTCTGGGCCCCTCTGCCTGCACAGCCGTCCTCTGAATCTCTGTCCTCAGCGCTGCCACCACTCCAGCCTCTGCTCTGCTCTCCTGAAGCCCTGCAGCCCTGCCACCGTGTGGCCCAGAGCACTGGGCGGGGCTCTTTATATAGAGTCAATAGCAACACATTGCCCACACGTGTGCAGTGAGCTAGCCGACCAGGGCCAGGGGAGAATCCTGGCCACAGGGACGTTCATTTTATCCCCAGGGTCCTGAGGACAGGCCGGGTGTCCCCTGTGTAGCCCCAGCACTGTGCCTGGCAGGTGGAAGGTGCCATGCAAATGTTTACTGAGAATGTGCTTGAAGGATTTGTGGGGGAAATAAACAACTGGTAGGCTTCAGAATGGTAGTGGCGGAGGACAGCCTCCTCCCCCACCCCGGGAGGAGGCTGGCAGGTGAGGGCTGAGTCTGCTGGTGATTCCTGGCCGCCATCCTGGGCAGCAGAGGCATTTCCGTGTCCTGCTCCCGACCCTTCACCTCTCCCTGCCCAACACCAAGAAGTGTTAATTGGAATAAAATCTTCCATTCTGCCTGCGTTCCTTCACTCACCACTTTAAAAATGAGCATGTATTATTGGTAAAGTCGGGAAAGAAATTACTCTTGCTCTATCTACGACAAGAGTATGTTTTTGTTCAGTTGTTTATTTTGAGGCTTAAAGATGAACAGCAGGTGCACCGCGAGCCCGGGCGGGGCAGGATGTGGCCTCAGTCCTGTTCTCGTCCCTGCCCTGCAGCCTGTTCTTCCCTCAGCCTGACTGCTGCACAACCCCGCCTCTCTTTGCACCCTTGGCTTCTAAATGCCCAAGTATTTCATGATTCCAAAGTACTGATCATTTGCTTTCTTACTCTGACAGTTCGCTTTTTATTATTTTTCATGATTTTGTTAATACAAAAAGTCTTTGTAAAACAATATTAATGATCGTAAACCTGAAAAGGAAATTGGCCTCGGACACCACCACGTTGGGGCTGCCATTGCTGTATTTCCATACATCTTTTATCCACAGAAATGCACGCTTATAAATAACTGTACATAAATGCAATAGGACCGGAGCAATTGTCCGATCAGCCTGCTTAACATCTCACTTTCATTTTGCTTCCTTTCTGCTTTCACGGTTGCTGTGACCATTCTCCTACCTACAAACACAGCCTACTGGGGACAGCACACATTTTCAACATGTACACATATATTCACATGTGCAGCCACGTAGTCACAGATGAACCTGCCTGGTATGCTTTTGCATTATCAAAATGAGTTAATATTTGTCAATATTCATACTTTTTCATTATTGCTTTTACTAATATACTGAGGTAATACTTTAAAATATAAAATGAACTAGAGGTTCTCCAGCCCGCTCACCCATCCCCCTATTAGTGAGCTTTGCCTCAATTTACTATTTTCTTGTAAATATTGCTGCAATCAAACATTCTTACACATCTACCTGTATTTCAAGGCTTTTATCTCACCAGGAAGGATGTCTAGAATTGAGATCACCAGGTCAAAGATATACTTTTAATGAACAGATATTGCTACATCACTCTAAAAATGAGTCATAAAACTTCCATTTCTACAAAAATACGCCAGAAATCCCCTTCACACGTGTCCTTACCTGGAACAGGGACAGGAGCTCTTCTATGTTTTTGCCATTTGACTGAAGGCGATTACTGCCATTTCATCATTACTTGAATTTCCAGTTCCTGCCTTCTCAGTGAGAGGAAGTTGCTCTTTTCTCATTACTGACTTGTGTGTGTGAAACGTTTCCGCTTCACTGTGCGTCTGCAGGAAGTCTGACACACTCGTCGCTGTCACCAACGTGGGACAGTGTGACGCATCCGCTGTGATGGCTCCAGGGACCTTCCCTCTCCTGCCTGCACCCCTCTCTCCTTTCCTTTTCCTCTCTTCATGCATTTTGGGGAATTCAACTGCACAAGCCTCTCCCGCTTCTCACCCTCTCTAGGCAGAATTGTGCCTGTCAGTCCATGAGGTGTTTTGTTAAACCTTTACTGCGTATCTATTTATGCACAAACAAAATACGTGATTGCCTTGGGTTATAAAAACATGGACAGTATTCTTAGTTCAACATTAGGTTTTTGGAATTTTTGCATGCAGCAACACAGTCGTTTTGAGAGCTGCAGCAAATCCCTCTGTGTGACTCAATCAGCTCGTTCATTTCTCCACTGAACGGTGGTTAGACTGTTTCCCACTTTTCCACTCTTACGACAGCGCAATGCATCTCCCTTGACCTGTCCTCTCGTGCACCTGCCGGTTTCCGGGGATAGATGCTCGCACCCGGGGTCACGGGGCCAGGGGTCTGGATGTCTTTGATGCTCGTGGTCACTGCCTGACGCTCTCCTGCACGACTGCCCCATTTCCCACCAGCAGGAACGAGCCTGTGTCCCCACGTCCTCCACTGCAGTTACCCATCTGGTGACCCTCTTTTCTGGTTTTAACTTGGTATTTTCCTTAATCACTAGTGAGGTTCAGCCTCTTTTTTTTTGTTTTGTTTTGCAGTTATCTACATTATTAAATGCTCACCCTGACTAGTGTGGTCACTATCTGTCCACATAGATGCTACTGTATGACGGACCACGTTCTCTATGCTGAACGCCCATCCCCGTGACTATTATAATCAAGATCACCCTCTTCTGATGTATTTAATGCCATTTCTATGAATTGAGAATTCAAACCCTTTGGCCATTTATCTATTGAATTGTATTTTTTGTATTGACGTTAATGAAACCTTCATGTATTCTTAATATTCTCTCTGAACACCACTTCTTTGGGTATAGAATTTGCACGTATTTTCTGCCACTTTATTGGCTATCTTTTACATTTCTTTAAGCTGAATTTGTAGTGAGTTCGAACATATCAGTAATTTATTTTATGGTTTGCATCCTGTATGCCTGGTTTAAAAAATCCCTCTCTGACTTTATTTCACAAATGTATTTTCCTAAATGTTTTGCATACATTGCTTTTTAATACTCAGATGTTTTCAGTAATGTGCAATTTATTTTCTGGATGTTATATTTTGTATCTGGTGTGAGACGAGGATATAATTGCTGCTTTTCCTATGTGCTTTTCTCCTACCACTATTTATTCGAAGTCCGTCTGGCTCCTGTGATTCGTGATGCCGACTCTCCCAGACCACCATCTCCTTTCTGAGTATGTGTGTCCCCAGGTTCTCCGTTGTGCTCTGCTGACCGTGTTCACTGTCCCCACGCCAGTCCCCCACTGTTAACTGTGAAGTGTCCTGATGCCCAGCAGGTTGAATGATGCATCCTCCTCCTTTCCATTTTGATTTTATATCTTATTCAACAACACTAATTGGCTATTATTTCTCTTTTTTTCTTCCATAGGAAAGTGGGATCACCTCTTCAAATTCCACAAAAAAACTCTCCTGTGATTATTTCTGTATCAACTTAATTCAGATGTAACTTACACACAATATGAAGTGCCCATCTTAAGTGAACAGTTTGATGAGTCCTGCCATTTGACTACGCCTTTGGGACTGCCCCACAATCAAGATCCAGCACCTTCTTGTCACCTCAGGAAGCTCCCCAGTGCCTCTTACTCACACCCCCTGCTGCAGCCCCAGGGCCACTCATCTTCCCGTCCTTCTCGGTGGAGGTCAATTTTCTGGAGTTTCATATGAATGGAGCCACGGGACACATCTGTGCCTGGCGTCTTCTGCTCCACGTCTGACACCCATCAGTCGCGGCCTGTCTGCACTGCGCTCCCTCTCGTGCTGAGTCGTGGCCCCGCGTGCAGGTGCCATGATGTGCTTACCCACTCACCCGTCGACGGACGTTCAGGCTGTTTCTGGTTCTTGGCTGTGACCTACAAAGCTGTAAGATGTTGCTATTCAAGTCTTTGTGTGGAAGTGTGTTCATTTCTCCTGAGCAAATAAGTACCTGCAGAAAGAAAGGCTAGGTCATGCGGTCAGTGTGTACGCTGTGTAAGGAACTACCTGTCGCGCCCAGTGGCTGCACCGCGCGTCCTGGACGGTGGGGGCGGAAGAGCTCCAGCGCCTCTGCACCCTGGAGGACACCTGCCGTCACGGTTCTGTCTGAATTTTAACCATTGTGATCGGAATGGCTTCTCCCTGTGGCCTGGTTTGTGTTTCTGTGATGACTGGTGACCTCACTGTTTTTGCATGTGCTTATTCACCTCTGCACACATTCTACTTGTCTGTTCCATTGTTTTTTGCTTGTCTTGTACTGAGTTGTTTATTAAGTTGTAAGGGTTCTTTGCATATTTTGGATATCCTTTGTCAGATATATATGATTTGTAGATGTTTTCTCCCAGCCAATGGATTATCTTCTCATTTCATCCATAGCGTCTTCTGCAAAGTTTTGGCAATTTGTATGAAGTCCAATCTATCATTTTATTCTTTTATAGATCATGCTTTTGGTGTAGTATCGAAAAATCTATGCCTGATTCAAGGTCACAAAATTTTCTCCCACGTGGATCATAAATATGTGCAGTTCATTATACGTCATTAATAGCTCAATAAAGCTGTAAAAATCTAGCAATGGTAGGTGTTTGGTAGAAAAGTTTTCCAATGATTTTATTCTTCCCTTTTGCTAGACTCTAAATAGTCCTTGTTCAATGGAGAAAGATTATTATTTGTAAGTATTTACTAGAGGTTTGAGCATAGTAAAATACTAATGATTTGGGGAGAATTTTAAAAAGAATAAGAGTGTTTGAAGAGGACAATATATATTTTGGAGTGAGACCTAAGATCAAATCCTGGCCCGGCCATTTCCTTCCTGTGTTCTTAGGTACATCATTTAACTTGAGTCCCAGTTTCTTAATTATAAACTTGGAATAATGACCCCATAGCACAGGCTTGAAATGATTAATAAAAACAGCCTTTGCAAAGAGCCTCTAGACAGCCTTGCCTAACACACAAGGCCAAGAATTGTTAGTTTCCTTTTCTATCCCACGTAGCTAGACCCCAAAAATGGGCCACTTGTTAGCATGAACTCCTGTTCACCCTTTACTGGCTATGACACAGCCCTTAGGAAGACGTGTGATAGGAGATCCACCCCGAGCCCCGAAGGTCGGTTCCACAAAGTGTTCAATTACCAGGTCGGCCCAGGTTATTCAGTGTTCAGAGCAAAGTCATTTTTATTGTAATGAAATTTTAAAAGGCAGTTACATTAGTCACACATATACACAACCGATTTAGTAACTGTTAGTCATAGGGAACATTCAAGAATTACAAATGAGGCCTTATCCACAGCACAGCTTACAACCATAAGAAGAAAGGTTAAGAGACGTGATCAAGGGCGTACACTGTCTACCGACGCCTGTCTGGGAAGCCTTGTGTTTCTGAAGGACAAGGTGGTTCAGGAAGCAAATCGTCCCAGTCCTGCACAGCCTGGGATGTTCACGTGGCCGCCTCTGCAATCCGTGCCTTGTGGCTGTGACCCCCACCCCGCACATGTGAGAAGTGCCGGCTCCTTGGGGAGGTGCCTCCTTAAGTTGCGTGGAGGAGACGGTGACTGCCAGGCTCACAGCCCTCAGCACACAGGAGAGGGTTTGGTGCAGTGAGGGCAGCCTGGACCCCTGGCTGGTCAGGACACAGCGGCCTAAGGACCAAACTCATTTCCCGGTAAGACGAAGAACATTTCCATCTGCCTTTTACCAGCGAGAGCTGTGGGTAACCGGCGTAGTCCTGCTTACCCGGCGGGCCGTAAGCGTTGGGCAGCAGGCGGGCCCAGGTGGGGGGTGCCCACTGTCTGCTCACTGTCCCCGGAGCTCACCTGCTGGCCCAGTGCTGACGTGGGGGCTGCCTCCTCCCTTGGTGAAGACTGCACAGCAGCAACGGGAAAGTCAGACGTGTCCAGTCTGGGGAACGGTCTGCTGCCCGGCAAGGAAGATGCAAGCTCCCCAGGCCAGTTCCCTCAACTATCAGAATCTCCCCACTATTTGCAACAGGCATTCATGAAACGGCAAAAGGGTTGAATTTAATACAGCGGGAGGCTGGGGAGAATGTGGCTCCATCACTCGCTAAAACCAGAGCTAGAAGCACGGCTGGAACGTGACACACAGGGACGGTGCTCCAGGACCTCCTCAGCCACCGTCACAGTCACTACCCACGCCTGCTTCCGCCTCACCACAGCTGCCCGTGTGTCCTCGCCGCGGCCCAGGCAGCACCCTCTGTGGTGGACAGCCTTCCACCCTTAGCCTGGGGAGAGCCAGTGGACGGCCCGGGCCAGTGAGGCGGGAGGGGCAGGCGGGTCACAGAGCCAAACCCAGGGCCCCTCTCCTTCCCAGTGGAGCGTGGACTCTGTGCCTAGAGCAGGGCACTGGGCGGGGCACGGGCGGAGGCCACACACAGCAGTCCTCATGCCGGCCTCTGGCTGGGCAGGCCTGTGCTGCACGGGAGGGTCCATCGAAACTGGGCTAACGACACGCCCTCGGGCTGTGATTCTTACTCCAGTTTGTCTAGAATTTCTTGGTGAAAGAACCCCTTGGGTGTGGCATCCGGCCAGTCCCCTCTGCTTGCTTACTGGTTCACCCCTCCACAAAGGGCCCAGGGCCCAGCGACCTTCAGCTGTGCCCCTACGGGCACTGGAGGGGACCAGGCCCACCTGTCACCAGGGGAGCCAGGCTGAGGAACACCCCAGGCAGCCAGGAGAGGAGCCTTCGGGCCCTTGGGGGTCCCCTGGGGAGGGCTCCAGGTTTGTCTCTAAGGACTCCTTATATCCGCCAGGGGCTTGGGTGGAAGTGGTGACCTACGAAAGTGAGCAGGTTCCCAGCCGTGACGCTTGGTGACTCTGTTGAGGGCCAGCCAGTCCCCCGATGAGCAGACGCTGGGCTGCGCTTCCTGGGGGGGGGGCTGCCCATCTGGCCTCTCACTACACAGCCTGGCTTCCAGACACTCTGGCCACACATGACACAGGGCACGACAGAACCACTGGGATGGAGCTCAGGTCACACGCACAAAGTCCACACGGCCCACATCGCTGTGGAGGCACAGACATGGGGGGACAGAGGGAGACAGCCTCTGCCCTGCGAGCTTCCTGCTCACCCCCGCAGGCAGCCGGAGCTGGCAGCGCCTGGCTGCATGGCGGGCCATGGGGGCTACGTGGCACCCAGGCTGTCCCTGCACGTTTACGGGCCAACACTGCTACCAGATGATTCACGACCAGGTCTTAAGGGCCCGGGGGGCTCGCCTCCCAAGCAAACACAGACAAAAGACGATAAATGCAGTCGGCCACCCGTGTGCCAGGACTCCTGGCCAGTGACCAAGCAGCTAGGGCTGGGGTGGGGCTGAGGGGCCTGCTGTGGGGCAGGGTGGGGTCGGGGCCAGGGTGGCACTGCGCAGAGGGAGCCTGGCTCTGCCTGCAGCTACTCGGAAAACGGCGGGAACATGCCGAGGTCGGCAAAGTCCTCGATGTTATAGTTGCCGGTCCCCTGGGTGGGATCCCCGGGCATGGGCAGCATGTCCTGCAGGAGGGGACGGAAGAAAGCCACAGGGCAGTCAGCACGCTGTCCCAGGGGCCCGGCCTGCCGCCCCCCCCTCAGGGTCCTGCCTCCGACGGGGCAGCCCAGGATGTGCCTCAGCCCTCTGAGGGCCACTCTGGGACGCTGCCCTCCGGGAAGGCCGCTGCAGTGGGAAGCACAGCCCCAGGACACAACCTCGTCCCTGGAAAGCTGGGCCAGGACCCAGGAGGGATGAGGGGCCAGCTGGCGGGAGGTGCAGCCTGACCCAAGCGAGGAGACCCCTCGGGGGTCAGAACAGGACAGAAACGCACTGTGGGGCGGGCAGGGAGGCTGAGCACGTGGGCACCGAGGGCAGGGCCGAATCCCTGCCTGGGCGCCCCCCACAGCACCAGGTCCTGCGTTCTCTGGGCCTCGGCCCGCCCATCCAGAAAACAGGGGTAGCTACATTTCAGTCCCTTACAGCAAATTTCCCAAAGTGTGATTTGCTGACTTCTCTGCCCATGAGATACTCTGGGAGAAAAGAATTCGGTAGACAAATAAATTTGGGAAACAAGACATACTTTGCCTACCTCCTAAAAATACTCAGTCCTTATTAGTATAATAAAGGCTCTGATAAGTCCTGCAGTCAAAAAAAAAAGACTGAATAACTTTGTTTAATCAGTATTTCACGAACTTACTTGACCAAGCTTTTCAGTAGCATTGTGACCACGAAGAGCCAGGTCAGGGGATTCTGCCTCCCCGCTGCTGTGAGGCCTACGGGTAGGGAAGGCGGAGCCTTGCAGCGGGAGGTGGGGTGGTGGTCGCTGCAGGTTGGGGGTCAGGCTGGGGCCTCGGGATATTTGAAAGGACACTGCCACTCTAGAGGCGCGGAGTGACATCTGGGTCTTGGGCCTCGGTGAAGAATGCTGCCTGCGCTGGTGGGGAGGCGCTGGGGCCGGGGGAGGGGGCGGCCCTCGGGAAGGGGCTTTGGGTCCTGTGAGTCTGGAGCCCCCACAGGTGTTTCCTGTCTCACCCTTGCCCTGCAGCAGGGACCTGGCCCAAGCACTTGGCCGAGGGGGAGCTGGTGGGCTCGAGCCTCCATCCGGGGCCCCCAGTGGGCACTTTTTTGGCCAAAGTGGAGCCAAACAGACCCCAAGGAGGCTGGGCCAGCTGTGCTGCTGGGTCCAGTCTGCCGAGGCACTAGATGGCCCGGGAGTGGCCCAGACAGTGCACAGCCGTGAGGTGCAGGCGTCCTGGGCCGGACTGGGCCTCACCCCGAGTGGCGCTGGGGCGGAGGCGGGGAGGCTGGAGGGGGCGCGGCCGCGTACCTGAAACACCTCGGTCTGCCCCGCCGGCTGGTGCGCGTGCTGCTCACCGCTCTGCTGCCCGTGGTGCTGGCTCTGCCACTGTGACCAGACCTCCGAGGGCCGCCCCTGGAACTGCCCGCCGCTCTGCCCGCTCTCAGCTGGAAGACCCGGCACAGGGACATGGCCTTCAAACGCCGCCCTGGGGGTGAGGCCCGGGGCCACGGGGGCCGCAAGGCGCCCCAGGGCTGGCTGACCGTGCCACCCCTTCCTCACTGCCTGCTGGGGGAAGCCGGGGTCGCCCCAGAGAGCTGCCTGGGCAACAGAGACGGGAGCTCTCTGCAAAATGGTGCCCAGGGTGGCCCGCACCTGCCAGGGACAGGGCACTTTAAGCCTTAGAGCTCTGTGGCCTCCGTGACCTCAAACAGGCTCTGGAGGAGGTGTATCTGGGGACCTGGGCCAGGGCTGAGAGAGCCCTCTAGAAGGGCCTCTGCCTCCCCAGACTGCGCCCCTGTTCCCAGGCTGCCCCTTAAAGGGATCCGGCTGGAGGAGGAGCCTCACCTGGGGTGCCCTGACCTCCACCAGCCTCACTACCCCTCAGGGCCTCATGTGGGCACGGGGTCTACGCACAGAGGCCGGAACCGTGGCCCTTCCTGGCTGGGTCACCTCTGGCAGTCCTGCGCACCAGCTGGTTTGGGGAAACAGCCTTTGGGCACAGTTCAGACAAGGGGGCAGGCCTCATACAACCCAATTTGTAAATTTATAAACATTAATTTGTAAAATTTATTTACAAGTTAAAATGTAAATTTGCCTTGTCGACACTTTACAAAGACTATCCTGGGGGAGAACAAAACAGGAGAATCTTGTCTAAAACATTTTAAGGAGTCAGTCCAAGAGGCCTGGCGTGTCCTAAGGTGCTCAAACCCTCAGGAACGTCTCTTGCAGCAAACCATTCGGTGACATTCGGGAGGCGACAGGCCCCTTGCGAAGCTCTGGGAGGCAGGGGGGCCCCACCCTGCCTTTCTGACAGCCCGGCCAACCACAGGTGACCCCCTCCCGCCCGACGGGCAGGCACCGTGCTCATGTGAGTCGGCTAGAAAACATTCAGGGAGAACCTCAGTCTGTCTGTCTCTCTCACACACACAACATGCTGTCGAGGACATAAAAGGCTTAAATGAACCCCATATGCTCCCTTTAACGCTTCATCCTCACCACCGGTGCCTTCCACATGCTGCCTGGTAACAGTTGGTAAAGAGTCCTACAAGCTCAGGAGAGGATACGATTCCCTGTTTTAGTACAAGAGGGATTTAAATTTCCTGAGCACAGACAATTCTGTTGTTAAAAAAAAAAAATGCACCTGGCATCTGAAATGCCTTTTCCAAACATTCTCTCGTGAGCCCCAAGGGCCAGGAGCTCTTCCGTGGCACTGCGTCCCCTGGCCGGATCTGGGAACCCGTGGCTCTGGAATCTGCCTGGCTGACTACAGCAGAATCAGGCCAACAGCAGCACCAGCTGGAGCCGAGGGGGGCCCTCTTGCTGCTCAGAGGAAGGATGGGGGAGCACAGCCCCTTTGCTGAAGGCCGACCACGAACCGTCCTAACAAATCTGGGAGGCGTGGCTTCAGGCCCACCCCGCCAGGACCTGCTACAATGACCCCCTGCTGGGGTCTTGCCCATCGTGAACCAGCGCCCCCGACCATCCCCCTGTGCTGGGGCCTGAGCCGTCTCCCCGACTCACACGGAAATCCTAACTTCCAGGGCCTCAGAATGGGACTATTTGGAGATGGGCCTTTAAAGAGGCGGTTATGGTAGAATGAGATCACACGGGGGTGGCATCCGACATGGCTGGTGTCCTTCCAGGAAAAGGAGATGTGCACACGGGGACAGGGGGACTGCGTAAGACACAGGAGGAGATGGCCGTCTACACGTCAGGTGGGACGCGTCCGGGGACCCAGCCCTGCTGAGCCACCTGCCCTCCAGAACTGTGAAGGAGTTCTCGGTGTTCAAGTTGGCAAGTCTGGCACGCTCCGGTGTGGCCACCCTGGCAGAGTGCGCTCTCCCAGGCTACGTGCCTGCCCCTCCTTCCCTCGCCCCCAGCGAGGCCGTCCGTCCACCCTCTTACTTCTCGCCCTCTGCAGCCTCCCAACCGCCAGCCATCCTGGCCCAGCCCAGTGCGTGCAGAGCCCTCACTGCTCTCCATCGGGAGTCACCGCTCCTGACCGCTCGCCGACACCGCCTTCCTGTGTTCTGGGAGTACGTGGGCTTCGTTCCAGAACTCCCTGCATTACCCCTTCTCAGGGCCCGACTCTGGCATGTGTTTCTGCCCCTTACCACGCGCACAAGGCGGGGGCTGAGGAAGGCCTTCCCTTTACCAACACGTGAGATGGGGGCCGCCCTTCCTAACCCCATGAGCTGACTGGTGCCCTCCTCCACTTGGCAACTATTTCCCGAGCTCCTGCTCTGGCTGGGCTCCGCATGAGTACCATACAGACGTGGGGACCCGGGCAGTTCCTGCTCAAAGAGCTCACGCGTGGTCAGGAGAGGGAAGCGGGCAGGCAACTCCACGCGGCCACGAGCTGCTCTAACAGGTCAGCAGAGCCAGAATAAGACCCTCAGGAGGGAAACCTAACCTAGTCACAGCAGCGCTTTTCAGAGACCCCCGCCCGGTCCAGTGGGCACTAGCTAGGCGTTAACCAGGTGCTGGGCCTGGTGGCAGAAAGCCATTCCGGACAAAAGGACAAAAGGGTCTGTCCGTGCAAACACCTGCAGCCACGACGGCTTGTTCTGCTCGGGGACCTACAGGTGGCTCCAGATGGACAACGACCACCAGTGTGGCCAGGATGGAGGGAAGGCCAGGCTCAGGCCCACGCTGTGAGGGGGACCGACCTCGAGGGCCGCAGACAAGGGCCGGGGTTCTAGAGCTGGGGTGTGGCTCGCAGGCCTGCACGTGCAGGGAGCGGACGAGATGGGCAGAGAGACGGCTTAGGAGGGGCCTCGGTAATCTTGCAAGGGTGACAGCGGCCTGAACCCCTGGGCCCGCGTGGGGCAGAGGAGTAGAAGCACCTGAGACAGTGTGTGGGAGGCGGGTGGCCTGGGGGAGGCCCCCGGCAGTGATGGTAGGCCTGCCTGGCGGCTGTCACAGTCCGGGCCTCCCTCCCGAATTAGGTCTGGCTTTCTGCGCTTGGAGACCTGTCCACGCGTACAGAAGACCCAGGGCTCCACACGCCTGGGACCACCCTGCCATCCCGCACAGGCCAGCGCAGGAGCCCCACGGCCTCCTCCTTCCTGTCCCGGCCCCGTGTGGCCAGCTTCACTCAGGCCACTGAGTCCCGCTCCCTGGACACCATCTCTCCCTCCTGTCCCCGTGCCACCAGCAGCCCGGGCATCCTGCCTGCGTCCCGTGCCCCAGGCCCCATGTCCTGGTGCGTCTTCCTGAAGCAGTCCCCACTGCTGGGGCACCCCAGCCTTGGTCCTCCAGCTTGTTTCCCACCTGTCCCCCCATTTCCTTTCTCTGGAACCCCGAGTCCCCTTATCCTGGGCACCGGACAACAGCTGGGCTTCCCCTAAATCGCTGCTCCCCGTCACATCTGCTGCCCGTGAACCTTCCCAGCTCTGCGCCCGAGGGCTGTGCTGTGGGGCCCTGCAGGGCCCATGCCCAGTGGGCCTCTCCTCTTGGCCTAGGGCACTGCACCCCCTCGTGCCACGCAGCCCACCACCCTGTGTGCACCTACCCCTGGTCCCAGTACCTCAGGGCAGGGATCAGATCTGCGTAGCCCCGGCTCCCAAGAACAGTGCTCAGAATGAACAAGGCCACAGAAGGCTCTGCTAAGGAAGGAGAAACAGAAGGCAAGGGGGCGGGGAGCCAGGGGCGTGAGCTTTCTGCTCACCTTGAGGCTCCCTGGCCTGTAATTCTCTCGCGGGTCTCACCCGGGCAGAGCCCGAGAGCCGGGCGTGGGGCGGACATTAGCTCCCTGTTTGCATCTGGGGGCACTTGATTCTACTGGTTACAGATACAAGATTTCAGAATTTTTCTGAAGTTTCTGGGAAGGGATGCACCGTGCCCAGGAGTTCACAGCAGAGGAGAGCAGGTGACTGGACTGCCTTGGAAATGGCGCACTATCAGGGGGCAGGGGAAGCCTGCACATCTCCGGGGCTGGCTGTGCGCCAGGCATCCTGCTGGGCATTTTCTGTGTGTTCTTTCACTCCATTTCCTCTCCACTCTGACTCTAGACCTGGGCCCATTATCGGGACAAGGAGACCGAGCCTTAAGCGATGCCAAGCGACCTGCCCGACTCATTTAGTTTACAAATGGCAGAGCCACGTGTGAGCCTAGATCGTACTGTCCCTCCTGCGTCCCATCTCTTTATATCTCAGGGTCTGGCATTTACTCAGTGACCAGACAGATGCGCAGAGCTACAGGCCCCAGGTCGCTGGGGCAGGGGACCAGCCTGCCCACTTTTCCTGTTACAGCCACAGTGGGATGCTTCTTGGCCTTACCAGGGTGAGTGCCAGCTCTCCTCTCGGCCTCTCTGGGCTCCGGTGCTGTGACCCTCCTGGCCTCAAGCAGACCTTGGCTGCTGGGCCTACAGCCTTGTCTGCCTCTCCCGCACCTCCCCCGCCTCAGCCTCGGTGCAGTGGGCTGTTCTGGGCCGGACCCGAGGCCCATCCCCTTTCCCAGGGCTTGGCACAGGGCCAGGTGCGCAGGAAGAGTGGGTGGACGCGTTGGTGCCAGAAGGGGGCCCTTTGCTTCCAGAGGACGGAAGGCGAGCAGCCCAGGCATGGAAACTGCAGGGGGGTGGCACCCTCCGGGGAATCAGAAGCCTCCCAGGGGGCTTCCGGGTTGCACACCTGGCTGACCCAAGAGAACCTTCCCAGGGTTTCTCTGTCCTGAGCCAGGGCCTGTGCTGGCTGCCACACTGAAGTGTCATCCAATACATGGTAAGGGTGTTCAAAGGCCAGACGGGGAGGGGTGGGGCAGGCCAGGCTGAGGGCAGGAGAGCTGCTCTGGCTGGTGGGGTTGGGGAGAGGAGGGGAACAGCCGGCAGCTGCAGGGCATGGCCAGGGGCAGGCAGGTTCCTGCAGAGGACAGCTTCAAGGGAAGCTCTGAACTTGCCAAATGGAAATGCAGATGTTTGGCTCAGCCTCAGGCTTGCCCGAGAATGGTCGGCTCTGCAGAGAAATGCCATGCAAGCCACGTGGCTGGCAGCCACTGGGCCACAGCCTGCGAGAAGACAGGCTCAGCTGGGGGTTCTCATTGGCGCCATGGGGCGTTAGCCTTCTGATGTGAAGCGGACCGGGCCTGGAGCTCTGCAGAGGGGCCCATTCACTACCCACAGAAAATGCCCAGGCAGGGGGCTCCTGGGAGGCGCCCCAGACGGAGCAGTTAGGGCCCGAGCTTTGCTTAACAAGGTTGGGAAACCTGTTGCCACATGGGGCAGGACCCCTCTCGGGACTGAAGAGAGAGAACTTCACAGTGTCTGTTATCTCCACAGCTGGTCACCCCTTAGCTATTCTCCAGCTCTTGGACACAGGCCCACAGGCGTTTTGGCTGGAGGTCCTTCCTAAGGGCCAGAAGGGGTTAGAAGAGCATAAGACGACACAGGAGCCCGGGAATAGAGTCCCAGGGCCTGGAGAACAGCAGTTCTTCCTCAGAGCCAAGGGCTAAGCAAGCAGCCTCTTCAGAGCACCCCTGCCTTTCAGAGCCAGGGAGCAGAGTAGGTACACGGAGGCCCTTCCCCAGGATTGTGGGAAGTGGGGGCCCAGCCCCCACACTCGGGCTGTTCAGAAGCCACGTGTGCCAGCCCCCCGGTTCCCTCACTCCCCACCTACCGAACCCTGGAGTCCTGTTGGCCAGCCCGGAGTAGGCGTTCCCGCTGGGCGACGAGGTGGCTGGGCTGGAGAGCGGGCTGTAGGAAGAGGGGTCGGCCGGGTAGCTGTGGCTCGTCCCGATCCCGAAGGGTGAGGACTGAGTCTTGCTGGACTGAGAGGGGATTTGCTGCAATCAGGACAGAGAAAGGGCAGCGTCACCAGCCGGTCTGCACACCGCCTCCCGCCCCCACCCCCTTGCCGCCTGTAGGGTCAGCACCCAGGAGCAGGGCCCACTTGGGGCTGCCGGTGACTCCCACAGGCCTCCTGCCCGGCTGGGCACAGGCCTGACTCAGGCCAATGTGCACAACCCGACTGCAGGATGTGGACCTGGACACTGGGGGCAGGTCTGCCTGAAGTTACACCCAGAGATCTGGGGCCTCCAGCTTCTGGGAACAGGGGCCCAGGCACCATGAATACCAAGGACTGCCCGGCCCAATGGACGCCACCCTCATGGCGACCACCAGGGGCTGGGTGTGTGCCCTCTGCACTCCTGGGCAGGGGCGAAAAGGTCCAGAGTGGTGAGGGGCTCACCCCACCCCCTTTCCGCAGGCCAGGACGGTGCAGCGAAGAGGCTGCGGAAACCAGGCCCAGCGGGGGGCCCAGCTCCCAGGGCCCTCGGGCGCCAGAGACAGCACACCTCACCCCTACCTGTCCCGGAAAGGGCGGCCGACCGCCCGTCCATGCCACTTGGCTCTGGTTCAGCTGCCGGGAGATCTGGGACATGTTCTGGCCCGACGAGGAGGAGGACGGGATGTCGTTCACTCCGGGCACATGAACCACCGAGGTGCTGGGGGACAGGGCACATTTGTCCTGGGAGCGGCCTCACCCACGGTGCTGACCCCGGGCCACCTCCACGCGGCCCCTGGACGGGAGGGCCCTGGGGCACCCCAGCCCACCTGCCCTTCCTCCCTCCCTCCCTCCAGGGCTGTCCTCAGCAGCCACTACCGGCCCAGGGGATGCCGCAAACAAAGCGTCTCAGGAGGAGGCCGGGGGGCTGTGAACACACCCCTCCACGCCCCGGCACCCTCTGCCCCTCTGGGCACCCGCAGGACTCAGGAGCTGGAAGGAGCCGCCGCCCTCAGCTTGCGTTCTCAACAGAGAAGAGCCGGGCGGTGCAGCCCACCGGCTGGAACTCGGCCTGCCACCCAGACCTTCGCTGCCCTGTAGTGAGCCTCCCGTGGGCTCAGCCGCTCTGCGACACGGGCTCTGCGCGGCACAGGACGCCCTCCCCTGTCCTCCCCAGGCTCTGTCTCTGCTCTGAGGGGTGCTGTCTGCACCCGAGCCCTTCTCCATGAGGGTTCTCCAGCTACGCGCCAAGAGCCCATTGTAGAGGGAAGGGGGGTGGCTTCCCTGCGTTCCGGGCCCTCCCCCTGCCTCCCTGGGACCAGCTCCGCACACAGAGTGCTGGGGCCCGTCAGGCAGGCCTGGGTGGGGCTGGAGTGTCAGAGCCTTTTGGAGAAAGGCAGGTTGTGGACCAGGAAAGATTGGGCACGACTGTGCTAACCGTGTTGTAATATTTTTCTGCACTGCCTTGTCCCTCTTAAAATAGGGAGGATGAAGACACTCCCGCCCGCCCGTGGTCCTGAAACCACCTCCTCACTCACCATAAGGGCTCCTTTCCCAGCCCCCCTCCTGTGAGTGCAGGACCTCACCGGCCTTTTCTGATCACTGTCCCTGTGCAGGCCGCTCCCCACCCCCGAGCCCTCCATGCCCTCCAGGGCACTGATGGAAGAGAGCTGGCCCTGGTGCTGCTGGCCCCCAGAAAGGGGCCCCGGCTGACAGGCAGGCCCTCTAGGAGCTGGGGAAGCCCCTCCCCGGGGCCTCTGGGCTACATGGGCCTGCCTCAGTTCATACAGGAGAGGCCCAGGGCCGGCGGGTCTACGTGGGACTGAGGCAGAGGACATACTTCGGGGTGTGCAGCCATGCCATTCTGCTAGAGGCCTGGCAACCTCGGATGGGCACTCCTCCCACACCCCTTCCCCTCAAACCAGCTCAGGTCCTTTAGGTTAACAGGCCATTCTGCCCATTCCACGGGCTTGAGGCCTCACAGGCATCCTTCATCCACCCACCCATCCACCCACAGACCAGCAAGGAGTGTGTGTCTCCCTATACAAGGCCCCACACAGGCTGGCACCCCGACCTCTGCGCCCAGGCTGAGTCCAGGCGTCGTCGGGCCTTCCTGGCCACACGGCCGCAGGCTGTCTCCCTCCCCTCTGGCTTCTGCCCCCTCGCTGCTTTCCGTCCACACCAGGGGACCAGCAGCAGGTGTCTAGAGGCCTGGAGCACATGCTGGGGCAGGGCTGGCGCAGAGCCTGGCACCAAACGGCCGCAGGTGAGCTGAGCCGAGCAGGAGGGAACTCTGAGCCCCCCGACTGCGCAGCAGGCCCGGGGCTGCAGCGATGGCCGCTCAGGAGCAGCTCTCGGGGGGCTGCCACCCGGTCTGCTGCCCCCAGACTCACTCCTGGGGCCGGGGCCCCCAGAGCCTCGGCGCAGGCTGCGGCCCAGTGAGGTGCGGCCGCTCAACAGGCTGGGGCCCCTCACCACAAGTCTGCCCGTCCAGAGGCAGCCGAGCAGCCTTCTCCAGGCCTGTGCAAGGGCCGCGTGTAAGGTCAGCCTCTCCCCTTGTCCGTCTGGCATCTGGCAGGGTCCTCGCCCTGCATGACGGGTCCTGCCAGCCCAGTCCTGGTCCCTGCTGCCCCTGGAGGTACTCCTTGGCCTCCGGCCCCACTAGCAGAGCCTGGGCTGTAGGAGGCGCTCACACCTGAGCCTGGGGCTGGGCAGCTTCCCAGGCAAGCTGGGGGCGTTTGGTGGACACATGAGAACCTGTACACCATCCTGGGGCTGCTGTGTCCCCTCCGGCCACCCTCCCACCTGTGCTCCCCTTTCCCAGCAGGCACTGGAGACAGGCCTTGCCCCGGAGGTGGTATCAGGCTCCTCTGATGATCTGAAGGGGCCCTTGATGCCAGGAACCGAGCCCTGGGAATGCTGGATGCCCTGCTGGTACCCGAGTGACTCCTCAGGCGGAGCCCCAGGCACGCTGTGCTGAGCCACCCTCTCTTCCTCGGACTTGGCTGTAGCCTCTGGGATCCAGGGCCCAGGGCACTTCCTGCCACGCTGTCAGGTGTCCTCAGCTCCACCCTGTCCAAGTCCCGGCCAGAGGCCAGTGCAGTCCCCCCTCGCCAGCAGGCACTGCTACAACACTGTGGCTGTGCCATTCACACCCGGTACACAGTGACTGACACCATGCATCCATGGCAACCACCGAGGACGCACAGGGCAGACCCACGGCCACCAGGACCCTCAGCCGGCCCGGGGCCTGCTGAGCGGTAACCACCAACTGATGTCGGCAGTGCCGGCCGCACAGAGCCGAGCGCTGGGACCCAGGCTTCCCTGGCAGGGGCATCTTTCCCCCACCTGCCCCTCCACGGCACGTACCTGAAGGCCTTCCCCGAGTGTCCTGGGGGGAAGGGGCTGCCCTGGGGGTAGATCTGCGGGGTCCCTGTGGCAGAGGCTGGGCTCATCATCTTCTTGTCCGCTAGGAAAGCAGAGCAAGGGTCATATCCACGGTCCCACCTTACAGGCCACAGGGCAGAGTGGGCATCCGTGTGGGAGGGCACAGCCCCGGGCGGCAGACCCGCCTGCAGCCCTGCCGCACCCGGGCCTTGGCACGCTCCTCCTCTGGGGCCTCGCATGCACGCAGGCTCAGGAGGCCGTGCTCGGCACCTGGACACAGCCACCAGCCATCGGCAGGCGGGCTTTTCCCAGAGCCAGGGGATGAAAGGAAGCAGTGGGCATCCTCACTCCGACCTGCTACAGAGTGACTTCCAATCCCGTGGGCGTCACACAGAGCAGCCAGCGACTGAGAGGACAGCCTGGACGGGCAGCTCTGCCCTGCTTACCAGAGGACCAGAGGTGTGGCTTGGACACGCTACTCAACCCCTACTTCCCTAAACCTCAAAAGGCCCCACCTCTCCTTCCTACACTCCCGAACAGCCTGCCCCCGTCAAGACACCGGAATAAAGGACGTAGAGCTCAGTGACATGGCAGCCCTTTTGTGCCTAGACAGGCCCGGGGTCTGCACCCACCTCTGGGCTGGTGGGGGCTTGGGCGGCGTGGATGGGTCCCCAGAGGGATGTGCGCAGTGCTGGACCCCCAGGCTCCAGGGGCCCACGAGCCAAATCTCCCACGTGCATAAACAGCCTCTGACATTGTGACAAACTGGAGGCAGTGAGCATTTTTCTGGCCTCTTCCCTGTACTGCAGTGGAATGCCCAGCGGGACACCCTTACAGGGTGGAAGGAGTTCAGACTTTTGGGCGTGCGTGGCTAACCCAATCCCCAGGCCGTGAGTCTTGGAGATAAAGGGAGATGAGGCTCAAAGCTGCAGGACAAAGAAGACTTAGGGGATTTCTCTTGACTGCAAACTTAATGGAAGCCATTTTTTAACATAAGCCGTGTATCTGAGGTTCTTGGTGGTCCGGGTAAATAAGAAACACATTCTTTTCTAACTGCTCCAGGACACTGACAGGGCACAAAATCGCATATCCTAGAAAGATCCTTGATTTTATCATTCAACCTTGTATATCTTTCCTCATTTGACTTTATTACTTTGCTCGCCTTGATTTGCAGATGGAGAAAGGCGGTCGAACACCCCCACCCCCCACCCCGTGTGGTTTCAGCAGCATCCGCCTGCGTTCCTAGTTATTTTTGCTTTTATGTGTTTTGTTGCTCAAGACATTTATATCTTCATTCGGTTACATCTCTTATCTGCATAAAATGAGTCTCTGCCCACTGAACGCTTTGAGCTTCTCCATGTCTGGCGATATCAACAGCTCCACATCCCTCCTCAGGTCTGCAGAGTTTGGGCACCACCCACGCTTTTGGGTTCAACAGCTTCATTTCAGTTTGTTTGTGTCCCATTCTGGCAGCATGTCAAGGCGGATCATCTGCCATGAGGCCTTGCGCCTCAACTACACTATCACTCTTGATAACCACAGCTCTCCTGCTCTTTCGCTTCATTTATCTTCTGAGTGTTTTGCAAAGTTGCTAAAAATTTCCTTGCCTTTTCTTGGAAACGGTTTGGAAGTGAGACTGCCTTCCTTCTTTTCTTTCTTGTGCCCCCAGGAGTGGTTATGTTTAAGCCACAATCCTCTATAAATGTCAGAGATAAAATAGTATGTGCTGGCAGGAAATTTCTGTTTACTACCCCTCAACCAAAATGCATCTGGATCTTTGCTGAATTGCATCAATTATGGTTTTTACTCACTTTTTATATCTTCTGTAGCTTCTCACAATTTTTGTTTGTGTCATTTCTCATCACTGCTGCTTTCCTGAGCGTTCTCATGTTCTGTATTCTGACCCATTTCACAAGTGCGCTCTTTTGCAAGTGATATTTTCACAGAGTAGATGGCATGCATCTGAGAATGTCTTTCTGCTGTTTCCCATATGCAAAGGCAACTTGGTTGATGGAAAAATTTAGGGCCACGTATTTTCCCTTCTTTTCTTGTCTGTTGATTTTTCCCTGTATTTTGTTACCTTTACGGGAAAGTGTCTATGTTTTTATAATGTTAAAATTTCAAACAGATTTCCCCAAAATGCTGTGGGTTTCTGGTCAAATCTTTCAGGTTTCTCTGAGAGAGAAACCTTTCAGATGTGCCACTGTTTACTCTCACAGGGTGAACGGTATTTATAAGAGTCGAGGAAATACTGGTGTATTAGGGGGCACACCTGGGTGGCCAGCAGGGAGCAAGGGCGGGGGGCCCTCCTTGCCGCACCAACGGGTCTGGCAGTAGCTGAGCATCGTGCCGCGCTGGCGGCTCCTGCGGGAGGCGGCTCGGGTCCTCCTTTCTCAGCATTCAGGGCACAGCCGCGGGCAGCGAAGGCTGCAGTTTTCTGCCGCACACGCTGGCATCAGAGGGCTGACACTAGCTCTCCTCCAGCTGCCGGGGCCTCTCCGCCTCCCCTCAGCCTCGCTGGTCCCGGCAGGAGCCACTGGGCTTCCCTCCCAATCACAGGCTCCCACCCTTCTGGTTTCTCCCTCCCACTGATCCCAGCTATACTGCATCTTGCAGAAGTTCCTTGGCCACGTGGAAACGGAATCTCCTCTCTGAATTCTGGAACTGACAGAGGCATTTGCAAGTTTCATATTTTGCTCAGCTGGGTGGTCATCTGTGAAGGGGAGTGAGGCGGCTGCATGCATGGGCTCCATGTGACACCCTAACTTGGCACCATTCTCCCCAATAGCAGTACTGCCGTAGGCAGATGACCAGTGACCAGCAGAGAGGAGCTGCTGGCAGAATTACAGGACACCCACAGGGTAGAACTGCGTGAAAGCGATAAAAACTATTTAGACAGCTTCATAATCTGGAAACATGCTCATAATACATTGTTGTGTGTGAACAATAAGCTAGCAAACAGAATGAGCTCATTTCCTACATAAAAAGAATTCATATGTGTAGAAAAAGAAAGGCCATACTTATAAAGTTAAAAATTATATCCAGGTGGTGGGATAGTGGGTAATTTTTATTTCTCTCTTACCTGCATGTTTTTATTTTAAAGATCCTCTCTACATTAGGAATTGAGTAGAGGTTCTTCACAGAGACAGGTCTCCAGCAGAGTAAAACTCAACTGCTCCATGAACTAGCAGAGCTCATCTGCTGCAGATGCTCTGATTCCAAAGTCAAGGCGTCAGGTAAGCCAGAAGCCAGGCCAGAGGCAGGGAGGGCGCATCACAGTAACGGCTCTGCTATGCCCTGTGACAGCCCCTGAAAACACCCTCCGTGGCCTCTCCCCCAGGGTGGCTGTCTCCAGGTGGCCTGAGAGCCACCGTTAGCCCCACATCCTCACAACCTGGGAGCCCCTGGGGACTCACACGCGCTGATCCCTGCGAACATCTCAGCAAACCGGGAATCTCTTTCCTGGGAAAAGATTGCATCAGCTTTTTCCACAGACTTCCCGGCTTCGTGGACACCGGCTGGCAGGCTGGGGACAGGAACCTGTGTGCACATGGAACACACGGCGGACGCAGGTGAGACACAGCACAGTACACCTCCGACGGCCTCCAGCTCCTCACCAGGCCCCCTGCCTCCAGAAGCCCTAGCATCTCAGGCTTGGCCATTCTGCCAGGGTTGGGGGTGCTTTTCTATATGTAAAAGCCAAAAACAGACGGGGTGGGGTGTGACTCATGGTTGCAGAAATGACAACAGTCACCATGATTACTTAGGGATAAATAAAAATTATCACCCACTCTAAACCTGGGGGAAGGTGAACATAAGCAGAGAGGCCGAATGCCAACACGTGCTGCGGTTTCTCTGCACAGCCAGTAGCAGAGGAAGCGGGAAGAGGAGACGCAGGAGAGGGGACAGTGCAGACAAAGTGGGGGTCACCGCAGAGAGGGCCAGGAGCGCTGACGCGGAGAGGGGCACAGGCGGAGAGGGCAGGAGGGCGGCTGGGGGGCCCGAGGGCTGACAAGGCTCGCAGCCACTTCTGCCGGCTTCCCAGTCTGCTGGTGCCAGAGTTCAACGTCCCTGGGAGCCTGGCAGTCCCAATCCTGGCCAGCGGAGGCCGATGGCTCTCCACCCGCTCCTCGCTCCGCATGGCCCAGCCCGAGGAGGCACGGGGCAGGCTAAAGGTGGAATTCAGTGTCTGGCCCACTGGCTTGGACACAGTTCTGACCGGGAGCGACGTGCCCAGCGCCTCACCTGCGATATGTCGTAGGACGACAGCCCGTCTCTCTGGTGGACTTCCAGCTCCGCCTGCTGCTGCTGAAGCTGCCTGGGAAACGAGCAGGGACAGAGTCACCAGGGCCGAGCTGGAACCTTCCCTGTTCAGCGGGTGGCCCCCAACCGGCCTCCAAACTGCTCCCACTCTTATTTATTATTTTCATAATGGCCCTAATCAAGACTCCAAGCCCTGTTTTACATTTAGGCTGTCCATATCTAAGAACTAAGTTTTGATTTGTGACTTTATTTCATGCAGGATAAAAAGACACCACACTAAAAAAGAAAACATTTTAAGGCAAAATTCATCAAAGCAGTCAGGTTGAGCATGAAAGAGAGCCATCAGCGGCCGCTCTGAGCTGGGAGAGTTCCCGTGATCGCATCCATTCCTCGCCCTGAACTTCCGCCGTGGTTACTTTACCCACATCAAAACTAAGGAACTGCAGGTCAGAGGGGCCACTTGGGTGTCCAAGCTGTCTGACTAGCAAGTGGTTATGACATAATAAAGCCAGCATCTGACCTGACCCTGCTGAGCACACTCTGCCCTTCCCACAAGACCAGGGAGCTTCATTTGGGAAAGAAAAAGATTTGTCAGAGGAAATAGCTGCTGGATGCTTTAAAATATGGAAACTGGGTTACTTTCAAGGGACTGTGAGCCCTACAGCTCAGAGCCTAATAATGGGGCAGGATGCATTCAGGACCTGCCTTCCCAGAGCCCAGGGTACAGCGCAAGACCCCGGGCGGCCAGCAGCTGCAGCCTGGGGACAGGCACGCCTGGGAAGAGTGGGCCTCTGCCATGCACACGCGTGTCTCCTGACCTTGGTGGGAAGGCCAGGGGAAAGGTCACCGGTAAACTGTGATTTTCCACCGGGCAGTCTAGCCCATACTTGTAACAAGACACAGGGGCACTAAAAAAATGTCCCAACAGAATCAGTATTTTAAAAAATTCTTGTTAAAGAATCAATACAACCATCAATAGAAAACCTGTAACTTTCTGAATTCTTACAGTTTTGCTCCATTTTATTTGGATTTAAGCCTTGAGGATGCCCTCGCCCTTCCTCGGCAGGCCTCTAGAATCTGAGCAGTGCCCAGAGCGAGCTCGCTGACAACATGCTCCCGCCCCTGCAACACTCCCATTTCAGGGATAAGGACGGAGGCTCTTCCAGCGAAGAGACTAGAGCGACAGCCCCCACGTGGCACACACAGGACCAGATCCCTGCCCATCCGCCCGCAGACCCTACACTCCGTCCCGGAAGGACCCCATTCTGTGACTGCCAACCCAGAGCTGCGGGGCCACGTCACCGTCCTGAGACATCAGCGGGGGAGGGGAATCTGTGCTGCGGGATCTGGGGGTGGGAGCAGTGGACCCAGCTATGGACCCCTTCTTCTCCTTTCACAAGTTTCTCAGAGTCCAACGCTCTGCCCACAAGCACTTCTCCAGGAAGCGACTGTCCTACCCTGTGGCCCAGCCCGTGTGGGCAGTCCGAGCACACAGCCTTAGAAAGTGGGCAGGCCACCAGGTAGGGCTGTGCTCCAGGTCCCCGGGGGCCTGGCCACCACCACGCAGGGCTGTGCTCCGGGTCCCCGGGGGCCTGGCTGCCACGAGTGGGCCAAGTGGGGCAGAGATGCAGCCTCTTTGTGCCCCGGCTGCACCCTGGGGGTCTATGCGGCAGGGGGAAGGATGAGGGCTTCCAGTTTTCAAGAAGGCGAGGTGAGGACCACAGGCAACAGGGTGGGGGCTTGTCCTCGGGAGGCAGAAAATAAGGTGTTGGTCCTGGCTGGCGAGCCCCCAGCACCCTAGCCTCACTCCTGCTAGGATCCAGACATCAGCACCCCCGACCCACAGCCTTGGGTTGTTGCTTCCACAGCTGAGCACCAGTGGGAGAGGCGCTGCCCCCAGGCCACCCCATTCTGGGAGGAGGTTGAGGGTGTCTCAGACCTTTCATGGCAATGGAATAAAAATAAACCTTGGTGTGCTTGCAAATTCCAGAGAGGGAGAGACGTGGCTGCTCAGGAGAGAGCTGGCAGGCCACACACGAGGGCACCAGGCTCTGGGCAGCAGTGTCCCCACTTTTTGGGGGACAAGAGCTGAGACTGCAAGCAGACGCATGGAGCCCGGGCTTCCTGTCAGGGTGCCGCCCCCGTTGGGGCACAGGATGCCAAGCAGATGCCATCAGGGATCTCCAGTGCTCCTCAGACACAGGTCTTCACTGAACCTGAGTAAGGAGCACGCAGCCACGGGGGGCGCTCAGACCAGCGGGACAGCTGGGAGCACCTGGGGGTGCAGCGACCAGACGGGGCAGCAATACTGCCTGACTGAGCTCTGTCTGCCCCCTCCGGGAGCGACTCAAGCCATCTCAGGGCTTTGGAGTGGATCTGCCGGGGGGCCCAGAGCAGCGTGTTTTAGAGAGCCTGCTGTGGGCCCAGGCGGCGGGGCCCACAGAGGCCGGACGGAAGGACGCCCAGGGTTCACGAGGCTGGTGACGGCCTCAGCAGGGCACAGGAGATGCGGTGGAGGAGACGGGCCAGGGAGAATCCCAGACAGAACTGGGGCCTGGGTTCTCTGCAGCAGGTGGACGAGAGGGCGGGGCCACGGCAAGTCCAGGCTGGGCGCGGAGAGAGGTGCCCATGTGTGTTGGCCCCTCACTCTGCTCTGAGCTCCGCAGACGCCAGGGACACAGCCTTCCTTTCCCTTCCCATGCCCAGCGTCCCGTCCACCCCTAACCCGGGGGTAGCCCAAGGCGGGCCATCCCTGAACAGGGGGAGCCCCCCCGGCTCTGAGGTGCCCAGGACTGTGGGTGCAGTGGAGCAGTGAGGGCACGAGCACCCCAGCATGAGCAGCATGGCTGTGAAGCCCCGCGAAGGTGGGAGAGCGCCGGCGGGAGGGAGGGCTTGGCACACGCAGACGCAGAAAGGCGGCTTCAGACCACTGCCCCGAGGAGCTGCTGGAGCTGAAGGGCTGGGCGCCTCGCCCGCACAAAGGCAAAGGGGCCAAAGCAGCTCCTCTGCAGGATGGCCGGTGACCTGTCCCCACAGAAGCCCAGCCCCGGGCATGGGTGTGCTTCAGGGTTGTGGCCCAGCATGTAAAATCAGGGCCTGCGTCTTCCGAGCTGCGTTCCGCGTCCCTGCATCCATGTGGCCGCCAACGAGGAGGCCTTCTTTCTGGCGGCTGCACACAGTGCCGCGAATGACCCCATTTCTCCCGGAAGTGTCTCTTGGATGCCTTGACTGAAGGCATCACCCAAGCTCAGAGCAGAGGAGGCGCTCCTGCGGCCGGTGCCTATGCTGGCCAGGCTCAGCCACGCGTCTGGGAAGGGCCGGTGGCTCCGGCCCACGGCTGCCAGTGCCCTCTACTGACCACAGGGGGCACTCCCGCCACAGCCCACGAGGCCTCTGTCCAGACCCTGGCCCGGGCTTCCTGCGGAGCTCTGTGCCTGCTTTCTCTGCCCGTCTTGTCTAGCGAGCTGTCTGGAGCTGCTGTCCTGAGACCCGCGCAAGGACACCCCACAAAGTGCTTGCTCTGGTTTGCGGAGGCCGCCTCGGAAAAGGAAATCACAGGCTCCGCATCCGCTCTCAGGGGGTCTTGCTCCCCTCGTCCTGCTGCAGCTGCTCTCCCGAGGCCCTGCAAGGAGGCGGCAACACTCGCCCCTTGGGGCTCTGCCCGCACTTGTCCATCCCTTCCTTCTGCCCCTTCTTGTGCCCACCGGTGACTGCAGCCCTCAGGGGACACCGGCTCCTCCAGGTACTGGGACCATATGGAGGCCCCTCACTCCAGGGTCACCTGGCACAGGCCTGTGTCTTCCCTGGCGTTCAGAACAACCTGCTGAGCTGAATGAGCCGCAACAAAAGCATATGACTTGGAGGCTGAAGCTCAGTACCTGCTGGATGCAAATGAAAATTGCAGAAACCAAACCCCCCAAAACGGGCAGCTTCCATCTGCTCTTCTGACCCAAAGCCACTGGCCTTGCAGGGGTTCCCGGCCTGGCACTGTGCTCTGTACCACACAGGGATGGCCCAGACCCACCATGAGAGCAGCTCCAGGGACAGGCAGGTGTCCACAGGACACCCTGAGAGCAACTCTTGTCAACTGGGAGCAGACCCCTCGCTGCTGAGGCGTGCGGCACCACACACGGCCCCAGGGGCGCTGGGAAGGGAGGCACACGTGGCAAAGGGGGTGACGGAAGAGGAGGGGACACAGGAACAAGGGGAGGCGGTGCTAAGAAACAGCCAGCATGCTGGCATCAGAGAGTGAAGGTTCTAGAATCATCGCCGGGGCTCTGCGTGGCTGGAGCGGGTCTGGGACAGGAGATGTGAGCCTGGGGACGGGTGAGCAGATGCCAAGCGGCTGGGCTGGCGTTGCTCTCCTGCTCTTACTCAGCCTTGGCCCGGAGCTCCCACTGCCTACCCCCGGTCCCGGCTCCACCAGGCCTCTGAGCACAGCCCGTTACCCCCACCCTAGGAGCTCCTGGGAGGGAGGCCCAGGCCCTCCCGCACCACCTGCCGGACGAGGGGGCAGCCACGGATCCCCACCTGCTGTCTGACCCTCCTGTTTCTCAAGCTTCTCTGGGCTTCAAAGCCAGGACCAGAGGTGGGCCCTCGGGGTGGAGGGAAGACCCCTCCTGCCCAGCTGGGAAGTGGGCACAGTGAAAAACCCTCCATGTGACCACGTTTGCCAGACTCACACACAGGAAATATAAAAGCGCGTTCTTTCTGCACAGCTGGGTCTACGGCGCATCACACTCGCTCTTGCGATCCTTGCCACTAAGGACGTCCCAAGAAGAACCGAGCATCAGGGGACGCCAAGGAGGAAGAGGCACAGGAAGGGGGGCTGGTCAGACAGTCCGGGGGGAGCACCCGGTGGGGATGCGCTACTGGCACAGGTTCACTGGAAGGGAGCATGGTTTGCCCCTGGACAGAGGGGGGGGGGCAGTGCACACTGTGAGCCCTGACAAGACCTGGGCCACTCGCAAAGGACAAGCCAGGAAATGGCTGAGCTGCGACAGGTGGCAGAGGGAGCCCCCGGTGCAGGGCCGGGTGTGGCCACAGGCCCAGAGCGCCAGCCAGGAGGCCGCGGTGACCGCCTGCGGCTGCTGCCCCGGGGAGGCTGTCAGCGGGGGTGAGGGGCGCGGGGCTGGGCACAGACTCCCAAGTCCCAGCTGGTGTTGAACCTGGGAAGGTGAGGGCGACATGGGGAGACGCGGGGACAGTTCTCATGACGCCAGGCCCCCCGACACGCCCGACACACCAGGCCTGGCCCCCACGTGCTCCGTACTGTGGACAGCACGCTGCCCGTGTCCCTGCCGGCTCTTGGGCATTGCATGTCCTCAAGAATGAAGCCACACAGGAGGCCCGGGTGGGGGCTTGGCCTCCCTTACCTCGCAGCGACCTCTGAGGGAGACCTCATCGCCCACCCCCGGAGGAGGTGCAGGCTACAGTAAGGTGACCCCCAACCCGGGTCACCGGCCCGGAGCCCAGGTCTGGGTCTCTCGGGAGGCGTGCATCAGTGGCTGGGCAGGACCTAGGAGCCAGGCCCGGCAGCTGGGCTCCGGGGAGCAGAAGGGGGTGCCCAGCCCTCCGGCTGTTCTGCCCTGGACGACAGGGGACTGGAAGTGGGGGCACAGATGCATGCTGAGGGCGGGGCGCCGAGGGACCGCCGCTCAACCTGGCGGCTCACGAGAGGGAGGGGGACATGGGAGTGCCCCCTTCCTGTCCCCCGGGCCCTGCAGGACCTCCAGCTGCAGGCAGAGCCAGGGCCTGTGGAAAGGAAAGGGCTGCGGGAAAGCACCAGCCCGGACCAGGAGGGGCCCCGGGAGGCCGCAGGGCCGGCTGGGGACGCACTTGACGTTGGTGTTGGTGCAGATGATATACTCGATCTCGTCCGAGTATGGGTTCTGGAAGGTAAAGCTGCTGCCGCGGATCAGCACCCAGTCCCGGGTCTTCGTGCGGAACCGGTACATGACCGACAGCACTTGGCCCTTCAGCTTCACCACCTGGGGAAACATTTGGAGAAGGAAGTCAGCGGCAAAGGTGGCCCGGGAAGGGGTGGCCAGCAGAGCTCGGGGTGGGGGGGCGCCCGGCAGCTGAAGCAGGAGCAGAGTGGGGGCGGGACCCCGGCGGCCCTCCCCGAAACAGGACACTGCCCGGTGTGCTGTCACCACACGTGAGCACAGCCTCGTCAGTGCCCCTTTCACATCGGAATGTTTTGGTTTTCACAGATCACAGGGTGAAAACTGTAAGCTAGAGTGTTTCCCCTTTCGCCTTGCCCACTAGGGTGCTCAGTCTGATGCTTGTACCTTCCTGAAGCCACTGTCTCTCTCAGGTATGTAGTTACTTTGCACTCATGGATTGATTTCCTCATATCTCACATTAAAAAATTCTTAAATGCTGTTGAACATGGTAAATTGGAGTAAATATACTCCCGGAGAGGAGATATAATAAAATGGTAATTTATATGCATTATGCATTTGCACACATGTACCCATTACTAAGCAGTAGGGTTGCAGTTGGTCACCTGGGTATCTCCCTCAGCCCAGTGCTTGGCACAAAGAGGCACTTGGGGTGCGTTTCCTGGACAGACTTGATGGCTCTGCGGGCCCCACGGCTGGCACTGCAGCAGCTGGACCGCCACCCTCTCTGTGTCCCCCTGAGGAGCTCAGATGAGGCGAAACCCGAGGGAGATATAAGGATTCCAGTCAGGAAATTCCAACAGATAAAGAAATAGGACAAAGTTCAGGGAGGCAGGAGACCATTCCTGGCACCACATACATGGAGGCAAAGAGGGGGAGTAGGGCCAGGCTGGGGCGACGGGGGCTGCTGTCCACAGCAAGTCTGCAGCCCCCTGGGAAGCTGGCTCATTGCCCATGGGGCCAGAGGTCATGGCCACATGCCCCTCAGGGGGGGCACTGTGAGGGGTCCCATGGGGACTTGCGGGTTTCTGCACAAAACACAGAAGCAGGCAGCCACCCCCATGTCCGCACTCCACAGACGCGCAGCGTGCTGCCTCTCTGCTTCGGGCCAAGATGCCTGCGAAGGTGGGGATTTTTAAATTCCAGGTGACAAACGTTGCCAAGGTGCCTGGGTGCGAGGCCCACCTCGGAGCTGTGGATGGGGAAGAGAGGACGGGAGCCACCTGGGGCCGAGTCGCGGGTGGAGCCCCTGCGGTACGCCACCCCGCTGACCCCCAGCACGGTGTTGTGTATCTGGAAACTGAGCCCCAGAGGACTTAAATATCCCGTGCAAGGCCTAAGAACCACAGAGTGGCCATGGCGGGCAGGGTGGCAGGGCCGCCTGACCCCAGAGCTGCGTCTGCTGCGGCTCCGTGACCCCCTCTGGCAGAGTCTCTGTCCCCGCAAATTGCTCCCCCAGCTCTGGCACGATAGACGACCTGGTACCTGACGCGGGGGGCACCCCAAATACACCACGCAGACGAAGGGTCCAGGGCCGTGGGGCCACCGGATGGCAAGCAGACGGGAGGGCTCCTGGGATGACAGGACCTGCCCCTGGGCTGGGGGCGGGCCCAGCGTGAGCAGGGCTGTTGTTCAGAGGCCCCGCTGGCAGAAGGCTCAGCACGAGCACTGGGTGGGCAGGGAGACTGGCAGCCTGACCAGGATGGGGCCACGCATGGAAGGGGCTCACTACCGCTGTCCGGGCCTCACCACCGGGTGGAGGCTCAATTTGGGTGCGACGCGATGACGTGAGACGTGAAGGCTCGGCATTAACCCAGCCCGCAGACAGAAGGCGTGCGAGCGGAGAGCAGAGGGAGGTGGGGGGACCTGCTCTGAGCCCCTGGGCCCCCCTCTTCCACTTGACTTCCGGGTAAACTGTGACCCAGACTGGGCGTCCCAGCGCAGAGCCAAGGGCAGATACAGGTTCTGGGCCCCGGGGCTGGACTCCCGCCAAGCTCCGACTCCTCACCGACGTGACCACGCCCTGCGGGGCTCATGTCAGGGCTGTTCCAGGGCACCTGTTTCCATCCCGAGCTCCAGGGCCGGCTCTGAGTGACACGGCCCCTCCGTGCTTTGCAAAAAGGAGCTACTTCCCTTCATGAACATTCGTTCCCCAAGCCGGCCGCTGGTGGCTGGAGACCAAAGAACACAAGTGGGTGGCCCAGGCCAGGGCGGTGGGGGCCTGGGCTGGCCTCATGGCCGCCGGGCAGCAGAGCCCTGTGCCCGGGCGGGCCTTGCCTGCCGCCTGAGGACTGAGGCCGCTGCTCCCGGAGCAAGTACTCAAGCTGGACCCCACGGTGGGGTCAGAGGTTAAATTCTTTTTTCTTTTCCAAACCAACCAGCTTCTGGCAGCGTCAACAGATTCCAAGCCCCAGATGCACTGTCAGAGGAGGGGGCCATGTGTGCGGGGTGCGGGCGGGGGTGGGCGCTTTGTGGGGGGACAGGCTCCGGCCCAGGTTCGGTGCTGCCTTGCTGTGCCTCGGGGCAGGTGACCGGACCTGAGTCCCGGTGTCCCCCAGGAAACAGTGGGGATGACGACATCGTGTGCAGGGCTGAGGAACAGAGAGGCTGCTAGTTACGACCAGTGACGGGAGGCCCTGTACCCAGAGAAGTGAGGCCCCCCCGGGGCAAAGAGATAGTGTGACAACCACTCCAGTTTCATATCTTCCCAGAATGAAAGTCGCTGCTATGGGGCGCCATCTGTTCCAGCTGCTTTACTAGGAGCCCCCCGCCCATGCGCGCACCCCACACTCGGCGGTGGTGACGGCAAGAAGCATGCGAGGCTCCGGCCCACAGGGAGGGGAGCTTGTGCTTCAGCAGAGAAGACAAAGGAAATGAGTGACAAACAGATGCAGCCGTTGAAACCCGGAGTGATGGCTGTGGAGGAAAGATGGGGTTGGCCCTGCAAAGCCTAAAAGAGAAGAAAGGGCCAGTCACGTGCAGAGTGAGGGGCCAGCATGCCCGTCAGAGGGGCGCCTGCACGGGCTTAAGGACCAGAGCCTGGTGACCCGCCCTGGGAGCCAGCAAGGGCGCGGCAGGAGGGCAAGGCTCACACTGGCACCGGCCCGTGGGCAGTGCAGGCTTGGCTCCAGGCGCACCCAACGGCCGCCACACGCTTTAAGTAGAGATGTGGCAAAAGCTAAGGAATGTTTTCAGAACACTTGGATGGGCACGAGAGTGAGACCAGAGAGCAGAGGGGACAGGGGATGGGGTGGCCTGGCCCAGGTCAGTCAGAAGAGAGGGAGGGGGCGCATCAGACGCCCTTGGGGGGTAACAAGGACTGAGGGGCACACGCAGGGAGTGAGGAGAAGGGGAGACCGCGTCGGGTTCTGGCCCGTGCAGCCGGGGGTCTGGTGGAGTGAGGGAGCTGGGGGCTGGGGCTGGGTGCCCATCTCGGGCAGGCGTGGAGCTGGCCAGTCAGGGAGCTGATGGATCAAACCACCAGGGACACATGACGGGGAGAAAGGAGAGGTGGGACTCAGGGACAGAGCCCGGGAGGCCACGGCTGGAGACGCAGCAGAAGAGGGCAGGTGACAAAGGTGCCGGGAGCGGGCGTGCTGGGAGGAGGGGCTGGGAGGCTGCCCCCCACTCAGCGCTCACGGGGTCCCCCTCTGTCTGTGGCCTGGGGGCTTGTACGGCAGAACATCAAGGGCTGTGTCTCCCAGATGAATGACAGACTGTTACTCCCTCTAAAAAGGTACCTCCAAGGCCTGTTCTTGTTACACGGCCTGCCCTTGTCCTCCGGGGGCAGAGGGAGCCCCAGGGGCCGCGGGGGGCTCACTTGCTGCTGGGCGGGGCAGGAGAGGTGTTCTCAGCCCGGCCCTGCTCTCCCACCCACCACACGGCGGTCCTAAGGCGCCCTTGCTTCCTGGAGCCTCACTTTATGCACCTGCCTCGAGGAGACAGGGACACCCACCCCCTCGCTGGCTGTGGACTAAGAGCAGGGACTGCAAAGGGACCCCCGGGGCCCGGCCCCCGGCAGGTGCCTGGTCACAGCAGCTCAGGGTAAGGCTGCGGCTAGCAGGTGGCCCTCCTCAGGCTGCAAGAAGCGCTCCTCAGGTCTCCGTTGCCCGTCACGGCCTCCATCCAAAGTGTCCCTAACCCAGCACGGTTGGGTCCTCTTCCAGTCCCCACTGGCCCGGCCGGTGTCACCCCCTCCTCCTGGACGACTGAAACAGCCTCCCGATTCGTCTCTGGTCCACTTACTTCCCACATTTGTCTTTTCTGTGGACCTGGGCTACCAAAATGTCTTCTCAAAACCACTGCTCCGTCTAAAGCCCTTCAAGGACCCCTCACTTAAATTCCTCCGGAGAGGAGTTCACTCGCTCGGCAGCCTAGGTTTCACCGTCACGCACCTCCTGGGAGTCAGCCAGTGCCACTCCGGCTGTAAGGAGCCGCTGTGATTCTCCCAGCAGGCCATGTTCCTCTGCATCTCCGGTGCCAGCCCCTCGGTCTAGAATGTTCTCTCCCCGGGGAGAGGTGTTCCTGCCTCTTCCCACATGGTTACCCTCTCCGCCCTCTGCTCTTCTCCCGTGGCCTCCTGATGGTCTGTCTTCCCCCAAGACTGCGAGCTCCTTCCCTGCAAAGGAGCCCCCGGTGCCCAGCCCACACCTGAGATTGGGCCTGGCAGCCTGCCTGGCACACTGCAGGGCTGACATCCTGCCCACCACAGCTGTGTACGCAGCTCTGTGCCAGCTGCGAGAAGGCCGGCGGTACCTGCTGGAAGCTCTCACGCAGATGGCTCTGGTCCTCGGAGTGGCAGAATTCCAAAATGTCCTTTCCTAGAAGATCCTAAGTAAAGAGACAAGCTTTAATAGCCCCCAGTCCCATTTTTCATCACTTCTGTATCGCTGTTAAACGGTAGCATTCATCCACAGCCCCTCCAGCCCTCGGCCTGCAGCTCACCCCATCCTAAGGGGAGAAACACTGGATGCAGATTCGCCCTTGAGTGACCTTGGAGCAGCTGCCGGTGCCCCCATCCCAAGGCCCTTGGCGTGACCCACGCCGACTTCTAATTTCCTGAGGCACCAGATCAGGAGCTTCAGAAGGCAATTTTACTTTTGTTTGCCTTGGAGAGGCAAATTATAATAAACATATTTTAACAAACATGAAAAGAAAGCAAATGATATCATGAGGACAGCTGTGTTGCCTATGAAAACTGGACCTGTTTAAACAAGGAGCTCTCTTGTGCCTGGAGAAACGCTGTTATCATAAAAGTACTGTACTTGGTAAAAGTCTATTTACTATCTACCTTCACTTGCCTATGCTTTATGCAAAGGGCCTAAAATTAACCCCAAACAAAAGTGTGTTTCGCAGTGAAGCCAACCAGAATAAGATAAACCGTCAAAAGGCAGCTCCCAGGGCGTTGCAGGAAGGTGGGCCAGCTGGAAGGGTCTTCGGCAGCAAAGGATTTAAACTAACACCTTGATCAGAACCCAAATCAGCAAATGGCCTCACTGGTAGCCAACGCTGACAGTGGAAAGGAAGTCTCGTCTGTGTGTCAAGAAGCTTCTAGAAGCTCATGGAAGGTGCTGGTGGGTAAATGGACATGGCTGGAAATGTACTGCCATCAGAGGTTATGGTCAATCAGGAAACAGGTTCATTTCCCCCTTCATTCCATCCAAGAATCTCAAGTTTGCATGAATGCAGAGATGCAGAATCATGTGAGCGGTTCCAGTATTTCAATTTTGACTATTTCCAGCTCAAAAATACACATTTGATCCTGGAACAACATGGGTTTGAGCTGCGAGGGTCCAGGTATATGCTGACTTCTTTCATTACAAATATTGGAAACGTTTTTGGAGATCTGTGACAATGTGAAGAACCGCTTGCTTTTCTCTAGCTTACTTTATTGTAAGCATACAGTACACAATACACATGACATACAACATATGTGTTAATTGTATTATTGGTAAGGCTTCCAGTCAACAACAGGCTGCTAGTAAAGACTTGCAGGAGTCCAGATTCCACGCTGATTTTCAACTACATGGGGGTCAGTGCCCCTAACCTGAGTCGCTCAAGGGCCACTGTACCTGTAATTAAAATACCCGTTTCAATGTATCCCAACTTTGTCCCTTAGAACAAACGTCTTTTCTTCCTTTTTTGTTTAAATGCTTTTTATTTTGAAAGAAATTTAAATTCCACAGAAATGTCAGCCAACCTGTGTATCCTTTACCAGAATTCAACAATGGCCAAATCTTTTGCCACAGTTGCATTTTTTCTCTTTGATGTATAAATAGATAAGTATAAGCGCAGTATTTTTGCTGCGTACACACACACACTTGACAATTTCTTGTGGAATCATTTGAAAGTACGTAGCAGACATCACTTTCCACCCTTAAGCATGTATCTCATGAAAATGACACTATCTTGCAGAACCTTAATGTATCATATCACACACAAAGAAAAACAATCATTCTTTCACAGAATCACCTTATTCTATACACAGTAACATTTCCTCAGTGGCCTCCCAAATGTCTCTCATAAGCTGCACGTCAGCAGGCGGAGGACCCAGTTCAGGCTCCTCACTGATAATATTTTATTTTTTAGTTTATCTCGACCTGCAACAGCCTCTCCTGCCTTTTTTCCATTTCCCATGACACTGACTTAAAAAAAGGTCTGAAACAGTGACTTGAAAATGTGCCCCTGTGAAAAGGGCTTCAAATACATCTGAGAAACAGTGGGTCAGAGAAAACGAAGGGGACAGGACGCTTTAGCTCAACACTTTGCAGCCTTTCCCATTAATATTCCTTCCAAATACCCAAGATTTCCTGTTTGGTGCCCATCAAAATTAATTGATCAGAGAGCCCCCTTTTTCACAGGGCATTTTAACTGAGTCTGTGAAAAAGCAGCCAAACAGAATGGCCAGGGCGAAAGTCGAAGAGTCCTCTCTGAGCGGCAAGTTGCACACGCGTCCCTTGCTCTGAAGGACATTATGCTACCCAGGCAGGGACACGGGTCTCTGTGCTGTGCTGCCCTACATGGTCCCCAGGTCGCATCTGGAACAAATGCCATGTGCATGCTTGAAGGGGAGTTAGAGCCCTTGCCCATGGCCGTGAGCTCAAACCACGTACCTGGGGTTGGTAGCCGATCACACTGATGCATCTCGGGTCCACGAATGTGACGATGCCATCAGAGTTATGCCTGGATAAGAATTCCGTGGGCACCGACATCCCAGTCATGTCCATGCACACAGGAGAGCTGGTCACCTGGAACAGGGGACCCACATTGAGGTGGTTTGGATGGAGACAAAGATGGAGAAGAGATGGAGGTGGCAACACAGAGAGCAAGGACCCCATGTGGCTCTTACCTCGCAGATCCTTCCACCCTATTAGTACAGTGAGTCTGAGATGTTCAGAAAGCCCTGGCCACACCTCTGGCTCACTGTAACAGAGGCCACTTTCTTTACATTTCAGCCTCAGTGTCCTGATCAGTCAATGGGAATCATGAAACTAGTCTCCTGGGTGGTTGCGAGGTTCAAAAGGGACACTGCATGTCGTATCTCTGGGCAAAATGCCCAGCACATCGTTGGAGCTCAGAAGTGCTGACGCCCTCCCTTCCCACTTTCCCCCCACTAAGGAGGGCAAGTGAGTCCAAAGAACTGGTCAAAGGATGCGGAAAGTAGGTATTTGTGCACAGAATTTACCCAGGTGTTTTCTCCACCCATCTGCAAGGAATAGCCGGTTTATCACATGAGAACAACTTATTTTTCAGTCTGAAAATGGCAAGATCTAGGAAAGAAGGGCCACAGTGGCCGCTGTCCTGCGAACCACATCTGTTAAGTGCCCCTCATCAGTCCGGGGAAGGCTCCGGCTGGCCGGGCGGCCGCCGTGTGCACCGGACAGGGACCCATCGGCTTTATACTCGTCACTCAGCATGCTTGATTTCCATGGTTAGCAAGACACATTCCCCGCCCCTCAAGAGCTCCCAGAAAGGGGCGTGTACCCAGTAACTATGGAAACAGAGGGTGAAGGGAGCTGACTGACATACGAGCTCGGGGCTAGGAGAGCAGGATGAGGCAAGGGCTGAATGTGGGGACCCCTGTCAGGGGCATCTTGCAAGATGCGTAAATAGGAAGTAAACAGAAGGTAATCTGAAAGGAGAGGAGATGGATCAGGGACATGCCAGGCAGAGGGAACAGCCCACGGGCACCACAGAGGGCTGGGGAAGTGCGTGGGGGGGTTGTGCCAAAGGGCAGAGGGTGTCTCGGGAACAGGGCATGAGGGGAAGGGAAGGCGGTGAGGATGCATGATGCACCTGGGCTCCATCCTGCAGCCGCGACGCAAGCAGAACTCTACTTTGAAGTAACCGGCACAGTGTGGCCTCGGGGAAGCCAGAACCCCGCCCTCCGAGCTCACAGACCCCACTCCTCTCCCGACTCAGCCTCATCCTTCCCCACAGAGTAAGGCACGACGCCCAGGACTGAGTACCCAGGAGGCCAGAACAGCACCCGGACCCACAGGCTCCTGCGCCTGGGAGCAAGCAGCCCTCATCCGACACAGAAAGGGCTGTGGGCGTCGGCTCACCTGGAGTCTTCCGATCGCCACGAGGCAGTATTTACTGCCTTGGCCCACGTCTGCGTCCTCTTCGGGGATGGTCATCCCTGAAATCAGAAGTGCCAGCATCATCAACTGCCCCAAGTGGGTGGAAAGGAAAAAGGTGCCCAGGATTTTATTTATGCAAACAAAATACAGATGCACCGTTGACCACTCAGGGCCTGAGAAGCCAGCCGGTGAGTTAGCCGGTCTCCTGCTCGCTGCCTGCTGTCCTCTGATGAATTCATGGTACGTTATATACAGAGGGATTTAAAGGAGATAAACACAAAATATTCATCCGTTTGGCCAAACTATTTAGTTATAAAAGAAATTTCACTTAGAGTTTCAGGTCACATAACTATTTCATTCACCTGTTGACAGTGAATCAATCAAGGGTGATCAGCGGAAGAATCCAACAAAAACAAAAAAATAAAACCCACCAAAGCTGAAGCCACTAATGTGACAGGCAGGGTCGCAGCACCAGAGCCCAGAGCGGGGTGGAGTCCGGGTTTTTAAGGGCGGATACGGAGCCGGTGGTGGCCACGCTGACTGAAAACCTGTGCTCTGGACAGGAAGGGACTGATTAAGACTGTCACCACTATCCTTGGGGAGCAGAGAACCTTCTGCTGGGTCCAGGCCAGGTCTGGATTGGAGTCACTCATGGTGCACGGCTCACGAGCAGCTGCAGGTGGTTAGAGCGGCTGTGGGGGAGCATGCCCTTGCGGGGTCTCCCGGGGAGAGCCGTCAAGTAGAGACCCTTTCACGCTGCATGACGTTCCATGTGAATACTCTCACACTAGGTCACGAGAGCAAGAGCTCAGCATGTCTGTGCCCTCAGAGCCAGAGGAATGTCAGTCTGCCCTCAGCCCAGCCTGGCCACTGTGCCCTCCGCCATCCCTTTCCCACCCATCCCCCGCAGAGAACCCAGGTCTGGTTTCTGGTTTACGCTTCCTGCGTGCCTTTTGCACCAAGGAGCACGTGCACGCGTATTTTCTTAGCTCTCGACTAGGAAGAGCCCCTTGCACTGCAGGTACTCCCGGGCTTTGTTCACTTCACTTCACAGCACGTCCTGAATTCACCCTGTAACTACGCAGGGCTCCCCCACGCTTTTCCAGAACCGCGTAGTGCTGCACTATGCAGACGACCGTGGCTTATTCAACCATTACCCTATATACAAACAAGTTAGGTGTTTTCCGTATTTCGCAACTATAAATAAATCTGCAAAGAATAACCTCATATGTGTATGTTTTCTTACAGTGGGAAGTGTATCTTCAGATGCACCCAGAAGAGATGCATGTCCTGAAGTGGCATCGCTGGGTTGCAAAGTGAATGTGTCTGGAGTTTTGTTAGGTTGCCTGAGTTCCCTCCAGAAGGGGCTCACCAATCTGGATTCCCACCAACAACATGTAAGGGCCTGTTTCCTCCGGCCCCGCCCCGTGTTGGCCGGCAGAACGTGCTGTCACGTCGTTTAATTTTTGTCAGTTTGACAGGTGAGAAACGGTATTTCAGTGTTGTCTTAATTTGCATTTCTCCAATTACGAGCTTGCACATTATTTCACATTTTTGTATCTTGTCTGCTCGTGAACTGTCTGTTCATGTCTCTTCCCCATTTCTCCATTGGGATTTTGGTACTTTGTCCACCAATTTTCAGGAGTTCTTCTTATATTAGGGGTGTTAAGCTTTTGCGGTGTATGATATGAATCCATACATTCTCCCAGTTGGTCCCTTCTCTTTTAACTTTACTTATGTTGGTTGAAAAAATATATATCATTTTTATGTAGTCAGATTTATTAGTCTTTTATTATTTCTGGTATTTGAGTCATAGTTAGAAAATCATTTCCTATACTAAGGTGAAAGAGAAATTCACCCATGTTTTCCCCTGATATTTTGTGGTTTCATTTTTTACATTTAGATCCCTAATCCCTTTGGAGTTATTTTTGTGTATGGTGTGATAAATGGATGTAATTCTATCTTCTTTTAAATGGCTATCCAGTTGCCCCACCGACATAAATTAAAAATACAATGATTTAAGATGTCATCCTTATGATATAACAAATTCCTATATGTATTTGGGTTTAATTCTGGATTTTCTCCCCTATCCCATGGGCCAATTATCTATTAAGCATCGCTACAATCAATGTAAGTATAGAAGCTTTACTGTGGGTTTTAGAATCTGGCAGGGCTCTTCCTCCCTTAACAGTGTTTCAGTGTTTTCTTGGCTACTCTTAGATATTTGTTTTGTTCACGTGAACTTTAATACCAACTTACTTAGCTCCATAAAATAGCTTGCTGGTATTTTTATGAGGACTGTATTAAATTTATAAACTTCAGGAGAACTGACATCTTTACAACGTTGAGTTGTCCTAACCAAGAACTGGGGATGTTTTTTCATTTGTTTAGGTCTGTTTCTGTGTCTTCCAGGAGTTTTTAAAAGTTTTCCTCATATATACTTGTACTTTGCAGTATTAAAATTATTCCTAAATATTCAATTTTTCTTCATTGTCATGGTGAATGGGGTTTTGAACCGTTCCGTCTGCTGGCCCTAGACTTGTCCCTGGGACCACAGGCTCTCCTGGCCTTGTCCTTCCGACACGTGAATGCACTGTGTTCCTGGGTCTGCTCCTTTGTAGGTCAGGGATCCTTGTGTCGGTTTGACTGTTCTTCCCCTTAAAATGGTTTAAGCCTCCCTGTATCCTTGTCAGTTTTCTGAATGTGCTCCTGATTGCCTTATTCCCCTAAAATGAGTTTCCCACAATGCACTAGGTATGATCATTGCCAAGCCTGCTCACGGCCTCTATTCTGGAGACCATGGAAGCTGGTTTACCGGCACCCTGGAAGTGAATTCAGGAAGCACGTTATGAGTGAGTCGTGCTCCTATCTCTCCATAATCAGAGTGCCCTTGGTTTAGCTTTAAAAAAAAAAAAATCACAACAGAGTTATGCTTCCAGCAAGAAGGAAAAACAAAGATCAAATTTGTTAGAAGATTTAACGCACGGTTCGTGTCCTCACTCACTGGTAGGTCCACGCAGGTTGTGATGAACAGCCTCTTAAGGGAGGCCGAGAGGAACACTGCCTGGGCGGAGCTGTCCCGCCCACTCCTGACGCCCCTCCTACCCCCATCCTCTTCCATCATCTTGGCTGTCAGTGGGGAAGGGCTCTAGGGGCCACCTGCCTCCTACCATTCTTTAGGTTCCAGGGACCGAACCTAGTTCAGACCCTAGTCTTCCTGGCAACTGGCCAAGTGGGAACCTCGGCTCGGGTTCATCCCAAAGCAGAGCCTGACACCAGGACTTTGGTGCAGAAAGTTGATGGGGCAGGGGAGCACCTCTTTCTCCAACGGTGCCAGAAGCAGGACCATGGGGTACTTACGTGCAGGCTGTAGAACTCCGCCTCTTCATCACCAGATTGAGAGAAAATGTGCCCTACGGTGGCAGTTTAATTCCAAAACATTTGGCAGAGATGCAACATTTCTTTCCAAATTAACAGCCACTAAATCATGAAAATTAACCTGCATCTTCTCTGGCCTGAAGGGTAAGCTGTAAATGGGTATTTTCTGTATAAACTTGGACTCAGAAGACAGAGCTTCATTTCCAGTAAATCGTAATCTATAAACAAAGAGTTAGCTGAGTCTCTGTAACAGTCAAGCCGCCCTGAGGTTTCATGGGGAAGTAGGGAAAGGAATGGGGGGCCCACCCCTCTCTAGGCCTGGGTCTCAGCACCAGCAGAGAGAGGGGTGGGCAATGCAACCCCAACCCCTGCCCACTAGGAGACTCTGCGTCCCTGTCATCTTTCTGACAGGGGAGGGGGAATTTCAGTGCAAAGGGGATGGGTTTCCAAAGGCAGCGGAAGAAGCCGGCGCCTCTAACCCCCCTTGCCGTAGCTGTGGGCCTTGGCTGCTGTTGCCAGCCTTCAGTGACAAAACGTTGAGGACACAACGGCATGCTGCCCTGGCTGGCTTCTCCCCCACTTCCAGCTTTTAGAAGCTGAAAACGCCCAGTCTGGCAGAACACACATCCAGAGGACAGGCTGTGTCCGGGCCCACCTGTCAGCGTCCCGTCGGGGGCCCCGCTGGTGCTCCAGCGCTTCTGCTGCAGGCGCGGGGGGCCTAGCTCCAGGGCTGCTCCGTGATCTCACACGCCACCAGCGCATCGCCCCCACGGTCTGTGTCTTGCTCCTTCCTGCTCCGCGTTCCTCCCCGTGACGACCAGCCTCCACCCGCCTGGGCCCACCTTACTCACACGGACCGGCTCCCAGGCGAGTCCCCGCTACTCATCCTTGGGAACTGTGTTCTTTGTGCCCCGTGCCCTTGGCGTGTGCCTCCTGCAGGCCCCGTGACCTGCTGCCATGCGGCACCTCCCTGGCGGCGACCGCCTGCCCCGAGTCCGCTCCTTCCTCTGCCAGCCCTGGCCACACACGCGGCTGCCTCCACGCCGCCCTCCTGCACCGGCTCCCCTCTCCGTGCGTCCACACCCCACGCTCCCTCCTCTCCTGCCGGCCTCTCCCTGACCAGGCCTGGCCTGTCACCACTTTCATCTCTCCAAAGCACAGCCCTGACCCTATTTCAAGCCCCTTTTCAAAAAACCTCAAAGTCCCCACAGGTCCTCAATTTCAGGGCCACTCATTCCACCTGGGAAATGGATGCTAGTGACTCTAGTCCCTGAAAAGCACATCTCAGGACCTGTTCAGAGAAGCCCAGCCGAGTAAAGCTCCCGAGAGTGAGGAAGTGATAAACGCCATGGAAGGGAAGCATTCCTGGCGGAGGATAGAATGACTTCCTGCTGCAGGTGGCTGGGCTCTCCTGATGCCCCTCTCCACAGCACACCGGCCACCACGGGGGCCTCTTAGAAAGTGGCCCGTGGCCTAAGCACGTGGAGCTAAGAAGCCATTTGTATCCTTTGGAGGGAATTTTTCAGAGCACACAGCCCTCAGTCTAGGAAGGCACACATTTTCTTTGTATTTGATATGGTGATGACAAGATTTTCTCTGGATGCCAAGGACTCAGAGAGGCCGCCCCAACGGAGGCCCCACACTGAGTGCATCGGGTGGCGGAACTGGTTCCAGGAAAGGCCGCTTTAAAGGGAAAATGGTCATTGCACCCGGCACCACCAGAGACGGAAGACAAGTCCATGGGGACTGGGTGGCTCGATGGTGACTCAGGGCTCCCACTGACTGACCGGCAGAGCCCTGTCCCCACCATGTATGTCCTTCGGCCACTCTAAGCTCCACACAGGGACTAACAACCATTCTCATCCATGAAACGGTAACACCCATCGGTCTTACTCCGCAGGGCTGCCCCAGGTGCCGGATGGGAACATGCACGTTAAGCTTTGAACAAAGAGCTGGCACGTGGCGCCCAGTGCAGCCGGTTCTCATCCCCACGGTGAGGCCGACGGGGCCATCCTCAGCACGGGCCGAAGAGGGAGGGTCATCCCCTTGCCAAGCTGGCCTCTTGCGAGCTCTGCCTGGCTGCAGGCTTCCTCTGCGGGGTTCGGGCTGTGTCCCGGGGCAGAGGAGAGACACCAGGGTCCTTGGAGACACAGAACCTGCAGGGCTTAGGGGCCCCTCCACAGAGAGGAGCGTTGGCCTGAGACACCCTTCAAGGGGCTCTCAGGTGCTGACGTTCTGTGGTCCCAATGCCAGGTCCGAGTTGAGCCACATGACCAGTCAAACTGGACACACTTTCTGAGCTCCCGCTAAGTGCCCAGGGCCGTGCTGAGACAAAAGAGTCAGCATGCCCGAGGCCGGGTTCCTGCTCACAAAGAGCTGGCACGGACAGAGAGCCAGCTGGTCATGGTGCCACGCGGTGAGTGTCCTAACACAGAAAGGAACAGACGGCCGTGGGGAGGCTGCCAGGCCAGGAGGAGCGGTGCCAGGAGGGAAGGCTTCCTGGCAGGCACTGCCCCATTTATCAAAGTAGCTTCTAATAGGAAGAGGACAATTCCAACGATTTTAACAGATTTCAACAATTCCCTAATAGGTTTCACAAGCCCGTTTAGCTCTACGTTAAATTACCTTGTCTTTGGAAACACTGCTCACGAACACCAGGTCTAAATAAATCCTGAGTGACACAAACAACACACAGACGGAATGTAACTGGACACTCAGCCTCGGCCGGAAGTACGTCTCCACTCCTCGCCGCGGTTGCATTAACTCTGTGCAGGCCCTCACGGGACACTGGGCTGGTTCTCAGTCGCACTGGGTGGGGTGTGCCCTGGGACTCAACATCCTCACATCCAAATTAAGACATATTTTTGCATTCCACCAAACGCGGGCAAGAAAATAACCACTTTGTCCTGTAAGCAATTCAGGCCACTTGCTCACACCATGCTTCCAAAATATTCTCTGAGGAGTATTAATAAGTTTTAGGCAAAAAAAAAAAAAAAAAGTGTTTTTTTGGCCAAATACGTTCGGGAAGCATGGTTTAAACTAAGATACAGAGCCTTCCTCTCTGTAGGCCTGCTCAGAGAATTCCTTCTGCAACCTGGGGGGGGAGCTCTTCTCCCGTGGGTTCCCCTGGGGACTTAGGGTCTTGGAAGGTATTTTGGGGAAATGCTGACCTACAGGCAGTTTGCATTTCAGTTTGCTGGTGACTAAAGAAATGGACCTAAAGAAATGGACGCCCTATTTTGCAAAGCAGAGTTTGGAGGTACAACTGGTGCTCTGGACTCAAAAGAGCCAAGTGAGGTCAGTTCGCTAACTAACCTCCCGTCCCTCCAAGTCGCTGTGGAAATGACCAGAGTCTGAGCAAAAGAACGTCAGCATCGGACACCAGGCAGGACCCCCACCATCAGACGAGCAGCTGGGACAGAATCTGAGGGGCACAGTTCGGGCAAGATGGGCCACGCTGTGGAGTGAGCAACAGGGCCCCCGGCAGGACCAGCCTGCAGGCTTAGACCTCCTGCGGCTTCAGAGCAGCACAGAATGGGCGGCAGGTCCTGAGGGATTGCAGATCTTATCTCGTATCTCCCAAGAAAATGACGTAGGTCAGAAACTCGGATCTGCATAAAGGAAGGAAGAGCGCCAGAGAAGGAATCAACTAAGGGGAAATAGAATCTTCTGTCTGTATTCTTCTTCACTGCATGAAGACATTTCTGCTTGTTCGAAATGGAAACAGCACCAGTGTCTGGGCGGTGACACCCATGGCTGAGTGAAGTGGGCGAGAACGATATTTTCAGAGGCTGGAGGGAGGAGGGCAGAGCGAACCATGAGGGTCTGCGCTGCCCATGAAGTGGTCTAATGTCACTCGAAGTGGATTTAAATCGGTATTTCAAACTTACGCCAAATGATTAAGATATTTTTAAAGGAATATAATTCATGTGCTAAGAGAGGAAAGCAAATAAAATCATATAAAATGCTCAATGAAAACAGAGAAGGCCAAAAGAAAGAGGGGGGAGAAAAGGAGCAAAGAACAAATATAATGACAGCAAACATGCTGGGCATTAACCAAACTATACATTATCACATTAAACGTGAGTGGTTCAAATACACCAGTGGAGAGAGAGACGGTCGGAGTGGATAAAAACGCTGCACCGAACTACGTGTTGTCTACAAGGATGTCACTTTAGACATAAAGACACAGTCGGGTCCTAAGGATGGAGAAAGCTGTTCCATACTAACACTAACAGGGATCAGAAGAAAGCTGGAACGGCTTTACTGATTTCAGACAAAGCAGAATCCAGAGCAGGGAAAATTGTCAGGGATAAAAAGGGCATTACAGAATGAGAAAGGCATCAATTCTCCAAGAAGACATAAAAATCCTTAGCTGGTATGAACCAAACAACAGTGTCAAGACAGGAGGCAAGAACGGATAAAGTACAAGGAGAAACGGCAGACGCACTGTCAGAGCTGGAGACCAACACCACCAGGCAGGCGAGGGACCGGTAAGGGTGCAGCCGTGCTCGGCAGGACTGTGCATCGAGCTGACCTGACTGACATGTGAAGAATCTCCGTCCAGCAGGGCGGAGCACCTGCTGCCCCCAGGCTGACCTGAGTGGCTCCCTGAGACACACAGACCCAGCGGCCAAGTGGCCTAACGCCACGCACGTTTTGCCTGACGGTGGGTTCATTGAGACATCACCCAGGTACCATGAAACTGCCATCTGAACACACCTTCGGTAGGTCCATACGTCCCCGCTGGCTTTAGAGGATCATGGTCAACCCCGAGGAAACGCTGCTCCACCGGCGGTCACCGCACACCTGGAACCCACAGACCCGCTTTCTGCCCAGTGGAGGTGCCTGCCCCACACAGTTCCCGTAGAGGAGGTCGTGTAGCACACGGCCTCTGTGTCTGCCTCTGTCACCCCCAGCACAATGCTTGCAAGGCCCTCCGAGGGCAGGGACCAAACCTGCACCCCTTCTACCACTGACCCTATTCATTCTGTGATCACCCTCTTGTTACCTATCCACTCACCAGCTGATGCACACATTTGGGTTGTGTCCACTTTGGGGCCACCGCAACCACACACGCCAAGTTTCTTCGTGGACACAGCATGCGCTCGGTTCCCCCCGAGCTGACATCCAGGAGTCGGGCTGCTGGGTCACACGCTGACTCCAGGCGGAACATGGAGGAACCGCCCACTTGTTCTCCAGAGGCCCGCCCTGTCACCACGTACACCCCAACTGCTGCACACCCTCACCACTGCCTGTTGTCGTCGGTTTAACCACCGCAGTGAAAGTCAGCGGTGTCTCACTGTGGTTTCAATTTGCGTTTCCCTAATGACTTGGGTGCACCTGTCATGCCACATGGGCCCCGGGGGACAGACCACAGGCTGGGCCGCTGACCCTCCAGTCACTTCACAGGGCTGCTCTCTGCAGAAACCCTTGTTTAGGTAGCGGACTTTTTCCAGTTACGAAGATCATTACATTCTAACTACAAAGGAGAGTATTTTCCTGCCTCTTGCTGTGAAACATTTGTACGGGCACCGTGGGAAGTCGAGTGCAGCACGCAGCCCCCCGGGGACACAGAGGCAGGCTCTGCTTACCTGCGGGAGGCCAGGCCTTGATGTACCCCGTGCAGTGCACCACAGCGTACTGCGCCTCTCCCTCCTTCACAGGTCCGAGGCCGTTCCTAAAGAAAGAGCATCCGTGGGCCTGTGCTGGACCCCCAGGCCTCAGTCTGTGACCCTTTGGCATCTGAGTACTGGGTCCACTCATCCACCTTGTCCCATTTTCCCTCCTCCACCCAGGCCTGAGAGACTAAACTAAACCCCGCCCAGCGCCCTCCCCATCGCCCTGCTGCAGCCTGGATATGCATGTCTCCCACCCTGATGCGGAGGCCCTCTGCAGGCCCGGCTACTCCCTAGCTTGGCACAGGCCAGCTGTCCACAGCAGAGCCCACAACACAGCAGAAAGGCTACTGACCTGAACCTTTTTCTCATGGTGGTGATTCTGCTCAGAGGAAGGTGGTCCAGAGGAGCATTTCCACACCTAGGATTTGGCAAACAGTGAGAATGAATGAGACCCGGGCAGCTGGCTGGACACACAGTGCCGCAGTCAGGAGGGTGGGCCTGCCTGCTGCCTGCACACCTTCTCAGGTGGCCCTACAGCAATCTCCTTCGGGCACAGAGAAGTGGGCTTGCGTGCCCCGGATTCCGGACATCACCGGCAGTGTGACCGCTCTGCAGTATGTACCGGAACTGTCTCGGGACCCAGCCCAGAAGGGAGACCTATGGGAAGGCTGGAGGAGGGCCCTGCTCGTGCTCAGTCCCGCGGACCACTCAGGGTGACTGGCCGGCTCTCAGGACACAAGGGAGGCATGACCACAGCATGCGGCCTCTCAGGCCTGAGCAGACAGCAACTCAGAGCGGATGCTGCCAGCTGGTCAACAGAGGCACCTTCATAGGCTCCAGCTTCCTGGCCGTGCAAACTCTCCCTCCCGCCCTGGCCCTGGGAATCGCTGCTGGGGCTGAGGACCAGCGGGTACAGAGGAGGGCCCTGGTCTCTAAGGCGCCTTCTCCGGGAGCCGCTCGCAGCACCCCAGGCTCTGAACATCCGAAGGTTTGCCCAGTCAGACCCAGGAGTCGGTGGGCTCCCACGCCCCAGCCAAGAGGCCCCAGCAGGAGGTCTGTGCCAGCCTGGGGGGGTCTGCACAGAGCCCACCAAGGCTCCATGGCAAAGCAGGACAGGGTGGCCGGCCCAGCCTCAGCCCGCGGGGCCCCACGCAGACCTCATCCTGCAGATGAAGGACCTCCGCGACCCCATGCACATCCTCATGGACGACTGCTGCCCTTCCTTCTTGACGGTCCCCGTCTTCAGGTCCAAGATCCGGCCTGAGAGAGAGAAGGACATGCGCCTGAGCCCTGCCTGACCCCGGAGCGCACCTGGGCCCAGCCCCTGGGCTGCATGGCACTCTCTCTAAGTGCTCAACAAACCAGGACAAGCAGGGCCACGCAAACTGTCCCTTGGAATTCCCAGCATTCTCTGGCAGGAAACACAAGGAGTGACATCATACAAGTAAAAACGTATGTTTTCTGCAAAAAGCGGTTACACAGCCGTCTGCTTTGTCAGACTCCACCTACAACATGCCAGACACCAATTTTAGTACAAAAAGTTAAACAGGCCAAGGCCACTACATGCTAGTGGGTGAGAACAGAGACCAAGGAACAGTGCGGAGAGAAGGGGGAGGGGGGAGCAGAAGGGGGTAGGTAGTGGCGGGAGAGCGGCCTTCACCCCCATGGGGGCTGGGGCTCACGGGTGCATGGCACCCCACACACACCAGGGGCCCCACGCTCACCGCCCACCGCAGGTCCCCGGCAAGACGTGTGCAGCACAGCTGGGTTCCCCCAGAGGAGCTCAGTCCCTCCCTTAAGAGCTTGGCACCACCCACGCAGGGGGCCCCCGCAGCTGCCAGGCTGGGCCGCCTGCTGCCCCAGGCTGACACCTGTCCGTCTCACGCGCAGACGGCATCACTAGTGTGAACTGTCACTCGCTCCATCATCTCCCAAATGGCGGATGTTCTCGGCTGTGAAGCAGGCCAGCACGAGGGCCTGTCAGATTTCCAAAGTGTCTCTGGAAATGAATCACAGCCACAAAGCACACAAGCCACGGAACACAAGGAAATGGAAAACACATTCCATGAGCTGCTGCCACGGCCTCAGACAGTGGCTGCGGCGTTTATTTTTTTGGGTGCTTCTCCAGTTTCCTGGGGCACAATGAACCCAGTTTCCAGGCTCCTCCTCGGGAAAGAAAGCGTGCCTGACCCTGTGCAGGTATGCTCATGAAAGGCTGTGTGCAAACGGGATTCCTGACGAACTGAGCAGCAGTGGAGATGTGGGGAGGAGGTGTGTGCAAGAGGCCGACCCCGGCACAGGGCAGGGAGTCCCAGGAATGGGTGGGGGGCCACACTCCCACCACAGGCAAGCGGGCGTGGGGTCACCTACCCTGAGCCCCCAGCAGACAGCTCAGCAAGGAGATGTGCTATTTCACCTGCTCCTTCCCCAGCACCACCCCAGGCCTCCTCCCCAAAAGCCCCCCTCCCAGAGGCACTGCCCCCACGATCCTCCCTCTGCCCCTGTGGCCCCACCAGCCCCTAGATTCAGGGAGAGCCCAGCACCTGGGCCCTCAACACCCCGGTTTCCTTCTCTCCGCATGGACGCACCGTGCCTTCCAGGCCCTGGTGTCCAGCCGGAGCAAGAAGGGCCACGGAGTCACCAGAACCAGCTCCGTCCAGAGGCCCCGGCTACCTGCCCGCACAGCCAGCAGCGGGGGATTTTCGCCGGACAAAGGAGAACCCCACCAGCTGCTAACACGTCCAGGCTGGAGGGGTCCGAAGCTGGAGTGGAAGTGGCTGGCAGGTCCCGAGTCCCGCCCGAGGGGACAGTGGCCCGGCCACAGTCACCCGCAGCCCGGCCCTGCCTCCCGACTCCTCTTAGGAAGGAGGGCATTTGGGAAGGCCTTAGAATGAGGCACAGAACACTGCCTCAGGCTACAAGGGTGAAGACCTCATTATTTTCTCCTCAGAATGCTTTTTTAGTTCTAAAACTGAAGTGGTCTTTTTTAGAAAAATCAAACACACACAGAGTAAAAACCCCAATTTTTCTCTACAGAAGCACGCACGGCATTTAGGCATATTGCCTATCAGTCTTTATGCAACCCTGTTCTTTTCTTTTAATTAGCTGACGTTCCATGGTTACGTTTTTCCACTTTACATCACGACATAAACTCATAAGGATTTAATCATAAACGTTATCTGAAAGGTTCTATGGTATTATTTTGAGCAGGCAATATTCTCTTGAGCGTTAAGTCACCCCAAGGTTTTCCACAGGACAAAAAAAATGTGGCAAATAATGGTGCAGGAAAAAGAATATCCGCGTCATGTTCGGCTCGAGCCCTGACAACGGAGTCACTGCCTCGGGTGAGGAGCGTCTTCTTGTGGCTGCGCATCTCGGGGCCTGGGCTCCGCCTCAACAGCTCCTGGGGAGGCTGCAGCCAGCGTGCTGGACGGCGTTCGGTGCTTCCACACCATGAAACACGAAGAATCGTGGCAAATCTCAGGGTTTTTGACTGTGATTTTTCTAGGGCCACTGAAAAGCATGAAATGCTTTAGAACGAGTGTTGGCAAACTGCAACCTACGGCTCAAACCTGGTTCGCTCACTACATGGTTTTTAAGCGTTTGTTGGAACACAGCCATTGCCATTTATTGATTTATTATCAATGGCTACTTTCACGCCAACACGGTAGAGCTGAGTGGTTATGAGACAGACTGTATGGCCTACTTAGCCAAGAATATTCCCTTTCTGGCTCCTGCTTTGGAATAATGAGGATAAGGATTCCAGGACCTGAGGACCTTTCCCTATGGGCAGAGGGCCCTTTTGTTACTGTTTTCAAGAAGATTTTTTTTTAAGTATTATTTTGATCAGCAGTAACCTTTTTAGCAAGGAAGACTCAAGTTTGTCTTGGATGAGATCACAAAAGCAGGCTTTGTGCTCATAAAACAGCTCCCCAGGCTACCACAGAAATGCAAATAAAAATTAGAATCATTTCTTCAAAAGAATCCTTAAGAAAACTGGAAACATCTTATCTTGGTTTACAAAGGAGGAAAACCAAAACAGCAAGGGAGGGACAAGGGAAAAGGACAAGGAACCGCAGCAAAGGAAGGGCCCCAGGACAGACAACACATGACATCCGAAAATGCGTGGCCCGGGGAGCGGGGACCAGAGGCCAGGAAAGGCCGCGGGGGCTGTTCCAGGGACGGCGTGTGCCCGTTCCCTGCAGGGTGACCACGCTGTGCACACAGGCACAGACACCCACAGGGGCCGTCCGGGTGGCGCACACGAGGCCTCTGCAGAGCAAGCCCCACAGCAAGAGGCGCACCTACGGAGCCCGCCTGCGGAGGACGGCCACCTGCTGGGGGCGGGCGCTTCTTCCTCAGCCTCGTAGGTGTTCAGACAGGGCTAAGGGTGCAAATTTGCCAGTTCTCAAGTCGCAGCCAAGCTGCTGTCCTCTCACGGGGGGGGGGGGGAATGGGGCCCTGGGGGGTGCAGCAGAGCCACCAGGGGACATTGCTGCTCCATCACCCGGACTTGCCCCTGCACAGCCCTGGGCTGTTCCTTCGCTAGGAAAGCCAGGGAGGAGCTGCCGTCTCCCTGCCGATCCCACCCACCTCGCTCGGTGACTGGTGACCGGTGACCGGTGCGGGGGCCCCTGGTGGGCGGGACCCACCTCGGGGCCTCATTCCACCTGTGTCCGCAGTGACTGGTCCCAGGACCAGGGCCCGCACCAGCCAGGCGATCAGCATCCTTCACAGGCAACGTGGTGCCCCTCCCACCTGTGCCTCCTTTCCCTTCAGGAATCTGGCTTTTAAAGCTGCTGGGACTGCGGCTTTGTGGAGAGGCGGTCCTCAGACACTGAAACGAGCTCTAAGCAGCAGGATTTTACGAAGGGCCAGGTATTCTGAAGCATTTCCCATGTATTATTTTGCTTAACCTACATCACAGCCTTGGGAAGGAGGGCGCAGTGGTGAGCCCAGGTGGGGTGGAGAGGGCACCGGACGCGTCAGTCTCGGAGGGAGAAATACTAGACCTCGGCCGTGGCCAAGGACTGCTGCTGCCGGCTGACGGTGGAAAGCAGACTAGCCGTGAGAAGGCTTTATTACTGCTTTTAATTCTCCATGAACAACGCTGGCACCCCGGGCAGTAACTCCCAGAACGCCCCCTCCTTGCTGCCGCTCAGCGGGTTGTATTACTCCCGAGAGAGCTGAAGTCCGGGCAGGATGTGTGTCCCAGCCGGGCGGCGGGGAGCCAGGACTCAGCACCGGTCCGTATTCTTCGCTGCACCGACTGCTCTGGGAAGCGGGGGCCGCCCCCTCCACAGAGACTGAGCATACCCACCAGACAGCGGCAGACGGGCAGCGGGGGGGACAGGAGCCCAGCCATCCACAGGGGACTGTGGCCAGCCTGTGCCTGGTTCAGGATCAGAAATCTAGCCGGGCACATGCAAGGGGTTTTCGTAACTCTCGGTGTGTTTCCTGCTTTTCTGTTCTTCCTTCTGATCGCAGCGATTAGATGCGTTCGCCTGTCTCAGCCACTCCTTGGGGACTCGGAGTAGCTTTGCATCTGCGGTCGGGTGCGGTTACGGGAGGAGCCCCCACCCAGGCCTGGCATGCGCAGAGGGACCACAGTGCCAGCTTGCCCAAGGCAGGCCTGGCTTGTGCCTACAGTCCCAGCATAGTCAACAGTGGAACCTCTTTTTACTCTCAAGGGCCCAGTTTTGGACGACAGATTACATACATGTGGTCACGCCTTGTAAGGTGGCCACAGAAGGCAGGCATCAGGGTGGGAGGTGGGGAGAATCGGCTAGGGTCACGCCGCCTGCCCACCGCCCCCCCCCCATCCCTCCTGGAGCTCCTCTGCTCCTGGGCATGTCTGCAAGGTGCCTCTAGGGCCAGGAGAGCGCTCCAGGCCGCTCAGAAGGAAACGGCGCACTGGCGATGCAGACCCTGGGGGAGCCAGACACGCTCGCCAAGAGTCCTTAACGGCGAGTTAGCACCCGGAGCCACAGGCTCCAGCCCAAAGAAAGCCTGGGGGCCCCGACTGGAGGGGCCGCTGCTCCTCATGCTGCTCCGGCCGAACCTCCCGGGCTGGCGCTGCCCCAGGGGCTGCACGGGTCGGAGTCCACGGCTCAACCTGCTGCGGACACTTAGTGGAGAACATAATGGTGACGTCGTGAACTGAAGGGTATTAAAAGTGCTTCCCCCGCCCCCTCACTCTGAATTCTTGCTTTAGAGAGAAGGCCTCTCCTCTTCATAGTTTCCCCACCAAGAGCACGTTTGTACATATCCCCTCTGTGACCCGGCCCTCCTATTTCAAACCTGTATCTACAGTCATTTAATGACCTGCTAGCTTCTCGGGCGGGTGCCCAGTCTCACTCGCCTGGAAATCCCTGTGGCCCAGGGATGCTGCCGCCCTGAACAGGAGGCCCCTGCATTCGACCGCACTGCGGCGCAGCAGGCCACCACACCCCAGGGGCTGAAACAACACCCACGCAGGAGCTCAGGGTTTGTAGGTCCAGGGTGGGCTGGGCTTCACTGGGTTTTCTGCTCCTTGCAAGTGACGAGGTCAAAATCAAGGCACTGGCTGGGCGGGGTCCTCAGCAGGAGGCTCCGGGCAGGACCTGCCTCCAAGCGTGTCCTTGTTAGACGGGTTTCCTCACAGCTGTTGGCCCGAGATGCCCACTTCCCGCTGGCTTCCAGCAGGGCCCTCTCAGGATACCACTCCCAAAGCACTGCCCGGGCCCCCCATCTCCACAGCCAGCAGCCACCCACTGGGTCCTTCCTGTGGTTCAAATCTCTGGCTCTCCCTTCGGTCGCCTCCTGTAGAAGCCTCTGCTTTTAAATGGCTTCCTCCGTGGGTCAGACCTGCGTAGATAAGGCCAGCTGACTCAGGGCTTTGATCGTGTCATTAAAACCCCTTCCCCACAGAAACTGGGTTCATGTCTGACCGGAGAGCCAGGAGATGGGCACCTTGGTGGGCCTGGGAACCTACTGCCTGCCTTGACCCCCCGACATGCTGCTACTTAGGCGGATGGCCTTCCTCTCTTCCAGATTTCAAGCTCTGTGGACACACCTGGCCATAGACTGAGCCCCTCTGTGCCCCCCAGGCCAGGGTGCTTCCCATACGGCAGGCACCCAGTGCTGAGTCACAACCGTCGGCCATGTAGGCTGACCATAGGTGGCCTAATTACAACCTCAGGAGCTCCCGGGCAGCCCCACGGGCCTCTTGGGCCCCTGGTTCCTAAAGAGCTGAAGACCAGGACCAGGGGCTTCTCCCGAAAGTGCGCCCGCCCTGCCCCAAGCCTAACAGAGACTTCCCTCCGGCACAAGGACCCCGAGCAGCTCCTGGGAGCCCTGCCCCTGACATCTTCTCATTAGCCCAGGGGCACAGGCCCCCCCTATAACCAGCCCAATCAACAAACACATTTCTGGTCTGTATGGCTGTCCAGGCAGGGAAAGGATTTTTTTTTTTCCCAAAATAATATTGTCAAAAATAGGTACATGGATGCTCATGAACATCTGGATGCTGGTGGTGGTGAAAGTCTATTAATTAACTCCATTCAACAGAAACTTCACAGCGGAAGCTGTGCCAGGCTCACCAAGGGGGCAACAAGATGCTGTGCCCCCCTATCCACAAACTCCACGGGGGCTGGAGGAGCAGCCCCGACAAAGGGCAAAACCCCACAGAGAGGGGAAGGGGTCAGGCCAGGGCATCAGGGCACCGCGCGGGCTGGAGGGGCTGAGAAGGGGTAAGGGCTGCCCAGCTGGAGCTCGGTGGGGGACGTGACACGGGCTGGGGCACACAGCAAGCAGGGGTGTCGAGCCTGGGCTCTTCTGCTTCCTGTCACACTCCAGAGGTTTAGGAACATGCTTCCCACAGACCCATCCATCCCTTGATGTTGTCAGCAATAAATATTTGAGTGTGCTTTGCAAAGGCCACAATATTGTGAAAGCAAAACTTCTAATGGCCTCAGAACTTCCTGAGCAAAACGGTGTGATTTGTGTTTTAATGTAAGAATATCAGTAATTGAGATTGGGGAAGCAAAAACTTGTAAGACTAGCACTAATATCTCTGACACTCGGGACAGGGAGACGCCAGCCGTGGGGCCCAGCTGCCGGGGACAGTGCCGCTCCTGGCTGCCTGGCACAGAGCGCTGCTTTCAGGGACCAGGGACAGGCTTGAGGGCCGCCGACCCTCCTCTGAGCCCCTTGCTTTCCTGACCAGGGATGATGGCGGCTGCGCCCTGGGGCTTGACCAGCCACAGCCACAGAGTGACAAAAGGGACAGGAAGGCTCCCAGGGGCCCCGATCAGCTGGCAAACGGGCCTGAGCACAGGAAACAGGCCCTGCAGACGCTCCGAAGGAGGCTTTCTGCCAAGCAGTCTGGTTAGCGTTAATCCTTCAGCCCCACCCTGCCGTCTGGGGAAGGTGCTAAGGAGACACTAACTAGGCAGGAGGCACACAGCAACTTTGCAAGAGGGCAGCAAAAATATGCTTGTTGCATCAAAGGGTTAATCGCCTGAAGCACAATTCCAAGATCTAGGCTGGGGCTCGGGGTGAATCCATACCAGGGCAGAGAGCCCCACACCGTCCACCCACCGCCTGAGCCACGGGGCCTTGAGCTCTCTGTAAAGCCCCGAGTTACCGACCCTGCCCCGGGTGCATTCCTGACATGCCTGGGCGGGACTCACAGGGCCACAGGAGTGCGCCCAAGCTCTGCTATTCATTATGAAACCGTCACCCCGCAGGCCCCCCGCGGCCGGCTCCTCTTCTGCTATTTAATCTGTGGACAAAAGTACAAACGCCTCATCCTGTTTAGAAAATGCTGCAGTGTGATTTAAAGAAATACATTCCTCTTGGGGTATCACGCCACAAAAATGCCAGAAATGCAGGCCCAAGGGGGCTGCGATCTAACAGAGATGATGGCCCGCCTCGCCCTCCTCGGGCCTGCTGTACAGAAAGGGGCCCGGCTGACCTGTAGTTCAAGAAGGCAGTTTCGCATTGTCATCGTGCCTTGCTGCCCCTCCCAACTGCTGATGAGATGATCAAAAAATACAAATGTAGCAGGAAACATCTGCATCCATGCAGAGAACCAGTGGAAGGGCCTTGACTAGATCAGAAATATTAAAGGGTTTCTTCACGAAACAGTATCCCTACGAGGGGATGGGAGTGAACATGGGCAGCCCTGTGGATCCACAGGGTCAGACGGAAGGGCTGCCCAGGCAGGGGGTGCAGGGATCCTCTGACAGAGGACCCCAGACTGCAGGCAGGAAAGAGCCCAGGAGTCAGGAAGCAGAGCAGAGGGGGCCCAGGGCCTGGCCACAGAGGCCAGGGGCAGAGCTTTCACGTCACCTTGACTCACAGCAGCCGGTCTGCCCTGAGGAGGGAAGAGCGGCTGCTCCCAAGGACACTGTCCAGTTAGAAGAACTGGAGGTGTTCCTGCCCACCAAGCCGCCACGGTCAGGGCACATGGCCCCTCTGCCTGTAGCATCCTGGTGCAACCCCCAGGCAGCAGGCCCCCGACCTAAAAAAAATTTCAAAGAAATATGAACTGGCCAAAGCCATCTCTAGTCTTAACAAATGTCGGGAACGTAGGGCAGGTTAAAAGGCGAGGGGGAGAGCAGGTTAGCTGAAGCATGGAAAGATCCAGCAATGCAGAAAGAGGAAGTGAGCTCACAGACGAGAACTACCCCCTCGCACACACTCCCTGAAATGAAGCCAAGAAAAAAGACAGTATCTTGAAATGCCAAATCTCAGCAATATTTGAGAATTTCATAAATAAAAAAAGAGAGACATGACCTGAGATCAGGAATGATTGCTCTTAGATGAAAAACGTGATTTCAGAATTGAAAGCCCAAAGGGAGGCAGTAAATAATGATAGTGCTGAAAACTCCACCATGGAGCTAGAAGGATCCTTGGAGAAATTCTGCCAGAAATCCCAGGAAAAAAAAGAAAAAGGAAAAAGAGATGAATGTGATAAACAAATCGCGATCATTCTGAGAGAACAGTCAGGAGATCGTCACGGAATCACGGAACAGTGCTGACAGGGGACCCGTGAGAGAGGCATGCAGAGAGATACTGCAACTTCCAAGCGAGATGAGGCAACCGGGACCAGGTATATCTTCCCTCTGAAACAGCAGAACAACCGAAGAAACATACACAACACTAGTGCCCAAAACACGGGCCATCAGACAGCCCTCCGGCCCCCCCACACCACCCGGAGGGCACGGCCAGGCTGTAGTCCTGGGCACAGGGACCCACCCTGAGCCCAGCCGGCTCCCTGGGTTGCAGAGACCAGAGACCAGGGCAGCTAGACCTCACAGGACAGAGCGGCAGAGGGGAGACGCCGCACATGGAGAACCCCGGAGATCTGCAGAGGATCCCCCGAGTCAGTGGCAGGGTGCTGACGGGTGCATACAGGCGAGGAAACTCTCTGAGGTCAAAGAAAGCACTGGCTGAAGATTAGAAAGAACAGCAAAAACTGAAATTCTAGACATGAAATTTCACAGGATGGAATGAGTGGCAGATGGGATATTGCAGAAAAAAGACAAGTGAGCTGGAAGACAGGGTAAAGAGAAGTATTTAAAATGAAATCCACTGAGATAAAGAGGATTTTAAAAAGTAAAATGCGCACCAGTGAGCTGTGGATAACTTCAACTGTGTAACATACATGTAACCAGTGTAACACACATGTAACCAGTGTAGCATACATGTGATCAGTGTAATATGCATGTAACTGGTGTGACTTACATGTAACAGGCGTCCCTGAAACAGGAGAGGAAGATGGAGACAGAAAAGGCATCTAAAGAAAGAAGAGCTGATATTTCTTATAGATGAAAACTCTAAATGTAAAGATCAAAGATGCTAAATGAGCACCAAGCAGAATAAACATAAGGAAACTACGTTAAGGCAAATTGTAATCCAATTGCTCAATGCCAGTGACAAAGAGAAAAACCTGAAAACTAGCCAGAGCTAAAAAGAGGTATTTTGTACATTGGAACAAAGACAAAGATGACAGCAGTTTTCTCACACGAGTCAGTTCAAGGGAGAAGATGGTGGAGGAAAGACATTACAAGAAAGAACCACAGGCCAATATCCCTCAGGAACACAGATGCAAAACATTTTAAAAGAAATGTTAGCAAGTCAAATCCAACAATATGTAAAATGCATGTGCAAACGGAGTTTATCCCAGGAATGCAAGACAGCCTTAACTTCTGAAAGTCAAAGAATGCAATTTACCACATGAACAAACTAGAAAAGGAAAGACCGTATTACCAGCACAGCAGGTGCCGTAAAAGTATTTGACAAAACCCAACATTCATTCCTAATAAAAACACTCAACAAACTTTGAATAGAAAGGAACTAACTCAAGATAAAAGACACCTATGAAAATCTTAGGCCAGCGTAACACGTAATGATGAGAGACTCAATTGTATGATCAGGAAAAAGATGCTCGCTCTCACCGTGTGCTACATATAATGGCAGTTCCAGACAGTGCATTCGGGTAAGAAAAAGAATAAACTCTATTCTACATTCTACCAATGAACAATTAGAAATCAAAATTTAAAAATACCATTTACAATAGCATAAGAATACAAAATACTTAGAGATAATGTGATAGATGATGAAGGTATGCACGCTGATAACAACAAAATACTGCTGAAAGAGAATAAGGACCAACTACAGACACGCAGGGCTCATGGGCTGGAAGACTCAGTGTTGCTAAGATGTCAGTTCTCCTCAAACTGACCTACAGATTTGGGGCAACCTTAGTCAGAATACCATCAGGCTCTTCTGTAGGACTGGACAAGATGATTCTAAAATTCAAATGGAAATTCCAAGGATCTGGAAGAGATAAAATAATTCTGGAAAAGAAGCCTTAGACTACCTGATTTCATGATAAAGCTGCAGGCATTGAGACATTTCTATTCACTGATGTGTGAATAGAAAAGAGAGAGACCCACACACAGAGATGACTCGTTTTTTACAAAGGACAAACGGAAGTCAGAGGAGAAAGGACAGCCTTTTCAACAAAAGCGCCGGAACAACAGGATACCCATTTACAGCAAAAAATAAAAGACTTGTGATGAGGAAAAATGAGGAATATTTGTGAGGTTACTTCACAGAAACTTCATGTAGAATGTAAATATTAGCTCCTTTTCTTTTTGGATATTGGATACGCCAATAAAAACCATTTCCTTCCCTGAACTAGAGGCGGCTTTATGCGTAAAAATGCCAATCAAGTCATGGTGGGGTCCTCGCACGCTGAGTTAAGTCTAAGTGAGTCCTGGCCTCGGGGGCTGTCACAGCCTGACCTTCCCGTCTTGACACTCTAGCTGCCACCCCAGACCCTACAAAGAGCTGGTCTGCAATCACATCCTGCAGGCCCCAGGTTAACAGTGACTTCCTGAGATGCTTCCCCTGCTCCAGGCCCCCAACACTCAGTGTGGGGATTAGGGGCCCTACTACTGTTTCCAGCGCCTCCTGCTTTCCCGCTTAGAATCCATCATTTTAATTCTCTATCCACCACCTGGCCATCGGTGCCTCTTGCCCCCAGACACACCAGAGCTCCCATAAAGAGCTTCCCTTTCATCCATGAGGACTGAGTGGGCAGCCGGGGGTGCTGGCCTCGGCCCTGGCCAGGCTGCTGAGCCCCTGGTCGGGGCTCCAGAGACCTGCTCTGTTTGGACAAACGCCGCTGCTCTCGAGGGCAATCCAGAGGGTCGCCAGGTCCACCCACGGGCTTCCTTCCTTCCAGGGTGTCTTAACCACTGCTGGGGTCCCATCCGGACCCCCAGGATCCCTTGTACCAACCTGATGGGGGACCCGCCCCCTGCATCTTCTCAGAGGCCTGTCCTTGGAGGTGCTTTGAGGCCACCTGGCCTGAAGGTGCCTGGAGGTCACACCCACAAGCCTGGGAGCAAAGTGCCATCAGGTCCCCACCTCCAGGGCAACTTCCTCTCCCGAGCTGCCTGGGCACCCGGCTGAGGCTGACACCCGGGAACCCCATCTCGGCTGGTGCCCCTCACCTACTTCAGCCTTACCACGCCTCCTAATGGTGCTCCCCCCATCCAGGCCTGGTGTCTAGGGGCTCCCCCTGGGACAAGGCCCCCGGCCACAGTGGAGGAAGGGCACGGACGGAGCACAGGCAGCCAGGCACCCTCCAAGGCACTGCCCCCATGCCGCCCTGAGAAGAAATGAGACCCAGAGAGAAACTGTACCCTGTTCAAGATCACCCAGCCAGTCACGCATGACACCGGACCCAGACCCTCGGCAGACCCTGGCCACGGCCAGTCCGCACGTGTGTGTTGTGTGCTTGCAGATCCCCAGTCCCACCAATGTCAGCGTAGAACAGCGGCAGAGGGGACGGGGCAGGGCTCCGGCTGAGCTCGAGGACGTCCCTGTGGGCAGACGGGCCGCCTCCTGAAGCCGCCCGCTGCTGTGGGAATGCCAAGAGCAGCCAGCTGCCCTCTTCACAGGCATGTTCTGCAGGGCTGCGTGGCCCGGAGAAGGTCCTGTAGGACCTCTGGGGTCCCCACCACATGGAGCTCTTGAGTGTCTAGGCCTCAGAATAGGTGCACCAACCCCAGCTTAAAAAATGGAACTGTGCATAGCTCACTGGGGAATAATTTATGTCATCACTGCCAAGGGGCAGACTGAAGCCCACCAATCGGGTGGAGGCCCGAGTGGCGACCGGCAGGTGAGGCTCTACGCTGCAGTGTAAGAAGAGAATCCACAAAAACCAAGGGAAAACTGAATGTGGACAGTCTCCTCCATTCGCTTCTCCTGCGACAGCAATAAACAGGGCAGGTCAGTGCCATTCGAATATTTCTGCACAACCATTTGCCGTGAGTCATGACATTTCTGAGGGAAACATGTCTCTCTTTTTTTTTAGTGAAGCGAGAGGAAACTATTTTAATTTTTTTGATCATACTGGCGTTTTCGCAATCAAGTTATTTTTAACCAAAGCCATTACAAAATAGGGCCATCACGTGAGACTATTACTGAAATCTAAATCATACAAGCAGGAAGCAATGAGTCCATTTGTCTTTCCAAACATCCCAAAGTAACTCAAAATAATTTGATCTGCTTAAAAACAGTACTACTTCTGGGTTATTTTTGTCACAGTTTCATTTTACAGATGGAGAAAAAGAACTCTTTGTCTATTTATTTCTTGAGTATCAGAGTTGGGACAAAAGATACTTCATTAAGAAATAAGACTCCGGCTAAGGGTTTGAAATGTCCATGCTGCTCAGTTTTCAGTTGTGTTACTAACTGATTACATTTTTAACAATTTGTTTATTTTAATTTTAATCTTGTGGAAATTTCTCTCCTAGGGCAAAAGGGATTTGGACTGGCTGTGTTATTTTAGTCATTTTGGCAGTGGGGCGCATGGGGGCTGGCGTAGTTCTCAGCCTCTGGGGTTCGGCATTGTGGGGGCTGCCTTAGAAAAATACAGACGCCGGGGCTTCACCCCGACAGAGTCGAATTCAGAGAGATGGGGTGGGGCCCTGCATCAGAATTTTTAAAAGATCCAGTGAAATCTGCACTGGGATTGAGAACAGTTGTGTTAGGGGTTGGGAATTTTTAAGCTTTATTTTCAGGGCTGTTGTTTTTCATGCACTACTTGGATGTTCCACTTTTCAAAAGCAGCCATGGTACAAAAATGAGCACATGAAGGGTGATTCTTCACATCACAGAGAAACGCACCCATGTTCCTTTGCGTGGTTAAATTTCTGCATGCATGTAAAGCAAGACGTAGTGTTCCCAAGCATACTCCAGGCACATTCCTGGTGGGACGGAGATTACGTATGCCCACCCACTCAGGGGAACTTTAGCCTGGTCCTGCCCCTTCATCAGGGCAGATGCTGCTCTGGGGAGGTGGGGAGACCGCTCTCCACCTGGTTAGGGCAGAGCCCTCCTTGAACCCAGCCTCCCAGCTCAGCTCAGGCAGGGGCTGGCGGCTCCCCCACTGCCCCAGGGCCTCACGTGGAGGGGAGGTGGCTCGCTCACTGATGCCAATGGGCAGAATCCTGTTGGTCGTGAAGAGACACAAGGGATGGGTATGTTGGTACCACTCGTGCCCCAGCTCCTCCCTGACGCCTGGAGCCCTGCCGTGGAGCAGGCCGCGTGCACCAGTCGCTGTTCTTGCAGAGGTGTCCCCCAAAACGTACAGCACACCCCTCATCCAGGCCACTGCTGGGAAAGCCTCTGCTCAAGCCTTGCGAAGCCTGGTACCCCAGCTTCACCCTCTTCCCTGACCAAGCTGCTACTCCAGACAACGTACAATAGGCCCCTGGACACAGGAGGCTCCCAGACACGGGGGGGGCCCCTCAGGCATGACAGGCCCTGGGACATGGAGGGCCCGGGATGTGGAAAGCCAGAGGGGTGCGGGAAGGAGACACTGCCCTGGGGTCCTGGTCCAGCGACACAGGAAGCTCGGCAGATGCAGGTGTGGTGGCCGGTACCAGCCACCCAGGCCGTGCATCTGGGAGCCGGTTCTGTCCCTACCCCCTGAGGGCTGGCACAGGCAGGCCTGAGGGGCCGGGCCCATCACACAGACTATGGCCTGAGCCAGGGGCGCATCATCCCCTCGCCTCCAGGCGAGCCTTACTTGGCCCCCGGGCATCCTAGCACGGCCATCGCCCTCTCACCAGTCCCTGCCCTGCACCCCTGCCGCCCCCCCATCTGAACCCACCTCCGCAGGGGAGCCCTCCCACTGCTCTCAGCAGGAAGTGGCCCTGGCTCTGGATTGGGTCTGGCTCTGCTTCTGTCCAGGAGGGCAGTGCCAGGCAGCAGGTCTGGCCCCAGGCCGTGGGGAGGTGGGTGGGACTCAGGCATCAGACAGTGAATCAAGTCAGGATGAAGGCGGGTAAGAGAGACAGAGGCCCAGGCTGGGAGGTGGGGGGAGTCTGGGAGATGGGGAAGCGCAGGGGGCACACCTGAGGACTGAACTGCGGCCCAGGGCCCACCAGACCTGGGGGCTGGGGAGGAGGGGAGGCAGGCTGCACCCCCTTCCCAGGGCGAGGGTCCAGCCTGGAGGAGTGCGGAGGTAGACGGCAGGGAATGGGGAAAGGGACTGATCCTGACAGCCAGCCTCCGGTGCTCCGATCTGGGAGCAAAGCAGGGGGGTCACCCGCCCGGTCCCGCAGGCCCCCCTCCCATCATGACCCTGCTGACGCACGGAGCAGGGTGATTCGGCCACACAAACAGCACGGGGTCTGCTCCCCGGCAGGGCCCGCTGAGCACATTCCGCACTACAGCCAAGCTGGCCTGTAAACACAGGCCGCCGGCGCCACGGGACCCACCGCGAACTCAAGGGCATCCAAGGGCGGTGTGAGTTCTGCACCTGATGCCACAAGTTGGGGCCCCTGAGGAGGGGCCCCCTGCGCTCCCCTGGGTCCAGCTCACTTCTGGTTGAAGAGACATGACAATGACAATAGAGGGCAGCGAGCAGGGGTCGCTGGAGACCTCACAGTCAGCCTTCCCAGCCCTACTTGGGCAGAGAAAGAAGAAACCAGGTGGACAGTCTCCCTGTGGCTTCATCGCCTGAGCACCCCTGGCTCCTCTGCTTCCCTCCACCTCTGCAGGTCGCAGTGGGCCCCGAAAGCAAAGAGGGTCGTGGGCGTCACCAGGTCCAACTGGGGTCACACCAGTATAGCTGGTGTCCTTGTAGGCAGGAAATCAGAACTCAGAGAATCACGAGCAGAACACTGCGCAACAAGAGGCAGAGAGGGGGCGATGTGCCTACAAGCCAGGGGCGCCGGGCCTGCTGGCCACCCCGGGAGCTGGGCGCGGGGCATGGACCCGTCCTCCCTCAGGGCCCACAGGAGGGGCCGACTCTCTGACACCTGAGTTCAGACTCGACCCCCAGGCCCGGGAGAGACACTCCTGCCGTTCAGAGCTGCCAGGCTGGTGGTGACTCCTGGCCGGAATCTGAGCCTGAGGAAGCGTGGCGTGCCATCCTAACCCGACCCCGGAGGACCCCAGGCCCCCCATCACCCAGCCCCCCACCAGGCTGGCAGCTCCCACGCGCCACACTCTGTAGCTGGAAGGGGGCCTCTCACCCAACACGGCCACAGGCCCTCTGGGCACAGATGGCAGAGCCCAGCACTTACCGCCCCAGGAGCGGGCACCGCTCTCCTCACCCCGCCACCCGGTTCCGAGGCAGCTGCAGTGCGCTGGCCAGACCTCACCACACCACCCGCCCACGACAGCCTCTCCCCCTGCCTGGACCAGCCAGACCCACATGTCTGTCCTCAGTGCCCATGTGGACTCTCCCTCCCTAACCCTGTCACGGTTACCGTGTCACACGTGGTCACTAGGCTGTGACTGCCACGGGAGCCACGCGTTGGGTTTGTTCATCAGTGTGACCCACAGTGTGCTGGGCGAAGGAACGAGTGCACAAGTGGAGGGAACAAGGATGGGAAAGGGTGCCTTCTCTGCCCCCCCATGGCTCTCCCGCAGGGCGAAGGGGGGGCCGCCCCGGTAACTGGGCCAGACTAGGGCAACGTCCTCCCACCTCCCCTCATCCACAGTGAACCCTAGGACACATTTTAGATGGGCAAAAAGAGAAATAGGTGGACCAAGAGGGGCAGTTTGGAAGGTCACCCCTCTGTATGTGTTCAGACATGACCTTCAGTTACTAAAAGGTGAAGGACATCTCCACAATGCCCAGCCACTGTCGCCAGTCCCACCCCACCGGCCATGTCACCCCCGCCCTAGGGCGGCCCCGCAGGGGATGCATCACCACCTGCGTCCGTAGGGGAGGAAACCGAGGCCAAGGAGGTTGAGTTGTTCACACAAAGTGAAGGGCCACGGCCGTCGCGTGGCCAGGTCATCAGACCTGGTGCAGGGATCCTGCCACCCCCCAGCTGCCTCCTCTGTGCCCTGTGCCCGCCCCACTCCCAGGAGCAGCACCCATGGGCTGGGGTGAGCGCTCTGCCTGCAGTGTGTGCGAAAACCCTGCCCCGGTGATAAGGAACCCAGAAGCGCAAGCTGGGAAGCCGTCCGGATCCACGAAGTGCCTTCCGACACAGAACATGAGAGGAACACGAGCAGTTGAGCGGCATCAGCAGCGAGGCAGGAAGGGAAGCAATGCAAGCAGGCTGTGTAAATAGTTAGCGTGAGAAAGAGCCAGCCTGGCACCGAGGGACAGCTGGGGGGCAGCATGAAGGGGCTGCGGCCCAGCGGGAAACCACCAAGGGTCTGTGACTCTCGGATTTCACCCCAACGGGCAGGGCAGGGCGGGCCCCCAAGCAACCAGCTAGAGAAGCCCTTTCCAGTGACCTGCTTACTACACAAAGCGGCCGAAGTCAGATAAACACACTTTCCTTGCATCTAAAACACTATTTCTCTTTCGAACAACAAGAGCTCGGTGACCGTGTGAATTGCTGACTCAGATAAAATCAGGACTTTTTTTGCCACATCTCTGTTACCTAATACGGCCAGACACAGGCTGCTCAAAGTGATCGGGATTTCAGATTCCGGCAGCCGTCCAAACATGAAGTTTGGGTTTTCCAAAAAAAAAAATAAGCTATGCGTTCACAAGTACAGTTTCATGAAGAGACCTTCATGACCGACATATGGAAATAGACCGTCTTTTTCTAGAACTGATACCACAGGGGTGGACCTCACAGTTCACAGACCCCCGCGGGGCCGAGGACGGCCTGACGTGCCCGCGCGGAAGGAACCCGCTGACGGCCGAGTCCCACACAGCAGGGCTTGCTCTTCTGTGGTGCTGTGAGGAAGGCCTGGCTGCCCAGACTGGGTGGGGGCTGGACGCTGACAGCCGTCAGCTCCTTTCCCAGGCGTCCACCACATTCCACGACACGCACGAGGGGCCTCCGTGGCATCACACACCGCTGCACGTGCCTCTGCTCGAGCTGGGGTACCCCCAGGCACCAGTGTGGCACGCCTCCATGCCTTGCCGGCTTCCTGGCCCACAGTGGGAGAACCCAGTGCTGCCCTGGCACCCCTTCTCCTGACCCCGACAGAGGGCCTTCTGGGGGGACTGCAGAGCAAGTGTGAGGTCCCAGGGCCGTGTGAGCTGCTCCGCTGCCCTGGACCCTGCCCAAACCTGGGCAGTCTGGGCCCTGGGCAGCAAGAAGAGGGCAGCAATCTCCAGAGCCTGCTCCTCCGACCACTGTCCTCAGGGCCTGGGCCTGGCAGATACAAGCTGGGCAGCAGGGATCACTGGGGCCAACCCTACTGCTCCGTGCCAGTCCCAGCGGCTGCAAGACCCCAGCCGTAACTTGCCAGATTCTTCAGTTCAGGGCTTCTCGATCTTTCTGGGGCATATAAACCCCTTGGGAGTCTCATTACAATGTGGACCCTTGGTCAGTAGGCCTGGGATGGGCCCGTGAGTCCGTATTTCCAAGGAGCTCTCAGGAGGTACGGGGATCATACAGTTTACCTTTCAAGCACAAATGAGCACTTATCTTGAGTTTTATAGTTAGTAAGACATTTCACAAAGCCACACATTCCCCATCTTTCTGAGGAGGGGAGTTAAACGCAGAGACCAACGAGCCCGACAAGGTCAACAGAGGTGACCTCGATACAAGCGGCCTGACGCGGCGTCCCAGGATGGATTCACTGGACCAGGGGTTCTCCCACGTCAGCGGGCACCAGGGGGCCTGGCGGGCCGCAGAACACACACTGCTGGGCCCCCAGGGCTCCTGAAGAAGGAGGTCTGGGGTCAGCCGAGAATCTGCATCTCTAACAGGGTCCCAGTCTGGGCCCTGGGCAGCTCTGCCGTGGTGACTGGATGCATGGGCCATGCACAGGGGCCATGCACAGGGGCCATGCACAGGGCCCTTGCTGCCAGAGCCCTTGGGCACCCCAGATTACTCTGAAGAATCTCGGCTGGAACAGTTGGGAAATGGGGGGCCATTCACTCAACGCCATGAGAGGGAAGGAGTGGCTACATCCCAGGTGACTCTGTAGCCATGGAAAACAGGTGCTTGTTGAATGAAGAATAAATGGCCAAGTGAGTTATAAGCGTATTAGGGGGGAGGAGGGAAGGGGGATTCAGCTACGGAGTCCTGCCCCTTTTCCACCAAAATGCTGGCCCAATTGTCTGACGGTCAAGCAGAGACAGCCCCAGCAGAGCCATGCGGGGTGACAGCCGAGCACACCTGGTCCTGGGGGCACCATCTGCTTCCTCGCTGGCTTCCAGGTCCTGCTCCCTCCCCAGAGCTCGGCAGCGGGGGGGCTTGGGATAGAGAGGAATTCGCTCCCTCTGTGCTCCCCAGTGTGGCTTGTGGCCCTGCTTTCCCGAGCCTTGCCCTGGGCTCACCCAGTTCACCCAGTGCCGCCAGCGCTCTGGAACCCCCTGGAACGCCTGCACCCACCCACCGGTAAGCCAGGGCTCAGGGCACTCCGAGAGCCACACTGCCTACTCCCACAGGCCCCTGCCCAGCAGCTCCTCTCTGTCCCTACCCTCCTCCATGCTGGGCACCGGCTCCGTCTCGCACTCAGAATCCTCCAACCAAGTACACCCAGCATTCCCAGGAAGACCAGAGCCACTGCCGGTTCTCTGGGAGAGCCCCGCCCCATGAGGACTGCCTCTAACTCCCTGGGGCCGCCCCGGCCTGGGCAGGCCTGCTCTTCTGGGCCTGGCACCCCTTCCTTTCAGTGCCGGGATTTGCTCCAGGGACCACCTCTCCCGAATACTTGGGTCCAGGTGTCTGGGGTGGAGATGCTGGCCCGACACCCTAGCTCAGCCACTGGAATTGAGCAAGGCTGGGCAGGAGGCCCTCACTGAGCCAAGACCTCCTGGGATACTGGCTAGGACCCCGGGGGAAGGCAGTCTGTTTCTGCCAGTGTTGCTAAGCCGGTGAATAAGCTCAGCGCACCTGTTGTAAGGAGAGCCTACCTGGGAATGAGCCCCACGCGGACGCAGTCCCACATCTGGGTGCAGTGCGCATCCAGCCATAGGAGCCGGAAGGGGACCTTAAAGGGATTCGTGCTCGCCTCAGTCACTACAGCGCTACCCACGGCAGCCAGGACATAGATGCAGCCCAACCCCCCTGACGGATGAACGGGTAAGGAGAACGGGGCAGAAACATACAGTGGAACATCTCACTGCGCCTAGAGAGAGGCAATCCTACCATTTGCACAATGTGGATGAACTCAGGCCATTTTAGTGAAATAAATAACACCAGTCACACAAGGACAGATCCTGCACGATCGCACTTACACGAGGAACCTAAAGTGGCCAAACTCAGAAGCAGAGCAGGGGGTTGGCTGCCAGGAGCTGGAGGCAGTGGGTATAAAGTTCCAGGCATGCAGGATGAACAGGTCTCACACTGTGGACAGCACCAGGCCTGCTGGTAAAGACACTGTGATGAGCACGTCAGAACCCGCGGAGGACAGACAGTCAGTGTTCTTAGCACAGTGGAGCCGGGGAAGGTGGACAGAAGACTCAGGGGATGGGCGGGGCGGGGAGTAAAAAGAGGGAAAAAGCCACAAAGAACACGAGATGTTTGGAGGTGATGTCTACGTCTAGTACCTCGGTGACGGTGATGGTGACAGGGGTGTGTACATGGGTCCAACTCATCAAAATCTTTGCATTGGATATGTACAATTTTTTATATCAATGTATCTCAATGCACCTAAGAGGAAACGATACTGAGAGAAAAAGACACAGAGTCACTCTTGCTATTTGCAGCAGCTCCGTTCCACAGTCACCACGACACTCGGTCAGCAGATGCTGAGCCAGCGCTCCTGGGGAGAGCTTACGGCTGGGCTCCTACGAGTCTCTGGGCACAACCAGCGGATGCCTGACCTGCTTTACGTGTGTGTCTGCTTTCTAACCTGTTGACTCACTGACACTCATCCACACCAGCAGCTACCCGAGTCCCGTGAAGGCCGCTGAGCTGACACACGCCCTCGCTCCGTGAGGCCCTTCACAGCGTCGCTGTGGTGAGCCCTGCGCTGAGCTTCAGCCCTGTTCTTGGCAGTCATCTTAAACCACCACTGAGAAGCGCAGGCCTGCAGAGAGCATGGCACAGGCGGCAGGGGAGCGCTGGTCCGGGGCATAAGGCTGGGAAAGTGCCAGCAGAGCAGGGACCCTGCCCGCCCTGCGAGGACCTGAGGCTGCACCCCGGGGCTTGGGTTTCAGATGAATTCTGCTGGGAGGCAAATCTGCCAGTAATGAGCACCGGTGTCTGATGGCCTGTCCTGTGGCCAGGAAACCCCCCTCGGGCCGTGAGACCTTCCCTTTCTCCCCCCAGACCCAGGGGAGGGACTTTCTGTCCTTGTTCCACAGCTGCCCTTTCCTATAAGTGTGTCAGTTTCCAAAAGGAAGGTACCCTCTCCCTTAACCAGCCCATAGAACCCCCTAAAATCCCGGTTCTCAACATGCCAGCCACTCCTACAAAGGGCAAGTCCGGTCCTCCTGGAAGCACTTCTCTGCCAGCAGCACCAGGCGAGGGCCCGCCTGCCTCTCCGCGCGGGTGACGGGGCTTTTATTCTCAGACAACCAAATCCCCACTCCAGCAGACCCTGCCTGGCTCCCTGCCCCCACACCCCCGACTCTGACCCCACCCAGGACCCAGGTCACCTCTTTCAGGGCCTGAAATGAAACGTGCCTGGGGTGGAGGGCTTGAGAGACCCCAGGCCAATGAGCAAAGGCTTCAAGTCTCCCCTGAAGCTTCTTATCACAGGCCTGTGGCACGTCCATGCTGGGCCGGCTGCAGGGCCCGGCTCCTGCTCTGAATGGCAGCCCCCCGAGGCCCATCCTACCGGCAGCCCTGGCGCAGGAAGCCCCTCTGAGCTCCCCCAGGGGTTGGCAGCCTTTAGGCCACATCCTGGGAGACTCGCATCACACTCTCTCCCCCTAAGGAGAGGGACCTACCTCCCCAGCCATCCCTGTGCCTCATCAGAGAAGCTCGCAGGAGGCCTGGCCACTCACGGCTCCCAGGGCCTCTCTGGATCTGGGAGGGCGGAGGGCCCCCTCCCTCCACTACACCAGCTCTGGCTGCCAGGGCCGCCATCTGTGTCCACTGCAAGGACCCTTCTGCCCAGAGGCGGCTCACACTGCCCCTGTAAACCCCACCAGACACATTAAAACTTCCCACGGACAGTGCCCACCCCAGTCTGGTGAGCTGGCTGGCTGAAGCCTTGGCCAGAGCTGGGCCTGCCCTTGACCCTCCCTTCTCCTGCCATCTGCCCAGGTGGGCCTCCTGAGCCGGTTTCAAAAAGCCACATCCTCTGGTCAAATACAGAAGCTGGGGAAAAACAGCTCTTCCCGGGGCAGGTGGTTTCAGCTGTCAGACCACACGTCCTGGGGGATCATTTTCCCTTTTGCACCCCCCACGGAGTTCACTTTATGAGGTGCATTCCTTGGGGCCCCTCTGTGGAGCCCTCCCATGCGGACCGGGCCTGGCACAGCAGGACACGTTTTCCTCTGAGTTTGCTTTAGAACCGTTCTCTCACATGCATGTGCAGCTCGCTGCCAGGTCACGTGCCCCCGTCATAGACACACAGGGCTGAGCAGAACACCGGCGGTCCCCACACCTTCATTCCCTACCCCCTCTTCCCTCTCATCAATGACGACCACTAAACAAACAACTCTCATTGCTTGCAAACAGCTGTACTTCTGTCACCCTGACTGCATCTGGTTGTGTCTATTCACGAGTGTCATGGGCCAGACTGTGTCGCCCTCAGATCCATAGGTTGAGGCTCTAGCCCCCAGGACCTCACAATGTGACCATTTGGAGATGTCGCCTTTATGGAGGTAAGTAAGGTTAAACGAGGTCATAAGGGCCGGGCCCTAACCCAGCAGGACTGGTGACATCACGGGAGGAGAGGCATCAGGGATGTGTGTGCACAGTGCAAGGCCCACGTGTGGCCACAGAGGGAAGACGGCCACTGTGAGCCACGGAGACGGGCCCAGGAGAAACACACCTGCTGGCACCCTGGTCTTGAACCTCCAGCCTCTGGAAACGCGAGGACGTAAATTTCTGCTGTTTAAGCCACAGTGCCTGTGGTGTTTGCTGCAGCAGCCCCAGGACCCTAAGCAGTGAGCACAGCGCAGACGCCCTTACTCGCCAGGCTTCTGAACACCCACTATGTGCAAAGCTCCACGTGAGGCACGCGTGGGTGTCAAGGAGGACCCAGCGGCTCTCAGCACGGAGGCACAAATAAGATCACACAGTGGAATGCAAGCATCATGGTGCAGGCAGCCCTCCCACATGTTTCTTGGGAGAATGCACACTCGTTCCAGTGTGACTAATCTACTGGGGAACAACTGGAGCACAGAAAACCGCACCTGCCTGAACAGAGCCACGTAGGACACATGTGCTTCACGCGTCTACCAGCAGCCTCAGTTTACCCTGTGTGTCAGGATCCACCCCCGTCGTGTCTGCTGTCTGCTGGTATGACTCTCGACTTTTCGGATTTCACGTGCCGTCCTTGCACCATGTCACAACAACACACCAGCGGCAACCCTAATGCCCCTCCCCTCCCCCCAGCAAGCAAACTTCAGGTCAGTTTCAAGGTCAAGTGCCATGTTTATGCTAATATTTGTGAATTTCTTGACCATTTATTGTATAAAGTTGTGCTCCCGTTTTTATTGGGTTTCTATTTTCCTTTTTGTCTGTCCCTGGCAGATTTCTGTGTGTCACACTCCCCAAAAGCCCTGTGATCTCTCTCTCTCTCACGGTTTTGTACACTGCAGGGGTTTATAGTAACATGTACGTCACATTGTAGCAGAAGCGACTTCATTTAAATGTTTCAGGAAGAAACTTCACTGCAGGCAAGTCAGGCCTACATGACAAATGCCTTAGTTTGTCAGGAACACACATCACACACTGGAGGTGTAAACTTCATTACGGGGCGTGTGGTCCTGGCTGATGGATCAACAGTGCCTCCCTGGGTCAATATCCCCTAATTGCAGGTAAAATATAGAAAACAGTGATGTGTTCAGAATAAACTTCTAAAATGCTTTGAGGTAAATGAAACTATCACACAAGCCATGTCAACTATGCCCCCTCACCTTTAGGCACCTTTTCTGACCTCTAGGTGATCTGTTTACTGAAAGAAGTGTTTCTTTGGGGTCAAACAGTCTCCTCAAGAGAACCGTGCTGACCTGTCATGGAGTTTTCAGAGGTGCACAGCTGCTCTCTCAGCTTCTCCACGTCATCAGGATGCACCTGTTCGTAGAGGGTGCTCCCGAACCACTCTGACTGGGGCTGGTTCAGAACGGGGGTGACCGAGTCAGACACGTAAATCACCCGTCCGGTCTCAGCTGCCACTACGAACAAAAACCCATCGGCTGCTTCGAGGATGAGATGCTTCAGCTCCTGCGGAGAGAAGATTGTGATTGGGATGAAGCACCGATAAACCGGAGCCAAATAAATTTTCTTATCAGCTTTGACTTTCCAGGTACCATGATACACACATAGCTTTGGAAACTTTGATATTTTTATTGGAAAACAAGCGTTTAAAAATGTGCAAAGCTTGTACTAGCGCTAAACACTGCTGACCATATCTTAACCAGGCCCCGCTTAGGGAGAGAGGGGATTGCCAGCACAGGGCCATCACAGGAGTGCCACCTTACATCTGCATGTCTGCCAACCTCCCAGAACTCTGACAGGCTCTGATCCCAGGCGGGGCAAGGCGCAGAGCGCCGCCCACAAGTGAGAAGAGGGGTCAGCTGCACCTGCCTAGGGTCATGGGCCTGGCTCGTGGCTGCCGGTGAGGGTGGGAAGACAGCTGCTCCAGGTGGATAAGCAGGCCCAGGATGCCTCGCCGTCCCCCCAGGGCCGATGTGAGGGGGGAAGCCATCTTTGGTAAGACTGATGCCTGCAGCTTTCTGCCCAGGCCCTCTCTCACCGAGCTGCGGAGCCCTCTCCTGCGAATGGCCGGGCTCCGCTTTTGCAGCTTGGGGCACTACGTCTCCTATACTGAGTCTGCACATGCAGTTCCAACCACCTCAGCAGGCTGACGAAGCCCCAGAGAACCAAGGGTCCTTCCAGGCCAGTGGTTGGCGAACGCCTTCTGCTAGGAATCCTCTGTCCAAACGGAATCATATGTGGAAGCCCCACTGCAACACAAACTAAGGGCCAGCTGTGTGGAGGCCAGTGGGGACTCCGGTGCCTCCAGCCCTGCCCTAAGTCCCCGTCCCCAGTGCGGCTCCAAGGACCTAGAGATTAGAAAATGTGGACCTGCTGGTGAGTGAAGCGTGGGAACTTAGGAAGTGACTCTGAGCCCTCGGCTGGGCCAGAATTCTAATTCTAATACACTGCCTGGGAAACTAGAGAGGAAGTGGACAGACGGCACAAGCATTTTTTAAGGAAAAGTTTATTTTGTCCATTTCTCTTGCTTTGCCCTTGAGCTGGTCTGTGTCTCCAAATGCTGACTTAGTTCAGAGAAGTGGGTCAGCACTTTAATTTTCAGTATTGGGAAGATCTTCCCAACAGGAAGGATGGTAAAAAATGGAACAGGATGTCTGGGAAAACAGAGAATTCTGTCACTGGAAGAGAGAAAGCGGATGCTGAGTGACTTCATCTGTGTTTTCCCAGTCCCACCCAGTTTGCAAGGACTATGGAGGCCTTAGGGGATGGGGGCTCACCATCATGGACCCCTCCTTCTACCACCCTTCTCCCCAGCTTTGTTTTCCAGGGGCACTCGTTACCAAGGTCCTATGCCCTGACGCCAGGACCAGCCTCGCTCCACTCTCCAGCCGGCCAACAGCAAGGCTTAAGGGCGTGGACTTCCCACCAGACCGCCATCCATGGCTTTTCCACTCCGTTGTGCAACTTCAGGCACGTTACTTACCATCCTCAGCCTCCATCTTTCTCACACGGTTCTGTTTTGTTTTGTTCTCAGTGAGATTCTCTAGAGTTAAATGAGACCTTGTGTGGGAAGGACCCAGGAAGGGCTTGGCACACAGCAGGTGCTCAAACAATGCAGCTGTGGTTACTACCAGCTACACACCAGGGAAACAGGAGGAAACACCAGGAGGCGCGTCCCGGCCCTCCGGTGACCCCCACACCGCCCTCTCTCCTGACACTCTCTTAATCCTTCCTCATACAGAGAAAGAGACGAATTTCAAACACTGACCAGGCAGGATTTGTGCAAAGATTAAAGCAATGCAGATAAAGAGTTTGTTCCTTACCCCAGCAGTTAGGAGGTGGGGACACATGTCTGGGTGCCCCCCCCACTAGCCACTCACGCTTCATCACGCTTCATCATGCTCCAAGCCCAGTAACCATTCTGCTCCCGCTGCCCCCTTACTGGTCCCCACAATACCACGAGGTGGGACCACGGCTTGTTCCTTTTCACAGGTGGAATATGAGGCGGGGTGCCCCAAAAGCACCCCCATGTGCCACGGCCTCCCCGAGATGGTCCCTCCAGAGCCACACCTATGAGCTGAGGTTCCATGGGGCCACCGGGATGATTAAGGGGGGGATGGACTAGGTGAGGACCTTGCTAAAATGTCTGCCACCCAGCAGGCCGCTTGGGCTCTCCTGTGGCCCCTCTGGGCCTCGATACCTGCTCCCCACTTTGGGCACTGCAGGCCCCTGGGCACTTCTCTCTGCATTCTCTAACAACCCGCCACTCTGCCTTCCCTACCCCGCCCACCATGTGCCCAGTGCCTTCAAATCCTGCAAAAGCCACAAAGGCAGAAAGCCCCTGTGCATCTCAGGGGTCAGCAAACGGGAGCTCAGCGTGTTTGCCAACTTGCCAAAGAACAAGGACTCGGACCGCAGGCCTTCCTGCTCACGTGACAGCCAGTTGGTAAAACACTAGCCTGTGTGTTTGCGCTTCCCAACTATTCAAAGATGAGGATAGTTACTGACATGGCTTTGGGGTCTGACCAGCCTGCGTCAGCTCCTGGGTCTGCTGCTGGGCTGCAGACCGACTCTGGGCAACCTGCTGACCTTCCTAAGCCTCAACTTCCTAATGTGTAATCTGGGGGTGAACATAGCACCCCCTCCTCAGGCTAGAATAAGGAGGAAGATAAATAATGCACAGGAAGGTGGGGCTCCAGCCAGGCTCAGAGCAGAGGCCTGCGGGTGCGGGCTGCTGGGGACCTGGTGCTATGATCACCAGGGCTGATGCCAAACCGTCACGAGATGGCTCTCACCACCCCTGCCTGGCACCCAGGAATGGGGCTTTTCCTGCCCTCTTCCCATGCCGGCAGCTACACGCACGGTCAGAGGCTCGCTCTATTATTCTGAGCGCTGCCTTATGAAGGCACATAGGAAATACAAACACAAAAGACACAAAGGTCACACTCCCCAGAATAGTTTCCTGGCAGAGTGGAAATAAAGGGTCCCGGTTCCATCCCCTCCTCAGCCTTTGACCCCATTTCCCCAGGTGGCCATGCCATCTGGCGACACGGTCGTCCTCTCCCCTCCCGATAAGGACCTCACCAGGGCGGAAGGGGCACAGGCGGGGCGGACAGCATACCTGCTCCGTCAGGAATGAAGGCTTGTAGGCGCCGTCCGTGGACTTGTTCCCGGTGCCCCGCATGGACTTCATGTGGGACACGGCCATGCGCAGGATGGTGAGCTTGTCCGGCTTCCGGGCCAGCGCGCTGCACGTGGGCACCATGTCGGACAGCTCCGTGATGTACTGGGTCATCTTGTTCCGCCGGCGCCTTTCAATCTCACTGTGGTTCTCTCTTCCCAGAAGCACAAGATCAGGACAGGGGAGAGACGCGTCAGACCAGGGTCACCGCTCAACAGGCTAAAGTGGCCTGGGGTCGACACCAAGTGGCCGAGACCCACAGGCAGGGGGCCATGATCACCTACTGGGAGGGCAGCCCCAACCCCCTGGCAGCCTGGTCCCCACGTGCGGAGCTCAGGTCCCCGCAGGCGCCTCCTCTCACTTCTGAATATGCCCTGCAGGCTTCGCATGTTCCCATGGCCTAAGGACTTTTCACTAGCACAGCACGGAGATTACGACACTATCATCCGGCTGTCAGAGGCTAACCCAACATGCTTTCCCTGCAGCCGCACGGATCCATGTGGCAGGCGCACACACATAGACAACAGTCCTTCTCTGCCTGAGTCGGTGGCTCAGGTGGACCCACGGCAAGAAGCGCTGTGGCCTCGACAGGCTTTGTGCTGCCGCCGTGTCGTGTAGGCAGCGATCCACGGACTCACGTCACACCAAGGTGTGGACGAGTCTCTGTTCTGCCTCCTACACATTTCCACGGCAACAGGAATAGAATGCACGCTCCCCTGGCTTATTAATTCCAAATGGCCTATGATTTTTAAAAGCACGTGAGGAATCACTGAATCAACCTGTTTGGTGCGCGAGGATGAAAAGCTAACAGAAGGGATGGCAGGATGTCTCCACCCGGAATCCCCACCTGGGGGCTGGAGCAGGGTGATGGCTGAACCATTTCAGTGACACCGAGACAAAGCCGCTACTTGGGAAGAAAGACTGTCCGTGCCTGTGGGAGGAGTTAGGGTTTCCCCAGCGCTCTGAGGATAAGGCAACACTGACAGCAAGGAAGGCCCAACCCCGGCTAGGCAGCCTCCGTGGGGGGCACGTGCCTGGGGTTCACACCTGCCCCCGGACAGCAGACTGACACAGGCCCAGTCATCCACGGCCGCACGGGGCGGCCGGCTGTGAGGGGCAGAGCGGGGGAGGTCGAGTGGCCCAGCCAGCGCTCCTCCCCGGAGAGCACAGAGCCGGGCACCAGGAGGGGCGGCAGCGGGAGGAAACGGGGTGCCACTCCTGCCCTCAGGTCCTCAGGCGGGTCATGCAGGAAGGCACGGTGTCACCTCGCAGAGCAGAGTGAAGGCAGACAGGACAAAAGGCGCTGAGGGCTGAGAAAGCAAACCCCACAGGGAGGAAAGAGGGCAGGAGGAGGCGTCCCAGGTGATGGGCTGAGGGGCAGGCCTGGGAGGAGGGGCCCTACCTGGGCAGCCCGCAAGAAAGCATATTCTGGGGAGACTATCAGCAGGTTCCAAGAAAGGTCTGGAACAGGGGAAGCATCTACAGGCAGGAGCGGATGGGAGGCTGGAGGCACAGACGTGGGCTGGGAGGGCAGGGCCTATGACCCAGGGCGTGTGGGGACTTGGAAACATTGCCCGGTCGCAGGGAGAAAGCCACCAGGGAGGCCGGCTGACAGTGGGCACAGGCCCCCATGGTCCCCGGGCAGGTGAGTCGTGCGGGGAGGTGGGGGAGGCTGGGCCAGCCGGGGACCCCTGGGGCAGCCCCCTGCTGACCAGAGCTGCCTGAGGGGAGGTGGAGACGGTGGGCAGCCTGCGCCCTCGCTGTGCCCAGAAGGATGCTCAGCCACCCGGAGGGGAGAGTAAGCAGAGCGGAGGCCAGGGCCACCGCAGCAGCCATGAGGAGGTGGGCATTCGGTCAGGGTGTCCTGGGAGCTCGGACACAGGAGCCCTTCTGGCAACAGATGTGGGGGCTCCCCTCCCACATGATTCTGAAGTGGGGCAGGGTGACAGCAGCTCACCCTGCCTTGGGCCTTCCTCAGGGCTCCCGTCCCAGGGGCCCAGCAGGCACGGTGCCTCCTCCAGGCAGCCAGCAGGGTTGCTGGGGGGTGGGCGCACATTCCGTGCACCTGCAGCATCCCTTCACACCCTGCACTCTGTACCAGGCCTGGACATGCCTTCCCTCTCGGGCCCACTCGATGGCACCCCTAGGCTGGCTGGCTCACCCCGCCTGCAGTCTAATTCCAATCCCTCTGCCTGACTGGGGGTCAAGTCAGTATCTGCTGACTAGTGCCAGAAACGCTCCACGTGGTACACGAAACAGACCAAAAGAGTCGCTAGCAGACGTCAAAATGCCGGAGCTGCCTGGGACCCGAGCAACAAGATGCGGTGAGCGCGCGCAGCGGAAGGTGTATTAATCCATACAGATGGGGACATACAGAGATTCACGCACATGTGTGTGTGTGCACGTGTGTGACAGCCTCATGCCCTCCTGTGAGACAGAAAGACGCATCTGCCGTCTTGGCTTCTGGCCAAGGCTTCTTGCCCACAGACTGAAGGACCGTTCGGGGTCTGCCCAGGGGGCCTCAGGGGCGGCCTGGGAGCACAGCACCGTCTTGCATGAGCCCCGCAGGCATGCTGAGGGCCAAGGAGCATTCGTCCAGAAAGGAGTCCCGACATATGGAGGGGCGGGGAGCTCAGCTGTGCACCTGGGTACGTGGGCAGAGCCGTCTGCTTCTAAGACACCTCCGCAGGGCCAAAAGGACCTGGAGGTCAGCCCGGGGGTGCAGCTATGGAAATCAACAACAAGAAAGAAGAGGTGGGCTTCTTTTCCATCACTGCTCCAAAGCGGACGCCCCAAGTTCACTGGTGAGGGACAGGCCCGGCTTGAATGGAATATTCAAAAGAGGGGTTTCATGGAATCTCAATAAAGATCACCTTTAAACTGCAGAAGGCGTGGGAGGCCCCCCTCTTCCCCGGGAGGAGAGCCACAGACCCGGCACAGGCCCACCCTGGGGCCGGGGTCTCCCCATCACCACAGATCTGGGACTCCTGGGTGCACTGCGGGGCCGGGCCCTGGGTGGTGGGGCGAGCAGGGCAGCAGAGGGTGAGCAGCGGGTACGGTTCTCACGTCAGCTCCCTGCAACTCCAGAGGCTCAGGGGAGGCCGTGTGTGAGTGTGAGTGTGAGGGTGAGTGAGGCTTCCCAGAGGAAATGCCTTTCCGGCGGGGCAGGGGGCCATCGGGCAGCTGCCCAGGCCCACCCGCCCCACTGGGCAGGCCGTGGCAACGAAGGCCCACGCGTCCACGTCACACAGAAGCACCGCGCCTCCCCACCAGGCACAGGTATTTCCCTGAGGTCTGACCAGCCAGAGGCCCTCAGACTGTGGGAAGAGACCCTCTGCAGAGGCACAGACCGAGGGTGACTGAGTGGGGGCTCCACACGAGCCTGCCCCTGCTGCCAGCAGCCCCCACGTGTGTCAGGCACAGGCTGGCTCAGGACCCCAGCCCTGACGTCAGGAGGGGGACCGCATCTGCTGAGCTGCAGCGATGCCCTTCCTGTCCTGGCCAGCCCTTCCTAGGCAGCGGGCCAGGGCGCTGGGAGCCGTTGAGGCCCAAAGAAAGCCATCTGGTGCAGCCCCCAGGGAGGCTGGCCACAGGCCCTGCGGAGGGGACCCACAGAGTGGCGTCCAGCTGGGCAGGTCCCCTGGTTCCAGGGGCTCCTCCAGAAGGGGAGAAGGGTGCTCCCTCCTTGGGAAGCAAGCAGGCGCCTGCCCCCAAGAGCCACCCAGGGTCCTTCTACAAGCCAGCTGCAGGGCACCCACATGTCTAGGCTAAAGATAAGCCACGTGAGATGCAGGCAGGTGGCCTCTGAGAGGAGGCGCTGGGTAAACCTAGGGCCTTACCTGCCTCTCTGCCCACGTCAGGGCGAAGCCCCCTGGGGCCCAGCCCCCATCGCCCCGCTCCCAGTGGGACACACGGCCTCCGTGTTTATGTAGCACCTTACAGCTCAGCTCTTAGTGCCTTGATCTCATGCTCACCTTTACAGAAAAGGAACCAAGGCTTAGCGAGGCTCTGGCCCACCAGGACCTGGACTAGCTGCTCAGCAGGGCACTGACCGCTCCTAGATTCAGAGTGAGAGCCCGGCGAGCCTGAGAGGCAAAGACAGGCAGGGCTCATGGGGGAGAAATGCCCGGCATCTGCCAGAGAGAAAGCCCAGGGCTGCGGAAGATTCCGGAAACGATTTCCCGCCCCCTAAGGGGTCCTGGCACTACCCGGGCCCTGCCACTCAGTCAAGGTTAATCTCTGCAGGAGACAGACAGACAGGGCTGCGGGCTGACCGAGGTCAGAAAGGCATCGAAGTTGCCAGTCAGTTCCACGAGAGCTGGACACCCGCGGGGCGAGGACACTGACCGTGTGGGCCTGACGTCAGAGAACAGGCTCCACCTGAAACGGACCTTGGTCCAGAGTGTCCTGGTCCCGACCCGAACACAACCCACTGAAACCATGAGGATGCCTCCGGCCCGACTCCCTGGTAACCTGGCTGCTCCTGGGCTGGTTGTGCCGTGGGCGCCGACTGGCCCGCAGCCCTTTTCCGGTTCATAAGACATGAGCACGTCGAGGCAGGGGAACGTCTGGGAGTCCGGGGGTTACTCGGCAACACCACAGAGCTCGGCCTCGAGAGCCCCCGGGGCCCACACGTGGGGCCTGATCAACGGAGGCAGCCCCCGCCCCTCATGGCCGACCGCTCTGCGTCCTAAGTGCGCAGAGCACCTCCCCACCGTGGAGTGAACCCCCAGCTCTCTAAGACAGATCACACGGCTCCCCAGTCAGATCCCGAGTCTGCAGGTTGCACTGGTGCTGCCTACCCCTCAGCTGCACCCACTTCCAGGGCCTCGCCCCAGGGACTCTCCTGGCATCCTGAGCGGAGCAGCAGGAATTGGAAGGGTCCACGTGCCACGCACAGTATGGCTGCCAACCCGAAGCAGCCTATCCCCGCTGCCCTGGGCAGAAAGTGGAGGGATGGGGGGGCCGGAGTCGGTCCCCCAGCTCTGAGCAGCTCAGATGCACCCACGAGCTGGCGGGCCCACCGACTGCCCCCCTGTGCAACAGAGTAAAGGGGCCCCAGTCTCCCACAGACAACCCTACAGGTGCCAGCAGATGTGGGAAGCATGCCCCACCTTTCTGCCTTATTTTAGTGGCGGGGAAAGGATATGGTTCACAGAAGCCGAGGCTTGAACTGACGGTGTGAAAACTAACTCACTGGCGGCTCACAGAGAGCTGCCCAGGGTCTGGGATTCCGGTCTCTCAGCCAGGGGCCCGGCCTCGGCGAGCTCTTTGCATCCCTGCACTGCTGTTTCATCACGACACCGATCTCCAGCGTCAGGCAGATGTCCTGTCTCTCTGAGACCCCAGGAACTCCTGAGGTCACCACAGTGCAGAACGGGATGGCAGGGGCACTGTGATCCAGAGAGATCAAAAGTCATTGTTCCCTTATAAAGGGAGGTCACGTAAGGCCAGAGAAGACTAGGATGGGGGGCTAGGTGCCCTTATTTATGCCACTAGCTCTGCGCAGGAGCGAGGCACCCCTGGCCACTGAAGTGGACCCCAGGAAATGGGTGGATGCACACCTGGGCTCTGCACCAGGGGAAAAGCCATACATGCTTCTGCTGTGAAATGTCCTGCTTTGATTAGAATCCCAGTCAGCAGGTGTCAGTGTCCTGCCTAATCACCGTGCCCCCCACGGCTGAGGGGGTGGCAGGAGGGCCTGGCAAACAGTAGGATGTTCGTGGACGCAGGACCCAGGGAGGCTCTCGGTGGTAACAGCAAGCGGGCTCCCCCTGGATTTGAGGAAGGTGGGCTCGGCTCAGTGTGGGGAAGAGGAGCCAACACAAAAGTGACCGCGGTGGGGCGAGCAGCCTGGTGAGGGCTCGGTGCAGACCCCGTCTTCTGAGGACCTTTCTCAAACGGCCGAGGCTGCCAATCCCCACTGCAGACCACGGGCTCTGGAGAGCGGTGCCGTCCCCTGCAGGGGGTGTCCAGGTTCACCGACCGCCGAGAACCAGGACGCGTGCGTGGCGGGCAAACGGCAAGGCAGGCCCTCCCCCGAGCGCATACAGAGCAGGGCCTGCTAAGGTTGGCCAACATATATATGTGCCTTTCTCAACACTGCCAAACTCCCTGCCATAACTCAGACAGCGGGCTGTGCCCGCCATGCCCTCCATGTACATGAACATACAACCCACCAGCACCCACGCAGCACCCTTCCTGGGTTGGGGGGCCGCACGTGGCCGCCCAGAGCCCAGGCGGAGGTGCTGACGTGCCGCCCGGGAGCATGCAGCTCTCAGGAGCTCAGAGGCCGGTTCCACGTCCTGCGTGAGAACAGAGCCGCTCAGGGTCTAGGTTTCTCCTTATTTTCTGTGGTAGAAAAAGGGGCTTCGTCTTCACCTTCTTTTCTAAGCTAGAACCCTAGGTCTGTCTTTTAGAATGGACTCCGTTAAAACTGGCAGGCAGTGTTTCCTTTAAAAAGCCAAGTGTCAGGGACTTGTTACTTAGCTTTTGATCATCTGGGCTGCGGAAGGGCAGGGTTGCTGACAGCTTCCTGTCACTGGGCCAAACACTGACGCAGAACAGGGGACAGCGAGGGGGTCGAGCTACAGGCAATGGCTTTTCAATTGCAAAACACGCTGACATGCCCGTGTACCCAGTGGGGTGACAGCTGGCCACAGGGCTTCATTAAATCCGAGAACATAAACTCACCTTGAAAATTTGCTGGGGCCTTCTCCATCCTCATCATCGAAGTCCATCCTGAAAAGTCAAGGTGACACGTGAGCATTCATGCCAGAGGGTCACTGAACCGGAGACGAGAGCAGGGGGCTTCATCCAGCCGGGAAACACAGTCTCCGCACCGTCGTCAAACAGGTTCGGGACAAGAAAAGGCAGAATGAAAGGTCTTCCATATGAGCGCCGTCAGTGACGTGGTTGGGAACTTCGGCAAAGACGCTGAAGCCCCAGCTCGTCGCCCCAGAACCCTGCATGGGGACCGGCTGCTCAGACTGCCCTGGGAACATCAATGTCCACCTCTGGGGACACCTGCTCCCCTCCACGTCACACGCCACACTGAGACTTCCTCTTTTACTTTATTTTGTGACATATTCAGACTGGAGAAGCTCAGGGGCTTTTGCAAAGCAGGAGCTTTAAGGCTCATGAAGGAACGAAAAGAGGACACACTAGTGACTGTGTTATGAGAGCACGTGGCTGGGTCTCGACCACTCAATGTGGAAAGGGCATCTGAGGCCACTGTCCTACAAGGTCCAGGCCACATAAACGGACGTGGACGGAGAAATGGTAGTCTGGGGCCTGAGCTCCTCAAAGCGGCTGTCTGAAACTCACCAAACGAATACTCCAATCCCCCCACCTTACTGGGCCTCTCAACATAAACATAAAACAAAAAGTCTTCAAAAAAACCCAGTCCTCTCTGATGCCACTTGGTCTTACCCCGGAAGACACTGGGGCAGAGGAGTTACTATCAAATGGACTGAACGAGAAACAGTACTGAACAGGCTCTCCGGGAATCAGGGCAGCGGGGCACCTTGGGGAAGGACGTCCCAGAGCCCCTGAGTTCCCCACCTGGCCTTGGGGCACCGATGGACTAAGTGAGGCCCCTTTCCCATGGACCAGGCAGAGGGGAGGCCAGCCCACCGGGCAGCCAGGATAGGGAAGCCAGCTCGCCACCAGAACGCAGAGTGTGCTACACGATCCGGCTACAGATGCCAGAGCTGCTGGCCTCACAGAGACGGGACCCCAACCCTAGCTCAGGGAGGGCACGGGACCCGCAGGCCACTGGGAAGGGGCCGGGATGCACGGGGAGCGTTCCTGTGCAAGCACAAGCGCGGGCTCCCTGCTGATAACACACGGCCCCTAGCGTGCGGGGCCTCGGGGACCCGGGGGCTGGCATTAGGGCGAAGGAGCGTGCTCTCCTTTCGAGTGGTACCACTAGTTTGCTTTACGTGCGGTGAGGCCAGGTTCTAATGTGGGAAGACCTGATGGGGTCCGCACCAGTGTGGGGTCCTGGTTTCCAGACACGAGGGCTGCGCTAGCTGTAGGAGCGAAGGAGAAAAGGGGTCAGGCCACCGGAGGAGGACGCAAGCACCTAAGCACGAGAGGCTGGCGGGACGGGGACCAGATTCGAGGGGCCGTGTGCATAGCACTGGAGGGGCAGACGGCGCCCCACCCCGCAGGGCGGCTGGGCACAAGGCGGCCGCCGAGCCGTCTGCTGCGGGAAGGTGCCGGCCACAGGCACGATGAAAGGTCAGCGACATTTTGCGTAATTACTGAGCCAGCGTCTCACCTTTCCCAAAAACTACTTCTGGGAGACGCAGTAAAACCGCTGCCTCCGAACCCGGGTGCTCAGCAGAGCTGCAGAGCCGCAGAGCCACAGCGCCACCCAGCGTTCGCCGCGGGGAACAGCGACTGCCGAGGACGTGAAGGGCGCTCAACACCCAGGGCTGTTGAAAACATGCAGTGCTCACGAAGAGAAACCACATTTCCAAAATTCCAATGGATTTGTGCAAGCATTTATCAAAACCTCAAGTGGCTGTGACATGCACGGTTATCTTTAAAATGGCTTTTAGCTCCAGGTCCTGGGAGGGTGGTAACAGGGCCCCTGCAAAATGCAATGTAGCAGTCAGCCTGCGCCCCTCATCCTGCACGGCCTCCTGGGTATTAAGGGTGACCAGCCGTCCTGGTTTTCCCGGACTGCGAAGACTCCCAGGATGCACGACTGCGGTGCTAAAACCAGGAAAGTCCCAGGCTAAGCAGGGTGGTTGGTCACCCCCATTTTCATAAAGATGGCTCTGATCTGTATGGGATCCCCACGGGTCAGACACGGGGAAGGGGGCCCAGCTCGCCAGGAAAGGGTCCCAGCTTGGGCAGGTCAGCTGTGGCTCCAGTGACCAGGCAGCACAAGGAAGGGGTGGCCTGGACGTGGGGTGAGAGCTCTCTGAAGTCAGCTGGGAGTCGGGGAGCCCAGGGTTTGTCTATAAAATTAGAGGCCATGAAACGGTGCCTCCCTCAACCCACTCACACGTGTGATCACACGTGGGAAGCAGGCTCAGGAACAAAGGAAAGGGCATGATGCGGTGAGCCCAGGAAATAACTCGGCACGCAGAGCATGGCTCAAACCCTCCAGATAACTCCCCCCGCACCGAAAGGCTCACGGCTCATCGGCAACAGAGAAGCGCAACCCCGAGGCCCGGGCGGCAGCTCCGCCTGTCCTGTGGCACAGACTCCCAGTCAAGCCTTGGCTCTGCGTGCTCACGTCTCTGTTACCTTGCGGCAGGTGGACAACAAAGGACAGGAAGCGAGCATGCCTTCTAAGTCCTGCTGTGCTCCCTTCCAAGGATCTGGTACGATAACGGAACTTCCGATGTGGGCTGAAAATGCCTCCCCTCCCCTCCCTGTCAGCGAGCCCGGCTTCCCACCTCAACAAAGGGCCCTGAGAGGCGTTTCTGAGCCTAGTTAGGCCAGTGGGGGCCATGTGCTCTCCTCACGGGCTGTGCGACGACAGTGTGCGAACGGAACTGAGGCCCCACAGAACCCACTCTGGCTCTCACAAGAAAGACATCAGGCCAAGCCCCTAGGCTGGCCCTAGAGTGAGGGCAAAGGGCCACAAGATGCCAGGGCATGAGTGCTAACAGGCAACCCCATTCCAGTGGCAGTGAGGTGCGTCCGAGGGAGGCACCGGTCTGCTGGCTTCAGACTATCTAGAAATAGTTTTGCTCGGTGACACTTTGGAGGCCCCAGCATCTGACCACAGCAAAGGGCTGGCTCGTGGGCAGGCACAGGGCCTACGTGATTGCTGCCGCCTCCCGCTTACCTTAGGACGCGCCTCCTTGTGGAGCCCCCACCCCCAGCACCCCAGCACCCAGACCAGGGAGGTCCCGCTGAAAACGCAGCTCAGGGGACCCGCCTGGCTCATTTCTCCCGCACACGTGGAAGCATTTCCCAAAGAATCTGAAACGTCTGAACCTTGACCTGTGTCCCAAGCACTAGCAGGGCAGGCAGCTTGCTAAGATGTCTTGGGGGGCTGTCAGGGGCTGGGAAGGGCGTGACCTCAGGGATCCACAGGGATGGGCCAGGCAGGCGGCCAGGAGGGCCCAATTCTACGTGGGGCAGTTCTACGTGGGGCTGAAGCAGGGCGGTGGGCTGGGTGGTGGTCCTGGGAACCGGGTAAGCCCCTCCTGCAGAGCAGCCGGGTCAGAGCCAGAGGACCTAGCAAGGCGGGGGGTGGCAGGAGAGAGTCCCTGCCTCTCGCCGTCCCCCTCCCCTCCACCCCAAGCCCTTGCTCTCCGCCGTCCCTCCCACTGCCTCTCTGACCTTGTCACACACCCTCGGAGCGAAGGAGCTGGAAGAATGTGGTGCCCAGGGCCCAGGGCCGGGGGAACACGCATGGCAGAGGCGGGGCCGCCGCGGGGTTACTGTTTCCTGACACACGTGACTCCCTCAGGGCCCCCGTGTGCTCAGCTAGGCATTGAGGCTGTGGTCAGGCGAGGGTCATGAAAGGTTCTGGAACAGCAGGGCCTTGATCACAGAATTCCAGGAAAACGTGTGCAACTATCCCTGTAAAATTAAGGCCTCCTGGCTTGACACAGACAGAGGCTGAACCCCTATGTCCCCGGGGTGCAGCAGGCACTGTGGTCAGCTTGCCCCACCCCGACAGGGAAAGGGGAGCAGGCCCAGGACCCTGGGAAGAGCATGATGGGGCCCAGCGGGCTGACCTGTCCTCAGGGGTCCACGGCCCCTACGTATTACTCTGGTCTTGACAGTCCGCTTCCTCGACTCCAGGTGGAGGTGACAGCCTGCCTCGGCCCTCCCAGGGCACCCCTCAGCCTCCGGCACCTTGCTGAGTGTGAGGGTGTGTGAGCATATGAGTGCATTGTGTGAGAGGGTGTGAGCGTGTGTGTGTGAGTGTGATCTGATGCAAACAGGGGCAGCCGTGGAGGATTTTCCAGAAAAGAGACGGAGTCCACGGTCCAGTCGCAGCCCAGCGACAAGGAGGAGGCAGGGTCGGAGCACGTTGGCCAAGGAGGGCGGAGGCGCCAGGCCTGAGCAGGGCACAGAGAAGGGCACAGACCTGCGCCGTCCCCGGGAGGGGAGCCAGAGGCCCCAGCGCGGCCCTTCCGCAGAGGGGCTGCTGCGCAGTGAACGCGGGGCTGGGCCTGCGCGCCTCCGCCGGTGCCTGGCCCTGACCCAGCCCCGCACCCTGTCAAGGAGTCCTGCACAGGCCTCTTCAAAAGCCTGGCCGATCGATGGGACTCCATCCCCAGGAAATGGAAGTTAAGGGCACAGACCTGCAAAGTAATTTAAAAAGGCCTGGGATCCTCTTAAAAAATGCATAGGCTGGCAAAGCCACCCTGGGGGTTCTGCCCCAGGCACCAGCCCTGCCGGGCCTGCTGATAGATGCTGACAGCTGGCAGGGGCAGAGAGCGGGTCCAGGGCAGCTGGCACACCCCACACTCCACTTCTCAGCCTTTCAACTCAAGAGCCATCAAACTTGCAGCCCCTTCCCTTAAAGACCGAGCTAGACATACAACAGTCGTCGTTCAAGCTAAAATGACTGTGCCGAATACGCATGTCCTCCCACACCCCATTCCAGGTCCTGATGCGCACCTGCTCCCCGGCCTCCTTTCAGAATCACCCTGGCTTAGAGGAACCAGGGAACCAGGGCGTAGAGAGCTGGTCGGTCCACACATGAGCTCACCCTGCCGGCTCTGGGCTGGGAGGACCGCCCTCTGCTACCCCTGGGCAGCCTTTGTTACAGAAACTGCATTCACAGGGCAAACTGGTTCTACTTCATGAGGGATGAGGCTTATCAATATTTCATTGAAAATAAAATTGATGCAATGGGGGACACAGGTTAGACAACACTGAGTCTGAAAATGGGCTGCTTTTCCCACAGGATTTTTGTGAGTTGATTTGTTTCAGGTCTGCGCACAGCTATGTACACTGCACACCACACATAGGTGCCACCAGTCCGAGTGGCGGCCTTTTCAGTCCTGCCGTGACCCACACTGACAGCTGCTGCCACCCTTCCCAGCAGCACAGGGTCAGTCACCCAGCCATTAGGGGCTGGACTGTGGCCAATTACTCAGGAGAAATTCCTGCACCTCACCAGGCAGATTGACGGCCCCAGAGAGGCACAGAAGGTGCCGAGGAACCCTTGCTGCCCACAGGGCCTGCAGCTCAAGCCTGCGGTGCTGGCCTCCAGCTGGTGTGCTCTGGGTGGGCTGGGAGACCCCCCTTCCTCCCAGAGGGCTGAGCAAGGCCAGTGCATCACAGAGCATGTTCTCACCACAAGGACAAGAAAACAGAAGTCCACAGCTGGGTGCACAGGCCCGAAAACACTTAGAGGTGAATCACATGCAGAGTTAGGGAATCTTGCAAAATCCAAACAGCATGCAAACTGCTGAGTCCTTATTCTCCAGGAGGGAGAGACAATATTTTCCTAGCAGGTCACGAGTGTTGCTCAACCCGCAGGAAGCTGGATTCCTGGAAACGCCGAGGTCACTTACCCGGAACGCCGCTTTCCTCCGCGGGCAGGCATGGCCCCGGCCATCCTCACCTGGCCAGCGGCCGCCATGGGGGCAACGGGCAGCGTCACTGATCCGGGGATGTCTGAAGCCATTTCTGGAATTCAGCAAAGACAAGAGGTTGTGTCAACACCCGAGAAGCCCAGAACGAGCAATAAAGTTGCCTGGCAGCTCAGCCTGGGAAGGGGCTGGGGACCCAGGGGCTGCGGCCACCATGCCCACCCAGCCATGTGACCGGGGGGGTGGGTACCCCGGTCTGGGCGCAGCCTCTCTCCTTGTGAGGGATTCCCTGGCAGGGTGCCCATGCTCAGTTTGGGTGGTTGAGAAGAGGAGGTGACCGCTCAGTAGCCTTTCCAAAGGATTCCTGTCCCCTGGGCACCTGGCCCAGGTAAGACATCCAGGAATCCAGGCAGTCCGACAGCAGATACCGAGGAAGCCTGGCCGCGCTACGTTAGGCAGCTCTGATGCCAAAGAAGCCACATGGCTAAAGTTTCCCCTTCCTGCTCTGAGGCCAGTTCCTGAACTCAGGCGCCCCTTTTCAGGCTATTAAGTGGTGAGATAAATATTCAAGCGTCCCGATTTGTTTATTGTTTTGGGGAATGACTTCCACAGCACCTGCCTTTTATACAGGGCAGAAGAAACACAAAGGTCCACAAAAAAGTATTTCAGAAAGACAGTTGGGAATAAACACGGCATCTGGGCCCCGTAGGTGGAGAAGGGGCCCAGGGGTGTCCGTGCTGCTCAGACGGTCTAGGTCTCTGCTCTCTGCTCCCTCCAGAAACCAGGGTGCTCCTGACAGATGACCCGCAGTCACGTCCAAAGACCCCGTGTTTAATAAACTCATGCCAAGTCAACTTGAACTATTCCTTCCACAACTTCTGAAGAATTTTACAATCCTAAGAAATAAAATCTTAATTTAGCTACTCCACTATGTTCACAGAAATCTAAGAGCTGTTACAGTTGTTTTCTTTTAACTAATGTACACACTGAAAAGCGCTCATGGAAAAAATCCCCCTCTTAAAGTGACCCTCTTCCCTTTGGACGATTACTACCCTGGGTTTGCAACGGCTTCACAGTATTAACAGCCATGACCTTTTAACCTTGCCATTTCCCTGCTCCTCTATTTTTTCTGAAATAGGATTAAAGCAGGTTAAGTCTACTAAATTCCCCAAACCGGAGGGCAGAATCACTGCCTGTGTGGAGCCAAGCGACCAGTTCCCAGCGTCAGTCCCACGGAGAGTCGGCCCCACACAGCATCAGTCCCTGAAGATTCGCCAAGAAATAGGGTCCTGGGGTCCAGGCCACACACTTCTCCTCCTTGGAGATTCCAATGTCCATCGAAACCATATTGAGAGATCCTATATCTGTTAAGTTCACTTCACTTTGACTGACCTAGCATATCAAGAGAGTTTCTTCCTTATCTATTCGTATGATCTCTTTTTATAATACAGATGGGAGAGTTTTGTCATATTTTCTGACAATGCTTTACAAGATTTCTTCCAACCTGTTGCTTGCTTTTCATGTGGAAAGATTTTTTAATACAGAGAAAGCTTTAAGAGGTATAGTTTTAAGAAGATGTCGTCATCGGCGCGGGCTGCCCTGACAAAAGAGCGGAGACGGGGTGGCTTACACCACAGACGTGTTTCCTCACAGTCTGGGGACTGTCCAGGACCAAGGTGCCGGCCAATCTGGTTCCTGCTGAGGACCCGCCTGGCTCACGGACAGCCTCCTCCTCTCCGCATCTTGTATCTACTCTTCTCACAAGCTCCCCCATCCCAGGCTCTACTCTTAGCACCTCATGTAACCTTAACTGCCTCCTAAAAGCTCTGTCTCCAAATACAGGCACCCTGTGGGGTAGGGCTTCAACACAGGAGTTCGGCGAGACAAAACCCATCCACAGCAGAAGAAACTATCGGCTGCCCCAACCTCATCTACTCAGATCCTTCCTTTTCCCCAAGCTTTTCTGGTACTCCTTCTATCCTGTATCTCATTTATATACAGAAAAGTATCTGTTTCTAGGATATCTACTTCTTTATCAATTATCTAGCCTTCTGTACTTTCTCTAGCATTACACCATCATAACACACCAAGTGGTGTGAACCCCTTACTGCTCTTACCTTCCAGACAGCCTTCGTTCTTCTTTCTTAAGTTTTAGAACAGGCTGATTACTCTCCCTTGGGAATTAACAGTATTACCTTGAACCTACTAGTTAGTGTGGGGGCAAAGTGACATTTTCTGCAACATATAGGATTTTCAATCAAAAATTGACATATGCCTCCAATTTACTCAAAGCTTCCTCTTTAGATCAATAAGGGTTTTTTGTTTTCATCACATAGGTTCCCGAAATTTCTCATTTGGTTTATTTCTACATACTTTGTACCATTATTATGAGGTGATATTGTCTTATGTATTATGATGCTACTACCATGAAGGGGATCGCCTTTCCCAGGTTATCTTCTGATGGATTAGTAGCTATGAAGACAATTAGGCTGAAACAACTTTGTCATGACCGATGTCAACTGATTTGAGCAGCAGCTCAGGAAGGTGTGGCCTTCCCCTCCCTCGCTGCTCTGTGTGTCACCCTTTCAGCATATGCAGGCCTGGTCACAGAGTTTCTAAGGCCATTACAGGGTGTCCTGACATCTCACTGAATTCTTTAACTCATTGTAATAGTTTCATTCATTCTTCCAAATTTTCTAAGTTTACAAGTACTATGGGCTACAAATAATATTCTCATTTCAAATAGTTAAATGTTTAATTTCTTTTTCTTATCTTATTGCATTGGCTGGAACTTCCACAAAGAATATTCAGCAATAAAAAATAAAGTAAAATAAAAATATAAATAAAATATTTAGCAATAATGGCCTATAATGGCATAACAGAAAGACCAACAGGCTTTGCAGTCAAACATACCTGGTTTTTAATCATGTTGCAAACACTCCCTAGCAGTAAGAGTGACTGAGCCATTCTAGGTCAAAGTGTCAGTAGTCTTCTTTGAAGGGCCATTTTAAAAACTAAGGATAAGATACGTGAAGAGCCTAAAATAGGGCCTGGGTTGGGGGTGGAAACCACTCAAGTAATTATGATTTAAATTATCATGATTATGGTGATGCTAAGCAAACTTATTTGGTCCTTGAATTTAATTGGGATGACCTCATTTAAGATGGATATGCTTTATGACGTCAACAACATCTTCTCCTACCCCTGTTTTTTAAAGTTTATCTATGGAACAGATGTCTCCTTCTACCAAATACCATTTTGGTTACTAAAATAGTGTCTTAGATACCAAATAAACCAAGTGGAAAATGCAATCGGTGAGTCATTTTAAAAGTTAAACTTTCCTTGAATGTCCTTTGGGAGCTGCCCTTAATTCATTCAAACAAAAACATGAAAACCATGTCCCTATGTTCACAGTCCCCAATGGGATCAGCTATCAGCCTTACTTGAAAAAGTTGACCACCTGCTCCCTGAATCTGAAAACTCTTCTATGTGACTCAAATAGAGGTGAGCAAAGCTCCTGGGACACTCACCCAGGAAAGGTGGCCAGAGAAAGATCATGGCGAGGCCAGGGTGAGGGTTCCCAAGGCAGGACCTGGTGATAACCAGGTAGAGAAGGCCACATGTTGGGATGGGAAACAGCCCTGGAAGCACATTGTTGATTTGCTCCAGGGTTTATGAATTTCACTCCAAAATGAAGACAGGTGGAAACTTACCACTGCCCCAGGCAGAGAGGAAATAGCCCCAGGCACCTAGGGGGGGACTACGTGGCTGTAGTCAGGTCCGCCCGGGCGGGTACACAGCACCGCCTTTCCGCAGGACGACTGCACAGTGGGCATCAAGGGACATGAGGGCACCCGTTTATCTCCAAGAGGCTCTTTGGAGGTGTGTGTACTTGTTACATGCAGAGAAAAGCACCGGAAGGCAGATACAAGGACACCAGTGTGTCAGACTTGGTCCTGTGCCAGGAGTTACAGGTGGGTTTTATTTTCTCCTAAAAGTTCCTTGTGTTTTTTAATACACTAGCTTTTTTTCCCCAATGAATATGTCTTAATTTAATGTTAATCTAATGATGTGTTAATTTAATGGTGACAAATAGGACAATAAATTTTTTTAAGAGTTTCATGTAGAAGACTCGGTAGAAAACATACAGAGCTAGAGACGTGGAAGCGATGAGTGAGAGAAAGGAGGGGCACACCCTTTGTGATAGTCAGGGTGCCCATCGATGCAATGGATTTGCTTCATAACGATGATAAAATTTCATAATGAATTTTATATAGAACTAATAAGATTTATGTTGGGTGCTAACTATGTTCTGAAGTCTTCACATGGACTTACATCGCTCGGCAAGACAGGTATAAAGTCAACCCACTTCAGAGATGAGGGAACTCGGGCAGAGAGAGGTCGGGCACTGCCCGGCCACATGCCCAGCGAAGTGGCAGAGGAGTCTCTCGGGCGGTCAGCCACCCACTGGAGGGCCCTCACCCCTCAGGAAGCCCAGACAGAGGCGGCAGCTAGCAGACCCTCCCTGGGGCAACAAGAGATACTAAACCACAGGCCCAGATGGAAGTTGCAAGACACAGGGAAAATCCATGTTTTGGGGCTGCTGCGTCTAGCTGTGGGGTCATGGGCAAGCTAGCTACCCTCCCCAAACTTCAGGCGCCTTATCTGTAAAATAGGGGAAGTGCCCACACCACACACCTGCATCTTCTTTAAGATGCAGAAGAGATCTCCCCCCTGCCCTTCTACTCCCACAAGATAAGCGTGTTTCTGAAGCAGATGCTGAATGTGTTCAATTCCCTTCAGCTGTTGGCGCCCCTCTCCCGTCCATGCGGTGGTCGGCATGATGGCCAGCACCTCACTGCCGGGAGGATTAGGCAGACAGCGCAAAGCCTGGAGGATGACCTGGCCCCACAGTAAGCACGTTTAGATGTTGGGTGCATGCACAGACACCAATGAAACTGGCAGTGTTTTCTTATGGTAAGGAATTAAGTCACCTCTGCCTTCCTTTTACAGCTCTGTCTCACAGGGTGCAGGAGAGGTGACAGTGGCCCACGGAGCAGGTGTGACCTTTTGAAAGGCCCTCCTCATGCTTCAGCAGCCCCCATTCCTGGACAGCTCATGGGGGATGCAAAGAGAGGCTTGCTCCCAACTGGCAGCCTAAGGCAGCCTCCCTAGGCAGCTCTGCCTTTAACCACTGGCTGGCCCACCCAAATCATCGCAGGGCGGGGTCTCACACAGGCCCCGGGTGGACCTCCACCACCACCCCATCCCTGTGGGGCTTCACACACAGCAACACCAGCCTGGACCTGACCCGGACACAGCCCTTCCCTGACTCTCAGCACCCTGAGCTTCACCTGAGCATGGCACCCATCACAGCTCTGGGACCCCGCTGCCCCACACAGCCGTCAAGAGTGTTGGCGCAGGCCAGCTGGGAGCTGGGAAGTCCTGAGCGGGTCACCCCTCCCCCCTCGGCCCAGCCCACCCAGGGCCCCCAGCAGAGCCTGGCAAGGAGCCCCTGGAGGGAGAGGGAAGGTCGGCTCCCCACCTGAATTTTCCCAGGCAGCTGGGGGCTGAGCGCATTAGCCGGCGAGGCACGGAGATGGGTGCTTCTACTGATGGGAACGCCACACGCCAGAATCCAAACCAATCTTCCAAACAGGCGAGGAGCTGTCCGAGGTACTCCAGACAGTTCATGGCGTGGCAAAGCGATCTGCTCCCCTTGATGCCCCCCATCAAGGTCTCCCGGCCGCCCGTCCAGCCCTCCGCGCCAGACCTTTGTCCCGGCCACTCCCCTGGAACTGCCATCACTGGTCTTCCCCTTGCCTGCCCCAACCTCCTCCGTGAATGCAGCCCCACTACTGCTCCGGCTCCCTTCCCTCCCGTGCCCCCCACGCACCCCTCTGCCCGCCCCCTGCCCCACCAGACCTCCAGGCGGCTCACACAGCCCCTCCCCTGTCAGTCTCTCCCCGGGTGGGCTCATCCAGGCTCCTGGCAGCAAGGTGGTTTCTTTGCTGACGGCTCTCAACCCCGTCAAGCCCCACTGTTAAGGTCACTCCACGTCTCGAGGGCCTCAGGAGGGCTGCGCTCTCCCTGCCCCCAGGCGTTCTCCACACGGAAGCCAGATCCAGACGCACCAGACCTTGCTCATGTCCCCCAGTGGCTTCTCTGTTCTTAGCACAAATGTGGCTGTCCTGCTGCCATCCCCAGGCAGCTCCCGCCCATCCAATTATTGAACATACATTCCCTCCAAATTCAGGGCCTTTGCACATGCCATGCCTGGTGGCTCTCCTCCCCTCCTTCACCAAATTAACCTCTAAGAGTCTTTCAGATTCAGCTCAAACTTATTTTTCCAAGGAAGCCTGTCCCAGCCAGCCCCTTCCCCATGCAGTCTAGGTCTGGCCCCTGGTGGTTCAGTCTTATTGTACCTGTACTTCTCCCGGGAGCAAACGCAGGTCACAGTGGCCCAGGTGAAGGGTGCAGGGCCTGAATAACGGGGACACGAAGAGGGCATTCGGGAGAAAGATGAGATCAATGCCTCAGAGTAGGCGTTGTGTCCCGGTCAGAGCCCAGAGAGGGAAGATTCTAAAACGCCTGGGTCACCTGGCCCTCCCACACTGAGACTGCCCAGGGAAGAATTTCTTGGAGGAGGAAGAGAAGCCTGCTGCGTCGGCTGCAGGTTTGCCCACCAGGCCCGAACGTCTGACTCAGGGCTCTGCGGCAAAGCACAGGCGGTCGCGGACGCCTCCCGCCGCTCAGAGGTCCGGGCCCTGAACAGGCGTCTGCTTCTCGGCCTTCCCCACCCCGCAACTGCTTCTCCACCTGTTCTCCAACTGAGAAATGAGCTTCATCGAGACGTTCCTTCCTTTTGCAGAGGTTGATGTAAGAAAATGGGGCCTTGTCTCAATTATAAACGGCTTATCTAAGCTCTGATTCCGAGCCAGGAGCTGTGGGGCGGCCAGAGATGAAAGAGCCCCGTCCTGCCTCTGGTGGGCTCAGTCTTGAATGTGATGAGACCACGGTGGGGTCACTTCCTCCTGAGAGCTTGCGTGCTGGGCGAGGAATGGGAGGATCCGAGGCGGCTTCCCGGAGGAGGCCACACCTGCGCTGTCCTGGCAGCACACTGCAGAAACGCTCTGGGGGGATGAGGCATGACACAAAAGGTGCCCTCTCCCTACATGCTCCCATTGCCTGGGGCAGGACTTCTGAGCAGACCCACTCGGCTCCAGCCTGCAGGGCCATGCCGCCCTGGTCACGCCAGTCACTGGGGCTTTCTGGCCTTTGACCCCAACCTCAGCTCCTGGCAAGATCTAGAACTATTCCACCACCTCAAACACAGCCCCCTTGTACAGATCTCTGCTCAGGGTCCCTCATCGTGACCAATGACAAATGCACAAATACACAGAAATATCTCCACCACGGCAGCCTGGCTCCAAATGCAAAGACCCCCGTGGATGTACTGTTTCCCGCGACACACGGGAGGGGTGACTGCCCGCCCCACACAAAGTTCATTCCAACATCCGTCCAAACCATAGCACAGAAAACATATCTATCTGGCTTATGATGCAGCATCTAGCTGAAGACTATTTCACATTTCAGATGCAGACATATTGTGTTGCATTCCCATAACGCAGCATGAGCGGTGAAAACCTGGGTGGTGGGGAGAAGCTTGCGAGCATCACAGAAGAAAGGAACATGAGAAATGAAAAAACACCGTCTGCCCTCTCCCCACTATGACTGGGAACCTGAATAAGAAAGACACCCCTTGCTCTTCACATTGGAAAACAAGTCAATCACATGCAAACTTTCACAATACAGCAATATACTGTTTTAATGATCATTCAAATAAACGAATACCCAAAAGGGTCTCTCCATAGGAGGGGGGAAGCCAACCAGAGAAAAACACTCTCCTCTGGTCATCTCTCTTAGAATGATTCTTTTCACAGAAATCACATCAAATATCGCAGCCCTACCTTTTCAGAGGGATTAAACAAAGATCTGTCTTCCTTGTGGCCACCACCTTCTTGAGAAAATCTGTTATCCGTAGAAGAAATGGCAGAAACCTCTGGGACGAAATGAGCTGCATTTGTATTCTGCTCAGAAAATGTCATCACAGATCTGTTTACCTTAACTGTGGACCATGATTCAGCCGTGACAACTGCCTTGCATACTGATCAATTTATTTGGAGCAAAATTTTAACATTAACTGCTTAGGTTCTGAAAAAATCGGTGACTTGAATATCTTGTGCAACCACAGTAGGCTCTGGAAATATCTAGACTGTTATACAAACAGGGAGAGATAAAAAAAGGATTCCTCCTGGCATGGCAGCGAGGGAGGGTCCCCTCACTTTGAGAAGGAAGGCAGGGCACACGAGTCCCCAAGGCCCTCTTGGGGGTGGGATTTTTGGAGCACAACGTACAGAGAAATGATCAGTCTGGGTACCGGGGCGCCCCGACTCCGGGTCCTTGCTGGACCTCAGGAGGCTCCACCGCCTCCGGGAGGCAGCCCTCTCCCAGCAGGCACGTGGGCTCTGTGGAGAGCAAGGGGTGGCAGCCATGGGGAGAGGTGGCCCGTGGGTCCAGAGTGGGGAAGAGGCCTCCAGCCCAGGCAACAGGCCCCCAAGCCACCCCCAGCAGGCGGTTTTGGGAATCAGGGAACCGAAACGTGCCCCCGGCAGCCTAGGGGGACGCCCCCACCTCAGCCAACACCACTGGCTTATGCAGGGCCCGAGTGGGCAAGCGCAGTGCGCTCTGTGCCGCAGCGCCGCACACAGCCCACGATGGGTCACCTGTACCACCCAGTGTCCACACCCTCCTCTGGCTGAGGTCCCAGCTCCCGCCCCCCCCACCCTGGACCTTCTAGACAAGGTGAAACACGGACACAGCGAAAAGACGGGCAACGCCTAAGTCCAGCAGGGGCGTTACGTGGAGGATGTGCTCCTGGAGCCAGCAGGGGTGAATTCCTCACTCGGCCCATTCCCTGTGACCGAGGGGCACCAGCGGCCGCATGCCCAGCCACACGGGACATCTGCCACGACTTGTCCCGTCTGGAGTCAGACCCAACAGCAGCGACCATCAGGGCAAAGTGGGTCCATCAGCCACAGGAAGACAGGCCTGGACCCCCGGCTTGGAAGGCTCGGGGTCTGCCGGTGGGCAGGCGGGCAGAAATAGGAGGCCTCACTAGAAGCCGTGGCTAAAACCAGGCCGGGGCCCACAAGGCCCGAGCCCCCGGGGTCAGGAGCCCTCTGCAGCAGGACCAACCTCACGGGCAGAGGTGTGGGGGCCGGGCTGATGGCAGCACAGCCTGCGAGGGGGCTCTGATCCTCAGACTGGAAAGACCAGAAAGGGCCACAGGGTGGCCAGGAGCCCGAGGCTGCATCCAGGAGACCCTGCCAGCAAGATGAGCCCGTCCCCCCACAGTGAGTCCTTGAGGGGGAGATGAAAGTGTCCTTCGCTGCGTGAGACCTTCCTGCTTGAAGGGAAAGAGCCCAGTTCTTGACTGCAGAGGCCTGGGCATGGTGGCCAAGGATACAAAGCCAGGGAAAACCATGAATGACTCAGATACAGGCTGACTGGCCAGAGGCAGTGACGTAAAGAGCAAAGCTGATAAATCACGGACAGCCACAGAGTAAAGATCACTCAGCCATTCAATGTCACGATTTCAGAGAATAATGTTACAGGAAAATGCTGAGGGTAACTGTGAGCAGGATACAAAATCTTATATGCAAATATATGATTGTCAGGGACCCATCCAAGTTCAGCTCCAGCCACAGTACTGGCCCTTGGCCTACCATTTGCCCTTGGCATCTAAACAAATGCCTTGACCATGCACGGTCAGGCAGTGGAACACCCAGTTCCAGCCCATTTCAGGGATCCCTGCACGTGTCGGTGATCAGTGACTTTATGAACACAAAGGTCACAAGTGTACCTATAGCAGGTCACCATCAATACTACATGAGGCATGCCCCAAGAACTTGATCAGCTCTGAATATTGGCTTGCAAGTATAAATATGCATGCTACACGAACTGAGACTGAGAATCTCCTTGTATGCACGATACTACATTTCAATTCCCTATCAGATGGTTTTCACATATAACTGTATTACTGCAGGAATAAAATGTGTGATCATCCATACCACATGGTGAAAGCTATTAATTTTATGTGCAAAACCAATTATTAAGCGCTTCTAAATATTTAAATGCAAGAGGAAACAGGGAAATAATAGAGATATTGAGAGAATGCATTACCTTGCTACCTTTAGGAAAACCAGTCTATCTTTTCTGAACCACGAGCCATACATAATAACACAGAGCAGAAGAAAAGAGATTATCAGAGTATATTGCAATTAAAGCCTCATGCAGTTTTCTCATAATAAACAACTGTTAGGATTTTTAGAAATTTACTTCTGTTAGGCCATGCATCTTTCAAGGAAAAGTCTTACTTGGGAGTTTTCATCTCTTTACAATGAATTAACAGGCAGCTGTGTTAACTGTGTTCCCTCGAAAATGCACAAAGAGGAAAACCGTCACAATCAAGTGCACCAAGATGACCTGTCGTGAACCGTCACCACTCCAGACACAATTAAAAAATCAGAGAACAAAGGGAAGGAAATGTCAGGGGGGCTATGAGGCACCCCCAATGTGGCGTGTTCCTCTAGCTATTCAGCATTAAGTCAAGTAGGGGTACAGAGAAAGTGTGTGTATGCACAAACGGAAGTAAATGCATGAAAAAGAGGACAAAGCTGATATCTGAATGGTAAGATTACATATGATGCAATCCCTATCAAAACACCAACAGCATTCTTCAACGAACTAGAGCAAATAGTTCTAAAATTCATATGGAACCACAGAAGACCCTGAATAGACAAAGCAATCCTGAGAAGGAAGAACAAAACTGGGGGGATTATGCTCCCCAACTTCAAGCTCTACTACAAAGCCACAGTAATCAAGACAATTTGGTACTGGCACAGGAACAGACCCACAGACCAGTGGAACAGAACAGAGAGTCCAGATATAAACCCAACCATATATGGCCAATTAATAGACAATAAAGGAGCCCTGGATATACAATGGGGAAATGACAGGCTCTTCAACAACTGGTGTTGGCAAAACTGGACAGCTACATGTAAGAGAATGAAACTGGATTATTGTCTAGCCCCATACACAAAAGTAATTTTAAAATGGACCAAAGACCTGAGTATAAGTCATGAAACCATAAAACTCTTAGAAGACAGCATAGGCAAACATCTCCTGAATATAAATATGAGTAACTTTTTTCTGAACACATCTCCTCAGGCAAGAGAAACAAAATAAAAAATGAACAAATGGGACTACATCAAGCTAAAAACTTCTGTACAGCAAAGGACACCATCAACAGAACAAAAAAGGCATCCTACAGTATGGGAGAATTTATTTGTAAATGACAGATCCGATAAGGGGTTAACATCCAAATATATATAAAGAACTCACACGCCTCAACATCCAAAAAGCAAATAACCCTATTAAAAAATGGGTGGAGGATATGAACAGACACTTCTCCCTCCAAAGCAGAAATTCAGTTGGCCAACAGGCACATGAAAAGATGCTCCACATGCCTAATTATCAGGGAAATGCAAATTAAAATCACAATGAGATATCACCTCACACCAGTTAGGATGGTCAAAATAGAAGAGACTAGGAACAACAAATGCTGGCGAGGATGCGGAGAAAGGGGAACCCTCCTACACTGCTGGTGGGAATGTCAACTAGTTCAACCATTGTGGAAAGCAATACGGAGGTTCCTCAAAAAACTAAAAATAGAAATACTATTTGACCCGGAAATTCCACTCCTAGGAATTTACCCAAAGAAAACAAGTTCTCAGATTAAAAAAAACACATGCACCCCTATGTTTATTGCAGCACTATTTAAATAGCCAAGATATGGAAGCAACCTAAGTGTCCATCAGTAGATGAATGGATAAGAAGATGTGGTACATATACACAATGGAATACTACTCAGCCATAAGAAAGAAACAAATCCTACCATTTGCAACAACGTGGATGGAGCTGGAGGGTATTACGCTCAGTGAAATAAGCCAGGCAGAGAAAGACAAATACCAAATGATTTCCCTCGTTTTTGGAGTATAACAACGAACCAGAACTGAAGGAACAAAACAGCAGCAGACTCCCAGACTCCAAGAAGGGACTGGTGGTTACCAAAGGGGAGGGGCCGGGGAGGGCGGGTGGGGAGGGAGGGAGAAGGGGATTGTGGGGTATCATGATTGGTGCACATGGTGGGTGTGGGTCACGGGGAAGACAGTGTAGCTCATAGACAAACAGGGACTCTGTGGCATCTCACTACACTGATGGGCAGTGACTGCAATGGGGTATGGGGGGGGGACTCGGTGATAAGGGTGAATGCAATAACCACATTGTTTTTCTTATGAAACCTTCATAAGAGTGTATATCAATGATACCTAAATAGATAGACGGATAGACAGACAGATAGATAGATGATAGACAGACAGATAGATAGATAGATAGATAGATAGATAGATAGATAGATAGATAGATAGATAGATAGATAGACAGACAGACAGACAGACAGGCAGGTAGGTAGACAGACAGACAGATGGACGGATGGATGGATGGATGGATAAAAGAAACACTGGGCAATCAGTTCATGGAGGTGGGGAGAGACGCGGCAGCTCAGCGGTGGGGCCGGGGGTGACACTCCTCCAGGGAGGGGCCCTGTGCTCATGACTCGGCGGCGCCTGGGCCACAAGGGCCCCTGCCCTGCCCACAGGGGCAGCTGTCCCACGTGGCACCACCCAGGAACCCGGCCTGGCCGAGGACTCCTCCGGGCCTCCCTCCTACCAAACACCAGGCCTCCACAACTGTCTACCCCTTCCAGGCACCAGGCCGAGCGAGGCCCGTGCAGAAGGCAGGTGGGGCGCCTAAGATGGGGAGGATGGAGCAGCAAATGGCTGGAAACACACAGGTGAGTTCAGGGAGCCACAGAGCAGGAGCCCCGCCAACCCATCAGGTGCGAGCAGTGCATGGGAAGGGTCGGGAAGGCCCTGGAGGCGGGGAGCGGGGGGCCCACGGTGGACACCAACTGACCAGCCAGCAGCAGAGCAGGCCCCGCTCGAGTCTCACAAAAACTGTCTTATCAAGTGCCTCAGACAAGGCCGCTGGGAAGGGGATTGGGTCAAAAGCTACACCGGACAGCAGACAGCCGTGTGCAGACACACCGTCCACACGAGGGACGCAGGTCCAGCCACAACACAAGGGGCCACCATCCAGGGCCCGTATGGATCACGGAGCAAATACAGCCCTGTCGGGACACCAAATGGCTGATAACCTGGGGGACGTGGGTGCTCTGGGAATGCCGCTGCCTTGTTCACACTCCCACCCGCCCAGCACCAAGGCATCCCCCACATACCCCTCAAACCCCGAGAAGGTGAGGGTGGTGTACGGGCATGGGACAGAAGACCGTGCGCGACCACCCGTCATTCGCTGAGTGTGGGCCCCAAGGCAGGAAGAGCTCCTTCAGGGTGGGGGCGTCTGTGCACTTTTCCTGTGGAATTCCCACATCCTTCAATAACTGCCATGTTTTCCTGTTGCCGTGTTTGAAATTATCTGGGCCCCATGAAACAGGTTCCTGGAAGCCTAGTGAGAGCTCAGGCCCCACGGTCTTCCGACAGCACTTTACCCACCTGTGTTCCCCAAAATTAGTGTCAAAATTTAACTGGCAAAGGAATGGTGTTAGGAGGTGGGGCCTTTGGGAGGCGACAGGTCATGAGACGGAGCCCTCCTGAAGGGACCAGTGCCCTTCTAAGAAGATGGGGGGCTTGTTTCTCCCCTTTCTCCACTCTCCACCAAGTGAGGACACAGCAAACCAGAAAGAGGGTCCTCGCCAGACATGAAGTAGCGGCACCTTGGTCTGGACCTTCCCAGCCTCCCAACTGTCAGAAATAAACTTTAATGTTCAAGCCGCCAGGTCCACGGCGTCGCCAACACCCTGCAAGTCAGCCAGAACACAGCGGCTGACGGGAGGGCAGCAGGGACCAGCCTGCATCTGGCTGGCCCAGGCTGGTGGGTCCCAGACTCACAGCCCCCCGCTTCAGGTGGAGATGGGAGGCCGGCCCTATAATGCTGGACGCTGGGCAGAAGAAAGGGGAGGACAGGGCAAAGGGGAAGGCCTCCTGTCTGGGGGGGAAGACCACCTGCTCACTGCTGCTCGGAGAGCAGCAGGGTACCCGGGACGCGCTGGCCATCCAATCCCGAGCTCTGCATGAACGAACACATATGTGAACCAACCGATTTTACTCGAAGTCTGGGTGTTGCCTAAATAAGACACATCATTGGGGTGCAAAATTGGCACCAAGGGATCAACAGCAGTTTCCAGACCACCCCTGGAGCCAGTGCGCCTCTCACACTGGACCCAGTAAAGGCCTCGGACAGAATATCCCTACTACTGGCCGCCCCGCACGGAGGGGCAGGGAAGGAAGCCAGCCACGGAGACGGGGAGATGTCAGCGACATTCTGTGGTCTGCATGGTGCCCAGAGACGGTTGCTGCTTGGACTGGGAAGGAGGGGGGACCCGAGAGGGCTGGGGACCAGGAGCAGGCTCCCGGGACAAGGGGCAGCAGGTTCCAAGGACCGAACGGCCTCCGCTCCGCAGCACTGGGCTTCACTGCTGCCCAAGAGGGACCTGACCAGCCAGTGGCGCCCCTCAGAGGGGCTGCTGCACCCAGAGTCCTGTGGACTCCTGAACTGTGAGAACCAGACTAAAGCTGGAGCCAGGATTCTAGACCGTGAGCCTCTGCAACCCGGACAGGGAGAGCGCCCCAGGGGGAGGCAGTGGGGCATCGCGGGCGATGAGCTTGGGGGCAAATGAAGGATGGAGGTAGACAGAGGCCCAGAGGGGTGCGGCTGGGTGGCAGGATGGCGATGCTGGGGCTGCCTGTTGTCTCCCAGCACCACGGGACTGGGGGGTGTCCGGGAAACCGGGCTTCAGTGGTGGGGAGCCGTCCAGGTGGGGTTAGCTGCATCGACCCCAGGGGCCGTGGCAAGGACAAAGGAGAAGGTGGCCTCGGGCAGCCTCACCTCGAACCCAAGACTTAGAGAAAGTTCATTACAAACCTCCACGAAGGTAATACGGTGTAACTTTCTCGACCTAAGCTCCTGGTTCCCTCCCGTCCTGAACCCCACTCTCCTGCCAGGGACCTTCCCTCTCCCCCACCCCTCCCTCCTTTCCCCTGCACCCCTCGGCCCCCGCTCCACTCACTGCCCCTCCCCTCTCACCACCTCCTTCTCCACCACCAATTCTCTCTGGACCCCTTACTCCCTCCCTGGCCTTCTGGTACCTCTTATTGGTCCTTTCGACATCTCTGATCCTCCCAAGGCGCTGCCTCCCCCAGACACGAAGGCACCGATCAGCACACCCGCACACCTTCACCTCAACTCTCTGGGGCCCCTCGGTCCTGGTTTTGTCACTCTGGACTTTGCCAGAAGGCCTCAGGTGTAGTCACGTGCTACACTTTGACTCTACAGGAAGATGAACATCACTAGGGTCAACTGTGCCCCTAAAATACATCACAGGAAGGTGATTTCCCCGCCAAGCCCAAGGATACCCAGTCACACTGTTAACTGGGGAAGGAGGCCCTTCTTGTTCAAACTGCAACAAAAAGGTATGAACCCTTCTCACACAAACCCGTTAAACACGGCTCTTTCCATAAAATGCCTTTCTTAAAAAGGAACAAATAAATGTGAACGCACCCCGTTTACACAACAAACTGATTAAGGAAATCACAGATCCTTCCGTGAACATAAAATCCCCTGTAAGAAGTTTTATGAAACAAAGTCATTTTCTTGTTGAAAATATCCCTTGATGAATGCATTCATCCATCATTTGACAAATACATTTTGTGCTTAATTTCAAACAGCGAATTACTCTGCAAATATAAAATATGCAAAATAGTAAAAGTGTTTACATGCAAGACATTAAAATCTCTTTTCTCGTCAAAGTGCTTGAGGTTTTTGTGATCTTCGGTAACACAGACTAAAAGGGCTTTGTCCCCTGTGACCCAGCTCCTGCCTGAGACCCCAGTATTTGCCCGGAGGAGTAGGTGAGCCTCAGGAAGGAAAGGGCTGGGGTCTGCGAGGCCCATGAAGGGCTCAGGCTGGAGAGGCCCTGGTGACGGCGAGCTCACACCCTCTGCTTACGGTGGCCCAGGTCTCCGAGAGCTCACGCAACATTATTTTGCATCTGAGACTCCAGCCTGAACAGAGAGCCCCCTCAGCCTGGCCCCTGTAAGTAGGTCAGCACAGTTTCTGTGAAGGGCCAGGGAGCAGATATCTTAGCCTTTGCAGGCCACAGGGTCTCTGTGGCCGTGGGGTCTCTGCAGTTACGGTACAAGAGCAGCCATGGACAGTATGTATGAGTGGGCTTGGCTGTGTGCCAATTTATGAGCACTAAAATTGGGATTTCATACGATTTTTCACATGTCACAAAATCTTACTCTTTTGTGTTGTCTCCCCCAATCTTTTAAAAATGCAAAAATCCTTCTTAGCTTGTGAGCCATACAAAAATAGGAGGCAGGTTGGATGTAGCCCAATGGCCTTAATTCTCCAACCTCTGGTCTAAGCAGATAAGCCCAAGTGTCCGGGCCCAGAAGATCCCAGGGGGAGCTGAGGAATCTTCTTCCTCTGGCTCAGGTGCCCAGCAGGCAAGGCCTCGCTCCCCTGTGCCCCAGAGACGCAGGTGTGCGGCACGAGGCAAGCGTATTTCATCAGGGCCACAGCCTGCAGGAGTAGGGGTTGGATGGGAAGCAGACATCTCTCTACCTGAGAGAACACATTCTTGGAGGCTGAGCCCAGGACAGGGCTGCATGGGCCCGCCGAGTCAAACCCTCACAAGGTCTGTGCTCGGTTCCATGGGGCCTTCTGAGAAGGGGACAGAGGCTGCCATGGCTGACTGTCCCAGAGGCAGAGGCCCAGGGCAGAGACCCCAAGTGGCCGGTCACTTGGAGAGCTGCCCCCACTGCTGGGCCTCCTGCCAGGCGTCCCCCTCCCTGCAGGCCACACAAGCACACCCTGCATGGGTGAGAGGGCCTCAGACACTGGTGGGGGGGTGTCTCCGAGGAAGCACCGGGGACACAAAGCCTGCCAACCCACAGAGACCAGGGGGCCGGCAGACGCTGCCCACAGCCGTGCAGAAGGAGGGAGAGACAGGTGACAAACGGGAGTCTGAAGGGACCCTGCAAGCACCGCCAGCAAGCTGCTCCAGCTGTCCCCACCCACACCCACCCACTCCCACAACATCTGTCCCCAAGGAGCCTCTAGGGTGGGACTTTGACTTGGAGCTTTGCTGTAGATTTGTCTGCCTGGTTTGATCAAATAAATGACACACAGCACATATTCCATTTTTCCATGGGGCTACCTGAGATCTGAGTGTGGAAGAAGGTGTCCCGCCGTGCCTGGGAACAGGTGAGAGGGGAGGCTGGCTGGGCCTGAGGCATGGAGAGACGCCCCCGATCTGTGCCAGGGCTGAGGCCTTGCAGCCCATGGCCTGCCTCACTCATCTCAGGGTAACCCGGGAGAGCCCAGTTTACAGCCAGGTATCAAGTCAGGAGGCCTAGGAACCAGGAACGGCAGCTCTCGTCCTGGGGGAGGGGACCTGGAGCGCACGAGAAGCCTGCGAGGGGAGGGAAAGACCCTCTGGGGTGGGGGTAGGGAGTCAGGCACAGGCACAGGCTCACCCTCCATAGGCTGCCCTGTGGGTGCTTCCCCAGCGACGGCCTGCGGATGCGGCTACCAAGCGGGGAAGGACAGGGAAGAGGAGATGCCGGGCAGGGATGCAGGAGGGTCTGCTCCCCATGCTAGGGCAGGAGGCGGTCACGACCCCCAGCGGGACACAGGCCCGGTGCTCCCCGGCCGGGCAGGGGCTCTTCGGGAAGTTCGCCTGAGTACCGGGCCATCACGCGCTCGTGTTCCCAAAGCCCTCTACTTTCTCTAAAAGGAAACTTGGAATGTCAGAAGGCACTCCGAGAAGAATCTTCCAGGGACATACACTGCATCAAGGAATCTGACAGCCTTTCCAATCCACTCCCTGGCATGAAGTACGTGCCAGGTAAATATTGAGGCTTCAGTTCATTACACACCGAAAAATTACTCTTGTCTATACCAGATCCAGAGACCAGATGTGCCTATGAGCGGATGACAGAGAGCGGAAGCTGGGAAGTGTGTATCAGGGGACAAGGGTCCTTTCTAACCAACAGGGGTTGTCCACTTCCTTCCAAACCCTCTTCACACTCCTGCAGAGGACAGCAGGGCCTGCTCCTATTAAAACGAACACATCTGCTTTGCAAAAGCCCAGAGCAGGGGGCACACAGCTCGGAGTCCATCCCACCAGCTCCTCCTCCAGTGGCCTGGCCTCCTTAGTCCCTGTTCCTACCTTGGCCAGTCAATGCTTCGTTGGACAGCGACTTGCAGCAATGAGCTCATTTGTGCATGATTACGGTGTAAGGCTGAGCACCGCGCTGTGTCTGGGACACAGGGGGGCATCCACGCTGCTCCCTGGCTCCCCTGGGAGGCCTGGTGAGGCCCGTCTGACTCCCTCTATGCATAAATTATGCGTCCCACGTACTCACACCACGTGGGATGACGTGCAAGTGACTGTTCGTAGGTCAAAACGGCGAGACACATGCAGGCAGTGATTACTTTACTACTGAGCGATTTCCCTGGAACCCTCTGAACCTGCACAGATGTGGTCAGGGTGAACAATCCCACAGCCCTGCCTCTCGCAGGACTGGAGGAAGGCACCCAGCTCGTGGCCCTCGGGTCACATATATCTGCCACATAGTCGATCAACACGCAGTTTCCATTGTGCAAATACCACAGGTGTTGAAGTCACCTGCTAAGCCTGCAGGTAACTACGCTAGACAGAGGCTGCTCCGCCCGTCATCAGGACCAGCTGGTGATGGCGGGTGATCCTCACAGCGGGAGGCAGAGCTGGGGTGGCATAGGCGGGAGGAAGGGACACTACATGCAGACTGTGACCCCCCCCCCCCAGGTGGCAGGTGCAGAAGAGAAGTTCCCGAGGCCGGGACTACCTGACTGCAAACGCTTCGCCTCACCAGGGGGAGCTGCGTGTCTTGGGACCTGTGTGCGCATCAGGCCACGGCTGACAGGGGTTCATCTGTCTGCAGGGCTAAGACAAATGGCTCAGATCTTCCTGACATGTGTGACTGCATGGCCTTCAGCCGCTCGGCAGTACGTACTGGAGGCTTCCAGGCCAGCCTCAACCTCACTTACGCCTGAGCTCATTTCTCCTCCCAAACCACGCATCCAGCCAGCAGGGCCTCACGTCCTTCCAATCTTGAGGCTCAAAATCCTGCTTTCCTTCTGCTCAGGATTTCTGGCCACCTGTGTGGTATCAGGTGCCACACTGGGCACTGTCCTTAAGAGCAAAGTAGGACGGTCCAGCCCAGAGTCAGCTTGATCCGGCCCGTCGGAGCACCACAAACCGGCAACGGAGACTGGCTGGGGACCCCATCCGACTGCCGTGGAGTCTCTACTGGTGAGAGGCCACTGAGCCGCCCCACGGGTGGCCCGCCCGAGGGTGAGCTCAGTCCGAGGGGGGAGAGCTAATGGGCCAAAGGAGACAGCCTTCCGTCCGACGCTGGCATCCGCACCTTCACCAAAGCCAAATGTCTGCCCGGTTATCCTGTTTTCATCAACAATCCCCTTATGTTTTCTTTAAACTAGTGTGAACTGGGCTGTCTATCTTCTGAAAGATATCCTGTCATTTTATTTTCCCTGTGTCTCTCTTTTCTTCTCTACCTCCCCCTCCCTCCCTGTCTGTCCTTCATGCACACACGGCATTTACTTGTACATATGATGATTCATACCTTATATACAAATGCTCAATGCTTCACTGACTACAACTTCTAGTACATTTGCAGAAAAATCTCACTTATGACTATGGATGGAAAGACCCTAAATAACTGTCAGCAAATCGAATGCAGCCTGTCTTCCAATAGTAGTGTCAGGAGAACACGCAGTGTTCCCATGTACCTTTTCTTCCAGGAATATACACATAATCCAGCATGAAGAAATCTACCAAGAGCCCGAATAAGAAAAAAAACAAAAGCCTGTGCGTAGCTCCACAGACGCTAAACGGAGACGTGGCACAGTGGACTGCGTGACTCGTGACTTTGACAGGTGCATCCCTCAAGTCAGGAATTCCTGGGTGTTACTGCTCAACGCTGCCCTGGCCGATCATTTGAGAATCATCTCAGCTCCTTTGTGGAAACCGTGCTCAGTCCCAGGAGGTGATTTCAACAGCTGGTATTTACTGGAGACACCATTCAGCAGGCTACTAAACACAGTCCACGTGTCATCTCGCTTGCACACATTTCTTTATTTACACATATTTCTTTAAACAGCCACTGTCTTCGAGTGACACTGCACCATGAGGCAGGTGTCACCCGTTGTGCAGATGAAGGAATCAAAGCAAAGGCAGAGAGCGATCGGCCTAGAGTCACACGGCCAAGTAAGTGACAGAGCCAAAATGCGTACAAACCAACACATACTTGGATTTAAAAGCTCTGGCTTTTAATCAAACACTAAATATGATCTATAAATTAGGAACACATTCTCTTCTCAAAAGTTTTATTCTATTGTGTGATTATATTCTGATGATTATAGTTAACTTTTCGTTATATACAAGTCTAAACCTTTTCCTATAGGTACAGATACATAATAAGCATAGAATCATATTATATATATAATTTACTTTTGTCAATTAATAAATCAGGAAGCTTTTTCCTGTCAATAAAAGCAGAAGGGTGCCATCATTGTAAAACCTCAACAGTAACCACTTAAAATACATACAAGTAATTTAACCAAGATTCACCATGGAGGACACTTATATTGCTTCCATATTTATAAACAAAGCAAATCATTTCTGCAGGGCATATTTTCCCTTTCTGATTATTTTCTTAAAATAAATTAGCACACTTGACTCAAAGAATTTACACATTAACTACAACCAGGAATAAATCAACTTCCTAGACGACCCAACTCTTAACTGTTGCTAAAAAGTATATCTTGTTTCAAGTTTTCTCTCATTATTTGTCAACAACATGATTTCAGGGTTGTTTTTTATTTGTTTTCTGAATTGGCCATTTCTACATTTCCTCTTGTGCTTTCCGTCTTCTTTTATTGTTTATACACACACATACCCCCACTCACACAAGCACCCCAAAGACCAGCCCTGCATTTTACGATGAGAAAGCGAAAGCCGAAGAGGCGAGCGGGGGCCAGGAGCACGCAGCCAGGGCAGCCCCTGCTGCGGCAGGGCCCAGATGGTGCCTCGCGCCCGCCTGCTGCTCAGGACGCCCAGGTGAGCGCTCTGGTTCACATGCCCGGGACAGGTCGCTCACCCACCTTCTCCTCTCCCGGAGCCCCCCAGGAACCAAGGTGACAGCTTAGGATGGAACTGCACCTCATCTCGGCTCACGAGCCGCCCACCATCTGAGCCTTCATTTCCTCAGCTGTGAAATGGGACCACTAAGCTGACCCAAGAGTCCATGGATCCGGAAGCCCTGGGCCAGGTGAGTTAGCTGACAGGGGGCGCAGCACTGCCTCTGTCTCTGTGGACCTGATGGGTGGTCCAGGGTCAGCAACACATGCCTCACCTGGGACAGTGTCAGATATCTCACCCCTCCATCTCCCCCTCTTGTCTCCAGCCCCGAGACAGGCTGGCTGGCGCTGCATTAACAAGCCCGCCTCCCGGGAAGCTGGTGCATATCAGCCTGGGGCAATGGGGCCACCTGGTGGTGGGCAGGCCTGACAGCTGCTGCTCTGGGAAAGTGGGGGACACCTGGCCACGGGGCCTGGGGAGGAGGCTGCCCTCCAGGAGGCTGTAATGCCCAGGGCACAGCCAGTGACCCAGGGAGGAGGCTGTAATGCCCGGGGTGCAGCCGGGTGACCTGGGGAGGAGGCTGCCTTCTAGTGGCTGTAGGCAGGGAGGCTGACTCACTCTTCACAGCACCTAGTCACCGTGATTAACAGAGAGCAGACAGCTTAATAAGTCTGCTGATTGCATGAAGACTGATGAACAGACTTGAATGAATAAGGCGCATGCCACCTGCTGCTCTGTCCACAGTGCTGTCCAAAGCTCAGCTGTCGGGGGTGCATCCCGAGGCCCAGGGGGCAGTGCAGAGGTGGAAGCGCTGGGGGCACCCAAGCCATGTGCCGGGGCTTGTTCCAGGCGCCCAGGTACTGTGTCTGAGATCACAGCAGCCCGAGGCCATCCACAGGTGGGCCCACTCTGGCCTGTGCAGAGCATAGGAGAGGCCAGGAGGGAGGCCGGCCTTGGGCACACGACCCTGCTCCTCGGAAGAGGGGACAGGGCAACGCCGGTACTCGCTTAGAGGAAGTCCAGCGAGAGGACAGGTGCTGAGAAGCCATCACAGCAGCAGGAGGAAGGCGCCTGGCGTCCAGCAGGGCAGGGAAGGGCTGCTCTGCGGGGAGAGGAGTGGGGACACGGGGACCCAGAGAGCCTGGCGGGGGGCTCCTGCCTCTCCCATTCCCTAAGGGAGGAAGGAGCCCCCCTCTCCCATAAGCACATTTGGTTATTTGCTCCCCAGGTTTCCCCCCAGCTGGCAACACGCCCTGCACCCTGAGCCCCACACGGGGCCCACCCACTATGAGGAAAAGAGCCCATGGAGCAAGCGTGGTGCTTACGGGGTGCCAGCCCCCACCAAGCATGGGTAACTGTCGCCATCTGACCAGCACAGCCAGGAGATGCGCCTGCTCTACCTGTGAGGCAGCAGCGACCTGCAGGTACCCAGCAGGCCTGAGTTTCCGTAAGCAAATTATGCCAAAAATTTAAAAAATCTGCTTTCTGTGTCACTAGGTCTTTCTTTATGAATTCACAGTAAAATACAAACTTGTTTTCAAGTGGAACAAAGAAGAAATAGCCAATTAACTTCCTAAAATACAGGCAAATACACATTAAGCCTGGCTACGCTCCAGCGCAGAGGACAGGAGCGATCCCACACTGACTCCTGTCTGGACGAGGACGTGTTCACTGCGGTGCCTTCCGGGCGCTCCACGGGAGTGCCTGACCCAAGAGGCTGTTCCATCGGTATGTCAGGGGAGCTGGCAATGGACTCTTCACCTCCCTTTTGACTTTATTACAGAGATGTGATCACTCTTACATGGCAAAGCTGTAATCATTCTGTCTCTCAAATGAAGTTGGCATCTAGTTTAGGGAAATGCTAGCCTTACGTCTTTCTTAAGGAAACCCTGGGGTCTGTCCTTGAGAGCAAGCCTCTGGGGCCGCTCACATGTGGTGAGAAGACCCATAGGGAGGCCGGCTGGCACGCAGGGGCTGGCGTCTGCCACTGCGCATCGCCCTGCCCGAGTCATGTCCGCACCGGACCCTGACTGCGCCTGGGGCTCCCCTGCAGGCGATGCCGCTGGCAGGAGTCTTGGGACACGGCGTCACTTCTGGAGTGTTTTTGACAAAAAAAATTAAAAGCACAACCCCGACAGGATTGCGAGCCAGAAGCAAACAGAACCAATCGAGGGATATTTTATAAAATGACCGCTGTATGTGACAAAGTGTTAAGGCCATAAAAACAAGAAAAAGGCTGAGCAATCGCTCCAGAATAAAGAAGACTAGGAGCCACCACAACTGAGGGGAGCTTGTCATCTTGGATTAAATGTAGGGCCAGAAAAAAATGGTTTCGACTGTGAAGAACCATTGATAAGATATGAGTAAGGTCTGTGGATTAGACAATATTATTTATGCTAGTGTAACACCCTGATTTGGGTCCTAAATTGCGGTTCTGTTAAAGAATGTCCTTCATCTTAGGAAATGCACCTCCAGGTATTTAGAATGAAAAGGATGTCGTGTCTACTGCTTATCCTCAAGTTGTTCAGAAAGACACAGCAGGACTGGAGAGAACAGGAAAGCAAATGTTAAACGTGAGCACACGGGGAACCAGGGGTGGGCAGACAGTTCTTCGCAGAATTATGACAACTTTTCTGTAAGCCTGAAATACTTTAGCACAAAAGCTACCAAAATAGAAAAGTGCCCTTGTGGTGGGCATGCCTCTCCTCAGTGCCTGCAATCTGCGGGGCCTGGAGACCAATTCATTTGTTCATTTGATCGATACTTACCAAGCACCAATTATGTGCCAGGCCTCTGCCAAGGTACTGGGGAGACCGCAGAGGAGAAGCATCCAGACTCTAAGGGAAGCGAAGCGACTAGAGGCTCCTGGCCAACACCATCCCACCCAGACATCCTGGACTCAGGGAGCCTCCCTCTCAGCATGCCCACCAGGACCCCCCAAATACCCAGACCTCTGCAATGTACTGTCTTGGAAAGCGGCATCCTACCCACCAGCAACTGGCCAGAGGCCTCACCCTTCCATCGCTACATCCACTCTGTCATCGGTTCCGCGGTTCCCCTCCTACATACCCCCAGGGACGCTCCCATTTCCATGGCCACCTTCCCAGCCCCTGACTGCATCCAGGCCCCTCAGCCCGTCTCCCTGGCCCTGCAGCCCGGCTCCCCAGCCAGGGGGATGCCCCCAAGGTCCCCCTCCGAGCATGTCCACCCCTCACAACACTTCTGTGGCTCCCTACGGCATTTGGAAACAAAGACTCCTTTCCTTCCTCCTACTTATTTTAATGATACCCTCACGCATGTAGTTATTTAATAAATAGCTGGCTCTCCGGCCACACAGTGGGCTTCGCGAGAGCAGAAACCACGACGGGCTATGCACACCCCTGCGACCACACAGTCGGCGTTCCCTTAATACTTGTTTAATTAGGCGGATAAGCAATTAAGATCATTAACGTCTGGCTTGGGCCAATGAATGGGGAGTGGTGCCATTCACTGCCACAGGGACCCAGGGGAGGAGGAATTGTAGGAGGTGCTGGGCTCGCAGAATCTGCGGGACACACGGATAAATACGCCCAGCAGGCGGCCGGGGAGAGGGGCCCGCAGTCTGTGAGCCTGACTCAGGCGGAGGCACACGTTCTCTAAATGAGCTGCACGCCGAGAACCCATTCCTCCAGGCTTCCTCCTCTGCCTGTCAGAAGGACCTGTGGGGTCAACGCTCTTTTCTGCTCCCCAATGTGCGGCCAGCCACCTGCATGAAATCATCCCGACCTGCCTGTTCTGGAGACCGCTGGACACACGTGGGGCCACCTGTTGTCCTCGGCTCCCTTCTACCCCCAGCACTGAGCATCACACCCTTTGTGCAGGGCGGACAGGGTGCTCAGGGAAGGCCAGCTGAGCTGAACTGGGAGTCTTCTGGCACAAACTGCTTTCTAGAGGACAGAGCACAACTGCGCTCCTTGGTCACATTCACTCGTTTTGTTCTTTGGGGGACTTGGGACCCATCAAGCATATCAAATGATGGCAAACGGTGCCAGGCTATGCCTCGCTGCAAACTGCTGATGTGATAGAAAGGCTGTTCTAAAAATAATAATAAAAATGTCTTGCAGTTCTGTTATTTCACATTTAAATTGACTTCCACTATGGAGAGCATGATTATCTGAAAAGTATCACCCTGATCTTAAAGCCACATGTTTTCTCATACTGAGGTGGTGCCCTGGGGCAGGGCCCTCTGTTATCTGCCGCCTGGGACCTGATGGGCCTCCTGGGTTCCCTTCTCGGTTCCCACCAGCCAGAGGCCTACAGAAAGTCCTGGCCCTGCAGGCAGAGTTTCTCAACCAGGGCACTGGGGCAGATGGGGCCGGGCACCTCTGATTGGGGGGCTCCCTGGGCACTGTGGGGTGTTTACCAGCACCCCTGCCTCTACCCCCAAGGTGTCACCCCACTCCACCACGTCAGCCACTCCCAGTGTTGTGACGACCAAGAATATCTCCAGACATTGCAAATGCCCCCAGCTGATGGGCTCTGGTGCGGACACACCTCTGCCACGCGACTCAGGCAGACATCTCTCCAGGGCAAGAAAGAGAATGCCACTTGGGTATAACTACGAATTTCTAAAACCAGGCATAAATTAACTTCAGGCTTTCTGGTGCCTCCAAGCCTGGAACTCGGCCCATCCACTGCTGTCTACAAAGCGCAACATGCATCTTCCCGGCTGCCCTTCATCATTTACCGATTTCAGTGGCTTTCTCCTACACTCTCAGGGCAATCTGGCGAGCCAGGCAAGAACAGGCATGAAGGGGCCTTCCTCCCCAGAGTCTCTGACGGCCCACAGAACACGTGGGGGAAGAAAGGTGGCCCTCCTCTCCATGGGGCCTTGCTTGGCTGCCAGCAAGGCCCTCCACTGGGCGGGCTCCCGGGAGGCACCAGGTCTACCCACCGAGCTTGGTTTTGGCTACAGCCAACTCCTGCACTGTCCCCTCCCTGGACACGGCCTCCGGAATCCACCCAGAGAAAAGCTAGGGTTGCCCAACCAAAAGCAGACGTGTCTACCCCAGGCCACTGGAACCTGGATCTGCCCGAGAGGCAGGGCTCAGCGGCACAAGCGGCCTCATGCCCCAAAATACAGGCAGGAGGCCACTGCCTTGCTGCCCCGGGCTCTCTAAGCCCTGGAGAAGCGTGGGGTTCTCTCCAAGGAGGCTGGGTGGGCCACAGGCAGTTACCAAGGATGCCCAGGACAATTAGTGGCACCTTGGGTTGAGACCACATGGAAGAGGCGAACTGGTGAGGGCGGGGTGAGGGGAGCAGTGGGAGGCCAGAGTGGGGGCAGGGACGGGGCACAGTATCTGTCATGTCCTGCTCTTCCATTTACAAGCTGGGGACGCCGGGGAAGTCTCTGGACCTTTCTGAGCCTCCGGTTGAACCTCTGTGGAAAGCAGTGTAAAATAAAAGCATATAAACCCTTTGATCACTCAATTCCATTCTAGGATGTCACCCTAAGACGTCTGCACAGGGACAGTCACTGCAATGCGTGCGCAGTCTGACAAATGGGGAGCACCCCAAACATCACACTCCAGGCGGGAGGCCAAGTGGGTAAATCATGACACGGCCGCGTGGCAGAATCCTTGGGTATCACGACTAGGATGCAGTTTCTGCCCAGGATGGGGGACAGAAGACAAAGCCGTGTGTTCAGAACGATTCCATCTCGTATGTACACAACATACATAAAATATTTAGAGAAAAGTTGGTAATAACATGTGCAAAAATGCTCATGGGTGGGAGAACCACCTTACTGCTTTTGTACATTCTCCAAGTTTTTTACAACCCACATGCATTTTTACTGTCGCCCTCGGGGGAAGCAGTGAGTCTGGGACAGGAAGAAGCCAGCTCCTCTGCAGGGCCCAGGAGAAGACCTCGGGACTGCCTGGGTGCTCACATCACCACAAAAGCAGTGGAAGATGATGCACAACGTACAAAAGCAAGAACCACCAATTGTGGATATGTTGGCTGCTTTGTGGATTTGCTGACAGATGGCCAAATTGTCGGTCTCGAAAGCCACCGAGGTTCCTTACCTGCAGAGAACGCATCCCTCGCTCTGGATACTGCCTCCCCAAGACCCACTCCAGCCATGGTCCTCAGGCGGGCACCTACCTCGCTGTGACTGCTGGTAACATGCAAGGCACGACAATAACAGGGGGCAGTGAGGGGCAGGCCCCTTCCGAGAGGAGGACCCCAGGGAGGCATCAGCAAGGAACCGGGTGTGGGTGCACCATCTGCTACTGCCAGCAGGTCTCCAGGGCATTGCCTGTGTGACCTGCCTTCTCCCAGGGGACGACAGTGAGGTCTGTGCATCTCCAAGGATCCTTTACCTTGTTATAATGCCTATGAGAACTGGTCCGGGTACAGGTTATCCTGGTAGGATTTTCAGATCACAAGCAGTGGACTGATCAGAATCAGTTCCCACAAATAAATTCAGAATCTAAATTGGGCAGCTCTGCCAATTGTGTTTCCAACACCCACAAACACAGTGTACACACTTCTCTTCTGGGCAGGCATTTAAAAGCAGTCATGTAAAAACTACAGTGCCATTCCCTGATGGCCGAGCATTCGTAGGAGGCAAGCCCCACCACATGCCCAGTGTGCAGAGGTGAACCCTACTGCGTGCCCAGTGTGCAGAGGAGAGGCGGCAGTGCCGTGGCCAGCACAGTAACAGACGCATCCCTGCCTTCACGGGGCTTCCAGTCCAGCAGGAGACACAGCTGGACAAAAAGCCATCAAATAACAAGATTTCATCCCAGTGCTGCAAATGCAAAGTATACCCCCCAGGGCCCTGGCAGAGTGCAGCACAGCACGCTTTATCCTGGATAAAGGGATCGGGAGAGGTTTCCCCAGTAGAGTAAGAATTCAAGCTGAGGCCAGAGGAAGCCACAGGAGCCGGAGCAGGAAATGGCTGGGTGTGGACACGGGGAGGGGGTTCGGCACGCATTAATCGTTCCCTGCAGAGGCCAAAGCCCTCAGGTGGGAAGGGCCTGGACAGGGAGTGGGAAAGGGTCTCTACTCACTGGACGGGAAGGTCCAGGCGGTCCAACTGCCTGACCTGTGTGGAAACTCCACCACTTGTCTAAAAACCTCGTTGCCTTCCCATGCAGCCTAGTCCTGCACAACTCTAGGACATGCCTTTCCGTGTTACAGGCTGGCACACGTTCCACATTACAGGGGAGCAATCGTTCTGGAAGCAGCACAGAAACTGTCTGCCTACGCATCTTACTGAACCTCAGCTAGACCACAGAGAAGCAGCCAGAGAAGGCACTGTCTGGGCACTAGGCGGTGTCGTCCAGGGGTTCCTCCCTGGGGTCCTGTTTTCTCCAAGGAAAGCATTCAGCAATCCTGGTGAGAGGCTGGCCAGCACCCTTCTTCATTCATTTCTCCAGCCCAGACCCCACGGGCCTGATGGCTCCAGGCTCATGGTTCCGCCAGGGGCCACGCGGGCCCCACCATCTCCCCACCGCCTCCAGCCAGCCAGGTGGAGATGTCAGGACAGAAAGTCGGGGGCCACCCTGACCGACTCTGCCTTCTCCCTCAGCACACCCGCCCAGCCCTCCGCCATCGGTCCTGATGGTTCTACCATGCAGAGGAGGTGCCCTACCAGCTGAAGGATGGGCAAGGGGAGGAGGTGCCCTGGAGCTGTTCAGCACGGCATCCTGGCCCCAAATACATGTCAGCTCCGTCTGCACACCCTGACCCCAGCCTCATGGCCAAACCTGGGCCACGTCAGCAACATCCACTGGAGTCTTACTTCCGCTCTTTCCCATCTGCTTTCCACACAGCAGCCAGAGATCATGGTCAAGGGCAGGTGGGGCCACAGCTCTGCTCACCACCCATCAGCAGCGTCCTTCTGCTCTAGGAATAAAATCTGAACCCCCCCACCCAGGCTCCATGTTCCAGGACCCAGCCTCTGCCCGCAGGTCCAGCTTCCATGCCACCTGCAGCCTCTCTGGCCTTTTCTGGTTCCTCCATGCAACCCGGGCTTTTACAGAGGCTCCTCCCTGTGTCTGGAATGCGCGTCCTCACGTGTTCCCTCAATCCTCAGATTTCAGCTTAAAAGTAGGCTTCTCAAAGAGGCCTTCGCTCCTTCACAGCATTAGCACATTTTACAGCTGACATATTTGGTGGCCCTGTGTGCCTCGGTGACCCCTAGGCTGTAAGCAGCACAAGACAGGGTTGTTCTTATGTTGCCCACGACTGCGTCCCCAGAACCTAGCTCAGCACCTGGCACACAGTGGCTGCTCAGTAAATACTGGGTGAGGAATAAATAACCCTGTTTCTCAAATATCACTCCTTGCTTCTGGCAGAACCTGAAAGGCTAGGGGTTCATCCCGGTTCTCCCTGGCACATGCCTAAAAGGAAAATTATATACAGTTTTTTTTGAAAAGGAAATCATGTTTCAGATGCAAGTGGTTGGGCAGCAAAATTGACCTTCTCTGAAAGTGCAGTATTTCACTGATGCTAAGCGCACCTTTTTTGAACATCACTGAAGTGGAGGTGCACTTTCCAAGTGGTAGGATGTCCGAGCCGAAGTAGCAGCCGTTTCCTTCCTAGGAGAACGCAAAGGAATGAGGTGTCCTGCAAGCGAGAGGCTCACGGGCTCCACAGAGGGCAGTACATAGACAAGCTGGGCTGTGTGGCCAGCCTGCTGGGCGTCCGGCTCCAGCTGAGGCAGTGCCACATATCATGTTCCTCCCCAGAGCCCGGAATCTGCCCCTCATTCCAGGTGCCCATCAGGGTCCCCAGGAGCACTGAGCAGATAACCACCTGTTTGCTCCCCACTCTCTCTACATCTCCCCACACCACACCAGCTTGACATGGTCCTTCCCAAGTTCTCTGTGACCAAAACCTCTCTCTTCTAAAGGTCCAGCTTCAGAAGCCACCTCCCCACAAGGTTTCCTCTGGGTCCCCACCATGATCCACACAGATGAGCCACTGTTCACTTCAATCTCCCCTTTGCTAGGAAGTTGGCCTACTAATGCCCCCCCACCCCCGTTATGCCCAGGACTCCCTGAGCTGAAGGAGCTCCCTGCCTCCACACTGCCATGAACCCTGCACAGTGCTTGGAACTCAAAGGTGTTCAGGCATCTGCTGAACTGACGTCCCTCCATCTCAAGCAATTTGCCCAGAGAATCTCCCTGTGCTGTACCACCAATTCCAAATAAAAATGCCACAGGCCAGAAACCTGGAGGGAAAAAAAACCTCTAATAACTGATTTCAGAAATCTGAAAAAAGCAGAAATTCTAAGTTTCTTAAAACAGACCCTGGAATTCCTTTAAAAGAGGCAAATCTCATGAGTTACTCTGCAAAGAGTCATTGCAGAGGACACCCAGATCACGCAGAATTCCGAAGGACCCCTGGTCTGGGCCTGCACCTGACTCCCTCGTGCCGAGCTTACAGAAGGTCAAGGTGAACGGTGGCACAGAAAGCCAGACCCCTTCTGCACTGTACCACACCAGACACGTTTTCAGGCATGAAACAAATTCAAACCTTCCCTGTTTCAAAGAAATCAGCAATGCTTAAATATCACCCAAGAGAAAAGAGGAACAAGCAATAGAAAAGCATGGGGCAAAAGCTCCTAGGACTCCATGCTCTCGTCCAGAGGACTTACGCCATCCTTGGCTGGAGAACACAGACAAAATCAGACACGACCACCACAGCAACATCCAGTGCAGGGGCTGCAAGTGACCTGCATGTAGGAAGGTCAGAGGCCAGCGGAGGGTTGGGGGGCAGCCAGATGCCACAGCACCACCTGGGAGCCAAGCCCTTCTTTCTCCAGAGGACCCTCCTCCCCTGGAGCAGCTGGCAGAATCCTAACCCAAAACGCAAATGGGGGGCCTGGAAAGGGCAGATTGGAGGCCTGAACCTGGCTCCTATCACCTGAATCACATGAGAGATGAGAGTGTGAAGGCTCCACCCAGGCCCTGGCTGCAGACAAGAGTGGCTGCAAGTGGACCTGCTGTGTGCAGCGGTCAGCTGGAAATGAAGAACACAGGGGGTGCTGGCAGGCTGTGGCCTTTGTACCCTGGGCCCAAACTAGCAGCAGAAGAGAATCTTGGTGCCTCCCGGCCCACTCGCCTGTGTTTACCAAGCTCTCATTCTCTGCAAAGCAACAACACGTAGGGAGGGAGGGAGGCGGGAGGGGGAGGCCTCACATGACCCCCGGCGCTGACACGGAACTCTGCTGGGGCCTGCCCCCTCTGCTGTGAGCCGCCAGGCCAACCCGGAATCTCCCTCCTGGGCTCAAACCTTTAGCTGTGTCCCTTGCTCCCTTGGAAGTTAGGGATTCATGTGGGCCAATCTGAGTGTGATCACAGGGACAGTGAAAGGGAAGACAGTGGCTAAGCGCAACGGCGACCTCCTCAGGAACTTCCCTTGAGAAGTTCTGCCCACGCTCGGGGTCCCGGGTATCTCTGCCAACAGAGGAAAGACACACCATCCCACCTGCCAAGCAGGCCAGGTGTTCACAAGCAGCAGCCAGAGGCTGTGCATGCACCACTCGCACCCCACGGTCCCGGGCACAGGCATTCGTGCTTCCAGAGCCACTGAGGCAGGCAGCCGCCCCCTGCATCTCCCACACAGCTCACTGAACAATGCAGTAGGCAGGACGGCTTAGCCGCGATGTCACGGGATAAATGCCTGTATGTGGTGTACATCACCTCTGCGATTTATTTCTATTTCCAATATAAACCTGTATTAGACTAAAATACCTTCGGTTAACTTCCCTGGCTTTTTCTAACGTCATAACACGTAAATGTATCAATTCGCTATTGATTTCTAAGCAGCTGACCAGGTTGGAATCACTGGCTTCCGTGGCCAGCGACCAGGCAAGCTGTTTCCACACCAGCGTGTTTCCACTCGGACTTGTGGACGGTGAGCTCCTGGTCTGCTCCTCCCGGCCGCCCTGTTTCTGTTACGGAACCTCCTTCCTCAGAACTACTCGGGCTGCTCGCCCTGTGTCTCTGTGGACCTCCGTGGACACCTCACCCCTGTGTCTCCTTGGCCTCCTCCTTTACCCTTACCCCAAGTCTAAGCAGGGCCAAGTGCAGGCTTATACAGGTGTCCACAAGGCCCTGCCCTTCTCTGCACCAAGCCAGTGCCACTAGGTCCCATCTCCCCGGCACCTGCCTCGTTTCAGCCCAGCCTCCCTGCCTCCAGTCTTGCCCTCTCCTTTCTATGTTACCTGGACCTGGCTGGCACATTACTGGTCCAGAAGAACGTGATGGTGTGACTTCGTTGTTCAGTGCCACTGAGGGCTCTCCTAATGTGGAGGGAGAAGGCCATACTCCTCATCCTGTCCTTCGAAGCCCTGGAAAGCCTGGCCACAGCCAACAGCTCTGCTATCCCCCTGCTCCTGACGTCTGCCCACGCTCGAGAAGTCCACCCTCACTTGTCCCATCCCGTCCGCCTGCAGCCCCCTCAGCCCCCCCGCTCCACCATTCAAACCTTCCAGGCCTTCAAAGCCCAGGTCTGAAATGTCCGGCCTCCAAAAGCCTCCCTGACGGCTCTGGACCGAGACGAGCCTTACTCCTGACGCTGATGACTCCGTTTTTCCTTTGCTAGGCATTTGGGTGCCCACCGCACCCCACACAGCTCCCTCTCCTGGGTTCCCTGCGGACTACCTCTGCCCGCCGCCTGCGCTGGGACCCTGCACCGTGCCGGGCCCACCACTCACGGCGAAACCCGCCCAACTCCGCAGCAGCCCGCCAGGGCGGCCCCCTTCCCCTCCTCGGCACCCTCGGGCGGTCCTCCTCACCGGGTGGGACATTTTACCAACTGAAATGGGGCTTCCCTGCCGCACTCCGCAGCAGGTGAGCGCTCCCGCGGGGTCAGCGCCGTCCCATCTCCGCGACGGGCTGTCACCGACGGCGCCAGCGGCAGGGAGCGCCCTGCGCGGGGCGGGCGCCACGACGGGCCGGGGCTCGGTGCCCGCCCGCGTCGCCCTAGATGCGGGGAGTCGGCCGCGAAGGGCGCACGGGGAGCGCGCGCTGCATCCTGTTGAATCCGGGCTCCAAACTTTTCCCTTCTGGCCCCGATCGCCCGGCGCCGGGGCGCCGCGGGACTGGGACCCGGAGGGAGACCGCGTGGGGGCGACGGCAGAGGGGCTTCTCCCGGGACTGGGGGGCCCGGGGCCGGCCTCCGGCGCGGGGAGGCGGGGGCCTTCCGCCAGCGGGTCGGCCGGCGCATCCCGGGCCCCGACCGGCAGGGGCGCGGACGCCGCCGCGGTGACAGCCGCTCGCCCGCCGCCCCGGGGCGCGCCCTCCGGCCTGCTCGCGCGGCAGGGCCTCGGGGCCCCACTCACCCGGAGGGTTGACCGCCGCCGGCGTGGCCATCTTCTCCGAGGGGCGGGCGGGGGCGCGGAGCCCAGCCCCGGGGGCGCGGCCGGCCAGGCCCAGGCGCCGCCACACAAAGGACGGCGCGGGCGGCGCCTCCGCGCTCCCGCCGCCGCCGCGCGCTCCCGCCGCCGCCGCCGCCGCGCGCCCCCGCGCCCGCGCGCCCGTCTCCCGGTCTCCTCCCGGTTCAGCCGCCGTCACGCGGCGGGGGCGCCGACCCGCGGCTCCTCGGTCCCGGCCGTAGCACCGCGAGACTTGGGGCCGCGGGCGGCGGGACCCCCAGAATTGCGGGCGACGGGCTCGCGGGAGGAGCAGGTGCGCGGCCGGCGCGGGCTGGGGGCGGGGGCGGGGGGCGCGCCCCGTCCGCGCTCGCACAGCCTCGTTCACCCCCAGTCCGCCGCCCGGGTGCGGGGCGCCTCCCGGGGGGCGCTGTGCCCCGGCCAGGGGCCCGGGCGGAGGGGGGGCGGCGCATTAGGATGCAGAGGGAGCCGGGCTCCGCGCCGGGAACAAAGGCGCCCAGGCGGCCCACTTGGCGAGCCAGGCGGCGGGAGCCCAGCCGCGCCAGGCATGTCCCAGGCCACCGGGCCCTCCCGGGCCACCGCACCGTCAGCGTCGGAACCCCCAGCAAAGCCCCTGGCGGCTCGGGGACTGGGGGGTGACTCGGCCCCGCCTGGCTGCGTGGTGCCCGTCACTGACTGTCACCTGAGGTGGTTGCAAGAACCTCAACCTGATGAGAATGTTAAGAGCTTTTAAGTGGCTCTCCCTGCACATCCTGGTGCACTTAGCTTGGAAGAACATTGCTTCCATCAGCCCCTGTGAGACGGTGGCTCTTAGGGGGAGAACGTGGGTGCCCTACAGTTACCTGGGAGAATGAGTCCCAGGTGAGAGCCCGCATGGGAGGGGCGGCCCCCACCTGTGCACGCTTTTGCAAAAGCATCAGGCTGTCCTGAATCCGTCCAAAGAAATGAGTTTCAGGGGGAGGGAGACGTGCCCAGCATGTGCTCTCAAATAAGCATTGTCTTTGAGGAGCCCTTCTCACTATTGATCTGACAGGAGCTTTAAGACATTCTTGCTTATCCCCAAACGTTGAGCATCCGCTGTGTCCACGCAGGTGGACGTTGGCCTACGGGAAAGAAAGCCACAGGGCCTCTGCTGTGGGGGCCTGTGGCAGGGTGTGGGAAGGAGAGGGGTTAAATAAGAACTCTGCACCCAGGAAGCACACCTGCCTTGGACGCACTGTGGTCCCTGCTGAGAGAACGGGGCAGAGAGGCCAGTGATCTAGGAAAAGGGAAGCAAGGCTCTGAGGAAGTGAGCAGGGTGTGGAGAGGTGGGGGAGAAGGCATTTCAGTGAAGACAAAGACAGGGCATCCCAGCAAGGGGGCCAGGCCCAGGCAGGCGAGGAAGACCCCTCGGACACCGCTGGGACCTCCACCTGTGTTAGGTAGACGGTCCCTGATACCCAGCACCAAGCCATATGAGCTCCCGTCTCTTTTCTACAGTCCCCACACGTCAGTGCCCCAAGTCCCCACGTGCACTTAATTAATACCCAGCACCTATGGGACCGAGGACTCCTGAGGGTCACCTCACGCACCCGTGTCAGCCCCACTCCCTCCTGGCAGTTCTGTGTCTGGTGACCCAGCTACACACGCATCACCCAGCACCCCCACAGCCACACTGCCTCCAGGCTGCTCCCATTCTGCAGCTGTCCGCGCCCCTTAGAAGGGAGCAGGTTCCTCCCCCTGGTGTTCACGTATCAGTTGCCACATGTGGCTCATTTTGATACTGCCTCCAAAGACATTTCTAATATTCTTCCTAAAAAATAACACCGTGGTGATGTGACCATTACACGCACACACATTTAACATATGCAAGCATGTCAGTCGGCACGTCTTACTCCCTCACTGTGGGGTCACCTGCTGCCCACTGTTCTCGATGTTACTCTGAAAATATCTTTGCCAGAAATGTTAGGTGGAAGGCTAGACATCAGCAGCTGGAAAAGGGGAAGATGAGATTCAAAGAAAAAGCCGCCCAAACTCTGCCCAGGCGGGGGTCCCTGCTGAGGGGGCCTCTGGCAGGGTGTGAGGAGGAGGGGGGTTAAATAAGCACATGGAGACAACACAGGCTTTGCAGGGAGATGGCTTCCTCCCTGGCCAGATCCCCATAGAACGGGACTAAGAGCTGCCCAGATCACAGCTCAGCGCGGGGAAAGGCCATGCTCCTGAGGGGGGTGGCTGTACAGATGGAACTGTCCATCAAATAACCCCCCTGTCAGTCAAAGAGGTGCCTCCTAACCAGCACGCCGCGTGTAAGTCTCCGCCTAACAGGTCGAGGTCTTTGTCTGCCTTGATTCTGGCCGGCCACTCCCTTGGAGTGCATTCGAATAAAACATCCCCTCTGCTTCACTGTCAATCTCTGCCTTTCAGTTCTTTGCTGCAGCTATGAACCCACCCATAACGTCTTCAATCCCTCTTCTTGCATTTTTCCATTGCAATAAAAGGCACGTAGCCCGTGGGCGGCTGCTCGAGGTCGGGGCACTTCGCGTAGTCTGCTCGGAGCTGCTGCCCTGTGCTGCGGGGTAAATCCTAAGCCTGTTGAATGTTGACGGAAGGGGACGTTTCATTTCCCCCTTACACCGCAGAGGTAGGAAGGACCTTGGACCTCACCTAATTCTGCCGTCAGAGTTTGCAGATAAGGAAACTGAGGCTCAGGGTAGAGGAGTGGCTTTCCCAGGGTCTTGCTGCTCAGCAGACAAGGATCGGAACTGGGCCACCCAAGATGCCGGGACTCGGTGGCAGGGGTCGGGTGGGGTGGGGTGTTGTGAGGGGATCTGGAGCCCTTACCTCCTCGGTAGTCTCCCCGTGTTGAGTAGGTGAGCACCCAGAGTGGTCGGTGGTGCACAAAAGCCCCCACTCGCAGGCGCACAGTCTGAAATGGGGTGGTTAGTCACTGCTGACTCGGGGTGGCGGGCGCACGATGCCGCGGTCTCACGCTAATTAGGAGAGTCAATAGACGGTGACCGGCTAACAGGTTCAGGAATTCCACCCAACCTTTAAACAACCTACAGCTCTTTTAAATTCCAAAGGAATCTTCTCAATTTGAAGCTGAGATTTGCATTTAAAAAAAAAATTTAACTCAGAACCCACTGGGTCCATAGCACATGATTCTGAGCACGATCTGCTCAGCAGGCACCGAGTTGCCAGGCAAGGTCCTGACAACACTCAGGAGAGGGCAGTCTCCCAGTGCGGACAGGACGCCCACTGGACGGTGTACAGCGATCCAAGGGCTTTTAATCTTCTTTTAACTTTCCTTCAGGACAAGAGTGGAAGCAGAGCCTTCCCCAGAGTGGAGGGCGTGGCAGGGTGAAGCCGGGTCAGCCCACCATAGCCCCAGGCCGCTTCCCTCTGACCCTGTCCCTCCCAACACCCCTCACTCCTCTGATCTTTCTGGTCTTCCTCTTTGCTGGAGAAAAAGGCTGTAGGTCTCCGTGGCCCTGGCCCTACCCCCTTTAATCCTGCCAGCAGGCACCCCGCCACCCAGAAGCTCGCTCGGGCATCCTCAGGCTCTCAGGCTCCTGTCAGTGGCAGGTAAAAGCTCAGTTTCTACAGAAAAATGCAGTGTGGGGCCTGTCCCACCTCTGCCTCCATGTGCCCAGGGCCCCGCGACTCAGGAAGCTCCTGAGGCCCCCTCCCTGTCTGTGAAATGGACACCACGTAGCCACTGTGCCCCGTGCCCGTGAACATGGAGTGGGGCGCGGTGACGCAGGCGCTCCACACCCTTCAGAGGCTTCACGGTGCCACTGGGACAGCCTGGCAAAGGACAGGAGGGTGGCAAGACCCCACCTGAGAGAGAGGAAGGGGCAGAGCACTGTGTGCCACCTTCACCGAGTGCAGGGCCAGCAGGGAGGGGCAGACGGACCCACGTGGCCAACCTCCGTCTTCTGGACGCGGTCTTGTTAGGCAGAAAGACAGACATGAGCGGGATGGAAAGAGGGGTGGGGGGGCACCAAGAACACAGGGAGCTGATCAGATGAAGCCAGAGGGCCAGCGATATCTTGAGTTAATTAAATGGAGCCACAGGGACCGAGAGTGACTTGAAGGGAACACATACTCCCCAGATGACAAAAATTCCCCAGATGGAAAATGTCAGAGCTCAGCCCGTGTCTTCAATCCTCCAATCAGATCACGTCCCCAGGGCCACAGATGTCAATCAAGGACTTCTCTGACCTGCCAGAAACCCGCTAAAAAGCAGCCTCACAGTCAGCAGCCCGCCTTTGTCTACCTGACTCTGCCCCATCCTCCCCTGGAATGCTTTCAAATAAAGCTTTCCCTCTGCTTTGCTGCTGTGTCTCTGCCTTTCAGTTCTTAGTTGCCGCGGGGATGAGAACCAAGGAGAATGTCCTCAGCCCGTCCCAGGGAAGGCATACCAGAGAGGCTGCTGGGAAAGCCAAGAGCAGGGGATGCCCTGTCTGGACACCGAGGAGGAGGCACCACCCAGGTCTATGGGGGGTTGAGGGATGTGGCCACAAAGCTGGCCCACGTGGCACTCCCACTCCCTGCGGCCTCACCTTCCCACAGGTGAGACCACAGAGGGAGAGAGGATGCCTGGGTGAGGAGGCGTCAGTGAGTAGGACCGAATGAACAAAGGTTCCAAACCAGGGCCTCAGATTGCAGCATCCTGCAAGGCCCTGGAACTTGGCCAGCCTGATGAACCCAGAGCCCCTCAGAACAGAGATGAGCAAGAATGCATGGCACCCCCACAGCCACCCGACACCCTCCTGAAGAGGGGCTAGGAGCATGAGGGCCTCAAACGGCCGTGCCCTCCACCCGAAAGAGACCGAGCTTTCTGAAGAGGTCCCCCGGTTGCCGCAGTTAAAGTTTACTGGGCTCAGAGGACTAGGGCTCCAGTGAGCCCAACCCTGTTACAGGTCGGCACAGAGGGACCGTCTACCAAGTGTAACAGACAGACTCCTCGGCAGCGAAAGCACAGCGTCCACAAACTCTGATCAAACCAAGGACTGTGGTGTGAGAGGTGCACAACACATGCTACCAGAAATTCAAGAAGAAACAACAAAAATCATTATGGTGGTTAGCAAAGCTCTTCCAGTTTTTCATAGATCAAATAACAACCAACGAGGAATGAAAAGCACACTGATTTGAGGTTTGTTATTTGCTCTTGGCCACAGGGTAGCATCGAAGTCCGTTCCGCTTGCCCTAACCTGTGGCCAAGGGGAAGGCACGTGGCTGCGATTGTGTGGATCTGAGACAATGGCTGGGCCAGGAGCAGCGGGCATGTTCTCCTACCTGGAGAGGTCTGTCTCTTGGGAGTTGCTCGCGTGGGGAAAGCAGCAGTCCAAGGCCCCGGCAGGATCCGGCTCGGTCCCCTCTCCGACATCAACAGTGCCAGGGCAGCCGTGCAGGCTCTGAGTTGCTGTCAGTGCCTGGCTGCACACCCCGGCAACTCCCCTGACCTGCTGTGTGGGTTCAGCTCTCCGTGCCTCAGTTTCCTCCTCTGTGAAATAGAGACAAGAACAGTTCTTACCCCGGGGGTTTGGGGGTGTTCAGTGAGTCAGCATTTGTGAATGCTTAGAACACCACCCAGCTCATGGCTGGTTCGATGCATTTGTTGATTATCTATTAATGCCGTCGTCAGAAAAGTAAAGCTCAGTAGTCAAGGACGAAACAGGGCAAACTGGGAGGAAAAAAAAGGAATTTGAAACTACAGCCACTGACAACTGGGAAAATAGTTTGCTGATGGCTCCCCATCAAAGCTTTACAGGGAAAAACACACACGTGCCTAAGCTTGGTTATTAAATAGGAATTAACGAAAATGAGTGAACCCAGTTCAGTTCAAAATCTTGGGGTCAATTAATAAAGACTCATTAATTTGTACATGAAAGCTCCCCCACTCAGAGTGGTTCTAAGGAGCATGCCCGCCGGTGAGAGGCTAAGGACACCCAGACCCCGAAGGCACGCAGGCCCGGGCCCAGCTGGGCTCCACAGAGCCGGAAGCCAGAGCAAGCGTGTGAGGGCTCCCAGCAGCCTCTGGGTCCTGGCCTCCACCTCTCCCGCGTGTCATCCTTTCTCATTACACAGCAGCCCCCTCCTCGCAGTGAGGGGCACAGCCCCTGGCAGGCAGAGTGGACACTGCCTTTGGCTCCCACAAAGGGGGGCTCCTTCTTCTTCATGACAGATTTAAAGGCATTTCAGTGAAAGGCTGGGGTGGCCCTGGCTCGGACACCTCCCCCAGATCAGCTGTGTCCAGGGGGCAGGTGACCATGGCTGGCCCATCTTGGGACAGGAGACCTGATCACAGGAAGCAGCTCTCGGACCCCTGTGGCCAGGTTCAGCTGGGAAGAGTTGGGTTCTGGCCCAAGCAAAGACACAGAGCAGCTGGACTTCCTGGATGGTGGGAAAAAGTGAAGCCAAGGAAAACATTAACCAGGATGGATGAGAACCTGACTTAAAAGCACAAAAAGAAACACCTACTGAGTGGCCCGAGGCCTGAGTCTTTGGAAAGGGCCTCTGTGCACCCCCCATGCCTTACAGGCCCTGTGCACCCCCGACCCCAACAACCATGGCACCCAGGAACCGAGCCGCTCGTCCTGTCTGCCCGCGCCGGGTCCCGTCCTGTGCCCACAGCGCACCTCTCCCCACTGCCACGGCCCTTACGCGGCCGGCCTCCCCTCTTCCAGGCAGCAGTGCCATGCGTCTCCAAACCCCTCCTTTTCCCTTACTGGCACGTATCCCCCTGTACTGGACTGACTCTTGTACCTATTTATTTCATTAAGCTGTGAGTTAGTGCCATCTTTTTCATCTTCCCTGGTACCTAGCTCATATCCAGACCCACACGAGACATTCTGTATGGAGAGAGTGGCTGGATCTCTAATCAGCCGCGGGCGACCCCACAGCCCGCCACCCTGCCTCTCGTGCCCTTCAAAACACCTTTATCTCTTGGTGCTTCTTGACCAGTTTTTTATGTTAACTTCCAGCTGTAATTCTGATTCATGCCAAAAGCGACATCCGCTGCTCTGGGAGGACAAGGAGGAAATGAGTGTGCAGAAGGATGCTCCCCTCAGAGCTCACCTCTAGCTCAGCTGGGTCTCCACGCTCTCCGAGCGCGTGGGGAAGATTCCGCGGCTCGTTCCCAGGACTTGGGGCGTCCTCTCCTACGCCAGCACTTTCCGGCTTTCAATTCACTTCTATACCATTATTTACAGGCTCAGGTGTCGGTCACCTGGCCTCATTTGTAAAGAAATGCCACGTGTGAAATTGTTCAGATTTTAATCGGTATCCGCTTTCCTGTTTGTATTAATCCATTTTCACAAATGGCACAAATTCTCACAAATGTTTGTATTAAACCACCCTCACAAACGGCAGGGTTTTTCTCAGCATAGTGAGAGTCTCTGGCCACCTTAACGGGTAGTGCCAAATGTGTGCATTTGACCTCATGTTATGTAGAGAGAGGCCATTTTGGCTTAAAAATGCCAAGTGAATTAATGGGGTTGGTTAATGATTAATCTCTCTCCCAGTGACATTCAACATTCCGATGGCGTCCCTGTTCCTCTGACACAAGTAAGTTCAGACTAAGTTGATTATCCAGCCTACTGGTCTGCAACTGCTCAGTCATTAGCATGCAAATTACCGCCAACAAGGAACAGGTGACAATGACTTCCCTTCCTGTAGGTCATATGGTTAGAAGGAAATCAAATGTGTTTCTGTTTAAGGACATTTATTTTGGGAACCAGTCTAACTCACTGAGGGGTTAGACTGGTCTTTTGAATAGCCTTCTATTTTAAGCACAGTCGTAGAATTTTAGAAGCAAGCTTTAAAAACTGCCTGGAATGTGACGTACAGGTAAGCCTTAGAGACTGTCTATCTCTCCTTGCTTGTTGTGTCTATTAGGAAGCTAAAGGTTAGAGACGGAACAGAGCTGCAGCCCCTCGGGGGAGGTGGGGTTCATGGGTTGGAGGGAAATGACAGCAATCGCTACCACCCCACTGCTGTGTCTCAAAGTATAACGTCAGCACCCACCTGTCCCGTCAGCAGGAACTCTAGTCTTTCACGAGGTCCCACCCCCAGACACCTCCTGGGGGTCCTCAAGGAGGCTGGGTTTCCTGCAAATCGGTCTGGGATGCCCTTGGCTCCTCGCGGCCACCTCCTGCAGCGCCTGTCAGACTTCTGTCCTGCTCGGCACCGTCTCTGCAGGGGTCCCGCTAGACCCCATTCTGCGGGGCTCTGCTGCGTCCAGCTCGGCTGGCGCCCGGGGCCGGCTCTGCTCTCTGCTTCACAAAGGGCAGTTCCTCTTCCCTCTTCTCACCTGCGGACGGGCCACAACCCAGGAGTGTCTCCAGCTGCCCGCCCAGGTGCTCACTGCTGCGGAAACAGCCGTTCTGGGCCCTGCAAATCATCTGCCCCTCGTGCTGAAAAGCAACTTGTTCTCAGCTGAAAACCAAGCCAAAACAAGCCGGACAAAGAAAGGGGGTGCGTTTGTGCCACGGCCCGGCCTGCCTCCATGTGCACCCTCGCTGCCCAAGCAGCCCCACTCCCGCTCCTCCTACAAGTCCCGAGCCCCAATTTCTCCTAGCGCAGAGGGGGATAAGGCCTCCCTTGGCGGGTTCAGAGCCCAGCTCAATCCTGGTTCAGCAGCGCCAGCTTTCCTAGAGGCTGAAAGTGGGAACACGCATTCCCCTCCTGACCCACCACGATGCGGGGCCCTCCTCCAGCCGGGCGTCTCAGGAGGACCCTGATGAGGCCGGTAAGGGCGCAGCTCCGTGCGGTGGGCTCCCGGTCTTATACGTGGCCCTAAAGCAAAGTCATTACAGAGAAAAATCAGTGTAAGAATGGGGGGTGATGGCAAGGGTAGGGCCGGGGTCCCCTCGTTCCAGTCATGTCAAACTGCAGCACACTGCGTCCCTGGGACCGGAGAGCAAGAACATGTTCCGGAGAAACTGCGAATCCTCACGAGGACTCAACTTCATCATGCATGCTTCCGATACTGTCATTTAAACAGAATGTCTGCTTATCAAAGCCTCTCTGGCTCACACTATCCCCGATGGAAAAGTAATGGCAGCAATCCTGCTGTCATTGTGGGGTCGCTGTGCTTCTTCCCCTGCACGGCCCCCCGGACTCGCTGTCAGTGCGGCTCCTGGGAATGTGGCTGGCAGCGAGCCAGCCCACGGGACACGGTGCCTCTCCGTGTGACGCACTCCAGACACGGCCGACACGAGGTGTCTTTGAAACCCTCACTTCTTTCTCTTTCGGGGGCTGGGTGCACTCCTGTTTGGGGGTGTCCTCGTCAGCCCACACTGTGCCCGAAGAGAGGAGCCGCTTGCTGGGGTGGGTGTTTCTGAAGTTCTGATCAAAGCAAACCGAAGTCAGGATAGTGGGTGAGAACGGGACACCCCAAATTCAGGGCTAAACTGGGGTGGGAGCTGACCCAAAATTGGTAAAACTGTTTAGGATAGACATTGACTTAGAAGATCTTTCTCTGTTCAAAAGCAGAAAGAACGGACTAGAAAAATCTAAGCAAGACCTGCTAAAGATAAATACATAACCAGGAAAAAAAAGAAAAATGTTATAGCTAACAATTAAAATGCCAAAACCAAGCGGACATACTCAGTAACCTCTTTGCCGACAGGTCTGCGAGGAGCATGTCAGGGAACAGGTGAGAAGCAAAGCGTGTCCAGGATCTGCGGGACCTGTCCTCGGGCTCCCTGCACCAGACGGGGTGCCTGGGGCTGTCCTGACTCCGGGGTGGTGGCTCCACACCCCTCCCTGCCACACACACACAGGACGGAAGGAGCAACCCAGCCCACAGAAGCATCTGGCCTACTGACTGTGCCCCCCTAGTGAAGATAAATGGGCATTTGGCCAGTCCAGTCTGCCCCTCACGGCCTGATGAGTTCTGCTTACATTAAAAAAAAAAACAAGGCCGCAGACGGTGTGCAGTGGTCATGCCCTGCGGTGACGCTGAGCGCCCCGACCCCCTGGAGGGCATCTTAGTCCCATGATGTCCAGTTCTGATCAATATGCTCTCTGTAACAACTATGTCACATTTGTATTCGTGTGACTATCTAGGCCGATGCCTACGCATACACTGTGTCTGTATGAAACGTCTAAGAGAACACAAAATTATTTTTGGTATATGTTTCATTTAACCCTTTATGTAACTCTTTAATGCACTTAAGACCATTCTTGTTTTACAGAGCTGGTGACTGATGTTCAGAGAGGCTGAGTGACTTGCCTGAGGTCACATGGGTAGCCACTGACAGAGCTAAATAGATGAACCCAGCTTGGTGGGACTCCAGCGTTCTCGCTCAATCCCCAGGTGTTAATTTATGCAAAAAAGACTCCATCCCACTGATGGATATGATCTCATTTTAACATACAAACTTGAAAACAACTTCCCTTGTCAACTTAGTGAAGAAAGTGGGAATGAAATTCAGGAGGTGGTCTGTAAACCCCGGAAACGAAGAAGAAAACAGAGGAAGCTGGGGTCAGAAGGTTGGTCAGCCCTCAACACCCCGGTGAGACCTGATCACTCAGATGACCGGAGACCGCGGGCTGGCCACCCTGAGAACGGGGGTCGTGGCGCCACTCGCTGAATACACCCTGTGGTGAGGGCATCGTGCCTTCCACTGCCGAGAGGTCAGCCATACAGGTGAGACCCCAGACCATACTGAGTTTTCTAGGGAAATCAGAAGTGAATGGAAGTAACTTCTCTGAGGTGCAAAGCTGTGGTTCCTAAGGTTTGTGATCAGATGCTGTGTTTCAGACCATTGGCTACCAGACGAGGAAGCCCTTGGGCAGGGTGGCAGGAGAGTCCAGAGGTGCACCTGGACAGTCGGTTTGCATCAGGTGCTCATGGCAGCATTTCACTTAATAGCTTCAGGCTGGGAACAAGAGGAGAGAATGAACGGATTCAGTGCGCCTTGTGCACAGAATGGGACAGTACACAACGGGGAGAAGGCTGCCGGCATCAACGTGGTTCGATCTTAAAAATGTAACTTTGAATAAGAAAAATGAAGCTCCAGGAGACAACATAAGTACGATTTAGGTTGCAACAAGTTAAAACATGCATGTTTAAGGAACACATATACAGGTGGTAAAACTAAAATGCCGGCAGCGAGCCCGAATCTCAAAAAGCAAGGAGGGCGAGAGAGGAGGAATATCTGACACAGCACACGGGGCTTCAGAGACCTCCGCGGGGGCGGACGCACAGGCTACGCAGATGGGCACACGCTGGCGCACCCGTACCCACGTCATGATTGTGATTAGGTGCGGGGTGTGTCCCTTCTGTGTGGTGACGTATTCCTCTGGCGCCACAGACGCACCTCTGCTCAGGACACCCACGCACCCATCTTTGATTCATTCGCTTTAGCAGCAGAAAATTGGACTTAGACTCCTGGTCTCCCAAAACCATGACGGGATTTTGTGCCTTCAGAGTTCAGTATGAGAGAACACTACTGTTCCGGCAGTCCGCTGTTCTGTTCTGTGTTCCTCAGGGATATCTGATGGCCTACGCACTGGGGCCAGAACTCACAGACTCCCTGAGAAGGTGAGGGTACGTGTGGGGACAGAGGTGGACGGGGCATAGGTATTTTATAGTCACTGACAGCTTGGGCACAGACACTTTATTTTCTGCAATAAAATAATAGCACTGAGGAATGAATAAATGAATGAGACATGACTAAAATTCCTAACAGGAGGAAGGCAGCCTGACCCCCAGGCACAGCCACAGGGTGGGACTCTGAACTGTCCCCAGAGAGGAGAGATCTCTGAAGCCTGCCACGCACGGGATTGCTTATATGAAGTCATGATGGTCAAAAAGAGGCAGAAAGAAACCAACACTATGATTATAATTCTACGACTGTCACATCGATAATGAAAAAGTCAGGGAGGAATTTAGAATTCAGAATTGGTTCAAAATGAGTATATTTTCTGTATGTCTTTTTTTACCTCCTTCAAAGTGCTTTATTTTCCCAATTTTTTTGTACTCTTTCATTTTGAAATCATTTCAGGCTTCCAGTAAAGTTGTAAAAATAGTAGAAAGACCTACCGTATATACCTCCACTCCAGTTGTTAGCATTTTACAACTCTTAGTTTACTGCCTGTCTATATGTAATTCATATTATTTTTTCTGAATACTTGAGAATAACTGGAGACATTGTCACCCTTTCTGCTAAACACCTCAGTGTGTTTCCCTAAGAATAAGGCCTCGTTCTTACATAACCACATTATAATGATCAAAATCAAGCAAATATCCCTGATTCAATATAATTATCTAAGCTTCAAACACTACTCATTTCTTCCAGTTACCCAACAAGGTTCTTTATGGAAAAAAAAAGAATTCTGGCTCAGAGTTCAATCCAGGATCACACATTGTCATGTCCCTTTAAGCCATCTTTTAATCCAAAAAACATTTGTACTTTTTTCTTACTAGACTTTATTTCGTAGAGCAGTTTAAGGACCACAGAAAAAGTGAGCAGAAAGTATATATTTGTAATATACTGCCTGCCCCCCGCACCCCCACAGCCTCCCGCTGTCAACACAGCAAGCGGGGACGGTTATCACAGTTGATGAGCCTCCACTGAGACATGCCACCTGAAGTCCGCGGTCGGCGTGACTGTTCCCTCTCGGTGGTGTGCCTTTTGTGGTTCTGTGCAAATACATAGTGACGTGTACCCACCACCCTGGTATCATACATGCACCATTCTGTATCCACCATGGTGAGTGTCATCTAGCATCACATAGTTTCATTGCCCTAAACAGCCTCTGTGCACACCTGTTCATCTCTGCCCCACTCTGAACTCCTGGCAGCCACTGACCTGTTTGCTGTCACCGTAGTTTTGTCTTTCCCAGGATGACATACAGCTGGAGACATGCAGGATGTAGCCTCTTCAGACCGGCCTCTTCCACTGGGTATTATGCGTTTAAATTTCCTCCCTGTCTTTTCATGGCTTGATGCTCATCCCTTCCTAGTGCTCAGTAATGTTCCACTGTCTGGATGGGCCACGTGCTGCTTGTCCATCACCTGCTGGGGGGCATCCTGGTGCTTCCAAGCTTTGCCCAACAAGCACAGCAGCTGTGAGCACCTGTGTGCAGGTTGTTGTGTGGACGTACTTTTCAGCTCTTTTGGGTAAAGAGGAATGTGGTTGCTGGGTCACAGGTAAGAGTGTGTTTGGAGCTGGGAGAAATCTCCGGACTGCCTTCCAGGCGGCTGCTGCCGGCTGTGTCCCCACCAGCCCTGGTGAGCGCCCGCTATTCCAGGTCCACCGGCACGTGGGGCTCCCAGGGCACTGGGATCTCACCATTCTAATGAGGTGTAGTGGTGAAATGTTTCTACCAACATGTTTAAAAACCTAAAAATCCCTGCCCATGAGTCACGTCTCTGGGCCTGGACTGGCGGCAAGAGTGATTGCATCACAGTGGAGCTGTGTGCCAAGCTCGCGCTGGTGGGCGACCGTAACCGCCCGGGAACAGCATAACCAGCTCCGTCTTTATTCCAGGTTGAGCCCAGTACACACAAGTTACCCACATAGTTTAATATGAACTTTGGTGTTGGTTTTCCTTTGGTTCAAGACAAAACATAGACACATTTCTAAAATATCCTTATAATTGAAGCATGGGTATAATTCATTACCTTAATTATTTGATAATTCACACTATAGAGCCATCAAAAATCATTCGAGCAGTATTACTAATAGCTCTTATTTCCTGAATGCTTTGTACATTGCCGAGCACTATTCCAAGATTCTATTGTAATTTTTCTCCCAGAAGCCCCTGGGAGGAAGGTGCCAGCGTGGTATTTCCTGGGCTCCAAGATGCTCATTTCTGAGGTCGGGGTTTGCCTACAGTCGGTGCTGTCTCGTGGACATTGTTATGTCGACACAGATGTGACTCTATCTGTGCACAACCTGGACTAAAAGCCTTTTGCTGGTCCACCAGGTAAGATCAGGAAAGTACAACGTCAAGACTTGCAGGATGTCTGGAAGATGACAGTGGGACATTCTCGTGAGAAAGGCTCCACCTTCCCACACCCCGGGTGGCCCAGGGGATGATACCGTTGAGAGAAAAACATGGGCATTGGCAACTCCAACTTGAAAGTGATTCAGACAAACGACTCTGAACGTGACCAAGTTTTAGGAAAGATTAAAAAATGTAAGCATAAGCGTGAAAAGGAATTTCTAATAAATAAATAAATCTGAAAGAACTCTTTCAATAATAGGAAACACAGACTTAAATGTTAAGCAGTCTCGTGTCACAGTCCAGTCGTCAGTGTCCCTGTCCTTCTGTGGTGGTGGGCAGATGGACGTGCACCTTCTCCCCATGACAGTCTGTGACACACTGGATGGTCCCCATCATTCAGGTGAGAAAACAGAAGCTCTTGGTGGTCAAACGACCTACCAGGCAGGTAAGTGACGGAGCAGGACCTGCTCTCCACATCCCAGTTCTTAGCAGGTCTGCACCACACCTTCCAGAGCTCAATTTTTGACATCCCAGAGTCAACTCCACTTGCCGCGAGAGTCGCTGGTGCGGAGAGCTCACACCCAGCCCGCTGGCTCTGTCCGGAGGCGCCGCCGGTCAACACCCGCGCTCAGGCCAGTCAGGAAGGTGACGGAGGAGGGGACCACAGTCCTCGGTTCTTTCCACGCACGGGACTGTTTGCAGTTGACACAATGGATTCTTTCTGTCTCTTTGAAGAAATGGTCATTATCTCAGACACGACCTGGGCCTGAGGTCTTTTTGTGAGGTTTCCAAATGAAAAATCAGAAGCAATATCAAACCATGCAAGATAATGAAGATGTCTGTGTGGATGGAGTCAGGAAAACATACAGACAAGATACAAATTTGAGGGAAGAGCAGAGTTGGGACAAACGTAAGCAGAACATTCTCCGCTTTCCCCCTGTGGTGCCCCCCACCCCGAGCACTGCCCCACATGCAAGCACATCTCCTGTTGTTGCAGCCCCGATGGTGACGGTGCGGGCCCCCTACACGGCTCAAAGACTCTTTCTTTTGCTTATTGCTCCTCATAAATATGTTGAATTGTTTGAATTAAACTGTATTTCAGCCAGCTTCCCCCAAATATAACATTTCCTGCTCTCACAAGGTAGTCGCCCTATTTATCCCAGAACACATTCAAGGAAAACATACTTCTGGTAGCATTTTCTTATTTTGCTGAAAGCAGAATGGACAATAACGGACATCCAACCTAATTAGTCCATTAACATAATCACATCAAACAATATACGGCGGCACTTGACAACAGGAAACTGGGTAAATCAGCGCAAATGATTTTAGCCCCACGCTTTATAACTAGACCAGAAAAATAGGAATGGCTTAAACGCTGTCAGATGCATTTACTACAGCTGTTTCGGTTATGAGGCTGGAACTGTTAACATCAAAGAACGCCTCCATTTACCTCCATCTTCAGATGAGCCAGAAGTTTGGGCGCACCTGTTCTCCTGCTTCGGTGCTTCTCCCCCACCTCTGTGCTGACCGCAGGTGCCCTTTAGCTTCCAGCAACATTCCTGAGCTAGCATGCTACAGCGAGAAGTTCTGCACAGGAAAACGGCTGGCCCTGCCCGTTTCAAGAGCTCAGGACCCAAGGCATAAAAGACAGAAATTTTCCAAGTTCAGCTTGGCTTGTATTTTTTTTTTTTTTTTTGAGAGGGCATCTCTCATATTTATTGATCAAATGGTTGTTAACAACAATAAAATTCAGTATAGGGGGGTCAACGCTCAATGTACAATCATTAATCCATCTCAAGCTTGGCTTGTATTTTTGCACCAGACTTTTCCCAGGAACCTGCATGGAGTCACCCCGCCCAGCCCCTTCCCCTAAACCAGTTTAGGCGGTCTGCAATTATAGGCCATTTTCTTAGTGGGGACAGGAAATGTAATACACAGATGGTACGTTAGCGACAACCCAGGGTTGACAGGCAAGACGCAGAACAACTGGAGAACAGACGCTAGAGGGACGGCAAACACCGGTGTGGGCACGAAGGACCCGGGGTCTGCCCGCAGCGGCGGTCGCCTGGCCTCTCCACGCCTCAGTTCCTCCGTGTGACGTGGGAACGATGGGCCTGGCTCGTCGCACTGCTGAGGGAAGCAGGTGAGACGGGACAGGTGACCCGTGCCCGGCCTGCAGTAAACTGTCCAGCAGAGGTTAACTGGCCCGAACAAGAATGGCCGGGCGGCCGTTACAGGACTAAACTCCAAGTGGTTTGTGGGGGTCTGGCCTGAGGCTGGGACGCTGCTGCTCGGCTCCGCCGGCCCCTGGAGCGGCCCACCTCCCGCACGCACCTTGCAGAAGGGCAGCTCCCGGGCAAGGCCATTCCTGGCTCTTTTTCCAGTGCTCACCTCAGTTTGTTCCCGGCACCTCTCGAGATCTCGCTGCCGGTCTCCCCAGCTGCTGCCTGAACACCCCTCAGGCTTGCCTGCTCCCTCTGGGGCTCGGGGCTCCTTCCAGCCCCTCCGCGGCTTGCACGGTTGCCCAGGGCTCAGTTTAGTTCCCTCTCTTCCCGCCTTCCCCACCGTGAGGCTGTGCTTCTCACAGCGCCTACCTGCCCCTCTCCGGTCCAGGCGCTCCTTGCCACTCCCTTTGCTGTCTGTGCTGCTTGAGTCATTTCTCTCCCTGGGCCGGAAGCTTCCCGAGGGCAGAGCCTGCGTCTGTGCGTGTCCCAGGTAGTGCCCCACCCTATGGGGTGCCACGCCCATGTCACTGCTCCCTTTCCCCAGAACTGCGCTCCCGCAGGGGCCCTGCAGCTGCTGGCTGCTCTGTGAGACCCCACACGTGGCTGGACCTGTGTGGGCACAGGGGCGATGCACCTAGATCCCTTGGGGCACCCGTTCCCGCGCTGTGCCTGGAGAGGCAGAGAAAGACAGACAGAGGGAACAAAGGTGCGCATGACAGACGTGCAGGGAGAAAGGCGGTGAGAGGGAGCCCTCGGGGCATCTGACGGCTTTCCGGATCGCGGGCACCATGAACAGCCCGCTGCGTGCAGGCCTCAGGGCTCCACAGTGCTGTGCCCACCCCCAGCTTCACCCTAAGCCACAAGAGCTGTTCCCCTTTACTTGCGACCAAATGGTTTTAATGAAGACAACTGCAGGCTCAACGGAAGTTTTGACTCTGTGATATGTATGACATCTTGTATGAAATCAGGCCCGAGTGGTGCGAGCAGTGGCCTCTGGGCCTCGCAGCGCCAGTCTCCACTGCACGTTGCACAAGCTCCTCTTGTGAACACACTGGTGTTCTTCCTGCACTGTTGTGTTGGCACAGCCAGTGTGGTCTAGGAAGCGCTCAGGCCCTGGGTAAATGGAGAAACCACAGGTAGTAGCTTGAGGCCTTGAGGCCAGCTCGTGAGGCCAGCTAGTAAAACAGGTTCAGTGAAGCCACACCAGCTGGATTCTAGGAAAAATAGCTGATGGCAATGCAGGTTAGGTGAAAGCAGGCCAGCTAGCTTCTAGCCGGGGGGCACAGGTGACCCACAGTTACCCAAAGGTCATGATATACTCTTAACATACTAAAAATCATGCCCCTTGGCACTGTGACAGTTGCAGGCCTACCACGTCAGGGCACAAATAGCTCCTAACCCGCCATAGGGCTCCCAGAAAATCCCACCTATCCCGACGAATATACTCCCCTGCAGCTTTAGGACCCCCAACCCGAGCCCCACCCTGTTGCTCACCCTGGAGCGTGCCCGCACCCCTTCCCCAGGGTGTACTTCGCTTGAATAAACCCTGCTTCCTTGGCACCTGCCCATCCATCAGAGTCAAGGACCCTCTGCTGGGCTGAGGTCCCAACTGGCCAGCAGGGAGACTGGCTGGGAGACCGGCCAGGCAGGTCAGCCTGACAACGATGTGATTTGCTGTTTGCCTGCCTGTAGACCGCGGCCGACTAGGGGTTCTGTGGAGGCACGGGGCCTGTGGGCTGCCCTCTACGGCCTGAGCTCCTGTGGCGTGCAAGACTCCATTGCTATTCCCATCTGTAAATGTCAAATGGGCATTTCTCAGGTCTCCACACTTGGAGGTTGGCAAGAATGTGCCTCATTCTGCTCACCCTGGTGCCTTTGGAGGGCACATATCTGCCATGGAAGAAAATGCTGTCCTAGAAGCAGCCCTGAAAGAGGGGAGCAGGTCTGGTTGCCCATTATTTTATGTCCTTTGGACTCAGAGAATTCTCCAGTGCCGCTTTCCTTGCAAATTATTTTTTAGTGATAACCAAAGAAAAATAGCAACAGCTTGGTAATAAATCGATGAATAATTATTGATGATTTTAAAATCCTAATATCAGTGATGCAGAACAAGAGACCATAACAGATATGAAAAACACCATTTTAACATGTTTTTTTGAATGGGGCATAGCAGAAGCTCTCTACCCTTTTTCTAAGCCAAATGTTAGCTGAAATGTTAAGTTTAAAATAGGTTCTAACCCAAAAATGCATCCACTGTGGTGGATGCATCATACATATTATTAACTGGGAGAAACTGTAATGCTTATGGGCTGGTTGGGGGTTCATCTGGCAAACAAAGTAACCCTTCATTGGATACTCTTTCTGCTCCTGGGCCTTTATGGGAATTACTGCTGACACACCTGCTTCTGCGGAGGATGGATTTTATTACTGCCCTTTTGCATTTGGGGAAATGGAAGACTGCCCAGAGTAACGTAGTCGTAGCTTGAAATTGGCTGCAGCGTGTTTATACCGTAGGTATTGGTAAATGCCGCGAATCAACCCTCGCAACCCCCCAGTGGCCAGGTGTTCAGCATTCAGCAGCACGCCGCTGGCCAGCAGCCCCTAGGCTCTAGTGGCCTGAAATCCCAGTGGCACGAAAGGCCAGCTAAACAGCCTAGCCCTCCTTCTCTCCCCATCATTTTCTGCAGGGGCTGCCACCCGGGAGCATCAGGCAGGCGGCTGCCATCCGCCCCAGAGCCCACAGGCAGGGCCACCTGTCGGGGAGAAGCAGCCATCAGCAGAAGCAGCCTGGACCAGCATCCTCAGAGGGAGCCACGCCAACATCGCCAGGGCCCTTGTTAGAAATTCATGTCCTCAGGCTCCTCCCCTGGGGGGGACAGTAGGAACTCTCCGCCGAGGCAGAAGTGTGCATTTTAACAAGCCCTCTGCGTGAGCCCCATGCTTGCTTGACTTTGAGAATCACCATCTAAGCAGTAGTAATGGGGGTTGCGGCCAATCTGTGAAATGAAACTCTGCATTTCAAAATGAGATGCTCAGAGAGGACTGGAAAGAAGCCGGACTGGAGTGCGAGACGGCAGGGCGCTCGATTCAGGAGAACATCTTGAATTCTGTGAAGCTTTGCTGACTTTGGGATCCTGGGTGGGGGCAGGAGCTAATTAGATTCTGTACCGGACGTCACCGTGCCTGTACATTACTCAGCACTGTACACGGGGGAGTTTGCCAGATCCAGCCGCCCGCCCATGTCACCGATTCATCCATTCACTGAACAGCGGTGTTGAGGTACTGCTGTGATTCAAGTGTTTTGCACAGAGGAAAAACAGAAGTAAGTCGCTTTCCTCATCATAAATAATTCATGCCCTGGAGCAGAAAATAGGCAAAACATAACCCTGCCACAATGGTACAAGATACAGAGGTCTGAACTGAGTAAGTGCCACCCGACTCAGAGAACAGCCCCACCTGCCCTAGCCGGGCAAGCTTTCATCTAAATCTCATTCTCTTCTTATAAATAACCCTGCAAACTATGATTCTCTCCATTATTCTGAGGAGAAAGCAAAAGCCCGGGGAGGAAACATGGTAAAATGACTCTGCTAAGAACACCCAAGCCTTTAAAGAGCAGTGCCAGGCTTGAAGGCAGGCTTTCTGCAGCTAATTGCAGTTCCCGGCTCTCGGTGCAGTGGGGGCCTTGGCCTGGGTCCTTATGTGGTTTGTGGCATTAATATTAATAGAAAGCAAATAAGACAATGCCCAACCTTTCACTTTAGTTCGAGCAACTCTTAAAAGAGCGCCACCATTTCTTATTAAAGCAGCAGCCCATGTTTTGAGAAAAGCAGACAGAGAATGGGGCTTCTTTTTCAAAGTTAAATCCACATTTTAAAAACATGATAGATTCCTTCTCGGACACACTACCAACAACTGATAGCCTGGCATACAATTCTTGGACCTGACCGCTCTGCACAGCCAGGGATCGCCTCTACCTGCAGTTCTCAGTGGTGAGCACAACTGCAGGCCAGAGCCAGAGAAGTTCAGCTTCGCAGGGGACTCTGCGGTGGGGCTGCGTATCGATGCAGATGCAAGATAGAATTCTGTTCCGTTAGAAATTCCGTGCGAGGCGCCATGGTGAGATGCATTCCAGACTGACCCACGGTGGTCTCCCTTGGTATCTGTGGATAATTTTGCTACAATCCAGGAAACAGCAGTGGGTATTGGCTGGCCCCACTGGTCAGAGCGTGATCGCTATCGCCCGCTTTACAGGGCACGTGGCGGGTGCTGGACAGCTGCTCCCCCCAGCCTTGCTTAAGAGTCCATGTGACCAATCTGTTTATAGTACGAAGCCCAGCTGGATAGCCGAGACCCTCCAGGAAAGAGTACTCCAAAGACTTCATGCAAAATAATATCCTTATCAGCTCACTGGCCACGGTGTATGCCGGGCAAGACTGGAAATCTCCTGCATGGGATTCTGGGCTTAAATCTTTTACCAGCAGTGTAACCTTGGGCACTCAATCTATCAACAGGCTCACAGAAGTCCCAAAAATGTAGCAATGGGCTCACAGGCTTGTGGGAGCCGTGGGGTGAGTAGGCCGGCATGACGCTGCTGGGCCCCCAGGCGGCTAGATCCACCCCTGCTCTTCCGGCTGCCCTGTTCTCACGGGCCGCCCTCCCTCCCATGTGCCTGCTCCTTTGTGTGGTGTAAACGGCCCAGCTTTGACATGCCATCGATGCTGCCAGATCCCAGTCCTGCCAGCTGCCCAGCCTTTCCCCACAACGTGCAGGCGAATCAGGATGGTGAGAACTGAATGAAGCCAGAGCTGGGTCTTCTCCATATTTCATTCCCGAGTCACATCTCTCAGGTCCTCTCTCTTGTTGCCAGGTTCAAAGGGTAGACACCGGTCCATGGAAGGTCGGCTGTGGCAAACACCACAGGGTTTGCACAAAGAATGGACGCACAGCCGACCCACGGTGTCAGGAAGCTACAGCGTCCGCTTTCCCAACTGCTTCCGTGTCACCCAGAGACAGGCCTGGGACCCCAACCTGGGGCAAAGGGGCAGAGAACATGGTCATGCTTCTGCGGCGTGGAGAAAAGCTGGTGGTGTGTGAGTAAGCATTTTGAGTTAGAACTAAATAAAAATGCTTGGTGATCAGTTTCCATGGTTGTGCCATGAATAGAGTGAATTCATTTATAGGAAACACAAAAGGGCTCTCAGAGGCTGCCGGGGAGGGGAGCCGTATTTCTTCTACTATTGGCCCCTGTGATTTCAGCGCCCCAGATCTGCTCAGGAGCCTGGGAGGTGCTGGTGGGAGTGGTGTCCCTCCAAATCTGAGCAGGTTTGAATTTCCTCCTAAGTAGGGAAGCTCCAGGTGTGAAGAAAGCCCCAGGTCCTCACTAATGAGCTCCAGAGACAGTGCGGCCGTGAGGAGGAGAGGGGGGCAGGCTCCTCTCCTAGGCCCCTGGATTAATTCTAGGGTCCTTTTGGTGGAGGAGGAACATGGGACAAGCATCATGATTCATTTCTCCTGCTTATGATGAAAAATGCAGACATAGAAATAGTGTACTAAGAACAGGAGGGGCTCCATCCTAAGGCTGAGACTGCATTTTAAAAGCCAGGGCGTTAGGAGGGGAGATGCCTAGCATACTTTATGGTGATCAGCTAATAACCGACCCCATCTTAGGGCAGGGCAAGCGGTCCTGACTGACTGATGTGTCCCCACTGCTTGAGGGCAACCACTGTCCTGGAGAAGAACAGGATCAAGAAACTCCTTGTGTTAAGTTTGTCTTACAGACTTATCTAGAGGACCGACTATGGATGGTGACATCAAACCAGAGATGGACATCGTGAGACCATGCATCAGCCTACGCTCCCCTGGCCCTTTGCCCCATTCTTGAAATCCTTAGAACCCATACCCTAAACCTTTAAGTGGCCCTCCTCTCCGAGGCGGCCCGCACTCCCGTCTGAGTGTGCCCTGTCTTATCGGATAAAATGTCTTGTTGCATAAGCCTATTGCACTTCATCTCTGAACTCATTTTCATGATGGACAAGAACTCACCGACCCCCACCTCCGGTAGAAAGTGACTTGGTCTCTGCTGTGTCATTCAGTTTTCTAGACTTAAGCACAAGTCTTCGTTCTCATTGTTCTACTTCAGACAAATAGGGGGGTGCTACTGAGAGCCCTGATTTGGGCTTGCAAGGTCCCGTCCCCTGGGTGACCCAGACAGGACTGCAGCTGTATTATTATGCTCTTTAGTAGCCTGTCTGAAAATCTCCTGTCCACCTTTGGGAAGTTCTTAGCACATAATCTCCCTCCACTCGGTGCTCTGAGGCTCCCCCAAATCCTGGGGTGGTGGGGGCTTAGTTCCCACACTGTGCAGATCCAAGCAGGCCCTGGAGGCAGGGGACCCTGGCTTCGGGAGCTGGCGAGGGGCCCGCCCTGTGCAGGGCAGGCGCTCAGCGGGCCTCCCGGGGCCCCCCTCTGCCCCTCCTCCTCTCTGCTGCCTGCACGGCTGCTGCCATTTGCTGCTACTCTCGCCTTAATTTAATTCCTTCCTACCTACACTCATCCAACCTGTTCATAAATCCTTTCTCCGTCAGAGTCCAGAGCCCTCTCCTAGGCTGGGATCTCACCACACATGCAGGGAGATCCCCCCAGATTGGACACTTTGGCCATGGGGAAGATCCTGCAGTGGCTTCCACCCTCTGAGCCCCCCGTCAGGTGAGAGGGTCCTGTTGGGACCTGTGAAGAAGACGGGCAGCAGAGATCAGCAGCGGGCAAGGTGGCCAGGGGGAGCCAGGAGAGACACTGGGAGCTGGTGAGTCTGAATCCAAGCCCCCCTGCACCTTACTTCCCGGGGGCTGGATCCCAGATAGCCGCCTCCACAGTCCAGCTACGTCTCCAGTGACTCGGTGGGGACAACCTCCCTCTTCCTCCACCTGCTCCGCTCATGGTCATGCCCCCTTGCCTTGAAAGTTCCTATTCACTTAACCTACCTATGCCTCAGTTTCCTCATCTATAAAATGGGTACAATAGGAGTAAGCACCCTGAGCTCTGGTTTCACACCTCCAGCTGCCTACACAGCGCCTTCCCTCAAGCACGAGAGGGTCTTCGCCTTACAGCGGCCAGAACAGAACCCTACAATTCCCACCTCCCAAACATGGCCCTTCCCAGCGCACCTCCGGGACTGCCACACACTTCACAGTTCATGCAGGTCACAGCGCTGTGGCTGTGCGACGTGACAAAGTCCTGTGTCTGTTTATTCAATCTTCTTTCAACACCACTTTTCAGTGTCAGGCAATCATCCCTCATGATTCAGAGAACGGCAGGTTGTGACTCGGGGTGTTAGATGGCTTGTCCAGGCCACAGATTAATCATTGCTGTCTTCCAAATGCCCCCGCCTTCATCCGTGTCACTACCCACAGAATTGCCTGGATGGGACTCCAGGAACTGTTCAGTCCTATCACCTCACGTTAGCCACATATTCTGCCCGAGGCCGCAGAGCTGGATGGCCAGTTCCCTTGATCCCCACACTCCTGGTCCCAGCCTGACGACAGGCCACTAGGCTCAGAGACCGTCCTGGCGGCGCGGGCTGGAGTGAAGGATGTGGGAAGTCCAGATTCCGCTCCCAGCACTGACTCCCATTCATGAGAACCACAGGCCTGGTTTCGAATTCTACCACATGATCCCTCCAGGACTTTCACTTGTTTCTCCAAGATGCTGCTTCTCGAAGCTCAGCCTCTGCCTTGAGCCTAGAGGATGACCTTCCTGAAGGCAGAGCAGAGCTGATCAGGCATCAGTGTTAAGGGGCAGTGTTGTACCAGCCCAGCCGGGCGCCTGCCTCCTTGTGTGACCAGCGTGTGGTTCCGGGCTTGCCAGTGGCTAAGTCAGCATGCTGCACTTCCATTGTGTTTCTTTTTTATTGGAATATAGTTGATATACAATATATTGGTTTCAGATGTTCAGCATAGTGATTCAATGATTGTCTACATTACTAGATGCTCACCAAGGTTAAGTGTAGTTACCCTCTGTCACCATACAAAGATATCACAATATTACTGGTTATATACTATAGGACATACTTCCATTCCTATGACTAACATACTTCACAGTTTGCAGTTTGTACCTCTTTATCCCCATCACATATTTCACCTGTTCCTCCGACCTCCTCCCCTATGGTGACCGAGAGTCTGCGGTCAGTGTTTCTAGGTCTCTTTGTTATTTGTTCATTTGTTTTCTTTTGAAGACTCCACTTATAAATGAAATCATATGGTATTTGTTTTTCTCTGCTGCCCTATTTCACTTAGCATGATACCCTCTAGGTCCAAGCACATTGCTGCAAGTGGCAGGATTTCATTCTGTTTATGGCTAAGTAATATTCATTGTGGATATGTGCCACATCTTCTTTGTCCAGTCATCTATCAATGGAAATTTAGGTTGCTTCCATATCTTGTCTACTTGTAAATAATGCTGTAATAAACATGGCTGTGCACATATCTTTTCGAATTAATGATTTTGCTTCCTTTGGGTAAATTTCCAGAGTGGACTCGGCACCTCTGTTCTGAATCATATGACAGTGGAAATCTGCAGGGTTCTGGGTAGCTAGTCATGCCCCAAAGTGTCTGACTTCCTTGAACTCAGGAGACCAGATGATGCCTAGTCCACCTCAACAGCGCTCCACACCTGGAGGCTGAATGGCTATTTACTGCCACAACAGCCATCTTTTTCTTAATAGTTTCCAGTCAATATTTTTGTGTGTTTTTACTTTAAAATATTCTGTCATTTTTTTGTGAATTCTGTTTCTTATAAGTAGAATATGGCTGAGTTTGAGAGTCTAAGCCGTTCAAAGTCTATATTTTTGTACTAAAGTCTTGAATCTTTTTATCCTGTTAGTGATATATTTAGGCCTAACTCTAACATTGCATTTTCTGTTTATATTTTTTCCTTTTTCTACCTTCCCAGCTTCTTGTTGGAGTGCTGAAATTTTCCTCATTCCTTTTTTGTCCTTCTAATCATTTGCAAGTTAGTGGCATAACAGTTAGTGATAACCAGGCAGTTACCTTGAATACCTGCAACATGTGCATTTAACACTTTATAAAGTTCATATCTGTGTTCTCCCCCAACCCTAATTAATTAGTAGTCATTTTTATGCTTTATTTTTTATAGTCAAATCTCATTTAGATTTGCCAACATGTTTTGCCATTTCTTTGCACACTCTTGTTACTTGTAATCCACACTTTCATGCATCCGATTGTCTTGCTACGGGACATGTCCTGTTAGTAAATGACCAGGTGACAAACACTCTCCGTCGCTGTCTGAAAATTTTTATATTTCATTCTAATAAGTTGCAGTGCATGGGGTCCTCTGTGGCTTCTGTTAAGAGCTCATCTTATGTCAAGAACATTTACTTTTTAATCTGGTTGCTTTAAAATATTCTTTTTGATTTTGGTTTTCTGCAAACAGTATGTTAGGTGTTTTATTTTGATGCTGTCGTTTTGGTTTTGCTTTTAATTTTTGTGCTTGAGGTTCAAAGAGATTTTAATCTGTACTTTGATGTTTTTCATCAGCTTTTGAAACTTCTGATCCACTTCTCTCAAGTGTGCCTTTATCCCGCTCTATCTTCTTTCCTTGAGGACCCCAAGTGCAGCCATGCCAGCGCTTCTCATGCGCCCTCTGTGGTGTCTACCTGCCCTGCTGGCGCCGCCCTCTGTCTCTCCGTGCTTCACTGGGATATTCTCTTTAGGTCTTCTTCTAAGTCACGAATTCTCTCTTTGGTTGTGTTTAACCTGCGGTTAAATCCGCCCCTTGAGGACTTATCATTTTGATTATATTCTGCATGTCAGAATTTACATACAATTTTTTTCTATTTTTCAGTTACAAGTACTCCACAAAATTCTCCATCTTGTTTTTTTTCTCCTTATATATGATAGGCCTAGGTATTTTAGAGTCAGATCTGATAGTACCAATAACTAAACCTCTGTGTATCGTGTCCACTGTCTGCTGTTTCTGCTGCATTTTGTCTCTGAGGTTGTGTCTTCTCCTAGCCTGGTAATTATTTACTGGTGCCAGGGTTTTGCTTGCAAATTTGTTTAAGAAATAATTTGAGCATTTTCTTATCTCTCCCAGAAAAGATTTATGTTTGTTTCCACCAACCCTGTAGGACTAATACCAATCTAGGATCCCTTCAAACCAGGTTCAAGAGCTGAAGCTGAAGTGATTCGGAGCTGAGCTCCATCCTCACGCCAGCCTGCTTCCAGCCGCCTCTCTCTTACCATGCAACCCCCGAGGGCTCCCCAGTGAGGGGAGCTTCCCCAGATTCTGTCACCCCTGTATGAAGGTCCAGCAAATGCTTCCCCAGCTTCTCAGCAATCTGAAGCTTCAACTAGATGTGTTTGTTTTTATTTTAGTATCTCGTTCAACTTTTATAGTTTCCTCTGCAAGAATATTGATCAAAATTTCCTAACTCACCATCACAGAGGCTAAGCTGTGTATTTTCCAAAATTATTTCATTATATTCATCCACCATTTCCCTGTCATTGTACTAGAACAACACCTCCATGTCCACTCAGCCTGACGTGTGGCCAAACCCTGCTCTCCAAATGCTCTGTAATGAACATATATTCATTTTAAAGTCAGTAAAAAGTTACTTACTTTACAAATAATCCCTCTCATAATCCTTTGGGAAAAAGTTCAGGTCTGTTTTTTTTATTGCAACTGAAGGATGATTTTGCTCATCTGCATTATGTGTGAGTAATGTTTACTCATCGCCGTGCACCCGGCACATGGCGGTTCACGACCATGAAAGCATTTACGTTCCCAACAACGCCAGAAGACAGAGACTATTACTAAATGCACTTTACAACTGAGAAACCTGAGGCGCTGCCGCTGTCAGTGACAGAACTGAGTTCAGACCAGGTGATCTGTCTTCCAAGCCCATGCTCCGTGCGGTCTGACTCCCAAACTCAAGCACCGCAAGTGCAGTGCCGGTTTAAAAAAGTGCTGGTGTAAAAGAAAGGTCTCCAGATTAAATAGGACCCTTTCGAATCTCCCAGAATTAAAAATAAATGTGGCCGGCGTGTATTTTGCAACATTAGTTGGTAAGACATTCTGTGCGCACCAAGGAATCTGTTCCCTGGGGCAGGACTCTGCTCTGAGTTGCGGCCGAATCCTCTCAATCCAGCCCCAGCTCCCCTGCGCACACAGCGGTGTCCTGCCTGCAGGCCCCTCCTGCCCCTGCACGTTAGCCCCCCCACCCCGGAGCGGCTCCTCCATCTCTGCGTGCTGCGGCCCCGGGACAAGCTTCTGCAGGCAAGGCCCCCTCATAAAGCCCTCTGGGTCCAGCTGGACCATCAGCCTCTTTCTTTGCTCTCACAGCCCCTTCAGCCTCCAGCGGCCGCTTCCCTCCTGCCTCCCCCAAGCCCATGGGATCCCAGAATAGCCTGATATCCCTGTCTGCAGGGGGAAAAAATGAGATCTGCAAAGATGAACAAGTAATTGTTTGTTGAACTAAAACACATTGTAAATTCTAATTTACAGGGCAGGCTAACAACCGGCAGCCCACGCGGCATTCAACTCAGAGATGATTTCATTGGGCTCACACGGTGTTTTAAAAACTGAATTCATTAACGACTTAAAAGATCAGGAGATTTTTTAAAGATCTCGAGATCAGGCTTCTTTCATGAAACCCACGCTCCTGGTGGCACCGGGCCCCATTCCTGCATGACAGGGTCACCCAGAGCGCAGTGACGTGGCCCCCTGGCTGGGGTTCACGCCCTCTAGCAGCCCCCTCCCTCTGGGCCCTCCGTCGTGTCCCCGCCTGGCATCTGCCGTCATTCTAGGTGGCCGCCCTGATTCGCTGCGGTGCAAAGCACCAGGGGCAGCAGACAGGGACCCTGGGGCGCTCTGCTTGCTCAGACCCTGGGCGGAGGAGCAGGGACCTCGGCTTCGCTGCCCGTGGACAGAGGATTTCTAGGCTCGGGGGCCTCATTCCCAAACTGCTCTTGCAGCTGCACCTGGACCCACACTGCTGCTCCCACAGTTTGTGTGTCCCCCACTGCTCCCCACAACATACACATCCACAGTGCGCACAAGGGGCCGGAGACCCCTGACCTCTTCTCTCGCTGAACCCACCTTTGTAAGCTCCTCCTTCCCCAAATAAAGCCTGTGCCTCACCTGTGCCAGCCGACCTGGAGCCCCTTCCGCCCTGCCCCTCCCTTGGGAATCATTTCCCAGCAGCCAAGGGGGTCCAGGCACGGCCGGGTTCTGGAGGCGCCCTGGCCCCGGCCCATTCCCTGGCCCCCTCTGGCCCTTCTCCCTCCTGTGTTCTCCACATCTGTTCCCCAGGCTGACGCGTGCTGGTCCCCCAGTCCAGGACGCCCTCTGCCTTCCGGTGGGACGATCCCAGGATCAGGGACTCCCGGCCAACTGGCGGCCCTCCAGTGGGGCCTCTGTTGCTCTCGGCACTCACAGCCCGAGCAGGGGGCACCCCTGCCTCACACTGTGCCCGCAGCTCTGGTGGCAGGTGGTCCCCTATCCGACCCAAAGAAGGAAAAAGAGCGTATGTGTGGCTGCGTTCTTCCCGGGAGAATCCATGTGACCCCTCAGATACCCTTTGTCCCACGACTTTCTCCTTCATCCCTAAAATATTGTCCTGAGGCTGCATGGGGGCCTTCCCCCCACAGGTAAGGGTGTAAGCTGCCAGCTCTGGGCTGTTCTGAGGCACCCAGGCCCCATGTGGTGGGCCGCGTCTGCACTGCAGAGTAAGCAAAACTAGAGAGCCCTTCTGCTAATTCACTGTGACAATCAGGGCGACTGAGGTACGTCTAGAACAGTTGTTTGGCGACAGAGCCGGGCCGAGGGAGTGGGGTGTTCCCAGAGCTCTCAGGAACCAGATGGAGGCCCAGCTGGTAGACTGATCGGGGCAGTCTGCAGTGGGCACCGAGTAGTAGGCGGCTGCCTGGGGACAAGGCTAGGTGGGTGAGGGTGAGGTCTGTCTAGAGCCTGGAAATGCAGACAAATCCTGAAGGCTGAGCACCCGGGAAGACCTCAAGGAAGATGGGGTCCCACTCAGTGCTCAGAGAGGGTGGAGGGCCACGGGTGTGGGCAGAGGGTCTCAGGATGGTGATCCACTCAGCCCATGTCATGGATTCTTGGGCAGAAGTCATGCCCAAGATTACATCCGCGGCCCTTGATTTTTCAATCAACTCAGAGAACCGGTGCTTAACAGGCAGCAAAATAATTAACGATCTGACCTGGGCTTGGTAGGCCGCAATGTTCTTCTTGTCCTTCGAGCCTCACAGGAGCTATTTGTTCTGAGTGAGGATATTAAATTCATGCTTGAGAGAATTAAACAGGAAGGAAATGGCCTCAGATGAAATAAACTACTTCTAAAGGAAAATTGCTCCTGAATTGCTCTAACACTGAATCTTCAAACCATTTCAGGGTTTGAATTAGAAGCCCTATAGTGTCCTTGACTTTCACGGGGGCAGCCTTCCCTCTCCAAATCACTTGTTTTTCTCATTTGTCTGGACGTCGGAGAGCAGGCGCAGTCTACGCAGGGGGCCACTTCTCACACCAGGTCTGATCCTTCATCTGTGAAATGAAGGAGGCTCGAAAGGACATCTCATTCCCTGATGTTTCAGGGCCTGTGAGTTTCCATCCCCAGGCCTTACAGTTGATTATAGATCACAGAACTAGAATAAAGGGTACACTTTAGAAGGTATGCATTTTTATAGCATCCAGCTGGAGTGAGACAGGCAGGTTTACTTTAAGGAGACACATTTGCTCAAGAGAATACATCCAACTGTTACTTTTACTTGATTGACAGATAACTGTCTTTTAAATTAAGTTTATTAAGCTGCAGACCAAGCTCTGAGTGTGTATGAATGTGCTGGCAAGCCCTCAGTTTTATTTAATATCACGAGGAATAAATGTAATGAAATCACACTTAATATTTCAGTCGATGGCCCAGGAACTGAGATGAGGCAAACCTGCTGGAAGTTAAAACTAAAAAGCAGTTGGTGAATCACTCTTAGTTGGGCACAAATCACTTCTTTTCCATTTTCTGTTTTCTGTCTCATTGCTTTTCAAGTATTACACTCGGGTTCTGGAATCCCGAATCTAAATGGCCGAACGGCTAGGAAGCCCAAATTACACCACCACCTTTGACCTGTCACCAGCTGTCACTCTGTGGTTATTGGTCTTTCTCGGCCACTGAAAGAATTTCCAAGGAATGGGGAAGGGTAGGGTGGGGAGTGCGGTGCATGCCCTGTGGACACAGTGGGTGTGCCCCCCATCTGGACGCCCCTGGGTCACTCTGGGAAGGCCCAGCTCCCACTACCCCAGCAAGTGGTAGGTGGTTCACAGTGTGACACTGTTAGAACTTTTATTTCTGACCCAAGCCTGCTGTGCTCTTACTATGATTCACTGACAATACCAAGACCTGCTCGCCACTGGGCTCTGCAGGCCACCGGGAGCTCCGAGGATGAGGAAGGGTCCCTGCCCTAGAGCGACAAAGTCGTGCCTGCTCCCTCCTGCAGGGGAGCCTTCCCTCCCCCTTCCTGTGCCCCCAGGGTGCTACCAGACAGCTCAGAGAACCTCCCCTGGCCCCAGGGCCCCCGCAGATGGTCGAAGTCACATACCAACCCTTACCCTGGTGTCCCCAGTACTCAAGCTGCAGTCCGGACAGAGTAAATCCTTTAGAGTGAACTGGTGTTAACACATCCCCACGGTTTCCCCAGAAAGTGCACTGCACATATTAGGTCCTCACTACACATGCACATGTTGGTTATCTATTAAAGAGAAGGCCCCGTTGGTGAATGCCAAGGTACTATATTGACAGCAGGGGCATCAGATGGGGTCAGGCAGCATCCCTGTGCTGACAAAGAGGGGTCACTGGGTTGGAGGTGCAATGTTTAAATCGCAGAGACAACTGATAACTGGGGCACTGGGTGGTCGGGGGGATGCCACTTAAACTGAAAAGTATGACAGTAGTGGAAATATGGCAGTCAGGAAACTATACACAAAGTGATGTTGTACAATATACAGAGTAAGCCTTAGTTGGTACAAAGAGGAGCTAAGTGCTTGCACATTGCCTAAAATAGAGTGGGTGCTCAACAAATATTTTGTGCTGGAATGATGGCATGAATCTAACGAAACAAAACATACACCTGCAGCTATGCCCCCTGTGCACATGTGCAGAGCCACGGATGTCAGAGCTCAGTGAGGTCATTACCCCGAGGGTGTAAGGGGTCAGGCTGACACTAAACGATGCCCGTCAGTAGTTGGGAGAGCTGCTGGAATGGACGCTGAGGCTGTTTTACTAGAAGCAGAGGGTCCAGAGTGAGGGCGCACATGGTCCTGGTCTCCACCCAGCCATCAGCCCCTGACTGCATGTCGTTGTTCTGGGTGACACGCTTTGAGGGAGATGAGTCAGGTGAGACTTTCCCAGAACGAAACAGGAGCATGAACAACTGCAAGAGCCGAGGAGTCAGTGCCCCGAGTTCAGAAAAGCAGAGGAAAGGTGAGAAGCTCTTCAGCACAGGAAAAATGCCCACCTCACTCATGGTGAGAGGAATGAAGACCACGCAACATCGAGAGGCCGTGCCCGGTGTCCAGCTCGGCAGACGTGCTACTGTGTAATGACACAGTCCGTGGGCGAGGTGAGCAGGGCCCCCTATGCGTGGATGGGGGAGGAGCGGGCGCCGGGCACACTGGGACCCCCAGGGAGGACCTTATGTTACTAATTCCTCCTGTACGTGTGAGTTACTTTCAGTAAAATCAGAACGAAACAAAAAGCTATTGTAAGGCCAGAAAAGAAGGGTGTTTTTTGTTCTTTTCTGGAACTTCACATACCTAATGAATCATACCAGTAAAAAGACCAAGAAGTACAAAAAATAAATGTTACAGTGCAAAACGCAATGGCTTAATGCTTTTCAGTGCCACTAACACATTTTTAAAATATATATACCCACAGGTCTGTCATAGTATAAATATAACACTACAGTTTGTGTTTTTAAGACTAATTTCTGCAAATCTTTAAATTGTAAATGCAAACAGAAGCTTTAAAGGACCACATAGGACAGAACTGAAGTAGCTGGAGTTCTCTCTATCCTTCTAGTCACTGCATATCCTAGTTTATTTTGCATCTCATGTGTAAATTCAGGCATGTGCAGGGCCGGGGGGCTGTGGACAGGATGTCCAGGGAACCCTCATGGACCTGTATGCTCCGATGCCAGATCCGGCCCCGTCTCTACCTGCAGCAGCGAAGGCCAATCTGAAGGGGGCCGACCGGACGACCCTGAGTTCCCCAAACCAGCTCCCACTTGGACAGAACGCAGCAATTCCATGTAGACTATGAAAACCCAGTAGTAACTGCAGCAGTTATTTTAAATCGAAACCGATCGAAGATTCTTCTCGTCAGGGAGAAACACTTCATCACTGACCGTAGAATTTCCAAGTCAAGAACACAGTTTTCATTTGGCTTTACTGCTGGCTTTTGACTTTTCAGCAGACGGCGCATAGGTTGCCCTCACCAGGGGCAGACTGCCCCCCAACCCGCCCACGGTATGGCGCAGGGAGGGTGCAGAGACTGGCTCCGCACCCCGCGTGGAGGAGGGGGTCCATAAACCTCTCCTCTTGAAGAATTAGAGAGTTAAACACAACAAAATGCGAACAGTGTGAATAACATGCTGCCTTTTGTTCAAAGGAGGGGGAATGTGAACTTACGTACATATATTCATACCTGCACCCTGGAGAGAGGTGTCAGCAGTGCCAGGGGTGTGGGGTGAGGAGACAGATGGAGGGAGGCGTGGATGCGGGAGGGAACAGGAGCGACTGCGTGAAAGGGGAGGCCGGCCCGGAGGAGACATGGGCACTGTCCTCACACCTGAGCCCCGAGGAGACACGGGCACTGTCCTCACACCTGAGCTCCAAGGAGATGCGGGCACTGTCCTCACACCTGAGCCCCGAGGAGACACGGGCACTGTCCTCACACCTGAGCTCCAAGGAGATGCGGGCACTGTCCTCACACCTGAGCCCCGAGGAGACACGGGCACTGTCCTCACGCCTGAGCCCCGAGGAGACACGGGCACTGTCCTCACGCCTGAGCCCCGAGGAGACACGGGCACTGTCCTCACGCCTGAGCCCCGAGGAGACACGGGCACTGTCCTCACGCCTGAGCCCCGAGGAGACGCGGGCACTGTCCTCACGCCTGAGCCCCGAGGAGACGCGGGCACTGTCCTCATGCCTGAGCCCCGAGGAGACGCGGGCACTGTCCTCACGCCTGAGCCCCGAGGAGACACGGGCACTGTCCTCACGCCTGAGCTCCAAGGAGACACGGGCACTGTCCTCATATCTGAGCTGGGCTCACAATGGCATGTGAAGGAGACTAGGAAACAGATGGAAAAGGCATTACAAAGACTCATAAGCAAGAACTTGCTCCACGAGTTGTCTCCAAAGGGCGAAAGCAGGACCCGAAGGCTAGGGTTGCGCCGTGCGGAGAGGAGGCTGGGAGGCAGGAGGGAACAAGGTCGGAGTCAACTCAGCAGTCGAGTCTGTGGCTTTGATGCACCAGGGACTCAACTCAAACTTGGGGCTTTCCATGCGAAGTCCCCAGTCCTTCCCTGAGGAAATTGGCATCCCCAGATCTTCACGTAAGTCCCTTAAGTAACCTTCACCCCACGCCTCCTCTTTGCAAAGCTTTACCAATGCTACCAAATCCACGGACCAGTCTGCAAGTTAGGAATTTAACAACTTTCAGCTGGAGTTGACTTGCTGACCGACGACACGGCACAGATAAATGTAGCAGGGTGTTTGTATATGGTGAGTTTATATTTTTAATTAATAACCCATTCAGTTTGTCTTTCTGACAAATGAATTTAACCTTCCTCTCATAAACTTGGACATGTCTGCACTGACTTCTCATAAATCAGTCCTGATGGGCTCAGCAGCAAAGTTGCAAGGATAGGAGAAAGTTCAGGAAAACTCACAGTCATTCTCCACCTCATTTGACACGAGAAATTGCTTCCATTATACGGCAGAGTCGGTACTGTCTTCAGATCTGTGAGATGTGTCATCGTCCATTATTGATAATTCACTGCTTTGTACAGAGTAATCTTCTGCTGCTGTTCCTCAGCTATTCCGGCCCACTGAGGCTCACTGCATCTTATCTGGCATCTGTATGTGGGGGATGGGAGCTGACATAGGCTTCAGATGTTGACAAAAAAGAGAAGGCGGGCAAATAAGGGTAGCAGACACTGGAAAGGACCAGATCGTGTGAATTCAGGCAGTTGGCTATGTTCACGTACGACTGAAAGAAAACATAGCCTCGATCACAGTTACATCTCTTCCCAAAGGGCAGACGTGGTCCCCTGCAGAGGAAGATCCTGAAGATTGCAAATCTGTTATTAGAATCTTGGAAAATATCCGCTATTAGGACATGTACTAAAAGTAGAGGAAATTGGTCTCTTGGATGAAAATAGGCAATGATTTCAGAAAGGGTCCATTGTTCTGCTCCAAGTGTTCATCCATCAGGGAAATACACATCTCATTGCAATGAGCACTGTAGCTCTTATTTCTGTATTTTCTTCAAATATTTTTCAACATTTGAACCCTGGGGAACACGAACATTCAGACCACAGCATCAGGCAACCAGAATCCTGACTTGGGTGGCAGGAAGTTGTGCATTTTGCAGCTGTGTCTGTCTCTGTGAAGGTTTCATTCCTTTATGGATTTGGAAGTGTCCCACCTACACTAAAAATATTACTTCTTTATTGCCTATAGCTTGCATATTATTGCACAATCCATTGCATATGTTGCTATAAATATTATTTCCAGTGGGAAGTCAAGTTTTATTTTTTGGTGTCGTTTTAAAAGCAGCAAAAGCTTTAGGACTGGCACTGAGGTTTACTTGTTCACACTTCCACGCATGTTCTGAGGCCCGTCTGGAGCCGGGCGCTGCTCTGGGCCAGAACAAGGAACCTGTGGTCCGGGTCGATCGGTGCCCCTTACCGACAGGTGCTCGACGGCTCCCACTGACACGCACAATGTTGTGAAATGTCAGCGGCGTGAGTGTGTCCTCGTTGCTACTGACCCAGCACCAGGTGACCCTCGGGCCAGCCCCTCAGATGATGAGTCTGGATGAGAGCAACTCTTTTACCAAATCCTTCTCTCACCGCCCACGAGGAGAGAGATTCCCTGGTTATTATTTCCACATAAAAAATGAGTGCGGGTGGGTCGGGGGCTCCACCGGGTAGGGCTGCCACCCACACAGGAATCCCCAGCCTTCCTTGGTCTGTAAACAGTTCCTGGGCTGCGGCACCCACAGGGGAGAGGAGCGCCATGACCACCAGGGGCAAGTTCATCATTTGGCTAAAACTTAAAACGACAGGGCCCCGTATGGTAGGAAGTCACTTTAAATGACTGAAACATCTAATTTGCATAACCTATATTTCTTGTTCCTATAGCATTCTGTGGCCGCTATATGAATATTTCAATTATTGAAGGCTGGTTGGTATAACTTGCTAGGGCCTCTTGTGGTTGAAAAGGGTTCAAACCAGCTGTTCGTTTTTGGGCTGCCAGAATGTGGAAAAAGTAGAACAACATCCAATGGGTTTAGGAGAATCACACTCTACCGTCAATGCTTATATTTAATGATGACACTTTAAACAGCCTGCAGCACAATGCTCGGTGCACGAACCTCCCGCGGGTCAAGGCCCCAAGTCGTGCTGGATGTCCCCGCTGACCCCGGGCCCGCGCCCACCGCCCCACTCACATCCCCCACCCCATGTCAGGCCTGTGATTTCCCTCACGCATCCTTCAGTGGGCCCACCCTTCAACTGCCAGAAATCCTCCAAATAAAAGATCCTCGTGGGACCGCCAGGCCCACAGACAATTGGCTGCCCCCCAAGCCCCTCACTCCTCTTGTAGATTTGGGGCTCCCTGGGCCAGAGAAGGGAAGGATGACTCTCTTCCACGACCCCGTGGCCTCCAAGGCCCTTTCAACACCTGGCCGGGTAACTAGGTTCACTATGGACGTCCAATGGGTCTTTTCACCAGGAATTTTAATGCTGTCACACCACACAGCCTGTTTTATTCAAGCCGAACTAACCCTTGGGACAGGTGTTCCTCCCCGGCAGCCTAAGTGGCCTCACTCTGCCTTCTCACCGCAGTGGCCTGAGGGCATCACGTGAGACGGAGAAGGGGTCACTTCCGGAGAGGGAGACGCAGGGGCCGGCCCCTGGGGGCACACAGAGGGGCTGGCGGGATGGGCAGGTGGGCCTCACAGCCGAGAGCCCCCAGATCTCCCTGCGGGTAGCCCAGGCCCTACGAGACCCAGCGTTGGGGGTGTGAGAAAACAGGTCACAAGGATGCAAAAGCGCCCCTGATGGACGGGCGGGCGGTGCTGCTGGCCTCGCAGCCCCTGCCCCTCCCCTGGGCAAGAGGGCCACCCCAGCCTGTCTGCCCCCAGGGCCCCCCACACAGAGCTGTGCTTCGCAGTCCTCCCTGCCCCCGCCCTCCTCTGCCTGCGTCTCCCCTGGCTCAGGAAGCCTGGGGTCTGTCTGTGCACATCTCCTGAGAGGAAGAGAAATGATCCCAGAGAGACACACAGTCCACAAGCATGCCATTGTGAGTGCCCTTTATGCAGATAAAACCTTCAAAACCCTGTGAAAATAAAGTGGGCTCAAAAACTACAATAAGTTTACACATCTGGATGTGCATCAAGGTTGCCTGGGACAAAGCAAAGGCCGTCCTCCCGTGATTTAGCCATTCTCAGGGGCCCCGCCCAGCCGGGGATGTCCACGGCTGGAACAAGCCCCTTTGTCCTGGGAAAGGCCTCGGAGTCCCCTCTGTGCCCTTCTGCCCAACGCTGGGGACGGGCCATCTTCACAGCTGCGCGAGGAGCTGTGCTGGGTTAGAACATGAGTCACGTTTTGTCCCTTGTCCCTGCCACGCTACCACGGGGCACAGCTCAGCACTCCAAGCGGCCCTGAGCTCGTGCCCACATCCCCCTGTGGCAGGTGTGCAGTCAACAAAATTCCACCCAGCCACGCCCGGCCCTCTGGGGCATCGCCGTCCCTTCCCCGGGGCGAAGGGAGAGAGGCCTTAGGAAGAAACCGCCCTTGAGGGGACTCCAAGCACACACTCACGCCTTCACTGGGGGCAGCGGAGGGGGCAGCGCTAGCTCCTCGCTGGCCTCCCCTGAGACAGGACTTCCTTGTCCCTTCATCTACATCAGCTGAACCTCGGAAACCTCTCTAGCCCACGGGGCCACAGGCGGCACCTACCGGAGGACCCGGGGCAGTCCCCAGCATCTGTGGGGTCGCTGGACAGCCCCCGCCTGTGCCTCTCTGTGTCTCAGAGTCCCCGAGAGACACGCAGTAAACCCAGACTCATCAGCCTGTGGCTCGGGCCTGGGTCCCAGGGCCCAACATGCCACCGCGCTTGTTCTCCAGGAGGAACGGTGTGCGCATGAGGGGCAGAGCCACTTGTCAGTGCCTGGGAAGCCTTCCTGCCTGGCACATAGCACATGATGCTCAGGCCAAGGCCCAGAAGCTGCTCCATTCCATGAGCACAGACGTGCCTTGAACCTCAGCCCAGCTTCTTGCAAATAGATACCTTTGGTTGCTAAAAAGATGGTCCCTGCCTCCCCAACACCAAATCCACCCTGTGCATCCTGGCCAGGTGCATCCGGCCAGGGCCCACCTCAGCCCAGGCCCCCTCATATTCAGGATGCTCAAGGTCTCCCCAGAGACCCCTACTCCTCTATGACTTGGCTCCCACCTCATCCCATACTGTGCCAGCCTCGCTGTCTACTCATTACTCCTTTTTGTACACACAGCTTTACGGAGATATAATTTATATACCACGACATTCACCTTTTCTGAAGCACAGAACCCAGTAGTTGTTAGTATGTTCACAGAGCTGTGCAGCCATCACCCAGGCATTCGGTCCCTTTGTGACCACTTTCACCTCATGGGGCCCAGCGCACCGACCTCCCCGTGCAGCTAGAGGGCAGGCGGGAGGCACATGAGGAATGCCTGGGCCATTACCGGGGGCTGAGATGCCAGCGGGGATCTGAGCTCTCGGGACTCGGTGAAATCTAGAACATCAAGGTGCTGAAGGACTGATGGGGAAACCGGGAACACCCCCAGTTTTGTTTTTTTTCTCTGAATATATAAATAATATCTGTTCATAATTTTAAAAACGAAGTCATTTGGAAGTCTAAAGAAGAAAGTGGAAAAAAAAATCCCCTGAAATGCCATCATTCAGAAAGAAAGCCTCTTCATCTATTACTGATGACTCACCCAGCTCTCTCTGTGCCTGTATGCATCACCATAACCATGTATGAATAGATGCAACTTAACTTAAATGGGGCCATACTATGTATCTGTGTCTTAGTTTGTTCACGCTGATGTAACAAGATACCAGAGAATGGGTAGCTTATAAGCAATAGAAATGTGTTCCTTGCAGCTCCGGAGGCTGGAAGTCCAAGATCAAGGTGCAGGCAGATTCCGGGTCTGGTGAGGGCTGGCTTCTGGTTCAGAGACGTCTCACCTCCCTGCTGGCTCTTCACAGGGCAGAAGGGAGAGGGAGCTCTCTGGGGCCCCTGTAATAAGGGCACCAATCCCACTCATGACGGCTCCACCCTTGTGACCCGATGGCCTCCCAGAGGCCTCCCCAGCCAAATACCCACGGATTGGGGATTAGGTCTCAACGCATGAATTCTGGGGGACGTAAACATTCAGTCTGTAACAACACGGCTTTTGAAAATTCCTTTTTGCTTATCAATAGGTCGTAAACGTTTTCTGTGCCAGTAAGTACAGAGCCACATTGTCAACTTTTACTGGCTACATAATTTCCCACCCTACGATGCCCTCATCTTGGCATGTCCCCATGACATTCCCTTAAGTACACAACCCAGGACAAGAAGGAAGAGCTCTGCATCTGGGGCTCAAACGCCTCCCTTTAAATCCCAGGCCCCCGTTTTCCAGCTGTGGGGCCTTGGGAAAGTTACTTAACCTGTCCTATTTCCCTTCTGTAGGATAGACATGCTAACAGCATCTTCCTGCTCACATGAGGCGGGGTGCTGTGGGAGGGTTTTTATTTTGTTTTTTGAGGATTAAATGAATTAATACGCAGAAAGCACTTAGAACAGTGTCTGCATCCCAGTAAAGGTTTACTGCATGCTATTATTATTCACTTAACTGTCCCCTACACATAGACATGTCATTTATAAACAATTTTTTGCTATTATAAATTAATTTTTATAAATCGATTATAAATTATTTATCATAAATAAACAGCTACCACATGCATTTGTTCACTTGTCAAATTATCTCTTTAGATAAGTTCTTAAAAATAGGCTTGCTTGGTTTATTGCTATGCACAAAAAGTATTCAGTTTGATATTTATTCTCAAAGTGCCTTCTGGAAATATACCAATTTACATTACCATCCACAGTGAGAGAGAATGCCTATTTCCCCCAGCCCTCACCAGCATTGAATTTTGTCAGTATTTTTAAATTTGCCAGTCTAGTAGGTAAAAAGTAAAATTTCATGAACAATTTGAAAGGGAATGATTGTTTTGTTCTATTTATTGGACATTTTCATTTATTTTTTTGTGAATTGCCTCTTTTACTCTCTGTTCTAGTGGGGTGATCATCTTTTTTTATGATGATTATAAGAGTTCTTTGTAAATTATGTACATGAAAACGTGGCTGTAATATCGAGGCACCAGCCGAAATACAGAGGGCATCCAATTAAATTTGACTTTCAGATAAACAATGAACGGCACATACTCACAATGAAGGATTATTTGTGGTCTACCTGAAATTCAAATTTAACTGGATTGTTTGTACTTCTGTCGGTTAAATCTGGCACTCCCATGCCATACATCCAGCAATTATTTTTTCCAATTTACCACTTACTTTTAACTTTCTTTCTGGTGTCTTTTTAAATAAGGTATCTGGGTTTTTAATAATCATCTCTATCACCTCTTTTACTTCATGGTTTGGTGATATATTTAGAAAGGCTTTCACAGTCCTAGGCTTATGACAATTCACCTACATATTCATTTAATTATTAGCTGGCTTCACTTATTTACATTCACTATTGGATGGATTTGTAATTTATTTTGGTCTAGGGAACAAGGTAGAAAATCAGCTCCCACCAGTTACTGTCCAGTTATTCCGACATCATTTCTGGAAAAATCCATCTCTTCTATCAAATTCAAGTGTCCCCTTAAACAACACAATTTCTCACGTACTTCTAATTTGGGGCTCTCTGTCCTACTCCATTGAACAGTCATTGAACTGAACTGGTAACATGCTGTTTTAATCACTGTTGCTTTGTGAAAAGGGCAATGTTGTTTGGCAGCAGCTTTAAGCACAGATGCATACCCTCTGGAGACAGAATGCCTGATCAAATCCCTGGTCCCCCACTTCTAGCCTGTGACTTTGACTGTGATAATTATCATACGGGGCCTGCATGTCCTTATCTGAAAGTGACAGCAATATGAGTGTGGGCTCTGAGGCCACAAAATGCAAGAGCACCCGTAAAGCGTGTCCTCAGAGCACCAGCCCTCTATGTCGCATTTTACTCATTTCTGCTGTGTCCTTTCATTTCAATGCAGCAGGGCGAGGTTCCCGACATTTTGTCAACATTTTATTGTTTGTTCTCACTCTGTTCTCCCACAGGAGACCTGGAATCATTGTGTCAAGTTAAAAGAAAATTCTGCTTGGAATCTGACGGAGATCATATGGAATTCACAGATACAGAGGATGTGATAAGCTTACAGCGTTCACCTCTCCTTGTCCAAGAAGGATGTTTCTTAATGCATTCAAGTTTTCTTTAGTTCCCCAGGAGAGACTAGAAGTTTTGTGTAAAGTAAAACATATTCCCTGATAAGCTGATATTTCTGTACGTGTGGTTTTGCTGTGAGCGAGGATGGCATTTTCCGTTTACGTGTCTGACCCTGAATTTGGCGTCTTTACTGTAACCTGTGCATTAGAAAGGGCTGAAGTTTCACTCAAGCTTCCGTTTGGATTTTTCAACTAGACCATCACGTCGGCTGCAAATAGTCGTTGCTTTTTCTCTTGCTTTACGATTTTAAAAAAGACCCCAAAAATTGTTTGTTTGCTTTGGTTTTGCAAAGGCGCAACTCTGGTGTTTTGGCACCTTTCTTCCGTGTCTGTCTAATCGCGGTCAGCAGCCTTCCCAGGCCAGCCGCCCGCGGCCGCCAACTTCAGGGGCAGCGCTGGCCCGGCGAAGCCTCCCGCGGGCGGGCGCGGCCGCAGGGCTCCGGGAAGGAGGGTCCGCAGGCGCGGCTGCTGGAAGAGGTCCGACAGCCCGGCGGGCGCGCGCCTGCAGGCCCGCGGCCGGGGGCTGAAGTTTCCGCGGCGCTTCCGCCTGCGGGCGTCCAGCCGCCGCTGCGCCCCGCGCCCCGCGCCCCGGCCCGGCTCCCGCGCGCCTCCGGGGCGCTGACTCGGCCGCAGCCGGAGCGGCCCCCGCCCCGCGCCCCGCCCCGCGAGGCCCCGGGCTCCGCGCGCCCCCTGCACCCCCAGCTCCGCGCCCCCGGCGCCGGGACGCGGCCAGCGAGCGCGGCGGCCGGGCCAGGGCCCCGAGCGCACGGGACGAGCCTCGCCAGGTAGGCACTGCGGGGCCCCGCGGGCGCCCCCCCCGCTAGGGGCCGGGGGGCAGCCGGGTGGGCGCGGCGGGGCCGGCCGCGGGGAGGGTCTGCCCGCCGAGATCGGCCGGACCCGCCGCGAGCGCGCCCGCCTGGCCATCGGGCCGGGACCCCGGCTGGCGGCGCTGCGCCCGGGGCGCGCCTCGGTGGGCGGGGGTCGAGGGCCGGCGCCGCTGCAGCCCCGGGCGGCTGCGGGGTCGCCCCTAAGACCCGCAGGAACGCGCTGGCGGGTCCGGCATGTCCCTGCCCCGCGCCGCCCCGGCCCCTCTGCCATCCAGGGGTTTGAGGAGCGTGACTCAAAGTGAGAGATTCCTGCGGTCGAGCCCAGTGCCTGAAATGCGTCCCTTACGGCAGCTGACATGACCCTGAACAGATCTTCTCAGGGTAGCTGACGAAGGTCACAATGGATGTAACTTCTGGGGAAAGTTCTGTTGGCGGCGGCCTTTTCAAAACGCCACGTCTCCTCGGGGTTTTGTCCTCATCTGCAGCGAAAAGCCTGATACTGACCTTCAGGCATTTCCCGGTCAGTGCGGACGCGGAGATGGACCTGGTGGCGATGCGGGCGGACGGTGGACCCGGTGACGTTGTGGGGAATGTGTCAGGGAACTGAGTGCTCGTAAGAGTGTCTGTTGCCCACAGGGAAAGTTCTGGAAAGGAAAGACTGTCAGGAAGGCCCAGCGATGCCCCTCCCTGCATGCTCTGTCAGGGCACAGGGGGCTGTGGACCCATAAGTGAGGTCCCAGGCAGCGTCTCCCTGGCAGAGGCTCTGTTCTGGTTGGTTCTGCCTCAGCGGGTTGCCGGAGCGTCTCCGGATTCCAACCGGAGGATCAGAGTATCTGGGGGACACAGTGACCCATCTTACTCTTATACAAAAAATATGTATTCGGTGATTAGGGGTCGCCTAATTCAAGTCCCAGACTCATCCCTCCCTCCTTAAGCCACCTCTGGAGAGGAACTGTCATAGGCTGAGCTGTGGTCCTTGAAAACCTACAGGCAGGTTGGGACACCATGAAGCCCAACATGCAATGCCAGAGGCATTTGGATTTGGATTAGGGCTGCATTTCGAGGATGGCTCAGCCTACCACCAGCTTTGTGGACACAGTGAAGGGGAAACTGTGCAGGCAAAACTTACCTTTGGAAAATTGTCCTCAAACCAGTGACCTCCCTCCCCCTGATCCAGAGAGAATTTGTGGGTAAGCTGTTCATTTATTTTATAATCTTTGCATTAATATATGCTTGTTCTAAATGATTCATTTCCCAATCACTTTTTCCAGTTGTATTTAATATTCTTGAACAACATGCAACTAATGAATGGGTGAAGTCTGATCTATCTCTGAACTCAAATAAGTTTGGAAAATTCTAGCAAATTTCTGGTCATTAGATAAGATGTGAATTTTTTAAAAAAACAAGGTTATTGTGGAATAAAGGGTTTTTTAAAAATATAGTACGAATCTTAATTAGTCTGGAAAAAAAATAGTTCAACTAGATGTTCTGTAAATTGTGATTTAGAGAGCTCCGCATCTTTCTGGCTTATTTTCTTACTGAGTTAATGAAAGAGGCAGCCATTCTGAATATACTGCCTGCTGGTTAATCTTCCTCCAACAAATATTTACACTACCGGGACATGCTTGAAATCTGAGTCCTAAGCTGATCTGTGTGTAGCATCGTTCAAATTCAATGCTATTTCCATGATTTGAGTGGAAAATAAAATGGCCTCAAGGAAAATGTCCTTTAATTATCCTGCCAGCCACAACAGAAAGAACAGTGTTTATAACACTGACAAGGTTCCAAGACTCAGGTTAATGCTTCTAATAAGTTCTCAAGTGGAGGACGACTATACATAATGGCTCTGAATTTTGGCATTGAAGGCTCTGGAACCGGTGCATGTCTGTGAGCTTTTTAGATAATTGTAGTTCACATTACAATATTAAGTGTGACATTTTAAAATATTTTGTTTTTAAGAAAATATTCCTAAAGTGCATTATGCACTTCCTACGGTCAAAGAGCCGGCACGTGGGAATGTACGCGTTTCTGGACCCCTCAGGCTAAGCCCTGTGAAGTCAGTCACCTTGTGTACACGGGGGAGAGAACCCTGACTTTCACAGCCCACGGATCAGCGTTTAGTCCTGGCGCTGCCCCGGCCAGCTGGCCTTAAGCAGGCTGCCTTTCCCAGCTCCAGCTCCCTCATTTCTGAAACCCCAGGAGAGCCAGTGCTTCAGCGTCAGCTCCATTCGCTGAGCACTTACTATACGCTGAGCATTTTTTTGATTCAAGTATCATTAATATACAAGCTAAGCATTTTTCATATATGTTGTCATCTAATTTCCAGAGAAACTATTTTTATCCCCATTTTCCTGATGAGGAAAGGTCTGAGCAAAGAAGCACCCTCAGCCACCCAGGGTGAACTCAGGTAGGAGGGCTGGTAGTCCCAGCCGGATCATGTGACTTAGCAACCTACGCCCTTCTCTTTACTGTACTACCACACGAGGTTGCTCCAAAGAAAACATCCCAGTTCCGCTGTGTGGGGATGAAACTGAACGAGATGGTGCCGGTTTGGGCCTAGGAGTGGCCCCTGTATGTTTAGTCTCTGTATGTTTAACCACAATCGGTTACTGCATGGAAGCTCCCAACTCGTTCTGAGACTCAGTGTCCCCATTTGTAAACTCGAGAAACTATTGCCTTTTCTGCTGGGCTGCTGTGGGAATCAGAGCTGACAGTGTACATGAAAGAGCCCGGCACATAGTGGGTGTCTTACAAGTGAACTCTGTGAACCTTCTCCTGTGTTCGTCTGCCCCCCTATGCACATGGACGTCGGTGCTCAGTCAGTTACCATAGTGTGTTCTGACCTCGTGCCCAACGGCTGGACATTCCCGTAGCTGCCCCTCTGCACCCCCAGGGACAGTGATGCTTCAAACCCTTCCAGCTGGAGCCCTAATCCCAGATCCCCAGCCCGCCACTTACCCTTGAGCCACAGCTTCTAGGAGGCCCTGTGGCACAGCAGGGCTTCCCACGTGGGCTACCCACACATGCCACAGCTTTGGCCTCCGGCCCCTTGGCCCCTGCCCAGCCAGCCCAGGACCGCTTTCACCCACGCTCAAGGGCAAGTCTCAAACAGGCAGGTGCCTTCCTGGCCCGCTTTTGAGGGCCACATGGCTACCTGGGCCTTCCAGTTTTCCCCTTTCAGACGGCGAGGGAAGAGGAGACAGGAATGAAAAGAAATGGCACGTTCCCACTCGGGTCGGAGCTTCTCCGACCTTCCCGCTGGGATCCACTCATGACAGGAGAGCAGATGTGACTCTGCGTTCTCAGGAAATGGTCCCGAGGCATCCCCTTCCTATTCAGTGTGCAGGTTACACTCTGTTTTTATGGATTTCTTTTAATTTCTTAATAAAAAAATTGTCATTCTCCTCCCTAATGCATCTTCAACATAACATGGAGCCCACCCCCACCCCCACTCTGGGACAAAGTGCCCTGGTGTCCTGGGCCCCTCCCGGGCCCTCAGTGGCCTGCACGCCAAGGTAGGGAGGCCGGGCCCTGGGCCATCTGTAGCCTTCCTCTACAAAGATCTGCCTCCGGGGGCCTTGGCCCCCACGGGCCTCCAGAACATTTCACCCCCTGTCCTTGGGCTGCTGTGCTAGGAGGGAACCCTGGGCACCCGGCAGGCTCAGGAGACGGGGAGCCAGGCCGCCTGCTCCTGTGATCGGGCCTGGGGCAGACCTCAGGGGCTGAAGCACGGTCTTCTTCCCATGGGTCTGAATTTTCTTGCTCAGGCGGCCACTGTGAGCCAACCAGAGGTGGCAGCCACCATGACTTGCCACCCTGTTGGTGTCAGATAGGCAGCAAGGGCCCGGCCTTTATGGCCTTCATCGCTGTGTCCAGCCCCACATTGGCCTCTCCTGGCCCCACGGCGCTCCCTGTGCTCCAGAAGGCCCCCTCCCTCCCTTGCCCAGAGCAGACACCGCCAATCAGTCATGGCCTCCGTTCCTGCAGAGCCTGAGCCGGGCCCCAGAGCCCTTCGCAGCCGCCGCCTGGATGGCTCCCGAACCTCTAGCTGGGCACTGCAGACCGTGGGACGCCGAGTTCTAAGCCACAGGGGCCAGGTGCTGCCCTTCACCTCTTCCCGCGCCTCTCCTGTAAGCGAGCATGCCCCAAACTCACCACGACGGGAGTGCTCACTCTGCTGCGACCCGCCAGGCTGTCCTGGAAGAGAGAAACATTGTGTCGCTCGTCCGGCAGACGGAGCTTTGAAAACCGTCCCTCTCCCCAGGGGCCACCACTCCAAGCGAGAGAGGACATTATTGTTGATCGATACACATGCCCAGTGAAATCTAACTCTCCTAAAATCTGCCTCTTAGTCAGCATTTTCTCTCATTTCTGAGAATATACTCCTTGGATAAAATAGCTATGCTACTGTGGGGAGGATGGATTTGCATGATTTCAAGGGTCTGACCACCATCTGGAACCGATTTCCCCTCTTACCACCTCACCCCTGTTCAGAGCAGGTGCTCCCCACCTGGGACGCCAAGGACGGAGCCTTTCGAATGCTCACAAGATAGAAGGTACCCCTCTTAGAGGCATCGTAGAAATAGAGGCGGTGGGAGATGAGGGACAGTTTAAGGAAAAGGCTTCCTATAGGTGGCATGTGGCCAGGAGGGGGCCAGGGTGGTGAGGAGAGTGACCGGGCAGCTGGCCTCACAACTTACGGAACCTTGGAGACAGTCTTCCAGCGTGAGCGTGAGGGCCTGTGGCTGTCAGATTCCCCTGACCTGGCTCCAAATCACGACTCAACCACTGCCAGCTGTGTGACCACTGACAGGTCACCTCCTGCTCCGAGCCACCGGTTCCTTGCTGGGAAGTGGAGATTTGAACCCTAACTTCTAAGGTCCAGAAGAGTCTACGGGGAATGTGGGAAACCAGGGAGCACCTGCTTGTCACCCAGCAGGTCTGGAGCCACGTGCGTGGGATCTGAATCTGACCGGAAGAACGTACCCCTCACTATAGGAGTGCAGAATCGCCCACAAGGCTCATGGTGAGGTGCCCTCACAGGGCCCAGTCAGAGCCCCTGAACCGGAGTGTCCAGCACGGGGCTGGCACCGCACGGTGACCGCCAGAGGCTGAGGTCTGTGGCAGCACAGGTGGGCGCGCACTTGCTGTAAATGATGCGTTGCTCCACGTCCAGGCTTGTTCCATCTGGGCGGAAGCACGAATGTCCTCTTTGTCCTGCTAGACCTAGACACGCACTGGCCCCCGCCGCAGGCTTCACACAGGGCGCTTCACGATTTCCGGTTCCCACAGAAGTCACGCTCAGCCTGGCTGTGAAGACAGCCTGCAGCCACAGCTCCACTGTCCGGGCCGCAAAGCCTCGGTCGCCATCGCACCAGCACCGGAAAGTCCCGGAAGGTCCAACAGCTCCAGTTTCTGCCTATACATCAGGAAGTCTTTCCATCTGCTTAGGGTATTTTTTCCACTTTGTGTGGAGAGAACTTTGGAATTACAGACAACAAAGATTTTAATAGCTTAACAGCCAAGTCCTTGGGATCCAGGACAGAAAAGGTTCACCATTTATTTCTAAATGCACTTTTTCTGAAAAGATATTTTCCTGATTATTCAAATTATACATGTACTTTGTAGATGTTCTCGGAAAAAGCAAAAAACACAAAAGCAGCAGCATCTGGTGGCTCCCGGCAGGTAACCACCGTCTTTATGGCGCCTCTGGCTTCTCCCCCATACGTGCCATTTTGGTGATATTGTCTGTTTGCTTGTTCACATCGTTAGAATGTGTGAGAATGACACGTGGTAAATGGTGGTCATGACCCCAGGAAGCCATGGGGCTCAGTGAGGGGGTGAGGAAATGTCCTGGGGGACTGACTTTGATGGGGGCTTCGGGCGGGAGGCAGGATTTGAGCGGCTGAGCCAGGCACCAGGCACCTCCGGCTGGACAGTGCGGTGGCAGAGGACCTGGGGCACAATGAACAGAGCTCCGGGTGGCTGTCAGGCGAGCCCACGGGTTCAGGCACTCACCCCATCACGGGGTGGTCCACGGCCCACGCCTTGTAGCCGGCGGGCGGCTGTGGCTGCTCCAAAGAGTAAAATGAGGGACTGTTCATGGCTTGCCAGGCTGGGGCAGAAGAGGCCACACACCGATGCTGGTCTTCCTGGGACACTCCCTCTGTGACCCAGAGCCACCAGGCAAGTTGTCAGCCAGCACGTGGACAGCCCACCGGAGAGAGCCACGTGCGGGATTCCCCGGCTGCTCCCACCTTGTGGTGTGACTTCCAGCCTGGACACCAGGCATGGACTGAAGCAGGCGTCCAGGGGACCCAGCCCCGCGGCAGAACTCCAGGCAAGAACCACCCAGCTGAGCCCAGCCTTCAGATTCATGAGCAAAAGCACCGACAGTTGTTTTTGAACAAATAACCAGAATATTCTCTCCAGGAACAGTGTTAACTATAGTCTTGAGACAGCAGACCTGAGGCTGGTTGGGGTTAGGGGTCAGGGCCTTGGAGAGTCTCGTGCACGCGGCCTGACTCCCCCAGACTGCAGAGAGCAATGGCAGCTGTCAGCAATCGTCCCTGAGCCACACTGTCCTCAGTGCCCCCTCGGCCCCCACCCCCTGTCCCCACAATGGCTCTGTGAGGCTGCTCTGACCACCACCCGTTTGAGGAAACTGAGGCACAGAGAGGTTAAATAATTTGCCAATAAATGGAATATGGGGTGAGATTCAAAACCAAGGGCCAGCTCTGGTCCCTACTGTCGACCCCGAGGCTCCCCCCGCTCTGTGGAGGCTGTTGGAATACAGGTGAGGCAGGTGTAGGTGCCCAACAATATCGGAGCCGAACTTGCCCCTCTCTGTGGGGGGATCCAGCCCCCAGGGCTTCCGGACTAGCAACGTCAGCATCACTAGGAAACCCCAGAATCGTGATCCCCAGACACTGTGTCCCTGCCCCATAATCGCAGCGGGCGGTGTGTGCGGCAGATGCTCTCTTACAGCCAGAACTCTGCACACCAGTCCTTGCTGACCGGTCCATCTGCATCCCTCTGTGTTGGGAGCCCTTGTGCAGAGACCCGAGAGAGAGCCTACCTGACCTTCAGCAAGGCTGGTCCTCTACTTTTCCCTTAATAGGCTGCGTGTCCTCCTGGGAGAACAGGGTCTGGCTCTGCCCACCCTTGTCTCACCTGAGGAGTAGACAGCTACCAGCCCAGCCTCCCACAGTCAGCCCTGTGCCAGGCTGCTTCTCCTTATGGTTCAGTTTATCAAGAAAGATAAACAGCCGGGCTTAGCATCTATTAATCTCGAGCTGTCTTTCACCAGTGCATCCCCCACGGCCCTGAACACGGTGCTTTGCACATAAATTCTCAGGCCTCATCTGCTCATCTGGCTCTCGCTTGCTGGGCTCAGAAGAAGGAAAGCATTAGCGTTGCTTTACGCTCAGCAGAAAACAAGCCACAGCTTTCAAGGACTCCAAACAAAGGAGGTAATTAATAATAAGGGGTGGATTGATCTTCCCACTCCCCACACCCTTGGTGACTGGCATGTGAAATTCAGCCGGACACGGAGTGGTGGTCCCTGCATAGATGCGAGGTCTGGAGGAGGGACAGTGGACAGGGACGGCTGAGCCCCACGCACGCGGTGGGCTCCAGCAGGGACCCAGTTCTCACTCTGCCGATGACCCAGAGCACTGAACTCCTGCCACACCACTGCGGACCCCCGGGAGCTGACAACACCGCTCTTGCCACGTGCACGACCCTCCTCCACGTGTGTTGCTCTTTCTAAGCCGTCAGCCTGAGGGATGGGTGTCACTGCCCCATTTTCATGGGGAGGCACGGGGACTCACCTCGGCCACCCCCTAGTGACTGGTCACCTAAGCTCAGTTTGCTCTCTCCCTCCTCCACTGGCTGTCAGGTGGAGGCGTTATTTACCCATGGGGGCCAAGGAAGGACATGGTTTTGCATCTGGGATTTTGCAGCAAAGGAAAGACAAAAGTTGTTGGCAGTGGGCAAAGGGGGTTCCCTGGGTGGTAAAGTGTCGTGGTGCCCACTGGAGCAGACTGCCTGACGTGGACATTTCACCACACCTTGCAGAAATCTGTGCAGTTACCAAGCTGGGACAGCTTACAGCAGCCCCGAGCATCAGGCCACAGAGGCTCCCAAAGCCAGGCCCTGCTGGCTCTGCTGACCAGCGTCTACTCTGGGTGGCAGGTCGAGGGACCTGGGCCAACGCGCCTCGCGCAGCCTCCTTCCCAGGGAAGAGGAGGCGGCCGGACAGAGTCCGGGGATCGGCGGGCGGAAGCTGCAGCTCATGTCGGCGCAGATCGAAGCTTGCACAGGTCCAGGGCGGTGGCCTCCCTGCGTAACAGACCGAACGTTCTGCTTCTGTTAAGTGGCCCCTGCCCGGGATGTCAGTCTACAGAGGCGGGCAGGTGACATCAGTGACTGGAGAGGGCTGGGCTAAAACCTTAGGGAGCCGCAGGAGGCAGGACGGGGGCCGGGGGCAGGCAGGCCCGCCCAGAGCGCCAGTGCCTTGGGAATCTGCCCGCCGACAACAGGAACACCTTTCCAGCCGCCTCCCTGCCCAGACCCGCTCCTTCCCCCAGAGCTGGAGGAGCTTCTCTTGGTGAGAAGCCTTCTCAAACGCCATACCTGCAGGGCTCCTCCTGCCCGAGCATGGGCCAGGCCACACCTGGGGGCCATCAGCCCCATCTTGAGGCGCTGTTGGCCGGCATTGCCTCAGTTTCCTTTTCTGGAGCGGGTACCGTGACTCCCCTCCCAAGGCCTTGCTGACGGGTTCCAGGCGCAGCAACTGGTCTTGGCCATCGTCCAGCACGTTTCACCCGCAGAGCTTGTGTCCCCAGCAGGGTCCCCATGGGGCCTGCACCGCAAGGCGAAGAAGCCAGGCTCTTCTTGGGCCGACCCCCCGTGCAGGGTTGTCTGGGTGCCTTGGTTTAGGGGCACACTGTTGCTGAAAAGAAAACGATGCCCCTTGTTAGCGGCTGCTGGAGCTTTTATTCACCAGATTTATTTTCACTTAAATGTGACATTTGCTTCTGATTTTTATATCTTGTACAAAGTGTCTCCAATAAATAGATGCATTTTAAAGAGCTCTTTTCAGTGAATCAGTGAAATAAATTAGCTTCTAAATTCCTGTTCCCCTAACAGATGTCTGGAAAGTTCTCGGGACTTGCAGAGGGGAGCCTTCGTGGAGAGACGTTTCACTTGTCCCCGTGATTAGGAACTGCTGAGAGCTTATTATCTGGTGGGACGGGGTGTTGGCAGGTGACCAGCCATGAGCTGAATGGACTGTTCAGTTTACCAGGTAGTGTGGTTCCTCGGATCAGGTTAGTGTAGCATCTAAGCCACGTCCCCATCTGGGTCTGCCAGACGAACAAGACAGGCTACAGAAAGGGAATTTGGTCCACCCTGGGGAGGCGGACAGCAGACCCAAGTTTTATGAGAACTAAAGTTTATGCAGCCCTCCTTAGGAAGGCAACACGGAATGGATGGGGCACTGAAGACTGGCGTTTTGGAAGGACCGGGAAAAGAAGCTGGCCAGGAAGGGCTTTAGAAGGCAGAGCCTCTGGCCAGGGTGTGGGAGACAGAAGCGAAGGCCAGGAGAACCCAGCAAACACTGTCACTGACCGCTCACAGTGGGAATGCGGCTACTTGGAATAAAGACATGCCAGGTGCGTCTGTGACACACTGTTTAAGACAGTCAAGCCAGATCTCTCAGAACCTCTAACGCAGAGGTCAGCACACTCTTTGAATACGGGTTGCATGGTACATATTTCAAGCTTTGTGGGCCATGTGGTATCAGAGGCAGCCGCCGCACTCTGCCCCATCAAGCACAAGCAGCCATAATTAGGTGAGGTACCCGCGAGGCTGGTGCCAGCAAAACTGCCAGGGATGCTGTAGTTGGAATCTCACTAATTTCAGGTGCATAAGGTCAGCAATTGTGTTTTCTCAGCTATTTAAAAATGCAGAAACCATTCTTATCTTGTGGGCCACACAAGAAAGGGCAGTGGGCCAGATTCCACCTGGGGGCTGGATTAGCGATGCTGCTAATTCAGAGTCGTGGACGGGGCTGCGTCGTGGGGTATCCCAAGGGGCCGGGATGGAGGGGTTTCTTACACGGGCCATCGCCTGCTTCATCCACCGCATTTCAGTGAGTGTGTAAGAATGTGAACCTACAGGGCTTCACCCCATGGTGTTGGCGTTGGGGGGTGATGGGTCTAAGGGGCGAGGCTTCTGGGTGGGACTGGTGCCCTCATCCAGAACGGTTCTGGCACAGGGCTGCTCCCTGACCTGGGGCACAGCCAGAAGCCTGCACCTGGAGCGGGCCCTCACCTGACCTGCCCGTGCCTGGTCTCATACCTCTGGACCCCAGCACTGGGCAGCGCCACTTCGCTTCCAGGACTCCAGGCCTGGCACTTTGCTGGGTACCACCACTCCCAGGATGCGGGACAGAGGCGAGGCTGAGCAGAAACCGGCTGAGGGCCACCATGGACACCCTCCCATGCTTCACACCTGTCACTTCTGGGCCCCACCTCCACCCCACGTGGGGGTGAAGCTGCTATGCCCGTTTTGCAGACAACAAGCTGCCACTCAGCAGGGCTGCGCACTTTGCCACAGGCCACCAGCATGGAAGGGGCAGGGCCTGGCGCTGGCCTGCAGAGAGGGAGAGGCTAGGCTGGGCTCTGGGCCCACAGAATGACTGGGGGCCTCGTGGAGCTGGGAGCAACGCCCGGGGCACCCCTGTGAAGGCATCCTGCCAGCAAGACCAGCCTCGGAGCAGGTTGGTCACCCTGCGGCCCCCAGCATGACATCGGGCTGCACGCCCGCCCACCACTCCCAGCCAGCCGAGCCCACAGCTGGGCACACAGGCGAGCTGCTCCAGGCTGGCTCATCCCGAGACACAGCCGGGGCAGTCAGGCAGCCTGCCCAGCTCTCCACTGGGTGCTCGTGTGTGCCCTGGCCCTGGATCACGGGGCGCAGTCCGCATCTGTTCCCCGGCTCACCTTGAGGTGTGCTCCTGGATCTGGAGAGAGAATCCCGTCCTCCAGGCTTCTGCTGCCCAGGTTCTTAGTGGGTCCTGGGCAGCACCTGGGGCTGAGCTCACGGGACACACCCATGGGGCACAGAGGCCCTGCACTGCTCCTCCCCTGCATGACCAGTGGGGAGAGGAGCCTGGGGCCTGCTAGCTGGACTAGTGCCGGAGCCTCCCGCCTCCTCTCCACCTCCTGGCGGCAGGGGAAGAACTGTTGCTGCCAGGCACAGAGAGGTTATGCAACCTTCCCAGAGCACACGGCCACTAAGGCCCAGAGCCACTACTCAAACCCACTGCTCTCGGTATCCCACTGTGCCTGCTGGACCGGGAGGCGGGTCTGTGTCCAGAACTGGTCTGAGAGAGCCCGTGCTGCGGGGTTCTGGATGGTGGGCCATTGATGCTGCAGTCCTGCAAGGCAGTGGTGGTCGCACAGTCCCCTCGGAGGGCACAGTTATGTGGCCCCATCTCTAGGCGTTACGCACAAGAGGCGGCTCACCTCCCCTGGCCCTGCCCCCACCTAAGTAGCGCACTGCTTGGCTTGAAAAACAGCTTGGTGATTTATTTATTTTAGTGACTATTTCCCGACCTTCACCCAAATACCCTGGTCTCATAGGAGAGCCTCCAAAATGTCACGTTTCCATAATCACTTCTTGTCTCCAAACCTCCCCAAAGAAGTCTGTAACACACTGAAGGTAGAGGGCAGGTGCTCTTTTCTGATTTCTACACAGTGCCCTGCACATGAGGACTGAGTCCCCCAAGACAACCTGCTTGTCTTCCTGGTGGGGACAGCAGGCTTGGTGACCTGTTCAAGGTCATTGAGCTTCTCCACAGCAGATTCGCTCCTGTTCTCCGAGACGCTCCCACCAGTGGTGGGGGTGGCGGATGTAGGCACAGGCCTGGGATGGCGACTCCACTCCTGAGCACTTACGGAGCCCCTGGGCAAGCCCTGTGCATTCTGAGGCCAACAGCTGCCCACAAGGGTGCACCAGGCCCTGAGGGACGTCCTCATATGCAGAGTCCCACGGCTTGGATGTGCACAGCCCTCAGCTGTCTGCCTCCAAGGGGCCATTGATTCCAGGGAGCTCAGTCACCCCGGGACAGTGGGAGGGAGACTTACAGTTCGCCCAGTTGACCTGAGTCACTGTGGGGGCAGCAGGTTTGAATAGCTATCCTGGGCCCTGGGTGCCAGCAGGCACAGCCCCCGGCCCTCCGATCCCCCTGCGGGTGGAGTGCAAAGTTCCTTGGAGAATTTGGTCACTGTGGGACGTCGCCCTATCAGATGGTACCAGGTGATTGCTTGTGTGGTTGGCTGTATTCCAGAAGCCACCATGGAGAGCCAGGTGGCCTTGGCAGGCTGAAGACAGGAGCATCTTGCACTTCTGCAGCCAGCGTGGGGGGCTGACACCAGGGATGGAACCAGTTTTTTGTTGAGTGTCCACTCTATTTCAGGTCTATACTAAGCACTGTGGATGTAGAGCCTCATTTATTCTCAGAGATGCAGGGAGACTACTGTGAAATTATTATTATTATGACAGGGATAAACTAGCCCTGTTTTAAAGATAAGAAAACTGCGACTCGGGGAAGTTACACCATCTGTCCAAAGTCACACAGCTGCTACGTCAGGTGGCTAGGACTCCAGCCCGGACATTGTATCCCAGGACCTGAACTCCTAACCACACGGCTCTCCTCCGGACAAGCACCTGCTGCCCGTGCCTGGAAGGGCTTCGGGATTTGAACCAATGGGGAGGTGACCGCAGAGGCCTGAGTGAGCCTAATGGCTTGGAGGCAACTTCCTGCCCATGCTTTTGGGGGGCACAGGGCTTCTCCTGGAGGGCAGAGGCACAGAGAGAGCAGGACAGTGTGGGGGTGCCTGGGCCTGTCCCTGGGCATCGAGGAGCCATCGTGCAAGAGGCTCAAGGAGAGCTGGCTGCACCTTGCTTGCCGGGGGGCACAGCTCAACTTGGAGGGAAAAATTGATTCTTTCCATTAAACAATCTGCTAAAGGCTCTCTGCCTGCGTCTGGTAATGTCAGTGGCAAATAATTATACAACATTACGAACGAAATTGCTATCAAATTAAAACCACAAGCCCAGCTTCCTGGAAGCTTCTTTGGCCAAGGGTCTGATCAAAGGCATTAGGATAACGGGACTTCATGGGTCCTCTGTGATGCCAGGGACAAGGAGGTGGGGACGCAGCACCGGGCGCTGGCCTCCTGCTCCAGCAGCCTTGCACACTCAGCTCGTCCTCACTGCCACTGCCCTGCCCACAGCCCTCGGCATCTCTCTGCTGGCCACTTGTGCATCTCTGGGCACCCACTGTCACGGCTGGATCCCGCCCACTCCCACAGGCTGGCTCTCCCCACGCCCATCCACGTCCTCCCCTCCCAACACAGAGGTGCTCCGCAGAACTGGTGTGGACCCCCGTGTCCCAGTCCCACAGGAGCCCCACACTGTCTGGGCACCTCAGGCCAGGACACCCTCATGAACCTGCTTAACTTGGTAACACAGCAGCGCCATTGTTAACAGTCAGGGACACCATCAGTGAGAACCCTGCCCCAAAACGGAAACTTGGAAAGATGAAATGTGTGCACAGAGAGCAGCTGCTACTGTCAGTGTGCGCAGGCCTCTCCTTATTGTAAGATGGGAAATAGTTCAAACATTAATGGGCTTTCTCTCCCCTGCCTGGGTACGTGACCTTCACCTGCTTCATCCTGGGCGGCAGCCTGCCTTGGGAGGTTAGAAATTCACAGGAGGCTTGCAGCAAGGAGGGCGCCCCAGTCATCAGCTCCTGACAATCAAAAAATACGATTATGCAGCAGAGGAATAGCCTCACAAGTCAGGCTGTTTTCTGGAGAGGAGATTTTCCAAACTCCCCCATTCCTTCTTTATTTAGCATATCCCAAACCAGTTTAGAGGAGTTGGCTCATAAATTCCTCCCGTGGCCGGGAGCCTCGCCTCTCCAATGAGATACTAGCTGCATTCAGGAAGAAGGTGACCCAGGGGACATTTGAAAAGGTAGGACAAAAACGGCCCAGGATGGCAGAAAAGAGCAAAGGTGCAAGACGTGCATCTCCCGATTCTCTTCCAGCCGAGACGTGGAGGGGCGAGGTGCAGGGGGCGAGCGGAGGGGACGCTGAGGACGGGGGTCCTCGCGCCCCAGGGGCTGAGAAAGCCCTTGTGGAAACGGCGGGACTGGCAGAGAAGCAGTGATCAGACACCAGAGCAGAGTTAAACTGGGTATTAACACCACGAAGACAACTGGAAAATGGCTAAATGTTTGGAAATGAAGCAGCACACTTTTAGATGCCCACGGATCAAGGAAGAAATCACAACACAAAGGAGATAATATTTTGAGCTTGTGGGTTGCAGCGGAAGCACCTGCTTTCTTACGCTGGAGGAGAACGTGTAGAAGAGGGGAGGGGCCTGACCGCAAGGCGTGTGCTTCTAACCGGGGACAGAGAGAAATGACGCAAACGAAGGCGGAGGTAAGGGTACAAGTCAGCTAGAAAGCAAACACATCACAAAGCCAAGAGTTAGCTCTTTGGAAATACTAAGGAGATTGATAAGCTGGTGGAGAAAATGCCAGTTACCAGCATAGGAACTAAAAGGCAGCATGAATGGCGTCCACAGACAAAGAGAGAGAGAGTTGGGCACGAGGTCATGCGGTAGATTTGACACTTAGATGGAATGGACACATTTCTTCGAAAACACAGCTTGTCAAAAGTGGCGACCACGTGAGGGCTGAGGTCTAGCCTCCCAGGCCCTGGGGTTCCCGGGTGGCCTGGAGAGCCGCTGGAGAGAGCCCGGAGGGAGCTCCGAGCCCCTGCAGCCACGCAGCGCCGGCGAGGCGCTGTCTCACCCTCGGAACCCGACCCGGGCCAGCGCCGCGGGACCCCAGCCCACACGGCCATCCTCCTGGTCAGACACAGGCTCGCACCAGGGAGGAGAAGACTGGCTGAAGAGCCTCGGGCCTTTACCCGGAAGGCCTGGCTGCTGCCCCAGGGGCTGCTGAGACCACCAGGTCAGACACAATGTAAACTTGGGAAAAGATCACTTCAATTACAGGTAAAATGAAGACATCACATCTTTATGTACCAGAGTTGCAGTGTGGCTGCCTTTCGATTTTGATACGCTGTCTTGTTCCCAATTGTCTTGTTGGCAATGAAGGTGTCAAAATATGATTTTCAGAAACATAAAATCAGGAGTCTCCCGTGAACATATAAAAGGGAGCGGCGATCTACTCATTTCGCTGACGAAGGGCCCATCAGTGGTCAGGCAGGCTCAGAGGGACCTGGGAAAAGTGGGTCTTCAGGCCCTGGGTCCTGGTTTCAGTGCCGGGCAAGTTCACTCCTGATTCAGTGAGACTGAAAAATGACAGTGGAATGTCCGTGGGGTGGAAGGGTTTATACCCAACTTCATCTCCACGGCGGCAGGTCAGTCACTAGAACCCCGTCCACTCAGAGCGAGTCTGCACGCAGCAAGCCGGTCTCTGCCTCCAGGCCTCTCCACCCCGCAGCCATCTGTCTCTGTCGCCACCCCTCCAGAGCAGCCTGGAGCCCTGGGCGGAGCTCTTTACACAGAGTCAGTAACAACACACTGCCCACACGTGTGCAGTGAGCAAGCCGACCAGGGCCGGGGGAGAATCCAGGCTATAAGAACCTTCACCTTCCCCACACCCTGAAAGGAGGCTGTTGGAGAAAATCATGAATGCCCCACAGTGCAATGAAGATGTGGCCTGTGGGGGGATCTTTCCTACCAGACCAAATTCTTTGTGTTTCTGTAAGACAAGACTCATCCACATCACGATCCGCTTTCTGTAAGTTACAGCTGTGTTTCACATTCGTAAAGTAGTCTAATCAGTAAACGGTAGGGAGCCAGTCAAACAGAGGCAGCTGGGCTGCGGGGACCCCCCCACCCCGGGACCCACCACCACCACCACCAGGACCTGTGCACTCATGGTGGCCTCAGGGCGGCTCAGGGCTCCCCAGCCAGGGTCCCCACGGGACTATCAGCAGACCCGGACCTCTTCTAACAGCCCCAAAGTCACAGAGCATCCCTCCTGCCTAATTATATTCCCTGAGGCAGCCACAGAGGCCCCCCTGGCTTCGAGGGCAGTCCATGGCCTCCCCCTTTTGGAAGGATTTGTGGACATACCTTAAATCAGCACGTTAACCCACATATGTGGGTCACTTGATTTGCCACAAAGGTGCCACGGCAGTTCGGTGGGAGAAAAGGTTGTCTTTTTACTAAATGGTGCCAGGGGAACTAGGCACTCATTTGGGGGGCAATGAACCTTACTCAACACCATACCCAAAACATAAAACTCGGGAGTGAGCACAGGGAGTCTTCACAATCTTGGGAGAGGCAAAGATTTCTTAAATAGGATATAGAAAGTATTAACCATAAAAGGAAAAAAGGATTAACTGTACTTCATTAAAATTTAGAACTTCTGTTCATTAAAGACACTGGTAAGAACATGAAGAGAGAAAACACTGACTGGAAGAGGTTGTTTGCAATACCTGTATCGGGCGAAAGAACCTTATCCAGAATGTACGAGGCCTACAGATCAGAAGAAAAGGCGAACAGCCCAATAAGAAAATGCTTAGAAGACAGGTAGGCCTTTCCCAGAGGACATCCAAGTAGCTAAAAAGCATATAAAAAGGTTTTCATCTCAACCAGGGAACTGCAAATAAAGAGTACAATATACCAGAACATCACTAGAATGGCTGAAATGTGAAAGGTTAGAAGTGCTGGTGAGGATGCAGAGAAACTGGAATTGCTGGTAGAAGGGTAAACTTACGTATATTGATAAGGGTAAATACTCAAGTGTCCTAAATTAAGTGACATAAGGGCTGGAGAATGCAGGAGAGAGGCAGGGAAGGTCATCAGTCAATAGCCACAGGCCGTCGCTCCCAGAACGAGGGAAGAGCAGCGAAGCTCCTGAAATAAAACCAGTGACGGGATAAAAGCATCAGGCTCAGGGGCTGGAGAGAGGAAGGTTCAAACCCCTGAAGTGGTGGGTCCTGGGATCCGGCCAAGACCAGCCACCCTGGAGACGGGCCGCCACCCAGGAAAGGGGCACACGCGAGAGTGAGCAGAGGAGCCGGGCCCCTGGCACACCTGGACGGACCACCCACATGCCGTGCGGCAGCCCCGGGGCTGGACTTACGGGCGGTCAGCAGCTTCCGAGGCGACATGGCATCCTGGCCTCAAGGGGCCGCCCCATCTGGAGGAACAGGAGGGAATCCCACTCTCAGAACAAGAGGGGATGGCCCGGGGGCCTGGGCAGTCCGTGTCGCACCGCAGGACTTCAGGACTTGTGGTCACTCCGAGCACTTGCCTTGGTCTGGCTGCCGGACCACAGCCCAGCTCGGGCCAAGCCCCTGCTCGGGACAAACACCTCCTGAGCATGGTTTGCTGTGGGCTTCCCGCACATTCTGAGCCAGTTTTGACCATTCACATCCTGGAAAATGCCAGTATCGCTGAATTTCCCCCGTGTACCGGAGGAGGGTTCCATAGCGCCGCCCCTCCGTGGTTTTCATCCTTAGTGTCTCTGCTCAGATCCCCCTTCTCCTTCCTAAAGGGACATAATTGCCTTTTCCCTTTTTCTAGATTAAACCTGCCAGAGGTTTGTCCAGGTTCAAACTGTGTGGAAGAACCTTCCCGTTCTCTTGGTTTTCCATCTTGTAAGTGATTCATTTCTGCTTCTAACCCGACTCATCTCATCTTCTGGATTTTCTTCTTGGTGTTTATACAACCGCCTCAGTTGGCTCCTGGTTTTGCTGCATTTAATTCTTTTTGTTCGGTGATGGGAGTTATGAGTTGCCCCCGAGGGTAGTAAGCAGCTGTCACTCATCTCTCCCTGTAACTTTCAGTGCAGAGTATTCAGCACAGTGACTTCCCAGTCTGTAACTGCAGCTGAATTTTCTCATTAACTTAGTAATCATTTTTTGATGTCATTGACATTGAAGAGCTGCTCTGCTCCATTTGTCCCCTGCTTGGTCCCAGCCTGGACGTGGTCTCCTTCCTCTCTTCCCAGGCAAGGACGTCCTCCTGGCGGCCCCCACGTGGTGGCTCCTGCCCTGCCCTCCACTGCAAGGCTGGGGAGGGCTACACGGCCCCTCGCCACCTGGCCCCTGGCACCCCAGGCCTCCGGGAGGAGCGGGTCAGGTACCTGATATTCTCAGGCTTCCTGGAAATATTAAAGAGAAATCCTCTTATCCAAGAGGTGAAGACAAACTGGGATGAATGTGATTGCTGCTCAAACAACAATAGTCATGGCATGTCTAAGAGTTCAATTATATTTGGAATAGGAATTTCAGGACGTGAGAAAAGAATAGAAGAAATGATGATCAAAATAACAGAAGAAAAGTTTCCTTGCTGGAGAAAGCCATAAGCCTTTAGCTTGGAAGGACGGACTGAATATAACACATTTTAATGGAAAGAGACCTACACCTGTGTCATGAACACTCACAGATCTGGTGGCTTGAACTGGTGGGTCAGGGGCTGCGAGGAGAAGGACCCACAGCTCCCGCCCCACCAGGGTCAGTGCCTCAGTCCTTGATGCTGCAGCTTCAGCGAGACCACCCGTGAACTCGGCACAGCTGCACGCAGTCTCCCCCTGCTCTCCCAGCTCCGTGGCCGCACCGATGGCCAAAGCTGTGCACACCTGCCCCACCCTCGCTGTGGCTTCCAGTCCCCTTGAAGGGACATTTTTCTGAGAGCCTGCCAGTCAGTTTCTCATCTAATAGCCAGACACCGTGTTCTTGTCGCCCTTGACTGATGTGTTTGCATTTCTCCAAACCTGGGGAAATCGAGCAAAAGTAGCCTGTGTACATTACAGATTGAAGGTCAGAATCAAAGGGGTTATTCACAGGAAGGCATCATCTTAAAACCCAAAGGGGACTTCCCGTTGCTTATGCAACAAATCGCCGCAGATTTAGTGGCTTAAAACAGCCTGCATGTGTTCTCTTGCGGGTCTGGAGGTCAGAAGAACAGAGTGAGCCTTAGGGGCAGAAGTCCAAGCAGTCAGCAAGTCCCTTCTGGAAGCTCCTGAGCAGAGACCATCCCCTGCCTCTTTTGCGCTTCTGGAGGCTGCCGGGTCCCTGGCTCCCGACACCATCACTGCTCCTGTGATCACATTCCCCGTCTGCTCTTCCCCTTACTGGGGACACTCTAACTGGGACACCTGTGATCATGTGATCATGTTTGGTACTCAGCCAGAGAACCCCTGGTGATCTCTCCTCAAGATTCTCGACTTGATCACATCTTCAAAATCCGTTGCCACCTGAGGCACCCTTCAGTGGTTTTGTGGTTGACTGGCTTTATCCACCTGTTTTCTGCCTGTAGAAGTTCGGACAGTCCAGCAGCCTTCTCTCACCTCACCCTTTCTCTGTCCCTTTCAGGCCAAGGCACAGTGTTTCTACTGATGTAACATTCTCAGACTTTGGTGCATGACCCATGTATGTCATGGGGGTTCATCTCATTAGATCAGAGAGTCCCCCAAAGATCCTCCCTGGATAATCTCATTTGCTTTTGGCTTCTGCTGAGATGGCTGAGGGGATGATGAATGACACATCCGGTCTCTTCAGCACTAGCAAAAGGCTGTCCAGTCCCACCCTTGGCCATCTGTCCAAACATGCTTTCCTGACAGTGAATCTCCTAATTCTAGAATGTTTTGCAACCTGAATAGGCTGAGTCCTTGAGGGTAAGGGTGACATAAATTCCCCAGCTCTCCCAGCTCTCTGCACCCATGGGTGAAGCAGCTGTAGTGACCCAGGGACGGCCTTCTGGGAACCTGTAGGTGTGAGCTGCTGGGAGCAGAACAAACAGAGGCTGGGGAAGTGCACACGCAGCAGTTAAGGGGATCGGGGGAGATCAGCAGCATATGGTAAAGTGGCACAGCCGAACTGGCATGGCAGCTTCTGGCACAACGATGATGAACTCTCTCGGCAGGAATGTCCTCTTCTCTTCTCTCTGAATGGCGCCGCTTCATACCGCCTCCTTGCTCTGGGGGGCTTCCTAGAGGTCAGAGCTGTTTAGGTCTGGAAGATAAGTCCTACGCACGAACTCCAGTAGGCCTGTCCCACCCGGCGGTCATCATGATCTTACTCATCTCCCAACAGATACCCATCGCCTCCCCTAACAAGCCTGCCAATTGCTCCCACAGAGGAGGGGGCCACACAAGACAGCGTGATTGGTGTGGGACGACACTGACGTCTTCTCTGTCCTGAGCAAGTGGCATCCACTTGACCCATCTGTCATCTGGGGAAGTGATTCTGACTTTCCTAATGGCATCCTCTTTCCTAATGGCTCCATGACTGTTTATAGAACCGCCTGATTATTGCACATGATCAGCTCTGATCTTTGTCACCAGAACAAAGTCACACCATCGGTGGCATGCTTTTCAGTCACCTCGTCTTCCTACTCTTGGAGTTTGGAGGGCAGCTGCCAGCAGCCAAGCCCGGGTCCTCGTCTTCTCCGACTTCGACTGTGAGCCCATAATGGGCGGGGGGGGGGGGGTCTGGCCTGGCTCCAGGCTGGCAGTGCCCCTCAGTCAGACCCAGACCCTGCCCTAGAGGAACACACACACTGCTGTGGACTGTCCCCCCAAAAGTCATATGTTGAAGTCCTGACACCCCCAGTTGTATTTGCAGGTAGGGCTTTTAGGAATTAAGGTCAAATACGGTCTTAACCGGATTGGATGGGCCCTATAAGAAGAGCGGGAGACCATTCCTCCCCTGCGCGCGCATGCATGGGGAAAGGCCGCAGCGGGGATGAAGCCTCCGCAAGCCAGGGGAGGAGCCACCCAAGTCCAACCCTGCAGGTCCTCACGTAGGGCTGCCACCCCCAGGAGGGTGAGGAAATTGATCCTGTGGTTCAAGCCGCCTGCTGTGCAGTATTTGCAGCCCCATCAGACTAAGACGCACTTACACACAGAAAGAAGAAATCCCTCGGCCCAGGAAGCAGGGGCCTGGGCACCCACCGCAGCCCTGGGGTGGTACACACACCTGGGCACGGATCCTTTGATCTGTATTTGTGCAGCCTTTGAGCTGTGGCCGCCTGACGGCTAGTTTTTTTCCTGAAACGGTGACTGGAACCTTTGTCCAGCAACTGTACTGCCCAGCTGCTTTCCCACAGCGTCGAGCAGGCTTCTTCTCAAGTCTGAGTCTGCACATGAGGACCAGTGGGCCAGGAGAGCCCTGCAGGCATTTGCCGTGAGGGTCGTTCCCTCACCCAGACCAGAATCCCTGACTCTCACGCAGGTTGGCCTCCAACCAGCCCAGAAGGTGGCAGGAGGGGCATCTGGCCTGGGCACAGGCTCAGTGCTGAAGGACGATTCAGTGGTGCAGGGACTGCGGAGTGGCCTCTGGGAGGACGGGCTCCCCACTCCCAGGGGGCGGCAGCGGAGTCTGGAGCTGCATTCGCTCCTACGTGTCATGTCCTCACTTCGAGGCAGAGCCGATGGGACTCATAACTGCCCGGTGACGCAGGTGAATGGGCACACTCCAGCTGGAGGGGGGCAAGGTGACCGCTCTGCAAGGCCATGTCCTTGGCACTTACCCAGCGGATCTGGAAAACCTTGATAATCTTTCTCTAAAAAGGGCATGTTTCCAGGTTACAAGGCCTAGTCCTGGCCCCAGACAAGACCAGAGGGTCACCAGACAATCTGACCTCTATAGTCTCAGGGGGGCTTGGGGGAGGCTGTATCTCACATTAACTAAGGCAGCCCTGGCCCTGGCCTTTCAGGGTCTATGTGTGAGAGGCCAGGCTGAGTCCGGCTCTGAAACTCCAGCCCATTCACGCTCCCTGGGAGCCACTCACAGCCATGCGGGATCGGGGCCACGGGGCCAGAGCCCGGGCCTGGGGGCCAGGATGTGGCTACACCATTGCTCTGAGATTCTGAGCAAACCCTGTCTTCTCCCTACATTCCAGTCTCTTCGTTTATGGGATGGAAGGAGGTGGGGTACGCAGTGTTTTCAAGTACGGTCCAAAGACCCCTAGACGTTCTACGGACGCGCAGAGTGGAGATGCACGCCACCCTCAAGACGCCGCTATTGCCTGGGGGGCAGAGGAGGTGGTTCTGTGGCTTTGTAGTCACAACGGAAGGATGTGTTTCCAGAAAAAGAAAAGACAGAGCAAATACTGTCAGGTAGCAGCTGCAAACTCGGCACATGGACACTAGCTGCTTATTACTTCATTTGCGCTTTTCTAGTTCTTAAATGTCTCCAGCGGTCACAGCAGAAGCGTGTCCCGATCTAGTGGTGACAGGACCTCAAGCTCCCACCCCACCGCATGTGGATGACACCCTGCAATCTAAAGTCTCTTTTTAGTTCACGTAAATTATATCACACCTGAAGTACTATCCCCCCACTTACTTTCTCCTAGACTTCACTTGTGTGTTTCGTGGTGACTGCCTAGAACGTTCCAGGGCACAGACCCCTCGGTTGCCTCAGCGGGTCCCTTACTGACAGACACTCAGTTTGCTCCCAGGGAGGGGCGGCCGGGCCAGGTCCCAGGCGGCTGGGGTCCTGGGAAGTCACCGGCCTTCCCGCTGCTCCATTCCAGCTGCCGCCCCTGCGCTAGTGGCCCCAGCCCTGATGTCTGGTGTCTCTTCCCGGCTGGCGCAGCCCGACCCGGAGGCCCTGCTGAAGCGGTGACCCCTCCAAGTGGCAGGTCAGTAGCCTCTGGGAAGGGCTGAGGGAGGGAGAGCCCGTCACCCCCCGCAGTCGCAGACGCCCCAGGACCAGCTGCGAGGATGTAGGGGAAGCTGGTGCCCCGCGGCCTTCCTCCAGAGGCAGGAGGGCATATGGGGCCAGGTCAGGATGTGGGCCCGCCGGGGAGTTGTCCGCCCTCTCTGTTCCTCAGTTTCCAGATCTATAAAATGGGCACCTGAGCTCCTGGAGGCTGACTTGCCTCCAGGGCTGCCGAGGGCCAAATAATACACTAGACATGGGAGCACAAGGCCCATTTCAGGGGCGCCAAGAACTGGGGGATGGAGATCGGCCCATGTCGAGAGAGGGAACCGGGTCCCCTTGTTCTGGAGCTCTCCCTGCACCCCGGCCTGCAAGGACCTGGCCCTCCCTCCGGCCGGCCCCAGGCTTCTGCTCCACCCTGCGTGCTTCCTGACCACGCAGCAGGGCCCCGGGCTCTGCACGGACACCTCACCCCCCTGAGCCGAGCACACACCCTGCGTCCTGTCACCTGCCCTTGGGGCTGCCTGGCACGTGGTCCTAAATTCCCCAGGCTGCCCTGCATCTGGTGGCAGAGCTGAGGCAATGGGTCCGCTGGCTGCCGGACGGTCCCCCCGGCAGACCTGCAGTCTTCGGGCCCTGTGGCTGGGACTCCCAGCCCAGTCCCTGGGGAGCAGCTGAGGACCCCCCAGAGCGGGGAGGTCAGACCCCCCCACCTCCCGCCTCCCTCCGTGACTGCAGCTCCTCTTAAGAATCTCCACGTATCAGTGTCATTTGAAATACAGGTTCTGTCATTTTAAAAATACATTCATTCCCTCATTTTTTAAATGCTTTCTGATCCCCCTCCGTCAGAGGCTTGGCAGAACTGGGAGCAGCACTCTTTCTCCCTGAAGGGTTTCAGGAGGCACCATCGGGCCCTGCTGGCGACCTCCGTTACCCAGTGGGCTCGGGGCTGAGACCACTACAGGCCCCGAGAGGGACGTATTGTCCCCTGTCCTCGCCCGCCCAGTGGGCACAGCAGCCAGCGCCCCGCAGCACGTGGAGGAGGGCTGGTGCCCGGCCCACCCAGACCAGGGGCCCTGACCAGCACGCCCACCTCTCTGCAGGGGCAGAAGATGGTACCGGCCGGCCCTGGGCCGGAGGAGCCCACGCCCGAGCCCGCCTACGTGGACGTGGACAAAGGGCTGACCTTGGCCTGCTTCGCCTTCCTCTGCCTCTTCCTCGTGCTGATGGTCATTCGCTGCGCCAGGGTCATCGTGGACCCCTACAGCGCCATCCCCACGTCCACCTGGGAGGAGCAGCACCTGGACGACTGAGCCGGTGGGGCTCTGGGGGCAAGGGGGCCCTCAAAGCTGCTCTGCGTCCCCGGCCGCCTGCCCTGCACCCGGGGTGGAGATGCCCCCATAGCCTTTCCTGCTCTCAAGCCGCAGAGTGGACGCCCAGGGCGGGGGGCCGTGGGGCGGCCAGTGTGCAGGGGAGAGCTCTGGGCCTGCAGGCAGGGGCCAGGGGCCAGTGGGGGGGGTCCCCGTACCACTTCGGGGTGGGGGTGGTGCCCTTCCCCGGCTCCTGTGCCCCTTTTGGGACTGGACCCAGGACGCACGCCTCCGTCGCCCGGCAGCGGTCCCCTTTTGAGGAGACTCTGCCCTTAGAGGGGCCAGAGCCCCCAGCTCACAGCCCCCCGCACCCAGGCCCCTTCCTGGGGGGGCGCAGGCGGCCGCGCCTCACCCGAGAATCCCCCTGAGGCCCCGGGGCTGTTTTCCAGCACTATTTTTTAAAACTAAAACAGAGAGGGGTATATTTTTCCTGTTACAAATGAAATGTGCAGTTTAGAAATTTGGCGAGAAAATAGAAGGAAGGGGGAAGAATGCTTCAGTCTGCCTCCCAGGGGCGGCCACTTTGACCCATTTTCTCCCGGCCTTTTTTACACGTTTCTAAGTAGTCAGACACATACCATGGGCACACTGCGGTCCCCAGAGGCCCCAGGGCCGCCCCTTCCTGCTCCCAGTGGCCTGCTCAGGCCTCCGGCTGCTCCTCTCCTTCTGTCCTGCATTCACTGCCTGCTGCCAGCTCCCCACCCAGTTCTCCCGCCGCTCGCCTCCGGCAGCGCCCCATCTGTGGGAGGAAAGGGGGGCAGGAAGGCCTGGGTCCCAGCCCCAGGGTTCCTTGCAGGCTGTGTGACCTTGAGCAAGTCCCCTCACCTCTCTGGGCTCCCATCCCTTGTTGTATCATGGGGGGAGAGCCTTGCCCTTCCCCCTTTTGTTCTGTGCAGGCCTCACGTGGATGAGCTTTGCCTATAAACGGGGGTGAGTTGTTGTCGAGGGCTCACCCTGGGGCCCCTCCGCCCCTTCCACTGCAGCATCTGTAACTATCTTGGACCGGAGCCCACAGACCTGGTCCCAAGTCCCATCTCCTTTTCTTCTTTCCTGTATGACCCCAAATAACTCACCGAGCCTCTTTGAACCCCAAATTTCCTCACCTGTCAAACAAGGAAGTAAAATCTACCTCGCAGGCTGTTATGAGGTGAATGGAGAGCGTGCGCCAGCATTAGTGTCCTTCCTTCTTCCCCCACCCCGCAGGGAGCCAGGGGTCTGAGCCGGAGGAGCAGAGGTCGTGGGAGCCCCTCCCTGCAGAGCCGGGAGCCTGGGCCCTCCTCATACCCCCAGGCTCGTCCCACAGCCCAGTCTCTGTGCCAGGACCACCGGCCAGCAGAGCACACATGGCGGCCTCCCCAGCACCTGGTCAAGGGACACGGTATCTACGATGTACAGACATACCACTGTCATCACGTTTCCTGACCATATGCAGATAAACTAGACCTTCCCCTACCCTGGAGGGGTGTCCCCCCAAGCCTGGCCCACCAGTCCCCCCAAGAACAGACCTGTGGCTGTGAGGGTGTTCAGGGCTCCCTTCCCACCACCTGCAGCCCAGCCCTGGTCACCCGGGAAGTCTCCACAGCCCTGTCACCAGTGGGTGACCCTGGAAGGGAGCAAGGCCACCGCTGGGTGGGGGGCACTGCAGGGCACACCCAGCTGCCCCCACTGCATGGGATGCACAAAGGGACAGCTGCGGAAGCAAAGGGGCACTGGTTCACTCGCGGCTCTGCCTTGGGGGACAGTCAGAGCACGGCCATGCGCTCCAGGCCCGGTGGCAGCCTACCCGCCCACCCAGACACCCACCTCTGCTCAAAAGCCCATCAGCGGGGCCTGCAGGGTGTAAATGGGCCAGCCCAGGCCAGTTCACCCCGGGTCCCAGCGAACGAGGGGGCTTGACCTCACCTGGAGACCCTCCGGAGCTCTCAGGGGCAGAAACAGGTGACCTTGGGCCGGGCTTCTCAAACCCCGATGAAGGGCAAAGGGCACCTGGACAAGTGAAGAGCTTGTCAGGCATCCAAAACCATGTCCCTGGCCCCCAGACCTGCAGGACCAGGACCCCAGGGCGGGCCCAGCGACTATCAGCCAGACTCCAAGAGATTTGCAAAGCAGCGTCCCTGGGAATCCCTGGTCCCAGTTCGCTTACCCACACCTCGATGTGCCCACATCACCCACCCTCTCGCGTGACTCTGTGGCAGCAGGAGCTGCTAACATTTAAGAACAGATGGAAAGCTTAAAAATCACTCCCATCCGAGCCTCCAACAAAACGGGTTTTCCTCATAATCCGTCTGTGTGCAAGATGCATTTCCTCATCAATACCGTCAGCTGCACGATTTACATCACATAACGTCTGTCACGAGCGTGTTTCCACTCCAGTCTTCCTGTTTGCCAGCTCAGTGGCTATAATGCTTGCCACCTAGCATGTGTGCATGATTATCCAAACTCCTGTTTGGGCCTCAGATTGCTTTCATTTTCCATGTTATACATGTGCCCCGAGATGAAAGAAGAAAACAAATAGGATGAAGCTGGGAGTTTGCCCGGGACCGTGGAAACTAAATATCTCGACTATACCCTCTGGCCTAGGGAGAACGATGTCTAAGCATTCGTTCAGTCACATTGAGGGGAAAACACCATGGCACTGAGGGCGCCTGCGGTGCTCTGGCTGCCAGAGGACGGGGAGGGGGATGGTCCTTTGTGGCCGGCGGACCTTCGCCCGTTTGTGGCTACTGAGATGATCTGGGGCTGTGGGTGGAGAGAGAAACTGTCAAGCAACAGGAATTAACAGGATTTTTGAAGACTGGCGGATGCAGAGAGAGAAGCCTGTGCGGCACAGCCCAGGACTCAAGGGAAAAGCAGGCCAGAGAGAGGCCCCTGCCGCAGGTGGGGTGGGCTTTCCGACGCGGCGCCCAGGGGCCGGCTTCTGGGAGCCGCCTGTCCTTTGTTCTGCTGCCGTCCTGACGTCCCTCCGAACCCTCAGGAAAGCCCGATGCATGGTCTGCTTTGTGGCGGTGGCAGGTGGGCATGATGAGGGCACCTGGAATGGGCCCAGGGAAGGGCTGCACCCCGGAAAGGAGCGGGAGGGAGCAGAAACCGGCAGAGACAAGAAGCCAGACGCCTCCCTGGGGAAACATGGCCCCTGGGGTGCCCCGCCGGCCGACAAGAGACAGGGACCGAGCTCTTCCAGCCTGGCTTACCAACTCCCCTCTCCTCTAATCCGTTTCTCCCAGGAGGTCGCTCAAAGGTCTACGTGGTCTTATTGAGTGGAAATAACCATGTTTCCCTCTCCTATAAAATTGTCCCTCTCAAACAAGTTCCAAGATGATGCTGAAGCTGCCGGTCTGAGAACCACATGCCGAGAGGCCCTGTTCTGATAGGCCGCCAGCACCTTACACCTGCCAGAGGCTGGGATGACCTCTTCTGGTAATGACGTCACGCCCAGAACAGCCTCTAAGAGTGGCGTCTTCACTGTTCATGCAGATCTCGGATCACTCTAGGCCCCATCTGGGGTTTGCCCCAGACAGACAGGTGAGTCGTGAGGATGGGATCAGAATCGCCTCCTGCATCCCTCCAGTGTGATGGAGGCACAGTCCCCTGAAGATGCAGCCCTGCTTCTGGTCAGACCCTGACTCTAACCTTTAATCCTGAAGCCTAACCCTGACCCTGACCCCTGCCCCTGCCCCTAAATCCTGCCCCTGAGGGGCTTCCAGGGGGGCCTTCTACCGTAACAGTGTCTCTCCATGGCCAGAAAACCAACATGATTACAAAGCTTTGCTGACTGTCCGTCCCAGGACCAGGGAAATAACCGTGGGACGGGTCTGCCATCCCACTGGGCCCGCTAGGAGCAGCCCTCAGGCCACCTGGCTCTCGGAAGCCCCACTCCGGCCAGTAGGTCACCGTGAAACTCGGCCAGATGTGGGGGACTGACTTTAGTTCTGGGCTAGTTCCTAACAGCCGCAGGGTCTGAACCAGCCGCGTGTGAGACTCGCCCCCACAACCCCACCTCCCTGGGCCTCCGGGCTCTTTCCTCCTCTGCTGATTCCAGCGGGATTCCAGGCACCACCCCTCACTGATGGCAGGTCACCTCCGGGATTTAGATTTCAATCAACCTAGCCGCCCGCGGGTGCCTGAGCCAGCATCGCATCCAGAGCCCTGTGAGGGTCGTCAGCTCTTCCCTGTGTTTGTCTGCCTCGCCTAAGTGTCTTGCCGCTGGATTTCAGCCCTGGACAAGTTCACTATGGATTCAATGGGACCGAAAAATGACAAGGAACATTCCTGGGGTGAAAGGGTTACCCAACCTGATTTCCACGGCGGCAGGTCAGTCACTAGAACCCCGTCCACTCAGAGCGAGTCTGCACGCAGCAAGCCGGGCTCTGCCCCCGGGCCTCTCCGCCCCACAGCCACCCCACTCTCTGCCCTCGGTGCTGCCCCCACTCCAGCCTCTGCTCTCCTGCAGCCGTGCAGCCCGGAGCACTGGGCGGAGCTTTCTAGAGTCAGTAACAATGTATTGCCCGCACGTGTGCAGTGAGCAAACAGGCCAGGGCCGGGGGAGAATCCTGGCCACGGGAACCTTCACCTTCTCCCCACTAAGTCTCCCAGCATCCATCCCCATCTGGGCTCCCCAGACCCCCGCTGGTACAAAATGGCTGGGCAACTTCTGCTGTGTTCTGCTGATGACCTTGCATTATTCCCTCTGGTACCGTGGGCTCCAGCTCTAGTTACGGGCTGGAGGCAAGACAGGTGTGTGTGTGGAAGGGTGGATCCTGAGCCTGCCCCAGGTGGAGTCACTGGCAGGTTCATGTGGGAAGAGGCTGCTTCCCGTGGACAAGAAAGGCCCAAAGGAACCTGCAGGGTGGGGGGCAGGGCAGGGAGGCCCCTGCATGTCTGTCTGCAGCAGGGACGGGGGCCCTGGCCCCCACCCAGGCTGGCTGGTCCCGGACGCTGTGAGTCCAGCCCACCGCCTGACCTGCAGCCCTATCACCTCCATCCTACCAAACACCCTGGGCCAGGTCCTCTTGGTCGGGAAACGTTTAAAATGGATTCTACCATCGGTCATGTCCTCGCCCATTAGCGCTCACCAGGGCACCCTGGCTTAAGGCAGGAAGCGTAAATGAAATCTCAGTCACTAAGGAAAATAGATGAAAATCACGGCCAGTTTGTTCTCCCAGATCTGTGAGCTCCATCCACTCGGTGCAGTGACACTGCCGGTTCTTAACCTGCCATCCTTAAAAAGAGAAAATGGGACCAGGAAAGACATTTTTATCTGTGTCAAATCACTACACACAGGTCTCTCATAAAGCTTGGTTCCCAGACAGAAGCCCGTGAGGTTCGTCTGCACTGTGGGGCTGGCCCAGGCATTTCTGGGATGGAGACAGGAGAACAGGCGCATGTTGATGAAGGTCAAGGCAAAGCGCTGGTCTGAGAAAGCCCGCTGGACCTGGTGTTCCCATCTGCTGCTCAGGTTGCTTGCACACACCTGGTGCGGGCCTGTCCTGGGAGCCTCCAGCTGCAGGACCCGGGCCTCCCGGCATCTCCAGCCCCACGTGCACCAAACACACAGCGAGCGCCCGGGTGTGTGAGCTCGGCAGCTGACACCAGCGCTCCTCGGACCCGGCAGGGCCAAGTGGATGGATGCTGACTCTAAGTGACCTCTGCCCATGACCCAGAGCAGCAGTAAAGCTCTGCCACACCAGGGTAGGGGTTCAAGAGGGTGGCCCGCCTGCTAAGACTTGTGTCAGGGGGCAGAGTCCCCAAACGACCTCAAAGCACAGGGATGGGGGCCCAGACTGCAGGCGAGTCCACACAAGCCCCCAGGAAGTGAGAAACACCCTGGGACGGGTCTGGCCTTCCGAAATCAGAGAACCCATGTTTGAATCAGTCTTATCTGGAGCATGGCTGCCATGTGCACCACACAGGGTTTCTGCTGAAACCAGCAGCGCGTTGCCGGGTACAGCCCAGGTCAGAGTCGGCTGTGAGAGGGCAGTCAGCCTGAGGGGGATGCCCAGCCGTGTGGGACAGAGCCTGCTAGAGGCCCTGCAGAATTCACCCCCACTTCTTCAGTAGCCACTGAACTGACCTTAACTGGGGAAGCAATGTGTTCCGCTAAGAGACTGTATTCTCAGTCCCAGCCTTCCTTGCAATGAGGTGTGGTCTTGTAACTACATTTTTGCCAATGAAATGCATGGAAAGTGTGGAGGGGACTCCTAGGAAGGATGCTTCAAGGGACCGAATGCAGCTGAAGGACCTTCTGCCCTTCCATCCCTCCGACCCCCACCTCTTTCTCTTCTCTTCTGTAAGCCTGGAACTTGGCTGTACTGGCCGGAGCTCCTGCAGCCTTTTGTACCATAAGGTGGTCTTGAGGATGAAAACCACGTACTGAGGATGGGGAGGGGGTCCTTAATGACACTGGAGTTGCCATAGAAACTCCAGACTTCCTGGCCCTGGGATGCCTTCATGTGAGGAAGAAATGCCGACCTCCTTGGTCCTTTAGTTAAGGGCTGGTCCCTGTACTGGAGCCTCCTCTCCCCAGATGCCCACCTGGCTTGCTCCCCCACGTCCTTCAGCCATCCTGCAGAAAATCCCCAAGGACCAAGGGCCCGCAGGCTTTCTCTGGCCACCCCACCTGCAACAACAGCCACACCCCACCGTGTGTGCCTGACATGTCACCCGTCTGTCATGCTACATCTTCTCCACAGCTGTGTGCTCTGTCCGGCTCCTTCCACTAGAGTGTAAGCATCACACACTCAGAGGTTTGAGCAATTCCATGCACTGCGGCACCTCATGCCTCCACGGAGCTTGACATTGACACACGGAAGGTGTGCATGCATGTCCTGGGGGCCCTGCCCAAGGCCTGTAATGTACAGAACAGGTACAGGGCCCCTGAACCACGTCTGCACCCTGTGCACGCCCATCGGTCAGTCTCAAGAAGTATCTGCTGTGTGGGATGCTGAGATGTAGGTGGAACTCAGCTGGGGCACAGGACGCAGATACAGGGGCCAAACCTTACTCCAGATTCTAATTCAGGAGCCATTCTCTTTCCGCTTTCCGGGAACACTGGGAGGCCTGGAATAGCTGATGAGAACGCCCCTCCCCACATGCTCGGCCTCACTAATAAAAATGAGAAAACAAATTAATGACCGTCTCTCAAGGCAGTGGTACACACCTCGGCCCACCGGCTCAGTGCGGCACCATGAGTGGACATCACACACAGACAGTGCGGGGCCCGAGGGTGCCACAGGGCTGAAGGCTTTATTCTTGAAGGAAAAAACAGGCCGCAGCACGAGGTGCCTGGTGCCCAGGGCGTAAGGGCCCACTGGGGCACTTCGTGGCTGGATGGTGGGGGCAGCCTCAGGCCAGTGGGAGCGCGGGCAGCACCTTCCCGGCGCACTGACCAAAGCCGATGCGGTGACTGTCCCCCTGGCAGTACCCTGGAACGGAGAGGGTGGGGTTGGCACAGAGCAGGGACAGAGTGGGGCCGCGTAAGGACAGATGGCTTCATGGCCGGAGGGCAGAGCTGCAGGCAGGGGCTCACCATGCGGCATGGCCGCCCTCACCTGTTATGATGACTTCGTCCCCGTCCAGCAGAAACTTCCTGGTGTGCCCGCTGCCCAGCTCTATGGCCCTCGTGCCCCTCCACGACAGCTCCAGCATGGAGCCAAAGCTCTCTGGCGTCTGCAGCAGGAAGCAGCACCCATGTGATGTCCTGGCGAGCCCGTCGGCTCCGGGTGCACTGTGCTTCGCCAGGCCTGGGAACCCCAGGGAGGGGAGGGGGACCCAGGCCCCTTGGAGGCCCACCCAGTGGCCCAACTGCTGTGGAAGTGCCCCTGAGGCTCTGCAGCTGGCCCTGCCCTGTGCTTGGGACCTGGGCAACCCTGACCCACATGCCAGGCCCCTCTGGCCAGGCCCCTGCCCGCTTGGAGATCACGGCCCCCCAGATCCTGCCATGCCTGACGCCCTCCTGGGGGCCGAGATTGCCCCTCCCACGGGAGGCTGTGGGCAGGACCTCCAGGGAAGTGACTGGCCTGTGTGCCACCCCCAAGTCACTGTCTTTAAGGTTCTGGGACTCTAGCATGGGCTCTCGGTGGCAGGGGGGAGGGAAGGGCCACCTTATCCTGGGAGGACAGGGAACTGGTGGCAACTGGACACTATGGTGGCCAGGTCCCGCCTCTCCCGCATCACTCTGATGCCCCCAGGCAGGCACACGCAGCCTCCCGCCCGGCCACCAGGCTCTCGGGTCTGAATGTGGAAGGATGCCCCCTCTGCCCCCAGCACTGGACGAAGCTCAGAGGAAGGCAGCTGTAGGATGCCCTGCTGCGGGCCAGGGGCGCTGAGGGTTCTCCGGTCTGTGCAGGGAGTGGGGTGCGGGCAGCTTCCGGGTACTCGGACACTCACCGGTCCGCTGATGGTTCCAGAAGCCAGGAGGTCCCCAGGCCGCAGGTTGCAGCCATTGGAGGAGTGGTGCACGAGCTGCTGCAGCATCGTCCAGTACATGTGCTGAGGGCGAGAGGGGGCGAGAGCAGAGTGGGCTGCCCAGCCCCCGAGGCAGCCCCACAGCCGCCCAGGCCTTCCCGGCTTTTCCCAGGCCCTCAGAGCCGGCCTCCAGGGACAGAGGCCAGGCCACCCTCCCACGGTCACCCAGGGGCCTCTCCCTGCTCCTGGCTGCTGCACCGGCTCCTCCACCCCTCGACGGCCCCGATGGCCCACCTCCTCCAGGAAGCCCTCCCTGAGCAGCTGACCTCATTGCTCAGACCCCTGCAGCCTGCTCATCTGTCCGTAATGACGCCCGACCCTGCACACCCCTGAGTCATAAGGTGACAGGGTTTAGTCCTCATCACAGCAGAGGCTTCTGTAAGCAAAGACCACACCGTGTCCGCCCCCTGGGCCTTGGGAGAGACCCTGGGCAATGGGGCCAAACAATTCAAACAGGACATCAGGGCAGGCCGAGGGATGAAGGAGTGCTAGTGGGGGTCAGGTGGTGGGGCAAGGGGGCCGAGGACCACGCGCCCCAAGATGCCCAGACATGGGGCCCACCGCGCCTCTCCACGCCCGCAGCTTCCGAGGTGGGCCCTCCTGGAGCCACACGCCCCAGAGCCGGACTCCTGCACGAATGCCCTCAGGGAGGCCCCACGTCCCCTGTGTTAGGTCAGAGCAATGTCCAGTCAGAAGGGAGACTAGAGGCCACGGGAGGCCACACCTCAGAGGCTGCTCAGAGGGCCAGCACACCCACGGAGAGGCGCCCAGCCACTGCAGCCGCGAGCGATGTGCAAATGGAGTCACAAGCCCGGACAGCTAAGCCGAAAAGGCGGCGCCGCCTCAGGCTGACCAAGATCCTACGCTGAGGCGGCGTGTGAACTGGCGCCACCTCTTCAGCAAACTGGAAGTACTTCTAGGCCGCGGATAGATACACCTGCCCTGGGACCCGGCAGTTCTACTTCCGGATAAACACCCAACAGAAATGTGCGCATCTGGGCACAGAAACACGTGCCCTAGAACATTCACAGCGACTTAAGGGTCGAGCAGTAGGTGCCGCCCACATGTCCACCCGGAGTAGGGTGGGTGAGGCCCCTGCAGCTGTCACGCGGCTGTGAGAACCAGCCGCCACCGCCCAGGGCGACACGGGCAGGTTCTGGCTGCAGAAGCCAGGAGGAGAGGGACCACCCTGTGATCCCATTTCTGCTAAACCGAGAAGCAGACAGATTTAACGGATGGCAGGAGAAGTCAGGGGAGGGCCTACCTGTGCAGGGGGCAACCTCACTACAGGGGCCCCGGGGCGGCTGAGGTCCTGGGACTTCCCACTCCATCTGGGTGCTGGTTGTTCGGGGGTGCTGACTTAGAGAAAACCCACTGAGCTGCACACTTCCACCGTGTGCTTTTCATCTACGTGTTATGCTTCCTAGAAGTTCACTTCACAAAACTTAAGTCCTCTGATAAACCCAGCCCCCGGCAGACAGAAGCCAGAGACTAGGCCCTTACAGGGACGTCTATCCTTCACCAAGAAAATCACCAGCCACGTCAATGCGGCCCCCATCGGGAGGGGTGTCTGTGATGTCACAGCCTCTTTAGGCAGGAACAGGGCTGCAGGGGTCCCATGGTTTAGGCCCCCAGCACAGCAGAGGCTCCTGCTATGCCAGCCCACCGTGTCCCCAGGTCGACGCAGTTCTCATGTCCCTGCAGGGGAGAAAGACCCCCCTCGGTGCCTCACTTCCAAGACAGTTTGCCCAACCTCAGAGCTTACCTTAAAGTTGGACCTGCAGATGGTGGCTGCCTGGCTCATTCCTTCCCCTGTTGGAAAGACATGCGACGTTGGCAAAGAGACTTGATTCCACTAACAAACGAGGAAAAAAAGCCACTTGGAAAGAAATTATTTTGCGGCCTAAGCTTCCCGTTGTTCAACATGATTGCACGTGAAGAGCACGTGGAGCAGAAAGCTCCTGGGAGACCAGAGCCAGGAGATGGTCCAGTCCAGGGAAGCTGGCAAACCGAGGTGCACCTGCCAACCCCCACCCCCACGCCCACAGCAGGGCACAGCTCGGTCATGGCGCTTGTTTCCTCTGAACTCAGATGCAGCCTCAGGGTCCTGCTTTGTAACACCGTGGTCCCCGCACCCACCGCTCACCAGGAGTCAGTGCAGGAGCTGAGACCGCACCCCCAGGAGCCCCTGCAGGGCTGGGGCCCTCGGCCCCCTGCCGGACTCCTCCAGTGATGAGCGCTGTGCACCTCACAATCACTCCGCCGGTATTTATTAAACACCCACTACATGCAGGGGGCCGGGCATTCCGGACCCACTGGTGGGTGCGCACAGTCCGGGAGCTCTCCCACCCCCTCAGGACCAGCCTCCGAGCTGCACGGAGCAGGCGTGGTCCCCACGAGGTCCCGGCATGCAAGCCCGACCCCACCCGGCCCTCTCACCCAGATCTGGCTGGGCACGCTGGAACCGCACACCCGGGACTGGAGCTGGGTGGGGGTCTGGGAAGCCAGCCCCGCCCTCGGCGCCCTCCTCCAGGCCTCTCCGTCACTGGCCGCTGCGCCTTCTGGGTCACCCTGCCCTGCCCAGCAGCCCTCCCTGGGTGTCCCCAGCAGGCAGGTGGAAACGGCAGGAACGAGCCCCGAGGAGGCATCTGCGGCCAGGAGGCCAGCCTAGAACCTGGGACATGGGTTTCCGTCTCAGCCGAGCTGGGCAGCTGAGTAATTCGGGGACCCCTTTTCCTCTCTGAACCTCAGTTTCTCTAACTGTAATGGGAAGCAAAGGACTGGAGGGCACCACGGGGGCCACAAGGCTCTCCGGAACAGCCCTTCCCCCCGTGTGGCATCCACCCCCCACGGAGGCCACTCCCGCTCCTTGTGGAGGACAGGTCTGCTGCGAGGAGCCACCCCGAGGGGCTCAGACCATGGAGCCAGCGGCGACAAAGCCAGAGAGCCCGGTGCACCCACTGGGTGGCACGGGGAGCCCACGCAGGGGACGGCTAGTCGGGGTGGAAGTGCCACCTGAACCCATGGGGACTGGCCCTGCTCCAGGTCCCCCACAAATGAGTCGCTTAGCCCTCATGACCGCTCTGCGAAGGCAATGCCGTATCACCCCACTTCGGGGGCAAACAGGCGAAGTGTCCAGTGACTTGTCAGAGGCCTTCAGCTAGGCAGGGGCAGGGCCCAGGCTCAAGCCCCCTCCTGGCCCTGCCACTCCCGCTGCACAGGCCTCCCGGCCGCGCTGCCCCAGGGGGACGTGGGCCCCATCTGCGCAGCTCACAGGGCACTCCGAGTGCAGTGTGTTCGGTGTGCTGGCCCTGCCTGGCGTCAGAGGGCAGGCCAGGCCTCGCGTGGGCAGGGCCCAGAGGCGGGTGCCCGAGGGTGAGGGCTGGTGGTGGCATGTGAGCAGAAGACAGGCAGACCCCGGTGGGGGAGCTGAAGAAGGCACTCAAGCAGAGGACAGGGGCCCGACGCCATGCTTTCTGGGCCTCACAGCTGAGAGCCAGGATCGGGGCCAGGGCCATGTAGACCCAGCGTGGCTCCCATGGGCACAGGGTACCCCTGCCCCTCCCGTGGCTGCAGCAGATGGCACCCTCTCACCCCAGGAGCCCAGGAGCCACCGAGCAATGACACTTGGGCACATGTGCCCCCAACCCCCTGGACGCCCTGAGTCTGTGAGAGTACCTTTCAGGGCCACAGAGAGGTTGATGTCGAACGTGTAGGGCTGGTCATGGCGGAGATACGGCAGGGGCGGAGGGTCCTGCGAGGGCAGAGAACAGCACAGGGTGGCTGTAGGCGGGCTGAGTGGGCTGAGTGGGCACTGGACCCAAGGCAGAAGGCATGGTCCCTGTCCTGGGACATGGCGTCCCTGGGCTGTAGCTGGCAAAGGTGGCCATACGTACCAGACTCCCAGGAAAGACAATGATGAACAGGGGCATCAGCAGGTCAAAGGGACAGGGGCCAGCTGGGAGACGCCCCCAATGCAGAGAGGGGGTGCCGGGGAAGGGCGGGACCAGGGAGGGAAGGTGGGGAGCAGAGGGCAGGGGGCGGGAGTGGCCCCAGAGGCAGCCTGGCCTGGTCTGGTTCTGGCCCAGCATGCAGGCACTTGACGGCCAGGCCAGAAAGTTGGCCCCTGGGCCAAAGCCTGTTCTCCCAAAGTGTGACACACGAATCACTAGTGGTACATGAGAGAATCTGGGTGATTTTATTCAGTAGTTGTGTTTCTTTTTATGATTAACTTGGTGGCCAGTGACACTGATAAGGATATAAGGCTCCTAAATGCATTCAAATATTTGAGTTTTAAAGTAGGAGCTGCTTTAACGAGAAACATTAAGTAAATAATAGTTCAGAAGTGGCAAGGGTCTGGAAGGTTGAACAAAAAGGCTGACATGAAGGAAAGCCGAGCCCCGAGATCGCTGGGAGAGTGAGGCTGGGCCCTGTGGGCTCAGAGGTCCCGAGGCGGTGGAACCTGGAGGGGACGAGGGGACACGTGGCTCAGGTGGGCAGGGGGTGGGCTGCGAGCAGGGCCACAGAGGACACGACAGCTCACCACCAGGGGCCTGGAAATGAGGGGGGCTGTGGAGGCAGAGTGTGAGGCCCCCCAGGGGCTTCACAGGAACCTGGTTTGCAGGGAAAGATGCCAGGCCTGGCTTTAGCACAGCAAATCAAGGAGACGTGTGGCTGCAAAGAGCTGAGGGGCGCGGTGGGGAGCCTGGGTGCCGGAATCACGGGCCGTGGGAGGCCACAGCCAGCTGAGATGCTCAGGGAGGCACAGGGGCAGAAGAGGGCCGGGAGACCCAGGAGACGGGGCAGAGCAGGGCTGCCGGGGCCCTGCTGAGGAAACCACGGGGCCACAGCGCCAGCCACCAGGTCACAGCGCACTCTGGCAAGGCCCCTGGTGGTGACAGGCGGGGCAGTGGCCAGACTGACAGTCTAAGGAGCGAGGGGCGAGGTGGAGATGGGAAGGGGGTGCTGGGGAGCCAGGAATTCCTGCTGCCTGGCTCCAAATGGCACTCTGTCAGGTGGGCGCCATCGCGCAGGGCACAGCAGGGCCACCTGGGAGGCTGTGCCAGGCCGTGAGGCGGGCAGGGGCCCCCTCCTGCCAATGGCCGTGTCTCCCGGCCTCAGAGGACTCTGCAGGTTTCCTGTACTTGCCTCAAGAACTGTGCAGGGGGTGGGGAAGGCACGAGGCACATGCCCGCTTGAGGTCCTGGCGCGTAGGCGTAAGGTCTAGGGGGCTTCCTGCGGAGGGCATGCTTACCTGCTTGGGGTTGGGCACAGCAAACGGCATGAGGGCATCCATGGGCACCACCCAGGGAGAGATGGTGGTGCCCAAACTCTTCCCAAGGAACGGCCCAAGGGGCACGTACTCCCACTTCTGGATGTCCCGAGCTGCAGGAGGGGGCGGGGCAGGGCTGACCAGGGCTGACCAGGGCCGCGCCCCAAGAACCCCGCCGCCCGCACCCAGGGAGCTCTGGCCCAGCCAGGCCACCCCAGGCCAAGGGGCCCTGGCATTCAGCGCCCAGGCAGAGGTCTGCAAGGTCACAGCACAGAGGAGATGACCCAAGGGTAGGCAGGACACATCCCCAAATGGGAGGCAGGCGCTTCCTGGGGCTTAGGCACCGTCCCCCTCCCACTGCGCGTGGCACAGGGCCTGAGGAGGCTCAGAACCGGGTCACCTAGTCTGAAACCTTGGCTCAGCAGTTAACTGAGCTCTGTACGCCTCGGCTCCCCGCCTGTAACACAGGCAGGCAAGCAACACGCGGGGCATTCAGCACAGGGCCCCACGCGCAGTGCCCGTAAATATCAGCTGTGGCATCAGCCTGACCCTGTTCCACTCACACGAAAAGCGACTCGGAGTGGAGGACTCCCGGGCCGACGGCTCATGGCCGACTTGCCTCTGACACACCAGACTGGGCTCTTAGCCACCCGCCACCTGCTGCTTCTGACCAGTGCCAGGCGAGGCACCATGGCGCTGTGAAAATGCCCCCCACACCCAGCCCTCACCCAGGGCAGAACTCGTAGCGAACTCAGCCTCAAGACGCCCCATGCCCCGTAATTACCGCTCCAGTCGTTCATGAGGACCATTCCAAAAATGTGCTCGTGGGCCTTGGAAATGGGGATCGGCTCCCCGAGTTTGTTCCCGGGGCCGACAAAGAAACCCTGAGGTGGGGAGGACAGCTCATTAGAATCCGGCTGGCCGGCCACCCCAGGCCACCTGCCTGGAGGGCAAGGGTCAGGCATTTCCACACTGGTGGTGGTGGGGGACCAGGACTGCACAGGAGGCCTGGCAAGTATTCTAAGTCATGACCTGTGCCTGAGCAGGCAGACCGTCACCTCGGGGAAGGGGTGAACGGCGGTGCACCTGTGCCCACCAAGGCCCTCCCCCCAACCCGGACACCCCAGCAGCCCCCTGCCCTCCTCCATGCAGCCCAGGCCACCCTGCTATCCCTTCACCCCACCTGGCTCTGCATTTCAGGATTTGGCAGCTACACGAGGTGTGAAAAAATAAAAAAGCTACCTCCTGCAACGAGGCAAAGAGCCTGCCGGGACGTACCCCACCCCACCCACACCATTCCCCACACCCTGGGCCCGGCCTCCTGTACCCAGCCGTGGGATCCCACAAGCTCTTCACGTGCCACAGAGACACACGGCTACCCGGGCACCACCCCAGAGCGTGGTGCTGGCTGTGGGAACCTGCCTGCCTGCACGTGACGCCTCCCCGACCCGGGGCCCAGCTCCCAGAGCCCCTCTCCGGTTTGGCAGCTCCTTCTCATCCCTTCCTGGTCCCCCCACTTCAGGGGCCTCCCAGAGTTCAGTGCCCCTTAACACGCCCAGCCCTGTGGGGCTGATGGAATGGACTAGACGTGCGTCGATGGCCCGACGCCAATACTGCGGCACAGCTATGGGGGCGCCACCGGGAAAGCAGGGGGGTGTGGGCCTCTGCGCCGTGCCTGCGGCCGCACATGCTAAAATGGTCTCAAAAAGACATGCAGCCCTAGAATGGCCACAGCTCTGGGCTGATCTGGGCCCAGCCACAGTGCAGTGGGGCCAACCAGCGGATCCCTGCTGTCTGTAGTGGTTGAATCCTACAGGGCTGCCGGAGACACAGCACAGCCCACTGCTCCCAAGGCGGCAAAGGGGTAGGTGGGTCCCTGCAGGCCTCCGGTCACAGCGCTCACATCAGCTGGTCAGCACACTCCTGTTCAGTGTGTTTCTGTCTCAGGACCCTTGTGTCTATGTACCGGTCCTTCATTAGCCTGGCTCACGACCACCAGCCCTGTCACGCCCAAAAACACAACGCGTTTTCCGTGGGGCACATCACAGCTGGCTTATGCTTAGGGGCACCAGACAACACTTTGGCACGGTGCACAGAGGGGTCACAAAAATGCACAACAGGGTGGCACTGCAGAAAGTGGACAGGACGCCTGTTTACAGAATGTGCTGAAACAAGAAGGCAGGGCCCAGCCACGTCCAGCCTCAGCTGGGGACGTGCACAGAGGGCGACTCAAATGTGCTGTCATGCCGTGAGCAGCCACAGGAGGCCCCAAAGCCCCAGGTACTGATCTGGAGATTACCAATGAACTTGTAGTGACTAAGTGAATTCACAGAAAGGAACCCGTGAAAAGTAAGGATAGACTGCACTTCTGATGGCCAGGTGGGGGTCAGGTGGGGACCCAGGCAGGCCAGGTGGGCACCCATCGCACCAGGGCAGCCATCCCAGAGGGCAATCCCACCATTGTGCCCATACGGCCATGCCAATAAACCCGGGGTGCCGCTTACCATTTCTAGCTCTATGTCCAGGAGTCGGGAGGCGCCATACACGGGGGGCTTGGCTGGAATAGCAGAAGGAGAGGCTGTCAGGGGCACCAGGCCGTGGGACTCCCCGCGCTGGGGCCCGGCGCTGGGGGCACTTACAGTCATCAGGTCTCATCTGTCCCACGGGCCTTCGGATTGGGGTGCCAGACACCACGACAGACGAGGCACGGCCGTGATAGCCCACAGGTAGGTACAGCCTGGTAAAGGGGGGTGAGAGAGGGCCGTGGCGGTCACACGTGCAGAGCGGATTCCGAAAGCGTTCCGAACGAAGACGAGGAGTGGTTGTCTTAAGTTCCAATGTGGTTGGGAAGCCAAAGGGACTCACCCCCAAGTGCTCGTTTACAGAAAAATGGATCTGCAAAGTGTCTACACAGACGTGGGGTGCCGCTCAGCAGGAGCGGGGAGGGGCTCTGACCCCACACAGGGCGGGGCTGCATGACACGAAGGACAAGTGCCGGGCGGCCCCGCTAATGCCAGGTGACCAGAAGAGGCAGTCACAGGGCCGGGAGGGAAATGGGGGCCACCAGGGGCTGGGGGCTGTTTCCTGGGTGCGGGGCTTCACTCTGGGTGATGGAAGTTCTGGCGGAGGGCAGCGGGGAAGGACGGCTGCATAACCACGTGATGCGCTCGATGCCGGGGCACCGCATGCTCCAGCGCCGTGAAGCCAGCCTGCGGAGCCCCCGGGGAGCCGGGGAAGGCGCCCGCCCCAGCCACTGTGCATGCGGCCGGCACCCACCCCAGCGACGTGCTTGCCCCGAGTAGCGGTCACCTCAAAGGACACGCGGGACAGAGGCCAGGGCCTGCCCTCTCTGAGCCCAATCCCCCCCACGACACAGGCCACGGCTGCAGACTGGGAACCCCCCGGGACTGCCGTGAGAACCGAGGGGTGGACTGCGTGTAGCTTGGGTTTTGAGTCAGACACACTCTGAGGTGACAAACAGGACAGGGGAGGTTCTCAGTCATCGGAAAACGCTAAGTGTGGTGAATGCAGGGTTTGCAGCCTGTCGAGAGAACAGCAGGTGGCTCAGGAACAGGAGTCTGGAAAGATCTCAGTGGCTCGGGCCCTCTTCCAACCTCCGCTCTCCAGATAAGGGGGCGGAGGGGTCACTCTGTGCCCCGCAGTGGGTGCCAAGGCGCTCAGGAGCTGAGACTCTTGTCCCTGGAGGTCCTACTGGTCGCCTCTCCAGTTTCTTTAACCAAGGGACAACGTGCTGCTGGAGCAGAGCAGACTGTGCAGGGACCCTGGCCGGGGACGCACCAGTTGGGCATCAGCGCGTTCTCTTCGCCCCTGAACATGATCCCCACATTTGTAGCGTGCTGCCGAGAGGAATAGAAGTCTGTGTAGTCACCTGCCGAGGAAGACAGAGGGCCCTTCAGTGACCCGGGTGCCTCAGGGCCGAGACGGGCAGTTCCCAGGACTGGGGAGGGGGCCACGAGGGCCCCGGGGGGGCAGCTGCCCCTGTGCAGCCTAGGGTTGGCAGGCAATGCCCTGAGCGCACAACCACCACCTCCTCCATCCCAAAGTCTGGCATGAAATGCGACACAAATCGGCCTCACTACAGCGTCACCTTTGAACCCCCCTACCGAGAAACAAATGGGAAATAAGGTGCCAAGACTCTGAAACAGACAGTGGAATGTGGACACGAAACGCTGACCCCCCCACCCCTCTGGGCTCGGCTCACCCCACCTCTGCTGAAGCTCTGCCTGCACTGGGCTGTGTCTGTCTGTCTCCCTGTCTGTGTCCAAGTCCTGGGAACCTTGCAGGCCCCTACCATGAAGTGACCGCACACTCTGAAGGGCACCCCCCCCACAAACCCCTCACTGGAACCCTGGGAGGCAGGCTTCTGATCCACCGGCCTGACCTCTACAGGAAAAACAAGCTCAAAAAAAGCAGGCAGATCCCCAACAGTCCAGACTAGAAAGGGAAGCAGTGACAGAGCGGGAGAGAAAGACAGCCTGCGGCCGGGCATGCAGGTGGCAGAGCGCCGTGCCCTCACCACCCTTCCCATCTCCATTCCCAAGGCACCGGGGAACCCCTGAGGGGTTAGGATGAACCCGTAGGAAAGCAAGCAGGATGCCACCCACCACCAAGCACAAGGAACCCTGAAAGGTGGGGCCTCGAGGGCAGATGGGGAAGGAAACCAGGGCTACCGCCCCTCCTCCTGAGGCCGGTCTGGGAAGCACCCTCGGCAGACGGCGGACATAGTTCTGCACACACGGACGGAGCAGCACAGATCCCAGGACCCCCCGGCACCCAGGGGCACCCTCCCCAGGAGACAGGTGCCCACTGAACTGGAGAAGGGAGGAACGAAGAGACAGGACCAACAGGCGCAGGCCGGAGACGAGGAGAAGCACCCTTCCACAGGCCAGTGAGGACGCCGCACCTGAGAATGGGCAGTGGGCCCTGGGGGATCAGAACCGTGAAGGAGCGAATCAAGAGTGAGGGCACTGGGCCTCTGGGCCTCAGGCTGCGGTTGTGCCAGCCTGTCCCGCTGCCCACCCGCCCGGAGAGCCCGCCTCCGTGCCTGCCGTCCGGCGCCGGACCTATGGTGCCCCTGCTCTCTTGGAGGAGGAAGGCATGTAAGACACAAACCATTCACGAAAACTAGAGAAAAGGAAACGAGGCTCGCTTCTTCTTTTAAAAACAGAAACATGGAATTGAGTGAGTTTATGTCCTAAGATCTCCGGGTCTGAGGACCAGAAGGGGCCTGGTTTAAAACTACTTCAACTCAGGGATTCGTGTTATTCTTACTTCACAGGCGAAGGGCCCCACAGACGGCACCCTGGGCACCCCTGCGTGGGGCTCTGGCCTCCAGGAAGGCCCTGCTGTTCGGCCTGCTTCCCCTCTAGGCATCATGCCAGTCGCAGGCACGCCCTTGTGGTGGGGGAAAGGCCACCTGGGGTGGTGCCCTAACGCCAGGCACACAGCAGGCCAACGAGAACCCCTCCCTGCCCCATGGGGAGTCACTGCCGTCCAGCTATGGCTGTTACTTCAACTCAGTTCTGCACTGGAGAAGATGAGAGCAGATGCCTAGAGTGAATCTTTTCCAGAAAAGTGGTAAGAACCTAATAGATCATGAGGTTTATCACCTGTGTTCACTTTCCAGTGACACGCTGCAGTTTGCGGCACGGCCCCGAGAGAGCCCACGGCAGAGCTGGCGCAGCGTTCCAGGGCATTCCTGCGAGTTCTTAAGAAATGTGACTGTTTCTAACCCTTGTCTGTTTCCTATATACATGTGTAAACCTACACGGAGACCCTTAAAGGGGGCTGGAGAGGGCGGAGGCAGGCCAGGCCATGGTGAGGTGCAGGGAGTTCCCGCCCCATCTGGAGGTGCCCGTTCCCAAGGGCAGTGATGTGGGACCACAGAACTGCACACTAAAAACCACTAAAATGGGAAATTCCATGTCATGTGCATTTTACCACAATTAAAAAAAAAATTTTTTTAAACCACCCTAACTATTAAGTTTTATTTCATTAAAAAAATATGTTTTGAGAAAAAATAATATAAGGGGAAGAACAGCAGTGACACTGGGGCGTAGAGGCAACTGGACAGACCCACCGACGGGGCTTAGAGTTCTGGGAGGGGAGACCCGCAGAGGCAGGCGGACGGCAGGTGTCCGGGGAGGAGCAGGGACAGGCTGCGACTCGCGGTGATTTAAAGTCACACTGTGGGGACGCCCGCCCACTGCGTCCGGGGCTGAAGGTCAGGGAGCCGTGAAGGGCCTGCAGGTCTGTGGGTCCTGCTCAGCAAGGCCGCAGAAAAGCAGACAGAGCTCAGGAAGAAGCGGAGAACAGACGGCCAAGAGACGACATGAAAGGGTGGCAGAAAGGAGGCACGTCCTTGTCAGCTGGGCACTGGGGAAGGCGTTCTGGGCTTGGACTTCACCCTGACTGTACGCACTTCCAAGCACAGCATTTCAACTGTCTTTCATGCTCTAATACTGAGATGAGGGTCAGCAAATATTGACATTTTGGGAGGTCGTCCACAGCGAGGCTCAGGGATCTTCCAGAACATGGGCACAGACTTGGGGCAGCTGCCACCAGGCGTCTCCCCGAGGGACAGGTACCCACAAACCAGCAGGCCAGCCAGGGGCATGCAGATAAGGGCCCTGCCCAGGCGGACCCCGCCTCTGTCTGCTCCAGGCTGAGCTTGGGTAACCCCAGATGCCTGCCTGAAGCTCCCCTCAGACGCCCTCCTGGGTTCCCAGGCGCACGGGGCCTTCCGCACCCTCCGGCCTCCCTCCTGACTCACAGGTGGGGCTCAGGGTTCTTCCCAGACGGCCTTTTGGAAAAGAGTGGTTTGCTGTGCAGGGAGAAACCGAAAATCTGCAGCCAGCAACTCGCTCAGCGAAAGCTCTGCTTCAGCACAGGACCTGAGTCTCGGCCGGCAGTGGGGGGTGGCCGCTCCTCCACTACCTCCCCACCGAGCGGCAGGGGCCCATGCCAGACAGGCATCCTCACCTATGGTGGCCGGGAGATGCATCACCGCTGCAGCCTGGGAGGTGAAGGCGCTGAAACAGAACCCAAGGGTCACGGGCAAGCAGCGGGAACGGGGTCCCTGCTCCGGTGGCCCACCTGAAGGCTCAGTCCCTACCTCCCCAGACACTGCTCAGTCGGCCCTCGGTGGGCACCTGTAGGCTGGCAGGGCCGGAGCCCAGCTGAGACGACCCCACTGGGGGGACGACCACCCACTGCAGCCGGGGGCCCCTCCTGCTCCTGTGTCCACTCTAGGGACAGACTGAACTCCTTCTTCGCTGGAACCGGACAAGGGCACGGGGGATGCTGACGATGGATGGCTGAGCGAGGAAGGGAGCCAGCCAGGGGCCCGGGCGGCCTGGACACCCCAGGCCAGGCACACAGGTGGTCCCAGCCGGCCCAGAGCCTGCCGCCTGTGCACAGCCCTGCAGGGGTTGGACGAGGCCAAGCAGCCAAGTGGGGACACAGAGCAGTCCTGACCACCACGCTGCCCCCACTCCCCTGCCGCGTCCCCGCCTCCCCACCCACCAATGCTCCTCACCACTTCCGAAGCTCCGCATCATCTCTGAGCCTGGCTTCCCTGGCAGACAGCAGTTTCTGCAGGAATGCCCTCGCCTCCCTCCAGGCGGCCTGGCCCAGGCCCATGAAGCTGTTGAGAGCAGGCTGGCACCAAAACAGAGCAAGCACAAGGATGCCCGTGAGAAGCCCCAGGCGTACCCTCCTGCAGACAGGAGGGGTCGCCAGCCCTCTCTCCAGTTCACTCAAGATCCCAGAGCTTTTGTTCTTAGTTCTGCCATCCGTCCAGTGAGCCGGGGAAAGGCACCTTTCATCCCCTTGTGGACGTGTGCACAGCTGTCAATGGCCAGGAGCGGCCAGCTAAGCCGGTGGGCCGGCTACCCACCTGTAGCCGAAGGTGGAGGAGACCCGCTCCAGTCTGCAGGGTTATCTGCAGGGGTCTGCACTGATCCCTCCACGTAAGGTAAGGTTTCTTGGCCAGCGAAGTGTGGCATAAAAAGCACTGGTGGACTCTGAAGGCCAAGGTTCCAACCCCGGCTCCCTACCTGCAGCCACATGGCCTGGGGAAACTGTGTCCCATATCAGACTAGATCCTCACCTCATGAGGACTGCAGTTCCTATGCCAGAAGGTTGCTGTGAGGACTAAACAAGAGCTCTGTGGAAAGCTGCTGGCACACAGTGGGTGTCCCCATCACCCTCCTTCCTGGCCCAGGAATGGGAATTCGCCAGGAGGCCCATTAGCAGCCAGTAAACTCACGTCCGCCCCATGGGTGTGTGCTTCAGGCTGAGGCCTAACAGAGGGCACGCGGAGTCAGCTGCCCACCCTCCCGGGCTGCATCTGCAGGTGCAGAGGGAAGGACGTGTGGCTCCCAGTCCGGGGGCCCCGAGACAGGCAGGGCCTGGCACCCCAGCAGGAAGGTAACCGGTTACCAGGGAGCCTGATCTCAGGGACGATGCGGCCAGGCCCAGGACCGCAGAGACTGACCCTCTTCCCTGGGAACCTACGGGAGGGGGCCCAAAGCCGCCCTCCGCCAGCTGGACTGTGCCCAAACCCCAGCCTTATCCCGTAAGAGCTCTGGGATCTCCAAAGGCACTACGTCTACCAGACGTGGAAGGGAAAGAGCAGGTTCTTGGCGAGATGCGGACAAGCCGCGTCACAGCGCCCCACCTGATCGAAGACATCCTGGTGTCTGGAGAGGACAGGCCCGGTGAAGAGGTGCTTAATGACGCTGAGGTCCAGGATCTCATCGCCAATGGCCACGCCGATCCTGGGTCTTGGCTGGGAGGAAGAGGGCCGGCGGGAGAAGCCTCAGCAGGGTCGGGCTCATTTGCACGGGAAGGTTAAGAGCCCACCCGTGGGTCTCCAGGCTTGGGCCTCAGCCCTGCTCCCTCTGTGACCACTGCCCAGGCTCACCTGCTGCCATGTCTACCTCCAGGGCAAGAAGGGGAAAGAACCTGTGTCCGCTGACCAGGAGCTAACTCAGACACCCCTGGGATGGGGCAGGTGCAAGCCGCCTGCTCCGGGCCCTGCGTACGGGCAGCTCCTCAAGAGTTGCTTGAATGCCTCAATGAGGAGCTCATCCCTCACCAGGTGACTGGGTCATTTCTCAGGTTTAACTTAGGCCCTCCCACAGGGCAGTTCCCGTGCGTGGCAGAGCGGGTGCCCCACGCACAGTGCTGGGGTCGGGGGCCAGGGTCACTGCCTTGTTAGGGCTCCAGCAGAGCAGGGCTCAGTCATGAGGGGCACGAAACCAGACAGCTCAGGACCACATGGTGAGGTCCTTCTACTGCATGAAGCCCCAGCTTCAGCTCTAGGAAGACGACTCTGACATTTGGCAAAGCCTGGCCTTTGCCCTGGGACTCTGTCCTCAGCCAGCACCCAGCTCTCCGAAGGGCCAGCTTTGCCTGTTGTCCAGGGAGCTGAGAGCTGGGGTTCCCAGCCTTATGTCCACTAGCTGCTCATTTCTGCGTGGCAGGAGAAGACTGCCACTGTCCATGCATGTCAGCCCTGGGTCCAGGGTCAGACCAGAGCCACACACACACTGGCCCCGAGCCCCGGGCAGACCCTGCCTTGGAGAAGGCTGCCCGGGGAGCCTGCCGACTCTGTCCCGGTCCCACTGCTGACTCCCTGGGCCTCTGTGCCCCCTCTGGAAGACGGCAACTGCTGTGACGGGCCAGGAGCTAAGCACGGGGACCCCAGAGGCCCCACACTCGGGATATGGGCAGGGCGGATCCTGGGCCACTTCTCCGACGCTGGACCCCACGCCAGAAGGCAGGAGGGAGCCCGCACTGCTGAGCCACTTCTTAGAGCTGCGCGCAGCATGACCGCCTCTTCCACAGCTGCAAGCAAAGCAGAGATTCTGCTCTTAAATGTGCCCCGGTGCCCCGGGCGAGGCTGACAGTGAGTCCTGGTACTTGACAGCTACGCTCCTCAGCACCGGACTCAGAGGGGACTCAGCTGGGACCCAGTATCCCTGGCCTCCCGCAGGATCCATATTCGCGGTCCTGTCCCTCTGATGGGCCCCGACCCTCTCAGGGCCTCTGGTTACCGTGTACAGGTTAAGGGAGACAAATAGTGAAAAATAGTGAAAAAATCATCTATCAGGAGAGTGCATGCCCACTGCTGTGCTTCATGACATCTGGTCACATCGGACAGAAAGGGTACAAAGGAAGGCTTCACAGCCACCAGCTGGACAAAGAGGGAAAGTCGGGGGCTTGCAATCCAGTCCCAAACCCGCCTCCCAGCTGAGGGTTCTCTGCTTGGAAGCAGCCTCTCTGGGCCTGTTTCCTCACCTGCAAAATGCAGGCAATAACACGGGGTGGTCGTGAGAATTCAACTGAATCTCTCGACACCACACGGGGTGGACATTCAATCGGCGCTGTATGGGGAGCGTCCCCTCCCCGCCCAGGCTGCTAAGTGCTGGGGGTGAGGGAAGTGGGGGGGAGCACTTGGCTCCAGCCCCCCAGGAGCAAACGGAGGTGCAGGGCACATGGCTGGGGTACAGCAGGGAGAGTGGTTGGTGAACGTGCTTAGGGACACGCTCTGCAGAGGTGACACCCAAGCTGGGTCCGGAAGAGGGAGGAGGAATCAGGCATGTACAGAGCAGAAGGAGGACTATTCCAGGCAGAAGCAATACATGCTAGGGTCCCAGCTGCTCTTAGAATGTTCCAGAAACTGAAAGGCAGCCAGTGCAGCTGGAGAGAAGGGACAGCCGGCAGGGGCAGGCAAGACCACGACCCTAACAACTTGGCTGTCAGCTCCGGATCACACCGTGTGTGTTTCTCAAGCCACCGTCCCTGTCTTCACAGAGAGCCTTGGGCGCCGTGCGCGTCCATGAGCAAGATGGAGGCGGAGTGTGACACGTGTCCGTGACCCCCAGCTCCCAGCCCAGGGTCCATAGCACTGGCTGTATGAAAAGCTTAAGTGACGGCTGGTTCAATTCACTCGTGTTCCACCACACTATGGGCAGCTGGCTGCTGGCAGGTAAGGGGGCTTCGCCTTGGCAACCAGCCCAGCCTGGAGAGACCGCCACCACCCCGGGAGAGCTGGAGGCCGGCAGCCACAGCTGCAGACGAGGCCTGTACCTGAGGCTTCCGGAAGCCTCCAGAGGGCGGCGGGAAGGGGCTCTTCCCCCGCAGACCTTCCAAGGGGCTGTCCCTGCGCATTCTGGTGTGAAGAGTGCAGCGGCTCGGCGCCTGAAGGCCACTGGCCACACTCTGAGGCCATTAATTCCCGAGTCCTCTGGGAAAGAAGTCGGGGCACCCGCGGTGACTGATGATTTGTACTCGGGGAAAGGCGGGGTCGGGGCCGCCAAGGGGTACAGCGGGACACGGGGGGGTACAGAGTGCTGGGGCCGCACGGACCAAGGCTTAACATGCCCGTTTGTACGTGGGTCCCCGCCAGGCCACTGTTTGCTTTTCCTGCCCTTGCAACATCCGGTGGGCCACGGCTGTGAAACCACAGGGTGACTCCTGCGGACCCAGGCATCTGCTGCAGGCAGGCCCCCAGCAGGCCGCCGCCTGTGGCCTCGACCGGCCGCGGCGGGGGGACGCAGTACCGGACCGGCGGGTGACCGCAGGGGCCGCTTAGCGGACACTTCCTGCGCCCTGTGGGCTGCAGGCCGGGCGGAGCTGGGTCGGAGTTTGCCGGTGCGGCTGGGGGCAGGACCCTAAGCACAACAGACCAAGTATAAACCCAAGGACCTTCCTATGATTCTGCTGATCAACCCCACTTCTCAAAGGTCCCCTTCACCAGAAGACCACACTTCTAAGTGAAAGCCGTCTTCTCTGCGCAAAGGGTTTCAGCGGGTCCGCAAAATGGGTTAAAACTATTAAAGTTTAGGCTGGAGGCAGGGAGCTCGGCGCCGCCGGCCTCGCAGCCCGGGCGGCCCGTGCGGGGGTCCCGGCGGAGGGTCCGTCCCGGGGAGGGGGTCCTGGGCGGGGTGTGGTGCGGGCGCAGCGGGTCCCGGAGGACGGGGTCCCGGAGGAGGAGCGCTCCTCCCCCTCCCGCAGAGGCGCGGCAGCTCACGTGGCCTGCGGTGGAGAAGACGCCGTAGGGCAGATTGTGGATCGGGAAGTCACAGCCCTCGGGCACCGGGACGAAGGACATGCTGCGGACGCGGGCGGGCTGCGGGCTCGGAGCGGCGGCGGCTCTGCGTCGCGGACCCTGCGGACTTTGCTCCTCGGGCCACCCTGTCCGGCGGATCCGGGAAGCCCCACGGCCCCGCCCCCATGGCCCCGCCCGCAACCCAGATCCCTCCCGGGGCCCCGCCCCCGGCTCTCGACTGGATCCAGCCGAGGCCCCGCCCCACGGCCCGGCCCGCCCCTCGCTGGCCCCGCCCCCGGCCCTGAGCTCACACGTGACGCCGCTGCGGCCCACCTGCTTTCGCGGCTGCGGTCTGTCGGCCGGGCGCGGGGACGAGGCGGACAGCATCGGTAACCCGCAGGCTTGCCCTCCACGCCCGCATCGCCGTGCCCGCCGTCAGCTGTGACCGTTCCGTGCACCGGGAGAGGGTCGGCCGTGCCTGCCGGGGGCTGGGCTTAGGAGGAGCGACATTCCGAAGCGACCCGGCGCGCACCGCCCATCCCAGCGGCAGGTGCGGAGGCCGCCGTCTGCGCTGGGCCCCGCGCGTGAGCTCCACTGCCCCGCTTTCCCCCTGTGCAGAGCGGCGAGGCGGCCCCACCGCCGTGCAGACCCGGGACCCGCCGTGCAGCCGCCGGGTGCCCGCCTTGCCGGTGAACTCCCCGGGCACCAGTTCTCTTTTGTGCAAAGTCGGGTTGATCATCATACTCCAGGGTTCCTGTGACGGCCAAGGCCGGCCGGCTCAGTTAGTGCCCCGCTCATTACACTTCGGGGACGTCCAGCCCTTCGTGTTTCAGGGTTTTGCTTCGCTTCTGCAATCAGAGGAGGAGAGAACACAGTTAGGACGGTGGCCTGGCCATCACTGATGGAAAGTAAGTTTACGACACAAATGCAAATTTCTTAGAAATCTAACAAAATTAGTCCTTTAAAATGAGTTAAAACTATGAAAGTATAGGCCGCACAATACTTAGCAACACATGAACCAGTATCTGAAACACCAACTTTTCATTAATTTGTTTTGGAATTCTTATAGCATTGGAGCAAAGCTGATGATTTAATGGATTGATATTTCTTTAGCCTGCTGATGTGGTTACATTATTTGACTTTGAAATGTTGAGTCAGCCCTGCTTGCTTGGAATCAGGCCCACTCGGTTGTGGTTGCACAGTTCTTTTCACACATCGCTGAATTTGATTTGCTGATAGGACTTTTGAAACCATGTTCCTAAGAGTTATTAGTATGTGGTTTCTTTTCCATGTATTGTCTCTTGTTTTAATATTAGGGTGATGCTGGCTTCAGAGTTAGGAAATATTCCCTCTGTTCCTATTTTCTGGAAGAGATTGTAGAGAATTAAGTGTTAATTTTTTCCTTAAATATTGGGTAGAATTCACCAGTGGTCATCTGGGTCTGGCACTTTTTGCTGCAAGGTAATTATTGGTTATATTTCTTTAATAGGTACAGGCCTGTTAGATTCTCTCTCCTTTTGTGTTAGTATCACGCATTTCAAGGAATGGGTCCATTTTATCTAAGTTATCAAATTTGTGGGTATAAGGTTGTTTTATAATGTTCCTTTGGTCTTTTAATGCCCATGGGACCAGCAGTCACGGCCCCCTTTCTTTTGTCATAGAGCCGCTTTTTTTTTTTTTTTTTTAAACAGAGTAAAAGATTTATTTTAAGTAAGTTAAAGAGAGAAGTGCAGCAGGCAACCTCAGCAAGGAGAGGCGCCCCAAAGGGTTTGGAGAGAGAAAGCTTAAGATTAAAAGGTTACGCACTTAGCAAGTGCGGGCGACCTCAGAGAGAGGAGCGCCCATAGAGCCGCTTTTAACACCGACGGGTCAGTGAGTGGCCTTTTGGGATTCCACGAGGCTGCCCGCTGCACACGTCCCAGCTGCTGCTAAGGTCCGTTCAGATCCTACCCATCTCCCTCCTCCACATTCTTGCCTTCCTGGCCTCTGGTTATCTGAATTACTCTCGATGCTTGGTGTCAGTAAGAACGGAAAAACTTAAGGCCAGGAAGCTTGTCTTTGAAAAGACACCACAACAAACAGCACTGAGTCTTTTCCTAGATTTCCAAGAATATCTATTTAGATGTCCTAGAAACTCTGAGAAAAGGGGAAGACAAGCCATTATCACTTTAGTATAAACTATCTTCCTATCAGGAAGAACATGTTTCTGAGACATAGGCTTAGAATAAAGGAGTGATTTCAAGAATGCCTGGCACAATACAGAGTTAGCAGCCCAGGGCAACTCAGGGGAAGGACCCTGCCAGAGTTGAGCGCTGAAATCCCCAGTTAGTGTATGAAGATCAAACCACAAGACAGTTTGTTATTTATGGTTTTAGTATTTAGGTATGTAGTAAAGCTGGAATGCTTTGGATTTGTGACCTTTTTAAAAATGAACTACAAATTTAACACTGAGGTTGATTCAACAGCTACTTCGTGGATAACCCTCAATTTCAAAACATGGTCATCAAAACAGCTTTGTAGTTAACTTTTTCAATTCTTTGGGCCAGATACAGAAAACTGGATTAACCCTAACCTGGGTTCACGGCATTCAGTTTTAGTTCACACCTGGCCTGCTTTTAGTTATGTCTAATGTAAGCACTCCGAACCTACCCACTCTTGAAAAGGCCGGGGCTCTGACCTTGTGGCACCATACCCCTGCCTCCTCTCACCCAAGGGGATAATCCTGGATTCTCTCATCACTACCCTTTCTCTGCATGTAAATTACATCTATCTCACTTACAAGAAAGTGCATTTTATTGAACTTTTTACAGGTGAGCATGTTTTGTGTTTTGATTTTTTTTTTGCTCACTATGCCTTCTATCCTGCACTTGGGATCATTCCAGTAACTGTTTAATACTCCATTTTAAGAACATATCACATTTTATTCATCCATTCTTTGATGGGTACTTCAGCTGTTTCTGGTCTTTGATCATGGGAACAGTGCTATGAAGATTCTGGTGCGTCTCCTGGCATCTATGTCCAGACTTTCCTTGGGTGTACACTTTAAGGAATGGAAGTTTCTGGACTACGTGTGAAGGTCCAACTTGAAAAGACTAACACCAAACCACCCAAAGAAGTGAACCATTCTGACTAATACCAGCAACTTGTGAGTTATACTAGGTATTGCCAGGCTTTTCAGTTTTTGCTAACTGAATGCATATGAAATGTTCTCTCATTGTGGTCTAGATTTGCACTGTCACGTCTCCCAGTTTTGTAATCTTCTTTTCACTCTCTCTAAAGAAAGATATGTTAAGGTGTCTGTTGGTGAATAAACTATCTCATTTTAATAGACAAACTCATCAGTGACACAGTTAAAATGCTTTGTGTTTTAAGTAGTCCTTCTCTATCCCAAGGCTTAAGTGTCTTTTTTTCCCCAAGTCTTAAGATTTTGTTTCACATTTAAGACATTAACTTCTTTACTTGTGGCACAATATACGGATCTATTTTCCTTTTCCCACGCATAAGCAGCAGCGCTCTGGCTCCAGGTGTCAGTCTCGGCACCACCTTGCGCACCAGGTTTCAGTCCATGCACAGCCTCTTCTGGGCCATCTGGTCATGACACTGGGAATTCTACCTCCCTAGCTAATACCACGCTACTGCATTCTAATTAACACAGCTTCACAGTGAGTCCCGACATGCAGCAGGACAAGTGCCCAGGTCTGTTTTTCCTTTTCTGGAACATCCTAGCCCTTTGCTTTTACGTTAGAATTGCCTTAACAGGTTCCGTGAAAAAACAGGATTTTTATTTTATTTTTTTATTTTGGTATCATTAATCTACAATTACAGAAAGAACATTATGTTTACTAGGTTACCCCCCTTACCAAGTCCCCCCCACATACCCCTTCACAGTCACTGTCCATCTGTGTAGTAAGATGCTGTAAAATCACTACTTGTCTTTTCTGTGTTGCGCAGCCCTCCCAGTGCCCCCAACACTATACATGCTAATTGTAATGCCCGCTTTCTTTTTCCCCATCCTTATACCTCCCTTCCCACCCATCGTCCCCAGTCCCTTTCCCTTTGGTAACTATTAGTCCATTCTTGGGTTCTGTGATTCTGCTGCTGTTTTGTTCCTTCAGTTTTCCTTTGTTCTTATACTCCACAGATGAGTGAAATCATTTGGTATTTGTCCTTCTCTGCTTGGCTTATTTCACTGAGCACAATACCCTCTAGCTCTATCCATGTTGTTGCGAATGGTAGGATGTTTTTTTCTTATGGCTGCATAATATTCCATTGTGTATATGTACCACATCTTTATCCATTCATCTGATGGACATTTAGGTTGCTTCCATATCTTGGCTATTGTAAACAGTGCAGTGATAAACATAGGGGTGCATCAAAACAGCAGGATTTTGATTTAAACTGCTTTGACTCTCTAGAATAGGTCTATCTGGGTACAAATGTCATATTTATGATTGTCTTCCCAGCCATGAATATCTCTTTCCCCCATTAAGGTCTTAGTTACCATCTCTTAATAAATGTTTTAAAGTTTTCTCTTAAAGGGTCTTCAACATACATTAATTTCCTGGGTACCTGGTCTGGATGCTTTTGTAAAGGTCTCCTGGCTTTCTAGTTACTATTAAGAAGTACAACTGGCTTCTGAAAATTAATGTTATATCTAATGTACCTAAATCTTACAATTCTAGTACTTTCTCTCTAGATTTGTTTGGGTTTCTCTGAAAGAACATGCAATGTACAAATAATGCAGGTTTCCTCTGGACCCAGGACTTTCTGTCCTGACTCCCTCTATTGGCTAAGATCTCCAACACGACTGAATATGAGCAGTATAGCGGGCAGCCCTGTTTCTCTCTTTAAAAGGGAACACTTCCTGTTTTTAGAAGATGCTTCTGTGCATTAGTTTAGTTTTACATAGATAGACACTATCAGCTGAAGGAAATTCCTTTCTAGTCCTAACTTACTATGAGGTTTTATTATGAATGGGTATTAAATTCTATTATGTACTTTGAAATCTATTTAGATGGTCCTAATAGTTCTTTTAATCTGCTGATGTGATAAATCGCACTTACAGATTTTAATGCTAAGCCACCATTATATACTAAGTAGTGAGAGCAAATTCGAAACATAGAAATTCGTACAGTGAAATAGTGCTTTCGTATGTTTTACACACCTTATTTTCAAAAAAAGGTGGGGAACCAGGTAGGTTTGAAAACCACAGGACAAATGGTCTTTTGAGGTCCTTCAATTCCACAGATCTCCACGGGCCATGTCTGGATCTGCTTCCAGAGTCTGTGATTCCATGAGATACTGACTCAGCGACAGGGCAGAACGGAGAATCAGACAAGAGCCGGAAAGCATGGGCGTCTAAGCAAGAGCAGCCCTGGGCTTTAAAGAGACGCAACACCTTCAATTCACAGGAATGTATGACTGTAATTTATCGTCATAAGGTTAGTTGTAAACAGATGTGAGATGAATAAGAGAAGTGCTCATAAAATTAATAAAGTAGAAAAACTAAAGAGCCAGAAGTCCAAATGAACTACCAAAAACAGTAAAAGAGAAAAGGTAATAAATACAAGGGAACCTTGTGGTTTTCTGTTTTCTTTAATCAAAGACTGGTGAATAAACATAAATACAGAACAATTACTTCAGATCATTCTTCATATTGTACACACACAGACCAATGAACATAATCTGAGAGAAACCTGCAGTCAGCAATGAGATGCGCACAGCTCTTCCTCCCCTCCCTCGAAAACAAACCTAAAACACACAAACTCAGAACCTCATCAGCACACAGTTTCCTGTGACAAATGACTCAGACATAAACAGTGGGCGCAAACTATATGCTGACACATGTGTGACCTTGGTTAATGGAAAACAGAAGCAGCCATAGCGATTGGGATACATTCGGCCACGGTCACTGGATAGGCCCCGGAGGGCGTCATCAAGAGGAATCGTGCTGCGGAGAAAAGCTATACACACACAATGAGAAATGAACTGCGAGATTAATGCATGCATGTTTAATACTGGAAAAATCACACCCTCCAAAATTTCTCCACGTTTGTTATAAAAGCCCTCTGCATTCAACTAAAATTAAAATGATCTGAAAAGGATAATACTTGTAAAGTTTACTTAAGTCTTTTTAGCCACAGAAACTGCAATGGACATAAATGTTCAGAGTCATTTTCAGAAAACAAAAATCTATTCTTCTGATGACATGCATGATTAAAAGGTCTATGCAAGATACACTGCTCTACATTCCCAATGACTAGGAAAAAAAATCTCAAGTCAGTTTTTAGTTTGCAGATGGTCAAAGGATTTTGTATTCCAGCAGGAGTTCAAATCTTCTGGATCTTTTCGCCAACAACTACTGGATTTTCTTTTCTGATCTTCTCAGCAGCATCAGCTCTGTAATTGTAAGAGCAACTGTGCACGTCTGAGTAGCGATGTGCACTGCAGTAAACATTCCCGCACCGGCATTCAAACCCTGCAACGGAGCGGCACACATGTGAGCGGGATGGAGGTCTGGATGGTAAGTTCTTTACATGATTAATCTTAAAATGTCACGTATATAGGGCAGAGATCGGAACTAAAGAGTAATTCTAAACAAGCAGCTTCATGACCTAATTACATCCCAAGACTCACTGACAGCCTCATTTCTTGTGCTCACACAGGCTTGTACCAAAGCAAGTGACAACCACCCCTCCAAACTCAAGTCTCTCCATCTGTGAAACGGCCACAATTACAGCCTGTCAGCAGAATCGCTAAACTGAAAATGTGAAACATTTCTCAAACCCAAATGCTAAGATGAAAAATAAGCACAGTCAGCAGGCAGCCTCAGAATCCAAGGAAGTTGAAACGACACTTCTGACGGAATACTGATAAACACGCAGCACCCACTCTAGCTTCCCTTGGCTGCATGCCACCACGAGACGTGAGCTGTACTTGGCTGAGTGGCCAGGGCACGAGGTCTATAGTAGGCTGCTTACCTGCCAGCATATAGGCCAGCCTTACACCTCTTTGACATCAGCTGTAACCTTTTTCCTCTCTACCTACAACCTATTCCTCAGCCAGAGAAACCCCACTACAACATAATATTGCTCTCATCAGCGCATCTGTGAATGTTTTCTGCATTCAGCACAGTGCCTGCACACAGTGACAATCAGTGGTAACTGTTCACAGCTGTGTGTGCCCCCACCCATCACCCACAGCCCACCAGCCTCCTCTTCCAACCAGCCACAGCATCCATGTCCTCCTCCACCTGTTCTGTGCTTTTTCCCACTTCAAGGTCCTTTCCAGGCCACTGTTTCCTTTCTCTTGAGCTTTCCTTCAGGCCATTCTTTCTGCCCAAAATGTCCCTATTTCCATCAGTTACAAAGCCTCCTCATCTTTCAAGATCCAGCTGAAACAGTCTGCCTTCATACATTCCTCGATGGGCCCCTGATCCCCTCCCTCTATATAAATTAATTACTGAACCAGTCCCTGAATTCCCAAAGCAATCAATTTGACTGCCATTAATGAAATTTTTTTTACTAAACACCCAAGAAGCAGCTTGAATATTGTCTCCTCCCTCTCTCAACAGCGACCCCACCTAGCAGCTGTTAAGAGTCAGCATGCACTGCTCACTCCTGTGGGGCAGCCTCAGGCATGCTGACCTTACTTGTCTAATATGCTCAAATTCAGGTGAAATGCTTTTTTAAAAGAAAAGCTAATTTATTTCATTTTTAGGTATATAATTAAAGCTACTTTTATTCCTTTAAGAAGATTCAGAAGCTGAAGTGTATCCAGGATTAACTGTCAGGGGAACAGAAACAACCTTAATTGAAGTCAGTAATAATAAGGCATGCATCGTTTTAAAAATGTAATCTTAATTTCAAACCATCTGATTGAGGCCCTTACCAGTAAGTCCCACTTTCTTCCTGCACATGAAACAGCGGTTCTTTTTTTGTTTTTGTTTTTCCAGAGATGTGCTTTGCTCTTCAGATGGCGGTCGTGCCGTGTCTGGGGCTGATGCTGACAAAGACAGGAGGGTGCGAAACCTGATCATTCAGGAAGACTTTTGGTATGTGGGCCTCCCCCACTGATCTGTCATTCAGCGGGTAACTGAGGAGTTTGAGTGTTCAATGGCATGGAGTAAAGATGCTCACATCAGTTACCAAGTAGGTCACATAACACGCCCCCTTTCTGTTAGACACGGGGTAGGAATGGATGCATGTATGCACACGCAGGAAATCTGGAATACACACTGAGTGTTAACAGTGACTCCACAAGTGCTATTCTTTCTAATTTGTCTAATGAGTATGTATTTGACCAACACGAGGCACATACACACAAATGTCACTTGGGAATTCTAGGGAACCCCAAGACAACGGCCATGTGCAAACTTGCAGACATTGCTGGTGTTGGGACGACATAGATTTCTTGGAGAACAAGAGGAAAATGCTGAACCCAGGAGTCAGACTACTGAGCATGTTTAAAGTTCTCAGAATATTCCACCTAAAACCTTTAAAATGTTAGGAATAAGATATATTGATTAAAATGTTATCATTAGGATAATAAATTGATGCATTTAAGTTGTGAAACCAAGGCCAGCTGCATCCAAATTCAGGTCAAGCTCCGCCCCTTAATTCTAACAGACGTGACCCCCTCTTGTCACTGACCGCCTGGCCTTCCTGAACGCTGTCACCAGAGTTGGCAGCCATGATATGCCCTAGAAGACGTGACATATTCGTGACCTCTCCGATGTTACCGCTTTACGAACTGACTCTCAGCAAACTGTGCCAGGAGCCACCGCTCACACTGTTAACGGCCGATTCAAAAGGGTTTCCTTTTTCTCCCTAGTCTCACCTGGGTCCTCTTCTGTTCTTTTGAGGTTAAGCTTCAGTATCTCCCTCCAGGAACCCAGTTTCCATTCTCTGCAACTTCCACTCTGATTATCCTGCACTCCCTGAACAGTTCTACCCAATAACGGGACTGCACATGTGCCCCATCCCAGTCCTTACCACCTCTGCACAGCCTCCAACCCCTGCCCACAGTGAAAACCTAATGCTGCAACCCCCCCTCACCCCCTGTGATACTCCACCTCCCCACCGACCTCCGGAAAAGGCCCAGGGGCCCGTCCTCATCTTTCTCCAGCTCCCTCTCCCCCGGCCTACCCGGAAGCACCTGGAGTGCCCTGTGCACCCTCTGGCCTTTGGGAAGGCTGTCCTTCCTGTGCAGAGAACTTCCCCATGCCCCTCCCATCCCCCCTCTCTGCCTGGCTACCTCCAATGTGTCTTTTCTTGTTTAAGCTTAGTACCCCCAGCTCTTACTCCAGCCCGCCCACCACGCCGCAGGCTGGGAAAGCTGCCGCCCCGCCCACAGCACGCGCAGACTGCCGCCTCTCCCCTGGGACGGAGCACGGCTGAACCGCGAACCCCCCCAGGGTGGCGCCCGCCCAGCGCTCCTGCTGCTCGGCGGGCGCTCAGGGCAGAGCTGTCGGACTGAGAACCGAATCACTTCGCTATCACGGCTGTGGGCCCCTTCTCCGCGGCCACACTGTAAGCCCGCTGGGAGGGACGCTATCTCATTCCCCTCCAGCCTCCAGCACCCGTCAGTGACAGGTACAGATGCTCAAACAGTGATGGAATGGATTCTAACCTGCTTATGTTAACACATCACCTCATATTTTAACAAAATACGACCCAAGGCACAACACCACAAACTAACAAGGCAGGCAGAGAATGAAGAGCCTTGTAACATGACCATCCAACTAGATATTCTCAAGCTAGACGGGGGACAGTACTAAAATAAACATTTTTGAAATAGAATATGGACACACAAAGCCCTTTTTTTCCTAAGTAGATGTAAGCGCCACGGTCACCCCCAGCCCCTAGAACAGCATCAGGACAGGAGTGTGAGTGAGTAAAGAGCTCAAGAGCAGCTGACCTTGCAATCAGTCTGTTTTATTTACTGTCTGATACCTACAAGCCTAACATCTAACCTATTCTCCCAAGGAACTCTGATACTAAAACACAGCAATACAAGCAATACTTCAATGGCAGCAATAACACGTCCACAAGGTGACATTTTAAACAAAACTTGTTTAACTACTGAGACACAAACCCTGAATGGTACAGGGAACTGAAGAAGAGCGAAAGCACCCCTATCTGCTACCCACACCCCGACACAGACCTTTCACAGTGCCAGGCCTCAAGACCTGTCCAGGGAAAATAAATGGTCTCTTTCTAGCTGAGGCAAATGCACAATCTTTCAAGTCAAGGCTCGGCAGGAAATCTAAAACCTCGTGAAGCTATAGGGCTCAGATCTGGGGCCCATCAATGTCCACGAAGCCTGCGTGAGACTGAGGTGACCTCTAGTCACAGAGGCAGTAGGTGAGGGGCCGGTGGCCTGGGCTCAAGACATTCACCACGTGAGTCCATGGGCAAGATGACACAGCAGTGCCCAGGAACCCACGATTCCCAGAGATTACCCCTAGTTCCTCGGTTTACACGTGAGATTTAAGACCAAAGCATGCCTTGCGACCCTCTATGTAAAAGGAACAATTCATTCTTTTAAAAGGACCCAAGGACCATACAGGGGACCAAAGGTCAAAGGACTACAATCTTATCGACCCTGAAGCCCAAATAAGGACAGTTTCCTTAGACCCAGGCAGTTTTCATACTGTGAAACGAGAACTGGAGAGCTCCCTGGTCTGTTAATGATTAAGAAGAGGTGGTGACCTATGTTTAGTCTACTGACCGCACAGGTCTACTTGGGAGACCTATGCAACAGGGTAAAGGCTGTGAGATAAACTGAACAGCACTTGCTAACTTGGGTTTTAACTCGATTCCCATCTGGACAAAGTCTGCTGCCCACCCCTTAAGACACGTCTACAAGCACCAGGCAGGCAACACTGGTTCGACCACCCATACGGAGGACCACACTCAAGAGGAACAAGGCCCTCTGCTCTGGGACCTGTAAGAAAAAGAAAGAAAAGAAAAAATAGTACAAATACAATGTAAGTACATAAAGCCATTTACACTACCTCTGGGGCCATGTTCATGAAACACCATGAAAAATAAAACTGAACGCAAGGTGACATTAAAAGGCAACCCCACCTTACCTGACAGTAGACGCAGCATCCGTGACCGTGACGCGTGGCCAGCCTCCTGCCTCCAGGCCAAGGCTGGCACCCAGCGCCCAAAGCTGTTTCCGCCCCCTCTGCTCACCCCGCATGCATCGCGGACCCAGGGCAGCTGCTCAGTGGTTACTGAATGACTGAACGTGCACCTCTCCAGTGACCACTGGAATAAAATTGGTTTCTCTATTCTGGACCTTACTTTCTCATATGTAAAATGAGGGTTTGGACCAAATGATTTAAGTTACTCCTAGTTCAAATATTCTTTAAAAAATGAGAAAAATTTAAGTATTCAAGAGAAAAGTAAGCCTGTATAGTAGTAGGGTCCAAAAGAAATATGAGAGTCAACATATTTTCTAGCAGTCATGTTAAAAAGTAAAAACAGGTAAAATTAATATATATTAATATTTAAACATGTAATCAGTATAAAATACATCAAAAGATCTCATATTTTGGGGTACTAAGTCTTCAAAACCCAGTGTGTATGGTGTAGGGGAGCAGGTATGCAGTGAATCTCCTGGTTTACACTCGCCACATCTCCAGGGCTCTGCAGCAATGTGGGGCTGCAGGTCGCCTTCCAGGCAAGCAGCCCTGTCCAGGGCAGATGAGGCTGGTTTCTAGTAGCAGCTACCTGGAGGCAAAACCTGTTGAATTAACTCTCTTAAATACAACCTGGTGTCATCTTCAAATAAGCAAGCAATCTTCAAAATACCTCTCTCCCTGTGCACTGATGAGAAGCTGGTACCTGAGGGACTCCCCACGATCTGGCACTACACTTTCCGGCTTTAATTCCACACAGAGCGGGGCTGGCCGCTGCGGCAACCCTCGTCCTCACTGCCGGCCGAACGCCACATTCCCCACCTGAACGCGTGTGCTCTCGCACCCCCTCTCTCCAGCAGGGCAGCCCTTGCCAGCGCCTGTCCTTCCGTGCAAACGAATTCCATGGTATGTGGCCTTCTGCACCTGGCTTCTTCTATTTAGCATGTTTTCAAGTCATGCGTGTTGTGGCATGTATTAGAACCACTCCTTTTTATGGCTGTTCAAATAACATGCCTATTGTTTTTTTTATCCCATCACCTGCTCATAGCCATCTGGGTTATAGCTACATTCTACTATTTGTGAATAATGCTATTATGAACATTCTTATGCAAGTTTTTCTATGGATACATGTTTTCAATCCCTTGGGAATTAGCAATGGAATTTTTGGGTCTAGTTAACTGTTTAACTTTCTTGGTTAACTTTTTCACTGCCAAAGTGTTCCCGAAGTGGCCTCACCGGTTTACATTCCCCAAAACGCATGAAGGTCCCAATTTCACTATATCCTTAACAACACTTGGCCATTTGCGTAGCTTCTTCAGAGAAATGCGCATTCAAAACCTTTGCTCTTTTAAAAATCGGTTTGTCTTTTTATTTTTAAATTATATTTCTTTATATATTCTTACCATGTATATGATTTGCAAGTATTTTTTCCCATTCTGTAAGCTGTCTTTTCACTCTCTCAACAGCATTCTTGGAAGCAAAAACAATCTTTGATTCTGATGTAGTTCAGTTTTTCTCTTCTTTGGTCACTCACGCTTTTGGGTGTCAGGTGTACAGAAACCACCGCCTAAGCCACGGTCATGAACATTTACACCTGCTTTCTTTTAAAAGTTTTATGCAGTTTTAGCTCTTATCTTGAGGCAGTCTTCGATGTATTTTGGGTAAATTTTTGTCTAGTATGGAGTAGGGCTCCAACTTCACTTAAAAACAATGTCCCAGCATCGTTCGTTGGAAAGACTGCTTTTCCCGTTGAGCGATCTTGGCGCCTGTGAAGATCAACTGACCATATGCTATGCTATATTCTGGACTTTCCGTTCTATTCCATTCACCTGTATGGCTATTCGCATGCTAGTACCCTGTGGTCATGACTGCAGCTCAGAGTAAGTCTTGAAATTGGGAACTGTTAGTTCTCCAGCTTTGTTCTACCTCTTCAAGACTGTTTTGGCTATTTTCACCCATTACTTAAAATCAGAAGGAATTTCTGATTTTTACTCCTAAAACAAATGAGTACAAAGGAACTGTTCCTCTCTGATGGTTCTGAGTGACTGACTGACTGACTGACAATTCACCTTTGTGTGGAGCCGGGGACGCCCAGGGCTACCGAGAGCCTGGGAACCCTGCTCGCCTGCCCCTCGGCACCGCAGCGCCTCTGCTCTGATCTGGACTGCGACGGGGCTTTCATGTGCTGCCTCAGCGGTGGACAACTCACCACCGTGGAAATGGAAAATCTGACATTCCTAAGTTATACCACTAAGTGACGCACTGCTATTTGTTAAAAAGCATCATTAAATGAAAAGCATGTGTAACATCTAAATTCTCAGTTAAACATGAGAAAATTCTTCAGTCATGAGGATAAAATGAAAGCACCACCACCCACCTGGTGGCACCATATCCTAATTATAAGCAGAATACAGCTGTATCTGAGAGAGACCATGGGTTTAGTTCCAAATCACTGCAATAAAGTGAATATCACAGTAAGGTGAGTCAAATGAATTTTCTGGTTTCGCAGTATGTATAACAGCTATGTTTACACCATACGTGTAGTCGATTCAGTGTGCAATGACATTCTGTCTAAAAAAAGTATGTATCTTTATTCAAAAATACTTTATTTGCTAAAAAGCTGACCATCGCCTGACCTTTCAGTGGTCACACCGCTGCCGGGGAGGCTCCTGCCCTGATGCTGACGGCTGCGGACCATCAGGCTGTGGCAACTTCTCAAAGTAAGACAACAATGAGGGCTGCCCCATCCATCGGCTCTTCCTTTCATGAGCAATGTCTCTGCAGCATGTGATGCTGTTTGATAGTGTTTTACCCACAGAACTTTTCAAAATTAGCCAATCCTCTCAAAATCATGCTATTGCATCAACTAAGTTTATGTAATATTCTAAATCCTTTGTTGTGATCTTCACAGCGTCCTCACCAGGAGCAGATTCCATCTCCAGAAACCACTTTCTTGGCTCCTCCACCAGGAGCAGCTCCTCACCTGGTTCAAGTTTTGTCACGAGACGCAGCCGTTCAGTCTCATCCTCAGGCTCCACACCTGGTTCTCTGCTGTTTCCACCAAGTCCGCAGAGACGCCCTCCACCGAAGTCCTGAGCCCCTCAAAGTCATCCAGGAAGGCTGGGATCAACTTCTTCGAGAATCCTGTGAATGCTGATATTTTGACCTTATCCAATGAATCACAAATCTCAATGGCATCTGGAATGGGGAACCCTCCCCAGAAGACTTTTGACTGCCCAGATCCAGCAGGGGAATCACCATCTACAGCAGCTGTCGACTCACAAAGTATATTTCTTAAGAAGACTGGAAAGCCTGACTCCTGGACCCTTAGGCTGCAGAGTGGATGTTGTGTTAGCGGCATGAAAAAATTATCTTATTGTCCATCTCCACCAGAGCTCTGTGGTGACCGGGCACGTTGTCAATGAGGATACTTTTTTGTAGTCACTACTTGTCTTCTCTGTGCTACACTGAATGAGCATATTTTCAAAAGGGATCTTTCTTTCTGAGCAGGAGGTCTCAACACTGGGCTTAAACTCATCCGGGCTTCCTCGTTCTACAGAGTACAGAGGGGGTTCAGCATGACTCCGAAGGGCCCGAGGACTTTCAGGACGGTAAGTGAGCACTGGCTTCAACCTAAAGTCACCAGCTGTACTAGCTCCTGACAGGAGAGTCCGCCTGTCCTTTGAAGCTTTGAAGCCAGGCACTGACTTCCCTCCAGCTGTGGAAGTCCTAGATGGCATCTTCTTCCAACAGAGGCTGTTTCATCTGCACTGAGAATCTGCTGATTAGTGGGGTACCTTCGTGAAGGATCTCAGCCGGGTCCTCTGGACGACCTGCTGCAGCTTCACCACCTGCACCTGCTGCTCCACCTGCACTTTTCTGTTGGGAGATGCTTCTTTCCTTAAACCTCATGAACCAACCTCTGCCAGGCTTCACTTTTCTTGTGCAGCCTCCCCCCCTGTGTCTCAGCCTTCGTGGAATTCGAGAGAGTCGGGGCCTTGCTCTGGATGAGGCTGTGGCTCAAGGGGATGTTGTGGCTGGTTTGACCTCCTGTCCAGAGCCTGAAACTTTCTCCACATCAGCAATAAGGCTGCTCCACTTTTTATCACTGGCATGTGCGCGGAAGGAGCTCTTTCAATTTCCTTTGAGAACTTTCCCTTTGCTTCACAACTAGCTGACTGTCCCAAGAGGCCCAGTTTTGGCCTATCTCAGCTTTCAACATGCTTACTCACTGGGTTTAATCATTTCTAGCTTTTGATTTAAAATCAGAGACATGCAACTTGTCCTTTCACTTGAATGCGTAGAGATTACTACTGTACGGTTATCAATTGGCCTAATTTTAATAATTTTATGTTTCAGGGGAATAGGGAGGCCCAAGGAGAGGGAGAGAGAGAGAGACAGGAGACAACTAGTTGGTGGAACAGTCAGAACACACAACAATTATCAATTAAATTCAACATCTTAATATGGGTAGTTTATGGTGCTCCAAATAATTACAGTAACATTAAGGTCACTGATTGCAGATCACCAAAACAAAACAATATATATGATAACAAACAGTAACGAACAAGTTTGAAATATTAAGAAAATTTCCAAAACATGACACATAGACATGAAGTGAGCAAAGGCTGCTGGGAAAATGGTGCCGAGAGACGTGGACGTGGGGCTGCCACAAGGCCTCAACGTGTAAAGCATGCAGCACCTGCAGAGCACAATGGAGCAAGGTCTGCGTGTACATACAGAGACAAGGACAATGTTGTGAAAACCGCAATTAAAACTGTTGGAAATTCTGGCTGAGGCCCTGCTGCTACTCAACCCATCTGGAATGGTCTTCCTCCTTCAGGAAAGCAAATGCGGTGTAAGGAGAAGCAGACCCGTGGGTAGGTCACTGAACCAGGTGACCCCACCCCATGTGGCAACAGGAAGGAACATCCCTGCCTACACCTCAGCCCAGGAAGTGAACAGCCGTCTGCTGCAAACAACGCTGGCCGAGACCGGGTGCCTGGGCTCAGCTTCAGCTCTGATGACCACAGACCTTGGGCCAAAATCCTTTTCTGTCTCTTTTCATCCATCTACTAAGCAGATGGAAAGAAAATCCCCTGCATTTGTTCCCATTCCACAGGGAGACTACAAATGCATGCATGTGCTTATGCATGCAGGTCACGTGCACACACAGAGGCTTCCACTACCTACAAGTCCGCTTTGTGCCACCTTCACCTCTACAGCAGACCTGTGTTAGTACCTGTTTCACCAACTGAAAGAGACTCAAAAAGGTTTTCACTTTTATGAAGCGGTAATTGCTTGTGTGTGCCACTTCAGTTCACAAAATGCTTCACAGAAATGCTCTGCTTTCAGACAGCAGAGGAAACCTGTGTTTGTGTGCATGTTTATAAGAAAAGAAGACATTCTTAATTTGACAGTATAAGCAAGCTCTTTAAAAACTAGGCTGTTGAGATTTTACACATTGAAAATCAATCTTCTCACACACAGATTAAACTTACACCTGATTTTCTGAAGATTCTCCAATACTGAGATTATGAATAAATGCTGTTTTAAAAAAGTACTTAAATGTTAATACAGTTTAACCAGAAAGTCACTGAAATCATACATGAAAAAAGGAGTCTATACATTTTACAAGCCCTACAATTCTTCCTAACAGGCCTCAGCTACAGTCTGCGCCGACGTACTCAGGCCAGGCGCAGGAAGCTAGGCTGTCCCTGTGCATGGTGCGTGGCTACAGCACTTGCTCCGCCGGCCGGTTGGACCCCACCTTCGCTCTTTACCAAACTTGCACCATGGCTATGGCGCCCTTCAGGAGGCACCTGTTCCGTCCCAACATCCTAACACAGGTCCCATTGCGAGACAGACCCCTTTCCCCGTGGCAGCCCAGCTCCTTGTCCCCGACAGAGCCTCTGAGCCTGCTGGTGGCCCTGGTGCTCCCTGACACCTCCCCGGGCGCCTGCGGCCTCACACCAACCGGGACCCACAGGACGTCCTCCCCTCCGCTGGCTGACTCATCGCCTTTGTGCTCCTCTTCGTTTTGGCCTCTCATTTCTTGACCTGTCCCAAATTTCAGAAATACTGATCACATATTTAAATACCTGCTGTCTACCTACAACCACCAGTGGAGCTCTTTCAGTTCTGAAATCCGATCGTTCCGGCTTCCCGCAGCCACAGCCGACTGACCACGTGACCTCTTCAGCCCACCCACCCAAGGCAAGCAGTCTGTGGCCACAGCGACAACACCAAACACCTGAGGACCACGGTTCTCAGGAATTTTTCTATTTCTGCTTTTAAAATATCCCTCATCTTGCCCTTCCTTAAACTTTTCTACAAAAAATTACTCACTTGTAGTATTTATGAATTTAGAGCAATATGCTGTGTGGACTAAAATATTTATATTGGCCAGATAGTGAATTTTTTTTGTATAGCAAAATCTCCAACTAGGCAAATTATGTCAGTCATTTGCTGGGCATAAATCAGAGCAGGGACAATTAGCTACTTTATCTGAACAAACTTCAGCAAACTTAGCTGTCATGGCAGACACACCTGCTACCGCCTTGTGAGCACCATGGGTCACAGGAGGCCCCCACTGGCCAGGGCAGCTGCTTCTCTACATCAGGCCGCAGGTAAAACGACACACTGCTCATCGTCGTCTTCACTGCCCACTGGTAGAGTGTAATGAACTAAGCATAGATTGTTTAACAGGCTCTAGTGCCCCACACTCAGGAGCCTTCATGCACATTTCCAGCTCTTCCCAGGTTACTCTGATCCACAGAAGGGGCAAGAACAGGAGGCACCATGCTGGAACAGATACAAGTAGCTGAATGTGACGCCACCACCTGAATCACAGATGGGGAAAGCGGGGCAGCTGCCAGACTGGGTCAGAGGTCTCTTAGACAGTCTGGGCCCAGTAAGAGAATCCTATCAAACCAGCAGCCACAGTTTGCTTCAAGAGGAAACAGTGTTTAGAGTAAACTGGCCAAAACAGTAATTAAAGAGTATAATGTACCATTCACCACTCATTATTTCTCAAACTCACTTATTCAAATTTCACCACTCATTTATTTCTGAAACTAAACAAATTTTTAATCCTCTGTTTATGTTGATGATATGATTATATACAAGTGGGAAATGGCTCCCAACATCTTGGTCAATTAAATACTTGAGGATTTAAAATATTCTACTCATAAAGAATGATAAATATAAAAATATGTGTTTTAGGTAGGTAATTTAAAAACTACATGCATCCAGGATAGTGCTTGGCCTCTAATACTCAAATGTTAAATAAATGACAAATAAATGCTGGTTCATATGCAAACCTGGCAGGTCTTCTGTTTCAGGTATTGCTTTGTCCACAGATGAACTGTCCACTTGGGAAGATGCTACTGATTCTGATAAAAGTGACTGATTTGATACAGGGCTAGAAAAGCAAAAATATTTAGAATTTTAAAAGATGGCCTCTATGCATGAACAGTAACTACGGTGATATATTAAGAGTCTGAGATACCTAAGTACATCAGAATTAACACAGAGATACTTTTTTGTCATGTAAACATAACCACAGAGCTTTGAACTAGAGACCAATTTGGACCAAAAGTTCACTGGTTTGGAAATAAAACAATAGTGTGTGTCCTTCTATATGAATTCCCTGAACAAAAACTACCATTATACAGACACACCTAAAGAGCCCCGGCAAAGTCGTGAACGATGCATCAGCACAGCAGAGCTGAACACCTCCTGCCACAAGTGGAAAAAGAAACCGCAGAGTACAAACGTACTATTTCTAGGAAACCACTGTTTCTTAACAGTAGAATAAAATTGGACCAAATACTGCTGTATTTTCAGGCTTCTAAATGATGTGACTTTGAAGTTAAAAAGAAAAAACACACTACAATACCAATAAATGTGAACACTACAATACTGAATAAGAGAACATGCGAGAAAACTGTTAACACAAAGTGCTAATACTCGCAGAGGAAGACTGTATGGAAGCAGAGCTCTGAATGCTTCCAAAGGACTTCCAGGGGGACTCGCATATATTACAAGGAAGATAAAGGGAGAACTGTCTGAACAGGGGACTTAAAAGGCAACCTCTCCACCCCCACCCCAATGTAAAAACAACAAAAATCAGCCTTTTCTAATTAGTTCATACAATAATGAGACATACAATTTTAGGCCAATTAATCCTGAAATGACTACATAGTTTTCCTTAACAGACCTGAATGGATGCAGAACACATTATTTTTTGCAAGCTTGCCCACCCCACCTGGAGCCCACCTTACCTTGGCTGCGCAGCTGGGGACGTGGCGTCTAACGCTGACTGAGCTCCCGGGACACTGCCTTCTGTGCACTGAACAGGCAGAGACTCAGACAGGCTACTGACAGAGGCTGCTGTAACAGGACCACAGTTCCCATTAGTGACTCTACTCGGGGCAGCCCCACATCTCATCTAAAAAAATCAACACCAGTTTTCCACAAAATAGGGTACATGCATTTTGCCCTACTATATAATATGCTGGCTGATTACTTTTAGTTAGTTTTTATCAATAGTCTTCCAATGGGAAAATGTTAATTTAATCAAGAAGGAAACCATATACAAATTGTTTATAGTAATAAACTCTACTCCTATTTCTCAGGATGAGTACTGCCCAAACGCTTTAATTCACTAACATTTTCCAAGTATTACTACAGAAACGAGATACAACAAAATGTAATTTAGTGGCCAGACACATACAGGTTCAGAATTAAAACCTGTGCTCAGCATGTTAGGTAATATTACTTTCTGTTTTTCATACTGTAGAAATGTAGATGATTTAACTTTAAAATAACAATTTATATTCATTTGATGTTAGCCTTAAAAAAACCTGGACAAGTTTTGATTAAATGGTTCTACTGTTAGCTTGAACATGAAGACACAAAATTTTAAATGGATTAATTAACAGTCTGCCCTCTAACCAAAAAACCCAATCCACCTAGGCACTAATCTACAGAGGAACTACCCTAGATGATTACAATTAACTCTGTCCTTTTGCGAAGCTTATTTCAGGATCCTGATCCTTCTTACACAACTACTGGACAAAAGCCCACCTCAATTCCAAAAGAATCCTTTGACCCAGCAGGCCTCAAGGCTCGTGTGAACTGGGGCTGAACACCCCTGAGTCAGACTGCCACACCTCTCTTTCCTGATGGAGGAAGGAGTTCTCTAAGGGCAGCCGTGGCTATCTACAAAACCCACTCCTCCCCCCTCCATGCTTACCCTGGCTTCACACATCACATGGGAGAACCAGGGTCCTCCCGTAGCCTTCACTCCCTCACACCTTCCTTGCCGAGACAGCTACCGTACTGCAGGTGCGCCTCCTTTTAATATAGGAACAGAGTTCTGAGGCACAGCAAGTAAGACTATGGAATGGATTTACAGCAGGTGTTTTCAGTGGGTAAGGGCCCTGTTTCCCCACCACCGATAATCACAATAATCATGTAGTGAGAGACCTTCCTGACACCAAAGTACAACGTGATAGCAGAAAAGGGCATGGGGTGCGTTGTGCTACACCACTGTGTCTCAACTGCGAATACTGCCATGTTTTAACAGAGTTACTTACCAGGTGGGCTTATTCTACCATTACTACTGTTCTGCCTTTGAAGGTGTTCTTTATAGCATACTGAACACATGCCATTTGTGCGAGGGTTTCCATAAAATCCGCAGCCAGTGGAACAAAGCATAGGCACTTGGCTGTGATTAGTTTCTTGAGCCATGTTCTTCTGCAGCACACCTGAAATTTGCATAAAATTAGCAAAGAACTTAGACACACACATCACATCACAAACATGCATTTTCCAAAATTTTTAATGTAATAAAGGAAAACCCACATGTACTCCTCCCTAAATCACTCTCTGCAGCTATCTCTAGACCTTGGGCTAAGGCAGAGAGAAAATAATGACCAAAAGGATACAAACTCAACTTTTAATCTTTAACCCACTCTACAAGAGCAGGTCCATACTGGCTCGGAAAGTACAGAGAACTCCTAGACACAGGTGTTATGTCCCTGTAGACTCCATGCCATCAGAATGTAAGGAAAACTAGGAGTTCGGGCTCAGTTTTGGACTCCTAGTAGTAAGAAATACACATTATATATTATACTATTCATTTCTAAGCATTGAAACTTTTGCTCAAAGTTCACATTTTAGTTTCTGTAATTTATTGTTTAAAATGCATTTAACATAATAATATCAGTGTTGGTGAAGACATAGAGAAATGGGCAAAATGAGAAACTGGTTCAGTATTTTTGGAAAGCAATTCAGCAATTCACCTCAAGGTCTTATAAAAGATTGCCCTCAGCCGCTCTCTACTCTAGGTGTCTTCATCAGAGTGACGAGGGCACAGGCGGAAGAACAAAGAATGGCCCAGAAGGGATGTGCTTCACAGCATATCTGTAATGCTAACAAATTAAAAATAACTCGTTTCCAACATTAGGAGAATGATTTCTTCCCCAAAAATCACACTGTCATGAAAAATACTTTAGAATACTTTTGACAGAGGTAAATGCTGAAAATGAATGAAAAGGCACAATATGAAATACATATATACAGTATACTCTAGGACAAACAGAACATCTATTAATCATCAAAAAAGACAGGGAAGGACGAATCCCTGGATAGCAAGACTCACGATTTTTTTCCTGATTTGTATACCTTTTATTTTTAAATCCTCTTAAATGAAGACAACTACTGGCCTAATTGTGGATAAAGTATTTTTTACATATTTAAAGTGTGAAAACTAAGAGTACAGAGGAACTGTTTGGGAATTGCATGAATGGTCAATGACAGCAGATGGAGGAACCCCAAGCGCCATCTCCCCCGACAGCAAACGGACTGAATGCAGCGACAGGAGGCAGTAACCGGCTCTCTGGGCTCCCCAGGCAGACAACGCTCAGCTGGCACCACTTCCTCCAACTGATAAACAGTGAAAGGACACAACTGCTGTACCACCGACAAATTTTTCTTCACCTAACTTACTTGCAAAGACTGTTGTGAGGGGGGACTTAGCATACATTTCAAAACAAGGAACAGTAATGTATTTGCCTGGGTTATTAAACAAAGCAGCAGGTTCAGCATTTGCCTTTAAAAGAAATGTCCTAAGACTGCGGGCAGTGTTCAGACTCCCAGTCTCAGGGACACGACACGGGATCCAGACAGACGTCTTCCTTACTGGGGACGGCAAGTCAGTGCGGAATCCAGTCTCTGCTGCTCTGTTCTGTGCATATGCTGCTTGGGTTTTGTCTCCCTCCTCCCCGCAGGTCTGTAAATGTATGTATGAAATTTAAAAAAAGATGAGATAGAAAAGCTCATGTCAAAAATCTGCTGATTTTTCTGGCCTGTGCTCCTGAGGGACACTGCGCTGCAATACCAGCAATCTCCTCAAGCCAAACTGCCCTGCGCAGCAGCAAATTAACAGTGGCTTTCTAGGCAGATAAGAAGCGCAAAGGATTTAATTGGTTAGTTAAAAAGAAAAAAAAAGAATCAACCATACTCATTATCTTTAGGCCATAAAATGTACCTTTCCATGAACGCTCAGAAAAAGACCAAAAACCATAAAGGGCACCTTTTGGTGGAAATGAGTGGTGGCAAAGCTGGGCACCTCTGGAGAAACGGAGAGGCCTGCCCCCGGCTCCTGCACCCTCCTGGCAGATAAACAATTCGCCGGCCCCAGTCTGGCATTCAGGAAGGAGAAGGGGCACGGGGAGAGGAGCACTTGTCTGAGTCCCAGCTCTGCTGTTCGTGTCACGTGCAGGAGCTTGGCCGTGCCACGCAAGTTCTCTAAGTCGCAGCTTCCTGAGGGACGCAGACGTCGTCCATCTAACCCGACAGGAGCAGCTCTCCGGTGCCTGGCACGGAGCAGTCACTGTCCTTAGCTCCGTTCTTCCTGGAAGCGGAGTCCTCTGCCCCCATCCGTTTCAAACAAATCACGCTCACCGCTGGACACGAGCTTCTGGCCCGCCCTGCTCCCTCCTCGGTGAGCGTGGTCTGCTTCTGCCGTGACGACCCAGCCTGTTTCAGGAATCAGCCTGAATCCTATTTCTTCCAGGTCTGTTTCTTCTGCCCGCCTTGGTCTCCTCTGCCTGTATTCCTAAAGAAGCTACTTGTAACACCCTTTTGGACGCTTAAGCTCACCACTACTCGATCACTTTGTAAGTAGACAAGTCATTTCCCAGCAAAACTGCAAATTTCTCCTTCAAATCATCTTCATGCCTAATATGAATCCCCAAAATATTTATTGAATAAACACTGCATTAGCGTCAGACGTATTCATGTCAGGTCACTTCCCACCGTAACAGGGAGAGAACAGACAGTGGAGAGATGGTCGGCGCCGCAGGGCGCACGCTGTACAGAGACAGGCATCCCCAGGCCAGGACAGCCTGGGGCATTTGTTCATTCCACTGTTCTTATCCCTCCTCCTGAAAGAAACAGGGAGGACATACACTTCATAAAGGTGAGTCAGTCCACTCTGAGCTGGTGCTGCAGGCATGCAGTGGTAAGACAGGCTCCCCCGCCCCTGCCTTTTCAGTCACTGGAAAACCTCTCAGCACTGGCTCTTTGCAGTTCCACCAAACGGAGATCCCAGAAAGAGCAAGGTAGAATTTATGGTGTGTCCCAGTATCTTTTTTTTTTAAAATAATCGCTCAAAAGAGGAGTACCCCTCCTGGCATAGGTGCTTAGATTTGTATTTCCTGGCAGAATACAGTTATTTCCCACAGAGTTCTGAGCATCAGATCTACAAGCTACCAAATGGGCAAGAGTCCTGTATTCTGGGGGTCAAGAATCTTTGCAGAGATGAAAAAAATCCAGCAGAGCATAAAGCCAACAGATGAGAAAGTGTGGCTGTATGTAAGGCACCTGGGATGAGTGCCACTCACCCGAGTAACCACTGCACGGGACTCTGAGGCAGGGTCCCTACTGCGTGGGGGGTGCTGTGCGTCTGGCCAGCCAAATGAGGACATCGTCTCTGGGGACGCCACGCCTTCTCTCCCAGCCAGTAATTCCCTCATCATTTCCGCACAGGAGCTCATCTAAAGGTGCGAGGCCCCAACGTTCATTCTAGTCAATACAAAGCTCACTCTCCCAGTTACTGCTTGAAGGCAAGTTCCCATTGACTGGTATGATTTATCTCAGACAAAAGAGCCACTATTGTCTGCAGCTCAAGATGACAGGGTTTAGAGACACTCTTACCGGCACTCCCGCCTGACGGATCCCACTTGTTGCATCCGGTCTAACAATGCTGAGATCAGGGGCTGGCAAACTTTTCTCTAAATAACCAGACAGTGTTTTAAGCTTCACATGCCAGTCTCCGCTACAACCATTAAATGTTGCTGTTGAAGCACAAAAGCAGCAGGCAATATATAAACAAAAGAGTATGGCTGTGTACCAACAAACAATTACTTATGGCCATTAAAATTTGCTTTTCATGTAATTTTCACACCACCAAATGCTACTCTTCTGACTTTCCTCTCAACCACTTAAAAATGCAAAACCCATTTTTAGGTCATGGACTGAAAAATAGGTGAAGCAGGAGTTTGCCAGCCTCTGGATCAAGCGAGCACATGGCTGAGTGTGATCAGTACTAGAGGTGCAGGAGAGCGGGCGGACCCGGCTCACCAAGCAGAGGGGCCACCGTTAGTTAGGGCCCTCTAATGCAAGGCTGCCTGTAAACTTTAAATATTACTTAGTCTTGCCTAGCCTCATTTCTTTAGTGCATCTTCATCACCCAATAAGGGGAAAGGACTAGAACAGGCCAGCATCTCGTCCCGACCTGCACCCCAGGTGTGGCTTCCATGGAGAGCTGTAGCTGTGACCTGAGAAATGAGAGCGATGCTCCTGGGGTGCCCAGCCCGGCTAAGCACACCCTCGGTGCCTCAGTGATCACACACTCACTTAACCACTGAATCTGGAGCCCTGCTCCAGCTGCCGCACGCCTTCCCCCCTCACCGTCCCGGGAACAAGCCTCCATCGTGTGGGCAAATCACGGCATCGGCTTGGGATGGGCCTCTTCCCTCCCCGGGGCCAGTCAGTCCGGCACCTCAGGAGGAGAGAACCACGTCCTGCAGAACGGAGGCCTCTAGCCATCAGCTGTCAATGACTTGGGGGTGAACCCTTCAGCCCTGGCCAAGTGTTTAGACAAATGCAGCCTTGGCTGGCATCTGGACTGTTCTCTCAGGAGGCCCTGAACCAAAACCACGGAGCCAGGCCATTTCGGATCCTGACCAAAACTGTGTGAGAAATAAATGCTTGCTGTTTTAAGCCACTTAATTTTGAGGGAATCTGTCTGTAGCAACTGACGACTCATACAGCGCCTGGCATGTGCACTTCCTTGCTGCGATACTCGCCCTCCCTCGGTCTGTTTCCAGCACAGCAGCCAGCGGACCTCGCTGCTGGCCTAGCCAAATCCTCCAGCGGCTTCCCAGCTCACCAAGGGTGGAAGCTAAACTCCTCCCCACGACTGCAAGGCTCCTCCTGACCCCATCCCCTGCCACCCCACCTCGGCCCCTACTCCTCCTGGATCCTAAGCACACCTCAAGGCCTTCACGCCGCTGTCACCTCTACCTCACCTCCCAGAAATCCTCAGGGCAGGCCTCCCTCGCTTCCTTTTGGTCCCTGTTCAAATGCCATCCTCAGGGACGACTTCTCTTACCATCCTATTTAAAACTGCCCCCACATCCTTTGTTACCCTTCCCAGTTTTTCTTCAGTACCCTTATCTCAATCTTGACTAACTATTAAATTACACTTATCAATTCTACCTCAGCAAGGGATTTTATCCATTTTGTTCAATGATACTTCAAGCTTACCCACACGGTAGGCATTCTATATCTGCTGAATGCATGAATCTAACTGCCTGCCACCTTCCCATTACACAACCTGTTAGCCAAGCATTTACCCCACAGCAAGAAATGAACAGGCTCTTTTGAAAGAAATTACTTACTGTTTCAGATGAGACCTAAGTTTGCCAGCAGGAGCCGCTACATGTGGTTATGCAGTTTGTGCACTGAGCAAAAGGGCTCGGCCTCATGCTCCAAGGTTCTGGGCATCTTTTCCAGTTGAGTCCACTCAGAGAGGGGTTCATTTAGCAATGTGCCTAGGTCAGCAGGCCACACACTGTAATTCTACAACTAACTTAAGCTGTAGTCAACTTCCGTGCTCCCACACTGACCCAGGGTCCATACAGCTATACCTTAGAGAATTAGGCATAGTTACCACAGAACAGCCCAATACCCTTATTTGCAAAGGGGGAGTGCCCCACATTTCCACATTCATGCCCCAGACGACTGCAAGATATTCCATGTCTGTTTGTGGTTGAACATAAACCCTGGGGGGAGGGATGGTACACGGTGGGGAGAAGCACAACCACAGACCACTGCCAACACAGCCGTGACACACTCAGGACACAGGGTGTGACGTGTGGTGTGGAAGAGTGGATGGAACAAAGAAGGGACTGAATCTCAGGCTGGCTCTGATCCTGCCACTCCACCTGGGGTAAACCGCCTGCCTCGGCCGCCTCAGCTGCAGAGTAAGAATGGGGGCCTGCCTTTCCTCATCCACAGCGTCTGGGAGGACCAGATGAGAGTGATGCAAAAACAGCTTTTAATCCATTCACAGTAACCACTAAGTTCGGAATTAGGTGGCTTTTTGAAGTCAAACACCTGCAGTTTTCCATGAGAGGAACATAAGTAAAGTATCAGGTATTTAACAGTAGCTGCGCTCATAAATCCAAGACCCCTTATTTACCCACAACTCACAAAGGCAGCTACATAAAAGGCCTCCCTGTCACAGACAGTGATCGCCAAGTAGGAGCTCTCAGTCTGTCTCACTTTGTGCTGAGATGACACAACCGTCTTAATTAAAAATGTGAGGGAATGACTTCTAACTTCCTCCCCACAAAAGGTTACGGAAGGTCGCATCAATTATTCTGAATAGCTGCCAACAAAAGTTTACCAAGTGCTTATCTTCGGTCTTTATAATTGTGGGGGGATAAGCCAAGCACAGTCACAAGGAGCAACCTATGAAGACTGCCTGGACGATGAGCGTGCACGGAGGGTCCGCGCACGGGCTCAGCTGCCTTCAGGCTCTGCTTCTGACGGGCCCCTTGCAGACTGGCTGGTGACTGCAGTGGGCCCCGGCACTACTGGTTCACATCGCATGTAGTGCCAGTAAACAACCCCAGAAACTTCCATTTCACTTCACAGATTTTGAGGACCGTATCAAATTGTATTCTACTCACAAACTATAGATGAAACACTTATGCCATCTGAATCAAGACTGTCCTTCTAGGTAGCTGATTTTTGTTTTCTTTTTGATTACTGCACCTCTTAACCTGTCATATTCTTTACATAGGTTGCTGTGAGGAGCAGAGTCAAACGAATGGCTGACAGCAACACGCACTTACGGGCACGCACTCCGCAGTGACAGTGTGCCTGACCACTGCCTGCTTTTCTTACCATTTTTATTTGGATACAGCATGCACTTTTAGTCCCCTAAGTCTTTTCAGAACAATATGAGGTATAATAAAAAATGACAGTGAAGTGTTAATAGTATTTAACAGCCCTTGCTAAACCTTCTGCCCATTCAGGGGGATGGGATTTCCCACTGCCTACAGGTTTAAATTCAGACCTGTCAGCCAGGACACAAAGCCTGCAGGATATGGGCGTCCTGTTTCTAGGATCAGTTCCCACCATTCCCTGTGCCAGGCACCCAGGACTCCCTCTCCCAGGTACTAGATAACCTGAGATGCACCTGAGATGACCGGTCCAAAAAGGGAAAAAATGGGGCAAACTGAAACTTTGAGTTTTTCACTATTTTTGAACGCAACTGTACATATCTTCTTTTCTGCCATGTACCCCCTGATTATTTTCCTAAAATATTCATACATTCTTCGTATGCTTTCTGATGGTTGTCTCACTCACTGATTCTAAATATAGTCAATTTTGAGTTTCTCTCAGCTGAGACATTTGTGAGAGTATACTTACTATTAATATTAACAACCTGGCTTAAAAACAACTTGGGAAACAGCACCCAAACACTCAAATTTCAGTCTACTTTTTAAAGTATCATTAATGCTAAAATATTTAACACACATTGGCTATGCTACAGAAGACAACTAATGGTCTTGGGGCTCACTGAGAATAACCCAGATGTTTCTTTATAAACTTACACTGTACACGTAAATGATTTAAGACATAATTCAAAAGCTCATAAAAGTTGTAATTTGACAGAGTAACTTTCACACAAGTTGGAATATTTGTCTAAGAGTCTAACTGTGCTTCAGCAGAACTCATCAAGACTCCGATTTTCACCGAAGGTTTCAATGAGCCTACAGTACAACACACGAGCTAAAAAATAAACTGTATCAACCTCAGGCTGTAAAACAAAAGCATACTTTCTGTGTAATAATTAACATTTAATGAGTGATTATGGTGCAATAGGCACCATCCTGACAATTTTACCCGCACACTTATTCGACCCTAGAAGGGAGTTGGTGCGATTATCAGCAACTCTTTATAGATCATGGAACTGAAGTTTGGAGATATCAGAAATTTGTTTAAAGATCACACAGCTAGCAAGTGTGATCCTGAATCCAGATTTGTCTCCAAGACCTGGTGCTCCTAAGCATATAGCTAGATGGATCACGTGCCACAGCGATCCACTGTATTGATCGAACACCTGGATCTGGTGCCCTAGGTTAAGCACAGTACTGATGGAGGCGGACTGTCAGGAAACCAGCAGGATGGTACAAACTGAGGGAGCCACCTCTTACAATGAACTGCTGGAAATGAGAGTGAGTGACCTAGAAAAAGGACAGACATGCTCTTTGAAGGGCTGTTAGAAAGAGCAGGGTCATCTCATGAGGCACAAGACGGCAGAGCTGGAAACAACGTGCGGGAGGCTCACAAGACAAACCGTTTCATCACCGACACTGCCCGATGGTGAGGAGTCGGGCAAGGGTGGCCTCGCTCCTGCGCCACTGAGTTCACGGGACTGCATATCTGACCCTCACCTGCCACAGCACCAGACTCAGGCACCGCCAGCAGGCATGTTACGATTCTTTATGGGTGGGACCAATGAGGAACAGTGTACATGGAGTCTCTCAAGGCATCTCCGCACAAATTACCTATTACAAAGGGAAGAATAACTTGTAAAAGGAAGAACCTGGTAGGAACCACATCAACCAAAAAGAGATGGCGTGTGCCTCCGGCGCTGGCGCCCAGGGAGGGGAGCACCCGCCAGATGCAGTGTTCCTGCCCAAACCACGCTGCCTCCCGGATTACAGGGACACCTGGGACAAACCCAGATCGAGGGGGCGTCTGTAAATAAATGGCCTGCCACTCTTCAAAAATGCCAGTGTCATACAAGACCAAGGATAAAGAAATGTCCCTGCTTATAGGGGTATAAGGAGACATGACACCGACACAGTGAATTCTGGCTTGGATCCTGGACTGGGAGAAAAATTATTAGAAGAACATTACTGGGAAAACTCACAAGATGTGAACGTGGACTATACATTAGAGAATTGTATTATATCAGTGTTAAATTTCCTTAATTTGACAATGGCAATGTCTTTGAAAATACAAGACTGCCCCTGATAGAAAAGGTACCTAAGTATTACTTAGTAAAGAGATGTGACACACATGACTTAACATCAAACAGTTCAGGAAAAAGCAGAATACTGGAGCAAATGTGGCAAAATGACTGGGATCAGCGAATCCTGCCAAGGGGTGTGGGGGATTATGTATTATTAATGCAACCTTCTACATATGAAATTATTTCAAAATAAAACTGGAGAAAAATAAATATTCGAACCTGATGTCCTAAGGACTATGAATACCTAATAGTGAACCATATTTCCTCTTATCTCCATACGCTCGAACTCAAATCCAACAGCAGTCTGATCTGTGATTATCTATTCAATGAATTATAAGAAATAGTGCTCGTTTAAAAAATCGAATACTGAGTGTTAAAATAACACGCACCAAGCTGTGACTCAGTGGATCCGAGTGGAGCAGAGTCTGCCCCCTCCCAGCCTGGCTGCCCTCCTGAGACCTGCTCCCGGCACACTGTGGGCAGGGGCGCTGCTGCCCTCCCCCTGGAAGCGTGCCAGCAGGTGGGTCTCCTTGCTGAACACCCCAGGTCACGTGACTTCCTGGCTATGCCAGGCAGCAAGGCAGAAGCAAAGCAAGAGATAACGAGCGGCCAGTAACGCAGGGAAGATACTAGGACACCCCACTTTAGACAGAACTGTCACACTGATGAAAGCGGACAGAACACATGCACTGCAGAGCACCTGGAGAAGTCAGGACGCAGAATGTTCATCTGGGAGGCTTAATACACAAGATCTCAGTGGCGTGAAACCCTACAACGAATTAAAGAGAGGGAGAAAAGAAAAGCAGAGAGGGAGATTGAATGAAAGAAAGTATGGAAGAGAAAATCCTGGCGGCCAACCATCCCTGTGCTGATTTCAAGTCCTCCTCCTCCAATGGTTTAACATTTTTCCTCCACAACTTGACCTCTGCTCATCTTCCACTGCCTTCTACCTCACCCACCAGCAGAGTCAGTCTTTTGTGTAACAGCACACCTGTAGCCACACTATTTGCATTTATACCCAAACTCCATTTCTTACTCACCAAGAGGCCCAGAACTGCAGTCTAGGAGGAAAATCTCAGGAGCAAGTCAGCCGCAAAGGGGCAGAATGATAGAAAGTCACTTACCTCACAGTCTAACAGAGAAAAAGGCAGGTAAGAACGCAGCAAAATTGAAGCTGGGCCTGGCCAGAGCCGGCCTGGGAAGAAGGGACGGGTTTTGGCGTCCCGAGCTGTACCACCTCCACCGGGTGTGAGTGCCCAACAGCACAACACTCACTGGGACTGCAGCCAGTCTGAAGCCAGGAGCCACCCAGCGGGGCAGGCTGCCTGCAGGGGGCCTCTGGAAATCCTCTCTGTGACGACCGCACCAGCGCGAACCCGCAGGTGTAACAGGGACAAAACGGGCTAAAACGCAGAGATAAGATGTAGATTGACAGGTGAGCCGTGGTCACTGGTCAACTCAAGAGGTAATACCTGGAAACCAAGTATGTGCCGGATACTGCGGACACAAAAAACTTAAAGTAAAAATGACTTGGGTTCAAATGCCTGCTTTATCACTTAACAGCCATGTAACCGAGTACGGTTCCAGCTCATTCCCAAATGATTCATAAAAAATGCCCATGTATTTGTACCCACACACACAAATGTAACAGACACAGAAAAAGAGAATATGATAAAGCAAATGAAACAAAGCATAAACATTTGAGAATCAAGGAAAACGGGATGGGAGCTCCATCACTATTCAGGAAACTTCAATATAAGTTTGAAATTAAAATTAAAAGTTACAGAAAAATTCAGTGGTATCAAAACATAAAATTATGTGACTTTCTTGGTAGCACTCAGCAACTTACTTTTAGAAGCAGAGTATATAAATGGCAGAACTGGTCCAAGATTAGAAGAATACTGGGAAGACAAGTGACTGGAGACAGAAGAGGGAGGGGGGACAAGGAGGCTGTGGGACTGGAGGTCTTGGCAAAAGTTTAGGAGTGGCAGGAATAGGAGAGTGAGAATCAGAATACCAGGAGGCTGGAGCCATAAAGCAGGGTATTAGCATTCAAAATGAGAGTTATTAGTCATTTAAGAAATGCACATTAGCCCCATGAGATACCATTCCACACCTACTAGAATGGGTAAAATGGTCAAATTCAGAAAGACCGACCACACCAAGTGCCGGAGACGCAGAGAAGCAAAAAGAAACTCTCCTGCATTACTGGCTGCGATGCGAAGGCTGCGGCAATCTAGGGAGACCGTTTGGCTTCCCTTAACCATGCAGTCACCACATGACCCTGAAATGCCATTTCTTGATTTCTACCCAAGAGAAACAAAAACGCACGCCACACAAAAACTTTCGTATAAATGTTCACAGTAGGAATAGTCAGACTAGCCAAAGCCCAGAAACCACCCAAATGTCCACACCTGGTAACGGGTAAGATGCGGCATTTATCATCCACATGATGGCCACCACCCAGCAGTGCAGAAGGACCAAACCAAGACCATTCAGTGGTGGAAAGGACAGTCTCTCCAACAAATGTTGCCCGGAAAAATGGATGCCCACATGCAAAAGAATGAAGTTGGACCCCTACCTGACACCATTACAAAAATTAACTGGAAATGGATCAGAGACCTAAATGTAAGAGCTAAAACTATGTAGCTCCTAGAAGAAAACACAGGACAAAAGATTTGGCATGGATTTGGAGATGGTTTCCTGGATGTGATGCCAAGAGCAAAGGCGACAGAAGAAAGACCAGAAAATTTGGACATTATCAGAATCAAAATCTTTGTCCATCAACGAACACTCTCAACACAGTAAAAAAAAAAAAACCCCGCAGAATGGGAGAATATATCTGCAAATAATACATCTGATATGGGGTTATTACCCAGAATATATAAAGAACTCCTACAACTTCACAAAAAAACCACACAACCCAATCCAGAAATGGGCAGACGACTTGAACAGACATGTGCCCAAAGAATACACACCAATGTACGGCCACCAAGCACATGAAAAGATGCTCAGCATCACTAACCATCGGGAAATGCAAATCGAAGCCGCAATGAGTTACTACTTCATATCATTAGGACAGTTATTTTCAAAAACAGATTAAAGTTTTGGTGGGGATATGGAGGTTCCACCACCTTCTGCATTGGTAGTGGGAATGTAAAATGGTGTAGCCTTTATGGAAAACATTTTGGAAGTTCTTTAACAGGTCAGACAGGAGCAATTCCACTTCTGGGGTATACATCCAAAGATGTGCAAGCAAGACTGAATAGGTATTTGTACACCAGTATTTACAGCAGCAGTATTCACAACAGCCAAAACATAGAAACAACCCTAATGTCTGTGGACAGGTGACTAGATAAACAAAATGTGACATATATACATACAATAGAGTATTATTTAGCCCTTAAAAGGAGTAAAAATTTTCTACATGCTTTAACATGAACCTTGAGGCCATCATGCTATGTGAAGCCAGACATAAAAGAACAAATACTGTATGATTCCACTTATATAAATAACTTAATAATAGTCAAATCAGAGAGACACCAAGTAGAAGACAAGTTACAGGGGGTGGGGATGAGAGGCAGGAAGAGGGAATGGGGAGTTATGGCTGAATGGGCACAGGTTCAGTTCGGGATGACAGAAAACGCTCTAGGGATGGACAGGCAGTGATGGTTGCACAATGTGGATATACTTAATACCACTGAACGATAAACTTAAAAATGGCTTAAATCGTAAAAAAAAAAAAAAGATTTTATAAGAGAGAAAAAGGTCCAAGCTAATGAAAGGTGTTGAATGTGGATATACCTCAAAAAACATGCTGGTGAACTGAACTCAAAAGACCACATATCTTATGATTCCATGTGTATGAAATGTTGAGAAAGGGCAGATCTACAGAGACAGAGAACAGATTATTAGTTACCCAGGACTGGGGATGGGAATGGGACTGACCTGTTTACAAATGGACTCAAGGGCTCTTTATGGGTGATGGAAATGCTCTACAACTAGAGTGTGGTAGTAATTACACAATTCTGTAAATTTATTAAAAATAATTGAACACTTATTAAGGGGGTGAATTTTACCTACCAAACTGGCAATCACTAAAAAAATTAACACCCCTAACTAGTGTGGGTACATATAAACCAGCTTTTATATACTTTCCTAGTGAGAATATACAGTAGGGCAACTTCTCAGTAGAACAAGTTAAAAATGCATATACTTTTGTACCCACAATCTCAATTCTATGAATTTTCCTAAGGATATAATCATGATAGCACTGTTTCTAATCAAAAAATTAGTCCCAAAGTAAAATGAGTAGGGGGCTGGCTAAACACACTATGCCATTCCATACAACAGAACACTCTGGAGCCATTACAACGATGCCGTCACCACTAGACCACCTGAGCATCTGTAACACAGGGGCCGCTTCCCTGAATGTTATAGCAGCTGGCTACACACCTTGCACAGAGCAAGCATTAGTAGGTTTTGGGTTAATAAAGAACAATTACATGGGGAGATTTCACAATACACCCTAGAGTTAAACACACACTCCACCTGGATTTTTAAAACAGTATGTACGTTGACTCCTTATTCAAAAAATTAAAAATATATATGCACATTCACAGGGGAAAAAAGCTAGAAAGGTATATACACTGAATATCAATTTTCATTTCTAGGTAATTAGATTATGAGTGTTTTTTTGCCTATCCATTTGCTGTATTTTTTAATAATTGTGTATTATAATTCTATTATCAGGAAAAAATTTCTGAGGTAGTATTGTTTTGAGCATAGTAAGAGCAAAGGGTTAGTCTCTGGAGTGGAATGGTAAAATTCTGTGGAGACAGAGTCAAGGGAGTTTTTAAAAATTAACTTATTTATTTAGTAAATATTAAGTACTTCCTTTGTGCCAGTGGCTGTTTCAGGATCTGAGGACACAAGAAAAAACAAAACAAACCAAAACCTGCATTCACAGAAGTGGAAACCTCCTGAAGGGCCAGAGAAGGTAAACCAGGGGCCACGATCCTGAACCAACGTGAGGGTGTGTGGGCAGGGGAATGGGCAGCAGCAGCCAGGACAGCGCCATCACGGGGCTTCTGTCTGAGAGTAACAGTCTGTAAACAACGGAGGGAGGTGGGAAGCACAGGCCTCCCCCGCTCTTAGCCTCTGCTGTGTACAAAGAGCCAGCAGGCACTGCTTGAGAGGACTACAGGGAAGTGGCCACCTTTGGGGAGAGCAAAGCTTCAGTTAGGCCAGGCGACACAGTGATTGTGTGCACAGTCAAGTATTGAGTCCACTAAGGGAGAGGAGGGGTCACTGAATTTGGGATGGGACCCGAGGGGGCACGGCAGGAAATTAATCGGACCTCAAAATTCTTAACAAAGTTCAGGCTGCAGCTTGGAGGTATTTTGAGGCTCGGTGATGAAATGACACTGACATGATCCTCAGGTGTTAGGAGAACATGTCCGTCTATCTCTGTATCCCCAGTCTAATAGAGAGCAACATCTGCAGGCTAATTCAAGCAAAAGCCCTTAACTGGAAGAGAAAATCCTAAACATAACTCAGTAACTTAGGGTGGTTTCTTTCAAGGGAACTATCATTATCCCTGCCAACCTGGCTTAACACCTTAGTCATTTCTGACCTCTCCAAATTCAAGTCGGTCATTAGGTCCTTAGTATTTCATATGCCACAATTTCAAGCCATTATACCTGGTTTAAGCCCTCATCTCTCCCAACTTCTCGGCCAGTTATCCTTCAATCATTAGATGTATTGCATGATAAGTCTCAATCTTTGTCTCCTGAACTGACTTCCAGAAACGATGTGTGTACTAAGCTGCCTTCCCCTGCCTACGTTCCTGACCAATGGGCCTGAACACTGGAGGTCTCTTCATATGATCTGGGCTTAAAGGGAAGCAGAATGCTATAAAACTGTCAAGACCTACATGGTTAAAAATAACCATTAACACATATAATGTTAAAGGTTAAAAATAACACATATAATGAAAAAAGCATGTACTTTAGTAGCTGTTCAGCCCATCACTATTTTTATGTATACCATATCTACTTCAAGAGTTTTTATAAGAGAACGCTGAGGTAAAAACAGATCAACTAATCAATAAATTTCTAGAAAAAAATTCTGATTTTGAGTTCATAGGAAGTCAAAGAAGTGAAAGTGAAGACTTGGCAGAAGAGTCTGGGGGAAGCCTGGCCCGGTCCTCACAGAGGCCCCCCAGAGCTGGGACTAGGCCAGCTTCTACGACACTCACCGAAATAGGATGAGTGATCGATTGGGCTGCATTTCTCTGTCAATCTTTCTTACCTTACTCAGGAAGTCACTTCAGAGTCACCTTGAGATCACAAACCCAGGGTTCAGGAATACCAGTAGTATTTCTCAGGTTACCAAGGAGCTTCAAAAAACCCTGGCTGTCTCCCTGCCTTGAACTTCTCCCGTTCTCCAGCAAATCTGAATGGCAAGATCAGGTTCTGGTGTCAGACTTCCTACTTTTAATAAAGGCTTTGCCACTTACCCCACAATTTGACTTTTGTCAAGATCTAAACTCTATTCCTCAGTATCCTCACCTGTGGAACAGGGACGACAATTAACACCCATCTAGCAGTACTGCTGCAAGAACACTGAATGGTCATGTGGGACAGAGGGGAACTTCCTGAAGTTGTTAAAAGAAATCTACAAAAATCCTGCAGCAAACACCATACTTAATAGTGAGAAACTCGAAGCCTCTCCCACAAAGATAAGAAACCAGGGAAGGATGTCTTCGCTCACTACTCCTTTTCAGCACTGTACTACACGTACCAGCTGATGCAGTAAGACACGAAAAGGAAACAGCCCGCTACAAAAGGAGGAAATAAAATCGTCTCTGCTTACAGATAACATGATTGTGCAGAAAATCTTGAAAAAAAAAAAAACACCCCAAATCACTCCAGGAACAAGTAAGTGAATACAGCAAAATTGCAGGTACAAGGTTAATACACAAAATTGCTTTCTTACACACTAGCAATGAACAAATGGGCTTTGAGATTAAAAACACAATACCATTTACACTAGTACCCAAAAAAATGCAATACCTAGGTATAAATCTAACCAAACACACCTACAATCTGTATGAAGAAAAGTACAAAACTTTGATGAACAAAATCAAAGAACTAAATAAATAGAGTTATCATCTGTATTGATGGATAGGAAGACTCCATTCTGTCAAGGTGCCAGTTCTTCCAAAACTGATGCGATCCCAGTAAGAATCCCAGCAAGTTATTTTTTGGATACTGACAATCTGATTCTACCTTTACATGGGAGCAAAAAGGCTCAGAACAGCCAACTCAATATTGAAAGAGAAGAACACGGCTGGAAAATCGACACCACTCGACTTCAAGATTTAGTACAGAATTACAGTCATCAAAATATTGGTGAAAAGCACCGACAGATCAACGGGACAGAACAGGGCCCAGGAACAGTCCCCCCGTAAGTATGGTCAGCCAGCCTGGCAGAAGGGCAAAGGAGGTGCCACGGAGAGGACGGTCTTTTCACCAGATAGCGAAGAACAGCCAGACATCCACATGCAGAATAAGACAGACCGTACACACTTCACAAAGTGGACCACAGATCTAAATAAAGACGAAACTGTAAAACTCCTGGAGGCTAACGAGAGCAAAGACCTAGATGCCCGTGGGTACGGCAGTGACTTCTTCAAACGCCCCCAGGCGTGATCCACGGAAAGCTCTGGTAAGCTGGACTTCATTAAAATTAAGAACTGCTCTGTGAAAGGCCATGTTGGGAGAACAAGGCAAGACTGTAAGAAAACATTTAAAAAAGACATCTGGAAAAGACTATCCAAATTATACGAAGAACTCTTAAAACTCAAAAAAAAGGAAACAGTCTGATTAAAAAATGGGCCACCTCACCTCCCCTTAGCAGATGCCTCACCAAATAAGACTCTAGATGGCGAATAAGCATACAAAAAGTCCCACTCGTGGGTCTCGAGGGAATGCAAACTAAACAACGGGGCGTCACTACACACCGTGAGAACGGGGGCAGCTGGTGAGCATGAGATGCTGACAAGGCTGTGGGGCAGCACGGACCCCCTCACTGCTGGTGGGGGCGGAAAGTGGGCCAGCCGCTGTGGAGGACAGCCGGTGGGCTCTCACACCACCCGACGCTCCTACTGTGCAATCCAGTGGTCGGGGCCCTCGGGATTCACCCAGAGGCATCTGCACATGGGTGTTCACAGCAGCTTCATTCCAGCCAAAAAACGCTGAGCAACTGAGACGTCTTTGGGAGGTGAACGTGGATCAATAGCGTGTTGTGCAGCCACACAATGGGCTGTCCGTTCAGCACAAAGGAGCCGTCACACTGGAGGGACCTCCAGTGCGTGTCATTAAATGGAGAAGCCACTCTGAAAATGCTGCACGTGGACACCAACTACGTGACATTCTACAGTCACTGGGGGGACAGTAAAGGTCGTCAGAGCCGAGGATAGGAGCTGAGGGGTCAGGGAGGAGAAACAGGGCAGTGAAAATACTGTCTGATACTATAATGATGGATCCGTCTCATACCTGTGCCCAAACCTACAGGTCACCAAGAGTGACCGTAATGTAAGTTAGGGACTTTGAGTGATTATGATGTGTCAGGATAGGTTCACCAATTGTAACAAATGCCCCCTGTGCAGGGGATCTTGATAATGGGGCAGACTCTGCATGTGTGGGGACACACAGGCTCTGTACCTTCTTAATTTTTCTGTGAACCTAAAACTGCTCTAAAAAAATTAAGCTTTATAAGCAAGTTAATGTGTCTGATATGCCATACGAGCTGCAACTATTACATTAACGCTCCTAACACTGCTGTCACTACTTCTCTGCAGCAAAGCCTTCAGCAGCTCCCAGTGCTGCCTGTCACACCACTCCCACACCCCCCATTTCTCTCCTCCAAGCCTGGTCCGGCCTCAGGACCCCCAGGAAGTTGGTGCTTCCTGGGTGGGTGGAAGAGCCTGCGGCCTGTGCCAGCCCAGAAAGGCCTTGGGGGGGGCATCTGGATGCCACCTTTTTCTCTTTACTGCTCTTTCCCCTTCAGGAGAACAGAATGAAGCTTTTGCTCTACACCCAAAAGTTTTGCTCTACACTTAGGTGCAGCTCTTTCACCTAGGCAGCTTCAAAAATACTTAACTTTCAAGGCATGTCGCATATTTCACTTTTCCTAATTTCCCAAGTGTCCCAGCTCACTCTGATCTATCTCCTGGCTGACCTTCTATGGCAATCATTTATAATTATTTGTATCTTTTCCGGAGTGTTACCCAAAACTGCCTGAAATGCTTTTTGGAAAATGTTTATTTTTTTTAAAGCACTTTTAGACTTAGGTAGCTAAGTTCGGAATATGCTGTAAGAGGTGGAATTGCCAACAGCTGCTTACAGGACAGAGAAAATGGTCAGAGAAGCAAGCAGGGGACAGCCTGGCAGGCCCACGGCTCAAGGGTTGAGAGAAAAGACTTTGGTCTGGCAAACTTAGGCTCGAAGTGGGCTTAACCAGCTACAGCGACCTTGGACAAAGGAGTTAACTTTTCTAAACTGTCTGTTGTTAAATGAGATAATAACAATACTTACCTCTTCAGGTTGTTTGGGAACTACCTCAGAGAAGGTTTGGCACAGAATTAGCCAGGGGTACTGTGTTATTCCCCGTAGGTAGTTAAGAAAGTTCAAAGGGCAACAAGGAATCCCTAAAGACTTCTTAAGCAGAGGAAGACAAACATGACTGCCTCGTGCAGGACGTACTTGACAGAGCCAAAACCGGGAGGCTGGGTTTTAGGAATCTAAATGAGAAACCATGGTGTGCCCGGTGCTACCATGGTGAACAAAAAAAGTAGATGAATCCAAGAGATTCTGTGGGTTTAAATTTGATGGGAAGTCTTGGTTAACTGTGGGTGAAGAGTCAAGAGTCAGAAGGGCATCCGTGTTTGGGCTTGGATGGTTACTGAGACAGGAGGGGTAAAAGGTTTGAGAAATAATGTCGGGAGGACAAAAAATACAACTGAGTTTAATATAGGAACTGAAACACTTGTGAGCTGGATGAATATGGATGTCAGGTGCAACCAAAAAATCTGGACTTAAGACACAGATGTGGAAACATTTGTGTGCAGGATGTCAACTCAAGTCACAGGACTTACAGGTCACCCAAGAGGGACAGAGCCAGAAGTGCTAAGGTCACTCATTTCACATCAGCACAGTTCCAATACTTACTTAATGGTTGTCGAGGGAAACATTTGCAAAGGACAGAGATCACCAAGAGGCATAAGCCCAGGCAGTGTCATTAAACACTGGGAGAGTTTCAAGAAAGAAAGGAATAGTCAGCAGTGCTAAATTTTGCTAAGAAATGCATGAGCACCGGTGGGGGAGGAAGTATCCAGGATTGTCATGGTGGAAAGAAAATAACAGGTATAAAGGGTTAGAGGAATGTGCTCCCTCCTACTAAAACATTACCAACCACAAAAATGTTTCATCTTTCCTAATGACATCCAAACACAGAAAATCACTCCATCCAACTGGTTACAGGTTCATAGATACATTAGTTAATAAATAAGCACCTCCTAAATTATCAAGGAAAAAATTACCTCCTAAAACACTACCTACTTTTATTAAGAAGGCATGTATGAAAAACACAGCAAAACTGTGAAGCCCCCTGACAGAGAACAGAGACCTTACCGGATACTAAGCCACCGTAGGTTCTTTCAAATTTTACCAACTTACTGCTTTTAAGAAAAAAATCACTGCATCCCCTTGCATGGGGACAACAGACTTTGAACACATTTAATATCCTCACTACATCATAAAACAGAGCTATCACTATTCTTATCTTGCTTCCTATTAGGTCATTTAATTCTCCTCCCCCTCTAGAAAACCAGCCCCCACGTGAAACCAATGTACTAAACAGAATCTCCCCAATTCTGTCAACCAGACATCTAGCAGAGATACAGCAGAGAAGTAAAGATTATCATTTCTCAAAGTTAGTACTAATAGGATAGGTAATGTTTTACCTTGGGCATCCATTAAAATGTAATCTCCAGCCAACTTGAAATGCCTTTCACTAAATTGTTGCATTTACAATTATCTTCATCTCCATACAACAACAAAGCAGTAATATTAATGTGTTAAGAAGAAAATCAAATACACCTCAAATTCAGAACAAAGGAACCACCCATGCCACAAAGGTTTAGGCACCAACACAAATTTAAATATCCAAGTGAAATGCAACAACTGTTCTATTCACCAAGTATTTATCTATAAATTCTAATACATCTATTAAATTTAAATGCATACACAGAAAACATTTCATAAAAATTATTTCACTAATAACAAGTGATTGAGTTCTAAGTTTTTCTCTATTCTAAATGTTAAGAAAAGCAAAGTGTCTAGAAAAATCACTCTTCAGTCATGACAAAGACATTTAAAAAAATCCTCCTGAAATACAATGAGCAACAATAAGCTCTGAAAGTTAAATACTATGCTATCAAGAAACTTAAATAAAAACTTACAGAAATAAGTTAAATTATTTAAATTGCAAAATGAGCTAGACTAATCCAGTTATACATGCATCAGTGCATCAGAGCTTAACCCATAGCCTATCACCGCCTTCCATTTATAAATTAATTGGTATATTTAATTGTCTTGAATTCTGCTTTGAAACACTTCTAAAGTTTATCCTGGAACATCACTAACAAGTTCATAACCTGAACGGTTAGAACTTGTGCCATTCAGCAGACCAGCTGTCAGAGCGCACAGTCAGCAGTCACTGCCCGACAAGAATGCTCTCACGCAGACAGACAGACCGCCTGGGCCTGGTGCCACGGTGTGCACACAGTCAGTTCTTCACTTTAACTGAGAACCTGAGAAATACTGGAAGGGTGCTGATCTACTATAAAACCTAGACTTGCACACAGTAATTCTGTCTAAATTGATGAAAAAAATCAGAAGTACACATATAGTGACAAAGTTCAGTCTCTGTTCACAGACTGGGAATGTTAACTGGCACGACCTCAGGCCCCTCTCTAAAACTGTTCCTGATGTATTTTCCTGGAAGAAAATATTTCTTCTGGCATGTGTTTACCAGAAGCACATGCCGAGGAAAGCCGGCCGGAACAAAGCCAACGCGAGTCTCAGCCCCGAGCCTGACCGCGGTGGCGAGACGCCCGCAAAGGCAGGGCTGCCTGCACTAGGCAGGAACTTCCCCCGTTCCCTTCCGCTGGTACTGATGTCCAGAAAAAGGGTCCAGACCCACGCACATCTTGGAAAAGGGAATTTAAAATAGGCTATTAGTTTAGGCAAAAACTAATCACCATGTCAGAGCGCTGCAGAGGCACGGTTAGAACATTTAAGGGGCTGGCTGCCCATCACAGAAATTTTGAAGTACATCCTGCTGGAGGCAACATAAATCAGTAAAACCTTTTTGAAAAACAACTGGGCCACTGGAGTGTTCATATCCTTTATCAAGCTAAGCCAATTCCAGGGGATTTTTCCACAAGAGGTAAATCTTAAAAGAAGGTAAATATTTTTAAACTTACATATACAAGTCTGTTCGTCATAATACCATATAAAATGGTTTAAAATTATAACTAAATGTAAAACAGGCAAAAGACTAGGTAAATTAAGGTCCCACCAAGCTAAGAGAATGACGCAGTAATTTAAATTTAAAATAATTATTAACAATAGATGATACAGTTCAATGAAAAAAAATGAAACAGTACGTATTTACAATTACAGGAAAAAGCAAAAATATGTGAGGTAAACAAGACAAGAAAATGATCCTGTGGACACACGGGTGGCTGTCCTTGGTTTAAGCACTACAGCAGAAAGGCATGAATTTAAAAGCCTTTGCCCAATCGGAAGCAGCACAGCAAAAAACAAGGAGGCCGGCTGAAATGCTCAGCAGGCATTTGGGCTGATTACTCAAATGAACTTTTACACTTTAATATCTAGGAGATCAAGGAGCCACAGTAAAGAAAACAGTGTCTGAAGAAAACTTCGGGTTCTGAAACAAATTATTTCGTAAGAGAAATGTCAACAGCTTTCAGATGCTTTTTTAAATAAAAAGTTTGGGTGCCTACTTACAGCATTTTAGTATAAACCCATTCATTTCCTGTGTCAAAAGGGTGTTAATGACTTATTTCCACCTTTGAATGAATTGAAATTTGAATAAAGGAGAAAGCAGTTTTACCTTGTTCTACATAAGATGAATCAATGACCTTTTCAAAAACAAAGCTAAAATTATGAGCATATTAAAATGTCAGCATACTGCTAAATTTAAAAAATACTGAAGTCAAAAAAAAGGCAGGTGGACTGGGGGTAAAAAAGAAAATTAAACAGCTGGCATTTCAATTCCTTAAAAAGAACAAATTTAAGCCTACCACATTTACCTGTCAGCAACTTAGTAACATCTTAAGTTTAAAGAAAATGAGAGATCAAACAGACCTCCTCAAGAAATCATTTATAGAAACTGACAAATGACTGCTCAAATATCCAATCCAAGAGAAAAGCCTGTTATTGGAGACGATTTTGATCCAAACATTTTTAAATGACACTCAAATTCTGAACTGAAAATAACGATAAAATAAAGTCAAGTTTGATTCTCTGAACACCTATTTCCTGTTCAAACAGCCCTTTTGTTCTGCTTCCCTGCTTAATTTTAATGTTCAGTTTGCATCAGAAAATAGCAACAATGACAAAAGCTGGCACCACAGAAGCATAAAGGAGCCAAAGCGCAAAGTAAAGGATCATTACAAGATTAGAACAAAAAGCCTACCAACAAAACCTCCCCAATTTTCTGTGTGCTTCCCCTCAGATGAACTTCACTGAAGCTGCACTCCACAGCAACCGAACCTGAACGCCAGGCCCCGCCTCCCCAATCCTAGTGGCCAAGGAGGGAGATCTCCTCCCTGTTGGTGGAACTGACCCCTGTGATTGGACACAGCTAATATCCATTATTTTAAAGAACTTTTCCTTGCTAGCAGGTTAGGTTAAACACACTAAAACCTCCTGGATAAGCTGGTTTCTTAAAGGAACAGTAGGTAATGTTTCAGTTTCCCATCAAGTGTTCTTTGCTTACTCTTTTGTCCAGGTAAAAAATTAACTAAGGGACAGCAATAAAATTTCACAGATTTAATTTGCAGTTCGGTGACGAGCTGTTTAAAATACAATGCTAATACAACCTAAAACATTTTATATTTTTAAAAGCCAGGAAGGTGAAGTTAATCTTCATAAAGACAAATTCCTTTTTAAGAAGAGTTCACTCACATTTTGTTTGAAAATTAAAAAATGCCAACAGAAAACCCAGGGCAATAATTTTCTAAGAGGAATAAAATATTTTCTCTAAGACTTGAAGACATAACCTAAGTGAAAATACAGACACTTGATGCAGAAGGTTCATTTCTAGGCTAGCTGTCAAATTCACAGTACTTATGTTCTCAGTACAAGAACACAGTTAACATGTTCAGCGCCATGTTGAAGAAAAAAGTGTGGCAGAACTGTTCTTTCTATGTTATCACAGCTACGGGCCTGATGTGTTTTTGCCAAGGTTAATGTTTATCCATTTCAAACCGTTATCTATAAAAGGACGAGGCAGCTTGTTCCAACGACCTGCTCAGGTATAAAGTTTAGGGTGGCTTAATTTTTTTTTTTTTTAGAAGGGTAGACACTATTTTGAACCCTCGAGTATTACTTTAAGAAGGCATGGGCACCTCAGAGTGCAGCTGAAGTGAGAACACCCCTAAACTACTAAGTTACTTAAGTGCTATTTCTACCAGAGATTCCATAAAGGCACGCTGACTTTTAAGCAGAAGGATGTGTCACTTTATATATTACTAAGTTTGCGGTACTTTACTGTATGTTTATTTTCATTAGAACTGCTTGTTTTAGTGGCTTGGGCCATCAATGAGCTGACAAATGTAGGAACCAAATAAACATTTGTTATGACATCAATTTTTTGCTCCAAAGTTAATTATTTGTATAAAAGAGAAATATTACACACACTAATATCACTCTAGGATGATTCTCAATCTATATCCAAAAGAAAAGACAGATATGGACTTACACTGTTCAAGATTGTTCAAAGATCTCTAGGACCTACTTGAAAGAACTGCAAGGTGATAAATTCATGCGGCTTACAGGTTAAAATTAAGGGTATTCTATTCCACTTCCAAACCAGCAGAAGAAAATGACAGCAAACACAAATAAAAGGAAAGCATTACCACAAGGGAGATTATCTGATAACAAACAACTGCTTCCTAGGAACAAGAAGGGCAGCAGCCCAAGCCCCCGAACCGCATGAGGACCCCACTTTCTGAACATCAAGTATTCACAGGATGTATTGTGTATTCTTTGGGGGACCTCAGAGATTTTCCCAAACCAATAAACTGAAAACAATTTAGAACAAGCTACTGAATAGCTTCGTCTCATTTTCACTTTTGATGAAAAAGACCCTATATATAAAGAATCAGTACCTAGACTACTAGTACTAACTCCTGGTATTTACAGGGTAAAAACAGAATTTTAAAGGACTGAGACTAGCTCAAACCATTCCTCCTACAATAGAAATCAATCCTCGCATTACCCGAGCACTATAGGTAGTTTATGCAGTGAAAGATGAAGGGACCACATTGACATCACGGAACATGATGGGTCACTAAGGATTAAGTCTGAATAACACCAGGCAATGGAGAAAAAACACTTTTAATATTTCCCTGACAAACAGGCACTGCCTACAAAGTGAGGTAGGCATGTGAGTCTGCAATTCCTGACATGCATCTTCTAAATCATTAGGGGAAAAAAACCTCACAAATAAGAGGCCAGGGTGGGTGGGTGTGGGAATGGCCCATTCAGCAAAACAGAATCAGTAAGCAATAAACTGGTAAAAAGCATAAACTAAGAGACATCTTTCTGTAAGACAGTAAATTGTTTTAAATCTCAAGGGTTAAACAAGGTCACCAATACGTATAAATTGAAAAGGAACAGCGATCGTAATACTGAGAATAAAGGATAAGGAAAGATAATCCATAATCCTCAACTATTAAGATTTAATAGTGAATTTTCATGTGCCAAAGAGTATACCATAGATCATCTAAGTCAAATGCTCTACACAGAAAAATGACAAGAAACAGACTGGCAGCCCCCTTTCTCCTAGCAGCTTATGCCAGGAAAAAAAGATAGAAAGATGAAAAGACAAATGATCTACACTATTTAATAAGGTTGATTTTTCATATAGCTATCAAAACAAAAGCTTCTTTTCTCAATAGTCACAGAAAATTTTTAAGAATTATAGTCACAAAGAAAACTAACGATTCTGAGAAGCAAAAGTTAAATAGGTAAAATTCTCTCATGATCATAGAGTAATATTCAAAGTTAACAGAAAAGTCTATTCATTCATCAAACCTTTGAACACCTGCTATATGCTGGGTTATCATGGAACTGTTCCCACCGTTGTAGAAACTTACGGTCTAGTCCCACCAGTGCCGTCCAAAAGAAATATAATGGGAGCCACATGCAGTTTTCAGTTTTCCAGTAGCCATATTAAAACATTAAAATAAAGTTAAAATTGGTCTTAATAATACATTTTATTTGACACAAAAAATAAAACAGCATTACTTCAATAATTAATCAGTATTTTAAAAACTGGATTGGGTTTTTTTTTGTACTAGAAAATATGTTCATATTTCTTACTTAAAGCACATCTCGATTCAGACCTGCTATATTTCAACAGCCGGATATTGTTATTTAAACTTAGAACACCATGGCTTTTAGCCACATGATTATTTATAAATTAAGATAAATTTCCATTATTGCAAAGACTATCTCTGCTGTCCAATACAACACCCACTAGCTACATGTGGCTACTGAGTACCTTAAATGTAACTAGTAAGACTGAGGGCTGAATTTTTAACCATTTAATTTTAATTAACTGAAACAGCCACAAGTGGTCAGTACCTACCAGGTTGGAAGCACAGCTCCACAGGAAGAAATAGGCACTAAAACAAATCACATATTTAATCAATTTCAGTTGTTAAACACCTTTACAAAAGAAATGTCCAATATGCAGAGAGTACACAGGCCAGGAAGGACTCGACCTCTCCTGCCGGCGTCCAGGAAGGATCGTTCAAGGAGAGCACAATTAAGCCAAAGGGGACAGCTATGCAAAGGACCTGAGTGGGAGAAAACAGTGAATGCAGAAGAAATATGAAGGGAAGTACCAACGGGCCGAAGAGCCCAAGTTATCTGTAGGAGAGTGATTCAGATCACAGAATCTGAACAGGACAGGAAGGTGGAGAAGCAGAAACAGCCCACCTGTGAACCCAAGTCTCCCAGGTAAATTGCTAGAAGCCTGTTCCACTCTGCCCGGTGAACTCCAGTCACCCCAGGCTTCTGTGAAATTCTAAATCAAGCCAAGTTGCCTTCACTTGGAAAACTTCCCCCAGCTTTCTTGATCCTCACATTCAGAATCACAGTTCAGATCTTCTAATAAAGACAAGCACTGGGGCAGTAATCCAATTGGAAGATGGGGGAGGGGCTTGAAAGTGTTCGCACGGCAAAGTTTGACTAAAGAAATTCAGCCTTTTTTTTTTTTTTTTAATGTTCTGACAGATTGGAGAAGCTAAATAAACTCTGGAAACCCACCTCAGTGCCACCACTGGGCTTAAACGTTATAACTTCAGAGAGACATTTCTGAAAACATCCAATTAGCACCTCCCAGTCCCTAACAGCACATGGTTTCTCTTTGCTTCTAAGACTTGTCAGAATCTGGAAATTCTCTGCAATGGCCTAGCTTTCCCAACAGACCATAAGCTCCATGAGGGCAAAGACTGCACTGTTCACCCGCTGCATCCTCAGCACTCGGTACCAAGTCCAGCTGGCATGGGGCAGAGAATGCAGACTGCGGCTGCAGGGGTGGGAGTGCCTGTGTGTAAGACAAACACCTTATATGTAAAAGTTAAGGAATGGAATGAAAACTTCTCAAAGAAAAATGCAGTGGCATTCAAACTTTTTTCATTATACAACATAAAACATTAAGGGCAGAAATAATAGTATTTTTTTTAATTAAAAAATTCAAAACCAAAAACCTGAAGATCCTAAAAAAAAAAAAATCAACTGAAAAACTGGAAGACTAACAAAATAACCAAAAATCTGGGGGAGGGAGAAACTTACAACACCAAAATGAAATTTTTACTCCTAGTTACTACAATGATGTGCACTGGTATTGAAGAGAAGCCAAAAGAACCAAGTATACATGTATTTAGTATGTGATAAAGGCAGCTTTATATTTCAAGGCAATGAGATTTTTTTTTAATGCAGCTGAAATAACTATTAACTATTAAGGAAAAATAAGGGGAGTTATGTCACTTTACATATTATGTCAAAAAAAATCCAAGATGAACAGAAAGAGATAGATGTGAAAAATGGAATCATAAAACAATTAGAAGAGAACAGCTACCTGGGTAGGAGAAACCATTAAATATGAAAGTAAAGTAAAGCCATAAAGAAAATATTAATCCAAATTTCTTGAAAGGTAAAAAACTCTTATGTGAGTAAAAAAAAAAAAACTTCTGTAAGCAAATAAAAGGCAAACAAAGAACCAGGTAAAATACTTGCAGTACATAGCCAAGGGTCACTATTCTAAGTATATGAGACAATTAAAAGGGCATCCCGAATGTAACACCACCCAAAACAAGCAAGAAACACTAGATGTCCAACACGCACATCTATACCCATCATTATTAATTAGTCTAAAAAATATATAATAAATCTTATGAAAAGGGAAGAAAAAAAACACTGTTGGTAAAGGTACGGATGAAATACGTATTTTCTCATCCTTTCAGTCAAACCTTTTTTTAATGGAGGTACGCAGAACAAAACACACAAATCCTGGTGTACAGCTTGATGAATTTGGTCAAACTTTTAAGACAAGATTTGTCAATATTTTTGAAAGGACAAAAAAAAATGTTCACATGCTTTGATTCAGCAATTATAGGTCAGACTGAATCCTAAAGAAATGAGAAACACAGACTGAGTTCTTAAGATGACCCTCACCCCACCACCACAGTGAAGGATAAAGGAACACAAGCTCACATAACAGCTGACTAGTCAAATTTTAGTAATTTCCTAAGTTGAAATGGTCTGTACCCTCTAAAAACTGTATTTGTAATGTGTCAGGATCTAATGGTAACTGTAAGTTTGGCTGCCCTCAAATAGTTTATATTCAAGCAGGGGATACAGACAACAGCCAAATAAATCATTTCAGATGACAGGTTCTACAAAGAGAGGCAGCAGGGAAGGTGGTCTGCAAAGGCACCTCTGGGGTGACAGACAAGCAGAAACAGGGCCGACTGATCCAGGCAGAAGGCACAATTCGAAGCTGGGGGTGACCAAGAACCCCAAAAGACCAGAACAACTGAAGATGCATGAGCTGAGGGAGAACGGTCAGGGCCACGTCTACGATGCTGGCAGGGCCAGACGGTCCAGAGCACCACCATCCAGGCAGCCGCAAGTCACAGGTAATACTGGGCACCCGAAACAAGGGATGGCCCAGATGCGCTCTAAATGGAAGATACGCCTCAGATTTGTGAAGGCTGTCTGAAAGAAGGAATGGGAAACATCCCGTTAGTAATTCCTTATCGCTGACTCCTTGCTGGAAAGATAGGATTTTTAAGATAAAATACAGTTCAACTGGGTTTTTCCCTTGGTAAATGTGGCTATCAGAAAATTTTAAGTTGGTACATGACTCCCATTACATTCCCACTGGACATTGCCGGCGTAGGGTAAAGGCACCATAGCTGTAAGTTTGAATATTTGGTGTGCTGAGAGGTCACTGGAAGGTTTTGGGCCTGGGAACGGGTCGTCTAACTTATACATTTAAATGATTCTCCACTGGAGCAGCGAGCAGACTGCAGGAGAGCGACAGCTGGAGCAAGGAGACCAGTTAGATGAGTCGTTCGAACGAATCATATTTGGGTTTGGAAGGGCAGGGCAGCCTGCTTCCGTTTAGAATTCAACTTTGCTCAGGAGATGAAGAGCATGCAGAGACAGAAAGACCGCGGGTGCCTGCCAAAATGTTAACGATGGTTATTCATTCTTAGTAGCTTTCTATTCCTTCTGAGTCTGAAAACACCACCCACTGCCCTTATAGACACACACAAAGCTGACATTTTTTTAAAAACAGCCCTACCAAAAGAAGCATCCTGGTATCTGTCTGCAAGTTATATATAAAATTCTATTTTAAAAAATCAAGCCATCTCTACTCCCATGCCTTTAGATAAAAACAGGTTATTGAAGGCTATACATAAACTATCAGTACACACACAGCATTTCCGGGGAATTAATGTTGTTCCCTATTAGTCACCGCACTGCAGTCAGCGCGACCAACAGCTCCAGAAGCACACCTCTGGCGGCACTCCAAAATCTGAGGCTAAAGTAGTGAAAAGTACTTAGATGTGTGGTTAACTGACCCTGATAAACTCCCACCACACACCTTTCTCCAAAAATGTTCCAAAATACACAGTGTAATTCCAAGAACGATGCCCTGGTCCCGATCCCTTTCCTTAAAGGCTCTGCCTTCCTAAGGACCTCCCTTCACTGCAGTCTGAAAACTGGAGGGACAAACTTAGCAACGACAAGTCTGAAGGTACACAAAGGAGGAGGGGAAAGAAGGAGTGATTTATTTTACATAAAATCAAGTGTTTTTTCTACTACATTTACTTTTGCATTGAAAAAGTAAATAGCAAATGGTGCCAGACTTCTTACAGTGTGATTTCATAGGAAGAGATTCATTATATGCAGATGAACAGGAATCTCGCTTCCTCATGCAAATGTTCAACTATGAACCAATCACTGTAGCTATGAAATCTCCCATTAAAACATGAGAGAGAGGCGGGAGCCAAGATGGCGGCGTGAGTAGAGCAGTGGAAATCTCCTCCCAAAAACACATAGAGCTATGAAAATATAACAAAGAAAAATCTTCCTAAAATAGAGACCACAGGACACAGGACAACATCCAGACCACATCCACACCTGCAAGAACCCAGCGCCTTGTGAAGGGGGTAAGATACAAGCCCCAGCCCGGCGGGACCCGAGCGCCCCTCCCCCCGGCTCCCGGCGGGTGGAGAGAAACCGGAGCAGTTTTTTTTTTTGGCGAGCGCTTTTTGGAAGCCTTAGAGGGACGGGCCCCCGTTGCTGGGGAGGCAGGGTGGCGGGACCGGTGAGGAGGTGCCTGGGAACAGCGCCGGAGGACAAAGAATATCCCGCGTTTCTCCCTGCGAGACCTGGGGGCGGGTGCCTGAGACCGGTGCCTGAGGACGGAGGAGGTCGCGCGTTTTTCCCCTTTTTTTTTTTCTCTTTATGGCGAGCGCTTTTTGGAAGCCTTGAAGGGACGGGGACCCCAGTGCTAGGGAGGCACGGTGGCGGGAATGGTGAGCGGGTGGCTGGGACCGGCGCCTGAGGACAAAGAATATCCCCCGTTTTTCCCTGCGGGACCGGTGGGCGGGTGCCTGAGACCGGCACTTGAGGACAGAGGAAATCGCGCGTTTTTCCCCTTTTTTTTTTTCTCTTTTCTGCGAGTGCTTTTTGGAAGCCTAAAAGGGACAGGGACCCCGGTGCTAGGGAGGCAGGGCGGCGGGACTGGTGAGCGGGTTCCTGGGACCGGCACCTGAGGACAAAGAATATCCCGCATTTTTCCCTGTGGGACCGGTGGGTGGGTGCCTGAGACCAGCACCTGAGGACGGAAGAAATCGCGCATTTTTCCCCTTTTTTTTCTCTCTTTTTGCCAAGTGCTTTTTGGAAGCCTTGAAGGGACAGGGACCCCGGTGCTAGGGAGGCAGGGCGGCAGGACTGGTGAGCGGGTGCGTGGGACCAGTGCCTGAGGACAAAGAATATTGAGCGTTCCTTCCCTGCGGGACCGGTGGGTGGGTGCTTTTTGGAAGCCTTGAAAGGACAGGGACCCTGGTGCTAGGGAGACAGGGCAGCAGGACCAGTGCGCGGGTGCCTGGGACCGGCACCTGAGGAAAAAAAAAAAAAAATCGCGTGTTTTTTCTTTTTTTTTTCCTTTCTGTTCCCTCTCTCATTGTTGCTGTTGTTGTTTTGGTTTGGAGAGTGCTTTTTGGAAATCTTAAAGGGGCAGGACAGGTCACTTAGACCAGAAGCAGGGAATCTGGGGATCTCTGGGCACTCTAACCCCCTGGGCAGCAGGGAGCACAGAGGCCCCTTACGGAGATAAATAGTCTCCTGGCTGCTCCCCCTCTAACGGGGCTCCACCATTTTGGAGGAACAGCCCCAGCCAGGCCAAGCCCACAGCAACAGTGGAGATAAACCCCAAAGCAAATGGGCAGGAAGCAGAAGCCCTGTCTGCGCACAGCTGCCCAGCACAAGCCACTAGAGGTCGCTATTCTCCCAGGAAAAGGCTACAAACCAACAAGAAGGGAAGCTCTTCCAGCGGTCACTTGTACCAGCTCTGCAGACTATCTCTATCACCATGAAAAGGCAAAACTACAGGCAGACAAAGATCACAGAGACAACACCTGAGAAGGAGACAGACCTAACTAGTCCTCCTGAAAAAGAATTCAAAATAAAAATCATGAACATGCTGACAGAGATGCAGAAAAAAATGCAAGAGCAATGGGATGAGATGCAGAGAAAAATGCAAGAGCAGTGGGATGAGATGCAGAGAAAAATGCAAGAGCAGTGGGATGAAGTCCGGAAGGAGATCACAGATGTCAGGAAAGAGATCACAGAAGTGAAACAATCCCTGGAAGGATTTATAAGCAGAATGGATAAGATGCAAGAGGCCATTGAAGGAATAGAAGCCAGAGAACAGGAACGTATAGAAGCTGACATAGAGAGAGATAAAAGGATCTCCAGGAATGAAACAACACTAAGAGAAATATGTGACCAATACAAAAGGAAAAACATTCGTATTATAGGGATACCAGAAGAGGAAGAAAGAGGAAAAGGGATAGAAAGGGTCTTTGAAGAAATAATTGCTGAAAACTTCCCCAAACTGGGGGAGGAAATAATCGAACAGACCATGGAATTATACAGAACCCCCAACAGAAAGGATCCAAGGAGGACAACACCAAGACACATAATAATTAAAATGGCAAGGATCAAGGACAAGGAAAGAGTTTTAAAGGCAGCTAGAGAGAAAAAGGTCACCTATAAAGGAAAACCAATCAGGCTAACATCAGACTTCTCAACAGAAACCCTACAGGCCAGAAGAGAATGGCATGATATACTTAATGCAATGAAACAGAAGGGCCTTGAACCAAGGATACTGTATCCAGCACGACTATCATTTAAATATGATGATGGGATCAAACAATTCCCAGACAAGCAAAAGCTGAGGGAATTTGCTTCCCACAAACCACCTCTACAGGGCATCCTACAGGGACTGCTCTAGATGGGAGCACCCCTAAAAAGAGCACAGAACAAAACACACAACATATGAAGAAGGGAGGAGGAGGAATAAGAAGGGAGAGAAGAAAAGACTCTCCAGACAGTGTATATAACAGCTCAATAAGCGAGCTAAGTTAGGCAGTAAGATACTAAAGAAGCTAACCTTGAACCTTTGGTAACCACGAATCTAAAGCCTGCAATGGCAATAAGTACATATCTTTCAATAGTCACCCTAAATGTAAATGGACTTAATGCACCAATCAAAAGACATAGAGTAATAGAATGGATAAAAAAGCAAGACCCATCTATATGCTGCTTACAAGAAACTCACCTTAAACCCAAAGATAAGCATAGACTAAAAGTCAAGGGATGGAAAAACATATTTCAGGCAAACAACAGTGAGAAGAAAGCAGGGGTTGCAGTACTAATATCAGACAAAATAGACTTCAAAACAAAGAAAGTAACAAGAGATAAAGAAGGCCACTACATAATGATAAAGGGCTTAGTCCAACAAGAGGATATAACCATTCTAAATATATATGCACCCAATACAGGAGCACCAGCATATGTGAAGCAAATACTAACAGAACTAAAGAGGGAAATAGACTGCAATGCATTCATTGTAGGAGACTTCAACACACCACTCACCCCAAAGGATAGATCCACCGGGCAGAAAATAAGTAAAGACACACAGGCACTGAACAACACACTAGAACAGATGGACCTAATAGACATCTATAGAACTTTACATCCAAAAGCAACAGGATATACATTCTTCTCAAGTGCACATGGAACATTCTCTAGAATAGACCACATACTAGCTCACAAAAAGAGCCTCAGTAAATTCCACAATATTGAAATTCTACCAACCAATTTTTCAGACCACAAAGGTATGAAAGTAGAAATAAATTCTACAAAGAAAACAAAAAGGCTCACAAACACATGGAGGCTTAACAACATGCTACTAAATAATCAATGGATCAATGAACAAATCAAAATAGAGATCAAGGAATATATAGAAACAAATGAAAACAACAACACTAAGCCCCAACTTCTGTGGGATGCAGCGAAAGCAGTCTTAAGAGGAAAGTATATAGCAATCCAGGCACACTTGAAGAAGGAAGAACAATCCCAAATGAATAGTCTAACATCACAATTATTAAAACTGGAAAAAGAAGAACAAATGAGGCCTAAAGTCAGCAGAAGGAGGGACATAATAAAGATCAGAGAAGAAATAAACAAAATTGAGAAGAATAAAACAATAGCAAAAATCAACGAAACCAAGAGCTGGTTCTTTGAGAAAATAAACAAAATAGATAAGCCTCTAGCCCAACTTATTAAGAGAAAAAGAGAGTCAACACAAATCAACATAATCAGAAATGAGAATGGAAAAATCACGACAGACTCCACAGAAATACAAAGAATTATTAAAGACTACTATGAAAACCTATATGCCAACAAGCTGGAAAACCTAGAAGAAATGGACAACTTCCTAGAAAAATACAACCTCCCAAGACTGACCAAGGAAGAAACACAAAAGTTAAACAAACCAATTACAAGCAAAGAAATTGAAACAGTAATCAAAAAACTACCCAAGAACAAAACCCCGGGGCCGGACGGATTTACCTCGGAATTTTATCAGACACACAGAGAAGACATAATACCCATTCTCCTTAAAGTGTTCCACAAAATAGAAGAAGAGGGAATACTCCCAAACTCATTCTATGAAGCCAACATCACCCTAATACCAAAACCAGGCAAAGACCCTACCAAAAAAGAAAATTACAGACCAATATCCCTGATGAACGTAGATGCAAAAATACTCAATAAAATATTAGCAAACAGAATTCAACAGTATATCAAAAGGATCATACACCATGACCAAGTGGGGTTCATCCCAGGGATGCAAGGATGGTACAACATTCGAAAATCCATCAACATCATCCACCACATCAACAAAAAGAAAGACAAAAACCACATGATCATCTCCATAGATGCTGAAAAAGCATTTGACAAAATTCAACATCCATTCATGATAAAAACTCTCAGCAAAATGGGAATAGAGGGCAAGTACCTCAACATAATAAAGGCCATATATGATAAACCCACAGCCAGCATTATACTGAACAGCGAGAAGCTGAAAGCATTTCCACTGAGATCAGGAACCAGACAGGGATGCCCACTCTCCCCACTGTTATTTAACATAGTACTGGAGGTCCTAGCCACGGCAATCAGACAAAACAAAGAAATACAAGGAATCCAGATTGGTAAAGAAGAAGTTAAACTGTCACTATTTGCAGATGATATGATACTGTACATAAAAAACCCTAAAGACTCCACTCCAAAACTACTAGAACTGATATCGGAATACAGCAAAGTTGCAGGATACAAAATCAACACACAGAAATCTGTAGCTTTCCTATACACTAACAACGAATCAATAGAAAGAGAAATCAGGAAAACAATTCCATTCACCATTGCATCAAAAAGAATAAAATACCTAGGAATAAACCTAACCAAGGAAGTGAAAGACTTATACTCTGAAAACTACAAGTCACTCTTAAGAGAAATTAAAGGGGACACTAATAAATGGAAACTCATCCCATGCTCATGGCTAGGAAGAATTAATATCGTCAAAATGGCCATCCTGCCAAAAGCAATATACAAATTTGATGCAATCCCTCTCAAATTACCAGCAACATTCTTCAATGAATTGGAACAAATAATTCAAAAATTCATATGGAAACACCAAAGACCCCGAATAGCCAAAGCAATCCTGAAAAAGAAGAATAAAGTAGGGGGGATCTCACTCCCCAACTTCAAGCTCTACTACAAAGCCATAGTAATCAAGACAATTTGGTACTGGCACAAGAACAGAGCCACAGACCAGTGGAACAGATTAGAGACCCCAGAAATTAACCCAAACATATATGGTCAATTAATATTTGATAAAGGAGCCATGGACATACAATGGCAAAATGACAGTCTCTTCAACAGATGGTGCTGGCAAAACTGGACAGCTACATGTAGGAGAATGAAACTGGACCATTGTCTAACCCCATATACAAAGGTAAACTCAAAATGGATCAAAGACCTGAATGTAAGTCACGAAACCATTAAACTCTTGGAAAAAAACATAGGCAAAAACCTCTTAGACATAAACATGAGTGATCTCTTCTTGAACATATCTCCCCGGGCAAGGAAAACAACAGCAAAAATGAGCAAGTGGGACTACATTAAGCTGAAAAGCTTCTGTACAGCGAAAGACACCATCAATAGAACAAAAAGGAACCCTACAGTATGGGAGAATATATTTGAAAATGACAGATCTGATAAAGGCTTGACGTCCAGAATATATAAAGAGCTCACACGCCTCAACAAACAAAAAACAAATAACCCAATTAAAAAATGGGCAGAGGAACTGAACAGACAGTTCTCCAAAAAAGAAATACAGATGGCCAAGAGACACATGAAAAGATGCTCCACATCGCTAATTATCAGAGAAATGCAAATTAAAACTACAATGAGGTATCACCTCACACCAGTAAGGATAGCTGCCATCCAAAAGACAAACAACAACAAATGTTGGCGAGGCTGTGGAGAAAGGGGAACCCTCCTACACTGCTGGTGGGAATGTAAATTAGTTCAACCATTGTGGAAAGCAGTATGGAGGTGCATCAAAATGCTCAAAACAGACCTACCATTTGACCCAGGAATTCCACTCCTAGGAATTTACCCTAAGAACGCAGCAATCAAGTTTGAGAAAGACAGATGCACTCCTATGTTTATCGCAGCACTATTTACAATAGCCAAGAATTGGAAGCAACCTAAATGTCCATCTGTAGATGAATGGATAAAGAAGATGTGGTACATATACACAATGGAATACTACTCAGCCATAAGAAGTGGAAAAATCCAACCATTTGCAGCAACATGGATGGAGCTGGAGAGTATTATGCTCAGTGAAATAAGCCAAGCGGAGAAAGAGAAATACCAAATGATTTCACTCATCTGAGGAGTATAGGAACAAAGGAAAAACTGAAGGAACAAAACAGCAGCAGAATTACAGAACCCAAAAATGGACTAACAGGTACCAAAGGGAAAGGAACTGGGGAGGATGGGTGGGCAGGGAGGGATAAGGGGGGGGAAGAAGAAGGGGGGTATTAAGATTAGCATGCATGGGGGGGAGGGAGAAAGGGGAGGGTGGGCTGCACAACACAGAGAGGACAAGTAGTGACTCTACAACATTTTGCTAAGCTGATGGACAGTAACCGTAATGTGGTTGTTAGGGGGGACCTGATATAGGGGAGAGCATAGTAAACATAGTATTCTTCAGGTAAGTGTAGATTAAAAATTTAAAAAAAAAAAAAAAAGAAAGAAAGAAAGAAAAGGGGGATTACTCCTTAACAGGATAAAACTATTGGTAAATCAAAGATCAACGCATGCTTTAAATATCCTTAATGTTGATCACTTAAAGGGTGTCAGATGATCAGCTATGGAGGTACTCTTTTCTGATAATATTCCTTTCTCTTAATTAAAAAAAAAAAAAAAAAAAGCAGTTACTGTGTGCTGACCTCCAATGAGTTCTGCACAGTGGTATAGAGGGCATGTCAAAGTGTGGGCAAAGGGTCTGTTTGTTTCTACGCAGAAGATCAAGGCCTAGCTTGGATACCCAGAAAATGAACTAAGATACGATATGAGGAGGAGCTTCCGGCATCAGCACTCTCTGGAGGACTCGTGCCGGGGGATGATCATCAAAAAGCCTCCACAGGGATCCGGACGATGCTGCGGTTGTGGCTGCATCCAGCCCACCATCTCCTGGACTTGCCATGAGAAGGAGGAGGGAGATGTCTAGGCTGGCATGTGCATACAGTGAGACAACGAATTTGACCGGATCTGTACTGTTGGAACTCAACCAGGAGTTGGGAGGGGTGCAAGTTGTAGCACCCCAAAATCTCATGACTATAGACTATCTATGGTTAAAAGAACATATGGGATGTGAACAGATCCCAGAAATGGGCTGCTTTAATTTGTCTAATGGTTCAAGTACAGTTGGAAAATATCCATCATATCATAGATAAATTTTCACAAATGCCTAGGGTGCCTAAATGGTTTTCTTGGCTTCACTGGAGATGGCTGGTAATTATAGATTTGCTTTGTTTATGTCACCGTATTCCTATTATGTCAATATGTGTGTGCAAATTAGTTAGTAGTTTAAAACCTATACATACTTAAGGTACTCTACAAGAAGATATGTCAAAGAAATAATCAATCCTCCCAAGTTTCCTTCATATGCTACATCTATAGCTTTTCTTCTTCCTTCCTAATTACAAACTTTAAATAGAATTCGTGCCTCATATCGAATTTACCGAGTATCATAATTCCTCCAGGTGGTAAAGATACCTCGAGACAAGTGCTGGGCATAGAAGCCACAGGGCATAAATCTGCAAAGAAGTAAAAAGCTAACCTTTGCAAACAATATGGCTTCTCTTTCACTTACCAACTTTACATTTCCCTGTATGGCCCCGGAAGATGACTGGTTAGCCAGAGACGGGTAAGATTCCTCAAGGGAGGAACAACCTAAGACAGGCACAGTCGCAGGGGGGCCATCAGGTGAGAATTTGGGGATCAACAGAGGTGAGGCTCAGAACCTCACCCCCCCTGTTTTGAGAGAAATCTTCTGCATCCGTGGATGTTTTGCTGCCCTTGTCTAGCCTGGATTAATACTTAGTCCATAGGCACACACCTGATCATCTGATCATCTACATTTGCCTTCTTACAGCACTAAACTATGTTTTCTACCTTTATCTTGCATCTACCTACCACTTCAGCATTTTATTAAAAATAAAAATAATAATAATAATAGGAGAAATGTGGGATCAACATATAAATCAAGTACAAAAATCAAATGAATATTCATATTTGACCTGATGGTTTATAGGTCATATTGCATGATCAAAACCGAAAGTTTCTGTGATGACTGCCCTTGTACTGTTCACCATGTAAGAATTTATTCACTATGTAAGAATTCGTTCACCATGTAAAAAAAAAAAAAAAAAAAAAAAAAAAAAAAAAAAAAAAAAATGAGAGAGCCCTAAAGTTTTTCATTCCTTTTATTTCTAGTACTTCAACCTATTTTACTCCAGACTACCTAAAACTTCGAATGCACTAGGAAAGCTCCTGCCATTGCTTGTGCACTAGGAGCCAGGAAACAAGACGTGTTCAGAGAGCGCAGGTGCTGATAGCAAAACAATCATAAGAGCACCTAAATGCCCGTGAGTTACGGAAGACTAACACATTAGCGATGAAATGAATTAACTGCAGTCACACTATTTCTTTTAAGCTAAAAAGAAAAGCAAACGAAACACGCTTAACACACAGATACAACTATTTTTTAAGAAGACAAGGTGGCGACAACCCCGCTGGCCCGGAATGACGCCGTCGGCAAAGGGAGGCAGGGGCTCAGGACCCAAACTCCGGGGCGGATGTGATGTGCCAGCTGCGGGTTCGCGCGCACTCACGAGTTTTTTCCGCGTTTTATCTCTTTATACTGGGTTATGCATTCTTTTGTGGTATTAGACACATTTTTCGGATACTTTCTTTTGCTTTTTAAAAATGGCTTTCTCGCGGTCACTGACGATGAACCGCAGAGGGTAGGAGACGGGACGAGCTGCGGCCGCCGTCTGTCGTCGCTCCACCAAGCCGAGCCTCCCTCCGGACCTCGGCTTACAGCGTGAAAGGAAAGAATTAAAAGGCAACCCATTTGGGAAATTTAAAAGTACGTGTTTTCCAGACGGCGCTGTCCCGAAGCCCTGGACCCCGAGCAGCTCAGCGGGCGCCCTGCACCTTATTCCGTAAGCAGCCTTCAAAGTTTCCGGCATTCACGTTAAAAGCACCGGAGTCCGCCTGTGAAGGGAGGGCGGTGCGACTCTCCCCCGCGCGCCGCGCGCCGCCGCCCCGCGGGCCCCCGTCCGGCGCGCCAGGGCTCCGGGAGGCCGGCGGACACCTGCGCCGCCGCGGGCCGGGCTCGCGGGCCTCCCTCCCGACGGAAACGCGGAGGGGCCCGGCTGGGCGCCCGCGGGCCCGCCCCCGCCAACCGCCCCGGGCCCTCGGCCGCCGGCGCCCCTCCCCCGCCCGCCGGCCCCGCGCCCCACCTGCGGCGGCCCCGCTTCCGGCTCCCCGCGCGGCCGCGGCGCTGCTCACCTGGCGGCGGCTCTCCCCGCCTGACGCGCTGCCGCCGCCGGTCGCCACCGGTGAGTGGGGACAGGTGAGGCCGCCGCGCCCTGCTCGCTCCGTCCCCACCGCCGCCGGCCCCCGTCCGCTGTTTATTAAACTTTTCTGTTTGGTTGTTCGGCCCGTGACGCGACGGCGGACGCACGCGGCCGATTGGCTGGCGCCGCGCGCTGACGCGGCACCCCACCCGCAGCTAATTATTAAGGCGAGGGCGGAGCCGCCCGTCGAGGGGCGGGGCCGTGGCTCGGAGCGCACGGCAATTGGCCGGAGCGGAAGAGGCGGGGCCCAGCGAGGGCCGCCCCTGCGCCTGCGCCGCCTGCGCCGCCTCCGCCCTCCGTCCCCTGCCCCCTGCCCCCTTCCCTCTGCTTCTGCCCTCCGCCCCCCCTCGGCGGTCTCTCAGCCGCTGCGGGATTGCAGGGTTCCGGGGACCCACCGGGAATCCGAAAGTCCGAGGTCAGGTCCGGTCCTGTGCTGCATCGCGGGCAGAGGCGTGTTCCTGTCCCGGGTCGGGGCGCCGGAAGAAGCTGCGCCCCAGCTGCCATCCGTGTCCGGAGGCATCCGGGGCTCCCCATGCGCACCCCGTGCGCCCCATCTTTGCAGGCGCAGAGCCCGGGCTCTGGGCCCCGAGTCCGGGCTTGGCAAGGGAGGCCAGACGGCAGGAGCGCGTGCACGCGTGGGCCCACCGCGCGGCGCGCTCCCGAGGACAGGGAGCGTGTCCCCCAGGTCGGGCAGCTGGCGCCTGAGCCCACGTGCGGGCCCGGGAGTAGGGCGGCGAGTAACGGTGCGGATGAGGCCGGAGGGAGCGGCGGGCCGAGCCTCAGTGTGAGGGGCTTTGCTCATGAATCTTTTGCACTTAGATGTTTAAAAAGTGCTGTATTGAAGTTATTTATCTTGATTCCGGGGCCTGTGGTGCCCTATAAAGTTTATGCTTGAAGCGAGACTCACCGACCTCACTGTAGTCGGGTGACCCGGGGGAAAGATTTTGACGGGACTCTGAGGGCAAAGGTCAAGTATTTCGCACATGAGCCTCGGGTACAAGACGTGGTTACCTGCAGAGAAGACACAGGCCAGAAGGCGGCCGGGGGGAGCGACGGCCGTTGGCTTCTGGCCCTGAAGGTGCCCAGGCCTCAGGCACGCCGGGTCCCCGAAGACCGCCGTCCTGCGCCCACCCCCCGAGGAGGCCGCGAGGGGTGCCCGGTGGGAGAGCAGGTACGACCTGCGCCTCCTCGTGGCTCCAGGAGCGAGGTAAGCACAGCCTCGGTAACGGGGAGCCCAGTGTACGGGGTGGGGGCGGTGGGGAGCCGGGGTGCTGGCCCAGGGCCTACAGGCATTCAGGCATTCAAAATGTGCTTTTAAAAGGTCAAGTTTAAGGGTATAAATCTGCAAAGAAGTAACAAGCTAACCTTTTCAAACAATATTGCTTCTCTCACTTGCCAACTTTACATTTCCCTGTATGGCCCCGGAAGATGACTGGTTAGCCAGAGACGGGTGAGATTCCTCAAGGGAGGAACAACCTAAGACAGGCACAGTTGCAGGGGGGCCATCAGGTGAGAAATTGGGGAACAGTGGTGAAGCTTAGAACCTCACCCCCCCTGTTTTGAGAGAAATCTGCATCCGTGGATGTCTTGTTGCCCTTGTCTAGCTTGGATTAACACTTAGTCTACAGGCACACACCTGATCATCTACATTTGCTCTCTTACAGCACTAAACTATGTTTTCTACCTTTATCTTGCATCTACCTACCACTTCAGCATTTTATTAAAAATAATAATAATAATAATAAGGGAGAAATGTGGGATTCACTTATAAATCAAGTATAAAAATCAAACGAATATTCATATTTGACCTGATTGTTTATAGTTCATGATGCGTGATCAAAACCGAAAGTTTCTGTGATGCCTGCCCTTGTACTGTTCAGCATGTAAGAACTTGTTCATTATGTTTCAGAAGATTGGAGACTGTTGAGAATTAGGCTTGGGGTTGATTAATGATTGTGCATTGAGTCCCCTATACAGAATTTTATTGTTGTTAACAAGCATTTGATCAATAAATATGAGAGATGCCCTCTCAAAAAAAAAAAAAGGTCAAATTTAATTTAAAAACGTTCCTAGGACCTGTGGGCTAAACCAACAAAACAGGGTTTTGCCCAAGGATACCCTCTCCAAGAGTGTGGAGACCAGGTGATAATGGAGACTGCAGCTGGTTTGGGGGTCAGTTATTAGAGATCTTCAGAGCCCAGGGGAGTAGTTGGCTTCCCCCATGGGAAGTGGGCAGCTGTTACGGAACTGTAAGAGCTCCAAGAAGGCAGGGAGCAGTGGGTGGTAACAACAGTTGGTGGGGATTCTGCCTGCCCTGGGGATAGTTTTGCAGCCTGGGGTGCTTGTAGGTCACTGTCCTCTTGTCTTTGGGTGGTGGAACTATTTGGAAATTACTGCGGGTCCCTACTCGTGTGTATGGCTCAGTGACATTGCGCAAAACCCGTAACCTCCCTGGGTCTCAATTTTGGCGCAAAACCCGTAACCTCCCTGGGTCTCAATTTTCTTTGAGTTTGGGAAACTGACCCTTTCCTTTACAGCTGTGCCATTCTAATGGGGCTACAAATAAAACCAGTGTCAGTGTGCTGGTGAGAAGATAGTAAGCGGGGAAGACGGAGGAAACAGTGGAGCAGGCTGCGGGAGAAGACCTCAGGGAGGAGGGGAGGTTGTGGTCGTAGGAACCCGGGACGAGAGAACTGCTGGGGTGCAGGCTTAAGGGCAGGAGCGGGAAGAAGCAGGCTAGGGGGCACGTGAGCAGGGGAGACCAGGAGGGCCTGTGGGGGGCTGGAGGTACTTGGCCTTTTCCTGCCAGTGAGAGGAGGTGCCAGTGGGCAGTTTGGAGCAGAAAAGTAACATGATCTTAGATTTTAAAAGGCGTGAGCTGAGAGCAGACTTAGAGGGCAGCAGGGGTAGTAGGGAGCCCTGGGAGAAGGGCACGAGGGACAGTGGTGACAAGGAGGCCGGGAGAAGCGGGATGGTTCTGGCTGATGCTGACACCGTGTTTCCATTTATTAAAGCTAGAACCTCGTCATTTTCCTTTTTTTCCTATAAAACATTTTTTTAATGGTTTTATGAAGATTTAATACACATGCCACATAATACATCCATTGAAAGGGTACAATTCAATAGTTTTTAGTATGTTCGCAGGGTTGTGCTAATATCACTGCAGTTTTAGAGCATTTGATCACCCCAGTGAGATCGCCACACCCGTTCAGAGTCAGTCCTTTCCCCAGCTGCCCCTTCCAGCCCTGCACACCCATGAATCTGTTTTGTGTCCGTAGATCTGCTTGTTCTAGACACCCGTATATATGGAGTTATACAGTCTGGATCTGTGGTCATCGTGACTGGCTTTTGCTTAGCGCAAGGTTTTCAAGGTTCCTCCGTGTTGTATCAGTATGTCTTTTTATGGCTCAAAAATACTTCATTGTATGGCTAGACCACATTTTAACTTATCCGCTCATCAGTTGTTGGCCATTTGGGTTGCTTCCACCTTTCGCCTCTTAGGAACAGTGCTTCTGTGGACATTGGTGTGCACATTTTTGTGGGGAACGTATGCTTTCATTTCTCCTGAGTTTATACCTAGGAATAGAATTACAGGGTCATAATTGAGTTGAGGAAACCCCCTAACATTTTTTATTCAGTCTGATGAAGTCCTATCTCCTCTCTATAATTATACTGCTATGTTTTTAGACATAAGTACAGGATTCTAGATTTATCCCAGCTATTTTTTTAATAAGGACAGCCATATTCTTACTCTATTCTGTAGGGAGATCTCACCAATATAAACTCTCTTTTCAACTCTTTGAGGAACTGCTAGACTGTTTTCCAAAGGGGATCCACTATTTTACATTTTGTCAGCAATGATGGAAATTTCTCCATATCTTTGAAAACACTGTTATAATCTGTCTTCTGGATTTTAGCCACCCTAAAGTGTATGAAGTGGTATCTCATCAAGGTTTTGATTTGCATTTCCCTCCTGGCTGATGGTGTTGAGCATCTTTGTATGTGCCTGTTGGCCATTGGTGTGTCTTTAAAGAAATACTAAGAAACTATCCAGATCCTTTGCTCATTTTTTAATTGGGTTACTTATCTTCATTTTTGTAAGAGTTCTTTACATATTCTCAATACAAGTCCCTTATCAGGTAATAATTTGCAAGTATTTTCTCCCATTTGTGCTTTGTCTTCTCATTTGCTTGATGATGATACTATTTGAAGCATTAAAGTCTTTAATTTTGCCTCCTCCTCCTCTCTCCAACATCCAGTTAAGTCACAGATTTCACTGATTCTGCCCCAGGAATATCTCTGAAATGTACCTCCCCACTCCACCACCCCCACCCCCACCCCCGCCTTGTGCCACCCTTTTCTCACCTGCATGTGAGCAGAAGCCTCCAACTCCCATTGCCTTTACACCCTGGACACCCCACCCAGTTGGTCTCCAGCTGCTTCTAGAAGGATCTTCCTGAAACACAGATTGAGCCTGTCAAACCCCCATCAGCTTCCCATCCCTCCTGGGACAGCTCACAAACTCCTCCAGGAGGAATGCCTGGAGCATTAAGAACAATCCAGGTTGCAGGTCCCTAGGCCAAACACAGTGTGTCAGACTCTGCAGGAGACAAGCCTAGGCATCTCTTCTTAATAAGCCCCCAGGTGGTTTTTCTTCCCAAGTTTTGCCTCGTACAGTGTTTCTAAACCAGGGGTGATTTTTGTCCCCCAGGGGCAATTGCCAATGGCTGGAGACAGTTTGGTGGTTTCAGGTGGGGGCTGGGTGTCCAGCTGTCCCCTGAGTACTAGGGCTGCTGCTGGGCTTCTGCAGTACAGGGCAGCTCCCCCACCAGGGAACCGCCAGCCCTGTGCCAGTCATGCGGAGAGCGCCGGGAGTGTTTACAGGAGATACAATAGAAACCGTGTTAGAGGCTAGGCATATGGTCCCCGCTCTAGCAGAGACCTATTGCTCTGTAAGAGACATCCCCCGTGTAGTGGCTTGAACATGATTTGCTCTTTCTCCTGGTTGTGTGGGTCTGGCCTATGCCCTTTCCCGAGGAAGGGAACAGTTCTGCTGCGATGCCTGTTTGACTGGGTCTCTCATTCCACATGGTCTTTCAGAGCCGGAAGGCTTGGTATACAGGGGCTCCAGCCATATTTTGTTAATCAGGAAGGTCACAGACTGACCCAGATTCAAAGGTAGGGAAATAGATTGTACTTTTGTAAGCAAGGAGCTTGCCAATTATTTGTGGCCGTGCTAATCCACACAGCAGCCTGCCTTTTAAACAGTCTCCAAGGGCCTGCCTACTGCGAACCGGAGTAGGGACTGGCCCCTGGCCAGGGACGGGGAGGGCCAGCCCGGAGCCAAGGAGCTGCTTGGGAGCAAGGACTCTCAGAAACCTTCTCAGAGATCTGTGTTTGTAGGGGTCTGCTAATGACTTTCCATGAGTCCAGCCCGAAGATTCTCACACTCTTTGGTCTAAGGACCTCCTTGTACTCATAGTCCAACAAACCCCATGTAGGCTCTGGAAAATTCCAGTGTACACTGGTGAGCAAATGACCTAGTAGTATAATAGTTTTGGCCTCAGCGATGCCCTCAGGGGGTTTCAGGGACCCCCCCCCCCCAGGGTCCATGGATCACACTCTAAGAACCACCAGTCTGACTCCCATCACATTGACATAATGTCTTCAAACTGCTGAAAGAGTTCCCACTTGAGGAGGGTGCTCAGGGAGGCAGGCAGCTCCCTCGAATCCCAGGCGTGCTTCCGCCCTCGCCTTGAATTCCTTACATGCAGTTGCCAGCCCTTTTCATGACTTTACCCTCGGACGAGTACTCTACTTACCCGCAACCAAACTCCTGCTCAGACCTCAAAACCCAGTATAAACACTTGCTCCTTGGTGAAGGTTTTCTTTACTCCTATAGAGAAAATTAGAACTGCTCCCTTCAGTGCTTTCACACACCTTATTCCTCCCTCTGCAATAAAGCTTATGTTAAGTTGAAATGTATCAGTCTGTATGTTTGCCTCCTCTCTAATTAGACCGGAATGTTGTTTTTCTGAAGTTTGATGTTTTTTTTTAAATACTAGTATGAGATGAGCATGTAAATTTGTCCATTTCCAAATCTCTGACCAATTATAACAAAATTTCCAGTCCTGCCTCTCTTTGTGGTTGTGTTCGAGGCCTCTGCCAGTATGAACTTTCTGTACATAATATGCTTTTTCACTAAATCTGTTATTCTGCATCAGCATTGTGTTTATTTTCGTAGACCCATGATACTTTAATCCCATCACTTTTAATTAGTTTTAGCATTGGCTGGAGCTACCTGTTGCTCTCTTTTCTGAATTCTATTTGAAATTCTGATCTGTTTATGCCTTCAGGTTAACTTTAGAATAATTTTGCCAATTTTCAAGAACTATCTTGCCAAGATTTTAATTGGGATTACATGTGTCTAAAACATTTGGGGAAGCCGGGAGAGAAATGTGTATTTTCGCAGAATTTGCATGGCCCATCAAGAAATCCACTGGAGTTTTTCATGTATTCCGCTTAAAAAAAAACTCAATTATATTTTGTTTCTTTTATTTTATATCACTTAGTAAAATATTAAAAAGAAATGCACATGATCATAGTATTTCTTGTCAATAATTACAGTTTGTTGACACAGTGCATAAAATTATTTTCTCATATTTTCAAATTGGCCATTGATATATGTTATAATACTACTTAATTCTGTATATCTAATTTATAACTAATCTTTTAAAATAGTCTAATAATTTTTCAATTGATTTGCTTTTTTTAATCAAAATAGTATTTTCCCTCTTTCTTTCCAATTTATCTACTTTCTGTTTTATATCTTATTGCTGTAGCCAGAATTTTGACACTCTGGATTAGTTTCTTGCAAATCCTGATTTATTTGAAATAAACACTTTTTTAAAAGCTGATGCTGAGGATTTTAATTTTTATACTTAGTTTTTATCAGAAATGGCTGTTGAATTGCGTGATTGATGTTTCCCATCTAGGAGGATACTTTCTAAGATTGTTTTGCTGTTTGATCCTTTGTTATAAATAGTATATTAATAGATTTGAATTTTTACGTTGAATTTTTCTCATTTAACAACACAGCTGTGGTGAGCTTTTCTTTCATTATGCTGTTTAATTTCATCTGCCGATATTTTATTTTGTATTTTCCCTCCGTATCCGCTTGGCATAGCCCAGTTCAGCAGGTGCCACGGGCTCACCTTAAATCGTTGAAAACAGCCATCCCACCTGTGGTGAAGGTGCTTCTCCCAAACCCGCCTTCTAGGCTGAGTCCAGGTGACTGGCTCAGGCTGTGGGATACTCACCCCGAAGGGCAGCCGTTTCAGCAGAGGGGTCTGTGCTGTGTGGCCACCGCAGTCAGTGTCCTGGGGTCTCCCCCATGCTTGCTTTCTCCCCAGCAGTGGTTCTCTGCCCAGAGGGGAAGAGCTGGGAGGTCTGCTGGGGGCTGGAGGAACACCCCCCACCAGCAGCAGCCAGGAGGTGGCAGGTCTAAGGGCCCCCGCGAGCCAGCACCCCCTCCTCTCCAGGCCCCAAGCTGGACCAGCTTGGAGACAACCAGATGCAGGGACCCCATCAGCAACTCTGCAAGTTCGCATTTTCATCTGTGAGGTTGATTTTCCAGTATTATTCTTAGTAAATTTCTCAGTCTCTGCTTGACTTACTGGTGCCATCAGGTTTTTTGCTCAGCATTTTATCGATATTAACAATAGGTTTTTAATAGAAAATGGTCTATTTCATTGAGATACGTGAGTCTGTATGCTTGTACTGCGAATGCCTCCAAACACTCGATGTAAAACAGCCTGCTAGGAATCCAGCTGCACTCAACTCACGAGGATCTCGGTGCTGATGCTTCAAGGAGGCAGGCACTGTGTGTAGTTTGAGGGCCTCTTCGAGGGCCTGCTGAAGGCTGTAGATTCTCAGCTCAGAAAACTGTGTAAACTGTGTAATGTTTACTGTCTAGTTTAGAGAAACCCCATGTCCCCTAGTACCTGCCTGTGAGCCACAAGCCTATGTCCGTGATTCCGTAACAAGAGAGCATCTCCCAGGCCTTCCACAGCTAACAGCCTTTTCCAGTGCACTGATGCCAGGAGCAAGCATGTCAGCCAGAAGCCTGGGAGGCTGGTCACCGTAGAGGTAGAGACACAGCGGAGGCGGATATGACATCCATGGTCGTACCATCTCCACTCTGTCCAAGGGGATAGGCAGCTTCAGCAATTAGATTTCATATACGCTGGTCTAGCTGGAAAGGCATCTTTATTATAAGAATGTTCCTCTAGTCTCTATGAGGCTGTTTTGATTATTAAATGCTCAATTTATCTAACTGACCTCCTTTGTTGTGAGTGAATACAATTTTTTTAGCCTGAGTTACATTTCTTATTTTTAATTTATAAATTTGGTGCTTGGATTTATATATACATCAGTCTTCACTTATCTAATGTGAGTCTGCCCATGAGAAAGGAATCTGATGACAAAATTAGCATTCTGAGGTGAAAGCCTGAGGCCTGATGGGGAACCACACGAGGGCGGGGAGACCCCCGTGGAGCCTTGGGACACCCGAGCCACACCGCGGTGCCCCAAACAGAAGTCTCACCCACCGTGCACCCCTTTTCTTCATTCTGACGGTAATTACTCCCACTCCTTGCCTACAAACGTTCAAAGGAACGTCTGTATTACTATCATTTTTAAAATATACCATCTTGTATTCTTTATCAATTCTTTTTATAGCTTCCAATTGATTTACATACTTAATCTTAATCACTTTCTTCCTAATAGCTTCATTAGGATTCCCTCCCTTCTCCTGAAATCATAGACTGAGTGTGTGTTCTTTTATCTTCTCTCTTATAATAAGCTTGGGAGAGTCAGAGAAACTGTCTAGAGAAGCCTGAGGACACGTGACATCTAAATGCGACATGGTATTGTGGGTGGGATCTTAGAACCCATAAAGGACCTTAAGTAAAACTAAGGAAGTCTGTGTAAAGTGTGAACTTCAGTTATATTGGTGTATCGGTGTTGACTCATTGATTGTGACAAGGACACGGTAGATGTTGGTAAGGGGGTGCTGGGTGTGGGTGCATGGGGACTCTGGGCCGTCTCCACAGCTCTGCAGGGGCCCAGGAGGGAGGGAGGGAGAACTGTGAGGTTGCACTGTTTATTCTTGGTGATTCTTGGGTGGCAGAGGGCTGGTGATACTCTTCTGCCAAGAGCCACAGCCCCTGTCCATGTGGCCTTTCCGATCTGCTGCTCATCTGGGGCCCAAAGCAGCTTTCTCCCTTCCACTCTTATCAGCTCAGAGCACAACCTTCACTCAGCACTGTGGCATCGAGCTTTGGCAGCTGCACCAGTGCCTGGGTGCCAGGTAGATACATGGTTGCCCCACTGAGGCCCTCAGGATGTGCTTGTCAACAAATCACCAAGTGTTAAAGTTACAAGGGGCTCTTGTGCAAAACCTGTGAGGGCAGGGCACAAATCATGGCCCCTTCACTTACCAGGTGCGTGATCTGGGGCAGGTTGGTTAAGGTCTCTGAGCTTCAATCCCTTATCTGTGAAGTGGAGATAATAATGTCCTCATGAGGTTGACTAAACGAAAACAGTTTTTATTAGTGCTTATTAGCTCTGTGTCAGTGTCCCACAAAAATACATGCTCGGTAAACAGCAGTTACAATATTATCGAATTACCTAATCCATATCAGATATTGTTATCTAATTGTCTAATGCAGGTTACAGAACTATTACCTAGTTAACTGATCCCATCATGGCTAAAACAAGATGGGCTTTTGCAGTAGATCGGTGAGGAAGGACCCACAGAGAGTCAGCAAGCCCCTCCAAACAACCTAACTGGCAGTGGAGTTGGAACGGTTCGCCTGCCCTAAGCAAGGGCTGCAGAGTGGACCAGCAGTGGGGACATGTCCTGCCTCCAAGCATTAGGAAATTTCTTTAACAGTACTTGAAGCTGGAAAGGACACAGTGAACCAGGGACTCGAGTCATTCGATGTGGGGCTCGAGAATGCCAGAGTGCGGTAGCTTTCAGAGTGGAAAATGCACCCACCCCATCCTACTGGCCACGCTTTTAGTGTCCAGCTTACAGAAATACACAAAAAAGTGTGAATAAAGAAGTTTCTAATAGCAGTCAGCTGCATATAGATAGATAGGTAGTAAGATAGGTAGATAGACCCAGAGAAACACAGAGAGAGACCCCTGTGATGTCCATGTGTGGCAGAAGCAAGCTGCTGGGCAGTGGGCATAGTGTGATTCTGGTTAAGTAAATAGGTACATGTATGTTGGCACCTGGAAAAGAGACTGTCTCCAGTGGTGTTACTTTCCGGGAACATGGGTGGCGAAGCAAGGAAGGCAGGCTGAAATTGCACCTTTTTCCCTTTATACTTTAAGTTTTTACAATGTGAATGTACACACATACTGCTCATGTGATTTAAAGCAGGTTAAAATCAGAAATGACAAAAAAATGCCAGAACAAGTTTCAACACCTGCAGATATTCAGTGGGATATTTCAGTTTGCAGACTGTAAGTACCTGTGAAAGGCGAGCAGAGCAGGGGAGAATGTGAGACTATATTCTTGAATATATTCAAGATTATTGAAAATGTGCCAATAAAGTATTAAGTGCAAAGGGCAAGTCACAGAACAGCACTATAGGATCCCATTTGTGCTAAAAATACAGATAACATTATACATATAAGTAAAATGAATGCCTGAAAAGATAGATACCTAATTGAAAATAGCATTTACTATCTCTAATGGATGGGTTTGAGTGGTAGGAGGAAACTTACTTCTGAAGTGTTTGCATTTTCTAAAATGAATATTTTATATTGAAAACTAAATTATATATGAACAATGTATGAATTACATGTACTCACATGTGTGTATGCATGTATGCATGCCTAGGAAAATAGATGGGAATATTATATACCACGAATGTTAATAGTTTTCTCTGATTAATGAATAATAGGATTATGATTCTTACTATTGGCTTTTTTCCCATGTGTTTTTCTTATTTTCACCAATGACCTTGTATTTTATAATCTGAAAAAAAGTTTGCAAAAACCCAAAAGATTCAAAAAGGAAAAACCTAATAAGGCTGTGTGATCACTGGTTGGTGAAAGCAGAAACTTTGAACGTGGAACAAACTGTAGAAAAAACTAGAGTTGGTGGACATTTGGATGTTAAACATTTTTCTTCTTTGAATGATCCATGTTTACTGTTATGAATGATTATTATTCTGGTGTTGGAGAAAGCTTAATTTTCTTCATGGTTTTAATAATGCAGTTGTGTGCTCAGGGGTCATCACTTAGGAGATGGAGGCGCTTGGGGGCCAGCGGAGACGTTCGCTGCTGGTGGCTGTAGCCCAGGAGCCCGTTGCACGACCTCTTCCCTTGAGGTCGGACGGTGCACACAGTACTGACTCCGGGAGATGCCCTCCTCGCCCCCAGGCCCTGGTGGGCCCATCCTGCTGGGGAGGCTGACGTCGGACACCCTGAGGCGGTGGCACGGGGTGACCAGTTCATCTGAGTGTGCCAGGGACAGGTTCCCCCGTTCTAGCTCCTGACGTTCTGTATCCTGGGAAATCCCAGATAGATTATGATGCCAAGGACGCCACGCTGGGAGTGGGATGGGAGCCCCTGTTCTCACGCCAGCGCCCCAGGTGGGAGTCACCTCTGGGCCTTATGTGACCCTGCGTCCTTGGCCAGGGGCTGTGCCCAGCAGGTGTCAGAATGATTGGCATCGACTCCCCCCCTGCAGCCATGGAGCCTTGGAAGCACACCACTGCTTTCCCCGCATGGCGGGCGCTCGTTCTGTGCTTGATGCCCAGTCATGCCCACCTTGAGCAAGGCAGAAACAACTCTGCCAAGTTCTCCCACAGCTCCAGCCAACACAACTTCAGCTCTGGGGATGTGTGATCCCCTCAAGGTTGCTCTGGTGTCAAGCTGTACACTTTTCTGTAGCAGCCAGGGGTGGTTAACTTGATGTGTCCGCGTGGCCGGGCCATGGGGCTCCGGTAGTTGGTCAAACATTATTCTAGACGTTTCTGTGAAGGTGTTTTTATTGATGAGATTAACATTTAAATTGCTTTGACTATTTGGATTTAGACATTTAAACGCTCTGACTGGAGCAGATTGTCCTCCGTAAGTCAGTGGGCCCCATCCAATCAATTGAAAACGGATTCTGTGAGGACCGACCTCCCCCAGGCAGGAAGGAGGTCCCCAGCACACGGCTTTGGAGCCCAGCTGCTGCCCAGACCTGTCCCCGGCTCCACGGCTGCTGGCCACCCTGCACATCGTGGGTTCACCAGCCTCCCCATCATAGTAGCCAAGTCCTTCAATCAGTCCCTCTTCACACACACACACACACACACCACCCCCCCACCACCACCCACCACCACCCCCCCCCCACCCCCACCCCACCACCACCACCCCCACCACCACCACCCCCGTTGGTTCTGTTTCTCTGGAGAACTTTAGATTTTGCAGGCCATAGGTCTCTGTCACACCCCCTCGTCCCTCCTGCAGCCGAGCCATGGGCAGGTAGAGGCATTCTCAGCCTTGGCACTAGTGACAGTTTGGGCTGGATGTGGGGGACCGTCATGTGCACTGTGAGATGTTTAGCAGCATCCCTGGCCTGTACCCACTAGATGCCAGTAGACCCCTCAGTGTGACAACACAAAATATCCCTGGGGAGCATAACCCCTCACCCCATTGAGACGACCTATGTAAGTGAATGAGTGCGTCTGTTCTTGTGAAACTTTATTTATAAAACAGGTTGTTGAGCTGGATTTGGGCTGCAGTTTGCCAGCCTGGGCTGTGGGACAGCCTATGCCTGGAGCTGTGCGCCGTGGGGGTCATGGCAGGAAGCCCATGGTGTTGAGCTTGATACCCTTACGAAGCCTCAGAGCCAGGGACCTGGCTGCGTCTCGGATGCAGACTGGCACAGGTGGCAGCCCCTGGCCTTGGTGGCCATTGCTGCGGGGCACGCAGGCCTTCGGGCTGCTTTTCTGTGGCCCTGTGCACCCTGCTGGGCTGGGGCTAGAGAGATGCAGTGCATCCTGGGGTTCCTGCCCTTGGGGGTGCTGCCCCTCCTCACCGCAGTCTCCCACCAATCAAATGGTGTTTCCAGACCTTTAATAACCACGTTGATTTGGCAGCCCAAGTACACCGGCCTATTGTGTGTGGAAAGCCATTACTCCTCATGCTTGTGGGCCGGCACTCTGCCCTGGCAGGAAGACTGGCAGGGGAACAGTGGGGCCCCCGCACAGGCTGCCCTGCAAGGGGCTGTATCTACGGCCTGCCTGGTGCCCCCACGCTGGCCACCTTTCGCTCCCTCAGGTTCTGGTTAATGGGGGAGCCCGTGGTGATGTCTGTCTCACCAGAAGGGGGCTTTTCTGGTCACCTGTGGGTGAAGGGAGGGGCCCTGAGCCCCACTCCAGCCGCACCTGAAGAATCAGCCACAGCAGCTGCTCCTGGAGAAGCAAGACCTTCCAGGTTCCCAGACAGGGCGCTGTGCCAGGGCTCAAGGCTGGCCCTGCCACACGCAGGACACAGCCATGGACTGGAGCCGAGTTCTCAGACGATGGTGTGCACCGGGGCTGCCTGGGGAGCCCACAGGGCTCGCTGAAAGAGGGGAGAGCCTGGGCCTGTGTGTGTCTGCCCTGGTCTCCAGCCAGAGTATGAGGGGCACAGGGGTGAAGCCTTGAGAGCCAAGTGGTCTGAGGACAGGCTGCAGTGTCCGAGAGCTCATCGGGAGGCACTGCCCCCCAGCCGTCCGGGACCTGCTGGGTCAGTACTGCTGCTGTAACACAAGCCTTAGATCCTTCTGCGCAGTGTGCACCTGGGGAAGCCCTGGGTGGAATCATAGCCCACCTGGGCCGTGGGTGGGCCTCCAGGACAAGGCTGCAGGCGCAGAATGAGGCCTGTCAAGCACGGCCAGCCACTGGGATTCCGTCAGGCAGGGTCCCACACCTGAGCTGGTGGGGATGTGGAAGGGTTCTCAGGTACAGACCTGGCAGGGAGGAAGAGCCCTGTTACTCAGGGACGTGGATCTGGGTTCTGGGGCAGCAGAGGATCTTGGGAGTCAGCACAGACCTGACCGTGGCCAGGGGCGAGTCCCACCAGACACTTCGCTGCTCCATCTGCAGGGACTCGGGCAGCCTGTGCCCCGGCCCAGGCTTCCTGCTCCAGGCCGGCCGTCACTGGAGCCCTGAGCCCCTCGCTGCTCTTCCCCGCCTCCCACTCAGCCTTCAGATGCCATGACGAAAGCCAGTCTCCATTTTGCAGGTCCTGCGTCCAGCTTGGATGCCCTGGGAGTTGCCCCAGGAAACTGTCCCGGGGACCCTGCTCCTCCTGGGCCACCTCTGGGTCGGCCCTCCGTGGAGCAGGTATGCGAACGTCCCTGGGGGCCCTCGGCTCAGCCTCCCCTGGGACTCCCTCCTCCAGGCCTGCTGGTCCCCCAGGCACCAAGTCAGATCCCTGCCAGGTAGGCAGGGGACTGAGCTGTGCTGGCTCTCCTGAATCTTACTCACAACTGGGCAAGTATCCTGTGTGAACCAGGCTTCCTTACGTTACCCTAGGTTGAGCCAGGCCCCTGTTGGGACCCTGGTTGATACCTCAGGGAGCTCAGTTCCTCCAGGAGCCCATGTGGGCATAGTGACCCTGACAAGGTCACCCCACTGAGTCACCCGGGCCTAGCAGGGCCCTCTAGGTCACCCCGGGCACAGTGGCCCCAACTAGGTCACCCTGCTGGGTCACCCCAGTGTACCAGGGCCCTCTAAGTCACCCTGGGCATGGTGGGGCCTGCTAGGCTCATGGAATCCAGGCACTAAGGTCGGACATGGCACCTGCTCCCTTCTAAGAGACAAATGTGTCGGGAAAGCTTCCTAACCGTGGGCACCACCCAACCTAACCGGGTGCCAGGCAGGGAGCAAACCTCCCCTCCAGGCAGATTTGAGCCGAGGCCAAAGGCCGGTTACCTACAGATGCAGCCAGGCAGGTGGGGGGCACGGTGGCCGCACGGTCCCCACAAACAGCCCCACCAGCTCAGAGGCAGGTGCGGAAGAGTCAACACAGGTTCCCCAGAGAGGCGGAGAGTAAAACAGGGTGGCCCTCCTGGCAGCTGCTGGACTTGAGGCCATGCTGACCGGAAGCCAGAGACCTGCCCAGGGCCAGGCCCCAGCACTGGCGTGGAGGTCTGGCAGTAACTGGGCGAGGTCCCCTCAGGCTGAAGGGGACACAGAGCTGTCAGATCCCGGCCAAGGGCTCTGGGACCTCAGAGTCCTCATGGGGCAGAAAAGTGGGGGAAGGCTGGATGGCAGGCAGTGTGGGTGCTCTTGGCTGGTGCCTGGTGTCTGGAGGTCCTGTGCCCACATGGCAGCAGAGGAGGCGTGATATGGGAGAGCCCAGGACCACTGCTAGCTTTCATCATTGGCCTCTGCTTCAGGGAGCACTGTGCCAGCACTGAAGGCATAGTGACAGGAGCAGCAGGCCTCCACCCTCCCTCTCAGAGCTCAGAGCCGCCCTTTGGCCTCTGTCAGGACTGCCCGAGCAGGCCAGGTGAGGCCGATCAGCAGGCAGCAGGTCTGTGTGGCCTGCATCCTGGGAACTGGGGCTGGCGGGGTGTCAGGGAGTCCCGTGCAGCAGCTAATGCCTGTCCCTCTGGTGGCCCCGATCCAGACCAGCTGCCCTGGAATGTGTACAGGGGCAAGTGCAGCAAGGAGCCATGGGGTGGCCAGCTATCCTGCCTTATTACCCAGGACTGCAGATTTCCTGGGACAGTGCTTAAAACAGAACCAGTCCTGGGCACATTTGGACAGTCGGCCACCTGGGGACGAAGCGGTGAGGCCCGAGGCTTGAGGCCCTTGAGAAGGAGGAGTGGCTGTGTGAGTGGGCACCGTGAGGGACGCCGGCCCCAAGGCAGGGCCGCAGGCTGACCCTGGAGGTGGAGTGCTGCCAGCCAGTGTCTGCGCCTGGATGCCTGGATGGCCGCAGCTGCGTGTTTGGGAAGCCATCAGTGGCATTCCTGACCCAAATTCCTCCGGTGGTGGTTCATTAGTCATTCTTATCCGTGAGGAAACGGGGTCAGGGAGACCTTGGAGATGGAATGACAGACGCTGGTGGTTTGGGTGCCGTGGGTGCTCCATTTTCATCCCTCGTGGCTGCACACAGTGATGACCTGGCCAGCCGGCCCGGCCGGTTCTCCTGTGGCACCCTGAGCACCGAGCACATGACAGGGACTCAGGAAAGGTTTCATGAGTAAGTGCACAGGGACGCACGTCAGCTGCTGTGGGAACTAGGGGCTGACAGGACAGCACCAGGCGGTGATGCTGATCGATTTGAAAGGACCGAGAGGACCAGAAGAGTCCCATAGGAAGCTGGTTTCAGGCAAGCAAACCGGAAGCCCTCAGGCAGCAACCGCGCAGTCACCGTGGGGCCTACGTCGCTGAATTTCCTGCAAAGGTGCTGCCTGTTTAGGGGCCTCCCACCGTCTGGTCTGACGGCAGGTCCAGCTCTCGTTCATCTGCTGGCCATTTCTTCCTCCAGACAAAGTGCTCTTCCCACAAAGCGGGCACCTTGCTCCCCGAGCACTGGGCAGGGCGTTGGCAGCACGTAGGAAACAGAGCTCCCTCCGAGGGTGCCTGTGTGGCCCGGGAGTCTGCACAGGACCATCTCCTCGCCCCCGGCCTCAGTGCAGAAGCGAAGCGAGGCGTACACGGGCAGGTGCGGGTGCTCCCCCTGTAGGCCGTGGTGGGACCTGGCAGCTGTAAGCCAGAACCTTTAGTCAGCCAGAGGGACCCCGTCCCCCGAGACTGGGGCGTGCCCTGTGGCTCCTGGCGTGTCCTGCACCTGCGTCCTTGTCACCACCGCTGTCCCTGGCCTTGTCTACAGACACGACTCTTGACGCGCCCCCAGCCTCTGTGAGCTTCACTTGGCTCAGCCTCCTTCATGCCAACCAAGGCTGGCAGATGACTGACTCGAGTTTTACCCAACTCCACCCTCTCTGATGCCCACGCCCCTGCCTACCCACTCATTAAATATTTACATTCAGTGCCTCCTCCGCGCGGACAGTGGGCTGGGCCCTGGCTATACTGGTAAACAGGACGAACCGCTGTGCAGCTTGTGAGGGGACGAACCAGGCAGTCACGTGCAGGGTGCTAAGTCTCCGCCGCGTCACACCCATGGCCATAGGGCGGAGGAGGGGCTGCTGGTGCCAGATGGAGCGGGGAGGCTCACGAGGGGCCTGCGGCGCTGTGTCTGGGCCACAGGCTGTGCGGTGGGCCGCAGCTGCCTCCGTCACCCACCCCTTCACACGCACATCCGTGGCTCACTCCCCAGCAGCCGAGACACCTGTGTGCCAGGTGCTCTGCTGGGCGCTGAGGACGCAGTGATAGAAGAGCCGGTTCCTAGGCCGCACTGGACATCCAGGCCCCTCCCTGCTCCCCGCCGCTGCCCAGAGGCTCTGCGTTGCAGCTCCTGCCCCCTTTGCGGGTCTCCTCTGTCCTTTCGTCCTCTGCCCAGAGGTCACCCCCTCAAGGGAGGCTCCCTGCCCCTTGAGCAGATTACGGCCCGTGGTGAGGCGCCTGTACAACCTGCCATTTTCTTTCAGAGCATCTGCAGTTATGTCTTCGTTAGTGAGACTGTGTCGTTACGCTGATCCTCCCAATCATCTTGGTCAGAGACTCACTTATTACAGTAGTTATGCTGTTTAACACATGTTAATGCATGTAACAAATAACAAGTTAAATGGATGTTTGGATGGATGGATGGATGGATGGATGATTAAATGGATGGACGGACTGGAGCTGAGGTGGTGCTGGCAGGTGGGAGACTGACCCAGTAGCAAGGCCAGGAAAGAGCTGCACATCGGTGAGTGGGCCATGGCGGTGGAAGTGGGGATGCTGGGAGAGCGTCCGCAGGAGAGACCGTGCAGGAGGTAGTGTCTGACTGAATGTCGGGAGAGAAGCAGAGGGAAGGACGCAGGCTAACAACCAGGGTTCTGACGAGTGTGGGCTGGGGAGATGGACGGGGAGAGGGGGCCAGTTGGGGCGTGTGGGCAGAGGGGATGACCTGCTGACTTGGAGATGTGTGTGGAGGCAGTCAGGTGGAAATGTTAAGCTCTTTTTGGTCACTGTGAAAGTTAGGGTAACACTAGCTGCTCTAAGAAATGAGCTCCGCAGCACTGGGGGCCTAGCACAATAAAAGGTTTTTATTAACCGTAAGAAAATTTGGGACCACATGGTGGCCGATGCAGGCATTCTGGGCCAGCGTGGTGGCATGGTGCCCTGGTGGTTTAGGGACCCTGGATTCAGCTTGTGGCCGCACCATCACCTAAGGCCTCGGAGCTGGGGAGACCAAGTGGAGGGCACCCCTGCCTCTTACCTCCCTGGCCCCCAGTACCACCTCGGTCCAGCCTCTTCAAATTCCGTGAGGTAGAGCCTGCCTCCCGCCGTAAAGCCCCAAATCCGGGTTTCACTCTCAGACTTCCCTGAGCCCCCAGCATGGGCTCTGTTATTCAGACGCTCCTGGACTCGGATGCTCTGGTTGGCAGAAGCTGGGCCATTCCAGTGAGGGAGGCCATGTCCGGTGCTCAGAGGCCGCGGCGACGGCGTTCCGGCCCCGGCACCTGCCCTTCAGTGTCAGCGCCGTGAGTGGCCCAGGGTGTCCTCTGGGCAGTTATGTGGCATGATCTTGAACACTGTCCTTTGCTGTGCAGCCCGGTTGTCCCTTCAGAGATTCTGTGAAGGTACTTAATACCTTCCTCAGCGAGGTTTTTCTGCTTCAGTTTGCCGGAGGTGTTTCCTGTTGCTTGCAGTGGATGCTGGGTCTCACGTGGACCGAGTCCAAGTGTGTGGACTGCGGTTGGACACTCAGGGGCCGAGTGTGAGCTGCCTGGGCCAGAGATGTGCATGGAGGTGTCTGAAGCCGCGGGACGGGTGAGACTGCCCCAGAGCCCTTGTCCTAGCAGTGGGAGAGGGCCCGGCAGTGCCTGGACAACCAAGCCAGTGGGAAGGAGCACCATGTTCCACTCCGTTCGCAGTCCCCAGGGCTCTGCTTAGAGTTCGCTGTTGGGGAAATCACCTCCTTGTCCAGGGAAATCAACCGTTTGTCTCTTCGAGCCATGCTCTCTTCCACGTGGTTTTCTGCTGCTTTGTCCACCATGAGGCCGACAACAGCACTCGCTCACAGAGTGACATTGTCAAGTTCGTGGCATCTGTGACACCGTCCTTACCTGTGCTCACCCAGTGCAAGCAATCTTGGCAGTCGCAACGGGCATTTCTACCTAACAGCTGCCTCGGAGTCCTCGACCCAGTGCCCCAGGCAGCCTTCTAAGCTCACGGGAGCTGCCTACTCGCTTGCTCAGGCCATCGGCTTAACGTTTTTCATGGTGTTTTTACATACATCGTCTTGTCTCTTTACATAGCAGCTTTAGACAGTAGTTGCTACCGGGCCTATTTCATAGATGAGAACACAGCTAGCTCAAAAAGTTAAGTGACTTTCCGAAGTTACACAGGTAAAGCATGGTAGGGTCAGGATCTGAACTCAGGGATCTTGATGCCAGACCTGAGGACACCAACAAGGCGTCCTATAGGTCACTGGGGCATCTCACCGCACATCAGTGGGAGTCCAGAGCGGTGGCTCCGTCCTGCGCTGCTGGCCCCATAGACGGCACCTGTTCATCCGGCCGCCAACGTGGTCCTGTTTGAGGTAGTGGCCGCTGCCTCCTAGTCTTGAGCTGGTTTGGGCGAACGTTTGGCTCTGTGTTCTAAAAGCCGTGGGTGTGTGCAGCAGCAGACGGAGAACATAAGCCTCCCCGTGGATCATGTCAAAGTGGATCATGGGGAGGAGATCTGTGGCCACTGATGCTGAGGGACAGAATTTTATCCAACAATTCACGTGTTTAAGAAAAGAAACATGTCTGGCCCTTTGCAGACCCACGCGAGGCCCAGAGAATGGCTCCAAACCACAGGTGGTGGATGCAGATTAATGTCCACTCACCTTCTAATTGTGAGGCTGCACCTGAACCGGCATTTTCCGGCTTCCCCTGCCCCTGCAGCTCATGTCCTGAGTCCCTTCCTGCCCGTGACATGGAGATCTGCAGGGACCGTAGGGGGGCCAGGTGGACTCGGTGGCTGTCGTGGCTTCCCAGTTTGGAGGTGGCTGGGTAGCAGCGTCCAGCCCAGAAGCTCCTCAGTGTACAAGCCGCAGGCCCTGCGGCTGCAGGTGGCCACGCTGTGGCTCCTGAGGCTCGTTCCAGTGTGTGTTTCTTGGTCCCTCCAGTGGCTCAGTGACCTGCCTTTCTCCCTAAATGGGTGCCTTTCTGCTCAGATGAGCTGAGGCACGCGCTTTGCTCTGCAGCTGGGAGCCCCGACCCTACCTGCGCCCGGGAGGAAGGGACCTGCCGGCAGCTGGGCTCCTCCTGGTGATGCGTGGGCCTGCACAGTCGGTCCTGGGCCTGGAGAAGGCGGTTGTGCTACGGCTCGGGCTGCAGCTGAGTGTGTCCTTTTCTGAAAGGGAAGCCCAGGTTCTGGGGAGCTACATGGGTTTCCTGCTGCAGGATGCCATCGGGGAAAGGAAACACGGAGGAAGTGTGCGTCCTGCTCCGCACAGGACGTCGTTGCACTGAGCACCTCTTTGAATAACGAGGCCCAGGGCTGCTGTCTCTGACCCTGCTGTCCATGGTGGGTGTAGGGTGTGTGTGTGTGAATAACAGAAGGACCTGTCCTCTGGGGAATTCACTCAGATTAAATACTGGGCCTGTCTATTAATCACACTCCTGTTTGCTGTGTTCTGGTGCTCAGACACCTGTGGCCTTGGTGACCCTGAGGACACTGCTGCCCTAACCAGGCTGAGCCGGGCGTGGAGGTAGGTGAGCAGCTGCCAGGCGTCAAGCCCTTCAGATACAGATCAGCCGACTCAGAGCCCTGGACACCCACGGCCCGGCCCCACGCCCGCCACAGCCTCACGGCCCCTTCGCTCCCCCCATGTCGCCCCCATGTCCTCTGTTTTGGGCTCACACTCTGGGCCACTCATCACTGAGAGCTCCTATTGTGCCTAGAGTGGGCTGAGATTCAGATGCCCCATCCTGACCTTGCCCCCCGCTCACGTGTTTTTCCCTGTTTCCCTGTGACAGTGCAGCTCCTTGCCTGCATGCCCCCCTGCACCCCCTGCCCCCAGACCCACCCTGGTGCCACCCCGTGTGGCCCCCGAGGCCCCCATCCCAGCTTCTGTGAGTGCAGCAGCCTGCTTTTCCAGAGGCAGTCGCCTCCTGATCTGGTGGCCTTGCATACTTAAAAAATAATAAAGCCTATATTTTTTACAGCCATCTCTTCATTCATCCATCCATTTAAAGAATATCCACTTAGGCCTTGTACCTGCCAAGCATGGTTCCGGGCCTCAAGAATCCAGTGACACCCAGGCACCATCACCGCCTTTATGAAGTATAGTTAGGGCAACAAACGTGAGATGCATAATTAGACAAATACATGTAAAATTAAAGCACATGACAAATTATGAGAAAAACATCTATGTGAGCATAAGGGCGCAGGCTGTGGCTTCCAGATTAAAACCTGGCTTGGGAGCCAGGCGAACAGCGGAGAGCGTTTCAGGAATGAGGATGGTATGTGCAAGGACCCTGCAGCAGGAGAGGCGGGCGGTAGGGCGGCCAAGCATCGCCACAAGGAGAAGCAGGCATCAGTCGCAGGCAGGCTGGCAGAACTTGCTGTCCAGAGCTTAAGGACTTGGACTTCTTCCTGAAAGTAACGACACATCTTAGAAGGGTTTTAAGCACAGGGTTTTCTTGTCCAGTTTATTTTTTTAAAAGACCACATGGCTTCTATGGATGGATTAAAGGGGAGATGAAATTGGCAGTTGGGAGACGAGTGTAAGGACCGGTGCCTGGCCCGGGGTGGGAGCAGCAGAGGCGGAGGAAAGGGGATGGATGCGGGGTCTGTCCAGAATCAGAATGGCTGGGGCTTGGTGTGAACGGAAGGGTGAAGTGGGCTGGAGGCTGCTCCGTCTGGGCCTTGGCCCCGAGCGTAAGGGGTATGGGGACGGGACCCTTGGTCTGACAGCCTGAGCGTCTCCTGTGTACCCAGCTCTGCCCAGCCCCAGAGGAGGTCCTGAGCCCCGCTTCTCCCCCAGGGGTCCTGGCGACCTGGCGGACCTCTGCCCTCAGAGGACGCCCTGCTGCCCTGACCCCAGCAGAACAGAAGCTTCTACGGGTGGTAGGATCTGAACCCCCCACACCCCTACCGCCCCCAGTCTGTAATGTTCTTTGAAAGGAGTCATGTGCCCTTTTGGGGGTGGGCAGGGCAGAACCACTTCTCCAGGATGAAGAAGACATCCCTCCTCCAGGGAGCACTCATCAGGGACCTGGTTCTCCCCAGACCGGCCCTGCCACACCCACTGTGCCCCCACCTGCCCCCCGTGCATGGAGAGCTGGTTTTTCTGTTGCTAAAGAAAGCTGGCTGCTTTTTTTTTAATCAAATTTACTGAGGTAAAATTTACATGCAATAAAAAATACACCCATTGTACATGTATGACTTGATGTGGGTTTTTTTTTTTTTTCCCAGCTCACTGTGTCTTTATAAGTGTCTACACCCAGGTAACCCCGTGCCAGCACAGTCAGGAGCTAGAACATCACCACCTCTGAAAGTCCCCAGGGGCCTCTTTGCAGCTGGTTCCCATAGCCCAGCCCAGGAGACCACCGATCTGCTCCCCACCCATTACGAGATCATAGGGCTGCCTGTTCAGGAATTTCGTGTGAAGAGAATCACATGCCTGTAATTTTTTGGTGTCTGGCTTCTACTTAGCATAATGTTCTAAACACGCATCCCTGGTGTGGTGTGATCGGCAGCACGTTCCTCTGTGTTGCTGACCTGTGTCGCACTTCGGGGAGGCACCATTCCGTGTATCTGTTCCCCTGTTGGTGGACATTGGGGTTGTTCCCTGTTTGGGGCAGTTCTGTGCACGGCTGCTATGAGCGTGAGTACACTGCTGTGGTTGGATATATTGTTATTTCTCTTCACTAAAATACTGACAATGGATTTCTAAGGTTGTATGGTACATTCATGCTTCATTTTACAAGAAACCCCCTGACTCTTAGCCGTGACTGTCCCATCTACAGGCCCACCAGCAGGCACAAAGTTCCTGTCATTCCATGTTGTCGTCATGCCTGCTGTTTGTCAGACTTTGTTTCTTATTTCAGCCATTCCAGAGACACAGAGAGATGACCCCTCAATGTGCTTTTCTATTTTTTTTCTAGCTTTATTGAGGCATAATTGACAAATAAAGATGTTAAGTCTGTAGAGTATACAGCATGGTGATTTGATAGACGTCTGTACCGTGAGATGAGTTCCGTGAGCAAGCTGGCCCCTCCCGGCCTCGTGGCCGCGTGGGAATGTTTCAGGTCTCCTCTCGCCATCTCTCGAGTGCACACCTTTCAGGCAGTCGCCCTGCTGTGGGTCAGCTCCTCAGAGCTTAGTCGTCTTCTAACTGGAAGTTTGTGTCCTTTGACCAGCATCTTCCTAGTCCCCCTGGGTAAACACCAACCAACCCACAGTCTGTTTTTATGATTTTGGCTTTTTCGAATTCCACAGCTAAGTGAGATCATGTAGTATTTGTCGTTCCCCGTCTGACTTACTGTACTGACCCTCAAGGCCCATCCGTGTGCAAAAGGCAGGATCTCCTTACCTGTGGCCGGGTGATTCTCCATCGCGTGCATTTGAACCACACCCTCGTCCCTTTGGCCGTTGCCGGACACTTGGCTCGTCCCCAGATCTGGGCTCTTGTAGATCGTGCTGCAGTGACCACGGGGGTGCAGGCATCTTTCTGAGATGGTGATTTTGTTACTTTTAGATAAATACTCAGAAATGGAACTGCTGGATCATACGCTTTCCTCTTTTTAATTTTTGGGGGAACCTCTGTACTGCTTTTCAGAGTGGCTGCAACAATCTACGTTCCCACCAACAGTGTGCAAGCGTTCCCTCTTTTCCACATCCTCAATGTGGTTTTAATTTGTTTTTCCATATCGACTAAGGATGTTGAGCTCCTGTTCACGTGCTTATTAACCATTCATCTGTTGTTTAGCTGCCTGCTCAAATCTTTCACCCACTGAGAAGACAGTTGTAAATAGTGTTGGGAAGACCGGCCAGCCACATGCAAAAGAATGAAACTGGACACTGTCTTACTCATGCCTCACACAAAAATAAATTCAAAGTGGATAGAAGACCTACATATAAGACCTGAAACCATAAAACTCCTGGAAGAAAACATGGGCAGTAAATTCTTGAGCCATCAGCATCAGTATCGTTTTTAGAGACATCTCTCCAGGCAACAGAAACAAAAGTAAAAATGAACAAGTGGTTCTACATCAAACTGCGAGGCTTCTGCACAGCAAAGGACACCATCAACAAAATGAAAAGGCAGCCTAAATATGGGGACTATATTTGCAAATGAAATTTCTTATAAGGGGTTAACTTCCAAAATATATGAAGAACTCATGCAACTCAATTTTATTGTGTTTTTTTAAAAACACAAATAACCTGATTTATTTTATTTTTGTTTTTTTATAAACACAAATAACCTGATTAAAAATGGGCAGAGAACCTGAATATTTTTCCATGAGGCACACAAACGGCCATCAGACACATGAAAAGAGGCTCCACATGGCTGATCGTCAGGGAAATGCAAATCAGAACCACAGTGAGGTGCCGTCTCCCACAGTCAGAATGGCTGGTGTCGACCAGACGAGAAATGACAAGTGTTGGCGAGGACGTGCAGAGACGGGAGCCTCATGTAGTGCTGGTAGAAATATAAACTGGTGCAGCCACTGTGGAAAGCAGTATGGAGGTTCCTCAAAAAATTAAAAAGAGAAATACCATATGATCCAGCAGTTCCACTTCTGGGTATTTTATCTGAAGAAAATGATAAAGATATATGCACCCCTATGTTTATTGACGCATTATTTATAATAGCCAAGATATGGAAGCAACCCAAGTGCCCATGAATAGGTGAGTTGATAAGGAAGATGGGATACCTACACACAACGGAATATCACTCAGCCATAAAAAGAATGAAATCCTGCCATTGCAACAACACGGATGGACCTAGAGGGCATCAGTCTAAGTGAAATAAGTCAGAGAAAGACAAATATCACGTGAATTCACTTATATGTGGAATCTACAAAAATAAAACAGATAAACAAACAAAACAGATTCATAAACACAAGAACAGACTGGTCGTTGTCGCAGCCGAGGGGGACGCGGGGACGGGCAGAATAGGTGGAGGGGATAAAGAGGGACGAACTTGCAGTTACAGAATAATTTAGTCACAGAGAGAAGCGCAGCTCAGCAGTACTGGCCCATCTTACAGTGACAGGTGGTCACTATACCTCCCGTGGTGAGCGGTTTGTACTCCATGTAATTGTTGAATCAGTATTTTGTATGCCTGAAAATGATGTAATATTGTCTATCAACTATACTTGAGTAAAAAATGATAAATCTTTTGTCCAGTTTCAAAAGCTGGGTGTTCATCTTGTTGAGTTACGAAGTCTGTACATCCTGGGTGCAAGTCCTTGGTCAGGTATGTGTGCCGAGACCTTTTTTCTTCTCATTTTATTAACCGCCTTTGAAATTTTTAATTTGTCAGTTTTTTCTTTTATGGCTTCTGAGTTGGGCTGGCTGGCTGGTGGCCTGATGAGGCTCCTCCCGGCAGGGACCCTAGGGTCACCGTAAGAGAGGTGAGAGAATGAGGACTTCTGGTCTCCAGGGCAGAGAAGCGTGCGGGTGGGAACGTGGAGGAGCCTGGGAGGGAGGACGGATCAGCAGGGTGGTTCCGAATGCAGATCCTGACGCAGGACGCGGGGAGGGTCACTGCAGCTAAGGACGTGTTGAGGGCTCGCCGTGGGGGGCCCGCTGTGGGCTCGTCACAGTACGCAGCACCCTGAGGGTGGGTGCTGTTGTCACCCGCTTTATGGGTGGGGAACCTGAGTCACGGGTGATGAAGTGACTTCCCAGGGCCGGGCTTCTGTGCAGTGGCAGAGCCCGGACGTGGGCCCACACAGACTGGTTCCTGGCCCTTAGCCACTAGGGTCTTTGTTTCCGTCAACTAGGGCTGCTGGCTGGTGAGTATGAGCAGCCTGGAAAGAGCCTGCTGCAGGGAGGACCCCGGGGACCCTCGCCAGAGCCCCCCACAGCCCCCACAGCAGGGAGCTGCCCAGCCACCCCTCCCGGAGCCGGCCTATCCCTCCAGTTCCTCCGGCTGCGCCGCAGCGTGGCCCCTGAAGACACAGAGGCCCACGACCCTGCCTCTTCACCAGCGCCCAGGAGGCCTTCCTGGGGCCCCCGCTGCCCGCCCTGGGAGCAGGGCCTGAGGGTGCAGTGGGCGCCGCGCTTCCTTTCCTGCGGGCTGAGGGGGCGGCCATGCTGCACAGAAGCAAACGCGGTGGACAGAGCGAGCATATTTCGGAAGATCATTTGAACAGACAAAACCTCTTTTTTCCGTTTACGTTTTTAAGCCATGAGAAAAACCCGTACGTTTTGAGGCTGTGACAGTGTCAGAATCGTACCCGGCTTCTTTGTTGCAGAAAGAACATCTGTGTCTCAGCCTTCGGGCAGTGGATAGTTACAGAGGAGAGACTAGAAAACGGGAACTGAAAAATTATTATGTATAATTAAAATCCTGTTCTCTGCAAAAATCTGAGGTTAAAAAAAAGACCTCAAGAGGTCCAAAGCCAGCAGACAGTCAGGTGTAATGGAGCCTGAAGGGCCCAAAACGAGAGAGAAGAGCTTTGGAAATACTAACAAGGTCCAGGGTTTGGACCAGGTTTGAAGCCGAGATGAACTTTTAAGTGAACTCACCTTTGGTGAGGTTTAAGTGAGACCCTGAAGCCACAGTAACCTGTAGGTTTCATGAAGATTGATCCTTAATGGAAGACCTCTGACTTTCAGAGTGGACAATTTTTTACTTAATAGTTTCAAATTATATTCTTTTCATTACATGGTTGTTATACATGACCGAATTTCATTTTGAGCGACTTACGTCTCATTTTCCTAAATGTCATGCAAAATGTATTATTTAGTACATCAGTTCAGGAAGGCCAGGCTTTTGAAGTATGGCTGTCGTCACCTCTGGTTTTCCTTGTGACGTGTTCGGTGTGGAGCAATCTATCCCACGTGAATGGGGCAGGGCAAAAGGGTCAAGAACCTGCAACCAGACGTGCCCAGCGGGCACTTGGTGTGGGAATGAGAGGGAAGTGTTGCAGGAGGTGGGGGTTGTGCCAGCGGGTGGTCGGCTTCTGGGAACAGCGGGCGAGGATGTAATTGGACACCAAACATAATAGCGCATAGTATCGGTTACGCAACGGGATTCTCGTATCCTACTGTTTGGCAAACGTCCCATTTTATGTTTGCGGCCCAGGCGGTTTCAGGCCCCTATGACCAGGGACTCTGGGGTGAAGACGGCCTCACTGCCGAAGCCCCTCCATGCCCGGGGCCCCTTGAGCCTTCCTGATGTAGGGGTCTGAGGCCAGCGGGAGTCAGAGCCTTGGGAAGGAGAGGAGGGCAGCGGGGCGCCCGGCAGGCACCGGCACACCCAGGAGGAAAGGTCACTGGACGCAGCTTCCCACGCGCTGTGTCCTCATGTCCGCCCGCAGGTCCGGCAGCTCCTGGAAGCGTGTGTGTTTGTGCTCGGCCTTCTTACTCATCTACGGATGGGAAGGGAGGCTTCCCAAGGTGGTCAGCCAACCTCAGACCCGGGGGAGGGATTAGGGTTCAGGGCGGGGTTGGGGAGAGGGGGGTCCCAGCCCTGGTGTAGGCCCCAGCCTGGTCCTTCGGGCACCGCCGTCCACCAAGCCTGCCTGCGTGAAATCCCTGGGAACAGCCTGGCCTTCCCCTGCTTCCTGCAGCACAGCAGCTGGAACCCGTCCTGCCTGTGAGGTCGCCCCCCTCGCCCTGTGAACCACCGCCCCAGACCCCACCTCAGGGACGGTGGTGTTGACGAGCCCTTAGCAGGCCTGGAGGCTCTCCGGGTGTCTGGGAACGGGGTGAGCTGGGGAGGTGGAGTGCAAGGGGGCACGACTCAGGGGAGTGGCCCCCCATTACCCCAGGGAAGGAAGCTCTGCCCCCGCCTGAGGGGTCCGGCACTGGGGGCTGTCACCCGCAGCACCTCTGGAGTAAAGTCGCAAATGCTCTCAGTATTAAAACAAACACTTCAAAACTTGCAGGGAAAATAAATGAAGGAGGCACAGACCTTTCAGGAGGAATAGGTTTGTGCAAACAGGGAAGGGACTCCCTCCTCCGGCAGGTGCAGACCGGCCAGGCGGGCTCTGCTCTCTTGGCTGGGCACTCACTCGGGGCCACGGCTTTCACAGTCGGTGTGGGCCCGTTCCTGGTCCTCCACAACCAGCTGCGCGCTGTCCCGGCTTCTGCGTAGCGCTCGCATTGCGGTGGGGCCGGCTGTGCCCCAAGCTCCACGGTCTGTCTCCCCAGCCACCCCCCTGCGAGACCCCGGGCTCCCCCGTGCCTGGAGACGTCTTTTTGCCCCAGTAATTTTTAGCCTCTTTTCTTTTAATATTGTGAAATGTAACACGTGGAAAGGTGTATAAGACATAGTGCACTGCTCCCTGAGTGAGAAAGCCAGCACCCGGGTGCCTGACCCCCGGGCCGTGAGACCGGACCTGCTCAGCACCCCGCCGCTGCCCCTCCGCTCTGCTCCCGTCCCCCGAAGCTCCTGCTAGGCGCCGTCCTCTCCCCCTTCCTCCTGACTTTGATGGAAGCCACTTCCCTGCTTCATCTTTTTTATTTTTACCCAGAGAAGTGCAGCCCTGAATTCTCCAGTGTTGCTGTGCTGGTCCCGAGCCCTTTGTGAACGGGTTCATGCAGAAGGTATCCCCGCATTAGCTCCTCTGCCTCAGTTTCCGTCTGTGAGACTCACCTAGGTTGCTTGAGGGCAGTTCACGTACAGTGTTGTGTAGATTCCCATTGTACAGATAGGCCACAAGTTACCCATGCCACTGTGCCAGGCACTGGATGTGCCTAGTTTTCGGTGATGACGGATGGGGCTGCTAGGAACATTCTTCTGCGGATCTGCTCTATATGTGCATGCGTTTCTGCTGGGTACCGACCTCGAGAGGAATTTCAGGACCTTCGGGCACGCACGTGATCAACTTTGACGAACCCCGCAAGCAGCGATGGTCCCGGTTCGCACCCGGCGGCCGCCGTGAGAGCCGCAGCTGCCCTGATCTGTTCCAGCGCAGCCAGCCTTTCACATTTTAGCCTTTCTGGCCGGTGTGATGGTTTCATTTTGCATGTCCCTGATGATTATGAGATCAAACACTTTTATTTATTGGCTGTTTGGGACACTCTACTGCAAAATGCTTATTCAAGTCTTATGCTCATTTTTCTGCCCTGTGCTCTTTCTTTTTGTATTCCGGATATACATGAAAAATAGACATATATTTGACACTTGTGTGTATGTATATACATATATGTATGCATAAAACAAAATATACTTACACTCTTCATACATGTATGTATACACAGACACATATATATACATCCATATACTTGTCATATATACATCACAGTATATACATTCACACACACATATATGTACATGTGATCAGGACATTATTTTGGTAATGTCCCTCCACTACTGGCTGTTCGTGTCCGGGAAGGTGTGCCCATGGAACGAGTTTTCTCCAGAAGCTCCGTACTGGGTACCTGAGGGCACCTTTGGGAATGTACACCCCGCGTGTGCCTTCCTCGTCGGTGCACTGCCCGGGGCCCAGGGCGTGGCACACTTCTGCAGGCTGAGGGGCAGTGTGCGGCCCACCCTGGCGCTGCCCCATCCTCCTCCTGACCCGCTGCCCTTCCCTGGCTGGTATCGGCCTCTTCCAGGACTTACTGCCCGTCTCCCGCTGGAACGAGTCTCCTAAGCTCCAGACCCACCTCAGATCCTCAAACTCAGCATGTCCCGGCAGACCTCGCGCCCGCCACCAGAGGCGCCCTTCTCAGCCAGCGCACCCCTCAGCTGCCCGGCTGCCCCAGGCGCCTCGCCCCAGGGCCTTTGCTCACAGTGGTTCTGCTTCCTCGGTGCCTCGTGTCCTCATGATCTCTACCTTAGTTGGGTCCTGAGTGTCTCCCTTGTTACAAGAGCATTACCAAATGACCTAGGCTCCCCGGCCAGCTTCCATCGTCTCTGGTCCCGTCCCATCCACCCTCTGTTCTGGAATGTTCTTTCTGGGATGCAAGGCTGAGTTGGTGCCTTGCTTCAAGCCCCACACCCACAGGAGCAGGTCTGCTGTTAGCGTGGCTGCAGACCCTGTACCCCGACCCCGGCCCACTTTCTCTTGTCCTGGCTTTGGGGCTCCAGCTCACGTTGAATCCTTTACAGGCTAGAGCAGCTGCTCCCTGTGATCTCACCGGGAGGCTTTACAGTTCGCCCTGCGTGCTCCACCAGGGCACCTGGGACGCCACTGTCAGGCACGTGGCTGTCTCCCCCACCAGACCAAGCCGCTCAGGGGCCGCATCTTCCCTCCCCGATCTCCTCGGTGCCTCGATCTCCAGTGCTTACAAAGGGCTGTCGCAGCCAAGGAGTCCCTGAGCACAGGAAGGCCATTTACGGCAAGAAGACGCAGCCACCCTGATGTGCAGGTGTTTGCCCATGAGGAGGCGCTGTTGCACCTTATCAGCGGCCTGGGGGTTTCTCAAGTCAGGCCCAACCCCTGCTCCCGGGACTGCTGAGCCCCAGCTAGGCGCAGAGAGGAGGGGCCGCGGCTGCCCAGGCTTCACTTCCTCTGCGCAGTCCCCCCTGGAAACGCGAGAAGCCTGTCCAGGCGGCTCCAGAACTTTCCCCGGGGGAACCCCCAACGGCGGAGCCCCCAAGCCAGGGACGAGACTGATGCCCTTTTATGGTGAATGGAGCTCGTAAATGTCTACATCTGTTCACTCATGTCCATATGTGAATTTTTCAAAATTTATACGTAGCATTTCATCTGTATTTTGGAGTCAGTCCTGGATTTTAATCCTGACACTGCTGCTGCTAGTGGTGTGACCCGTGGGCTGTGAGCGTTGGGCACCTCCTCGGAGGGGCAGGGTTCATAACACTGTTGATGACCCTTACATGAGACTAGGCCCGCAGAGCCCCCAGCATTAACTCTGGGCTCACGCTGGACGTTCAGCATATATTCATTTTCCCTTTTAAACATCCTTTGCCTCCCGACGCTCGCCGCTTTCTCCTTTGCTTTGTAACGGCTCCCATGTCTGTCTGGGAGTCCTCGAGGGCTTGTCTGCCATCAGCACGGCTCTGTGCCGGTCCACAGCAGGCCCAAGGTAAATGCTCAGAGGTGGGATTCAGGGGATATGTACCCCCATACCCCCAGTGACCTCCTCGGTCAGGTAAAGACCTAAATCATTCAGGTCGAAGTTCTATTTTGGCTTAAAGCACACATTTGGGGGAAATGCTTGCTGGCTGCACTGTGGGTGGGGTCTGTGAAGAGCTGGCATCCTGTCCTTAGAAGGCAGGGCATCTGGGGACCCGCTTGCCACAGTGGACAGGAGAGCAGCCGCTGTGGGTAGACACCTGGCACCTGGTGGGCAGGAGGCAGCAGGCTGGGGCTTGCATCCTGGCTTGGCTGGCAGGGGGCGGGAGGAACGCAGAGCCAGAAAGGGTGGTGGGCTGGGGTTGCCATCCTCTGTTTGGGGCTCGGAGTCCTGCCCGACTCCCTCTTCCTGGGGGAGGAGGTTCAGGCATCTCCGTTGGGAGGTTTACCCATGCCTGGGAAGAGGGGGGCATCCAGGTGGGCGAAGGGCAGTGGCCCAGGTCTGCCCAGTTGAGGGAGGCTGTGAGCTGGTGACTGCGCTGTGGGCAGCTCGCTGGGGAGTCGGGCCGTGGGCCCCGGGGCTGCTGCTGAGCCCTGACGCCGCGCAGTGTGTCCAGAATGCCGCAGAACACAGCCCCCTGATGAAGCGGAGAGTCGGCCTCGGACCACTGACTGCCCTTGGCCGGACCAGGCCTCCTCATGGACTCTCAGCTCCAGGTCCTTTGCCCCCGCAAAGCCTCCAACTTGGCCAGGGCCTGAGTTTTCCCCTGTGACATTTCTCTGTACATATGTGGCATTTCAAATGGCTTGAGAAATGGGAAGTGGGAATAGATCCTGGAACCCCCGAGCTCCTCTAAGCCTCGAGCCATGTGGCGGCAGAGGCCGCCTGGGGTGGTGGAGATGGGGATCCCAGGAGGCACAGGGAGGGGATTCCCTTGGGAGGCGGCTTTGTTAGGATGGTTACTTCCTGAGGGCCCCAGAAACAGGGTCAGAAAGACACCCGACTTCAGTGAAGCGTCCAGCTTTCAAAGTTAACACAGAGGACAGAGTTTACTTGGCCTCGGGGCCCCTCGCCCAGCTTCACAGATTTCCATCGTGCTGCCCACCTTGTTCTATCTGCCTCCCAAGTTTTTTTTTCTAGAGGAGTAGTAAGTAAGTCAGTTTATTTTAGGGAACTAATAAAACCTTATCAAGATCTAAGGAGCAAAGGATTTATGGCACTGGGAGGGAATTTGGATACATCCCGGTCCATTTTCTTGGGTTACCAGTGGAAATCTGAGGCCCAGAGAGGAACATAGGCCCAGGAAGTCTGAGCTGGAGCCTGGCCTGGACATCAGGCTGTGTCTGGACTCTTCCAGCTCCAGGCAATGAAGAGCCGTGAATGTCGTAGCAAAACCTGCCGGAGAGAAGGCGGTGGGAGGACGCAGGGATGCCGGAGGTGCAGGGCAGCTCGCTCCGTGCCGGCTGTGCAGCGCCCTCAACTCGATCAGAAGCTGCGAGCCGGGGGGCACGGTCGCTTTGTTTCTCAGGCGAGAGGAATTCCAGAATGGTCATCCTGCTGGTGGGAAGGACCCAGGCACGAGGAGCGAAGCTTCTGGTCTCCGGGACGGCGAAGGGCGTTGGTGGGGCACGTCCTGGGCATGAAGGGAAGGGCCCCGTGGCTCCATGTCAGGGCACAGGGCAGAGGGGAAGGCTGAGCAGAGCCCCCCAGGCCACCGAACCCCCAGGGAAGTGCAGTCCCGCTAGGCAGGGAGCGGATGCGGGGTAGCCATCCATGCGGGGAGCGAGAGACCGAGAGACGCCTAAGGGCCCCCCAACCCCCAGCTCACCACAGCTGTTCACCCCACTCCACGAACAGTGTGTCCTTCTCGGGAGCCTTTTTTCCTGACCCTCTTTCAAGAACGTCCTCGCAGCACCGAGGCCTGTTCTTCTGATGGCACAGCTGGGGAAATGCGTTTCATTGAAGCCCTTTAGTCAGAAACGACAATAAACAACTTTAACTTTGACAAGAAGAAGAATTTATTGAAAGGATTCTGAGATGCCTCAGGTGCCTAATTATGGATGAAACAATTGGAAGGAACCAAGGGCCTGAGGGCCACTAGGACCCTCTCCCTATCTGTCATCTTTTCTTTCTGCATATGGGCTTCATTCACTTTTACCAACTTCCTTTCCAAAGTGAGAAACAGCCACTAAATGCTCCTGGGCCCCCACCGGGAGCCTCCAGGCTGGGAGAATGCGGAGCCCTGCGGGAGAGCCCGTGCCGGCTCTGCTTGGGCCCAGCACTTGGGCCTGGGTCAGTCAGCTGTACTCAGGGGTGGGAGGAAACCTCGCCATTGGACTTGGGAGCAGAAATTTTCTCAGAAAAAAAGGAAGTGGTGTTCTAAAAGAAGGGAGGGTACAACAGACAGACAGAATGACAGACGCCCTCTATGGTGTCCATGCCAGTGAAGAGCCACTCTTGCCTTTACCAAGGGAGGGACTTCCGTGGTAGCTGGTGTGATAGTCTGGATTATTTCAAATGTCCCCTCCCACTGGAGGACCGGCCGCACGACCTGCATTGTCCAAAGGGAGGTGTTGACAGGTGTGACTCAGGCAGAGGCTTGAAATGAGTTTCTGTGGTTGGGCTTGTGCTCTTGTGCAGGAGAAAAGGTATGTCGGGCACTGGTCTCACAGGAATGAGGGACGTGTGGGGCAGAGCCGCCGAGCTGACCGGCAGACCTGGGCCTCCCAGGTGGGCGTGGTACTGGGTGACCACTGGCGTGCAGCCCTGAGTCCTGGGGACGTCCATCAAGCGGCACCACTGTCGCATGCTTGGGCCAGAACAGAAGCCGCCGTCCTCAGTAAGACCGCCCTGACAAGCTGAGGGTCCGAACCATAGCCTGGCAGACCCAGGTGACCCCTCACGCTCCCCCCGTCCACCGACTCCTCCTGAGAGGACACCACCATCACCAACTCTGAAGGCCTGGGTGGCTGTGTCTGCAGGGAAAGTGAGGCCCCGTTGTTGTCCTCGGGGCTGTCCAGTGTGTCCCCTCGGGTCTGGGCTGGCTCCTCTGTAGTCAGGCTGCAGTCCAGTCCTCTGCTAGGATCCAGAACACAAGGAAGGATTCAGTAATAAGACAAACAATTTTTTTTAATTTGACAAACGATTGGAATGGATGCTTCAAAAAGAAGATAAGCAACAGGCCGGTGAGCCCACACGGAGAGCTCTCTGTTACTGTCACGAAGACAAATTAAAACCACAGCGAGGGATCGCTACGCACTCACCAGGACAGTAAAACTAAAGAGACTGCCAACTCCAGACGTTGGCGAGGACCCGGAGCACTTGGGCCTCTTACGTGCTGTGGTGGAAGCACGGGATGGTACGATCGCCTTGGGAAATGGTCGGGCAGTTTGTAATGAAGTCAAGCTCACCCTTACGAGAATATAATAGAATGCACAGGAGCCGCTTGCCACACAACCTGCCATTCCACTCCCACATATCTTCTGAGAGAGGCTGAGACACGTCCACACAAAGACCTGGACAGCCCCTCTGAGACACACCTTAGCAGCTTCTTATAAAGTGTCCTGTAAAATCAAACACGTGCTTCCTGTATCACATGGCACCCCCACTCCTAGGTGTTCACCTGGGAGAAATGAACACTTATGTTCATTAAAAAATCTATAGGCAGAAGTTTACAGTCGCGTTATTCGTAATAGCCAGAAACTATATATAAGCAACCCAGACGTCCATCTGCAGGAGAACAGAGAGACGAGCTGTGGTGTGTGGGCATGACGCTGGCCATTCCCCCGCGAATAATCGAAAGGAACAAACCACGGATAAACTCAGCCACGCAGGTGAGGCCTGGCACCACAACACCAAGTACAAGAAGGGAGACATCAGAGCACACGGCTGACTACAGAGGGGTGCGAGGAAATGCCGGGTGGCTGAAATGTTCTCCGTGTTGATGGAATGTTTACATGTGTCAAAACTCACTGACGTGCCCACTTCATGTGGATGGACTTTGCATGGAAATTATACCTCAGTGAAGTTGATTTTAAAGAAATCTCTGCTGTCCTCAGCAATCCTGTCCAAAGAGCAGATCTGCTCATGTTACTCTGCTGCTTAAAACCCTTACTTTTCAGTCGATTCCAAACTCCTCGCCCGGTGCTGGGTGGCTATGACCTGAGCTCTGTGTTCGGCATCCTGTCCCAGCGTCTGCCCAGCCCCGATCCTGCCTTTTGGCTTCAGAAGCTCACGTCCCGATTCACATCGGCCTCTCTGTGCCAGCGCCCCACCCTCTGCCCGGCGGCCTCTTGCTCACCCACAGAGTCAGCCCGGAGGCCAGCCTCCTCTGGGAAGCCCTCTTTCTACCCCAGGCTGAACCTTCAGGTCATTTTTGTACTGTGGCAGCTGACATTCTGCAGCCGAATTTTCTGGTGGTAGACCCCCTATGTGTGAGACCCCCTATGTGGTAGGCACTGTGTGTATGAAACAAAGCCCTGCATAAGCACCCCTGGACCCAGCACAGGGCCCAGCGTGTCTGCGGAGTGGGGGCTATGCGGCTGTTGGCCCTCTGTGCCTGCTGTCTGGGGCCTGCTGAGCTCTGGGCGCCTCACGGAGATCATGCCCTCCAGGGGCCTGGTTTCACCGAGCGCAATTATGCTTCCTGACCACATTGCATCCTTTCCCAGTCCACTTAGGGCAGTGGAAAGTCCGTGGCCCTCTGCCCGAATCACTTGAAGGTCCTATTCAAATAGGCTTTTCTCTTTCGTACTTCCCCAAGATGACATTTGGGAAAAGAAAAGAAAATTTTACTTTTGCCTTGCCAAGTAAAACCTAAACAGAAAAACTAAAATGTGTCAGCCATGACATCTGTCTGACCGGGAAGTGGGCCATTTGTGACACGCTGGACATCACTGGCCCTGGTAACAGCAGAGCTCAGCCTGCCCTGGGCCTTGGGTGCTGCAGCCACCGCGCACGGCCGTCGGGAGGAGTCACTGCCACCGCCCTCTTACTTGGAGGGCCGCCAGCCTGGGGGCCAGCAGGGGTGCTGCTGCATGTGATACGCCACCACACGGGCCACAAATTCCTGTGGGAGCTCACTGGAGATTTTCCTGCTGGAACAAGTGGCTTCCTTGACTGGGCCTCAAGGACGGGGAGGACCTGGGGGCACAGAAACAAAAGACAGAAAGTGTCTGGTTAGAGACAACCGGAAGAGCAAATTCCTGCAGCTGGGAAGGCACCTGAGACAGGCAGGGGATGGACCTGGTGGCCCTTACTACTCCCTGCAGCCTGGGCTGCTCCCCCTGAGCCACAGGAAGCTCTGGAGGCCCGGACCCGGTGAGCAGAGGGCGTGGTCAGGGCCATCAGAGCCGTCACTGCACGTCGCCCTGGTCATCTGCCTCACCGGGACCGTTCCTGAGAGCCCCCTGCTCCCTGGCTTCTCCCCTGCCCTCTCTCCTCCTCCTCCGTGGCCTCTACAACCTTAGCTTAAATATCCTGCCCCCCCAGCCACAGTCGTTCACACCCCTCCCCTTTCTCCCTGCCTCTCAGCTCCCGGAGTCCGCGACCAGTCGCCCTCTCCTGGGCCCACTTGAGCCTTGCCTCCCTGTGGATAAAATGAGAGTTCCTGTGGCCAGGATTCTCCCCTGGCCCTGGTTGACTAGCTCACTGCACATTTGTGGGCAAATACATGGCTGTTGGCTCTGTATAAAGAGCCCCGCCCAGTGCTCTGGGTGACACGGTGGCAGGGCTGCAAGGCTGCAGGAGAGCAGAGCAGAGGCTGGAGTGGTGGCAGCGCCGAGGACAGAGGCCCAGAGGACGGCTGTGTGGGATGACTGTGTAGAGAGGCCCAGAGGACGGCTGTGTGGACAGGGGGGCCCAGAGGCAGAGACCAGCTTGCTGCCTGCAGACCCCCTCTGAGTGGACGGGATTCTAGTGACTAACCCCCACTGTGAGAATAAAGTTGGGTGTAACCCTTTCATCCCAAGAACATTTTGCTGTCATTTCTTTGGTCACACTGAATCCACAGCAACCTTGCCTGGGGCTGAACCCCATTGGCCAGATACCCCCAAACACAGCAGAACGGGGGGACCCCCACTTAGGATTTCCTGGGAATCCGTCTCCTCAGATAGAAGCGATGCCCCCACCTGGGCCTCCCACCCGGGCCCCTGGCTTCTCTGGATGGGGGGTGGGACTTGCTCCCTTGTGTTTTGTGATCCAAGAGCCCCCCTGGGAGCAGGGAGCCGCAGGGGGCATGCGGGGGGGTCCTGAGTACCGGCCCCGCCCCTCTGTGTCAGGATGGTGCCCGCTGAGGACCGTTGCTCTGCAGAGAGTTTGTTCTGGCCCAGGGCCTTGGAAGGGGGAAGTAAGTCGTCACAATGGCTCCGAGGAGCTGGAGAGGAACCAGGGCGGGAGTTCCCCACGCTGCCGCCTCCGAACAGCCAAAAGCCCAGCAAGTTTCCGCCCAGGTTCCGCCTTTGGGGAAAAGGGAAGTCCGCCTCGGCGGGCTCTCCCTGAGGGGTCACGCACCAGGACCCTCGTCCGGGGCCCGGATTCCTCTGGCCTCTCATTAGCCGGAGCAGCTGCAGGCCTCCCTCCCACTGCCCATCAAAGCTCGCCTCTGTCATCTTGCTGTCCGCTCCTGGCCAGAGCGGAGGGGGGCCCTGACACAGAGGGGACGGGGTCTCTGCAGGCCGCTGGCCTCCCCCACCAGAAGGCTGTGCTCAGAGGCTCCCATCCAGGGGCTTCTTGGGCCTGCGGAGCCTCGGGAAGTGGGGGAGGCTGGGAGGAAGGCTTTGAAGTACCTCCTGGATCATCCCAAGATTAGAATTGCCTCCTGTCCTTTTCCAGCCCATGGGGGTGGTTTATAAACTTGGCTACACACACTGACTCACCTCTCGTCAATAAAAGTGGTCAGCGTTCCCTTGATTTTGCGTGGGCTTGTGGCTGCTGCTCACAGTAGGGTAGGAATGGCGCTCTGTGAGTTCTGAGCTGGGCTGTCAACGCCCTTCAGCTCCTACACTTGTCACTGGGACATGTGCTTGTTCCTGGGACTTGAAGCCACCATGTGAGAAGCATGGCCAGCTTGGGATCGCCACACTGGGGAGACCACACAGGGGGCCCCTGAGGCTACACCAAGGGGTGCCCAGACTACCAGCCGCCTGCGCACTGTGGCTACACACCGGACATCTTGGAGCGGGAACCTGCACTCCTACCGAGCCCTGCCCAGACTTCACAGCCACGAGAAAATCCTACAGCTGTGGTTTGAGGCCCCTGAGGTTTGGAGGCTGGTTTGTCAGAAGGTGACAGATACTACAGCAAACTTGCACAGAGGGGGTGACCATGTGAGCACAATGAATGGGCAGGAGGCTGCCCCCGTGCGTGTATGTGGTGACAGTCACACCGATGCAGCCAGCACAGATGGGGGAAGTTGTGAAGTACCTCGTGGGATGATTCACTGTCTCACTGCCTGGCTCATAGCAGACACCAGCCATTCCTAAGCCCCGGCAGGGACTGCCCACCTCCTCAGCAGACTCCTGGGCGGAAGGAGGCTGGAGAAACCCAGGTGGGCCGTAGGTACTGTTAGATGTGGACAGATTCAGGGAGCCCTCTCTGTCACACGCCCCTGCCCCCTCAGTCCACGCAGACTGGAGTCGCATATATGCATTTCCAGAAACTCAGGGCTGTTACACGTCCACACAGCTGGCTCCACGCCTCAGGGTGGGTTCCAGGAAGACCCTGTATTTGAAGCTGTATTGCAACAACTTACTGTGTTTACTGCATGTGCGCTTCCTTCGCCCATATTTGGGCACAGTTTCTCCTACGCTGCAAACCCTGGAGGGGCAGATCCGTGTCTCCTTCACCTGGCACAGCCCCGGGTGCTCACCTGTGTGTGCCCGCAGGGTCCCTGAGTACAAGTGGTTTCTGGGCCTCCCCCTGCCTGGCCCCCCTCCATTCCGGCTGCCTCCTACGGTGTCCCCCACTGCCCAGGGGGCAGGCCGAGCAGGGGACGGGGAACCGTGCGCTGGTCCTTCCGGCCTGTACGTTAGACCCTGGTGAACACAGACCCAAACTGTAGTGGTACCAAGAAACGGGCTTCTTTGTCTTGGCACCTGGTTCACACTCAGCTGCTTGTTGCTGCCCCACATTGCCCCCACCTCGCCCCACTCCACCCTGCCACACCCCTGTCTTTTTGCACTTTATATGCAAAGAAATCCTTCTTTTTGGAAATTTTGTCTTTCTCTTGAAAAGTGATTATTTGGAAATTTTCACAATAAACTGAAGCAGGCTTCAATGTTTAAGGATTTATAAAGCAGCACCTTTTGGGGTCCAGAGATGAGGAACACGGAGCCCTGGTGTGACTGTCCCCAGGAGTGACGGATGCGCGCTTCCTTAGAGAGAGGAAAGGCCTTGAAGCAGGTCTTAAGCCACGTGTCCAGACGTGCCCAGCGGCATGGCCGTGGAGTGGGGGGCACATGGATCTCTGGCCCTGCTGGGTTCTCACGGCACTGCGTGGCACTCTGAGGAGCGAGCCCCCCGCTCCGAGCCCAGGAGCCCGCAGCCCTGGCCTGCGCGCAGGGAGGACTTTCCCAGGGGAAGCCCGGAGAAGTGGGCTGCATGCGCCTTTGTTCTGTGCGGCCACTAGTGAGCCGAGAAAGCCCAAGGGCTGGACATGAGAGCTTCACTGGGGCCCGGCCGGAGAGCTGCAGGAGCCTGGGCCGGTGCTGGGAGTGGGGACGGAGGGTCTCGGGCCACAGCGAGTCTGAGACCGTCGGCAGGGCGGACGGTGGCCCCTGAGCCAGCCGCCTGCAGGGGAGTCTGACTGGCAGGAGCAGGGTCAAGGGTCTCCTGCCGCCTGCACAGCCACCAGGAGCAGAGGGGGCAGGTTCACAGCCGGGGTCACCCCTTGTCGATTACACTCCCAAAAGGGGGTCCAAGTCCAGGGGGCCCCCTTCCTCCTTAGCCCTTTGGTGACAGTCCAGAAATTCAGTGACAGGTGAAGCCTTCCTTCTGTCTGCAGCTGCCCGTAGGCACTGACACAGGTCACGTCACTCCACACGTGGATGAAGAACATCGAACTCAGTTTCTCAGGGCCCAGATTGTCTCCCTTCTCCCAGCCACTGCACCCCTACTGGCAAGGCTGGCTCTTCAGTGAAGGACGGGTGCAACCGGCAGACAGGGAGAGGGTGCCCCACTGACCCACCGCCACGCGCTAGCGAGGAGCCTTGGCCCCCGGCCCACGTCCCCAGAGCCGCGCCCAGCTGGCGACCTCACCCTCTGCCCTGTTCCCAGAGCTGCTGCCGAGGCGAATGAACACAGGTTTGCTCTGAGGTGCGCAGGGACCAGGGACAAGCGCCAGGATCGACTTCTCCTGCCTGTGATGTGAAATGTGATGTGAAAGTGTAGCGAGAACAGGAGGCGCTCCCTCCGAAGGCTAAGATTCCATTTTAAAGAGCAGAATGTTGGAGAAGGAAGATTCCTAACATACTCTCCGTAATCAGACAGTAGCCCGACAGCCTATCCTGAGGCAGGGCAAGCAGTCCTACCTGATATGTCCCCACTGCTTGAGGGCAACCACTGTCTGGAGAAGAACGGGATGAATGAATCCCTGTGTTGGGCTCATTTGGCAGAATCAGCTGGAGGGCAGGGGAGGAGACATGGTGTTGCAACAGAGATAAGCACCTTGAGACCCAATCAAGCCTTCCCCAACAAGCCCCCCTCTGCCCTTTGCCCCATTCCTGGAAGCCCTCAAAGACAGAAACCCCAAACTTAGAGTGCATCTCCTCTCTGAGGACGCCCACACTCCCCTTTCTGCGAGTGTGCACCTTTTTGCCTTAAATAAAGCTTTCTCACTGCTCGAATTATTGCGGTTTGTCTCCTTTCTATGTTACTTTATTTCCAGGTCTTCACTCTGTCTCTCTCTGCTTTACTCCTGATGAGTAGGAAGGGGCTGCTGAGAGCTCATATCTGGGCCTGCACGTTGCCATCGCCTGGGTGACCTGGACGGAGCTGCCGCTGTGCCATCTGCTCTCAGCCGCCTGCCTGAGAATCTCCTTTCTTTGGGAAGTTCTCAGAACATAGTCTCACTCCATCCTGTGCTCCGTGGCTCCCCCAGATCCTGGGCTGGTGGGGGCTGGTCCCCTCGCCGTGCTGATCCAACGGACACAGGATGCCAGGGAACCCTGGCTTCAGGAGCTGGCAAGGGAATCTGCCCCAGGCCGAGAACATTCCCTCTTTCCCTCTGCACTTACCTGCTCCCGGCTGCTCTTGCTCTAATGAGTTCCGTCCTTACCTGCACTCGTCTGACCTGCTCGAGAATTTTCTTGCCCAGAGTCAAGAGCCCTCGCCCATCCAGGCTGAGGTTCCTCCTAGCGCTCACCTAGTGCGCAGGGAGAGAGCCCCCAGACGCAGCTGCCCAGCAACAGCTCCCTCCCGAACTGTGCTCCTGGGGCCTTATGCCTTAACGGGGAGCCCACTGCTCGTTCATCCCCTGGAGGATGGTGGGGACCCGCACTGGCTAAGCCCCCATGCTGCTGCCGGTGGGGGACAGGCCTCCACCCTGTGCTCGGTGGCGCTGCCTCATTTTGCAGCCCTGCACACAGCCCGCGGGAGGCATGTGGCCAGGACCACGCCGGTCCCCCGACTCTGGGTCTACTGCTCTTGGGGGTTGGGGGTCCCACAGTTTCTATACATATGTCTAATAATTTGCCTGACTGAAGAACGTGAATCAGCGGTGCTGGCTCAGGGCGGGACTTTGAGAAGCTCTGAAGGGATGGGAGGGGAGAATCAGAGGCGAGGGCCTCTCCCTCCACCCCGTCCTTCCTTGGGTGCCAGGCTGTGATGGGCAGCACAGCCACAGCGCCGCCACGCGCTGTGCCCTGTCACCAGGCCGCCTGCTTGTCTCCATTCCAACTCTCACCAACCCAGGGGAGCCATGGCTGCATTTAAGGCAATGTTCTTGGATGTGACATTTCACATGGTGTAAAATGGCCTGTTTAAAAGTGAGCAGCCAGTGCCGTTCACAGGGTAGTGCAGCCACCGCCCCACGGCGTTCCAAACCACCTCACCATGAGATAACCCCCTGGGCATGACGAGCAGTCCCTGCCCACCCTGCTCGGCACCTGGCAGCCACCAGTCTTTCTGTGCCTATGGATTCATGCATTCCAGATATTCCCTATAAATGGAATCCTACAATGTGAGTTCAGACAACAGACCATCCGTGTTTGGCCTCCTTCCCTTGGCCTAGTGTTTTTTTCAGGCTCATCCATGTCAGGCATCAGTACATCATTCCTTTTAAGGCTGAAGAATGTTCCTCAGTTGCTTATCCAGTCATCTGTTGATGAACATTTGGGTTGTTTGTACATTTGTCTGGGAGCAACGCTGCTGTGAACATCCGTGTGTAAGCGGTTGGTCAGTACATTTGTGGTTCTTTCTGGTGGAACTGCTGGGCCCACGGTAACTCCATGTGTCACTGAGGACCGGCCCGCTTTGCTCGGGGGCCACACTGTGTTACGGTCCCACCAGCAATGTACCGGGGTTCTCATTTCTCCAGCCCTTGCCCTGAAGACGTTGAAAGTTGAATTGATCGCTGACAGGTTGAGGAAGTGGCCTCTCTGAAACGTTTTCCTCTTTCACATTTTGAACTTTCTCTTTCACTCACACAGAGAGCTGAGCCTGACGGCGAGTGGGAGGAACGATACTCACAAGTGATGCAAGAGAAATTCCAGCAGCCAGCAGACATCATGCGTCCCTCCACGGCTGCGAGCTGAGCGTCACGTTGCCCCAGCCGCTTCCAGGCGGAGGAGCCTGGCACTCACCGGTGGACAATGGCCGACTGCGAGTTCGAGTACACTCACATGCTGGCCCAGGACTACCTGAAGTTCGTCCTGCAGATGCCACAGCCTGGCCCTGGCCTGGGCAGAACGTCCAGACTGTTACAGGATGTCGCGTTCTCAGTCCAGAACCAAGTCGAGAGGCATCTGCAGCCATGCTTGGACCATTTTGATGTTGTGTCTGTAGCCAGTGCCAGAACAATATTCAATCAAGTCATGGAGAGGGAGTTTGAAGACGGTGTCATTAACTGGGGACGGATTGTGACCATTTTTGCATTTGAAGGTATTCTCATGAAGAAACTTCTCCAGGAGCGAATTAGCCCAGATGTGGATGCTTACAAGGAGATCTCCTACTTTGTGGCTGAATTCATAATGAAAAACACCGGAGAATGGATAAGGCAGAATGGAGGCTGGGTATGTGTCATGGAAATACTCATTATCCTTTACTTTGAAATAGAAATGGATAGTGTCCTTGCTAATTAAAAGGTCTGTGAGTCTTAGACCTGTATAGGTGAAAAACACTTGTGGTTCCAGAGTTTATTCCTAACTGAATTGCAGGGAGCGAGGTCTGGGGACCAGGAAGGCCCCTCTCTGATGCACCTTCAGAATGGACAAGGTGGGGGCTGCTGGGACGTAGCTCTGGCTGGAGCTGTCCTGACGGTGTCGAATCAGTGCAGGAAGAGGTGGTGAAGCTGCTACACTGAGGTTATTTATTATGTTGCCAAAGACGGGTAAATTTTTGTGACTTCATTGTTCCAAATGGATTTTTTTTTTCTGTTTTCTACTACAACAGATTCTGGCTGTTAAGGCTTGTTGATAAAAAATAATATACTGAACCACCAGCAAGTAACTTTATTCAAGACTTTCCAAACAAAAATTCACTTAATTTTCAATGTCTCAAAAACAAGGACCATGGGGGTAGGGTATTTATTAGAACTCATGCGGACAAGGGGACTTTCACAGCTAAATGGACAGGCCTTCCCTTATGCCCCAAACACTTAACTTGCTTTTTGAAAGCACTTCTGTCTCCGTGGACCCTCTCCAACTCCCAGTCCTGGCCCTCCCTGCTGCCCAGAGGTAACCATGTTAATTATGTTGCATGCAAAACGTGCCTAGTGAATATCCATAGAAATTACACATAGTACGTCTTTTAAAAAATGTTTTATGTGTACAAATAGTATGTGGTACTCATGCTGCTTTTTTCCACCAACGGGTGTTTGAAATAGAACTTTAAAAAGTGCTACATACAAGCTGTTGTAAAAGCACTGTTGACTGTCTGGGCTTTTCTGGCAGGTGGGTATTTTAGGTTATTTCCAGGGCTTGCCATCACGAGCAGTACTTCCTCGTGAATGTGGTGCTGGGACCCAGGGTAGGTGTTGGGTACAGCCCGGCTGGGCACTGTGTGCACAGTTTTGATTTACCCCATCGGTGTCCCCAGGTGGCTTTCCCCGGATTCACTCCCCTCGGCCGCTTGTCAGACGCCCGACGTGGCCCCAGCCCCGCAGACTGACAGTGGCAGTAGCAATCCGTCCCCACGTCCCCACTCTGTTGGGTTAAAAGAATTCCTAATGTACCTTGTTTTAATTCTTGTTTCTCTGCTTGCATCTTTTCATATGTTTATTAGCCACCTATAAATCTTATTCAGGGAATCGCCTATGTACATTCTTTGCCCATTTTCACATTATTTTTTTTTTGTCACTGATTCGTAGGAATTCTTTGAATGTTCTGGATACTTGTTATTTTTATATATGTTGGTGATATCTTCTAATTCGTTAACTATCTTTCAGAACTATAGATGTCTATGGTCCTTACAAATGGGGTAAAGTCTGATGCGATCATGTTCATCTTTTGTCTGGTGATGTTGTATTCTGTTCAAGACCTTGCTGTGTAATGACAGGGTTTTCTACAGCCACTCCCCTTTCTCTGTCACCTTCTCTTCCTGGAACTCTTTCTAACTCAGCCTGACTTGGGCTGCGTGAAGCCTCTGTCTGGCCCTAGTCTCTTCTGCCTGGCTGCACCGGAAAGCTGTAATAGGACTGATGGGAGTTTTGGCTGTGCTGGGTGGGTTTCAAGTGAAGCCAAAAGTTCTCGAGCGCAGAGGCCCACTTGGGAGCCTGCAGAGAAATAGTTTGCAGTCTCTTTATGGGCATCCCACTGCCCTGCGTATTATTCGGAACACACAGACAGTGATAAATGTTACTTAGAAATTTAACTTCTTAACAATAAATTCTGTGAGCTCCTGGAACTCGTAATCACAGGGGCGTGGAGTTGTCTGAGAATTTCTAGAAGTGCACCCCCCTTTTGGGGGTGGCACAGGTGTAATTGTGGATATGGCAGGATGAGCCTATCTTATTAAGGTAGGCTCTCACCCCAGCCAGTGCAGTCACTGTCTGTCGACATAGAAGCATGTTATAGTCACTGACCGCATTTTCCACGCTGTGCTCCCATCCCTGAGACTGATTGTTGTATGATGAGATTTTGTGCCTCTTTATACCCCAAACACCTCAATCCCCGCTGTGGAACCACCCATCACCTCCCAGTGTCACCTGCCAGGGCAGAGTCTACTGCTACCTGTTTACCTGTCCTCATAAAGTGAAACCACCCAGTACCCGTCGCCCCTGCCCAGCCCACTTCACTCAGCACAGCACCCTCCGGGTCCGTCCATGTTACCACAAATGGCAGAGTCTCTTTTTTATCGCTGAATAATATTCTATCATGTCTGTGTCCACATCTTCCTTTTCCATCCATCTACTGATGGACACTTAGGTTGCTTCTAAGGATAAACCTGTGTCGGGTGGAGATTCAACTATGCACACCCACCCCCACCCCACAGCCTCACAAAGTCCCGATGTAGGTTGTGAGCTCTTGACTTTTACACCCGAACCTCTCAGGTCTTGGACATGGCAGAGACACTCGTGAGGCTGTCACTCCCCGGCTCCTGCGGGACACTGATTCTGCTGATGGAAGCAGTGTGCTGCGTCAGGTCGCGCCAGCCCGGCAGGCCGGTGCCCCTCCCAGGGAGGCGGGCAGCTCTGTCCAGAGAACGAGCCTGCTTTCAGTGACTCACGCCAGGGCGAGTGACGCAGCCCCGGGCAGTCGCAGGAGGTGGGGCGCTAGCGGGGCACCTGGTGACGTCGCCACCACACCGGAGAAGCACCAGCCTCTCCCTTCCTACCCGCCTGAGAAAACTCAGACGCAGCGCGCGCCCTCAAGTCCGCCATCTGTTGTCCCGTCCACGCCGCCCGTACGTGCTTGTCATTGGCCCCCAACTAACACACATCTGTAGGGAAAGATGAGAAGCGCATCTGGCCTCCAGCCGGACAACACCTCGGGCTGAGTTCGGTTCCAGTATGGCTGATACTTGGTGGGAGCTTGTCTCAAGGACGTGGGACGTGGGGGCAGCCTGAGCTCCGGCCCGGAACGAGGTGGACCTGGGCATTCCCGGGCGTGAGTGTTCACCACGCGGTCACCTCACTGCTGCTCTGCGATGGGGAGGACATTGCTGCCTGTCTCCTGGGACGGGCGTGAGGCCTAGATCTGTCACTGTTGCTTGTCAATCACCCGGAACAGCTTCTGCAGACAAGGATCGGGATGAGGGCAGGCTTAGCGTCGCTGTGGTGCCAGTTTGCCTGACCTCCCGACTGGCACCCGTCCCCACGGGCTGCATCAGCTACAGGGAGGGGCCAGTCAGCGCCTGAAAGAGGTGGCCTCCCGGAGGAAGGTGAGGCGGGTGGTCAGGGAGGGGTTATGGCCTCAGCACACACACTCTCCTTTCCATCAGCTTCAGTGACTCTCCCTCCCTTGGGTGCAGCTTCCCCTCTTTCCCTCCCTCCCCACCTCACCCTGTCCCGTCCTGGTCCTGTCCCCTCTGCCAGGTTGAAGGCTGAAAATGGTGGGATCCGAGAGGAGAGAGAGCTCGTGCTACTTTTTCAGCCGCTTTCATCCTTGTGGGTGAAGGTGGTCCTTCAAAACCCCCAAATGTGCCCAGGGTGCGCTCCCGCCTCCCGCCTTGGGTGGCCTGTGTTTCTGCACGGGTGGCTCTCCTCCCCTCCCCACTGCCCACCTCGCTCTCTCGTCTGCCCATGGGGTGGATGGGGGCGCAGGGGTTGGGGGAGAGGACCCTGAGCCCCAGCTCCGCAGGAGGCGTGCAGCCCCCTCACAGCCCCCTTGCAGCCCCAGCGCACACGCCGTGCTGCACAGGGTCTCCCGCACAGAAGATGCCCAGCAGGTATTTGTGGATGGAGCAACTTAACGACAAACATCGCAACAGGTTTGGGTCCTGGTTTCCTATTCACTGGACATGGGATCTTGGGAAAGTCACTCCAGTGGCCTGAGACTCAGATTCCTTACGCCATAAACACGATGTAATTAATGTGAATTTCACACATAATATATAAGGAAGACAGTAATACCCACCGTAGAAGGGAAGCTAATGGACTAAGGGACATTTCTGTAGAAGCGCTTTGTGAACTGCCCGATATAACACAACGCTGGAGGTTATGTGGGAAATTCCAAGACATTTATCTACATAATTTGTTCAACCGTCTACTGCCAACAGGAAGCCCCTTTGAGAGACGCGCAGTCAGAGCCCGTGCTTTCCAAGAGCCGGCATCCCGAAGTGTGAGCCCCAGGAGGCAGGCTGTGTGGTTTTGTGTCCGTCTGTGATGGTCGGGCCCACTTGAGGCCGGTGGAAGGACGGGGAGACATGCAGGCGACTGACAAGTGTGCTGTTTCACAGAGGCACTCCCGCCTGCGTAGGGATCTAGTGGTGGGGTGACATGCTCCCAGCATGCTTACATGTCTCTTGATTAAGTCGATTTGGGGGCCAAATGCTTCTCATATTTCTTTGGAACTGGAACCTGACATTTTAAAAATGATTTAATGGAAATAAGGTGGGACATATTAATTCGAGCCTCCCTAAAGGTCCCTCGGGAACCGTGCCTGGGCCATCTGTCTGACCTCAGGCATTGCCCTTCCTTCACCCACTCCCCCATCCGTCGTGACCCACTGACTACACCTAGAAACGATATGCAGCCAGTGTTTCCAGGCCGCATCCTCTCACTTGGGCACAAGCTTTCCACCCGCATCCCTGCCATGGCCTCTTCAGGGCAGCCAGACCCATCTGTTAACTCGAGTTAGATTAGGTCCTGGCTGAGTCAGAACCCTCCCAACACCCCCATCCCCAGAACAAAAGTGCACAGCCCTGACCCACACACCCTCATGCACATCTCCCTGTCCGGGTCCCAGAGGACTCAAGGATCTGGCCCCTAACCACCTCTCTGATCTCCTCCGCTATGGACTCCCATGCCCACCTAGCTCCGGCCTTCCTGGGTAAGCTCAGCACACTCACCGCAGGGCCTTTGCACTTGCTGCCATCTCTGCCTGAATGATCTCTCCCCGCAAGTCTGCGTGGCCGCCTGGTTCCTTCACTCAGCTCTCTACTCCCCCATACTCACCCCGCCTGAGGAGGCACCGCCTCTCTGCACCTGCACCCTGCTTTATTCCCTCACGACCACTCTCTCGGCTGGGCATCCCATTGCAGGTTTATTTGCTTATCTGTTTTTGTCTCTGTGAGAGAACTTAAGCTTAGTAAAGGCAGGGATCCTGTAGGTTTGTTTCACCAGTGTGTTTCTGGTGCTTAAAACACTACCTGTTTTAGCAAATGGTTGATGCTCAGTAAATATTTCTCAAATAAATAAAGGAATGAATAATCAGAAGTGGGAATAGCACTGTGGCATTTTTCTATAATTTAAAACAATTCTGAGGGTCTGAATCTTCTTTGAATTGTTGATACAGGGTACTATTCCATGCTTTAGGCTTTCTTGAGCCAAGGTAGCTGAATTTAATAAACTATTCCCAGAAATAACCAGACACGGGCATTCCCTATTCACTCTGTATTATTGGCAGGATATCGAATCCCTATTCAGATATTTATTTTTACATAATCTTTAAAAAAAATATAATGGTTTCGATATAAAAATAGTGCACTAGTAATACTTTTGAAAGATGAAAAGTCACTTCCACCACTCTAACATCTACCTGCATCAACTACATGCAATTATAATACCGTGTACCTGGCGTTTTCCATGTGACATTGTAAATACCATATGTTCTGCATTGACCTGATTGTCCCACCAATTCATGCATCATGATTTACTTAACCAAATCCCAGTTTTTAGACATTGGGGTTGTGAATCATTCTCCCTTCTTAGAAATAATGCTTCAATACGGAACGTAGGTCTGTTCCCCCTATTCCGTATTTAAGAAGACCACCCTGTGATCAGCTGAACAGCAGGACAGCTGGTTTACAGATGACGCTGCTCACACTTATCAGAATACGTACTGCTTTACAAAGAATTGTATCAGGGAAGTGTCACAACTTTACCCGCCTTGGGCAATACCATTAAAAATAATTTTGAGGGTTTCATAGACTTACAATAACAAGGTCAATGTAATAGGTCTAAAAAACAGTCAGATTGTTAACGTGTGACTCTGCTGACCTTCCCATACACGGTTCATGATTTTTGCCCCTCATCCAACAGGCTTTGCCTTTTTAACTATTAAGAGTAGATGATTATTCTCCTCTCTTACACTTGAATGAACGCTTTTGTGGTAAATGTGAATATTTTCTTTGTTCGTTGTTTTTTTCTTTCTTTCTTTCTTTTGTTAAAATACACATGATAAAATTTTACCATCTTAACAATCTTTAAGCAGACAGTCAGCACTCCAGATACATTCACGCTGTTGTGCAGCCATCACCACCATCTCCAGAACTCTTTCCGTTGTGTAAATCTGCAGTTTACACCCATTAACACCAACTCCCCACTCTGCCAGCCCCTGGCAGCTGCCTCTACCTTCTGTCTCTATAATTTTGACGACTCTACGTACCTCATGTAGTGAAATCACGCAATGTTTGTCTTTTTGGACCGGCTTGCTTCTCTCAGCATAATGTCCTCAAGACCATCCAGGTTGTAGCATACCACAGAGTTTCTTTCCTTTTTTAAGGCTGAATAATATTCCATTGTCTGCATAGACCACTTTCTGGTAATCCATTCATTAGATGGATACTTGGATTGATTGCGTGTTTTAACTATTGTGAATTCTGTCATTCCTTCATTTTAGTTTTTTATCGTTTCTAAAAAGATTTAATCTTCATATAGCAGAATTTGTCAGCTTTCCCTTTATCCGCTTTCACTGGCTTCGAAGCTGAATGTATGTAAGATGACACGCGAGCTGTCCAGTGATTGTCGCGATAGTAAATCATGTCCGAGCGCCTCGTCACTGGGGTCATGAAAGCCCCAGGCAGGGGAGCCCCGCAGTGAGCGTGTGTGAGCGCAGGGGAGGGAGGGGAGGAGAGGGGGCGGGGGAGGAGCAATTTGTTCCCGCTGTGGTCATGCCAGGACAGGCAGGCTGCCCTGGCCTGCCTCTGCGCTGCCAGGGGCGGCAGCCGGCTCTCCTGGGCGGCCTCTCAAAGGGAATCTGTGCTGCTGATGCTGAGGTGAGTGTGTGCGCGGCCCTGCGGAGCCCAGTCTGACCGCCAAGGGACACGCTGGGTTTACTCTTTGGGGTCAGTCACGCTGGGCTATGAACGGCTCCGTGACCCAGAATCTGGAACTCGCTAGAGGCAGAGCAAATGTTTACTAGATTTTAACAGCTTTCTAAAGCATTCGGTGCTTTTGCAAATTCATGGAGTGAAAACAACAGCGTTTGCCTTCAGATACGGTCAACGGACAGGTCGGGCACCATTAGGTGACTTACGCCTTTCTGGGCTTTCCTCAGCTTGAAGAGGAGAGAGGCCATCAGGCTGGGCGACCTCAGGGGCACTGTTGAGCAGGGATGCTCTATGATCATAGATCACTGAGCACACTGTCCAGTTCATACTGTTTTTCAAAGACTGTGGTCAAAAAGAATGAATTGTAATAGAAATAATTAACAATGTTTTCATAGGCTCAGAGGCACTGATTTACTCTGATGATCTCAGCACAGTACGGTTTACAATGTATGTTTCAGTGCCAGACAACTGACAGAGAAAGAGGAAAAATGGGACTTTCTGTCCTCTGGGTCTGTGCTGGATGGCACGGTGGCCACTAGCCACCTGTCCTGCTGAACAGCTAAAATGTGGCTCGTCTGAATTAAGATGCTCTGCAAGGACACAATACACACTGGATTGTAAAGATTTGGTGCCAAAGTGTAAATATCTCATTAACAACTTTTTATAGATTTCATACTGAAATCGTAATGTTTAGATAAATTATATATACTTTAAAAATTAATTCTACTTATTTCTTTTCACTTTTAAAAATGTGGCTGCTAAAAAATTAAAATTACATGTGTAGCCGCACCACATTCCTGAGGGACATGTGCTCTCGGGGGGTCTGGAGTGGGGGAACAGAATGAACTCCGTGAACGCAGAGACTCATCTGCGGCACTACTGAAAGTTTCTTTGCTTTTATTCCAGCAGAATTGGTCTCCACTGATTATTAAAATGTTAAATTTATTCTCTCACAGGAAAATGGCTTTGTAAAGAAGTTTGAACCCAAATCCAGATGGCTGACTTTTCTGGAAATTGCAGGAAAGATCTGTGAAATATTCTCTCTCCTGAAGCAATACTATTGACTGAGGACACTGGATATTGCGAAACCCCCTAATAGTCTCCACTCTTGCACAAAGTGTCACCAGCACTTAGTTCTACTTGTAAACAAACAACTTTGATGATGCAACTTGACGGTCTGGACTTCTGGACATTTTGTCCCCATTTTAATGAATAAATTGTATTTGCCTCTGTATGCAGTTGAGTCCTGCCTGGGATCCCAGCGAAAGGGCGAAGCTCAGTCTTGGGGCAGGTGTTGAAATGAAAAGGGTTTTGACCAGGAAGGGGGGGGCGGCGTCTTCTGCCCCTAAGGACTTTTTAAGGCTGTGCCCGTTACCCCAGGGTCATCTAGAGGGCACAGTGCATGAGGTCTGCTCCGCTTCCCTCTGGGCCTCTTGCTTTCTGGATGTTTCTTGCGCCCCTGGGCATCTAGGGTTGCCCCTGATGCCCTGCCCTGAACGCTTCACTCCTTGGCCTCACCTTTAGGATTGATGGATGCCAACTGATGTGCCAGATGCTCTGGGATGGTTTGAACAAAGACAATGAGGTAGATGATCCAGTGTCAAGCTTCCTTTAAGTTTGTTACTTTCCATTAAAAAAATGCCACACGTTTTGTCGGACCCTGTGCTCGTTTTCAGGTCAGCACATTAGCTGGCAGTCTGGGAGCACCACGCCTTGTTCTGGACCTTCCCGCCTCCTTGTCCTCCCACGGCACCACCTGTGCCGTCTTGGGCCTGGCACTGACCTGTTTGGGAAGCTGCCGCAAAGCCTGCTGGGGAACCCAGAGGCCGCCTGCTGGTCACGGGGCGCTGTCCCGGCACTCCAGGTAATTCCTGCGCCCCCTCCTCTGGGGCCGGACTGTGGAGACTAGGAACTGGGGCGAGTCGGTGGGGAAATGCCTTTGACAGAGCAGCTTTTGCTCATCTATCAGACCCCACCTGGGGGGCCGCTTCTGTGCCAGCTGGGGCCTGTCTCACCTCCTTCAGCCAAGCGCCGCCCCTGCCCCTGCTCACGTGCATCAGGTTTTGATTCATTCTTGCTACGTGGTGAGTCAGTGTCTGTTTCTGGTTTGTGACCTGGTCTTTCAAACTGCAGCTCATGGTATATTTTATTACTTTACTTAAAAAAAAAGTCTTTATGAACCTCAACTCCTACTTCATACACAAAAATGAACGTGAAATAGATCATAGACCTGAATGTAAGTTAAAACGATAAAACTCCCAAAAGAAAACGGGAGAAAAACTTCACAGCCTTGGAGTAGGCAGAGATTTCCTTGCTACACAGCTAAAAAACCTGAATCAGAAAAGAAAAACTGATAATTTACAACTCACCAACATTTTTAAAGTCTACTATTAAAGACACTGTTAAGAATTCAGAGGGTATGTGAATTATGTCTCCATAAAGCAGTTAAAAAAAAACCTCAAAAGAATACACTCAATGATTCTGTAACATCTTTCTATGTTGATAGATAATAAAATAACTGCACTAGAGGCGGTGAGGATCTAATAACATAGGTGACCGTTGAACCCCTGTGTTGTGTATTTGAAACCAATATGAGACTGTATATCAATGTACTTCAAAAAAACCCAAAAACCTCAAACGAGCAAGCCACAGAGGAGATACTGTATGTCGCACTAATATCTGACAAAGGACTTGTGCCTGGAATATATTATCTTAAAATTTAATAACTATACGACCATCAGCCTAATTTAAAACCGGGAAAGAGATTTGAATGTACATTTCACAGAAGCAGATGTTCAAAAGACACGGGAAAGATGCTGGACACCACAAGTCATTCAGAAAATGCAAAATCAGCCACAAGCCGACCACCGCACGCCTGCTGGAATGGCTACAGTGAGAGACGGGCAGCATCAAGCCCCGGGGCAGCTGGTGAGCACCTGGGGCTCCCACACCCGCCTGGTGGTAATGCAAAACGGTACCGCCACTTTGGAAAACAGCTTGGCAATGTCTAATAAAATCAAGCTCACCCTTACCACAGGGCCATCAATTCCACTAAGAGGTGTTTACGCAGAATGAAATAAAAACATACGTATCCATAGCAGCTTTACTCATAATCACCGTAACGCCTGGAACCCGCCTGTCGGTGGGTTGTTCGGCTGTAGGTGAGTGGGGCGCCAGCCGCAGCCCGGCCCTCGGAGGCAGCACTCCTCAGCAATAAGCAAGAACCAAGCGCGGATAACGGGCAACGGGATGGACAAATCTGAAGGCGCGGAGGGAAGGAAGCTGGTCGCAAAGCGCACAGGGCATCTTCCATCATGCACAGGAAAGCAGGGGGCTCCCGGCGGCAGGAGAGGGGTGGTGGCCCAGCTGGGGTGGGCGGCGGTGTTTAGGGCGATGAGAATGCTCTGTCTTGATCGTGGAGGCAAACATTTGCCAAATTTCATAGAGATGTTCACTTAAAACAGGTGTATTTTACTGTAGATAAATATCTCAACGTAGCTGATTTTTATAAAAGCTTGTTTTTGTGAAAAAATGATAGCCCTCATTATAAACAATGTCAACAGTAGAAAACTACAAAAGGAATAAAGACCCTTCACCCAAATGCTAATTCCCACTACTGCCGCCCATATAAAATACGGAAGCATGATTATTTCCTTCCCCTTGTCGTTTGGAAGGGATCTGGGCTGCGTGTAAGGCCTGCTGGCAATCCACCAGGCCCTCGCTCCGGTCCGTGACCTCCGTGGTGGTCTGTCCTGTAGCTTCATTGGCCTGTTTCCAGGACCTTCCGCCGCAGACCTTTACACGTGCTGCTCCCTCTGCTTAGACACCTCTCCACCCCTCACCTGGCTAAGGCCTACTTGCCCTTCAGATTTCAGCTCAAAGGTCAATTCTTTAGGAAAGCCTTCCCTGGCGAGGTTAAAATAGTCTCTCAAAACATCATTATCTCAAAGTTTCACATTTGTGTGATTTTTAGGTAGCAAAAATGTAGATTTCTAGATCACTCACAGAATAACTCTATGAGGGCAGGAACCACGGCTGTTTGCACTCAGCTGAGCCTAGTTCAGAGCCAGGTAAAAGCTCAAAAAGTATGTTTAAAAAATAAATGAATGGACACAAATTAGTCTTGCGAAAGGCAGCCCACGAGGCCACGGTGAGGGCGAACCTCAGGCTCCCAGGAACAGCGTGAGGAGAGCCATGGCTGTGGCCTGGCCATTCTCCACGTGCTGGGACCTCTAGACGCCCCTTTAATCTTCATGCAGGCCCTGGAGTAGCCATCACATCACTCTACTTGTTGTAAAAACAGGCTCCGAGCAGGAAGAACTTTGCCCAGGTCACAGGGGGTTGGGTGGTGGGTCAGGCTGGACCCTAAAGCCCATGCTGGCCCTCAGAGCCCTGGCCTCCCTGCTCGGTCCGTCCTGGTCCCATGGGGCCACTAGGCCCCCTACTTCTCCCCACTGGCAGGTTGAGCTGTGCGTGAAGGCCGGCCAGGTGGACTGCTTTCCCCACTGGCGGTGTGGTCCTCAGAAGGGGACCCCATTCAGCAGCAGACACCCTAGCGAGGTGGCATCTCTTTATGGTTTTGATTCGCACTTCTCTAATGATGAATGATGTTGAAATCTTTTCATGTGCTTTTCATGAAATCTTTCCTCTGCGGTGTACACGGTATGTTTGCCCATTTTTAAATTGGATTATCTTTTATTGCTGAGTTGTAAGAGTTCTTTACATATTCTGGGCCTAAGTCCCTCATCAGGTATGATTTGAAAATATTCCTGCTCCACAGGTTGTCTTGTCATTTTATTGATGGTGTTCTTTGATGCACAAATGTCTTTAATTTTGACATAGTCCAATTTATCTTTTGTTGCTTTTATTTTTGGAGTTATAACTAAGAAATCATAGCCTAAGGAGATGGAGATTTATGCTTATGTTTTCTCCAAAGAGTTTTGTTCTAGTTCTTATATTTAGGCATTTCATCTATGTTGAATTAAAACTTTGAGTCTGGTGTCAGGTAAGGATCCAACTTCCTTCTTTTCAGGTGGACATTCAGCTGTCCGAGCACCAACTGTTGGAAAAAACTATTTTTCCCTACAGAATTATCTTGGCACTCATCAGAAAAATGAGCCTTAACTGTAAAGGTTTGTTTCTGTAATTTCAGTTCTTTGTGATTTTTCTACCTGCCTATCTGTCCTTAAGCCATTACCACACTGTCTTCATTACTTAGCTTTGTAGTTATTTTTGAAGTGGGGAAGTGTGTTTTCCAACTTTGTTCTTTTTCAAAATATAGTTATTCTGGGTTCCTTGCACATCTATATGAATTTTAGGATTAGCTTAATATTAGATTTCTGCAAAAAGGCCAAATTTGATAGGAATTGCATTACTGTATGGATCAATGTGGGGAGTACTGCTATCTTAACAAATTAAGTCTTCCAGTACTTAAACATAGGATGTCCTTTTACTTTTATAGGTCTTTTTTCAGCCATGTCATGTAGTTTTCAGAAGTTTAACACTTCCTTTGTTAAAATTATTCCTAAGAATTTTATTTTCTGATGCTCTTGTAAATGGATGTTTTCAACTTGATTACTCATTACTAGTACATAAAAATATACTTCAGAGTTCTCTAGAGAAACAGCCAATAGGAATACCTATATATATACACACACCTTACATCTTATTTTATATACCTTATATGTACCTTATTATGAAGATTATTATGCTATATAATCTGTTAAAGTTATCTCCTTTTTTCACATGCACACACACATTTATAAATCAAGAGGACCAACAGGAGATATCCATGAACAGATTTAATGTGAAGAATTGGCTTACACGATGATGGAGGTTCACAAGCACAAAATCTGCAGAGCCACCGTGCGGTTTGAGTCCAAAGGCCATAACCTGAAGTAGAGCCAACCAGGAAGAGCCAGAAATATGCCCCAGTTTGAAGGATGTCAGGCAGGAAGAGTTGTATTTGTGTATTTATTTACCTTGTGTCCTGCAACTCTGCTGAACTTTATAGTTCTAACAGATTTTTATTGGTTCCTTAGGATTTCCTATATATAAGATCATGTCATCTGTGAAGTTTTTTTTCCTAGTTTGAATGCCTGTTTATTTTTGCCTAATTTCCCTATGCCTCAACTTTTAGAAAGCTCTTTATTCACAGAAATTAGCACCTTGCGGCATATGTTGCAATTATCTTCTATTTTTGTGTATAGTTTTTTAGGCCATGCAAAGCTTAAAAACTTTCATCTAGTCAAATTTATCAATCCTTTATTACCTCTGGATTTTGAATCATAGTGATAAAGTTAAAGATGAATTGCCCTCTTTTCCTTCTAGTACAGTGCCCCCCCCCAACCATGTTTCCTTACAATTTTTCAACTTTATGATGGTGTGAAATCAATACACATTCAGTAGAAACCATTCTTTGAATTTTGATCTTTTCCCAGGTTGCTGATGGAGAGTATGATCCTCTCTAGTGATGCCGGGCAGCCGCAGGGAGGTGTGGCTCTGGTTAACCCCGGGATCAGAAGGGCAGACGGCTGACACATCCATTTGCACTCCTGCACCCATTCTGTTTTTCCCTTTCAGTACAGTAGTTGGTAAGTTACATGAGACATCCAACACTTAATTATGAAATAGGCTTTGTATTACATGATTTTTCCAACTGTAGGCTAATGGTCTGAACATGTTTAAGACAAGTTGGGCAAAGCTATGATGTTGGGCAGGCTAGGGGTATTAAATGCATACTTGACTTACATTTTCAACTTAAGATGGGTTTCTTGAGCTGTAACCTCATGTAAGTGGGGGAGTATCTGCCCTCGGCCGTCTCAGCTTTGACACTAGAGCCTCAATCCATTTGGAGATTTTTCTTTTGTATGGTGTTAGGTTTGGACATTATCTTTGAAAAAATGGCTATCCAGTTTTCCCAGCACCAGTTATTAAAAAGTCATTGCCGGTCCCAGTGACCTAAGATGCCGCCTTTATCATACGCTACTTGTCCATGTGGCTCTCGGTCTATTTCTGTGATTTCTGCTCTAGCCGCTGCTCTGCCGTGTATTCCCAGGGCAACAGCACCCGGTTGTGAGCACAGCAACCTCAAAGCATGTTGCCGTGTTCAGAAGGGGTAGTTCCCCCCCAATCTCTACCCCTGCTCGATCGTTTTCTGCGTTTTCCTAGCTATTTTTGAATGCTTGTTTTCCCAAGCTTTAGCGAAGTTAATTTATTAACATAAACCACTGAATTTTCACATCAACTTGCTAAGTGTTCCCTAAACTTCCTATTACCGTAACATTTAATTTCTTTATTGATTAATGAGCCCGTTCACCTTTTCATCGGGTCACTGAATGGGCACATCTGACCTGCGAGGCCGCCTCCCTCCTGGAGTCACCACCGTCTTTCCTCCCCATCCGGGCCCGCCCCTCAAAGAGTAAGAAACCTGGCCCCTCGGCTCCTCCCCACCCGCTCCGGGGACAAAGAGCTTTCGCTGACGGCGCCGGCTCCAGGCTGGCACAGCGACCAGGCTGCGGCACCTCGAGCCGAAACCAGCAGCGCGACTCGCTGCGCTGGATTCCCGCGACGAAGCGCGGAGACGGGGAGAGGAAGGGGTTTGGCCAAAGGGAACACAATCCACTTCCTCCGGCCGGTAGGGCCGCCTCCGCCCACCCGGCCCGCACGTCCGCTGCGCGCGGACCGAGGGGGCGGGTCCGCAGACCCCGCCCGCAAGCCCCGCCCCGCCCCGGGGCCCCCGCCTTGGCACGCAGCCCCACCCCCGCGGACCCTGCACCTGGCGCAGAGCTCCGTGCCTGCCCCGTGGGCCCACACCCCGCCTGGTCCCGAGGACGCTGCACCTGGCGCACAGCCCCGCGCCTGCCCCGTGGGCCCACACCCTCCCTCATCCTGAGGACCGTGCACCTGGCGCAGAGTCCCGCGCCTGCCCCGTGGGCCCACACCCTCCCTCATCCCGAGGACCGTGCACCTGGCGCACGGCCCCGCGCCTGCCCCGTGGACCCACACCCTCCCTCATCCCGAGGACCGTGCACCTGGCGCAGAGTCCCGCGCCTGCCCCGTGGGCCCACACCCCGCCTGGTCCCGAGGACGCTGCACCTGGCGCAGAGCCCCGCGCCTGCCCCGTGGGCCCACACCCCGCCTGGTCCCGAGGACGCTGCACCTGGCGCACGGCCCCGCGCCTACCCCGTAGGCCCACACCCCGCCTGGTCCCGAGGACGCTGTACCTGGCGCACGGCCCCGCGCCTGCCCCGTGGGCCCACACCCTCCCTCATCCCGAGGACCCTGCACCTGGCGCAGAGCCACGCGCCTGCCCCGTGGGCCCACACCCCGCCTGGTCCCGAGGACGCTGCACCTGGCGCACGGCCCCGCGCTGCCCCGTGGACCCACACCCTCCCTCATCCCGAGGACCCTGCACCTGGCGCAGAGCCCCGCGCCTGCCCCGTGGGCCCACACCCCGCCTGGTCCCGAGGACGCTGCACCTGGTGCACGCCCCCGCGCCTGCCCCGTGGGCCCACACCCCGCCTGGTCCCGAGGACGCTGCACCTGGCGCACGGCCCCGCGCCTGCCCCGTGGGCCCACACCCCGCCTGGTCCCGAGGACGCTGCACCTGGCGCACGGCCCCGCGCTGCCCCGTGGACCCACACCCTCCCTCATCCCGAGGACCCTGCACCTGGCGCACGCCCCCGCGCCTGCCCCGTGGGCCCACACCGCCTGGTCCCGAAAACGCTGCACCTGGCGCACGGCCCCGCGCTGCCCCGTGGGCCCACACCCTCCCTCGTCCCGAGGACCCTGCACCTGGCGCACGCCCCCGCGCCTGCCCCGTGGGCCCACACCCCGCCTGGTCCCGAGAACCGTGCACCTGGCGCACGGCCCCGCGCCTGCCCCGTGGACCCACACCCTCCCTCATCCCGAGGACCCTGCACCTGGCGCACGGTCCCGCGCCTGCCCCGTGGGCCCACTCCTCGCCTGGTCCCGAGGACGCTGCACCTGGCGCACGGCCCCGCGCCTGCCCCGAGGATCCACACCCTCCCCCGTCCCGAGGACCGCAGCCCCGCCCTCGAGGACCCCGCCCCGGCACGTAGGCCCGCCCCGGGGAACGCAGTCCCGCCCCCTCTCCCCCGCCACCGAGTGCACAATCCCTGGTACGCGGCCCCGCGCCCGCCCGTAGCCCCACACGCTGCCTCGTCCCGAGGACCAACCCCGCTCCTGGCACGCAGCCCCGCCCCCAAGGACCACGCCCCGGCGCGCAGCCCCGCCGCCGCGAGGACACCGCCCATGGCACGCGGCCCCGCACTCGCCCGTATCTCCACACGCTGCCCCGCCCCGCGACCCCGCCCCTGGCACGCAGTTCCGTGCGTGGCCCCGCCCTCTGTCACGCCCCGAGGACCCTGCCCCCAGCCCGACCCGTGGCACGCGGCCCCACCCCCAGCCCGCGGATCCGGGGACGGAGGCGGGGCCTGAGCCCGGGGTCGTGAGGGCGGGGTTGGTCCCGTGCAATGGCGGCGGCGGCTGCGCGCGGAGCCAAGCGGAGCCTGCGGGCCGAGCTGAAGCAGCGTTTGCAGGCTATGAGCGCCGAGGAGCGGCTACGCCAGTCTCGCCTCCTGACCGAGAAGGTGCAGGACCACGGGGACCACCTCCGCAGCGGCTTGCCGCCGGCCCTTGCTGGCGGAGCTGCGCAGGCGCGGTGTCTCGGCGCGCTCGTCCCCCGACGCGCGCACGTCCTGTCGGAGTCGGGGGCGAGGCGGGGCCGCCGTGGGCTCCGAGCCGGGGGAGCGGGGCTGGCGGCGGGAGGCCCGGTGGGAGAGGCGCGCCTTCCGCGAGCGATGAGGTAGCGGACCGCGAAGGCGAGCCCAGTGCCGTCAGTAGTCACTGGGGGACGCGGTGTTTCTCTGACGGGGGTCCCGCGGGGCAGGCGCGGGCCGGCCCGGGGGCTCCAGAGACGCGGCGGTTCCGTCCGGGGTCAACACGCCCGCTGCCCCCGCCGCACTGGCGGCCCCGGAATGGCGTCCCCGAGAGCGGGGCTCAGCAGCCCTCCTGCGCCGCGGCCGGTGGCGCCTCCAGTTCCGGGGCCCCCGGGGTCGTCCTCGCGCGGTGCGGGGCTCCTGCTGGTCCCGGGGTCGCTGGCCCGGCTGCTTCGGCCCTTCGGGGGAAGGCGGTGTGGGGCCGCAGCCCGGTGCTGGCGGGACCCTCGGCGCCTCCCGTCTGCTCGCTGCAGGTGCGCAGGGACGCCTTCCTGTCGGTCCTAAAGACGTTCAGTCTTACGGACGCGGTTCCTTCATAACTTGGAAATTTATCGGAAAAGGAAGGTGTGGTGAAGACATTAGCCTCGTGCCTTGTCTTGGCTCCCTAACTGCAGAGCGCGAGGGGGTAGTGCCCTGGCTTCAGTCCCCGCCCCACCTGCCCTTCCCACGCCTGTAGCGTGACACCTGCGTTGTCAAGTTTTGCAGTATTTATAGTCTTAGTTATAATGAGTCTGTTAAGCATTTTCTGTGGCTAATCACCAAGCTCGAAATTCAAGCTTGAATAGTATTCACTGGAGAGCCAGGTCGGAGGAAACGGCCACCGAGAGGTGTGTGGGCAGGAGAGAAACGTTTCAAGTGTCTATACCAGATACATTTTTTATGCTTTACAATTGCTCAAAATCATGATGTTTTGCTTCGTTCCTATTTGGAGTATAAATCTCTAATGTAACTGTATTTTTCAAGGAGTTTCTGATGGTCTTTATTTTTCCTTTATTGGCAAAGCAAAAACATGCCTTTTTCTCATCAATGGATTCTTGCTCATTTTGTTTCTTAAAATCACTTTCTTCCCAAAGCGCCCTGCACCTTGCGGTCTGGTCGCCTGCCAGCTGGTTGCCCACCACTGCCCCTGTCCCTTCCTCTCTGCTGCTGAGTTTGGGCTATTTTTTTAGTCCAGTGTCATCCTTTTGGGGCTTATTTCTTCTTTTTTTTTTCTTAATATTCCTTCTGGGTTTTTTTTTTCATCTTGAGTGTATCTCCAAATTGTTTTTTAAAGAAAGTATCTGAGGCAAACTTTTTAATACCTTTATATGTCCGAAAATGTGTTTTCCCTCATATGTGATCCATAGTTGGAATTTGAAGTTTGGCTTTGTTTTTCCTTGTTCTCATTAGCGCCTCCGACCTCCGTTCAGTCCAGGCTGGTGTTTCTATTATATCCCTGATTATTTTTTTTTCTGTGTGCCTTTCCTCAATTCCTGTTAATCAAATGGTAAAAACGCTTCGTTGATTTCCGATGTCTCTTAGCATTTTTTTCTCATTTTCCCCATTTATTTGCCTTTTTCCTCTACTTTAAGACTTCCTCCTGAATTGTTTTAATTTTGGTAGTCTTTTTTTTTTTTGAGAGGGCATCTCTCATATTTATTGATCAAATGGTTGTTAACAGTTAAGAACAATAAAATTCTGTACAGGGGACTCAATGCACAATCATTAATCCACCCCAAGCCTAATTCTCATCAGTCTCCGATCTTAAGCACAACAAACAAGTTCTTACATAGTGAACAAATTCTTACATGGTGAACAGGGCAAGGGCAGTCAACACAGAAACTTTCGGTTTTGATCACGCATTATGAACTATAAACAATCAGGTCAAATATGAATATTCGTTTGATTTTTATACTTGATTTATATGAATCCCACATTTCTCCCTTATTATGCTAGACAAGGGCAGCAAAACATCCACGGATGCAGAAGATTTCTCTCAAAACAGGAGGTGAGGTTCTAAGCCTCACCTCTGTTGATCCCCAATTTCTCACCTGATGGCCCCCCTGCGACTGTGCCTGTCTTAGGTTGTTTCTCCCATGAGGAATCTTATAATTTTGGTAGTCTTAATTTTAATTTCCATGTATTATTTCTTAGTTCTCTGGTTGCTTCCCAAAGCAGTCTGTTGTTTTGAGGATGCAACTATCTTCTTGAATTTGTCTAATAAAACTAATTAGATTTTAAAACAAAATTCCTATTCTCTGACTTATCTCACTTCCCCACTGGATCATTCCCCCTCACTTAAAAAAAAATCCTCTTTTGTGTTTTAACTTTCTAAATTGATGAATCTCTATTGTTTGTACATACTTACGAATGACAGTGCGGTAGGGACTGGGGGTCACCTTTGCCTTTTGCAGTCGCTTTGGGATGCCATGGGAGGAATGGACTGTGCCTGACCTACAGCCGTGTTCCCTGGGTGTTGTGACCTGCTGCTATTTGGTCTGTGAATACTGTCCCATCTAGTCTCTGTCTTACGGAAATTAGGCAAATCTCTGTTCTTTGGTTCTCAGTGTTTTAATGGTTTTCTTTTTTTATGCTTCTATGCTGTCATATAAAAGATTTAAAGGAAGATAAATGTGTGTGCACAAGAGTCTCACACTGAATGTTTATTACAGTTTATGCAGCTCTTGATTTTCCTATATTCGGCTTGAAATTTAGAGAACGAGACACTTAACTTTCTCTGCAAGGACTTGGGCGCCAAAAGCCTCAGATCTGGGTGTCACGTCTCTGTTTGCTTTGCCTATTTCAGGCCCTCTAGCAGCCTTGTAACTTCGCTGAAAGATGGAGTTAACTTCCTTCCTTGGCGCTAGTTTGCTGTCCTCTTTCTACTAATTTCAGTGTGTCCCTTTTTATTAGGAATAACTTGAATTTCTGCACCTGTGTTTTTCTGCCAGTCATATTTATGTCACTTTTGCAGTATTTTTTTTTTTTCTTAGCTCAGAGAGCAGGGAAGAACAGAAAAGAAGGGGAGAAAGGGGGAGCTAAGAGCTAACTGATGAGTCTGGGAGGTTGTGAGATTGTTCACTTTCTATGGCCAGCGAAGCTCAGCCCCATTCTGCCTGATGACTGGTTAGACTGATAGGAGACGTCCACCTTCTCACAGCGTGTTTTTAGAGGGGCTTTGCCTCTCCAAGATCCACCCACTTCCCATCTTTGTGAACATTTTAACATTCCTCTCAACAGAGTTGTAGGAAATAGGATGGAGGTGGGTAGAGCTAAGAGAATTATTACATGTCTTCTGGGAGCTTACAGACTGGTTAGAATAGGGCATTTAGGGCACATGAAGCATCTAGAGATCAACTGCCAATACACAGCTAAGTGTTAAGTTGTATATTAACTCTAAACGTAGCGAGGGTTCTGTAGAAGTCAGGAAAAGTTAGGGCTTAAGTTGGCTTAAATGTGTGGAATTTAGGAGGAGAGGAGCTTGCTGATGGAGGGAAGAAGCTTGGGGGAGCCACGGCTCAGAATCAAGATAAAGCAAAGACCAGGGAACGTGCGGGGCAGTGGAAGACTAGGGGGGTGGGCAGTGGAGGCCAGGCCTGGAATTCTCAGAACAGGTGTCAGGACGCCACAGTGACTTCTCAGTGCATTCTCACACGCCCTGGAGCACGTGGGCCAGAGGGTAAAGGGATCAGAGAAGTTACTGCTGGATTCAGAACCAAAAGTTAGGCTTCAGGATGTCATGCCGTCTGACCCGCTGCGTGCGTGTGCGTGTGTGTGTGTTTTATTCTTGGATAGTTAAGTTGAAAAAGGCCAGGAGAGAAGGGAGTTGAAATTGTCCAAGTGTTGAAATTGTTAAGGAGTCACTGGATTTTAAAAGTGTAATCTTGGAAAACCTAATTGTCATCATTTCCCATTTAGGTGATTGCCCACAGTCAGTATCAAAAGTCCAGGAGGGTTTCCATCTTTCTGAGCATGCAAGATGAAGTTGAGACGGAAGAGATAATCAAGGACATTTTCCGACAAGGCAAAACCTGCTTTATACCGCGGTACCAGTTCCAGAGCAATCACATGGATATGGTGAAATTAGCATCAGCTGCAGAAATTTCTTCACTTCCCAAAACATCGTGGAACATCGCTCAGCCTGGGGAAGATGAGGTTCGGGAGGAGGCCTTGTCGACAGGTGAGTCACAGTGTTAGGAGGCTGTCAGACCTTCAGGGAGCTAGACCTCGACCCACGTGTCATGTTTGGGTCAGTGGAGGTCGCTTTTCCTGTAGGGATGAAATTGTATTTCACTCATATTCCAAGACACCCACATGCCCCAACTTGGGTGAGATGCCCGCTGCAGGCTGCGAGGCACCAGCCGTCAAAGTTCCTACGGCGATGTTGCGTCTTCAGAGACTCTTGGCCTCACCTTGTGGGTCTAATTGTATGTGTTTCCTGAATGATTTCATCATTTCCCCTGGTTTCAGGTATGCTCTGTATGTTAATAATTAATATTATTGCTAATATGCATCTGTATACCCCGTCCAGAACTGCCGCCCTGGACCTCTCTGCTGGTGGTCACGCGGGCACCTCAGCTGCGCACGCGCCCCTCAGCCCTTACTGCCAGGGTGCCCTCTCAGTGTTTGACGCCCGCAGCCACCCAGTGAGCCGTGCCAGAGCATCCTTGACTCCTGACTTTCTCTCGCACCCCTCGTGTGGTCTGTTGCCGTGCTGGTGATTTTACTGAGTGTTTATTGAATCCGTCTGCCCTGTCCAGCCCCCCTGCTGCTGCGGGAGGACCCACCGGCTTCTCTTGTCCGGCCGTCACGGCCTCCTTCCTGCCCTTCCTCCCGTGTCCTGCACGCTCTCCTCCCTCTCAGCCAGGGTTTCTGGAACACCAGTCTGGCCGCTTCTCTCCCGTCCGAAGCGTTGCACTGGCCCCACTGTCCAGGGCTCAAGTGGGTGCCTGTAGCAAGGCTCCTCCTGACCTGGCGCTGCCCGTCCTTCTGTTTCCACGTCTTCCTTCTCCCCCCTTCTTGGCCTAAGTGCCCGTCGCTCCGAGTGTCTGTTTCCCAGCCCCACCGCCTTTCTACTGCTGGACCTTCACACCTACTCTTCCCCGACCAGCAGCCACTTGGGAGATTTAATTATTGTCAGGCAGGCGGAGCCGGAAACAAAACAGGCTATGGGTCTGTTTTGTAATACAGAATCTCAGACCCACCTCGGAGGGACGTATCTTTGACCAAGACTTAAATAGTTGCAAAGAAACCGCAGAGCAGCTTTATACAGTCCTCCCCCAATTTCTGCCCCTCCAGCACAGCGCTGTACCCTGTGACCAGGTGGACGGGGATCACGTTGAGGGCCAGTGGTAGTAGGGAGGTTATCTGCCTGGCCCCTGCAAGTTCCCCTGTATTGTCCAGCCCCTTAGACCCCGAAGGAACACTCGGGCCTCTCTCCTTCGTGTCCTGCATCAGTAGACCAGGTGAATGCCAACTTCATAAAACTTTAATATCTCAAGGGGAAGGGTTACAAGTATTTTAAGGCAGTGAGACAGTAGGCGAGCGTATCTTTTGGGGCAGTCCAGGCTAACATAAAGACAGGAACTGTCGGCTCTGACATTGCTCACAGTTGACGCACGTACCTCCCCAGGCACATCCCCTCATTTGCGGTTGGGCCCAGGACACCGTCCCGCCTCCGTTTGACTTCAGGTGCACATCCCCTCTGGGGCTGGCATTGTCTCCTTAACGTCCGTGCAGATTGACACCGCGTGAGCTCCTCTGTAGCCAGCCCGTCGCCTTTGCAGAGCAGCTCTGCCTCTCCTGGAGTGCATTCCTCAGGTGGAACGTAAAGGGGTCACGTGAACCCCTGTGCCTTTGTTCCAGCAGTGGGAAGAGGGAGGCAATACCATCTTTCCTCTTGATTCAGTCGCCCTTCGCGGTTAGGACGCAGTCCCAGTAAGTGAACAAAGTCACGTGTGTACGGGTTCCAGCGCGTCGTTTGGCACATAGGAGCTGTTCGTTAAATGCTGTTAACCGAGTTCAAGCAAGGAAGGCAGAATTATTCCTTGCATCGCCGCTCATTGCTGGCTTCCGAGCATGTACTTCCGTCAGGTGCTCTGTAAGATCGGGAAAGGGGAGGTCCTGGGCTTGAAGGGGCTCCCATGTTAGTTGGGAGGCAGAAGATGTGTACAGGTGGAATCAGCATCCGAACCTGCAGTGTATGTCAGATATAAATGCCAAATGAAAAGATACAGAATTAAGAATAGAGAAGTTCAGGGCCTGGCCCCGAATAGAAGTTCACCCTAAGACAGGCTCTTCGTTTCCTTCTCCCCTGTAGCGTTTACCCCTCCCGTATTTGTGGAACCGACTTTCTTCCCCCCATGAAATTTTCTCTGCAGATGCTTATAATCTGGGTTGCAAAGGGGTACAGACCACTTCTCTGTTCAGGCCTTTCCCTGTGTACCCCCTGAGCAGACCACGGTTCCCGCGAGCTGATTGCTGCCCAAAGCAGTGACATCGGGGAAAACAGATGCTCAGACCTCTGGCCTTCCTCTCCTCTGCCCCGGCCCTGGCTTCTCGCAGTGCACTTCCTCTGCCTCAGCCAAAGTGGTGTGCCGGACGGAGGACAGCAGTTTAACCTCAACTCTATTTTCCTGGGTTTATGGTTCACTGCTGATGCTTTTAGTCCATGTCTTCCTCATTCTTGATGGATGTATTTTTATTAATCTCTTGGTCAGATGGTGTATTCCTTTAAGTCGTTTTTTCCAGTATGATATATGGGGTGTTAATTTCAGAATGCTTTTATTTTTGAGGCTGTCTTTGTTCCCACCGGTGAATTCTTGAATGGGGACAGAATTGTTGGGTCACATCTTTTTTTTCCACTAAAAATTCTAGACCAGAGATTGGCAGACATTTTCTGTCAAGTCCAAACAGTAAACACTGAAGGCCTTGCAGGCCACTGGGTCTCTTCCCAGCGCCTCCTCTGTGCTGTTGTGATGTGAAGGCAGCCGTAGACATATGTTGATAGATGGGCATGGCAGGGCTCCAATAAAACTTTATTCACACAGACAGGCAGTGGGCCGGACTGACCCTGGGACTAATTTGTTGACTGTGTCCTAGACAGGTGATCCATTGTCCTGTGGCATTTAGCATTGTAGGTGAAAAGGCTTGTGTCACATCCGTTGTTTCCTTTGTAAGAAACTTGCTATTTTGTTGCTTGGCTTCTTTTAGGAATTTTCATCTTTGAAATTTACAGTTTCATATTTGTTAATTTTATGAACTTATAGGTACTTGTCTCTTTCATCCTAAAGTTTCATGTCTCTGTCAAGCTCCAGGGGACTCTCTGGTTACCTCTTTGTTCATCTCTGCTTTGCTGTTTCCTGTACTCGTTAGTACTGTCTTTCTGTTCCTTCTGCTGGGTCTCTAATCCATTTCTCTGATCTTTTTCTCCTTGGGTTCTCACCGCGGCGGTTCCCCACCTACTTGGCTCTTTCCTTGATGTGCGCCTCTCCTCATCTGTTCTGTTATTACTGTGCCATTGTTAACAATTTAAATTACCAACTCTTTTTATTTAAATCTCTAAGCAGTTGTTGCGGACCTCAGATTATTCCCTTTGTAATGACCGTGTTATCCAATTTCAAAGGTGTGGTGCATTCTTGTCTCCTTTTTTAAAGCTTTCTCCTGGAATATGTGAATAAAGTGAGATATTTGCACTGATTCTTAAAATAGGTCCTTCTCATTCTTGTTTTGGGAGTTACTATAATTTAATTTTAAAAATACTAATTAAATACTACCATAGACTTAGGGTACTTTCAGGGTTTTCTCTTTTAAATATGTGCAACACCCTGAAATGCTTTGTTTGCCGTGAGCCTGCTCCCCTTCCTTTTCTACGGTCTGTGGCACCCTCATGGCATAAGCACACGTGCCCCTGCACACTCTGGCTCCCAGACACAGGCCCCAAAGTTTGCACCACACATACTGCCAAATAGACGACGGCACACTCTGTTCTTACAGTTCTCATGAAAGGGCTACATTATTTTAAACATACCTAGAAATACTTCTTTCTCCAAACCCTTCAAGATACAAGTTACTGTATTTCACTTTGAATCTAAGAAGATTTTCTTCTATGAAGAAATTGTCTGCTACATACAGAAACATAGGACAGAGCTCCTTCAGTAATGACTCACTGTCGCATCATAAAATTATAAATGAATCTGTAGAAGACTGAGTTGTATGTACCGGTCTTGGATTGCTGATTGCTGAGGCAATCACACACATGCACACATGCATACGCATGCACACTGTCTCTCATGCACCTACACCAGAGCTTACAGTCTGATCCCAATAAATTGTAAATCGGTGCAGTAACTGAAAATACCCTTCCCACTTGAAGATTTTAGACCTAGAATTTTACATCTTTACTGCTGATTCTTGACCTCCATATTTAGAAACTTACACTTTTTAAATTAAACATTCATTAGAAAAAGTCTCTAGAATTTTCATTAGATATTTATGACCATTTCCCCACACTGTTCTAGTAACTCAGTGACTAAGGCATCTTTAATAAATATGGTTGGAAAACTTCTGTCGGTTTATAATTATGATCATTACATTTTTCTATTTCACTCTTCACTAGTGTACATTAATTTTTTTGAGAAATATTTCTCAATATGATAGCTATAACAAGCTAGAAGAAAAAAATTAGATTGTAAGAAAAATGAACAAAAGTGGTATATTTGTCATCAGCAGTGGGTTATGTTATTGATAACGTGGATTTATCTGCAAAAGGTTGCTACAGTGATTTCTTTAATTATGAATGCCTTCCCTAAAACAAACAAAGCATATCACAATATTTGGAAATCTGGACTGAACAATGAACTCTTGTGTGTTTTTTAACCCTAAGAAATGGTAAATACCACCATGAAAACACCTGCTATTCCATATGCCTGTGGCCTGAAAGAAGTCAGAATCAGGTAAATGAAAATCAGAAACTGATCAGTCATATCGGCTTTGCCCTTTTCCTTTCTAAAATGTCTTATTTGCTCGCTCATTTATGCAGCAGCTGTGGTCTGAGCGCCGCGAGGCATGGGCGCACTGAGCCCGCACGGCCCGGGGCCTGCTTGTGGGGTCACGTCTTCTGGCTCTCATGCACGGAGTGTGAGAGCTGTTTCTGGAGCTGCGATCCCAGTGGGGCCGCAGAGCGGGGCAGGGCTCTCCCGGGGGGCTGTGTACCAAGGCAGAGGCACTAGTGGGTCATCAGCTGCCCTTTGAGTGTCTGCTGACACCGAGCGTGTACTGGATGTTTTTATATCTATGACCTCGGTATTCATCGTGGCAGCAGTACTGTCCCAGTTCCACAGATGAGGAAAGTGAGTCTCAGCACTATTCATGCGCTGCAGTTATGAGGCAGAGCCAGGATTTCCTGCCAGGTCTGCTTTACCCGAAGGTGTGCCCTTCGTGGGGTGGCCCGGTGTCCCCCATGCTGCCATTATGGGCCGTGGCTGTGGACAGGAGGAGGCTCCTCAGTCTGTCAGTCAGCGTTAGCTGGCTGCACAGAAAACCCCAAAGTAACAGAAGTCCGGGGTGGTGGTAGTGGTCTGCAGTCGCCCCCCAGGCCCCAGCCTTGCTGCACGTGCTGTGTGGTCCAGCACAGCACCTCGAGCTGCCCTTTGAACCCCACATTCCGGACAGCCAGAGGAGGGGGGATGGGAAAAACAGCACCCTTCCCTGTACATCCCACTCTCTGGGACCTGGGCCTGGGGCCATACCTACATAGCTGCCCAGGAAGCTGCGGACAGTGGGGTCCGCGGCCTTCCAAACAAAGCCCTGCTTCTGCTGTGAAGCAGGCGGGGGTGAGACCCTGAGGTGTTTGCACAGCAGCGAGCCGCCTCTGCCACACCCAGCCAGAGGCAGGCCCCGATTCTCACGGTGGTCATGGGCTGCCTGGGGGAGCCTGGCAGGCCCGCGCCATGAAGGTCATGGGGTTGAACTGTATTCTCTGAAGTGCCTGACTCGGGGGAGTGGCATGAGCAGGGCTGTGTTTCCTAAGGCTTGTTCTCCGGCCACAGGAGGACAGACCAGGAGTGGGCATCAGCCGGGCCTCCGATGACGAGAGATGGTGGCGCCTGAGCGCGGAGAGGACGAGTGTGTGCCGACACGCGCGGCCTGTGGGGTCTCCAGCCTGGGCGGCAGACCACCCGAGGCCGTCGAGGACGGTCTGGCTCGCCGTCTGGGTGCAGAGCTGCTGACCGAGGCAGGGAAGCGGGGCGGGGAGCAGGGAGTGACTCCCTCCTGGGTGGTCTGGGGCCCCCGGAGATGCTGGTGGGTAGCTGGCTGGGTGTGCAGATCTGGAGGCGGGAGGGCAGATGCTGACCCAGGAGCCCTCGGAGGGCGCTTATGGGCAGACCCGAGGTTTACAAGCAGGAGCCTGCTGACAGATGTGGGCCAGACTGCGTTAATTTACCTTTCCAGAGGAGGATTCCTAGGTCACATGCTTTTGACATTATTTCTTTGATGGGTGTAGTTTGTAAAAGTACAGAGAACCATAAATATAAATTTGGGGAGTATTAGCTAAAAGGAGAAAGCAGCAGAATCTTTAAGTATATGGCAATAGGTGTTGATAATGTGCGAGAATGAAGAGGCTACAAACGAAGGCAATGTTTGCATGCCTCTGCTTTTGCTGTAGGACGGGCAGGATAAAATGATAAAGGGATGCTGGGAGAAAGAATGCTGTCTTTGGGCAAGACAGTCTTTTATTAGGGCGATAGGATCGATGAGAGTAGGAAATTGGAAATACAAGAATAGCCCTGCCACCCACCCATCCACTTTTCCCATCTCTCCTTCTAGGAGTAATTTTCAGCTGCATGTTGTCAGTGATAAACCACAAATAAAAGCAGATTTACCTAGCGGCCCCCTAGGTAGGACTTGCATCTCTCATATACCATTTGTAGGTTTAACAAATAGAATGAAAGATGCTGAAGGAAAGGAAAGGATGAACTTACGCTGTTGGTTTTTGGTGGTTGGAACGAGGTGCATCTGTGTCCAGGTTGCCATGTCCTTAACGTGGGCACATAGTCTTTGAGAAAGCTGGTATTTGAGGGGATCCATCCACAGCCAGCCTCCTTGGCCAGTCCACGCTGACTCCCTCATCTCAGTTTGTGTTGGGGTTTAAAAGGCAAACAAGCAAACAGCTCCACACGGTAGAGCAGCAGGTCATCCGTGCGTTCATCGGACTGTGACACGCCGTGGTTTAGTAGGCAGAGGATGACAAGAGTCTTACTCCCAGATGAGACCATCTTAGGGTACTTGGCATCCTTCTAGATCATGTGTGTGTCTTCTTTTTAAACCATCTCTACAGAGGGAGTCATACATTCTGTTCTACAATTTGCTTTTTCACTTGCTAATTTTAAACCGTAGAGTTCTTTTCCTAGCAGCCCATGAAGGTCCACCACAGTGTTTCGGATGGTTGCATAGTAACCTCTGTTGGTAGACATTTAGGTGGCTTCCACTTTTTCAGTACTACAAACGATGCCTGGAGACATCCTGCTACGTGTCCGTGTACTGCACAGCTAAGTCCCTAGGGTCAGTCCCTGGCAGTGGGATGCTTACGGACTCTTTAGTCTTTGTAGATGTTTCCAGATTGCCTCCCAAAGCAGCTTTGCTGCTTCATGTGTGCACTGCCACCACGCAAGATGCTTTAATGCAGTCGTGAACGCACACGCACTGACCAGCTGTGGTGTGCTGGACCCGTGATGCCCTGGGAAGGAACAGATGCCTAAGGGCCAAAGGGTGCTCACAGTCTGTTGGGTCAGGCCGTGTGGAGGAAGATGAGGGGTTGATGGGGTTGGACCTCAGGAAACTGGGTTTCGTTACTGGCTCGGTAGCCTATGGCTGCATGGATGTGCGTAAGCCTCATAGTCTAAGTCTCTGTTCCTTCCTTTGAAAATGAAGATAGTAATAACTCCTTCGCTGTAGTGTTAAGAAGGCTAAATAAGGGAATTTATGTGAGGTCTCACAATGCCTACTGTGCAGCAAGCCCTTGATGGCGATGGGGACCCTTACCCAGGAAGCGGTTTTGTCCTGGTGGCAACTGCACTGGGAGCAGGGGGTACCGCACGTGCTCTGGGGATGCACAGGCACAGCCTGTGCCTGGCAGTGCTCAGGAAGTGCAGGCACAGCCAAGCAAAGTCTTTGAGTGGAAACAGTGCTTCACCGTGAGATTGTATCGGGGGAAATACAACCCTTTTCATAAGTTCCTCAAAGAGAGCACCCTGCAGCGGGAAACCTCCCAAATACATCGGAAAAGCTGGCTAACAGTTGGGAGAGAGACACCTGGGCATCTCAGGACCCCTGCCGCTTGGATTTTCATCCTGAGGAGTACTTAGTTTTGACCCATCAGCGTTTCCGGTTTTGTTTTGAAGAATTAATCGCAAGAGTAATCCCTCAATTCAATTTTGATTTCCTCCATTTAAAAAAAATTACAATGGTTAACATGTTTACTGTGAGAATGACAAAATATATTGTAAGCTTTGATATGTTTTTAACCTTCATAATTTGTCTCCTACAAAGGAGGACAAAAAATGTCTCTGCTTGCTTTGGGGAATGTGACTTCTTTGTTTCTGCCATCTTTCTGGGTGGCCACAATTCCTCATATACTGGATTTAACCCTTAGTCTGTCGAGTGCTGCAAGTATTTTTGTCCACGTTACTATTTCCTTAATTTTGTGTATGTTTTTGCTTTGGGAAATGCAGATGTTTTAAATTTTATTAGTGAAGTCAACCTTTTCTTTTATGATTTCTACCTTTGGCTTCATTTTTAGGGAGTGTTTTTTCATTCTCGAGAATATGTAAGTTTTCATTTTATCCTAATGCTTTAAATTTATATTTTTTGTAAAATGTATTCTAAATGCTTTATATTTATTTATACTTTTCATTTATAATTTTTATTTTATATATTTTAATTTATACATTTATCCTAAATGCTTTATTATAAAATGCTTTTTATAAAAAGTATCCTAATACTTTTTAATATTAAAACAGTAATCTTTTTTGAATGTGTATTAAACTATAAGGAAGGAACCTAATTTTTTATTCAAGGTATAGCCCCGGGTCCCAACACCAGGTAGTGAACCATCTGCCCTTTCCTTGCTAATTCGGAGTGCCTGCCCCCTTTGTCATGTACTAAATTTTTGTATATTTTTTGGGTCTGTTTCTGGACATTGCAGTCTTTTCTGTTGATCTTTTGACTTTTCTGGCACTAGTACCAGGGTGTTTTAATTAATATAGCTGTGTAATGGCCCTTTAATTCATTTCAATACCTGGTAAATGAGTCCTACCCCATTATTCTTGTTTTGAAAATTGAGCTGCCTATTTTTAAAAATTCATTTTTGAGATTAAAATAATTTTGTCAGTTTATTCCCCCAAATCCTTTAGAGGTCTTGGTTGAAATTGTGTTACATTTTTAGATTAGTTTGTGGGAAATGGATTTCTTTACAAAGTCTGGTGTTCTCTGGGAATACGGTGCACCTTCCAATTGCCCAAGGCTCTTTCTGTTCCTTTGTGGATGTTTTTGCTTTTACTCATGTTGTTTCTGCACATTTCTTAAGTACATTCCTGATCAATTCATGTTTGTGGTTGTTACTGTTAATGGAATATTTTCCATTATATTTCGAGTCGGTTATTTTTGCTGTATGGAAAAGCATAGGAACATAGCCTCAAATTTCCAGACGGGACCCAGGAGTCTCTGAAGTAATGTTAGTTATTTTCTTGAAATTCTTTTTAAGTTCTGTAAAATAAAATATCAGGAAACTTAGTTTCATAAGAAACTTTCATCCTTGGTAACATGTTTTCGAGGTGAGATTCCCAAAACCAGGTTTTAAAAGGGGCGATTTTGAGACAGGCTGAGTAGCTCCGCTGGCGCCCAGCAGATGGCGGTGTTTCCCGGGCCACTGACGTGGGGTCCGGCCGCGGCCTCGCATTGCAGCCACAGCGACGGGAGGACGCGTTTAAACACTCCACGAATAAGATGCCAGATTCTTGGATCGTAGTAAGTGGGTGAAACGAGCTGCAGCCCGCTGGCGTTTGTCGCCTGAGTGGGAAACACCGGCCCTCTGCGGGGAAGGCCTGCCGCCCAGCCCGGTAGGGGCGCTCTGCTGGCTTTGCCCCGGAGCCCGGGGCGGAGCCCCGGTCAGGGGTCACCGGCGCCTGCCGCAGATCCGCCTGCTCTCCCCGCTCCCTGGCTCAGGACAGTTCCGACCTTGTCTAATTAAGAAGAGAAGCCACCACAGTACCCGTGGCTGCAGCGGGGGGTCTGGGCACGTGCTGTGGGTGCACATGTCCCGCAATCCAGGTGATGGCAGAGTGCCCAGCAGGTCCTCTGACTGCCAACTGGGGCTGCTCCCCCGACCCCTGCTCCCCACCCCCCGCTGATGTCTCCCGTGCTTCTCGTCTCTGTGCCTCAGGCATCTGCGGGCCGGCGACCTCGCACTGGAGTGCACACTGTTTCATGTGACTGGCCTGCATGTCCTGAGAGACAGGGCTGGGTAGGCTGCCCAGGACTTCGCAGAGCTCCCTGCCTGCCCTGCTGGAGAGGAGAGGCGTGTGCGTGTCCTGCCTGAGTGCTGTGTCCCTGGCGCCGGAGGGGCATGCAGCGGGAGCAGAGCCCGAGTGCGCAGCGCACCGCTGGTCCCAAGTGGGCAGGGTGAGCTGGGATGGGAATGGACAAGCAGTTTACATGAGAAGGTCAGGCTGTCACCTGCGACTTGCCGTGCTGGGATCTGGTGGGCGGGGGTTGCCAGGTGTGCGGGGAGCCGGGGCGAGGCTGAGTTCTCCGTGCAACCCTGCAGGTGGAGCAGCTGTTGGTGGTGACGGCCAGCCTGGCTGCCAGTCTGAACATCTCTCTTGGAACACCCGTGTTCCAGAGAGTCCGTGGCTTCCAGCCCTGACATGTCCTCAGCAGCAGTCCTGTGTGAGTGGCTAGTCCCTGCTGAGCCCTGGGTCACTCTGAAGCCCACAGGACAGCCTTCCCCATACGGGACGCCACAGGGTGAAGCCTGGGCTGGACCTGTGTCATGGCTCCCGAGTAGTGCCGGCCCGTTGTGCTCCCTGCCAGAGGCCGGAGGACCACCACCTGGACCTCAGAGGGGCCGTGGAGGTCCTCTACCTCGTGGCCACCTTCAGGGGACAGCCCACTCCTGTCCCTGGGTCAGGTCAAGGCCCTGCCTTCCATCGTGAGCCCCAGCTGCCCACTCTGCCTGATGGTGCCGGTGGCTGGTTCTGGTCTCCGTGCTTCCTCGGAGCATTCTGGCCAGAGGACCATTGTGACCCTCTCTCCTGGGTGCAGGGAACCCGACCAGCTGGCCCTGTCTCGCCAGGGGGAGGGAAAATGAAGGTAGCCCAGCGCTCTGAACGGCTGCTCCCTGACTGTGGGGACAGCTCCGTCTTCTCTGGCTCCGCTCTGACCCTCCTGCGCCTTCACTTGTCGCTGGCCTGGGGTGCGGCTCCGCACCCGGGCAGGTGTAGAGAATCGCTTGGATGCCTGAAGAAGGGAGAGAGGAAAGGAGCTCGTAGGCCCTGTGCACGTGGCGGGGCCGGGGATCCTGGCGTCTTTGCACATATACACATGAAGGAACGGGAAGGAGGGGTGGTGGGCTCCTGAGTTGCTGAGGGACTTTTTTCCCGCTTTGTCTGACTCTGCTTTTTGGATTTTCTAAAATGGTCAGGTATTTCTTTAGAAATCAGAGAAGAGAGATGCCTTTAGAAAATCCCGGTCCCAGAGCTGTCAGCCTGTGAGACCACGGCCCTCTGCACTCTGCTCCTCTCTCCACAGGGGGACTTGACCTCATCTTCATGCCAGGTCTGGGGTTCGACAGAGATGGCAACCGGCTGGGGAGGGGCAGGGGCTACTACGACACCTACCTGAGGCGCTGTCTGCAGCAGCAGGAGCGCAGACCCTACACCCTGGCCCTGGCTTTCCGAGAGCAGGTGTGCCTCCGGGTCCCCGTGGACGAGCATGACGTGAAGGTAGATGAAGTCCTTTATGAAGACTCCTCGGCATCTCGAGTCCTGACGTCTGCAGCCGAGTGATCGGTGTCCTGCACCCGAGGAAAGCAGAATATGTATTTTCCCTCGTCAGGGATTATTTGGAATTGAACACTAATGTGAATGTGCACTCATTGATTTTTGTGTAATTATAAAATACCCAACATTAAAGCCATCTGTGAAAACCAACAGACGTGTGAACAGCATCGATCACAGCAGAGGCTGCACCACACCGTTCCCAGCCCACCTTCCTGGAATTACCGCGGCGAGTCCACCCTTCTGCTTTGCACTTTGAATTGGGTATTAATGAGGACCTGCTCACGGGGAGGGGGCACTGCTTCCCCAGGCCTGCCCTGGGCCTGCCCGGCCTCAGCGGGCACCTGGAGACCCGGCGGTTGCTGGTTGGTCTGTTGGTGTTGGCCTCATGCACGAAATTCCCCAAGAATTTCCTACCACCGCCTGTGACCTCATTTATTCACCCCGAAATTTTATGTCTGGGACTTTGTAGCTTTTGATGGTTAATGGACCGAAACCTTTTATGATTTAAATACTTTAATTTGGCAGATTTGCTCCCATCTTTATGGGTGTGTGTGTCAGCCGCTTGTGAGTTTAAGGTCTGATGCCCAGTGAGTTGATTCTTTCTGTCTTTTGTGGTGTCTGCTCTGAAAATCTGCGGGCTCTCAGTCACAGCCAGGGGGCCACTGGTGATCTGTGGGGGGCAAGGTGGTGTGACCAGAAACCCCGGAGCCTTCCTCAATGGCTCTTGCTCACCCCCACATCCAGCCTGTCCCTGGGCCCCGTGGCTCTCGCCTCCGACATGCCTCTCACGTCTGTTCTCTCTGTTTTCCTGGTGTCCCTGTCGTCTGGGCTCAGCCTTTCTGAGCCGAGCTGGATGAAGGACCCACTTCCGGCTTCCCTTGCTTCAGTCTGGCCCTTTCTCATTCATTCCTCAAACTACAGCCAAGTGGGTCTTGTAAAACAATCTGATCGTGCGGCTTCTGGTGGCTGTTGGGAGCCCGCAGGTAACGAGCCAACCCCTCCTTGTGTACTGAGCCCCTTAAAAGGTCTCCCCTCCGTGATTTCCAGGCTCCTGTCTGCCACTCCTGTGACCTCCTGACCAGGACCTTCTGCCCTCCTTGCCTTGGGTCCTTGTCCGCCTCCGTGAAGTCTTCCTCCACGTTCCCCAGCAGAGCTGGTGTCCTTCACTTGTTTAAACGGCCCTTGTCATTGTCCCCCTTATCATATTGTCTGCATATCAGTTATTAGTTGTCACGTCTGTCCCTTCACCAGGCTGTGAGTGCCAAATGATGTTTACATTTCTCACAGTACACATACAGTGGACATGGGAGAATTTTTTGAATGAGTTAATTGGATGCACTCCGATGTGTTGTGTAAAGCTGGATCCATACTCTTCGGATTCATAGCAGATGATAGGATTTTTATGGACAAAAGAACACTTTAAAAATGTCTGTTGGGCTAAATTGGACTTCTGCAGTGTAGTACATACAGGCAGAAATGGGCAGGGAGCAGAATCTGGGCTATAAAATCACCTGATTGTTGTGGTTGAAAAGGTTCAGCATTATTTCAACCGCAAGGTCAGGGTGGATGTTACTGTGGTGGCAGGTTGGTCTGAGATGCTTAAACAGAGGAGTCTGGAGCTGCCACACACCTGGAAACGTCAGCACCTGTGGGCTTGATCTGTTCTGCCAAGGAGAGCACATAAAACTTCTCCCAGCTCGGGCAGACCAATTGCAGAAGGCCAGGCCACCGAGGTTGAGGGCAGTCAGAGGCTGCAGGGCCTGTCACCTGGATGGAGACGGCTGCTCGGTGACCAGTAACGGGCATGGTCATTACAGAGAAGGTGTTGGACACAGAAGAACCCAGAAGATGGAGGTGATGCTGGCGTTGTAACTCAGATCAGGGCATCAGCAGAGGCGGAGGACAGGGCCTCCAGCCAGCATGCTGAGGGTCTCAGGTGCCCACTATCCAGGAGAATGAAACAGCAGCTAGACGCTGACAGAAGAAATGCTTAGCGTTGGGGAGCTGGAAGTGCCCTGGGGCCCCAGCGTGTCTGATTACTGCCTGTGCTGGGGACCTGGGGTCGTGTAACTAGACGCTAAACCGTCAGGTTCCAGCCCACCTAACCGATACCAACACGAGCAGCACACGCTTCACCCTCATGTCCTGCTAAGAGATTGGAAAGCATGTCCAGGCCCGGGTGGCCTGGTGCAGCTCAGTTCCTGGCCCCGGCTGTTTTCCTTCAGTGACCATTGGTATTCGGTGAGTCACACACATTTCGGTCATATGTTCACATGCCTATCACCTCAAAGGCAAATTGTCTGCCAGGTTCATGGTTTATGCCAGTTTCCAGCGTGGCCCGGCACGGGTCACCCAGTGGGCCCCTCGTGAGGCAGGGAGTGCTGCCTCACTCCCTGTGCACCTCAGGTGCGCAGTGCCGCCCTGTGTCGTGCCCTGGCGGTTCTCCTGGCTGCTGTGTGCTGGGGCTCCCGTGTCCCCGGCTTTCTCGGGCGGGTCCTTCTGGAGCACACTTCCCTTCCCTGCAGCCAGTGCCTGGCATCTCGGTGCCACCTCCCCCACCCCTGAGCTCAGGCGCTCTCAGGAGTCCTGCCCTGTGGAGGTGACCTAGTCCATGTGAGCCCCGCCTCAAATAGGTGTTTATTTGTATGCTTCACAGTAAATAACACATTTCTTTCTGGATGTCTAATGCACATTAGTAAACATACACAAAAAAAAGTGAGATGATGGAAACAGCGTATTTTCTGTAATTTATAGCGGACTTAATTTCTAAAAGGGAAAGCAATGTGATGGAAATATTTTGGAAATTTACTATTTGAAAACCTTATTGGATGATTCAAAAGTCTGTTTTTTATTTTATTTCAGTGTTTGGTTTTAAGGACTTTCACAGCTGGGAAAGATTCCTTCCAGAGATAAGCAGAGGCCTGTACTTCAAATTTTGCAAAGGTTTTTTTTTTTTTTCTTACTGAGGTCAGAGCAGCGAATACCCATTTTCTTGATGTGAATCATTATCAGATCCTGCACATTTACTTTGTTAGCAAAGTAAGTTCAAAACTTACTGAAACTTCTTGGAAAATTTTAAACCAAGTCAGAAAAATTCTTCTTCCAAGTTTTTTAGTTATGCAGAAATGAAAGTGTTTATAGGTTCTTGCAGAGTTTTTGGCAACAGAATCGTATAATGATGAAAATATCCCCAAATGCCTGCTTTCAGCATGCTCTCTCCACATCACACGTCTCCTGCTGCAGAAATCTCCTTTCTGTCTCATTGATGAGACACGACTTTTACTCTGAAGGTTCAGATTAGATGTATTTATTTTTTGGAGATACTTGCCTAGGTAGCAATTTACTGGTAGCCATTTATAATCACAGCACTCAGAAAATTCAGAACACTCACCTTTGTGTAGAAAATAAACACAAAACTCATTTCTGACATTTTGGCATTTTGTATTAACAGCTCCTTTAAAAGTTTTTTACTTTGAGAGAATCAGAGAAATATGAATAAGATATTTTTCATGGGTCCTTCCTACCACATCACAAAGTGTTGTGAATATTCTACTGTATCTTGAGGTTCTTAATTTGATAAAATTCAGTAATGCATTTGTGAATTAATGATGGCAGTTGCTGAATCTAATGTCGAATCTACCCTCCTCTCCCTTTAAAAAGAAATTCCAGTCAGAGTGGTCATTCCTTCAGGAATTAGACCCAAATAGTTTGTCCTTAAAAACATTTTTTTATGTTGATTAATTTTGAGACACATCTCTTTGCCGCTTTACCTCTGCTTTTTCTCTAATGGCGACACCATCAGCTGAGACACGCTGGAAGCCTCTGGCCTTTTACCAGCCCCTCTCCCCAACAGATTTATTCCTGTACTTACTTCTTCAGGTTTTCCGCAACGTTCTGTATATGTTACTCAACAGCCCTTCCAGACAAAGAAGATGCGTCAGGGATTTTCCTCCTAAATCGTTTCATGGGGATGTCGTCCCTATTTCCATGGCAGGGAAAACAAGCGTTTTCTGAATCTTGTTTTTTGCTGTTAAGGGAGAGAACGTAGGAGATGCGTTAGCATTGATGGTCGCACCTCGTGAGCGTAGTTCAGCGTGCAGAAGAGCTAGTGTTTCATGATGTCGCACGATACCACGGGTGTTGTGAGGCCTGGGCGGTTTCCTGGGCCAGAGCTCCCGCGCACCATGGTGGCTTCACACGTGTGAGGACAGGCGAGCGCCAGCACGTGGTGCGCACAGGCGCTCTGACAAAGGGCCTTTGTGGCAGTTTCAGACTTGGGGTCTCGCTCCTTGGCAGGGGCACTGTTCCGGAGTGAGGCTGATCACTAGCTCTTATCAGGACCAGCTCTTATCAGCCGCTATGCTCACCAGCGCTCACACTATTAGGATTATCTTTGGTCTGCTGTTTCTTTGCAAGGATCTCTTTAAGCCATTCATCCATTTTAAGAAGGATGGTTTGGTGAGACTGCATAAATCCACCTGCCTGGGAGTATATTAAAAGCGCAGCATGTCTCAATGTGCCGGAAGCAACTGACCTGCTCCCCTACCCCCCCCCGCCCCCACTCACCCAACTCCACCCCCAGCACGGCCGCATACTGACCTGGCTTGGGGCCTTCCGAGGTGCAGTGGGATGGGGTGGGGGGTGGCAATCGGTATCTTACCTTCTAGCAAAACTTTATTTCTTGTCTTTTAAAGATAAAAAAGTAAATACAAACAGAGACTCCAGTTTCTCCCTCCTAAGCCCCAGGGGAGGTTTGGCACCCTCTGCCTGTGCCCTGCAGGGGGCGGGGGGGCACCCGTTTGGACACCGCTGCTCTAGGGACAATGCCCCCAGCCGGTGGGCGGATGGTTGGGCCCACGGTCGGCCTCCAGGAGGCGCTGTGGACCTGGGCTCCCCGTGATCCGCCCTCGCCCCCGCTGCCTCCGTCCCCATCCCGGTCTCCTTGTGCTCTGTGTGGGCGTCTGCTGGGCTGTCACCTTGCTCACAGTGTCTGGGGACGGAGGAACTTCTAGAAGCTACTCCTTTGGAACAGACTCCCGGCCGCCCAGGAAACAACCCGCCCCCGTCTTCAGGCTCTTTCCCTGTCTGCGTCCCCTGGCTGACTGCCAGCCCTGCGCACATTGGAGTGTTTCTGAGAGTGGATAAAAGACCGGGGGCGCCTTTTAAACCCCCCGCTTCCCTCCGCGTCGTATCCTCATCCCACCACCGGTGCTGCTGTTTCTCACTTTACTATTTCTGTTTGATGGTGACAGCAGACCGCGTGAACACCAGTGAACAGGACACCCGAAGGAGAGTCCGTTGTGCTGCATTGTTTTGTGTCTTGTGAATGTCTTTATACGTTTAGTCTTAGAATGGTGTGTTTAGAAAGTATACTTTCAAAGCAGACAGTTGTTTCTGTGGTGAGTCAGGTCTCACAGAGCTCCCTACTGTAAATGGTGGGCCTGGGGTTTAATGCCGAGAATCCTTCCTTGGGGAGTGAATGCACAGCGCTTTTTCCTCCCAAGTTCAGACACAGAGCCTGTAATTCTGAGGCTGGGATGATGGGGGTCCACGCGGCCGCAGACCCATCTCTCTAAACCCTGGATTTCTCCTGTGCCTTGAATCTGAGGGCAGGATGAGATGGCACATGCTGCTACTCCCTGTAATTGTACTTGAACAAAAACTGGTGGGTAGTGGAAATTCGTTGCCTGTGTGGCTGCCACCTCCAGCCTGTCTACCGTATTTCCATGCAGTATAGTCGTGAAACATGACTGCCGTGTCATTTGCCCACTTAACAACAGCTTTTGATGGTTCTCTATCGCCAAAGAAGAAAATAAGGTGCAGACCCTTAGCTTACGTGTCAGACGCTTTCCAACTTGGCTAGGACCTTCCTTCCTCTCTCTCCGTCTCCACGTGGACACACACACATGTGCTTACCTCTTAGGTCTTTCAGACCAGTAATGCCAGACATCACAATCCAATATATTGGGCAGGAACTAGACTGAACATTGGATATGAGAATCAGTCTGTAATAAGAGGTTCACAGCAGACGTTCAGAAACGGGAGATCTAAGTGGGGCACCAGAATGTTCTCAGCCGTGAGCGTCCGTCTATACTGACATGCAAGTTGCCTGGGGACCCTGTTAGAGTGCAGATTCTGGTCCAGAGCCTCGAGTGGGACCTGGAGCTCTGCACACCCAGCAAACGTCCAGGCCCTGCAGCTGCCGATACAGCTGCTTGGCCCCGGCTTTGAGGAGAGGTTCTAAGCTGCACTGTCCAGTTTGGCGGCCCCGTCGCATGTGGCTGTTTAAATTCACGTTTGTTAAAGGAAATTAAAAATTCACTTCCTTGGACAAGTAGTGATTTTACAGCATCTTACTACGCAGATGAACAGTGACTGTGAATGGGTATGTGGGGGGGACTTGGTGAAGGCGGGAGCCTAGTAAACATAATGTTCTTCATGTAATTGTAGATTAATGATACCAAAATAATAAATAAATAAATAAATAAAACAGAAATAATGAGGATATGGAAAAGTTGGGAACCTTGTACACTGCTGGAATATAAAATGGTGCAGTCCCTGTGGGAAACAGAATAAAGGTTCTTCAAAGATTAAAAATTAAAAATTAAAAAAAAAATTCACTTCCTTGGTCACAGGTGCCTGTAAGTGCCTGCTTTGGTGACGAGCAGACAGAACATGTCCCTCACTGCGGAGGTTCTGTTGGGTGGCCCTGACTCCCAGACGCTGTTATTCAGACTGTTCGGCAGACTACCTGTGGGCTCAGCGCCTCTGGGACTGTGTGGAGGTGTGAACTTCAGCACCACAGGGCTGCTAACACATCAGGGCCCTAGGGACTTGGCAGTCACAGGGGTCTGAGGTGTGGTATCTAGAGGTCACCTAATGTGGGAACAGGCAAGCATCAGACAGACGTGAGACCCTCGGTCCCAACTGGATGTCCCGCCAGCTGTGAATATGATATCCTCTGTGCACAGGTACGATCGACTTCAACTGATGCAGCTGACCCCTGACACCAGAGCTCCCATGTAGGGTGGAAGGGGTGCAAGCCGGCAGCATCGGGCTGGTGCACAGCTAGGGCTGGGCGTGGCCTCTGGTCCCGTGCCCCTTCCTGTCTGCAAGCGCTGACATCTGGTGAGGACCAGAGGCCCCGTTTTCAGTCTCAGGAATGACTCAGTGCAGGCAAGCACAACAGGAAACAGCTTTCTTCTTTATTGTTCAGACCTTTTGAATCCCCCCTTCCAGTGCCTGAACATATTTTGGGCAGATCCTATAATATTTTGGTCACCTTTCAGATAAAAGAGAACTTCCATTTTCAGAAATTTCAGTATCTTGTATCAAAATTTTACTCTGTCACCCAGCTCTGGGCTGTCTCTTTCTTCCAAGGCCCTTGTCCCCCAGCCCAGAAGTGAGGAGGGGTTCGGGTACAGTGTCTCCCTTCCCTTGGTCCATGTCCTTTCCTCTGGCTCTGCAAGCCCTCACAAGTGAGGGAAAGGGGCACAGCCGGCCTGGCTGGTGCCGGTACAGTGTGGCCCCTGGCGCCATGTGCATGCCAGGTGCCTGGATGCCGCTCTTGTGGAGGCTTTGTGGGGTTTGCAGAGAGCCTCTGTGGGGCTGCATGTGGGCACCATCCCCAGCTGGCCCCTGTCCACCCTCACTCAGTACCTGCCCCCCAGAATTGTCGGGAGGGGAGGGAAATGGTACCATGTTCTCCACCTACAGATTCCCTTACTTCAAAGAAGCTTCTTAATCTTCCATTTTTTTCTGAGATGGCCTGGAGACAGATGGTGGTGGCTGGTGGAAGAACCGTGCTGGCTGCCTGTTGGCAAATCCTGATGCATGTGCGTGTTGCACCCTCCTGGGCCGTGCCTGCCTCCCCTCAGGCCACATCCCCCCAGCCTCTGTGCACAGCAAACTGGCAGCGCCCCGCTGAAGGCAGCATCTCTCCTAGCCGACCCAGCACTCCACGCGGGAAGGTCGTGTCCGAGTGGGCCTTGGCAGGGCCCTCTCAGCCGTCCTGGTGTGTGCACCAACCTGGGAGGGCGAGGACACTGATACCCCGAGGGCAGGGCTTGGCCAGCCCAGCCTAGGCACCCCTGCTGAACGCTGCCTGTCTTCCAGCCTCTGGGCGGACAGTTCTCAGGTGTGCTCCACGTTGTTCTCGGAGGATCACCAGGCTGGTGAACCTCGTGCACCCTTGGGTCATTAGCCTCCTGTTCTCCGTCTTCTCAGCCCCGCACTCCTGTCTCTTGGGCCACTTGCTAAAATACACGTTCTGCTTGCAATTCCTTGTCCCACGGCCTGCTTTTCAGGAGACCCAGATTAGAGCGTGTCTGTCACTTCTCTTTAGAGTGTGTGGACACATGTCCGTTGTCCCTGCTCTGGGACTTCAAAACTCCAGGAGCACATAAGGCCTGTGTGACACGGTTTTGCATGGGGCTGTTGCAAATGGGAAGCTGGCAGGCACAGGCCGGCTGCCAAGGCAGAACTCCGTACCGGTAGCTGGCTGCCTAACATTCCGCTGGTGCGAGCTCATGACCTGGCTTTGGTTTGTGAATGAGGGTGGTGCACGGTGGACAGGTGAACCTTGACTGAGAAGTCGTTGAGGGAGGCCTCCCAAAGCAGGAGGTAAATTGTGATCTATTGCTGAGATCACTTTGCACCTGAATGTATCAGTTACGCTGTTTGCTTCAACCAAAGACTGAACTTAACCGCTCTGTTGGAAGCAGCCTGGCCGCTACGAGGTGCCCCACCCTCCTTTAGGACTGAGGCACCATTTCCTCCAGTGCTAGGCTGTGGGGGGTGGCAGCCCAGAGCCGAGGCCTTCCCCTGGCACGGCTCTTGGCTGAAGAGTCATCTTTCCCAAGGGTACAGCCCGTCCTGGTGGCAGCCTGTGCCCAGTGCCTGGCCGTTGCAGACCCCTGCCTCCTCGGAAAGACCACCCCAGCTGCAGCTCCATGGGACCGCGAGCCTGTGTGCAGGGCATGCCTGCATTTCAGCCTTGATCCTGTTTCTTCCCTCCCTCAGGTGCCATTCCCAAGAGCACACCTCAATAAACTGCACACACATCTCCGTCTGTTTCCCGGGGCACCTGATCTGTGGCAGAAGGATCTGTTGGAATTCACAGAATTGAAGGAAGAGCTAAGCACAGGCCTTAAAAGGGATGGAAAACGGGGATGCGTACGTAGCAGGTTTTAAGGAGTGCTTCCTGTGTGGGGCCCCCAGACATTCCTCCTCTGAGCTCAACCCCACCCGGGGGACAGACACAGACTCCCATGGATGGTAGGTGACGTGTCAGCCTCGTTGTTAAGGGTTAGAGGATGTGGCTACGTGCATCTTCCTCATGCTCAGCTCTTAGGTTGAACACGCCCGTCTTGCAGCCAATCATGAGCGCAGCTGGCAGGCACCTGCAGGCCCTCCTGGCAGGGGCAGGGCTCGGCGCCTGGCAGAGGGCACTTCCACGGGGGTGTCAGATCCAAGAGCAGCCGGTAAGGGCTGACTGCACGCCCTCCATTCATCCTGCAAAGGTCACGGGTCAGCCGGGGTGTCGGGGGCCGGGGGCAGGAGCGCTGCCTGCGCTGAAGTCCTCCACGTGGGTGTGGAGCAGACGCAGGAGGGCAGGCAGCCGTTGTCCATGCGTCTGCAGCCGTGTGAAGTGCCCCTGTGCCCGGTTCACAGAAGAAGATGCTGAGGCCAAGCTCAGAGTCTGAGCAGCGGCCCAGGATCTGGAGCAAGTCTCTGACCCCTTGTTCATTCCACCGCCTGCACCCCGACCTTCATTTAAGTCAGAGAAAGGGGGTACCCCTGGCTGTCTTCCGAAGCCCCCCAAGGAGCTTGCCTGGGTCCCGGAGTCACACTCAGTTTGGGCCTGATTCTTTGGGCCTCGGGCCACAAAGGTTTCCAGTGTGGGAGGCGGGGCTGCCACCCCAGGCTGCTGTCCCACGGCTGACGTGGCAGGCGGCCGGGCTCCCCCTGCTCCATTCTCTCAGGTTCACTTCTCTCCGGCCCTCCCCACGCTCACGCAGTCCGCAGCCGCTGCTCTGACCTGTGGGACTGACCACTCTCCGGGTTTACTCTGGGCTGTGCCTTCCTTCCCCCACCGAATGGCTGTGCTTCTGCTCTTCCATACGCCTGCAGGTGCTCCGGCCGCTGCACGCCCCCTCCTCCCCTCCCCCTTGGCCTCCTCTCTCCTCCCTCTATCTCCATCTCCCACCGCTTCTCCTCGCATCCCCTCCTTGTCCCCCACACCCCCAGCTTGAGTCCCGGGGCCATCTAGTGGGCGGCACGGTAGGGATGCCCCACTGGGCTGAGCAGCCACGCAGATCCCCAGGTCGTGGGAGGTCGGCCCAGCCAGAGGGCCAGCAAGGGTGACAGGAGGCGAGCGGCCCGCGCCTCCTTTTATTCTGACAGCTCTGCCAGGAACTAGTCCTGCCTGTATTATTGCCATAAAGCACTTGTTTCTTCCATCTAATCTGCCGGTCTTTTGTTAATGTTCTGATAAAAGTTTTAAAAAATCCCATCAGCGTCAACCACCAGAAGGGAAATTTCAGAGGGGGAGATGGTCAGATTTCCAAGTTCATTGAAAACCCTTAGCTGCATGTGCCCAAGATGCTTTACAGAAGCAGTGCAGCCGGGCGAGCCGTTAATAACGTGGGACTTGTCGGTTGTGGGTGGTGGGCAGACAGGACGAGCGCCCCGCGGGCCACAGCGAAGGTCCCCCCTACCCTGCGCCGCCCGCCTCTGAGAGCTGCCAGGAGCAGCCAGCACCCTGCCATTGTGGGGCCTGCCAGGTGGAACCCAAGCTCCCCGTTCCTGTGTCAGCCACGGCCTGTGACCCACGTTTTGGCTCAGTGGCTGGTCTTCACGGAGGCTGGGTTCTCAGCCCAGTTCTGAGAGAGGTGTTGTCACCCCTGCTCTCCAGGTGAACAAGCCGATTACGTGGCAGGGAGGGACCATGGGGGGGTGGTGGCAGCAGGGCCAGGGCGGTCACCCTGGGCTCCCAGTTCCTGGTTCTGGGCTCCCTCAGGTTACTCTACCACCAAAAGCTGTCTAAGGGGCAAATGTGGGAGAAGCAGTCCCCTGCCTGTGGGGTGAGTGCATGTGAACAGGCGGGAGGGTGGGCATAGGGGACGTAGGCAGAGACCGCAAAGCATTGGGGTTGTAAGTAGAGACAAAATCGGGCTCGGGGGGTTCCAATCCTGGCTCCCCATTTACTAGCTGTGTGACCTTATGTAAGTTACTTAACTTCTCTGTGTCTCTATAAAATGGGGAATGGTAGTATCTACCTGGTAGGTTTTGGTAAAGGTGAAAAGAGAGAATGGATAGGCATTTACTATAGCACCTGGCACTGAGTAGGTGTGAAAAATGGTGAAGCCTCAGGCCCTGTGAGGAGAGTCAGGGCTCCTGTGGGCAGGATCCTCACCTGACCCTCAGCAGCTTGGTGATGTCGCTGGCCTGCTGCTAGGCGACTGCTCCCGCACCCGTGGGCAATGAGCTACTACTGACTGAGTCACTATTAAAGAGCTCTGCCCAGGGCTCTGGGTGGAGGCAGAGACGGAGGAGGATGACAGACCCGCAGGCTGCTGGATGCAGATGCGATTCTAGTGCTCGGCCTGTCTGGGAGAACAAGCCGGCTGATTCCTCAGTCTCACTGAACCCATAGTTAACTTGCCCGGGGCCAAAACCCACTGGCAAGACAGGCCGACCCTCAGAATCCAGGGAAGTCTGGGGAAGTGCCTCACACCGTGCCCGTCTCCTGCGGGTGTTGGGAATGGTCTGTCCCCTCCTGCCGTTCTTCTCTGGCCACCAGTCCCCACAGGCCTTGGGGGCCCCACCCTCCCTGCCAGGACCAGGATCCCATATGTGCCAGGTTAGGGGAGCTGCTGCTCAGAATTGCCCCCGACTGCAGAATGCGCCATGCCCTGCCCACCCCCCCTCCATGGTGACCTGGAGCCGGCCTGGGCCCTTGGCCACCCAGCTGTGACACGGGGGTGACTGGGTGGGTCTGATGAGGTGTGGCCTGTGAGCTCCTAGATGAGAATCCGCTCAGTGGTAGCTGAAGGTGCTGGTTCACCGGCTGCGCCCCACGTGTGCCAAATCAGAAGCGCTGACTGGGGGCTCGGGAGCCTGCGTTTATAAAAAGCACCCCCATGTCAGAGACTATGACATCATCAGTGATCAATAAATAGAGTAAATAATAAACTAATAAGTTGGAATTGAGTTTAATTTTAAACTTTGGCTGGTTTTAAGATTTTCCCTGTTTGTCTTCGGTGCTAGCCTTGCACGATGTGCCCAGATGCAGTTTTCTTTTTGTTTATTCTGTTCGGGGTTCATTGTACTTTTTTTTTTTTTGCATATGTTTTGTCATTTTTATTGAAGTAGAATTGATACGCAATCCTATACCGGTTTCAAGTGCACGACACGGCGGTCCAGCAGTTTGACACGTGAAATCCTCAACTCACCAGGGCAGCGGCTGTGGGCTGGCGCCTGTTAACCAGGTTTGGAAGCAAGGTCATTGCTGTAAGTCAGGGCTGCTGCGCGTGCTCTGCCCTCAAGACCCCACGTTTGCCGGGCTCTGTTCTGTCTCGTACACACCCTCCCCCTGGCATTTCCATCCCTCTTTCCCCGCTGTGTTCTCCGACCTGGGCAGCCGCCCTTGACCTGTCTTTCAGTCACAAATCCTTTCTTCAGCTGTGCCTAATTTTGCTATTAAGCCCAGGCATTGAGCTCTTAGATTTAGTTATATTTTTCAGCTCTAGGATTTTTATTTGGTTTTTAAAATACATTTTAATTCTTTGCTAAAATTCTCCATCTGGCTTTTCATTTTCTTGGACATATTAGTAGCCACAGTTATTTTGAAACTCTGTCTGGTATCCTGATATGGGGGGCTCCTTGGATCTCTTTCTGCATCTGTTTTTTCTCTTGTTTGGGGCCCTTCACATCTCCCCATGTTTTGTAATTTGTTTGCCAAGTGTCAGATATTGTGTACGAGCAGCCGTGAGGTGAGCCAGGGCTCTGGGTGCCGCCCTCCTCCTGGAGGGAAGGGTAGGGGGTGGGTCATTGTCATCTGATCTCAAATTGAGCAGATCTGAAGCCAGGCTTTAGTTTGCGAAAACTGGTGTGTTTTGGTCTGTGCCCATTCCTAGGCTTAGGGTCCCACCTGGAAGCCTGGGGCGCATCCCAGCATCTCCCTTCTTGCCCTGACCCCCCATTTGGTGAGATGACAAGGGTTTGTTTGGACCCCCAGCCTCTTGGCGGCTGGTTCCTACTGGTGCAGCTTCCACCACCTCCAGATTTATTATCTATTCTGCGGCTCTGAGAGTGGGAGCTTCCCTTGCTGAATTATTTCCAATTTCTTCCTTAGACATTTTAATCAGAGATGAAAAATGACTGGTCTTTTGCCAGTGTTCCAGTCTAAGGGGAAGCTGTTTGCCTCTTAAAGGCACATGAATTCCGGTGGCTTTCCCGTAGACGGCACGTCAGTGCTGCGGAAAGGGGCCCAGCACCCAGGGGTCGGGGAGGAATCCAGGGACCGCTGGTGCCCAGGTGTGTGGCTGCCACCCCCTCCTGCCTCCACAATGCAGGCTCCCTTCGCCTGGCCGGGCGGATCTGGGCAGAGGGTGAGGCCCTCCACACGGCCAGCCGTAGCAGGAGCAGGGTGTGGCCCTGGATGTCGCCCTTGCGGGGTCCTCAGCCATCTCCCGCAAGTCCCCTGGCCTCTGGCCCCGGACACGACCTCCCTGCGTCCCCTTCCTTGCCTTCTCCCCCCCACCTTCCAGGCCGCTCCTAGTCCAGAGTCGCCCGCCCTCTGCTGCTGGTCTCTCAGCAGGTGCGGCCCAGCCAGGGGCCACACTCAGCACACCGTCACACTCCTTTTCTCTTGGCCACCTGGTGAAGACCGGTTTCCCTGGTTCTGCCAGCTTGGGGGCACCATCCCCCTCTGGAGGGCCCTCATTGCCCTAATGCACTGGCTGCCGGTGAATACCACCCGAATCAGCAAGAAAACCGGGAAATGTGCCCAGTGGAGAGAAAAGGACAGAAGAATGTAGTTCATAAAGGAAGAGACCCAGGAGCCCTACACGTGTGAGAAATGTTTGATTGCTCGTACCGTCAGAAGCACAGGCTAGCCCTTGGGCAGTGCGGGCTCACCGGGACGCACAGACAGGCCCCCGTGCTGCTGAGCAGAGGCGAGCTTTCCAGGCTTTCTGGGGAGTCATCTGCAAAGTTAACAAAAACCTTACACTTTTCTGTGACTTTGACCCTGAGTTTTCCGGCTCAGGAAGTTAACCCCGTGATGTGATGGAAGCCGCTTGCTGTCCTGCTCATGGGGGCTTGGCGTGGGGGCGTTTTCCTGGGACAGGGAGTGTGACCCGGTGGCGCACAGCCAGGCGACACACACCAGACACCTGCACAGGCAGCCGTGAAAGACGTCACTGACATGTGTTTGAGGAGGAGGAATGTTCAAGTGCTGACGTTTAAAATACCGGGTTACAAAGTGATACAAAATCGCATTTTGTGGGAAAGAAACCCCAGCATTTTGTAGAAAAAGATCAGTGGAATACTGTACCCCAGTGTTGGCATGGCTGTCCCCCGTTCATGTCAGCAGACAGCACTCTAAGAAACTGGCTTCTTATAAGCAGATAGAAGGGAAGCAGGAATGTGGCCGCTGGCCTGGGGAAGAGCCGCCTGCGTCTGGTCCTGAGCTGCCTCCTGGGCTCGGAGGAGCCTGGGGCCGCTGCGGCTCTCGGGGGGCACTTGCTCATCTGTGAACAGAGTGGCGCCCGCCCAGGGCATCAGCTTCGTTTTGTCCAGGGCTAATGGCTGCAGGTCCCCTTACAGCCCATTGTCTTCTCTTTGCCTTCCCAACTACCTTGCAGGGCTAGTTAGAGAAAATCAGTATTTGGCAGCCATTGGCTGTTTTAGCATCTGTTGATAATTACATTTTTACATCATATTTTACATGCTGTGTTGCAAAGAAAAGCCTCCTATGGTTCATGGAGGGCGAGGCTCCAACAGAGGCCTGGCCAGTAGCCTGGCGTGGTGGTCGAGTTAAGGCTGGGCGGGCCTGGGAGGCAGATGGCCCCCATGGCTGTGTCCGTGGTCAGCTACTAGTTGGGGGTGCAGAGGGTGGCCACCAGCCTCGCCCAGAGCAGGCCACAGGGAAGGGCCAGGAAAGCCAGGAGTGGCAGTGGGTTCAGGGACCTCCCAGGAGTGGTGGCTTCTCTGGGCCTCCAACACAGGGGCCAGTCACCAGATAACAGGACCTGGAGGCCCCATTCAAAGAGTGGGGTCCCTCCCAGCAGGGTCAGCTGGGCAGAGGACTTGGGAGCTCTGAGGCTGAGAGCAGGCATGGTAGGCGCCACAGGAGGGCTGGGAAACAGAGACCTGGCACGCCCACTGTGCGAGCTGCACGTCAGCATTTATGCAGAGCAGGCGGCCGTGGGGTGACAGGTGCACCGATGTAGGGCCTGCCTGGAAATGACTCACTGAAGAGACCTGTTAACGTCTGGCTCACTAACAGGTCGAAGCCTGATATTTAAAATGGGTGTCTCAAGGCACTCAGGGGGTAGGATCAGCCACCACTGACCTGGGAGGTCATCTCCACATATTTTCTAGACAAAGCACCAAAAAAACCCCAAATGCACAGTTCTCCTGCCCACAAAGGCATTTTTTTTTTATTCCAAGCCTGCCTTGAACTGAACCGCTCGGTTTATGGGCAGGCACACAGTTAAAGTACGCACCATCCCCTCTGTCACAACCCTTGCATTACTGCACATATCCACTTTCATTTTGCAATTACGGGTAACATTAAAGTTCATCAAGCTACTTGTTTTATGTGAAATTCATTCATTTCCAAAAGATCAGAGGAACATTAAAGAACAAATGAAACTGTCGGTTGCAAATCACGCAGGTTGATTTATCGTTAATCTTCTATAAACAGCAAAGCTGGCTCTGAGATTCCCCCGCGTGGTAGGTCTGCGTATACAGCGTACTCTATGTCTTTTCATTTTAGCTTTGAACAAAATGGGCTACGTCCCAGGGGGAGTCATCATTTCCCTGAGTGCACAGCCCCTAAGGCCCCCCCGGCACCCAGCCAGTTTGCTACAGCAGAGGGGTGAGAGCCCACCGCTGCACGGGATTGCTTGTGAGTATTTGCCGAGACCGTTCCCACCGTGTCCCACTAAAGTGCGTGAACTCCTGCACAAGATGGGAAAATGCTCGGCTGGGCCCCTCTCCTCCGTGGACTGGTTGTTACATCCCATCCTTTGCTGTGAAACCTTCCCTGGCGTGTCCCCCGCCGTCAAACACCTTCCCCTGCTGGGGGTGGGGGAAGGACCCAGGGCACCTCCTGGGCGGCATGGCCAAGGTCACGCAGCTGGCGGGCAGTGGAGCCAAGATGTAATTCGGGTCAGGCTGTCTCCACGGCTTTGCCCCCACACCCCTGGGGCACAGGGCCCACGGCACAGGCCCCACCGTGGAGGCCTGGAGCCCTTTTCCGCGTGGTAGTGGGAGGTCGAGAGCGGCTCTGCGCCCGCCCCTCCCCACCTTGTGCTGGGGGATACTGAGTCAGGGTCCAGCCAGGCAGGCAGGACCCCAGCGGGTTGTGCGCATTATACTTGGCTTTGGAACGGGGTCAGTATGGGACTGTGATTGCGCTGGCGGGGCTGGAGCGTGGTCCACAGGCAGCCCTAGGGCAGGGAAGGTGGACAGGGAGGAGGGCAGCCAGGCATGCGGGGCCTCGAGCGGACGGACACGGACCCACGACCGCTGTCCTCCGACCTTGATGGTGTGCCCCTCTGCCGGTGCCTGGGCCCTGCGCTCCCGACTGACCACGCACGCCTGGCCCAGGAGCTGGGGCGCATGCAGGGTTCGGAGAAAGAAGGTGGGGCGCTTGCAGGCCCGGCTGCGGAATTGCCGGCAGGTCGGTGACAGCGCGTGCAGAGTCCCTCCTGCTCCCAGAATCCCCTCTCCTGTGCCCTGTCCTAACCGGAACCTATAGGAAAGGGGATTCTGGGAAATGTAGTCCAGCCTAACCACGCTGTCACTTTAGGAAGCCAGAACAGCCGCCTCTGAACTGGCACGCACGCGCCCGTTAACCGTACTTGGTCTACCAGTAAGGCACAAGCCGCTGTGCTCTGTGTGACATGGCACAGCCGTGTTTCCCCCCGAGAGGATCTCAAGTCCCTTCTGCGTCTTGGGGTGATGGTCAGTTTCCCCTTCACTGATTCCCACTCTCCCTGTGATGTATATGACTTCAATACTGAGATGTGAGGCTGACTACTGTGAACACATCTCACGTAGATGATCCGGGTGGACAGGGAAAACCAAAGCATTTGGTTTGTATGTACAAACGTTTACACCTAGGCGTTACAGTCCTGTTTCTGCCGCTGATCGCACCGTCACAGCTGGGCTTCGAAACTGCCTTCGTTACCCTTTCAGTGTTTGCTCTGCCGCCAGCCAGGCCCCAGGTGGTGAGAGCACTGGTGGGCGGGGGGAGCGGCCAGCGCCTGGTAATGTCACAGATTGACACGTGGACTCTGAGGGACGAACAGCCCGTCTGACTCCTCAGTTCTGCGGCTGCCACAGCACGTGAGCAGGGGGCGTCTCTGTCTCAGGAGCACATAACATGCAGAAATAGGCGGAGGCCGTATTTGGTGGGCTGAGGTTCGCTGAGCACCGGCTTGGCCGTCAGCCGTCCTGCCTGGATTGGGCTGCCATAGTTTTCCATCAACTTTAGTCCTAGGACATGGGAGTATCACGGGGCACCCAGAGGGTGTCCTGCCTTCCGGACGGGCTCCTCCTTCCTCGTGGTGCAGCGCCAACCTGTTTTCCCTTTGAGCTCCAGGCTGATCACCCCAGCGGGAGCAGGGACCCCCAGCTTTGCCTTGACTCAGTGGCAAGAGGAGCCCAGAGCGGGTGGGTGAACGTCTCGACTTCTAGGTCAGTGCAGTGACTGTTGAGTTCCCCGTGGAAGGTTGCCTTGGGAACAAGTGCCTCTCGGCCACAGAGTCTGCAGTCTGTGGGAGGCATGACTTTGGCTAGTGGGTCACTCAGGGAGGAGCCCCTCTCCCTGGGAAAATGCAGCTCCTCACGGGAACTGCTGGCCCTGACAGCAGGGGGCTTACGGTGCCCGCATCCCGTCCCCTCAGCTAACGTTTACTGAGCACCCACTGTGTGCCCGGCACTGGCTGGGAGACACTATGGCCGAAGCAGAGCCATTGCTCCTCTCTGGCACCCCCAGTCCAGCGGGGAGGTACGTCAAACAAGCCAGTAGACACAGGGCTGGCTGTGGAGGTGGGTGGCGGTGGGGCAGAGAAAACAGGCCAAGGGACCTGGGAGACCTGGGGGGCAAGAGAGACGCTCTTCTGCAGAAAGCACCGGGCACAGCAGCCCACGGCAGTGTGGGGTGGGGGCGGGGGGCAGTCAGAGCACGGGCTCCTCAAGGCCAAAGGGTTTGGGCGTCACTCTGCGTGCCCTGGGCTCCAGGGGTGGGGGTCCAGCAGGGAGGTGGCATGCTCTGATTGCTGGCGGGGAGTGGACGGTGGGACGGCAGGAGAGGACGTGGGGAGATAGGCAGGAGGCCCTTGTCATCAGCCTGGTAAGTCACACCTTGGGTCAAAGCAGTGGTCGTGAGAAGTGGGCGGATAGCAGGGACGTGGTTTGAGGGTGGCATCGATGGGGCTGACGGCTTGGTTGGGAGAAGCTGGAAAGGGGACCAAGATGACTCTGGTTGTACATAATCTCGTGGTGCACGGCCAGGCTGCTGGCTAAACTCTCACCTTTATTGTCCAGATCCCTTGTTTGTGTCCCCTTTACTGCAAAATTTCCCCATTGTTGGGCCCCCAGTGATGTCAGAGATCACTCATACTGGTCATGCTTTGACCTCTACCCCCTCACTTCGTGTTCTGGATATTCTAGTTAAGGACTCTGACTGGCTCTTATTTCAATGGGAATCTAGCCCTGAATTACGGAGTGTTGGGGCAGAAACTACTCATTTTCCACCCAGTCTCTCTCTTTTTCTCACTAATGAAAACCCAGTGTTGTTGAGAATGACACTGCGCCTACATCAAAAATCATTATTTTACACCATCCTTAAATTCAGTAGTTGCAAGCAAGGCCTTTCTGGGGATCACTGAGAAAGCTTTCCTTTCCTGATACACGTGACATGCCCTCCCGCCAGCCCTTCCTCATTCTTGGACCTCAGATGTTACAGCTGAAGCTGAAGCATTCATTTTTCAAATGTGAGAAAAAAATCCAAGATAATTTCAGAGATCTTGGTCCTGATATCGTCGAGCCACCGGACCGCTGCCGGAAGTCACTGTGCTTCATGTCATCAATGTCATAGGAAGAAAATAAGCTCCTCTCTTGTGTAGGCCTCTGTTAGATTCAGGTAGAGTCCGCTGCTGGCTGACGTCGGTTCCATGTTGCTGGGATGCATCCAGATGCAAGTGAACAGGACGTCCGCTCAGAGCGGCTTAGGAGGCCAGAGCGGTCCTCACCTTGGGCAGCAGGGCCACTGACGGGGCAGGCTCGGAGTGCATGCCCCGGGGCCCCCGAGCCCTCCGTGGGGACCTTCTGGGGCCGCTCTTCTCTGCAAGCTGCCTCCTTTTCCTGCCGGCAGACACAGCGGCAGGCATCACGTTCGCTCCTGGTCCCTTCTCTTGGGAAAGGAGGCTGCCACTTCTGCCAGTGTTTAGTCGTCTTAGCCTGGAAAGGACACGTATCCCCTTCCCAGCACCATTGGGTAGCACGTCACGTGGCCCTGTCTAGCCTTTAGAGGGCTGGAAATGGCGTCCCTGGCCAGGCAGCCTTTCTCCAGAAACAGTGCAAACCTACAGAAGGGAGCATGACCAGACACTGCATTTCCAGCCCTCGAAGGCCCAGAGGGCTCCCCGAGGGAGGTGAACTTGATACAGGTTTGAAGGATGAATCGCAGTGAGTCAGACACTCCAGATACTGACATTCTTTCCAGCCAGAGGGAAAATATTTGGAACAGCAGTCATTCCAAGAAGATTTGTGAGAGACTGAGTCATCTTTGTCCATTGAAAAGCTTTCAGAAGTTTCACACTTGACAGCATGTTCAGCAGAGCAGATTATGATCCATCAGTGAGGGACAAAGATCCGGGTTAAGAGTGATGACTCCAATTTTCTTGCTAAGAAAGCTGCCTGGTATGGGATTTGATCATGAGTTCATCTGAGGTTTGGACAGCGTCGGGTGGACACCAGGCATGGCCTCTGTTCTGGGGCCGGAAGCTGAGAGGGCTGACCGTGACCTTGAGTGAGCTATGACCTTGGGGCCAGGACTGAAACAGCCAAGTTCCAGTGCAGGATTGGCCGTGAGTTGCAGGGACGGCAGATGGGGAGGGTCTGACCAAAGGGTCAGCTTAACAATTGGTGGTTGTGAATCTTTGCAACTTTACAACTTGAAACTGTCCAGTCGTGCCCCCACTAAATTCAGATGGTTGTTGGGAAATAATAAATATCCAGCGAGGGATGGTCCAAACAAATAAATAATGTACACGGAGGCATTTGTAAATGATTAAATGTTATGCAAATCAATCAACTAATTAACTTGGATTTCTGTGCGATGGCTTTGATGAGTAGTGGAAGAGACCTAGAGCTGGAAGCCGATGAGGCGCTGCGAACACCGGGGGGCCCCTTCACTACAGACGCCACCAGCAGTGGGGCGCCCTTGAAGGATTTGGTCAGCCAAGCGGCCTAATAAAAATGTTCTTTTAAGAAGACTGGCTGGTGGCCGTGTGAGGACTGTGACCCCATCGACTGTGTTTTCTGAATTGCTCTTGAATTTGTCGCCTCCTCTCCAGTCTTGTAGAAACTGCCGTCGCTCAGACTCTAGCACCTGTCCCGTGGAGTAGATATTGCAGCAGCCTCCTAAGTGGTCTTCTTGCCTCTAAGAAGACATTTTCTATTCCGATTCATTCTCCATATGTACCTAGAGAGTTTTGTCCAATTGCTTCTTGGTTTATTCATTTATTCATTCGGTATTTATTGAGTTCTGTCATACACAAGGCCTTGGAAACATGGCAGCAAGTTTCCCTGAAGTGTAGGTCTTTGCACATTGCTTTTCTCTGTCACTAGCACGATAAAGCCAAACCCCCAGCGTGGCGCACAGCGCCATTTACGCTCTGGTGCCCTCTACCAGCAGTACGGCTTGGCAGTCCTTTCCCCGCCTCACAGTCTCCCTTGTGTTCTGTACATAACAGCTGGCTGTCGGGGTGGCAGAAAGGACTCTAGGACTGGGTGTGAATCCCGGGTGGGGGACTTCATACTGAGATGGTCTTGGATAAACTGCTTAGACTCTCAGTTAACTTACTTGTCAGTGGGAAATAGAAAATATACCTTAAAACGTCTACTGTAAAAGTCTAAGATGGGAAAATAAATGGACTAGCACAGTGTCTTGTATCAGTTGTTGTGTGTTTTGTTACAAGTAACAGAGACCTGACCATATAGGTTTAAACAAATGAATGTATGGAGAGTGAAGGTAGATTCTGATGATGATTCAGTAGCTCAGAAATGACCAGGATGAATCTCCTGACTGTCCCCTCATGCTGTCACCTCACGCCCGCGAGATGGCTGCGACAGCCCCAGACGTCATGCCTACGTTCAAGGTGGAAAGAAAGGGGAAGGGCAGTGCCTGCCATTTACTCCTCTTTTTATCAGGAAATCAAAACTCTCTAGACTCCATATAATAGACTTCCCATTAGATCATTTTTCCCAAAAGTGGATCACTTGGCCTTCTGCAGCTGCAGGGAAGCTTGGGAATTTGAAGGAAAGGATTTTCCAGACTGGCTGAAACAAATCATCATTGGTCACTTGCGGGCGGGCACACCGGCACTCTGAACTTTGGAGTTCTATTAGCAACAGGGAAGAGCGCATAGTAGGGACCAGCATTATTCACTAGTAGAATTGCTCATTCATGTTTTCAAATCTTTCCCCAGAAATGCCACATGTGTTCATGTTGCTAAAAGCATTTGCACATGGCATGCTGTGTGTGCCCCGCACTCTCCTCCCGTATCGTACCACACTTCTGTGCTTTTTTCAATACATGTGCCATTTTCCATTTTACCATTTGTTATTAAAGGATGCACAGAGATTGTTAACTGGTTGTATCCTGGCTTACTTAATCATTCCTCTATGGGTGGATATTTATTTCGTTCTCAGTTTATTATTACTGTCCGGGAGGAGATTTAGTTTTGTTAAGTTCATGTTCTGGGCTGCATGTGTCACATAGATTTTCTCATCCAAACCCTGAAGCACTCTGTGTGGCAGGTACTGTGCCCATCTAATAGACGCGGGGATCCAGGTATGGAGAAATGAGTTTGCCCTAAGCTCTCCAGCGAGCTGGCGATAGAGTTAGAATTCACACAGAAGGTGATTTAACTGCAAAGCGTGTGCTTCCTCCCGGGAACCACCCTGAGATGGACACCTGTGCGTGTATCACACAGGGCCTCTCAGCTTCCCCATCTCTGCGGCTATTGGGCACATAGTCCGGCCTCACCTCTGGATGGACTGACCGACCTCATACAGGCCCATCCTACCGCATGTCACTTCATGCCCTGCAGCCCCCCTAAACCTGAGGTGTGAGACACTGGGGGGCCCTCTCAGCATCTACATCCATGCAACCTGGAAATCTGTAAGAATTAATGCCTTGCGGGGTGAGACTGACTGACGGAAGATGGAAGGCATGGGGTGACTCCTTCACACCTCCTCCTGCAGACGGGCCACCCTGGCTCATGGCCGTCGCGTGGCCTTGTAGAAGGCAGTGTCGTGAGGTCAGATCATCAGTCTTGCTTAACACCAAGCAGTGGCCAGCTTGGCCATGACCCCCTGCCGCCTCCCCACCCCAGTGTCGGTTCTTTCCTTTTCTGCTTCGCTCCCCTCTTCCCCACCCTGCGTCCTTGATCATAAAGGACCAGCACACACAGGTCTGATTGCAGCTTGTCTTTCTGGGCAGCCCTGGCTGAGACCATGCATAAAGTCATTTCATCCTTTAGGGTGATTTCCTTTGCCTAAAAAGGTTCCCACAGTGGGATCACTGAGTTAATAAGTATGAATATTCCCGTGGCTTCAAATTTACCCACCCCAGGCCCGTGGCTCTGCCCGCAGATGACATCCCACATCTCTGAGTCAGGCTGGCCTCGCTCGTTACGGAGCTGAGGGTGGAGCCGAGATCCCGCTGGCAGTGACTTCCAGGAAGGGCTGTTCATGGGGACATTTATGACCACATTTATACAAGCAGGGTCGGTTCAGTGTTCATGTATGGGAAAATGGAATCTTTGCTGGAAAGGAATTTTAACCATTTGGGTATATGTTCCCTAGGGAAAGAAAACCGAGGCCCCTAAGAGTGTGCTGGCCCCTGGTAATCGCTCTAATTACCTGTGAGCTAATTAGGGGCCATTATGTATTCAGAAGTGAGATTTTCATCCTTCAAAATTTGCATTTCCAGCGAAAAGCTCATTCTCTATGTACCATGTGGATTTCCTTTCCTCCCGTATGAGCCGGGCTCACCCTACATCTGCTGTAATCAGAAGTGCATTAGGCAGAGCGCAGAGAAATCAGCAAGAGGGCGCAGGCTTCTGGAGCTCACAGATGGGTTTGGAATCCATCTCGCCCCAGAAGCAAGTATTTGGAGAGAGACTGAATTTGGGCAGCTCTTGCAAGGGCTGCTTTTGTATTTGTTCAGTCATAATCACAGGCTTTCCAGAAGAAATCAAATAACAGACACCTCCCTGAGCAAGAAATAGCCACTGTCTGGGCCCTGGTAAGAGTCCAGGAGAAGGCTAGGCGTCCAGATGGGCCTGCCACGGGCGCGTGTAACAGGCCCCCATGGGGAGGTCGCCAGGGCCCACAAGGTGCCCGCTCCTGCCCTGCTGCTCCGCCGACTTGCCGCTGTGTGTCGGAGCTCCTTTTGGTCTCCGGTGGACTGAAGTCCCAGTTCTCAGCCTTCTACTTCATGCCAAGGTTGAGGCTTGTTTCTGCCTTCCTGGGAGAAGAGAGGGGAGGGCAAGGAAACCCGGTCTCCCTCCACTGGCCAGGTCTGACCACAGACAGTGGGCTGCAGGTCTGTGAGCTCCTGGGGTGGGTTTGTCCCCAGGCAGACATCAGTGACGTGAGCCGTGGGCTGCTGCCACGCCCCAGGGAGTCTGGAGGTGTGAACTAGAACAAGATTGGTATTTTAGCTCAGCGGTTAGTAAACTCTGCACAGTGTAAAAGAACATAGATTTGGGTGCTGGGAGACTTGGGTTCCTTGTTCTACTCTTTATTGACTGCAGCCTTGTCATTTCCCTGGGTCTGTGGCTCCCAAACCTTAGGTTAAGGTCAGAGTAGGAGCAGCAGCTGTCTGTCATGCACACCGTCACTGCCTGGTCTGTGTTCCTGGCAGGTGTTGCTGATCCATTACAGACTTATTTTGCCCTGGACCCAGGCTTGACCTCAGTTTTTCTCAACAGGGCATGCTGGTAGCCACACCAACCAAGTGGATGTGGCCTGAGAAGCGCCTGTTTTTCCAGGATCAAAGGGTCCCTAAAGGCCCTTCTATAAACTGCCTGGAGACTGATTGTTGCTAAGAAGATGTCAGAACTGACATCTGGTTCACTCTAGTTGTTTGCTTAGCAAGGTTTCCCTCCAAATCCCCAATAATCCCCTGTATTACTTTTCCATTGCTGTGTAGCAAATTACCACAAACTTATCAGCTTAAAACAATAGGTTCTTTCCTCAGAAAGCTCCCATTTGTTATCTTACAGTTTCATAGGTCAGAGGTCCAGGTGAGCTCAGCTGGGTTCTGTGCTTAGAGTTCTTGCCAGGCTGAAGTCATGGGGTCTGTGGCCTGGATCCCTACCTGGAGGCTCTGCAAATAAGTCTGCTTCCAGGATCATTCAGGTGTTGGCAGAATTCAGTCCTGTGAGGTTTTAGGAATGAGGTCCCTGTTTGCTTGCTGGCTGTTGGTCAGGGCTGTTTTCAGCTTCTAGAGGCTGCCCGCATTCTCTGGCGTGCAGCCCCCTCTGTCTTCAAAGCCTGCATTGGTATGTCAAATATTTCTTATGCTTCAAATCTCATTGACCTTCCCTTCTGCCTTCCTCCTCTGTACCTAACCAGACAGACTTCTCTACTTTTAATGGCTCCTGTAATCATATTAGGCCCATCTGGTTAACCTCTCCTCACCACATAACAATCGCAAGACTGATATCTCACTATCTAAGTTCTGAAGGATTAGGGTGTTACGTCTTTAGGAGGTCATTTTAGAATTCTGCCTACCAGATCCCCATTCAGAAGTATCACAGATTCTATGTGAGCAAAGTTTGAATCGATGCCTTGACACATAAGGTCCTACTGAAAAAGATTTTGCTCTCTTCATTCAACAGATAGTGGAACACCCGCCAGTACCAGGCACCTGAACACAGTGGTCTCTGCCTTTAAGAAGTGCAGTCTTTCCCAGTAAGGTCCAGGACCAGACGCTTCACTGGCATATTCTGCCAAACAGTCTAAGGAGAATTAATACCAATCCTTTGGAGGTGGGCACACTTTCAAATTCACTTTCCCTGGTCAGCATTACCCTGATACTAAAACCAGACATCAAAAGAAAAGAAAATTACAGGCCAATATCCCTGATGAGCATAAAAGCAAAGATCCTCAACAAAATGTTAGCAAACCAAATTTAATAATGGAAGGATATGCATCATGACAAAGTAGGACTTATTTCAGGGCTACAAGGTTAGTCCAACACCTACAAAACAGTCAACGTGATACACACATTAAGAAAATTAAGGATAAAAGTCATATGATTATCTCAACAGATGAGGAAAAAGCATTTGACAAAATTTAACATCTATTTATGATAAAAACTGTCTACAAAGTGGTTGTAGAGGGAACTTACCTCAATCTAATTGTATATGACAAGCTCATAGGTGACTTTGTATTCGGTGGTGTAAAGCTGAAAGCTTTTCCTCTAAAATCAGGAACAAGACAGGGATGCCCACTCTTGCTACTTTTATTCAACATAGTATTGGATGTCCCAGCCACGGAAATCAGACAAGAAAAAGGAATTAGAGGCAACCAAATGGGAAGGGAAGAAGTGAAACTGGCATTGCTTGCAGATGACATGATATTATACTAGAAAACCTTAAAGACTCCACAAAACAACTGTTAGAACTAATAAATGTGTTCTTTAAAGTTGCAGGATACAAAGTCAGAAAACAATCTCATTTACAATTGAATCAAAAAGAATAAATTAAACCAAGGAAGTGAAAGACCTGCACTCTGAAAACTCTGAGACACTGATAAAAAAAATGGAAGTAGACACAAATAAATGGAAAGATATTCCATGCTCGTGGATTAGCAGAATTAATGTGAAAATGTCTGTGCTACCTAAAGCAATCTACAGATTCAATGCAATCCCCATCAAAGTTCTAATGATATTTCCCCTTAGACATTTCTAAATGTCTAAGGACATTTAGAACAAAGAGTCCTAAAAATTTCATGGAACCACAAGACCTCCAATAGCCAAAACAATTTTGAGGAAGAAAAACAAAGCTGGAGGCATTATGTGCCATGATTTCAAGCTATATCACAAAGCCATGGTAATGAAACAGTATGGTGTTAGCATAAAAAACAGACACACAGGTCAAAGGAACCAGATTAAGAGCCCAGAAATAAACCCACAAATATGTGGTCAGTAATTTACAACAAGGGGCCAAAAGTCTGTTCAATAAACAGTGTTGGGAAAACTGGACAGCTTCATGTAAAAGAATGAAACTGTCTTAATAAAATAAACTGGAAATGGATTAAAGACTTGAATGTAAGACCTGAAGCCATAAAACTCCTGAAAGAAATGTAGTGAGCTCCTTGACATCTCTCTTGGCAATAACTTTTTGGATATGATACCAGAAACAAAAATAAGCAAGTGAGACAATATCAAACTAAAAAGCTTTGCACAACAAGGGACCCCACCAACAAAATGAAAGGCAACCTATGGAATGGGAGAAAATATCTTCCCCGGGACCAGTAATCCAGCCAGTGCTAGTGCCCTGGTGACAGAGCCGATGGCGTGGAATGACCACTCCGGGGGTCAGAGTAGCGTATGCAGAAGAGCCTGTGGGAGGCACTGCCTGCCCCAGAGCAGTACTCGTGGCAAAACCCGGGGGATTGTGCAAGAGGTCTGTGCCGAGCAAAACCCGGCAGCCACGCGTGTGTGATAAAGCTCGGAGGCCATTTGACAATCCTTTGCCAAGAGGCCGTGTTCTTAGAACAAAACACTGATAAATGATGCTCAGATAAAAGTGTCTTTTTTCTCTGAATCAAGCCTGCCTTTAATTCACGCACACACGGAACCCTCGGGCAGTGGCTCTGCCCGTTGGCTCAGCCTCATTTCAGAGATATGGGAATTCATAATCGGTTTGCCATTTGTCACCGAAGCACCTTAATGGCTTTTTACAGATTGATATACAAACAGCATTGATGGAAACCAAGCTGAAAAAAAAATTAACCCCTGCCCTGACCGCAGCGACAAATCCTGCCATTTCGTGTTTACTCATTCATGCTTTGTTCAAGCTTCTGCCCATGTGCACACGAAATTCAATCACAGGACACTCAGCATTTATACTGTATCGGGAGCACATTCTGTGTTTGTTGCTTAATGTGCATAATGGCTGTGGTCTAAAATGCGTCCTGAAAAGGAGAATCTGGCTCTTTGACACGACCACACCCTGCTCCTCCCTTCCTCCCATCCAGATTTGGAGTTGATTTGAGGTTAATTTCCCTGCATCTTGTTTTACTGTGTAAGGGGCACTGGGCTCTCAGGTGAAGGAAGGGTGTGGATTGCACTTCCCCAGAGAAACACGTAGTTCTGCAGGATTTGTTTTTCTCTTACAATCTTGCTAATTTAATTGTTCATATATCTCTCCTGACCCTATTATCTAAGAGTTATACCCTGTGTGCTTCCCCAAGGGGTTGTGTGGTTCGGAGGCAGTGTGAAGCCTAATTAGATTTATTTTAGAGTGGGATCACCTAGCCGAGACCCAGGGTAAGGACGTGAGTGTGGGACAGTGCGGAGGCCGAGGCCGCCTCCCTCTTCCGCGCCGTGGAAGACGATCCATTCCTTATGAAGCTCTTCACGCCAAGCTGAGGTGCAGCCTCAGAACCTTCCTAACACTGTCCTTCAGGCCAGTCAGTAGCTGGCGTGCTGGTGAGCTCTGTCCACTCTCTGGTATCGAGAAACGTGCCCGAGCCAGGAGCAGAGAGGGCTCTGACCCCACCGCCGAGCGGCCACCGACCCGGGGCATTCAAAGACTGGGTCGGGAGGAGATGGGGAGGGGAGATTCACATTTTGGAGGGATTTGGGCAACTCACTTACAGAAAGTTACCCGTCTGAACAGAAGTATAGCATTAGAGAGTTTGTGGCCAACTCCACACCTGTACCTCAGGAGACAAGGGGGGTCCGGCCCTTAGGATGGGGGTCTCAGAGGTGTCCTCCCTGGGCCCGTCCCCCTTTTCCTGATTTCCCTCCCCAGTCCTCTCCCCGTTTCCCCCACGGCCCCACCCGTGTATAGGAGTGCCTCCCTCTGGGGACGCGTCACCCTCGCCCCGAGCTCTCCCTGCGCTGAGGCAGGAGGGATGAGTCCAGGCCTTGGGCCGGGGGCAGCTCGGCGGGTGGGCAGCTGGTGGGGGAGAGCGGCCCAGCGCTTTGGCTGGAGCTTCTTGGCCGCCGGAACACCAGGCCGTCCTCACTGCCTTAGGGACACCGTTGTTGTGAATGAAGGGAAGGGGATGTATGGTTGCAAAAATGATCATATTACAAAGTTTACATTTTACGAGTGAATACTTCTAACACAAACGTCCTAAAAGGGATGTGTCCTATAGAATTACTTCACTGTGTCCTAGGGGTCTGCCAGCGGGCTGCCTAACACTCCACAGTGACTCTGTTTGACCTCACCGGGAATGACATCGAAACGTGGACCTTTGGGGCCGCCGGGAAAGTAAGATGGGGCTCGGGGTCCAGCTGACTTCCCCCGGGACAGGCCTTGGCAGGGACCCACCTTCTAGCCTCACGTCTTCAGTGACAATGCCATTGGACTCCCCCTTGAAATGGCCAAGATGAAATACTTTCTCATATCAAGTATTAATTTTTCTTCGCAAGGCCAGTCTTGTCTCTTGCCAGGAATTTGCATTTCTTATTAGCACTACATCAGCCCTGCTTCTTGCAAAACATTAATCTTGGTCTCCTTTCTGCTTTCATTCCAAGGAGCCTCCACATTAATCGAGAAAGTCCTGCCTGAACTCTCCCGGCTATATGGTGCCACCGTCACGTCGTCTCCGTGTAACTGACATTTCTCCCCAAGGCGGGGTGGGTATCAGTGCACCTCGCCACAGGGGTCATGAGGATATTTCTTTCTCTTCCGTCAGGAGGTACCTATGCACCCCATCTGCTCTGCACGTAGCCCAGTGTCAGACAGGAGTGGCTTGTGGACATCCTTGGTTCCCGGCTCCCCCATGACGTCCAGAGCCTGCTCAGCACCACACACGGGGCGACGGGCAGGTGGACTTCTTCAAGGGCATCTGTCGTGAAGTAAACTTGATGGTTAGTCTGCCACCTAACCAAAGGGACGCCAGAGTCGCGTTTCACCAGTTCCAAGGGCAGGTTTTATGTCCTGTAGCGTTTCATAGTCTACCATGTTTTGGACCATTAACTTTTTTTACAGTGAGACTTTGGACAATGTGCTGGGTTTGGGGATCTTGTCCACCCGACGGGTCAGTGCAGTGCGGCAGTAATAAACAACCCCTGCGTCTGCATGCTTAGGCAGTCAGGTTGTTTCGCGTTCATGCTGCGCGTTCATCCCAGCCCGACTGGCAGAACTGTCCTGTGTCTCATTTAGGAACGGAGGCCGACAGGGGCTTCAGCACCTTCTGCTGGCTGCCGGGCCACCTGGTAGGAGGGGCACAAAGGGAGCATGGCGACTTCTACAGCAGATTTTTGTTTTGCTTTTATTCAATTTGGGGGTTATAATTGAAGCATCATAAGCTGCATGTATTTAAAGTGTACAATTTGATACATGCGTATGTCTGACACCCTCACCACAATGAAGAAAATGAGCGATTCCATCACTCAAAGAGCGTTCCCCATTCCCTCTGCAATCCCTGACTCTCTCCACAGTTGTCTTCAGGCAACACTGACCCGCTTTTGTTACCAGAGATTGGTTTACACGTCCTAGGATTTTTAATAAGTGAGATCGTACAGCATGAACTCTTCCTCGAGCGGCGCCTTTCACTCAGCACGATGCTCCGTAGTCACCCGTGCTGCGTGTCAGTGCGGCTGGTGTCCCGTTATGTGGACACACCGTGAGCTGCTGGTCCGTCTGCCCGTCGGTGGATGTGGGGTTTGCTTCTAGCTTTTGGCTGTTACAAATAAAGATAAGAACACTGGGTACCAATCTTTGTGTAGACACATGCTTTTATTCATCTTGGCTGTGTATCTGGTGGTGGACATTTTCTAGTGTTTGTACCTGCTCACCTCTCCCCAGAGGTTCCTGGGAGCTCCAGGTGCCCCACATCCACACCAACACTTGCTGTGGTCAGTTTGCAAAATTTTAGCCATGCTGATGGATGGGTAGTGACCTCACTGTAGTTCCAGTTTGTGTTTTCTGAGTGACTAGTAGCACTGAGCATTTTCCCTGTGCTTAGTGGCCATGCTGTAAGGCGTCCTGGGGTGTGACTCCCCTGACGTTGACCCGACCTGTCCACTCGGTAGAATGACCGGGGTCAAAGATATCTCCAGGGAGGCCCTTCTGTCAGGATCTGTGTCCCCTGGTCCTGCTTCATCTGGTCTGAACCAGTCTGGGCCCCTCATTTCACCCCTCTGGGGCAGGCTTGTGGGCTCCCCATCAAAGGTCCCTGCCACTCTCTCAGGACCTGCACCCCAGGAATCTCTCCAGACTCGGCCGCCTGTGCCCGCCCCGTCTGGCGGATGTCAGTGGTGATTCTTCACCTGACTTTTACTTCTTGGCCTGCCTCCCTTTTCCATTTGACATTTTGGGCTGTGATACCAGGGCTACCCTAATCCCAGTACTGTTCTGACGCAAATGAACGCCATTCCCGGACTGGCTGTGAGTCCCTCCCTGTTCTGACCAGCCTGGCCCCAGAGGCACTGTTCCTAGCCAGAACCCGGACAGCCTGCCGTCCCAGGGATGCCCAGACAGACTTGCAAAGGAAATGATATTAAGTAGGACAGTTGGTGGGGTGTAAAGAATTCATGTAAAACCTATGTTGACATAAAATCCATTCTGTTCATCTCAAAAGAGAATTAAGCAGCCATCCCTGGGCTCCTGCCAAGAGCGTCCTCACATCTCGCATCAGTCAGTCTAGGGCTTAAATCAGTGCAGGGTTTCCAAGGTGCTGGCAGGTTCTGGACATCCTGGCAAACGACGGGGAAGATGAATCGGTCGGTGTCCCAGTGAGAGACTAAGGCCTGGAAGGGAAGCGTCTGGCGCCTCAGCCTCCGGGTGAGAGGGGCAGCCAGGGCTCCGGCAGGGGGATCAGGTGTGGGCAGGCACCAGAACAGGCACTTGGGAGCGGCCTCGGCCAGGAGAATGAGCCGGGCAAGGCCACGGGGCACAGGAGCTAAGCAGGAGCCACGTGTGAGGTCTGGCATTTCCTCCAGGTCAGGCCCGTGGGACTGGTGGTGGCACTGAGGCCTCAGATCCACAGTTACCCTCACCCTGCGTCCCGGGGAGGGGCACCAGGGGACTGTGGGGGCTCCAGCTGTGGGTGCTGACGAGTGAATGGAAGGGCGTCAGGCAGAGTGTGACAAAGGACAGCATGTGTTGGCTTATTTATAGAGAACTAAAAATGAAAATCCCTTCCAGATGCAAATACTCACACTCCTACCAGGAACCCAAGAAAAGAAGCACCTGGACTCGGCTCAAAGGTCTTAAAGGTGTCACCCAGGCATGGGGCCGCAGATGGAATCTGTCACATTTCTGGACCCTGCCTGGCATGCCCTCCTGGGCAGGGCCAGCTGGAGGCCCTTGGACCTGGGGGCGGACCAGCCCCACTGGGTGGGGGCTGGGACGGTGGAGGCCCAGTCGTAGCTGTAGGTCGGGGAGGAGGCCCAGTCAGCAAATCAAATCCAGCAGCTCTTCGTGCGCATACACCGGCCATCTCGCTGAAATACGGATTGTGACTTGGCAGATCCAGGTGGGACCCAAATTCTGTATTTCTAACAAGCTCCAGGCGATGTCCGGGGCTCCTTGTCTGTGGACCCTACTGTCGAGTCCCAGGGTGGTGAGCTGTTCAGCGGGTGGGGCAGGAATGAGGGCATTCAGGCAGGAATCGGATGTCAGAGATGGAAGGGTGATGGGCGCACTTGGGCAGGAGGTGAAGGACGGTGGTAGGTGCAGCGAGCAGGAGACGCGCAGAGGAGACGCGCAGCGGGGCCCGCCTGGCGGTCAGGCAGTGACCTGTGCCGCGTGACTCCAGAGGCTTTGGGCCTGGGCGGCCTGGGCCGGAGCCTGGGTTAGTTCGCTCCTACCCATTTGACGGCAATCAACTCTGGGCACCACTGTCCACACGAACCCACCCCTTGGAGGTCTGCTGCGAATGTTACGTGACCCTTCACGTGACATGGGCCTTGGGGTGCGGGAGGTGCTCATCCCGGGAGGGAGCCGGCCACGGTCAGAGGACAGGGGGGACGGCAGGCCCCCCGCCCCCAGCAAGCAGTAGCCGGGAGCAACGGCCATGACCATAGGGAGGAGGGCAGAGCCCGCCTTGCCAGGCTGGATGTGGGGCCCTGGCCTGGGGTGAGGACGTGACCCCACGGCAGGAACAGCTGCCAAGGGGGAAACTCGGCAGCAGAGCCTTCAGGGCTCAATGTCATGGAGGAAGGTGGTCCTGCCCGAGACCCTCCTGCCCAGGGGCCCCCTCAGGCCGGTGGCCAAGGCAGAGCTGAGCCCAGAGCAGGCATCGGCAGGGCCGTGACCAGGCCGGGCCGGACCACCTGCTCTCCCCTCCGGGGCAGCCGTAGGCACTTGGGCATCTGTGCTGTCCTGCCTCCTGAAGGCCACTCACAGGCGCTGGCCGGTGCCCGCAGCCCGGAACGCCTTCTCCTGCTGTGGCTTCGGGGACGCCGTCTTCTCCTGGCCCGTCGCCTTCCCTGCGGGCGTCTTTGCCCCACTCATCAGCACCAGTTGCTCTTTTTCCCCCTTCACCTCACATGTTGGGCGTCCCGATGCTCGGTCTCCTTCTCCTCTGCAAAGTGTTCCCGCCTCCACCTCCTCCTTAGTCTTCGTCTTTTTAAAGTCAGGGCACTTGCAGTTCACGATTCTTTAGAAAGTTGTAAACCTATGGTGAAATGCGCGTAAGTTTACCATCATACCCATTTTTCCGTATGCAGCTCATGGGGTGAAGTACACGCACTTTCTTGGGCACCAAGCCCCAGGACTCTCCCTGCGAAACTGAAGCGCTGTCCCCATTAAGGGGTCCCCAGCCCCTGGCCCCACCGTCCTACGTCCTGTCTCTGAATCCCATGACCCTGGGGACCTTGCGTAAGTGGAATCACACAGCATTTGTCCTTTTGCGACGGCTTATTTCACTCAGCACAGCGTCTGCCAGGTTCATCCAGCTGTTGTAGCGGGTCAGAACCTCCTTCGTTTTTAGGGTCAAATGATATTCACAGTATGGATCTGTTATATTTTGTTTATCCATCATTCGTGGAGGGAGGCTTCAGTCGCTTCCCTTGCGATTTCAGCCTTTGTGACCAGGAGTGTAAGAATTCCTCGTTAAGCCCCTGTTTTCAATTATTTTGGTTATATGTGCAGCAGTGGGATTGCTGGACCAATCAAATTTTAAGTCAAAAAGGAGAAGAAAGAATAACAAGGTTAATCTGAGGGCACAAAATCCGAGGCCCGTGGAGGTGGATTTCCGGCCAGCGGGGCCCCAGGACTCTGGCCAGTGCCGCGGTGCTGTCTCTCTTTCTGGCTCTCGCCTCCTTCCTCCGCTGGCTTATTTTCTCTGCTGACACTCTCCTTGTGGGGGACGGGGGGTGATCGGCATCCGAAGGCCTCAGATTCACGTCTTCCCAGCACGGGAATCCCAGCAGGGAGAGAAAGAGCATCTCTCCTGAGACTACATTTTAATCCTATACTTCGAAGGGCAAGAAGCTCGCCTATTGAGAACCGCGGAGCAGACGGGGGGAAAACGAGCTTTGTTTTTGATGATGACCTTGAACTGCTCACGGGCACTGGACCCCATTTCCTCCAGACATCTTGCTACGCGAGCTGATTAAATGTCTTCACCGCTTAAGCCTCTGCATGCGCTGCTGCTTGCAGGAACCACAGTCGTAACTGCTGCACTGGGTAGCTTCACTGAGACCTCCTCTTAGCAAAGGGGAGCAGGGCCACCACCTGCCGGGGTGGCTGGTCCCGCTTCAGGAGAAGCAGTTCCCTCTCCTGAGAGAGGAGTGATGCCAGTCAGTCATTTTGGCCGCCCTCCGTGTTTCGCTCCGAGAAGCTCTCTCCTGTCCACTGAGGAACGGATTCAGCTGGTGTGCTTTTCCTCTTTGCCTGCAACGCATTGTGATGGCTGGACTTAGAGCAGCTTTTTTTGGGTTCATGAGGGAAATACCAGGAAAGTCCCAAGAGACTTCACATCCACTGATCAATGTCAGCAACCACCTACCTCCCGCCTTCTTGTGATGTAAGAAAATCGTTAAGTGCATGTTAAGTTCTTTTTGCACCTAGGCTTCATCTTTTTGACTTAGGCATCTTGGCAACAGGCCTTGATGTTTTGCTTTGTAGTTTTCCCCAGACATGGCCTTGGGGCAACACGAAGCACCCAGCCAAGGAGGCCAGGCCCTCGCCTCAGGTAGGGTCACCATGGACCCAGTAAATATTCAAGGGCTTATTGTCATGGGTTTGGCCACGATTTCAGAACAAGCTATGTGAAGTCGCATGCTGAAGATAAATGAAAAGCGTTTCATTCATGACCAAATTAAAAGGCTTCCAGCTCTGTGAGTCATTTTGGCTTGTCTCTCTTTCTTTCTCTTCAATTTTTTATGCTTATCTCCTAATTTAGCCATCTGGAATTCTTTTTAAAGTATCATCCTATTCAGCATTTACACATGAAGGACTTGACTTTAAATAGAAAATCTACAGTTCATTGTAAAGAGAGGACTCAGCATTTGTGTCCTGTTCTGCACCAATCTCAAATATGTGAGCTTAGTGATGGTAAAGGCTAAGTCCAGAAAGTTCATTTCACACATGACAGGAGACACCCAAATGCATGCATGACTGAAGCTCCTAAAAACACAGTCTTCACAGAACGAGACTCTCACTACCGTCTCACCCTGATGTCCTCAGCGTGATAGTTTTCCGCCCCGTGGTCACAGCCTGGCAGTTAGTGCACGCGAGGTAGGCTGGCAGGTGAGAGCGGGTGGGGCACGCTGTACTAGAATATGACTTGTAAACTTGAACTTTGAGTTTTGCTGGGTGTCCTATCTTTTTGCATTTGCTACATCTGGCAACCCTGCTCATTAAAAGCCAGCCAAGCATGAGAAGGTGTGTGCCTCACGCTCACTGGGACAGGCACACCAAAATTAGTGCCGCTCAGAACCAGTGCCGGCCGGAGGGAATCCCATCTTGCTGGCCCCCCGGGGCTGGGCACCACCAGGTGACTCGTGCCGGCCGGTGGGCGGGACAGACGCACATCACTTCCAGGTCGGACCTCTGTCAGCCTGGACTGCCGAGTGTCTGTGATGAGGGGGCATCACTGCCGACCTGCAGTGGGCACGTGGCACGAGGGAGAAGTGCACTCGCCTCACGCAGGGCTGCCCAGAGCCCGCAGGCCAAGTCTGGCCCACTTGCTGTTTGCTGAATTAAGTTTTATTGAAACACAGCCTCAGTCACTCATTTATGAATTACCTGTGGTTGCTTTTTGCTACAATGACAGCTTTAAGTAGTTGCAATGGAAACTGAAATACTTGTTATTTGGCACTTTACAGAAAAGCTTTGTCAACCCCTGTTTTCAGCCACAGGAATTTTGTGGCTGGTTGTTAACTGTAGCATAACTAGCCTCTCCTGATGGCTTTACTGAGGGCAGTTTTTTAAGTTGCTAATTTGATGGATAAAAAAATAGGGTAACATTGGGTTTTGTTTATGTCCTTGATTATTATTGAAGTCACACATTCTCCCGTTTATTGACTAGTTACATTTCTCTTCTGTTTATATTCTTTGCCATTTTATCAGTGAAGGTTTAGCGATTTCTTATTGATTTGACTGAGTCCTCAAAGGAGAGAGGATATTAATCCTTTGTAATTTACATTGGATTTATTGTACCAAGTCAGCTTAGAAGGGAGACAGTCCTTTCCCTCCAGAAGTTAAATAAGTATTTAATTATACTTGTGCCAGTTTTGTATTTGTTTTTCTTTTTAAAGTTTTAATCTGTTAGCAATTTGTTTTAGTGCAAAGGGAGAAGATAAGGACCCAAATGAATGCTTTTTCAAATTGCTGACAATCCTGCACTAACTGGTGAGCCTCCCCTTTTCCTTTGCTTTTAATACTTTCTGCTCATCATTCCCTATCTAAGAGGACTTCTGGCTTGCTTTTCTGATTCTCTGCATGTTTGTGATGTAGGGTCAGGAGAATAGTTGATAGAGGACCCAAAAAGTGGGTGGAAAAGGGGAAAGAAAAGAGAGACTAGAGCCTGTCCTGGTGCTGGTGGGCTTTGAGCGCACTCTGGGTGGGGATGCAGAGTGGGGCTGCGGTGGGCGGCTCGGCAACTGCAGGGGGTGTATGAGAAGAGACAGAAGACGAAAGGGAATTTGGGGGTTTATTTCAAAATACAAGTAATGAACAGAAGTATTTTAAAATTTCTTTGACTCCTGGATTATATTTCTTTGAATGTGACTTTGCCTGGAGATGGGGTTACCCTGGGTCTTCAAATTTATTTGAATAAAATACACAAACACCTTTTCAATACCCAAGACATGGGGGGTACTCAGTAGACTGCACGCGCTGTGAGGACCATACCTGCCTCCTGTTTCGTGGGCTGAACGTCCTGGGTCTGTCCTCAGGCCCTCAGGTCCTGCTGCGCCCATGTTTGCTCACTCCTCACAGTGAGATGCTGCTTTTGCAAGACCCAAGGTGGCAATCTGGGGCATCGCTGCTAGACATTTAATTCAAGTAAGGCAGGAAGAAATAATTCCATTTCCCCCCTTCTCCATGCATCACCTGAAGCCATAAATCCTGAGGGAACTGTCAAAAATACAAGCAGTCCTGCAGGAGGAAATTCACTGGCGTGGCTTTCTGGGATGGCGAACTGCTCGGCCCTCTTCTCGTCATCCTGGTGTGTGAATTTCTAAGGACCCTCGCCTCACATTTTTCTGTATTCTTTTGAGCATGGCTCTCCTTTCTACTTTTCTTCTTTTTAAAAATAATTAATTAATCAATTTTTTATTGAGGTATCATTGATATACAATCTTATGCTCAGGTTTCACATTAGCAACACTGTGGTCACTACATTCCCCCTGTTATCAAGTCCCCACCACATACCTCCCTTTTCTTCTTTGACACTGATATTTCTAGTCATTTCAGGCCATGTAAAATATTTTAACTTTTAACAGGGCTATAATTTTACTTATTTTCTTTTCTCTGTGTCACCATATGTAATTATTTTAAGTTGTCAGTAGAAACAGGTGTAGTATTTGACCATTTAGACAGATAATTGATTTCTGAAAGGCTGGCTGGTGGTTGCCATTCCCTCTGACTCAGAGGAGCGTAGCTGCGAAGTTTCCCGGAGAGCTCGCCAGGGGGTGTCAGTGCTCTGTGGGGGCTTCGGGGAGAACCTCCTAGCCCCTGGCATCCCCGAATCCTCAAAGCACACTTCCAGGGTGAGAGGTCAGCCAAGGCCCTTTTGCAACATTTACTCCGTTTAAGCCCCATTCTGCCAGTCCTGACCTGACTTTTCTCAGAGTGGCTGAAGGCTTGTGCTTCGGATTTATCCACACAGATGGCGGTTCCTGACTGGGCCCCCCAAATTTCACATTCTTCAGAGGCTGTTCTGGCTGCCTGGGCCTTCTGCGGTTTTCCCTGCCTGGAATGTTGCCCCTGCCCGTCTGCCCATCCTCACACCCAGCTCACAGGCCCCGTTCCTTGTGAAGACTTCGCCACTTGGAATCCTTCTCTACTTTCTCCGTGCTTGTTAGACTTTTGTGAATATGCCCACGGTACCGTTTTCTCATGTGCCTGCCATGGAGAGTGACTCCCTAATGAGCTTGAAGGCTTTGGGGGGGCAGGGTTGTGAGCTCACCTCTGGGTGTTTCTGTTCCCTCTCCCTCCAGGGGCCAGCATGGTGCCTTCCAAGACAACAGCTATTTACTGAGCCGTTAGCATGATTTCACATAGCAAAGTCCACATAATCCTCAAAGCGACTCAGGGAAGAAGACGCAATGCTTTTACCCCCATTTTACGTACTCCTGACCTGCAGTTCCATTTGTCAGGGTTCATCCTATGGAAGCGTTTGAAGTGGACTCGTCACCAGGGTTACTCGTGGCAATCCGGAATGTGGTAGACTGCAGACTTCACCCGGGGACTAGTTAAACAACAGCACGCCTCACAGGGGGACAGGACACCCCTGTAGCCATCAAAAAGGCTCTGACAGCACCAAGACGGGAGTGGAAGGGTCTCCAAGAAATACTTTTAAGTGAAAGAAAAGTTGGGTAGATGTCATATGTATTACCATTGCTACAAACATAATTATCTGTGTGTATATCCGTTTATACGGTGCCCAGATTGTCTCTGGGAGGCTGCACAGGAGGTTGGCAATACTTGTTACCTGGAAGGCAAACTTGTGGGGCCACCTGGGGTTAACACCCCCTTGGGGCCCCCACACCCCTCTGGGGGCTCGCCCGTCTCCAGTGAACCTCAGCCCCTTATACTGGAACCAGTCCACTATGGAGGGGCTTCAGGGTTTTCATTTTGAACCTAAGGGTGGCTGAACTGGAGAAACTGTGAGAAAATCATTTCATCATTTACCCAGATGCTGGAATTCTTAACTAAAAATTGAAACGCAGGCTGTGGGGCAGCGTGACACCCCGCAGGCAGCAGCAGGCGCCGCGCTCACAGGGGTTCTGGCGGTGATCGTGCTGGGGCGTTAATTGTGATCTACAGGCCGTGGGCCCGTGGAGAGCAAGGAGAAGCCTCTGCACCCCCCTGGGGCCCCTGCTTCCCCCGTTTCCTCAGCGCCCAGGAGCTGGCATCCTCTGAAGGCAGCGCCTCTGAGCTGCGTGCCTCCTGGGGCTTGATGCCCGTGTGTGGTCGCGGCTGTTTTTGTTATTTCCATCTCTTTGATGCTCTTCCACAGTCCCTCCTGCGGTTGCCCTTTTCTGTTCTTCAGTATTTTAATTAATGTTGTTTAATTATACTTGGCCCCCCTGAGGCTTTGAAAGGGTGGATGCCGAGGAGTGAATGAGTTCCGGTCTCCTGCTCACTTGCCACCAAGAGCTTCCCGCTCAGGGCCACACCTCATCATTTCCAAGGCTGTGGCGATGCCCAAAGGGGGTGCTTTAGGCGGAAAAGGGGCGACGGGTGACTAGTCTCCATCCCAGGGCTCCCGCCCTCAGCACAAGGTCCTCACGCGATCGGTACAAACGCACTTCAGTCACATCTCGTTCAGTCACATCCCTTCCTTGGGACTGGGCAGTCCGGTGGCACCTTCCCGGGAGGGTCCCACTCAGCCTGCCAGTGGGAGGCTCTAGGTGTCCTCGTGGCCCCTGGAAAGGACACACCTGTGGCACACGTGTCCCGCCCTCTGTGCCCGCTCTCTCCGCCTGCGGCCCCCCTCGTGCTGAGGGCATCTCTTCGGCCTCTGTGCCTCAGCTCTCCTCTCCGGACCCTGCCTCCGGTCCCAACCTCTCTCGGGCGCCTTTGATGTCCCCTGAGTCTCTGGCCTAATAGGACTGATGTCCCCTGCGGTTTTCCTCCTGTCCTCAGCCTGAGTGGCTGCTCTCTGCGCTTTGATTTGTAGGGGCCAAGGGCAGGCCACTCCCAGATGTGCCCATTTGGTAGGCAGAGTATTACCAGCTGAAAATAATCAAGGCACAAAAGACTCAGGAAGGAGCTTGGACCATTGTCCTGCTGAAAAAGAACGTAGAGGACCTGCTCCAGGAAGAGACCTATCACCCTAGACGATGACATCATAGCATGAATCAGGGGTGGTAGTCCGGGAGCAATTTAGCAAAGCCTGTCTGTTAAGATGCTTCCCTATCCCCCATTGTTCCAGTGACGCCAGCAAACATTTGTTCACCGAACATTTGCCTTTCATGTCCCTGTGAATTGCTCTCCTTCCCTCTGAAGCCCCAGGCCCCTACCCGCTTCTCGGGAGTCTGGGTGACACGTATGCCTCGTTCACCCTGCCGGTGTTTGCAGTCTGTGCGGGCTCCCCAGACATACATGGTAAAACTTGATGGCTGGAGTGGGACCCGGCCGAGGCCGTTCAGAACTTGCTGTAGCACAGGGTCGGCCACCCTCGTTTGCATTTGGCAGGGATGCTGGCAGGCAGAAGAGTGAAGGCTCTACAGTGGACCAAGGGGAGGACTCAGGCGTGCCCTGCTGGTGGGCTGGTGGCATGGGGGCTGCAGATAGGCATGGCTTGTGGTTGGGGTAAGGTGCATGTTTGACCTCCAACTGGTCCTGCATTGGAAGGAGAAGCAAAAACATAGGGACCCTGTGTTGGGGGGGTGCCAGGTTTGTGCAGCGAGCAGAGGGGACTTACTTAGGAAGGAAAAGCGGGTGAGGGAAGGACCCCACCAGAAGTAGGTTTGTAAAGGCGCCTTTCCTGCAACCTCTTGTGAGAGGAGAGGCAGAAAGGAGAGGGGCCTGGAGGGACACTTGCTTGTCTGCCCCACTGCTGCCCGTTCAGCAGGACGGGTTCTACGTCCACTCACGCGGTGTGTCTGAAGCTGAAAGGACAGAGGTCTGCCTCTGCACCTCCCACAGAGATCTTGGCGGGGGCCGACAGGTCAGCGAGGTGCGGTTTCAGTGGGCAGGAGCACCTAGTCTGTTTACGGCTTTGACAGGTGATATCTTCCCCTCGGGAAAGGTTGGGACTTCTAGCAAGTACTTCGAAACAACCCAAAGAGCCAAATCCGTTTTGACCAAGAAGAAACAGAGCTGCAGAAACAAAGCATCTCACTGCCTGGCTTCAAACTGTGTTACAAAGCCGTGGTAATGGAAACAGTATGGTATTGGCATAAAAACAGATGCACAAATCAATGGCACCAACTAGAGAGCCCAGAAATAAACCCATGCATATATGGGCAACTGATTTATGACAAAGGAGCCAGGAATATAGGGAATATAAAGGACGGTCTCTTCAATAAATGGTGTCAGGAAAACCGGACAGCGACATGCAGAAGAATGAAGCTGGGCCGCCGTCTTACACCATAAACAAAGCTAGACTCAAAGTGGACCAAAGACTTGTATGCAAGACCTCCAACCATGAAACTCCTGGAAGAGAACAGGCAGCAAGCTCCTTGACGTTGGTCTTAATGGCAGTTTTCCGGAATAGACTACAGAATGCAAGAGCAACAAAAGCAAAAATAAATAAATGGAACTATATCGAACCAAAAAGCTTCTGCAAAGCAAAGGGCGCCACCACCAAGAGACCAGCAAGGAAGGGCAGCCTGCTGACAAGGAGAAAATATTTGCCAATCAAATCCGACAGGGGCCGATATCCAGAATATATAAAGAGCTCACATGGCTCAATAGCCAAACACAAAAACAGAACAACCCTCCCCCTCAAAGCCCAAAGAATCTGATTTAAAAAAGGGCAGAGGGTCTGAAGCAGAGCAAAGGAATGAAGTAGACAGTCTCCCAAAGGAGGCATAGGGATGGAAAGATGCCCAGCCTCACCCGCCATCAGGGAAGCGCCAGTCAAAACCACGGGGGTCCACACGCTCTTGAGGGGCGGGTGTCGGCCACCCAGACCCAACAACATGGAAGAGGCTTAGAGAGTTGTAGCTCTTTTTGTTTTTTAAAGAAAATTCAGGAGTCCAGATTATTAAGGGCAATTTCAGATTTCAAAATATTGGCAGTGAATTTTAATATAAAACACTAAGCGATAAAAATATAATCCTTGATCAGATGCAGCCAGTCTGGGACTCTGGGCCAGGGAGGTCAGCAGCCCTGCTCCGCCGGCTCGCTGCCTGCCCACCGGCCCCAGGGAAAGGCCCCTCACGCTGGCGCAGCCGTCTCCGCCCGGCCCCCAGGCTTCTCTGCGCACCCTGAACGCACCGCAGTGTGATCATCTATTCGGCAGCTGCCGCGGAGTCCAGGGCCTGTGCTTGGCCCCTCTCCTCAGGACAGAGGGAATTTGCCGAGTGTCTGCAGCCCACTTTCCAGACCAGCCCAAAGGTCATCTGGGCTCCTAATGGCAGCAGGCCCAGGACTGCTGTCCCCATCATGGTGCCAAGAGGGGAGCTGACTGGGGGTGCCTGCAGGTCTTCCCCGCCTCGTGCTGCACCTCCCGCTCAGGGCCAATGCCTCTGGATGGCCGTCCCTCAGAGGCTATCGTTTGGGGCTGCTTTTGCCACCCAAGACCCCCCAACACCCAGGGCCCTCAAGCACCTACTGTGTCTGTGAGCCCGGGCTTTGCAGCTTCTCGGGATGGCTTCTCCGTCCCCTTGGGACTGGTGGCTTCTCCGTGTCACTCCAGCCCCTGCTCCCCCACGACCTCACCCTTGGGCTTCTCTCTTATGGATGATGCTGAAGGGACACCCTTTCTTTCTACATTTTCCACTGACCATTAGGGCATCTGTGCCTGGCAGAGGAGACTTGCCTAGGCAAAGCTAACAGTGTTTGTAAACGGCCCTCCTGTCGCGCTTCAGCACAGTGGGGCAGCAAGCTCCGCGTGGCCTGTCTTCCTACGGGAAGAGGAAAGACATCCACGCAGTGAGCCAGGAGGGGGGACGTGCATGACCCGGCCGGGCACGGACGTTTATTGCCATAGGACACACCCACCGGAAGGGGCCTCAGCCTGACCCGGGACACCCCCACTGAGGCGGAGCCACTGGCAGCAGCAGGACAGGATGGAGCCGGAGGTGAGCACACAGGCGGGGACACGGAGACGGCCTCCGTATGGTGCTGAGCACGGGGCCTGAGGTGCCAGGCAGAGGCTGGCTACCAAGCAGGGTCCCCGAGGCAGATCCCGGCCAAGGGCAAGTGAGCCCCGCGCCCTGTCGCCTGGGAACACAGCTCGGGCTTCTCACGTCTCCCCAGCGCAGTCTGGGACGCCGTGAGCCCGCGGGGCTCCCGCGGTGCTGAGTGGGGAGCGGTAAGGGACCGCGGAGCCCAGGAATCTGCTTCTAGCCCAACCCTGGTCATGCAGCTCTTGTCAAGCACACTGCTGATCGGAACTGTACTTTTGAAACTCTTCTTTCCCAGGAGACAAGAATCTTGGTGGCTGGTGGCACCCTTTATCTCATGTGCAGCTGGAGTGCCGGCTGTCCTGCCTCCTTCCTAGCATTCAGACACCCGGGACTCTGCGCAGGCCCCTTATAAATGATGGCCTCCTGGGGCTCCTCCCCTGCCGGGCGCTTGCCTCGACCTCTGTCCTTTCTGGCCCTGCAGCCCGGCTGCCCCCTCTGCCACTGTTCAGCTGGGAGCTGGCTCAGGCGGCATGGAGATGAGGGAGCGGAGGTCAGCACACCGCAGTCCAGTCTGAAGCCACACAGAGCCCTCAAGCTGTTTTCACACAGAAAGTTTACTTGGAACACAGCCTTGCTATTGGCTTACGGTTGGCCTGAGGCTGCATCAGTTCTGCAGCAGCAGAGCTGAGTCATGGTGACAAAGACCGGATGGCCCCTGAAGTCTACACTGGCCTTTTACAGAGCAAGTGTGCCGAGCCATGTAGCAAAGCCATGCTGGGTTGGAGCCAGCACACCTGGCTTCAAATCCTCCCTCTGGAACTCCCTAGCCGGGGTGCTGAGGGGGCCCCTCCAGACCTCAGTTCCTCATCTGTGGATCGGGAACAGCAACCCCTCCACACATGGCTTCCGAGGATCCCAGTGGAGAAGGGACACGGCAGCCTTTTGCAAACCGCAGCCTGCTGTGTAGACGGCAAGGGCTGCCGCTTCCCGGTTTCCTCTGAGCATCTTGGATCGCTCCAGCCCCTTAATTAGATCCTCTGGTTATTTCTGAGACAGTGACTAGAGCTATTAAAACCTGCAATTTGCAGGCAGACGCTAATGCTAATTTCCTAGTCAACCTACCTTTCTGCGGGCTGCCTAAGGACAAGGATATTTTTAAAGAAGGATGAATTATGTAAAAGAATTGGTTCATGAATGAAGCCCACAATCATATATTTTACTCCTAGAGTTCAAAAAATTCCAGTTGCATATTCCCTATTCAGTGGAGGAATTGCACCTAATTGCTAACTATATTTAGATTCTCCATGGCACCTACTTTAGTCAAATATTCTCTTTGGTTTCAGCAGCAATTTTGTGCTTGCATTTAGAAGAGACTCACGGGAGAGTCGGGGGGCTGGCGGGGAGGGTGTGCTGACCTGGGTCACTGCCCAGACGCCAGGCATGCTGGCTGCTCAGCCCTGAGCGATGGGTATAAGGATCGGGGAATCCATCTGCCGTGGCGGCCTCCGTGCTTCCCGGGGACTTGGGGGGGACGCATTGTCCAGGTCATGGGGCACAGAGAGTCCTGTGTGCTGGCTGCGCTGAGGACACAGCTTCTCCCCCAGGACTGGGTGATTTGTAGGGGAAGCAGGAATCGCTGAGGTTGTAAACTGGTGGCCCCTGGGGCTGAATGAAGCCTGCAGATTGCTTTGTCTGGCTTACTTAACGGCCTGTTATATATGTTTATACATTATTTGAATGTCCTTGGGCGAAGGTGCTTGTTCCAGCCCTGCACCTGTCCTCATATCTCTCTAACCATCAGTGTGGACAGCTGCTTGGCCTTCTGAAGAATTGGGGTTTGCGACCCTTGGCTGAGCACTGGTGGTCTCCACCGTCAGGTTGATTACACTGTGGCCCCGGGGTTCCAGTGAGCCACTGGGAGCCCGGGGCAGAACCTGACCCCTTCTTTTCTCATTTTTGAGGGGAGCAGACTTGCTAAGGCCAGGTAAGGAGTCAGGGCTCCAGACAAGGGGACAGAGGTTCAGGACAGGGCTTTAACATCTGCCAGGGTGACGCACTCAGGAAGTCACAGGAGGCACAAGCGGCCGGAGGGGTCAACAGGGCCCGGGTGTGTGCTGGTGCCTCGTGGGTGGGCCCGCAGGCAGCCACCAGCACACGCTGGCCAGGCTAGGGAGCCCCCTGGCTCCCAGGTCCCACCTGCTGCTGAGCAGACCTCCCCCAAGGCATGGCCGGGATGCGCTGGGCACCCCGCCAGGCTGATGCTGTAGCCAAGGCGAGGGGCTGGAGATGGAGGACTGCATCCTGCGTGGAAAATTTTCCCTTTCCCACTCATCTTCCTGTCCTCGCCTCTCACTTAGCAAGGAGCCAGAATGGAGTGTGTGTTGTGTGTGAGTGTGTGTGTGAGTGAATGTACGTGTGCATGTGTGTGTGCGTGGGTCGTGTGAGTGACTGCTGGAACGTGAGTGCCTGTGTGAGTGTGGGTGTTTGGGTGTGTGTAAGCAGGAAGGTCAGGTGCAGTAGGGTACCCAAAGGCTCGGTTGTCATTTACAGACTTGCTGAATTTCTGGCTTCCAAATCCTTTGCACCACGGAAGGTAGTGGACATCCTGTTTCGTTCCTGATTTTATTTGGAAAGGGATAGAGGAAGGCCCTCGGAACCCTATTTTGCGTCCTGGGCCCCTCTGTCAGTCAAGTGACGTTTATGGGCCACTCCTTTGAATTAAAGTTTAAATGCAAAAGATAAAGTACAGGACCATAAAGGAAACCAGGAACCGAAATAGTTGCTGAAGTATTATTACTGCATGAAGATAGGGTGGTGAGTCTGATAAATACCGAATGACTTCAAAACAGTGAGAGGCTCAGATATTATTTTGAGATACTCACAACAACTGTGATATGCTCTGAAAATGTTTGGGATTTCTCTTTGCGACAAAATCAGAGATAATTCTAATAAGACTGTGGCTTCCTATCTACAATTCGTAATTGAAGGAAAAGCTAAGTTTCTGTTGGAGGTGAGTTTCTGTTGGAGGTGAGTTTCTGTTGGAGAATAAAAACATGATTTTTTTACCCATCTAATATATGGATCAACAACCATGATTAAGGGTCCTTGCTGGTGAGTTCCCAGTAAGTAAAATGCCAGCTTTAGGCTGAGGTGCGCATTTTCCGTCGTGTCCAGGAAATACCCCTCAATGTTTATCGTACCAAGTGTTTTGAGATGCCCTTGAATTTTCAGTGAGCGTCTCTGGAGATACCCTAGGTCTCTCCCCTCCGCTCCATCATTAGGATGAGTTACACCCGTGGGTTCCGTGGTGCAAAGACCCCTTTCTGAGCTCTGTCTTCCCAGGTGCCCCCGTGCTGACCTCTGAGGTGTCTTTCTCCCTCAGCCAAGCATTCACCTGAACAACATGTGGTCCGCTCTGCATCTCCCGGGAAGTCCGCCCTTTGGAACTCACGCCCTGATTCTCAGACAGCGTGCGGTGCCCACACCCAGGGCCCGCGGTGCCCTCCAGTTGTTCGTTGAAGATGTTGTCTTCGGACTTTTTCTTCTGCTTCTGTAGAGGGACTGGGGAAGAGCCACACAGAAGCCGCGTCCTGCCGGTTGGGGGGATCTACCATCGCCACCCAGGGGCTTCAGTGCCCAGGGGCATCCTGGCTTCTGCTGTTGACCTCGGCATCTTAAGATGTTTCTAGAAGTGTGCCTGTCTCACCTTGGTCTTCAAAGCTGTTCCCTTCTCATTGCAGGTTGAGTCTGTGCAGTGTGGGGCCACGTGCCCTCCCTTGCCCTTCCTGGCCCTGCACCCCTCCCTGCCACCCCGCGGCCCGGCCCAGCAGAGGCCTTCCCACCGCCTCCTACTGCCCAGCCCCGTCCACACCCAGGCTCCGCCTTCCTGCCGCTTTGTTCTTTTTAGCCTCTCAAGTTGAATGGTTTGTCCATTATTTCTACTTTTCTTGCAAGCGTACTTAAAACTAAGAATGTCGCCTGGCTTCAGCCATACCTCACGCATTGTGACACGTAACGTTTTGTTACTCAGTAGCAAGTATTCCTCAGTTTTCCTTGTGACTTTTGCTGAACAGTATGCTTCCAAACTTTCAGGCACACAGGCTTTAAAAAGGAGACAGCTTTTGTTCTTTATTCCAAATTTTATTGTATTCTGATCAGCAAACATCCTTAATGGGATACTATTCTTTGGGATGTGCAGCCTGATAAATGCCACCTGCAAAGTTCTCTGTGGGCTCAAAAGGATTCTCCGTTTCTGTGGGACATAAACTTCCCTGTGTCTTTTAAAACTTGAAGTATGTTCATTGTTATTCAAATATTCTCTATGCTAGTTTTTATCTGTTGACCAGTTTCTGAGAAAAAAATGTTGCAATCTGCTATTAGAATTGTCGTTTTGTTTTTACTCCTACTCACATTTCTACCAGTTGTTGTATTTTTCATACTTTTGGATATCTTGTTAGGCACGTACGTCGTCTTCATCTATTTTGAAATGTAACCCTTGCTTCTTACCGTGTTTACCTCCAGATTCTCTTTCGTCTGACACAAAACAGGTGCTCTCGGTGTGGTTCACCTCCGCCTGCCGCATCTCCTCCCGTTCCGTGTGTTGCTGTGTCACAGGCGTGTGTGCTGGAGGCGCTGCCATGTTGTTTTCTCTTCTCTGTTCTTCAATTTACATGAGCACCGCTTCCCTGGGCCAGTTCACTCCATTCGAGTTCATTGTGCTTATTGTGGCTTTTCTGTGATCTTACTTTTTCTATTTCTGTTTATTTATGTATTTATTTATTCTGTTGAACATTTTCTTCTGCTGGCTTCGGAGTTGTACATTTACCTTTTATTCTCCTCCAGGCCACCCTTGAATCATTAGTCTCATACCTCTAGGTGTCTTTCTCTGGTGCTTTCTCACACTCGTCTTCGGCATGCGCACCCCAAACCTGACGGGAACTTCTGGTCTCCCCTTCTCTATTCTCTCATCTTCCTCACCCCCCACATGACTTTGGTATTATCTGGAGTTTTAGTACGCATTGTGATGGAGGCACATTTTTTCATTTGTTTTCGTGTTTGCTTATTAAGTCAAAGCTAAGTTTTACTAAGTTTTTACTTTCTGTGTATAGTTGGTTTCTCTTGAATTAAAAGCCACAACTGTCGGAGAACTCTCTCCAAGGATGATTTCAAAGATATTCTTCACATGAAATACTTTCCGAGATTTTGTAAGTTTGAGGATGCTTTTATTTATTTGTTTGCATTTAAAATTCTAGGTTAACTGTTTTGGGCATGAAAACATGCCTGTTGGTTCTTGTCATTCTGAAGCTTATTTCCTTTAGATTCGGTTTTTCTAATTTTGGGAAACTCCTGGGATTCTGTGAGTGAGTGTGTCCTTTAATTTCGCCACAGTATGTCTGTATTTCCCCCTCTTGTGTTTTCTGATGGACGTTGAGCCAGCAGCACAAAGCAGGGGCAGCGGGAGGTGCCGCAGTGGGAGCGCATTCTGCCAGGAGGAACGGGCTGCTGTCGGCCCGCACGTAGGCCAAGGGGCTAGGACCCGGGCACTGGGCTCCTGGCCAGTGGAACGACTTAGTAGCGCCGAAGGCCTCTCCCTCCCCCCTCCTTCACTAAGGCCGGGCCTCGCTAGCCAGAGGACTTCCTGCGGGAAGAGGCCCATCAGGCTGCACACAGGCAGCAGGGTGCAGATGAGACGCAGAGCAGGGCTGGTGTGTCTGGGGTGGGGGGAGGTGAGAGGGGGTCTCCTACACGTCCCTTCTCTGACTGCCTTCTTGGGGCGGAAAGACCTGAGGGGCTGTGCCCCTGGCAGTTGCGCTGTCTTTTGCTTTTGAAGGATGGATCACCCCGGAAAAGGCAAGGGAGCATCCTTCCAGCAGGCCGACGAGGCGGGAGCTGAGGGGCTCTGTCCTCGCCGTCAGGGAGGGGGCAGGCGGGGGGCAGAGACACTTGGCCAGCCGCGAGCCACCGTGCACCCCGACTGGTGGTGCCATTCACATGCAGCGTCGTCCCGTCTGGCCCAGTTTATAGTCTGACTCATGTGCTGGGAGTGACACATGCACAGCAAAGAGCCCAAATGCATATCCGAGACATTTCTCATGCGCCTCTGGTCTGCATGCGCCCTCTGGGAACCGGCGCCCGGCCCCACGGCTTAATGAGGATGGTGAGTGACTGCAGCATCTTCTGGCTCCAGGACGTTTCTGTCTTCAAAGGCTCTTACATACATGATGTCATCTGTGGTCTGGAATCAGGTGATGTCTGCTGGTCTGAAGCCAGAGCCTTCCTGGGGCTGTCGGACCCCTCCCGGTGGGTGTCTGCACCCCGTGCCAGGGCCCCTCTCCACCTGGGCCTTTCTCACACACAGCTGCCCATGTCCCCTGCACAGCTGCCATCTTCTTTTAAAACAACCTCTTCAAGCTATCAGCTCACATTTCTGGATGCTTGTAAGAGTCAAGAAAGCATTCAGCAGCAGGCATGCAGACCGCTCCCGGACCAGAACCTTCGTGCAGGGCGTGAGGGCCCACACCCAGCACTTTCTGCCTCAAGACTTCTGGGCCTGATGCCCCCTAGTGAGTAGGGGGGCAGTGTGCCTGTGTGCCCACTGCTGATGACACACAGTGAGTCTTCGCCACCCAGAGGTCCTCTGAGTCTCACTGGATTGACCTCTGGGCACAGGGCACAGCCTGTCCCCCCCTGGTTCTGTGCGACCGCCTCCTGGTTGCCTCCTCGTCTCCTGAGGGTCTTTTCTGAGATGTGGCCCCAAGTTCCTGACATCCACACCCCAGTTTCCCATCCATGTAACTGGGGGCTGCCATGTTCTAAACAACCCTCTTGGGGTGTGCCCTGTCCTTCTGTGATGGAGACTTTACCACACCAGACATAAAATAATGCCAGACATTTACACCCTGTTAGCCCTTGAAGAAGCCCGTGTGTGTGTGTGTGTGTGTGTGTGTGTGTGTGTGTGTGTGCGCGCGTGCGCGTGCGCGTGCGCGTGCGCGTGCGCGCTTCCTGATTGTGTTCAGTGTAACCCTAATTTCTCAGTTAATCCACATTGTTTTTAGTTTGGCCTTAACCATGCTGCAATCCCTTGCTGTCTGTTCACTTGTCCTTAGTAGCAATGGTACTTGAGTCGCAGGTTTGGAGTGTGTGCGTTTCAGTGAGACACTGCATGTAAGTCACTTAGCGCGGAGCTACAACATACAAGATGCTGTTGTGAAGGGAAGGTGCCCTCAGGTCACATCCATCAGACATCAGGGATATTGGCTCCGGAACTCTTCTTGGAGGGTTTGGTTTTTCAGAACAATGCAGTCATTTTCAAGGCATAGATTTCCAACTGCTAGCTGGAAGATTTCGTCAGTCTGTTTCTAACATAGTACTCCCAAAATTAAATTCATATTATTCTCACTAAAACCTGATGCCCCCAGCTTAGAATTTTTCAGTCTCACAATCCGAAGCATCAGAATTTGCACACTGGTGGTCTCGGGGCTGCACCTGGCTCACAGGACTGGCCCAACCAACGTCAGGCCCCCGGGGCAGCTCTCGGCTGGAGCTGACTGCATCTCCATGGGGCCGCGATCACACCTTCAGACGGGGCCATGCTCACACCTTCGGATGGGGACGCGATCATGCCTTCAGATGGGGACATGATTGCACCATCAGATGGGGACATGGCTGCACCTTCAGAGGGGGACATCCTTTCCATGTTCTCAGGTGCTTGCCAATATGTATCCTCATAGCCTTGATGTTGAAGTCATCAAAGTATTAGATGCTATTTAATCCCTGCACAAATCTATGAAATAAGCTGGGAAGCTGAGATGTTAAGACAATGGACAGAGGTGCAAGAAGAGCTAGCAAAGTTAAGAAAAGAATGTAAAATGAAATATTGCTAAAAAGGGAGATTAGATGTTATAATTAGAACAGAATATAGAAACCTAACTGCATGGGGTACAGGAAAAGCTCAAGACTGACCCACGTCATGAAGGCAGCAGAAAGATACCAGAGAAAGATGAAAACGGAACAGACCACAGGTACCCAAGAGACCAAGAGGCTCGAGATAGAGGTAGATTTGAAATTTAATGTAGAGATATTAATATTTCTTAGAGCAGGTGAAATGCAACAGGATATTCAAAGACATCATAGAAGAAAATTTACCTGAATCTACATATTGGAAGATCTCTCTCAGTTCTAGATAATTTTAATAAAAAGATACCAATATGTAGACACATCCTGGTGAAATCCTGGATTTTAATCATGACCAAAGAATCTTCCATGTATCCAGACAGGAGAGGAAGGTTTTCAAACGAGCAAGAAGAATGAGGCTTGCTTCGGCCCCCTCCTCCTCCGTGCTGGGTACAGGACGGCCATGGGCATGATTCGGAGGGGGAGAGCTCCACTGCGTGCTCAGGTACCGTGACCTGTGAAGGCAACGAGACGTGGGAGGGAGGCCGGGGCTCCGCAGTTCATAGTCCGTGGGGAGTCACGGTCAGAGAGGTAACCACACCCCTTTACTAGGGCATCACTCAGGAACTTTGATGTGCTTATGTGCACCGTGCGTTCTAAAAACAGTCACAGTCGGCGTTCCCCAAACTAGAGGATACAGTCCTCCTTTTAAAGCCTGCATCCATCAGTGTCTGCCAAAAGAGGAATTCCACGGGATCTGGTCGAGAGCATGATGGTCTAGACTGATGCCAAGAGGGCCTTTAAGAAAATTCCAGATTCATTCCAAATAAAAGCACGGCATGGGGACTGCAGCCCTTGAAAGCTGCTAAGAGAGTAGATTTGAGAAGTTCTCATCAGAAGAAAACGTGTTCTGGTGGCTGTGTGGTGATGGACATGCCACTTCCTGTGGCCATGGCTTGATGTATGCAATTATTGAATCATTATGTTGTACATCTGAAGTGTATATAATGTTATTTATCGATCATTCCTCCTTTTAAAAAAGCACAAGAGCCAGATTAAGGCTTCCCCAAAATATTTTTTTTAAGCAACAGGATGCTTTATTAAAATGAGAAAAAATTAATTTCCACCTTACTTGTCCAGCACATTTAGTTCTCTTCAATTTTCTGGTCCCTCAGTCCATCCCGTGTCTCCTCCGCTTTGCCCACCTAACTTCAGCCCCCTGGCCTGAACCGCCTCCACCAGCCTCTTTTCTCGCGGGCACCCCTGTGTGTAGCTCCCCCCTCTGGCTCCCCCTCCATGTCGTCATGACTACAGGCTTATTGATCACATGCCTGGTCACTTCGCGTTCGTGTCCAAGCATCCCGACAACTCTCAGGGCTGCAGAGAGTCACAGTGCTTTCTCCCCGCACCAAAGCCTACCTCGCCTCTGGACCTCCCCAGCCTACTTGGGAATTTATAATCTGGAGGAAAGGACTGTGGGGAAAGGGTCTAGGGTAGAAGCTTTCTTTTTAAACTAGTGTTAATGCTGAGGATTAGTACAAACTCATGTGTATTTTGAAATATATCTGTGCCAGGTAAGGATCTGGCTTCAACTTACATTGAGCACATTCCGTTTCTGAACAGCAGTTCATCAGACACGTGCTCAGCCACGGGCACCGGCCCAGACAGTCAGCCTGCCAGCCGTTCTGCAGCGTGCCACAGCGGTCCGCGCACCACACACAGCGGCCGCGTGGGAAGACAGGTCCTCACCTGTGCACACCCAGTCTGAGGAGTTCGGTCTCTTCATTTTGTGTACTGATTTTATTTTTCTACTTCTTTGTGTTTTTTTCGTTGTTTGGCTCAAGGGGCCAACTACAGCCACATCCAGGGCTTGAAGGAAAACGTATCGTCAGCTTGCCCCCAGATGCCATGACTGCATGCAGGGCTCAGTAGGAGCCAGGACAAGGGACGGTAGCGTGAGCTGGAGGAACTTGGGCACCTGGCTGGCTGGCAGTAAACGCATTTTCATAACCTGCTCCTGACCTCTTTCAGTGATATTTTCTGTGAGACCTTTGGAAACTCCTCTATGCTAAGGCAACTTCTCTTCTGATTAGAAATAAATGATGGTAAGTAAACGGACAGGGAGCAGCCAGGATGAGTTGAAGGAGCAGGCTTTCTGAATTGCACCTGTCCATGGTCAGCAGGCCCTTTAGCCTGAGTCAACTGCTTTCCAAGTGCTTGTTTATTGCTTTTATCCACAGCCTCTTCCAGAGATAGCTTCGTTTCCATTTTGAAAATGAATACATACATAAAAATTGGCACACATCACTGGCTAGGCTGATGCAGATTTTGACGAATTGCCTCAAAGACTCAGGGGGCCCACAAGTGGACTCCATCCATACTGGAGTCCCAGATAATGGAACAGGATTCTTTTTTTTTTTTTTTACTTTGGAAGGATATATTTTTCCCTTTTTCACCTTTAATATTTTAAATTGAAGTATAGTTGGCATATAATAATATATCATTGTCAGGTGACAACATATTAAGTCAGCACTTAGATATTATGAAATAAATAAATGAAATTCATTAGGAAATAACACGTTAGTCTGGTTTCATCTGTGACCAGGCCAAGTGATATTACTGACTCTGTCCCCATGCCGTACCTTTTACCCCCTTCACCTTATTTCACCAATCTCCCCGCCTCCCTCCCCATGGCAACCACCAATTCTCTGTATTTATGAGTCTATTTCTGTTTTGTTTATTCATTTGTTCATTTGTTGTATTTTTTTGATTCTACATGTAAGTGAAGTCATGTGGTTTTTGTCTTTCTCTGCCTTCCTTACGAGGCCCTCTGGGTCCATCCACATTGTTGCAAATGGCAAGTGTCATTCTTTTAATGGCTGAGCGATATTTCATTGTGTGTGCTCCATGCCTCCTTCTGGATGGGCACATTTTATTTTTTATTGAACCAAACCAGCTTTTGGTGCCTGGCGTTTTCACCACATAAAACCAATTAATTAAAGCAAGTGTTTTTTTACCAAGTGCTTAGTCCTGGATGGCCGTTGTGGTTAATAGAGAAGCTGCATAACACACAGGCTGCATGGTCAGATTCATTAGCTCCAGCTCCGAGCCAGCAGCTTCCCTGGGCCATTACCCATGTGCTGCTGTTCCCCACTCTCACACCCAGATGGGCTCCACTCATGAATCACAGCCTTTTTCTCAACCCAGCCATCGTGAAGCACCTGGAATCTTAACCCAGCTTGCAAGCAGACTCTGTCCATCACTAGAGTTGGAAAACTCAATGAAATGCATTTGCTATCCCGGATTGAATTATGAATGAATTCACTGGACAGAAAAATGGGACTGTCCACTTTGTGCCAAGTGCTGAGCCTGTCTGACTTATTCTACTTAGCTTAAGCCCCTCTAGGTCCAAGGTTTTACTCTGAAATAGTTGGTATAGTGGAGAATGAGACAAGTGTGGCTCCAGCCCTTATGGAGCTAAACCCCTTGTAGGAAGAATGGATGGTAAGCGGATGATCACAGAGTCATTCAATCCTGATCCAGATAAGGGCTGTGAAGGAACACTGGGGGTACTGGAGAGTTGAGTCTTGTAGGTTATTACTAACAGCCCTACCTCAAAGGCGGCTGTGAGTTGCAAATGAGGTGACACGTGCCCGGTCAGAGTGTGGTGCCCGGAGAACACCAAGCTGCAGTGTGTTATGTGTTATTAAATTGATAAGCTCTTCCTGTTCCCTGCAACTAATTCAGTGATAGTTAGAAGTTCGAAATTTATTGCAATGAGCATGCTAAATATTACATCGAATATTTGTGCATTTGACCTGTCTGCTTCCTGCGCCCACCCCACTAGCCCTGAGCTTGCTGACAGCAGGGGTTTTGTATTTGGGATCTTGAGTTCCTAACAAAGAGACATGCTTTTAGTACCGGACGTTTCTGAGTGAAAGGGGCCTGCATTTCTCTTCACATCACAGTAAGCATTTTGTCTGCAGTGAATTTGCGGAACACTCATAATATGTCTCTAAAAATGTGTGCCGATTTTATTTTGAAATAACTATCTGACAATAGGAACATGATTTAAAGAAAACCTACCTGACAGGCTTGAGAGAGATTACCACAACAGTGGGTGGAAGCCTGCAGACCAGATGTCCTCTGATCCTGACCCTTCTCCCGTGAGCCCGTCAGCCTTACCCACAAAATAAAGAGGCTGGTAGTGTAATAGTTAAAACCATTCAGTGAATATCTTCAGTGAGACATAACTTTGGCAGAATAATGAGCATTTCCAGTGCCTATGGCACAGACATCTGTCTACCCAGCTACAAACCTCCAGTTTATAGTCTCCATGTGACACAGTTCTTAGGAGAATATTAATATTTGCTGCATCGTGTACTCCTAAATTCTGGAACCTTCTTGACCAAAATGAAATTTACCAGGTGAGAGACCATTAGTAAATCCCATAGGCATATCTTAAGAGTTGTTTGAAAGCAACACATTGCTCTATTAAATAACTTTAATCTCATACTGCTGTGCTGCCCTATGTTCTCATAAAGGAGGCCACACATGTGATATAAATTTACTGGGGCCTACATTTTAAAAGTAAACAGGTGCAATTACTTTTAATATTTTATTTTCTTAAAAAATATATGCAAGATATTATCATGTTAAATGTACACAAAATTAGAAGCATTAGTGAGTTATTCCATTCTTTTGTCCTCAGCCTCAAATTGGATGAGTATTTTATACCTAGTACCCATCTCAGTTTGGGCTGAGCAGCCGCTGGCCAGTGGCTCCCAGCTGGACAGTGAGGCCATATCGTGACTACTCAAGGTTCACGGAGGACCTTAAAACGAATCATTGTTTGGGAAGCTACTGTGGTGATAATAAGAAGGCCTTGATAACCTTGTCCCGAGCTAACTCTGTCTCTTGCCCTGTGAGGTTAGATTCCTGTTAAAATCGAACCAGAGTCCATGATGACCCCGTGTGTGCTCCGACTGAAACCTCCATGGCGATTCAGCCCCGAGAGGCCCCATGGGTGCCCTGACGTTTCCTGTGTATTGATCTGGTTTCCTTCCGCTTCTGGGACCACTTTTGTTGCCCACAAAGCACATGCATTCTCCCAAAGCCGTCCCTCCCCTGCTCCTGCCTTCTGGAGGGGCTGCACCCCGTCCACCCGGCTGAGGAGCCCGGAAGCTCACTGTGGTCCCCTGCCCTCACATGCGCGCAGAGGCCCCTTGCTGGCCCAGTCCCGGCCCGGTCCCGCTCCTGCCTGTCTCACCCTCTCGCATGGCCGAGCTGTGTCTGCCCACAGGTGCTGCACAGCAGGCCCTGGCCTGCACACCCCATCCTCCGTGCAGCAGCAGGATCGAGCTTGCAGACGCATGGGTCAGAAGAGGGCCCCAGGCTGGAGGCCAGCAGGGCCGGTCAGGGCAGTGGGCTCCTGGCCCGCTGGGAGGGTCTGCGGGCTCCAGCCCCTGCCTTCCTCCCCACCTCTCCCCGCCGCCTGCCCGCTTTCCACGGGGCTCTGGCACGCTCCTGCCTCGGCACCCGCTGAGCTTGGTCCAGCTCGCAGACTTTGCCACCCACTCAAAAGCCTTCACCCGTCTTCCCATCATCTTGGCCAAGCCGCGCCCCTGTCATTCAGATGTTCCCTCGGCCAACCCCATCCTCCAAGTACCGGCTCCTCTCTCAGCCACCTGCCATCTCATTTTCGACAAAGCCCTCGTCACTGTCTAGAATGTTCTTAGCACAGCACCTGCTAATTCCCCGAGTCCCTCCCCTGGACAGAGGCAGCTGCTCTCTGACAGTCAGTATCAGCCCATCCGTCGTGGCCGAGGTCCCATAAGGAGAGTGTGAATCACGGAGAGGGAGGGATCCGTGTGCTGTCCTGGAGACACCGAGACTTGGGGGTGCGGGCAAAGTGGCCCTTGTCTCAGCGGGCCAAGGCAGGGACCCCGGAGCCCCACGCCCTCCTCCCGTCCTGGGGCTCTGATCTCTGCTGGAGCTCCACTCTGTCCCTCACACAGGAGGGCAGAGAGGGTGGCGCCCGTGCCGCTGCCCAGCTGGAGGGGCCCAGGCACATGGCCCCTCCGAAGTGTACGGGAAGCTCAGAGGTGCGGACCGGCTGAGCCGCCGGGAGGGCCAAGAGCCCGGGCTGGGTGACGTCGGCTGCGCGCTCTCACTCGAAGACCTGTCTTGAGGGACCAGGTGGTATCAGCTGAGATGCACGAAGGCCCTGCTGCCCCAGCACCTGGCGGGGACAGTCACAGCTGAGGTCTCAACATTCAGTGAACTGCTCTCCAGCCCGGCCGGAGCTGCACTTCGTGCCTAGGTCACCAGATCGGCATCGCCAGACTGGGAAGAGCACCTGGCACGTGCCCTGGCCCGGCAAGGGAATGGGTCAGGGACAGCAAGCCCGGCGACGTGAGGGTGTGGTGCCTAGGTGAGCGAGTTATAAATGATGGCGATTAGCTTAAAAACCAGCGTATCTGCAGACGGCACAGTGGCTGGGGTGACCTGCGCGTCTCCAGACCGCAGCCTCTGTCTCCAGGGTCCTTAGAACCCCGGCCCTCTGGTTCAGGCTCGGCGAGACGCAGCCCTCGCCCAGACAGAGCGGCAGTTTCCCAGCAGGCAGTGCCCTGAGATTCCACTCCAGGCAGGTTCACCTGGAGCCCAGGAAGACGGCCAGCCACACATCTGGCCGCGGCAGCCCTGACAGCTGCACGTACGGGTGGCCCAGGCGGCAGCCATATGGATGTCGTTAGCCTCCAGACGGACCCTCCGGGCTGCTGAATGGTGTGGACGGAGTTCACGGGGGGTAAAGTGAGAGGAGACGCGTCTGTTTGTGGGCCACGGGCTTCTGCAGACGCAGCTCGCATGACGGGCCCCAAGGGGGCTCAGGCGGGCCCGCTTACCTGCTGGCTGCTGTGGGAGCCCACAGGCCATGCGCGGCCCCGGGCACGGTGCTGGGAGCCTGAGGACGGGGCAACCACGACATGGGGGGGCAGGAGCCACGCAGGTTGTTGTGGGCAAGGCTCAGTCAGAGAACAACAAGCACACAGTCTTCTATGTGTTGAGGTATGGTGAGATAATACCACCGAGTTTTCTCACTGTTTTTTAAAATTGTGGTAAAATGCACACAACATAAAATTTGCCATTTTAACCTCTTCCAAGTGTGTGGTTCGGTGGCCCCAGTGCCCACTTCTCGACCGCCTCATGGTCTGTGCACTGACTCCGCAGCTGCCCCAGGGTGGCGGGGATGCCCAGGCCTTCATCCGGAGAAAGTGGGGCCCTCAGGCTCACAGCAGGGTGTCGGGGGTCTTAGAGGAAGCAGAGCGCTCAGATCCTCCAAACCCACCGCGTAGACTCAGCCCTCACTGCTGGCGCTGTGGGAGCCGAAAGGATCCAGACGCCTGCGGGCACCCAGCGCACCCAGCGCACTCGTGACCTGATGGTGCCGGAGCCCCTGCCTCACGACCCCGATGCAGCTGAGGGCCGAGCGTGGACCAGCAGGCTCATCACACTGTCCCGGCGCCTGGAGACCAGCTAGGGGCTCGTCCTTCCCAGCTGGCGGTGCCCCCAGTCAGGAAGCTGTTGTCCTGTCAGTCAGTCTTCTGGAAAGTTCTGTGAGTTTGCAGGCATCCTTCTGGCACTTTCTCTGAGCAATGGAGCGGCAGTTAGTTAATGCGTCTCACTGGGTATAAACTGTGTGAAATCACTGATCCGTAGGCAATCTGCTGCTTTCTCCAGAGCCTAAGCTCTCCTCCAGGAAGACTGGAGTTCTTGAGGGTTGGAACTTCTGAGCACGAGACAGGAGCCAGTTTGTGCAAGTGCCCAGTGCCTGGCACTTAGGCACCTGATGGCAGTTTTTTTCCAAACGGTTCTTTCTTAGTTATCCCAGGAATCCTTTGAGGAAGAGCAAAGCTGTTCTACACGGGCAGTATATGGATGGCATATGACGTGCAGCACAAACATCACTTCGGTTTCCAACAGGTCCCTGGGTTTCAATCCTCCCATACCTACGGCTACGTGACCTTAAGCAAGTTGCTTAACTCTGAGTCAACCTCTTCCTCCATAAAATGGGATTATGTGAGCATTAGATGCACTCATGTATGTAAAATGCTCAGCACAGTGCCTGTCACACAGTAAGCTTTCAATATATATTAGCTGCTATTAAAAATAAGCACTGGCCTCCCGGCAGTATTCTCTCCTGGCTTTGAAAATAGATTGTCCGAAACAAAGGGAAGATTTAGAGACTTTGGCTTCCTTAGGGCATCGTTCAAGTCGTCATCACTTGGATACAGAGAACAAGCCGAAGCCTCTGATACTGGACCCGCGTTCTCCGATCTTGCTGACACTGGAAGCAAACAGTCATGATCATCAGAAATTAGGGGGCCTGCACTGCTGTCTGACCCTTCTTCACCCCTTTCTGGACTTTAGAAACCCCATTAGAACTGTGAAGAGATTGGCCTTGATCCTCGGTTCAAGATTCATTTCATTATTTTTATTTTTATTATTCTTATTTTTGCTTCTGTTCTAACCACACGTGGCAGTCAAATCTGTGAATAAGGTAGAAATGAAGACGCTCCGATGGAGGTGGCCTCCAGACGTGGACCCTGAGCGAGTGCGGGAGCAGGTGCGAGGCTCCCTGTCTGACTCCAGTGCCCCCGCCCCACACTGGCCTCCGGGGTCTGATCGTGTCTAGGGCCAGGACGGGGCTATCATCCTTCCCATTCCTGTTTATGGCATAAACTTTAGCCGTGCTGTTGGACTCACAACTCCTTTCTCGATAATACTGCCTCTGTTGGGAATTTTAAAAGTCTAATTTGAAGGTCAAAGATGAGAACTGACTGTCTTCCTCTCTGTTGTTCAGCTTGGACCTCCTTTCTGGATACGGCCGGACTGGACACTCTCTGCCTGCTGCCCGGACCTAGGGGGAGAGGCGTAGGGCAGCGGGGATTGTAAGGAATGCTGTGTGATGGTGCGGGTGGACACTGGCATCCAGTGGCCACAGGCCGTGGACACCTCGACGGCCTGTGGTTCCAGAAGCCGTGGAGGAGGTATGGCAAGTTCCTCCCCTGCAGCCTGGGAGACGCTGCCCTGCTGGCACCCCGAGGTTGGACTTCAGGCTCCGGAATTGAGACAGTGCCTTTCTCCTGTTTTAAGTCAGCCAGTTTGTGCAACAGCCTTCGGAAGCGACCTTCCTGTCCCCCCTCCTCCTGTTCAGGGTCCCACCTGAGCCCTGGATCCCGGGCCCCCACCTTTTCGGAGGCCCCAGTCCCCAGAGCAGCTTTTGCCCTCTGGCTTCAGCGTGTCCTCTCCCAACTCCGAGAACCACCGAGATGCTCCACCGTCTGTGCCCCAGAAAGGCCGTGCCCACCCTCTCAGCTCATCCATGGCCGACTTTACCCTTCATTTCAGATGAAAGGTCCTGAAAGAGACGCTTTCACTGTGTCCTTTTTCTCTGCACATTCACTTTCCAGCCACTTGAATCCAGCCTTTGTGTCCATCAAGTCACCAAAATTCTTGTGAAAGTCCCAGATGACGTCCTGCTTGGCAGGTTCTGTGGCTGCCCTCCTGAGCCTCCCTGGACACCAGAGCTTGTTGGTCAGCTCCTGATGCTTCTCTTATTTGACTCACGTGGACTCTTCAGGTTTTCTTCTTACCTCTGAGGCTGCTGTGTGCACGCGTGCGTGTGTGTGTGTGCACTTGTGCAAGTCTGCAGGTGTCCCTTCCCCAACTCACAACACCAGCACGTGTGGCTCTGTGGCAGTCACCCAAAGGCTGGGCAGGGCTGCTCGCAGGCCTGGGCTCTGGGGCTCCGAGTCAGAGAAGGTGGTCCTGACCCCGCCGGCCAGCAGAGGACACAGGCCCATGAAGCAGGCTTTAGGAGACAGCCCGCAGGGCGGGTGGAGGCGGACGAGGAAGCCAGGGCGGGGAGGCCAGCGGGATTGTCCCGCCACCAGGTCAAGGGCCAGCAGTTCTGTCGTCTCTCTGGCCACAGCAGTGCTCACCGAGCAGGCATTCGCCTGATGAGTCCTGCTAGTTAAGCAGGGTCAACAGGAAGGCAGTGACTCGGTGAAGACGGAAAATGCGGCAGAAATGGCCAGGCTCTCCTGTGGTGGCTGTCAGCACCATAGCGTATGGACAGGCATGGGCTCCTTAAAGACACATTAAGGGTGGGTATTGCTGGCACCTGTCCTTGACTCCCCCTCAGCACCCTCACCCCACAAAGCTGGACCAGCTGCACCCACGTGGCTTTACCCATCACCCCCGAGTCGCAGTTCCCATGCAGTGGCTGGCGTGTGCTCACTGGAAAGAGTCTGTGGTCCCTCTAGCTCGGGAAGCACGAGATGAAGGAGATGCCTGAGCTGCAGTGTGTCTCTGAGCCTTGAGGGTCTCCCAGACAGGGGCCAGAGTCTGCGATGCACATACATCCAAATTTGTTTGCTTAGGGTGTCTCCTTTTTAAGGCACAAGGAATAACGTTTTGTGAAAAACTGTAATCCCTGCCCAGACCTCTCTCCTGTGATTTGCCCCTAAATGTATAGATTTCTGCCCTAGAAGGTTTTGGGGAACCTCAAAGCGGGTGTGTCGGAAACCGACCTCTTTGCACCCCGTGCTTCCCATCTTCGCGCGCAGAGGCGTCGTCCTTCCAGCTCCAGGGGCGGGGCACCAGCACCCTCCCGGCTGCTCCGCCTGCCTCTCTGCATCTGATCCCATCTCCATCCACACCGATCTCCTTGCTGATGCTTTTCAGCTCTCGGGGGTTCATGCACCAGTCAGGTCTCTGTAGCTGAACAAATGTGGTGGCTTCCTAGGGACATCTTCCTCCCCCAGACTCACATTTCTCAAACTTCTCTGCCAGACCTGTGTTGCGGCGATCCTTGCACACCGCAGAGCAGGTCCCCGTTCCACCTGAGACCCCTCCTGACTCCCTGCCACCTCTGGGCGGAAGCCCCAGCCCATGCTCCTGGGGGCCTCTCCCTCCTCACACGTTTGCCAGCCGTTCTGAACTGCACGAGGCCCCCCCCTGCACACAGCCTGAGTCCCTTTGTTCGCCCACCCATACATTCCTTCCTGTCTCAATGTGCGGCTCTACCCTGACCAGCCCTGGTGAGGCCCAGCTGCCACCGTCCACGCCGGCTCTTGCCGCCGACTCTTCGTAGTTATGATGACAGAGCGCTGACTGCTGAATGGTCTCCAGACAGACCGTGGGCCCCGGAGACCAAGTCACCTTTGTAGGACCAAGTGTCAAGCCATCTGCGTGCTGGCACCTGTTGGGGGCTTGGCTGGTGACACTTGAACCCGCTCAGAACTTCCCTGGGGCCTTTCATGCCAGTGACTCCTGTGCAGACACCTCTGGCCTTCCAGACTCCTGCCTGTCACCGTCTGAGGCCCCCAGACTTGACCTGCTTGAAACCCCTTTACCTTGGAGAGTCGTCGTTTGCACCGACCAGACGTGGACTCCCACTCATGAGCGCCGCCAACAGGGGTGCCTCTTGCTTTTCCTTAGAAGCCCCCCAAGCTCTTGCACAGATCCTTGCTTCTGTTCGCTGCAGGGCTCCCTAGGGCAAAACCAGGCTGGTGGGATTGTTGAGCTGCCCTCGTGAGGAAAACCGTCCTGATGTATTTAAGTGCAGGCACCATATCTTCAGGAATCTGAACGGTGACTTGCGGCACTAGTTCAGTTCAACACGCTCTCATTACGTACCACGGTCCCCATGTGCTGAGCCGACATGTGGGAAATGGTGGCCCCAAAGGGGTGGGACGTGTTCCTGCCCCTGAGGCTCACCCCCTAGGGGGGCAGCAGAAAGACAAGCCAGTGTAGTCAGTGCAGGAGGGAGGGTGCCGACAGGAGGTCTATGTCCTGGAGCCCACCTGCCTGGGGGTGCCGCCTCACACAGGCCGCATGCAGGGGCATTGGGGTGCAGGGGCCCCTTAAACCCACCTCAAGGGCACCACTAGAGCGCGGGCCAGAGACTAAGACTGTTTTAACATCCCAACCCGGAGCTTGGTGCCCCTTAGAATCCTGGGAGGAACGCACCTCTGAAGATTTGACTCAGGGACAGGAACTGCAGGAAGCTCCCCCCGCCTGCTGCCGGCCCTGCGCCTCCCACAGCTCCAGGTCAGAGGCACACACACGTCCCACGTCCTCATTTTCTGCTGCTGAATCACACATGCAGCGCTTGGAATATGGTTTTCCTGAGGACACAGCCCACTACTGGCAGCAGCTAAGGGCCCCCCCAGGGCGTGTGAAAGGTGGTCACTATTTGAAGGGAGGGTATATACGCACTGTCCATAACTGCACCCACAGACACACAAACCCATCCCCAACAGGCCTATTTTTCTGTTAAACAAGGCAGAAATGAAACATAGCAGAGGTGAAAGAGGAACTCCCTGCCACGTCAAGTGGCCCAGAGAATGGTTGCTGGGGAACTTTTTCCTGAAACCCCAGAAGGAGGATTCAGCTGTCAAGGCCGAAGCACAAGGAGCTATGCCGATACATAATAAAGATAAAACCACCACCGCATCATAAGATCTGTGTAAAAACGTCCAGAAAACTCTGATATTCCTCATGATAGCGCAGTGCTTCTTTCGGGAAATATCCATATTTTTTAAAAATCCTCCATTCTTGTATGTCCCGCCTTGCCTGTCTGCCCAGGTAGCCTCCTGGGGAACCCAGTTTTGCCAGGCGGTTGTGAGCACCTGCCCCCAGTGGCGAGCACCTGTGCTCCGTGAGTGCCCCCGGCCTGTAGCTGGGGCCCCTTGGGCGCCGGGCTGGCTCACGTGTGGGAGCGTCTGCCGGGTGAGCGCCTGTGGGAGTGCACGTCCCAGCTGGGAGGGACCTGAGGAGGGGGTCTGGCTTGTCGGACAAAGACACAGGGTCAATTTAGACGTCCCTCCACTGGCCCTGCCCTCTGGGGAGGGCTGCCGGTGGGTGGGGCAGAAGGAGAGAAGGACGTTCTGTTTGTGGGCCCAGGGACCACTCAGTCTTAGACCCGCCGCCCCGCCTAGCAGATGTGAACCAGGAATGCCCGGAGAGGGTCCGGGGCACCAGCTGTGTTGGGCACAGTGAAGGTGAGGGCCTGGGAGGACTCCAGCCAGCGGACACAGGCACGTCAGTCTCTCCTCAGGCACTAAGTCTTTGGCCCCAGGAGAAAGTCTAGATGGTCCTTCAGGCGCAGCTGGGGTTCCTGATCCCAATATTGACCAGCCTCTGGGGAGCTGAAGACCCTACGTGTTGGACCACGGAGTGAGAGCCGATGGCAGGGTCATGTGACTGGACCACACTCGGGCAGTGTTCCGAGAAAAGAGGCTTAAATTCTGTTTCTTCGCTTATTTCTTTTCAGATTTGTGACTCTCGTTCACCAGTGCCCAGTATTCTCGCTCTCCCACTCTAGAGGGGCCAGAGTCACGTCCCTGCCTAGAAGGGACATCTGCTCCAGGGAGTCGGTGTCCTGGGAGCAGGGAGACAGATGCCGCTAAAAGCTGCAATCGTCCTGCCCCAGGTGGCAGGCCTGAAGCCCAAGGGTCTACAAAGGCGGCTGTTCTCAGCAGGAGCCTATAAATGCACATCTCAAATAACAGATGTTGCACATGAGCCAGTGCTGAATCCATTAAAACAGGGACCGTGGGCTTATTTCTAAAGCTTTCACTAACCCTGTCTTGGCTGTAAAAAAAAAAAATGAAAAGGAAGCCTTGTGTCATAGCCACGGCCCAGATCCCGTCACGTATCTGAACCATCTGCTGATTCTGCCTTTTGAGCAAAGTAATCAATCCTTGCCCAGAGGAAAGGAGGCGAGCAGGCTGGGAGGCCATGTGCACAGCCTCTGGACATGGCTGATGTCACAGGTGCCATAAAACGCGCCTCGCCCCTCCTGGCAAGCATGGAGAGGGCTTTCTGGGAGACCCCTCACTCTGCCCCTGCAGGCTGACCGCACTGCGTCTAGTGGTGGCTTTTCTCAGTGTCTGTCTGAGCCATAGCTTCCAAGGTGAGGTGCCCACAAACCCCGACACCCCTCCTGGCTGTGGGAACAGCTGCCAGGGAGGCTGCCCATCCAGGCGTCTGGAAGATGATTTATGGTATGTTTCTGAGCAGCTGGCGCTATTCTATTAATCACACCATCAGATAATCTGACAACATATTTGCGATAGGACCCAACATTTTCAATTTCTTAAATAGACACTTTAAATATTGACTTTGGGTTTCTTTTTTATGCATAGTATTCTTCTCTGGGGAATTTCTACTTTTTTTTTTTTTAGCCAAGATTGCAGTGTTAATCTTTGCACATATAAGGAATTCCGAGCAGATACCATGAGACGGGGACAGTCCCTCTCGTTTTGGATCTGGGAAAAATGAATATTTCAAGGGGTATATTTGCAGGTAACCGATGAGTAAGATTTTTGATTGTTTTACACACTTAAAAAAAATGTCTCCTGCATGTCTGGCCTTGTAAAGTCCTTTCCCAAATGCTCTAACGTCATCTTCGAAACATTTCTGTGTAATAGATATTATTATCTTCATTTTATGGACAAGGAAGTCAGGGTCATGGAAGTCACCTCCATCACGCAGCCGGTGAGTTTCAGGAAGAGGTCTTACCTTCCCGTCTCTGGCAGCAAACGCTCTCTCTCATGCCAGTGCACGATTTCTTTCATTTCTTCACCTGTTCCCTTGATCAGCCACTGTCTCTGAGTGTGTCTGTCTCCTATGTTCCCAGCCTTGAGTTAAACCTTGGGAACAGAGTTGAGGGTCTTCCCACCAGGAAAGTCAGACAGGCAGTCGGAATGCTTATCCTTCTTGGCCTCCTCTCTCCCCTGCTGAAAGAGACAAAGTCTGAGCTCATCGGTCTCCGGTCCTTCCCGCCTCTGGCATCCCCCTGCCTCAGCTTTCTGCCCCTGGGGCCGTGTCTTCTTCAGGCACGTCACTGCTCACGGCACCAAGCACAGCACCAGACACTCAGTTGCTCGAAAATAAGTGAAAGAACACATTAAATCAGAAAAGGTTAGAGAGGTTGGGAAGGCGTATTTCTTAAACTAAGATTTCAAGAAAGAGAAGGGAACTAATAACACTTTTGACCCACTATTCCAGGCCCTGCGCTGAGTAATTTAAGTCCATCATCTCATCTCAGTGTCAGTAGGGTCAGTCCCAGCACCGCATCTGGTTCCTATAAAGCCCTGGGCATTTGTTAATTCTTTTTCTTCGTGTGCCCCTCGCCCTTTCTCTGTGGAACTGTTCATTCTGTCAGTCATGGAGCCCCATGTCCTGACCCCAGCCCCTCGCCTCCCCAATGCATAGACATGAGACCCAAGCAGTGGCGTTCAGACCCTGTTGCTGGGAATATGGAGACAGACCCAAGGAAAGCAAGCTTTCTGGTCTTCTCATGACAAATTCCTGCTCCCTTGCAAGTTAGAATCAGTTCTGTGGCTTGAAGCCAAAGAGCAGTGACAGGAAACTGTGGTAAGAACACAGATCTGTTTCCTAAAGGAGTAAATGAATTCTTCCATGTTCTTTATCTTAATGCACTTGTGCATAACATGAAAAGAGGAACTAAATTCTTAGGGCAAAGTTATGTCCCAGAATCAACAGAGGACAGTAGCTGGAGCGTGTGTTTGGACTCTGTTTATACGGGAGGTGCAGCCGATTGCTGCTCTTGCCAACAGGCCAGACGACCGCCCACCTCACCACAGTCCTAAACAAACAGCAGCCTCCCGAGAGCCCCCCGTAGACCGGCTCCTCCGCGGGATGTTCCCACACCGTTCGCCCGCTCTTCAAGCCGTCTTCTGGAGCAGTTTGCCCTTGGGGATAAGAAGAGCCCAGTGTTATGACCATATATCTGAGGGCTTCTAGGCGTGAGGACCGAATTGCTCTCCTTGGCTCCTTCCGAGCCGGCCTGCGTGCCCACAGCGAGGCCTTTTGGAGAGGGTAGGGCAGGTGCAGAGGTGACTCAGTGCTTCCTGGTGAGAGCGCCCGATGGTGAACAGCTTCTGTGCACACCTTTGTGTAGTGTGGACTGAACAGGTCTAAAAGGACATTCTTGCCTGGGAAGAAATGACATGAACAGTATTTTTCAATTTTGAGGGAAGATAGTAATAAGAGTAATAAGATTGATAACCTAGACTATATAACGATCTCCTACAACTTAACGACAAAAAAATCAAATAATCTGATTTAAAAATTAGTAAAGGGCTTGGATAGATTTTCTTCCAGTGATGATATATAAGTGGCCACAAATTATCTGAAAAGATGCTCAATATCACTAATAACTAGGGAGCTGCACTAAGATATCATCTCACATTCACGAGGATGGCTACTATCAAGAAAACAGAAAATAACGAGTGTTGATGAGAAACTGGAACCCATGTGCGCTGTTGGGACCGTAAAGTGGCACACCGCTATGGAAAACTGTACGGCAATTCCTCAAAAAATTAAAAATAAAATTCCCACATGATCCAGCAATTGCACTTCCGAGTATATATTCAAAAGAATTGGAAGCAGGGTCTCAAAGAGATATTTGCAGCCCACGTCCATAGCATCTACAAGGCTGAGAGGCTTTTCTCCAAGACTGCCCTTTGACCAAAATCAACCCAAGCTGGCGCACGGGCTTAGGGCCGAAGGAAGCCGGCTCCAGGTCCCAGCAGCACCTTTTCCTCGCCGTGTGGCTTTTTGTCTTTTCTGAGCCTCTGTCTCCTGGTCCACGAAGCAGGGGCGTCCTGCTAGAAACGGGACAGTGTGTGGAGAACACGCGGTAAGTGCTTCGCAAACGCTTCCTCTTTCGTTTGTTCTCCTTCACTTGGCTGGAGAAAAGCAGCCACGTTGGTTAAAGGCAGGGGCCGGAGTGGGATTTACTCTCCTGTGTCTCGCTGTGCTTGTGGGGCCCGAACAGGCTCCCTAATGTGGGCGCAGACCCGCCCCCTCTGTGGCCTTGGCCTGCTCTGATTTCCCTTGGATTCCAGACGGTTGTTCCAGACAGGCCTCCTCCCAGCCAACCCCACCGCACGCCGCCAACCTGAAGCCTGCATTTGTCAAGAGGCAGATTTAATGAAAAACGAGGTGCAGACCCACCCACGTTAGCAGGTAACAGGGCTTGTGCAGCCTCAGCACACCGCGAGAGCCAGTTCTGGGCAGCCAGTGCAGCAAGAGAGATTTTTGGAAGCCCCCCCCCCATGGTGCCCACTATCTCCTGGGGAGTCAGTGCTGTGGGTGCGGCCGCCCGAACAGCGCTCCCCCTGCCCTGTGAGAACTGTTGGCTGGCAGTCTGGGAGGGTTCTTCCCTTGTGGCTCAGAAGCCAGCCGCCCTGCTGCTTTGATGCAGGGAAGACTGGGCTCGGTGAGCCGGCCGGCTTGTGCCCCCAGCAGCAGGGCACAGGTCCGAGCGGGAGACCGACGTCCGCCCAAGCGCCCGTGGGAATAGACGTCAGCCTTGGGGAGTCAAGGGCTGGTGCAGCCTGCTCCCCCCGTGGGGGCGGTTTGGCAGGATGGGGAGGCAAGGAAAGCGGCGAGGTGGGGCCTGGGAGACGGAGCAGGGGAGCCAGATGGACGCCTTCCTGGAGCCAGCCTGGGACCCTCTTAACCTTGGTTTCATTGACTCACGCAGAGGAGCCAGATTCTGGGAACACACATCACACTAGATCCTCAGGAAGCCAGGGATAGGCCAGCCCTGCTGTATTAATTTGCTGAGGTTGGGGTTGGTTGGACCAGCAATGGGGGAGGGATGTTCAGGAAGAAAATTACAAATCAGAACGACGCTGGATGAATGAGTAAGAACAGGGTCTCCTTGTGGGGTGCTTGTCGGGGCTGCAATGGGAACCCCACGCATTGTCCCCTTCCCTCACCCTTCCTGCTTCCCCCCGCCCCTCCCTGCCTGTTCCATTCTAGGGTTTCACAAGCCTTTATGTTGTGACTGGCCCTCTCCAGGCACTGGGGACATACATGCGACCATTTCTACCCCTGGGAGCTCCTATGCAGTCTAACGGGGCTTCCCCCCCTTAAAGTGGGCGTGCTGAGGCCTGCGTGAGGATTTAAGGCAGCGTGTGCTCCGAATCAGGCGAGTGCACCTGCGTGGCTCACAGCAGCCAGTAAGTGTTGGGCATTGCAGTAGAAGACGGACAGGAGAGGGCGAAACAGGCGGGGCGGATGGTAGGGCAGGTATGGGCTCCACAGGACAGTGCAGGCTTGAGAGCGGGGCAGGCAGGCCTGGAATCTAGATGTGACACCGACGATGGTGCGTAACAGAGGTTAGAAAAGCCACGAAGGTCATTCGGAGGTGCTTAGTGGGGCCTGGTGCGAGAGGTGGGGCCTGCACCGAGAGTGTGTAACCACATGGGAAAGAGGCTGGATCTGGGAGACAACGAGTAGGAAGGTCGTAAGATGACTGCTGACTGGGCCCCGGAGGGAGGAGTCAGGAAGGGTTGAGTGTACGTTTTAGGGTCCCTGAAGGACGGTGGACTTATTTACCCAGGATGGGTATTGGAGGGCATGGAGGCGATTTGCTAAAGGGATGTGCAGGGAGATGGGTGCGCTGGGGTGCTGCCTTGGGACCTGACAGCTGGTCCCGTCACTCAAAGGAATGTCCCGGGAAGGTGGAGGGCAGACCTGCAGTCGGCCCCTTGCAGACAAGAGCCCAGCATGGAGGCTGACGAGGGAGTGGTGCAGGCGGAGAAGGCCAGGGGCTGGTGTGAGCACCCGTGTCCAGAGCCTGAAGGCGCAAGCGGAACGCGGGCTGAGGAGGCGACGTGTGGTGTGTGCGACACTGCGTGTCAGTCTCACCCCAAAAAGGTCGTGCACAGGCTCTGGCGACTCACCCAGCATCTCTTCCCCAAAGTTCCTCGCTGGCCACCAAAGTCTGCCGGGCTTCCACACATCTGTTCAGACCCAACAGGTGCTGGAACAAAGGGTGGGTGGGCCCTGGGATCTCCCAGTTCTCACCTGGGACAGCTTATCTTCCTTTTCAGGCTGTTTGCTAAGATTTCAGAAACTCCTTCATCCACCCAGGAACACCCTGATAATGCTTCAGGTGGGTGGTTTCCATGGGAACTAATCTCATCAGTTGGTTAATCATCCCTCTCATGGCTGATGACAGCCAGTGACCGGCTGTGGCCGTGATCCACGTGGGGCGGGTGGGACCTGCCCGTGCCTGGCTGTCGGGGGATGGGCTGTGCCCTACACTGCTGGCACGGCCTCGAGAGGTGGACAGACAGCGGCTTCCGTCAGATACTGTTACTGAGATGCTGTTTTCCCAGAACCGTGTCCTCGGGACCAGGGGGCTGAGGCCAGCAGACAGGAGCACAGGGCAACCAGCTAGGCCTTAATGAGGGGTAGAAAGAAAAAGACGCCTGCCAATCAGGAGGGTCTCCAGGGGAGTAGGCCGTTCGGGCCGCAGGGACCAGGGGTTTGTAAGCACATTGAGGAGGGGGCCCACCTGTTGCTAGGGCCGGACGGGGGGATCAGAAACTCCCCTTGTTTCTCAGGCTGGCCGGTCCAGGGAGTGGTCGCTCGTCCCGCTTGACCGGCTGGTCACAACACCTGACGTCAGCGTCCTGCTTGGCTGACCTCTCCCAGGGCAGCGTGTCCTGCTCTGCCTACCCCAGCGGCTGCCTCCTGTCTCAGTACCGTCCAAGAGGGGGCACAGCCCAGTTTTAAATCCTGGCCACCCCATCTTTGGCCCAGGGGATGTTGGCAAGTCAGTTAAGTGCTCCGAGCCTCCGTGTCTTCATCTGTAAATTGGAGACACATCCTAACCCAACGGGCTATTGGGATTAAATGCGTGAGACATTAAAAGTGGGGCAGTGACCCCCACCCTGGACCCGTTGAACATCTAGGCTGCTTCCGATCATCATTATGGTGGTTCTGGAGGAGGCAGTGTTGCCGACAGACTCCCTCCTGGGGCTCTGTTCTTGGGCTCAGTAAGGTTTTAACCTTAACGCAGGGGGAGGGAAGGACCCACGTGCGTCTGCCTGGGGCTGTGGTTGTGATGCTGTAAGAGAGCGTAACCTGCAGGCAGCTTTGAGGGGTGAGCGCAGCCTGGGACCCCGTGTCCTGCTCCGGGAGGAAGGGGTCCCAGTCTCCCGCCTCCCCCTCCCTCCGCCACACCCCACCCAAGGCCCGAGCTCAGGCAGGGTCCCTCCATGCCGCCCACTCCCCTCCTGCCCCGTCCTCTCACCCCCTCTTCCCTGTTAGTCCCTCCCTCTAGGGACTGATGGCGATAGAGAATCTAGGCAGACCCCTGGCCCGACATGTACTTCGGCACGAGAATCGGTGGGGTTTTCTCACCGGTTTCTCCATGAGACTGAGCAAGTGCTGACTGACCCTCTTCTGTGAATCGTCTGGTCTTGTCATTTGCTGGATTTCCTTCCCATTTAGAGTATTTGTTTTTCTTTGTAATAACTTTTATTGTTTTAGCAAGAAAATATTGACATTTTTTAAAACTTGTGTGTTTGCTTTTAAATGGCCAAAATACATACATGCACAAAATCTAACACGTTCGATAGTGATCGCCGTGAAAGAGCAGCTTCTTCTTCCTCTTTCCCCCGGCACCCACTGCCCCTCTCTAGAGGCAACGAGCGAGCCGGGCATCTCGTGTCTCCTTCCTGAGATGTATGTATCGTATGTATATATACACACATATATATGGTATAGCGTGCATCCCTATCTGCATGTATAGATAGCATATGTATAGATCATATCGCTATACATGTACTGTGAGGAAGATAGAGGACATAGTGCAGTGTATATGTGTGTGTGTGTGTGTGCGTGCATGTGTTTCATGTATACCACATCTTTTCTGTTCATCCCTCAGCAGATACTCGGGTAGTTCCGTATAGTGGCTATTGTGAACGACGCTGCAGTGGACATAGAAAGGCAGGTGCCTCCTCACGTCCTCACCTTGTCTCCAGTGGTTACATACCCAGAATCGGGCTGGCTGGATCATATGGTGGCTCCTGTTTTTCATTGTTTAGGAAACTTGCTACTATTTTCCATAATGGCGGTACCAACTGCCATTCCCACCAACAGAGTAAAAGAGTTCCTTTTCCTCCAATTCCTCACCAATACTTATGTCTTGTCTTGTGACAAAAGCCATCCTAATAGGCATGAAGTGATACCTCGTCTGCGTTCCCGTTGGCTAGTGAGGCTTGGCGCCTTCTCGTGGGTCTCCTGGCCGTTTGTGTGTCTTCCATGGAGAAATGTCTTGTCATTCACCCGTTTTTAAACGGACCATTTATTTTGTTTTGTTTTGCTATTGAGTTCAGTGAGTTCCTTGTATATTTTGGGTACTAGCCCCTTATCACATATATGGCTTGCAGCTATTTCCTGCCTTTCCGTTCCGTAAGCTGCCTCTCCATCTTACTATTAAGTTATTAATCCATTAATTTTTGTGAGCGGTGTAAGACAGAGGTCTAGTTACGTTTGCATGCGGTCCAGTATTTCCCAGCACCATTCACTGGAGAAACTACCCTTTCCCCATCGTATGTTCTTGGCACCCTTGTCAAAGGTGGGCTGATCTTATGTGTGTGGTTTTTCTGGGCTCGCTAGTCCGACCCATTGGCCCAGGTCTCCGTTTTTATGCCAGTGCCATAGTATTTTGATTACTATACCTTGTGATATAGTTTGGAATCGAGAATGACCATTCTTCTAAGGAAGCATTTCTCTTCCATGTTTATTTGTACAGCTCTTCACATAGATTAGTGAATTTAGCCATTCGTGGTGTAAACTGAAACTATTCTCTCAGTTTGATGTTTTTTGTAATGCAGAACTTTGTATAAAACCCAAGTAGTTAAATGTATCCATATTTCCCTTTGATAACTTCTAAGTTTTGTGCTATAGTTAGAAAGGCATCTTTTTTTCACTGACTGAAATTATATATGTACTTTTTTTAACTCCCATTTTTGTGGCATTTATTTAGTTTTTTATAGGTAAATCTTTGGTCCATTTAGAACTTTTTTGGGGTAAGGTGGTGAATTACTGTTGCATTTTAATTCTCTGTCCAAATGACTAGTGGTTATCCCAACCATTTGTTCAGTAATCCTCCTTTTCTCCACATATTTTAATTTCCACTTTTGCCGTATGAGAAACTTTTAAATGAATTCATGTCAGTTTCTATACACTGTGCTCAGGTCCTCAGATCTGCCTGTGGCTCATGCTTCGGTACCATACATTTTAATTTACTGTAGCTTGATACTATCTTTTAATAACTGGTAGAGTTTATCTCTTCTCATTGCAATTTCATTTCAGAATTTTCACAGCTATGTTTGCATGCTGATTTTTCCAAATAAAACTAAGAATCACTTTGAGCAATTGCAAAAGAAAAAAAAATGCTACTTTTATGAGGATAACATTATATTAATAAATTTCCTTAGAAGCAAAAGTTTTATGACACTGAACTGCTCTATTCACACTTATATTAAAACTTCCTAGTTGCTGAAGGTTTTTTTGTGTCTTTCAGTAACATTTTAGAGTTTTCTTTTCAGAAGTCTTGCATATTTCTTTTAAAGCTGATTCCAAGGGCTTTTGTTTTTCTCTATCCTAAATAAGAGTTTTTCTTTTACCACATCTTTTTACCAGTTTTATTTATTATATTAATTCTGATGTGTGGAAAGTTTGAAGTTGTCAGATGATAAAATCTGTGTTTCTTCATAGTATCTATGCTTGAGAAATGTTCAGAAAATCCTTGCCAACCATAGAATTCTACAATTATTTACCCCAACCTTTTTTCTAATTTTTGAAAACAAACTCAATAACTTGTTTAAATATTTTGATTACTTGGTATTTTAATTTTAAAGCCTGATATAAAGTAGCATCCAAGTTCTTTTTTCTCCCAAATAGTTACCAGTTATTCCAATGGCATTATTGAGTGATTCACCATTTCCTTACCAATTTGAAATCATTATGATACACATACAGAAGCATGTGTTTGTATTTGGGGTTTTTATTCTTTTCCATTCCTACATTCATTCATGTATCATGTTGTTTTATTTACTGAAGTTTTAAATTCTATCACAAGATTTGGCACTGTAAATTCTTCCTATTTTCTTTTTAACGGGAGGAGTCATTCTCATTTATTCTTTTTTTATTCATATGCATTTTAGAATTATTTTGTAAAATTCAAAAACTTTTGGATTAAAAATGCATTAAATGTACAAGTTAAATTGGAGAAATAGACATCTTTAAATTACTGTCTTTTGAAAGATGGGAAATATTTTTTATTGAGCTGTAATGACATACAACATTACATCAGTTTCCAGTATACACCATAATGATCCAATATTTGTATATATTATAAAACAATCATCATGATAAGTCCAGTTAACATCTGTCACCATACATAAATGCAGAATATTTTTTTTGTAATTAGAACTTTTAAGATCTACTCTTTTAGCAACTTTCAAATATGCAATATAATATTATGAACTATTATTGCCGTCCTCCACATGACACCCATACGATCTCTTTATTTTGTCCCTCCAGGCTTGTGCCGTCTGACTCCCTTCACTCGTTTCCCCACCCCCGGCCCCCACCTCAGGTAACCACCACCATTTTCTGTATCTATGACCTTGGCGTTTTTTTTTTTTTTAGATTCCACAAATTAGATCATACAAAATTTGTCTTTCTTTGTCTGACTTATTTCACTTAGGACAATGGCCTCATCATCCATCTATGTTTTTGCAAATGGCAGGATTTTATTCTTTTTTATGGCTGAGTAATATTCCGTTGCACACATACCACCCCTTTCCTTTCCATTCACCTGTCAGTGAGCACTTGGGTTGTTTCCTTATCTTGGCTGTTGTAGATAACGCTGCAGTGAACATGGGGGTGAGATGCCTTTTTTTGAGTCAGTGTTTTTATTCTCATCACACACCCAGAAGTGGGATTGCTGGACCATGTGGTGGTTGTATTTTTTATTTTCTTCTAGGAGTTTTGTGGTTTCACATCTTGGCTTTCCGTCTGTGCGTGTCCTGACACCTGAGCAAAGTCTCTTGTAGGCAGCATGTAGATGGGCCTTGTTTTTTATCCACTCGGCCACTTTATGTCCTTTGATCAGAGAATCTAATCTTTTTGCATTAGAATCAGTTGCTGGCAGGTATGCCTCAGGGCCATTCTGCCCACCGTCCCTGGTGGTTCTGTGGGTCCTCTTTTCCTTCCCTTTGTCTGTAGCCTGATGACTCTTGTCAGCAGCATGCTCAGACTCACCAGGGTCCCCCCTGGGCAGTGGTCACAGAGGCTGGGCCCCAGTGGGGGACACCAGGCATTGTAGAAGCCCCTGCTGGGAGACGCTGTGCCCTGCAACGTGCTGGCTGCAATGAGGCGGGGGTGGTGGGATGCAAAGGTGGCTCCTGCCAAGGGGCAGAAAAGATTAAAATGGGGCGGGGTCTGCTGGTCCTTTGATCTGGACTTCCGGCCCCCGGAGTGGGAGGCATCTGTATCTGTGTACCGGGCCCAGTCTGTGGCATCCTGTTGGAGCGGCCCAAGCAGACTGAGGTGGGGGTGCAGACGGCTGACCCTCTCAGGCTCTAGGGTTCAAAAACCACCCGAAGTGACAAGCCTCTTGGCTGCCCAGCGGCCTCCCGGCTCCATGGCTCAGAGCCAGCCTGGCCGCCAGCCACCTGCCTCCGTCCCCAGCTCCTCAGCTCACTGGCCGTGGGGCTCAGACAAGTTCCTGGACCTCCACCCCCAACCGTCCCCCGTGAGACGGGGTGTTGCCGGGCCCTTCCTCACGAGGGCTGCTGTGAAGAGCACAGTGTGGGTGCAGGCCAAGCACTGAGATGCCCGGCAGGTAGGAGCCATCGAGAGCCGTCACTTGTGCTCCCCATCTGCCCTCCGCCCCCGCCCCAAGCACGTGTCTGGCCCGTGGAGCCTCATTCACAGATTAATCGTAACTCAGTTAAGGACCAGAAACATTGTCAGAGCACCTACTGTGCTCAGACAGTGTGCTCCCTCCTGTTCAAGGTCAGCGTCTATTACAGGAGACGGATGTGTACAACAGGATTTACAAGGTGGTGTACATGCTCAGTCGCTGTAAACTTGAAATCACGAAACCACAGTCATGAAGCAGCCTGGCAAACGCAGCAGCAGAGAGGAAGGGCGCTCGCTTCTCTCTGGGGCAGCAGGGAAGGGCCGGCTCTGCAGGAGGAGAGGTGCCCATGGACGCATCTGGGCCGTGTCTGAGCTGAAGGCTGAAGGCACAGAGGCGTCTCCAGGCCCTCCTCCTGCCGCGTGTCCCACTGCCGAGCACCCCCTCCCGCCCTCTGCCTCCCTGTGGACGTGTCCCCTCCTCTCCTCACAGTCCGGCTCCAGGCCCTGCCCTGACCCCTCCAACTCAGTTGCTGTTCCCTTGGTGCACCCCAAGCTCACGTCCCCAAGCTCTGGCCATGCCGACAGCCTGCAGTGTCCTTGGAGTGGACACCCTCTCACTCTTCTAGGTGCCATGTGGTGCTGGGAGCAGGCCGGGTGCATGAAGAGGGAGGAAATTATCACTGGGCAATTAAATAATTAATGCTCAGTCCCACCAGCATGCCTGTGAGAGCCCATTCCCCACCCAAAACCCCCACTGCTCTTTGAAGAGGAGAAGAAATCGGAGAGATTTGTCTTTTCAGAGCTCACAGTTCATGTTCTGTTTACACGGTTCTCCTCAGGAACCCAAGGAGGCAGGGGGTGTCTGGTGATCACAGAACAGCCGGGAGACTAGGAGAGGGACGCAGAGGCTGGCAAGTGCAGCCCTCCCTGCTGAAATGTCAGACGGACCGCAGCCAAGCCCGTTAATCTTGTTTTATTGCAAAATTGAAAATCGCCATGCTATGGCAGCCACAAAATTGATGGATGGGTTTCCCTGGGTTCTCCCAGCACCTCGGCTGCCTGGGAAACCAGATCTCAGATGAACAGGAAAGGAAATCAGAGCTGTGCTCTGAGGTCCTTCGGTTTCTGCTCATAGAGGGAGATGCAACCTGCAGGGTCTCGGCTGCAAGTTGCCTACGCTTGGTTTTCGTTGCATGTTTTACAAGCAAATCAAAGTAGCAGAGGGTGTATCTTAAGCAACTACCTGCTCCGACGAAGGGACAGGCCACCAGGCTCTGATCTTGTTTGGCTTTTTGCTAACACAGTAGGTGAAATAATAACTCCTGACTGTTTTAATTTGCAATTCTTAGATAACTGGGGAGCCTGAACCTCTTTCCATAGGTCAGTTTTCCAGTCAGATTTCTTTTGCAAATAACCATTGTCCTTGCTTCCCGAATATAATTACTAGTTCAGTTCAGCCGCTCCCCATTTACTGTGGGCCTACTGCATGCCCTGCTCTTTCAGTGCTAGACAGCCAGGTCTTTGTACATTCCATTTCCTCATTCAGTACAAGAAGGCGAGAAACAGAGATCAAAACCAAAACACCCCTTTTCTGCACTTCTTGTGTCCGTTCACAACCATATGAAGTAAGACGCCTCTCGAGAGCATCTTTGTCCCTGCGTCAGGGGCACCCCTGCCTGTGCCTCACCTGGGAGTGTAAGTGGGGCTCAAGCTGCTATTCCTATCATAACAATACCAGCGACACCGGTTCACGCGGGGAAGCCCCAGCCCGCCGTGTGACAGCACGCCGAGAGCGTTGCGAAGGAGGCAGCTAGGGTTACAGTAGTTCTAAGAGTGGGATTCGCCTCCAGTACGACTGGCGTGCTTTATAGGAAGAGGAACAGATACCGCGAGTGTGTGTACAAGGAAGGACCACAGGGAAGGCGGCCATCTGCAGCCAGAACGGGGGTCCTCGCCAGAAACTAGCCCTGCTGGCGTCTTGATCCAGGACCACCAGCCTCCAGAACTGTGGGAAAATACATTTCTGTGGTTCACGCCTCTCGGGCTGCGGCGTCTTGGTGTGGCCGCCCTAGAAAACCAACAGAGGGCTTACTCAGTGCCGGTGAGCTCACAGAGTGTTTGATCCCTACCGACGGCACCGCGTGGTCCGTGGTTCCCGCTCTGTGAGTGAGTCTCAGAGAGGTGAAGTGGCTTGCCCTGCGTCAACAGCTTGAAACTGGGAAAGCTAAAATTTAACCCAAACCCTGCTTCCAAAGCACATTCTTTTCTTTCTATGTCACCACCTCCTGAGAAATGGAAAGCAGTCCAGATTCTGATCCCTTCACCTGGAATCCGCCTTTGCCTCTCTGCAAAGCAATGGCACGTTATTCAAGCTGCTCACGCTGGTCTGTGCAGCAGTCATGCTGTTCCACGCTGTGTGTCGGTTTTCCATGCTGTTCCATGTGTCAGTTGCTGACACCTTCAAAGCCGCTCCCTCCAAGCATCCAGGAATCCAGGAGCCCCCTGAGGCTCTGGCCCTGGGTGCCCCCTCCCCTTCTCCCCAAGGCCGGTTCATCATTGACATTCTTCGTCTCCGTCTTTGCTGTGTCTGACCCCCACCTGCAGGGTGCTCTGCGTCCTCACTTCCTTCTCCTCCTTGCCTCTCTTCCTTCACTCCGTAAGTGAATCCTTGTGTATTTATATATATAGACATTTCACATCAGCTGCCACTGTCTCCACCACTATTGTACAAACAGGAGCCCAGAGCCTGGCACAGAGCAGGAGCTCACACGAGCTGTTGGCCCCAGGAGCGACCTGCTCCCTCCCGGACTTACTTTGGGGGTGCGCCCCAGCCTCACCATGGGCAGGGGCCCCTCAAGTTGGCATGTTAGCTCTCCAAACGCCACGCAGGCATCCTGAGGCCTGGACTGGAGGCTCGGCTCCCCCTCTGACCAGCTGCTGAGACACACGAGCCCGTAGGGCCTCCGTCTCCCCCCGTGGAAAAGGGAAAGTCGGGCTAGGTCTAGTCCAAGGTGTCTGAGGCCCCCACACTCCGCGACTCCATGCCAACGCCGGGCACAGCCCCTCTAGGAACAGGCAGACCACGGTGGCTGTTGGAAGGAGCAGCAGGGGATTGGAAATTATGAGGACTCACCCAGCCCCAGATGGTCACCGGACAGACGGTGGGCCTGGGCCCTGGGCTGCTCGGAGCACATGGGCTGCCACCACGGTCACAGGCCCAAACGTGTCAGAAGGCCAGGAAAGGCAGGGCCTGGAGTCCGGGCCAGACCTGCAGTGAGTGGTCCAGCCTCCCCCTGCTGGCCCGGGCCTCCAGGCTTCCTTTGCTCACCATCCCTCCCGTGTCCAGGTAGGGTCCCTTCCTGGGCTCCAGGGCCATTCTGGGGGACTCGACATGCCTGCCGCCTCAAAGCATGGGCAAGGGCATGGAGTCAAGGTGTGGCCTGACAAAATGATTAGGAACAGAAGCTCCGTGAACTCTCAGATCTCTGCAAACATGGGATAATTAGGTGGTATGATGGCTAATGAATTAAAGGCAGGTACTTGTAACTTAATGCACATTGACAAAACAATTTAAAGTATAGATGCACATCAATGACTTCTGATTCCTTGGGACTTCTCTGGAGATGAAGCGGTCTGCTCTGCACTTTAATGCAGGAGATCATTTGTATTTTAGCACATAAGGGAGCTTTGCAGCACCACCTGCCAGCGGTGAATGCACACGCTCTTCTTCCCATTGCTTCCATGTGACACATAAATAACGGGCAAGAGACCGTCCCCTGGAACAAAGGCTCCGCAAGCCGATAAGGAGGATGTGCACTCAGGCAGTGCCCACGGAACCCAGGAGCCGGCTCTGAAACAACTCAGTCGCTTACAAAGGCACAGCTGGTCTTAGAGGGGACAGGGGCCCAGATCTCAGTCCCAGGGGTGTCACAGTGATCTGGAACCATTCACAGGCCTTGTGAGAGACGAGGGACCTTGACCCTCAGAACGCACCGGCGAGGAGCCATTCTCCCCGCCTGTCAGATGGGCAGCTGGTCCCCTGCCGTCCGCGTCCCACACTCACCTCGCCCGATGCGATGGAGACATGTGAGCAGGTGATGGAGTGCAGAGCGCGTGCTATGCTGACCCAGAGGCCACGGGCACAGAGTGGTTCTGACCATCCTGGCCAGGAGACTGGTTAATGGTGGGCCGCGGGCAGGCTGTGGGCTGAGCAACTGGAGGCCAAGTTTTGGTGCTGACCAGAAGCAAGAAGAGATTTTTCTCCTCCTAAGGGGCTGTGAAGCCTCTATCATTGGAAGACAACAGAGGGGCAGAGCAGCAAACGGGTGTCTGGTTGGGGGAACGCAGAGGTCCCCGGGGCTCCTCCGCACCTCTGTCCTGACGTCAGCCACAGAGCGGGTCCCCGTTCTCCTCTGGGAACTGCACAGAGCCGGGTGGAGCAGAAGCGGCTCCCAGCCTGGGCTGCCGGGGCCAGCCCCCATTGCTGACCGTCTCTGCTCTCCTAGGCGGCTGTGGGCTTCTGGTCAAAGGACTACGTGCCTTTTCATCTAAGCACCCTTTTGCCTGGGACACCTTAGACAGTAGGGCTCCCACAGCATCCTTACAGCAGCGTGGGGCTGGACCAAAGGGCTTGAACTTCCCAGACCGGACCCGGACACTCCTCATTGCTTTTTCTCCTTAGGGGCTGTCTGTAAGTCGCTTCTTTCTACCTCCCGGGCAGCCCCAGGGATTTATGTAGCCCTCACGGAGGTTGCTTGGCCCCTCTGCCCGCCCTTCTGAGCTTTGGGCAGACGGCAGCTGCCTTCTTTGTCGGGAACTGTCGGCACCTCCACCCCGGGGAACATCTAGCTTCCCTGAAGGGGGACACGTGTAACTTACAAGCTCCAGGAAGGTAGAGACTACGCATGTCTTGATCACAGACACGACTTTGGTGCCTGGGTGCACAGCAGGCTGCGGTAGGCTCTGATGAGTAAATTGACTAATTAATTAACTGGTAATTAACTCATTAGTGAATCCTTGGAGGTCTTATCCCAGAGTAATGACCCCACAAATGGTACTGGTAAAATCACTTTGGGTTTCCTCTGTGTTCGGGCCTTCATGACAGACTCTGCAAAACTCAGACCAGTTCAGCATGAAGCTTTGAGGCCGCGATCGTGCGGGGGGTGGGGGCACCGTCTGTTCTGGGCTTCCTGTGTGGGCCCTGTTCCTTACAGCCCTTGCTGTGTGAGATCCTCACGGTGGCCCTGCGGGAAGTGATCCCGCCTGCATTTTGGGGATAAGACCGTGGGGATCAGGCAGACACCAGTGACACCACGGTCGTTGTCATGCCAGAGCCGAGATTTTAGTGCAGGACCGTCTGGCCGGGCCGCCCTCTCCCTCATTGACGTCGCTGTGTCCTGACCACATGGAGAGACTTGCAGCAGCAGGTGGGGAGGGGCATCTCCGAGGGGATGGTGGCTGTTCCCAGATGTGGATGAAGGGGAAGACTGCTATAAAGACCACAGAGCAGACAGAACCCCCGTCAAAGCCAGCCCAGGGAGCGGAAGACCAGCGGGCGGACTGACGGGGCAGGATGAGAGACTGCGCGGGTCCGCTGTCTGCGGCTGCTGCGCACGAAGGCTGGAAGCTGGACATGGTTAGAAGTGGCTTATCAGCAACAATATCCTCCACTCTTGGTTTCCATATACACGTGTATAAACACGACACAAGGAAAAGAATCCAGGTAAACAAGCTTGTGGGTCTAACCCAGGTCAGCTTGTCCTCACCAGGCTTGTCTTGTTCATTTAAAAATCTCACTTCCAGCTCTTTTTAATCTCATATTCTTAAAGGATACATCGAGTGTAATTAGCAACCCTTCAAAAGCACATCGGCTTTCTCATCCTTGAAGAAAGGTTTTTTGATTAATCTGAGCGCACTGAGAATGAAGTTGCAGGCATATGAGGAAAGCCACAAAGAAAGATCAAAACAGCAGCAACGCCTTCAGTTTAGCAGCAAATATGTTCTTTGATATTCATAATGAAGGGCCCAAACTGTGGGGACCACTGGGCGACACGCCCTTCCTAGGCTCTTTAAATTGGTTGTGGCCTTTCACCCTTGGCCCCCACTGGATCAGCAGCCTGCCTGCCTCAAGGTCAAAGTCTGGACTCCTCAACTAGACCTGTGATTTGCACAAATTGGTTAACTCTTTGGGGCCAGCTTCCCCAAACTGTAAGTTAGAATCATAGTTTCTGTGTTGTCTTCCTCAAGTGGAGGTTATGAGAATGAAAAATAGAGAGATAGATGGAGACGCATTTAAAAACGTTATAGGTGTAATTGTAAGTGCAAAGATGTCCTTCCATCTAATGATCAAAGGCAATCACACTTCCCCCCACCCTAGTCTGTGAGCATTCCCAAGGCTTTTCAACATATTTATTTTCTTGTGGTTTTGTGGACCTGGGAAAACTGTCCCTATACCTCCCTTTCTGCCTGGCACACCTTCTCTGTCCCTGAAGCCTGCACTCTCGGATGCTACCTCCTTCGATTTCCTTCCCAGCCCGGGCCTCTGTCGTTGCACTTGTGCTGTCTCTGTTATTTTCACGTGTAATGAGTCCAGAGTCCTCCAGGGCAGGAGCCGCGGCCCGTTCTCCGTAACCCCCTGTGCCCCCCACCACCCTAAGGAGCGGGGCATATATTGCAGGGATGTGTGTTGAGCCAAGCCACATCGGATGGAGCCATCACACCGAGTCTGAGGGAGGCCACGGCGACTGTTCCACTTCAGAAAGCCCACGCAGGCCAGAGTAAGGGCAGCTCTGGCCTCCTTCAGCCGGCTGCTCCCACTGAGGCCACCCCTGGGGCATGACATTGTGCCGGGGGCATTCCCGGCATGCGGGAGCTGAGTCTGTCCCCACCAGTCACCGCGGACGTCTGGTGCCACTTGGAACAAGTTGTCGGCCTTGCGGTCCCAGCGGGCACACGGGGCAGCCTCGTCACCCCGACACGGCGGCACGGGTACCCTTCAGAGGGTCAGCTGCTGTCAGAGGTAGGAGGTCAGAGAGTGGGAGCCTAGAGCCCCATTTCCTCTAGCGTTGAGGAGTTCCAGCGTGGAATGAGGAAAGGCAGACGAATTTGGAAGAGGAACTTTGTAACTGACATTTGGGGAGGGACATGGACAGGTGATTCTGGGACCAGAACAATAACAGGGACTGAATGGTGAGCAAAGAGGGTTCCGGGCTGGAGTGGCTTGGAGGGCGGACAGCGTGCCGCTTAGAACTCAGTCAGGAGGACAGGCGATCTGCACGGGACAGTTGGGCCGAAGGGGCCACGCAGAAATGGAAGGGCGTCCAAGGCCCACTGTGCGTACAGCAGAGTCCCCTCTGCGGGCCAAGGATTCTCCGCCTCTGCTGGTGTTGGGGCCCGAAGATGCTGCTGTGGGGCCATCCTCCACCCTGCGGACTGGTCGGCAGCTGTCACGGCCTCTGTCTACTCGGTGCACGTCGGCTCCCAAACACCAGTTGTGACGATCAAAAGTGACCAGTCATGGTGTCAAGTGTCCTGGGGGAGCAAAATCACCCCAGTTGAGAAAGACTCTTGGACGGTCAGGCCACCTTCCACCTGCCGAACTCTGTAAGCTCTGGGCACGTCCCTCGCTGGCCCAGAAGAGTGGTGGGGCACGGGCAGGCTCCAGGAAAATACCTTCCACGAAAGCTAATCACTGTGGCTTCCTCGCTTCCGTGTGCTGCTGAGATGATCCAGGCACACTGGGGAGGGTGGCGTGGCGTCGCACCGCTGAGACCAGCGCCGCGCAGATCTGTGGGCATGCTTGCCAAGCCAGGAGGGCTCTGCAGCCCGGCTGTTCTCTCCTCTGAAAGCGCCTGGACGGGCTTCTCTGGGGAGCGTCTGGGGCTCTGTCCTGGAGGGAGTGGGCATCTCAGTGAGGGCGGAGGCTACGCTGGCAGGACCCCGCAGCTGGCTGACTCACAGTTGTGTCTGCACTGCAAGCGCCGTCTTCACTGCAGACCCGGATCAGAAGCACTTTGATCACCTCCAGCTTTTGCTGGGCTGTCAGCTGCTTCCGTTTCAGACCACGTCGGCCGCGCACACTGGATGTCGGGTCTGGAAACAGGAGATTTCAGAAAAGAAGACAGGAGGCACACGTGAGGGAGCAGGGGCCATCATTGGGGTTCCCTTTTCCTTGTCAGAATCTGCACAGAATCCAGCAAGAAATACAAGGACGTAAACGGCCAGAAAGACAAGCACTGCTTGCAGGATGGGAAATGCGACCAAAGCAGAGGCAGCTATCAGAGCCCCACCTTGTGTCCCCAGTCTGGCCACCGTGTCACCGGGGCTGGGCTCCATCTGCCAGAATCTGCCTTCTCTGCTTCACTGTGGCAGAGCCTGGGACAGGCCAGAAGCCCTGGGCAACAAGTACCCAGCCTCCAGCAGCCCTTCAGGTTGGTTGGAGGCACACAGCGTACAAACGCCCAGCTCCCTTGCCCCTCCGGGCACCACTGCAACCCACATGCCCTGCACCAGCCCTGCGGGTCTCCGTTAGGATTAAGCTCCAGCCATCGTCTTACATGGCAAGTTTTTGCTTGTTAGCACACCCTTTACTGGCTGCTTTTTCTCCCACTGTGCTTCCGATGCTCTTACTGGCATTTCCTGCACTCACCTTCCAATAAATGACCTGCATGCCCTCAGTTTAAAATCTGTCTTTGAGGAAACCCAGACAATACACAGACTGAAGGCTGATGGATGGGGACCTGTGTTTGTCCTCTCCAAGGTCGTGTGTGTGCGCAGACAGGAGGGCACAGACACCAGCGTCCGGTGCAGGGATGGCACAAGGCACGAGCCGGCTGGGAGGCTCTCTGCTGGCCACATGCAAACTTTAATTTCCTCGATGCATTTTTAAATTGGTCGGCCTGAGTTCTCAGCTAAAGCAAATAGAAGCTCCACTCGGCAGGGCGTTTTGTGTCGGTCTGTGTGCTGGCCTTCCTTATTTGACCAGATGTTAAATGTCCCCTTTCAGCCTACGCCGGCACACAGTTCTCACCGCTGCAGTGAGGTGAGGCCGACGGCGCTGGACAGGCCCAAGCCCGTGTCTGTGACGCGCACCGCGATCTGGGTTGACTCTTAATCCAGATCCCTGTTTTGTTTTTGTTTTTTAAAGAATTGCTTGGATTTAACCGCAGACCCTTATATTTATGTCCTAGAGATTTGAGATCATTTTTAAAGCTGTGGGTGGCATTGGTGAACTCTATTTGCCTTTGTTAGCTAAAATTATACATCCTTTGCAGTACACAAGGGTGAAGTTTCTTTACTGATCTCTGCCAAGCCCAGAGCCCAGCAGACCACTGCGCCCACTTATCAGCCTCGCTTCTGCTGCCTTCTCCCTGGCAGATGTGGTCGGGGTTTTAAATAACCAAAGGGCTGGATAATGTCCCCGACCTCGGGGACCAGGTGCAACGGGGACTCCAGGCTTGTGGGAGATGCCTCTTTATCTGTCAATTCATTTCTAATTTTACCAATGCGTGCTTGTCATAGATGAAGCCTAGATCTTAGCTGAAAAGGCTGAGATTTAGAGAAAGTTAGTTCAAGCCTCTTACTCTGTATCTCTGGGCATCCCAGTGCCCTTCTGCAGATTTCTGGGAAGTCCTAGGCGTAAATTCTCGGTTGCCCCTGGCTGTAAGTTCCTGCTTTTGCTGAACTCTTGTCTCCTGTGCTTCTTAACCTTCCATGGCTGGTCTCTCCCTGCCCTGAGCCGACTCAGACAGCAGAGTCGCCTCCTGTCCCTGGTCTCCAGCACGAGCAGGCGATGGACTTCATCAGATGTTGGGGAAATGGGAGCTCAGACTGCTGCAAAGCAGATGGTTGCAAACGAGGCCGAGACATGCCTGTTCTGTTGGAAACGCAGCCACTTCCCTCCCAGAGCCCTGACCCCGTCACCTTCCGTCCTGCCGCGTCTGCCTGCTTCTTTCTCAGGCCTCACTGTGTGACAGGCTGTGCTATCGTCACTGCAGGAGGATGACGTGCCCCACCCTACTGAACCCTGAAGTGGCCGAGTGACATGCTCTGGCCAGTGACATTGGCTGCAGGTGACTCGGGTCACATCTGAGTCACATCTGGGCAAAAGGCTTCAGAGACAGGGCCTGACTCGCTAACTCTTTCTCCTCCCCCTGGTGCCTGGCCGGTTTCCAGAAGGAAGCAGCTCTGGGAACCGAGGCCCAGGGAGCAGACATTGGAGTTTGCATGCAACTTGCGCTTGTCACTCTAGGAAAACGCCCGTAGCCTTTCGAATCTCTTACACGGCAGCCATCTCTGTCTGCACGCGATTTTCCCCCTTCCTTCCTGCTCCCTCCGCCCTCTTTCTTCAGTGGCTCCCAGGACCTCCTGGGAAGGGCTGGATGATGGCCCTGGCCTCGGGGACCAGTATAACGGGGGCCTTAGGCCTTTGGGAGATGCCTCCTTACCAGATTAAGAAAGTTCCCTTTTCCTAAATGTTTTTGACATAAACAGACACTGAATTCTGTCCAAGACTCTTTCTACATCTATTTGAATTGATCATATCAAAAGGCCACACGATCTTTCTCCTTTTATCATCTGTTCAAGTGGTCATTTATAGCAATTGACTTCCGAATGTCTCATCAGCCATGCATCACTGGGATAAAAGTCCTCTTTGTATGTGCCGCTGGGTCTGGATTTAGGATTCGGGATCCTTTTATTTAGGATTTTTGCATCTATGTTCACAGAGACTGGCTTATGTCAGGCTTTCCTCGCAGCGGCCTTCTCCGATCTTGCATCACCTTCACCGGCCTCACAAAATGAGTTGGAATTCCCTGGACCCGGGCGTGGAATTCTCCTTCTGTCGGTCTTCTGTTTTGGGTCAGTTTGAGTGAACTGTGTTTTCCTAGGAATCTCCCCATTCCTAATTTTAAAATGTATTACCATCAGATTCTTCAAATAAATGTTTGTCTTTTAGCGTCTGTAGGATCTTTTGTGAAGTCCCCATTTTTATTCCGGATACTGCCTTGCGCCTTCTCTCTTCTGTCCTTGACACACTCCTCTTTGGGGGCAGGAGGGCATTCGCCATGTCTTACTGGGCGACCAGCTGCCCCGCACCTCGGTGCTTGGAGCCGTGAGTCCCTATTGCTCTCATGGTCTCTGAGCAGCCTGGGCCCTGGGGGCGGCTCAGCAGCAGGTGTGGCTCAGGGTCTCTCATGAGGCTGCTGTCAAGGCACCGCCTGGAACTGCGTCACCTGGAGGCCTGGGCAGCTGAAGGGTCAGCTCCTCCTGTGACAGCTCAGGCCCCGCTGGCAGGTCAGGGTGCATTGCTGGCCGGAGGCCACTTCCCAGAGGCTCTGCCTTCACCATGTGAGCCTCACTGCAGGGTTGCTCTCGCGCCTTTGCAAGGCAACCACTGGCCTCCCCCAGAGGAGGCACCCAGGGGGTAGCCAAGCCTTTGCGATCTAGTCTTGGGGCCACACATCAGCAATTCCCCTCACTCTGCACATCGGAGGAAAGCCCCCAAGGGCAGCCCACACTCCAGGGGGCGGAGTCGGGCCCCACCACAGAGAGACACGCAGAGAATTGTGGGCACATCTCAAAGCCACCCTGAAGGGCTGTCCATCCTGTTAGTCTTTTCAGAGAACCATTGTTTGCCCCTGTTGGCACTGTGAAGCCTGTCCCCTGTGTCATTAGGCCCATTCTGTCCTTTGCTGTTTCCTGCCCCGTCTCCAGCTGCATCACCCACTCTCTGCATTAAGTCCATCCCGGTGGACCCTGGCCGGCTCGGCTGCTCGTTGGGCGTTTGGGAACCAGAATGAAGACTGTACGAGCCTCACATGGACACGCGCGCACACACTTTTTGTTGACTTGTTGACAGATTCAGGAGGTTTATGGACTGACTCCCTGAAGCTCACCTTTCACGGACCTCAGGTCATAAACTGGGTCCTGTGTTGGTGAGATGTGAGTTGTAAGTTGTGCTTTTCCACAGGGCTGGCCTGCCGTGCTGCGTCAACTGCGGCCACTCCTCCTGCCCCCCACTGACATCAAAAACTCCGACTTGCGCTCCAGCCGGAGGCCAGCCAGGGGCTAGCCTGTGCACCAGCCAGCGGCCTGGCACCAGATTCTCCTCGTTCCATATGGGAACCAGAGGCATGACCTTGGCAAATGAGCCGCCGTATCAAACACTCAGGCAGGACCCCTGGGACATCGCCAGAAATGAGCTGTAAATTATTAGATCAGGTTGAATTTCCTTAGCTCAGTTGTGGTAAATGAAAGAGCTGTTTTCTTTGCAAATCTGAGCGTTGCTTGTAAATTTGCAAACCTGACACAACTGACACACATAGGTGCACCTGTAGCTGCCGGAAAAAGGTCAATGTGGCCACTCTCAGGTCTGGTTGTGCCCTGCAGGGACCAAGACGTGTGCCCCCAAGACCAGAGTTAAGGAAAAGAATAAAGGTGTAAGCGACCCTCCATTCCTTCACCTGAAAACATTCTCAGACTCAGAATCTTGGTATTTGCTGTACAAACAGATAGGATCCCTCTCCCGGGCCTGCCAAAGCCTCTCGTAGGGTCAGTTCCCTGAAGGTGTTGGGACTCCGAGAGCCAGTGGTGGCCTAAGGCAGCTGCTTGTAGGGGAAATAGACGATGCCTGGACAGGCGGGCTGGGCACCCACAGTGTGCGCTCAGGGCTCACAGGGCTGAGCAGGGTCAGTGCCAGAAGGGAAGGGTGGTGGACAGGGCCCCCCGTGACTCCATGTCTCAGGGCAGAACTCCCAGAAGTCCAAGAATCCCTCTTCGGATTCCAGCCTTCCGGGCACAGTGGGACGTCTGTTTGTCCGGGTGAGGGCAGAGCGTCTCGCTCAGCACCTTGGCGGCCAAGTGTGAGAGAGTGTGTGGGCCTCCACTGTGCCCCTGCTCGGGGATTCACCCATGTTAGCGGAGGGCTGCCCCTGGTCCTGGGGCAGACCGCCTCCTGTCATGACCAGGTGCCCCCGAGGTCTCGTGAGCCTCGCTGGGGAGGGCTCTAACCTAGCTGTGGCTGACGGCACTCGGGTGCCACGTCGCTCAGTTCAAGATTCAGGTTCCAGGTAGAGATGATCTAACAGACGCCCACCTGGTGGCAGGTGAGGCAGAATCGTTTTACACAGACATAGCTGAGGGAGTCTTTGCATGAATATCCGGCTCCTGGGAGCCAGTCACCCTCCGGGGTCTGCACAGACCAAGACTGGCTTCTCGTACGGCTGTTATTTCTCTCCTAAGCCTTTACAAGAAGCTTTTGGGCTTTATTCTTCAATTTTCTAACTATAGTGTTTATATGCATTTATAAATATTCAATATGATTCACTTTATCATTAAGTAGAATTCCAAGCTTACTGCCAGTTTCTTTTAAACGACAACTTCTCTGCTCAAGTATTTAATTCACCTGTCTGTCTACAGGAAAATTCTGAGTAATTTTTATAAGAAAGGTGTCTGCGTGGTGGAACGTGCAGCCCTGCGTTTATCTAGGATGCCATTTGCCTTCTCCTATTAAAAACATTGGTGTGTTTAGATTTCCCTTCCCAAAAAATGCCCTGCAAAAACCTCTTTGTCTTCCGGGATTTAATGCTGGAATGGAAGAGCCTGAGCCAAGTTCCCTTTTCGCAGGAGACCCAGTTCCTCTGCCTGGGTGCTCTTCCGACTTCTTCCGTAGTCTTGGAAGTCATTTCATTTTACTGTTCAAGGAGAACTGGCAATGCCAGAGCCAGCCTTACGCTCCCCTCCCAGGAGCCCCCAGTTAAGTACCTACGTGAATACTGAAAAGCCAGCACCCCAAACTAAAACCCCAGCCACAGAACAGCTTCCAACGTCCTGAGCACCAGGGAGTCCAGGCCGACCACCTCTCCTTTCCCGGCAGGCGGTGTGTGTAAATGTGGGCACATGATGGTGGAGGGGAGTCAGTGTGGTAGGGTCCCTAGTAGGGGTCGGGAGAGTTTGCTGGGAAAAATGGGAAGGAAAGCTGATCAGAGAAGCAGGGAAGTGCCTCGTGGCAGTGCTGGTGCCGAGGTCACAGCCCTGTGACAGCAGTCCACCAGTCCTGGCATTTTCCCCAGGGGCCTCAACGCCAAGGTTTTGGATTGGAGGACGCAGAGGAAGCGGGCAGTTGGGTGGACACTGGTTCGGCAGGGTGGAAGGGGTGAGAGTCTGTGCATGGTGGGGAAAGTGGGTCATGCTGGGCACTGTGGGCCTGGACACCGGGGGACAGAGGAGGGCCTGGGGGCTGAAGAGACAGCAGAGGGTCGGGGCACCAGAGGCCTAGTGAGCCACAGGCGAGGTGTAAAGGGGGTGCGGAGAGAACTTTAGGCCAGAGGTAAAGCGGGTGAGCAGACCCAGGCTCGGATATGAGTAAGTCAGCTTTTATTTATTTCTGAAAATCCCTTAACTTCTGTGTCTGATCTTGCAGCCCACCCCTGGCAGATGCCTGATCCAGACGCATTCAGAATACCCAGCCCGTTCCTGGGACCCGCCTGTCAGCCCCACTCAGCCAAGCCAGCCAGATCCCAGGCGGATTCCCGTCTCGGCTCTCTTTGGGTGGGTCCAGCGCCCACCTGGGCACCATGCCCTGGGGCCCTTGTGGTCAGCATCCGCTCCAGCCCAGTGCCCAGTCAGGTGGGCCCGGAGGCGCGGCAGCCACCTCCCTCGGCCTGGCCAGCTGTCTGCATCTGCCCACCTCCTGAGTCCAGAGAAGACACTCTTCTTTCAGGGGAAACCGTTCCGATTCTTCACTCCAAAGGTAGGAACTTGCTAAGACACCAAAGATGGAGCGTTTTCAAATGCTTTCTCTGTGCCTTAATGTCCCACTCAAGACAGTGGCAAAGCCTGCAGGGGTCACTTTCCCCATTATCCGTTCGTCGTAAAGGACATGTCACCCCCTACACTTAAGTCATCCTGGGGCCCCAGCCTGGGGGTCTCATGGACAAACACAGTCATAGATCCACAGCCCACATGCAGGCTCTGGGCAGTGACACGGCTTCAACTCCGACAGGGGGACGTGTTCGTGCCCCCTCTGTTGCCGGGGCAGAAACGGTGGTCCTGGCGGTACCAAACCTCACCTCTTTTACATGACCACGGGCAGCTTTCAGGCTTGGGCACGGTCCCAGCTCCATCACGTCACTCACCACAGGAGGCCTGGATTGATCTCTGTTATGAGGAGAAACATTAATAGCAAGTAAGATTAATTTTTGGACAAAGAGAGACTCTCACAGTGTTTGGGGGAATCCTCCGCTCCCTTCTCTCTCCCTGCAGTGACTGACTTACTGGAGGCACGTGCAGACCCTGGCGTAGCTTTTATCATGGGATCAGGGCCTATATTGCTTCCATTCCCCCTGGTGAGAAAATAAGTGCACTTACGAGACATAAGTCATCCTCATCGTTAGCAAATTCTAAAGCGAGTGTGTACTGGTGGGGCCACAGAGGCGCTGGAGCGGGAGGCTCCCCAGGGACGATGCGAAGGGAGGAAAGCTTGGGGACTAGACCAGGGAGAGGCGGCCCAGGGCAGGATGAGGGTGAGCGTATATGTGGCAATGGATGAGAGGGGACAAGGACGTTAGAAAATCGCTGCGGGTGACACAGATGTGGGGTACGCAGGAAGGACAGACTGGGCTTCACAGTTTCCAGAAGAATCAGTCTGGTCATTCGGGGCAGAGGTGGGGGCAGGAGGGCTGGGACCTGGCTGCCGAGCGTGACGTCGAGGGAACGCAGTGTCCGAGCGCTGCAGCCCCAGCAGCCAGGAGCCCCGGGCCGCCGGAGGGAATCAGCCCGGCCCGCTGCTTTGCTTACAACCCTGCTGCCATCGCCATCGCCCCCGGATCCTGGCATATGGCTGGTTATCATTCCAAATGTCTGTGTTGTGAATTTTCTCCTTTCATCTTTCTTTATGAGTATTTTAATGGGAGGTTAGGGGACAGGGCATCAGGCTGATGCTGAAAATGGTAATTTGAAGGATTATTCCTTTGAGGTGGTAGGCCTTTCAGGTACCAGCTGAGAGAAACAGGGGGCATTGCCCGGCTTATACATGTGGATGGCAAGTGGGATGGAGGTGGGAGAGGCTGACCGCAAGAGTGAGTGTGGGCAGAGTGTGCACAGGGGGAGCACAGAGCCGCTGGTCCAAGGCCACACGTCTAGTAAGATCCACTGGTGCCCAGACTCGCTAAGTCGCTCACCACCTGTATGTCCGGCCAGAGCTGGCATCACGGGCGCCAGCCTGTGCAGCACAGGGTCCTGCCGCACAGGAGCCCACATCTGGTTTAAGGCTCTGCTGCCAACATCTTGAAATTCCCAGGCGTCTTTAGCACCAGGGCCCAGACTACCTTGCGCCAGGCCACAGGCCAGTCCTGCTGTGACGGCTCCGGGCAAGTGTACTGGGAAGACCTGCAGGCCTCCTGGCTTTTGCCAGCCATGCAGAACACCGCACTCTGACACTTCTGGTGACCGAATGTGAGGACTTTTCCCCACAAACAAGCAGTTGTGCGCCACCAGCTGGGTGTCCTGCAGTTAACTCAGCTCTGACTGTCCACCGGGAGTGGGCATCAGACCCCAAGGTGAGGGGCTCAGTCCCACAAGGCTGCCCAACCTTGGATGCCAGGACCAGGCCCTGGCCATCACCTGCGCTCTAGGCCCATCACCTGCGCTCTAGGCCCATGGGCTATGATTTGGAGGTTCCCATGACACCTTCCTCATGCTGGATTAATTTGCTGGAGGGACAAATTCAGGGGAACACTTGGGTTTACCAGTTTATTATTAAAGGGCATGATAAAGGACAGACGGACAGCCAGGTGGAAGGGATGTATAGGGCGAGGTGTGTGGGAAGGCGTGGAGCTTCCGTGCGTCTCTGGGTACACCCCTCCTCCAGAGCCTCCCCACGTTCGCCAGCCCGGAAGCCTGCACCCCTTGCTGTTGGGATTTTTACGGAGGCCTCATCCTGTGGGCCTGATCTGTCACTGGAGTGATCCATTTCCAGTCCCCCCCTGCTGGAGAATAAGGGGCAGGGCTGAAAATCCCAAGCGTGTAACCATGGCTGTGTCTTCTTGGTGACCAGCCCCAACCCGGGAGCCACCCAGAGCCACTCATTGGAACAAAAGATGCTCCCAGTGCCCTTCTCACTCGAGAATTCACTAGGGTCTAAGAACTCTGTGCCGGGAACAGGGACGAACACCAAATGTATAAATCACCACTTCACAACAAGAAAATGTTTATCTTTTTAATATTGTACTGAACACATCTACATGCCAAGCATTATGTTCATACATTTGTGAGTCTATATACATACACCCTGATGTGGGCGCATTCGCGATTGTTCTGAGAGATTTCATTTCTAAGGTCCCTCAAGGCCAGGATGAGGAAATGAGCAAATTCCCTCCTGGCAGGCTCGTGAGGGTTTCTGTTGCCACCCAGATGGGTCCTGCTGGCCATTCTGCCATCATGATTATATTTCACAAGCATATCAATTAGTTTAAAACATATCGTTGCGTAAATATTAAGGGAGTGTACAATCGAGAATACCCCCCACCCCGCCGCCAGAAAGCTTGCTTGCTTCCGTTTCTTTTCCACTCAATTCCAGATGCATAAATAAATTTTACATACTTGTAATCAGAACGTGGAAACAATGTTATATACCCTCTAGTTTCTTTTCCGCCCCCTATACTTGTAAGACTTGAGCCTTCTCTCACACTGCAATGTTGTTCTCATGGTCTGTATTTTTATTGACGACCTCCTATCACATTGAAATAATCTCACATGATTAAGTTAAAAAGTATCCTTTTGTGGACATGCATTTTCATATTATGTTGACAAACTTTGGAAAGCCAGCTCTGTCATGCCTGATGGAGACTGCGTTGGGGACAAAAGAGGACTAAACCATGACCTTGGCCCTCACATTCTTCAGTAGAAATGAGAGCTTGGCGAGCATCCTTATTTCGCCTTCTTTTAGTTCAGTTCCTAAGACAAATTCCTTGAAGAGAGATTGCTGGGTCAAAAAAGCCAAGCGCGGTAATGGCTTTGAGTGCATATTATCAAATCTGTTTCCAATTCTTATCCCTCTAACAACCTGCAAATGTCCTTGTTTCCCTGGAACCTTGCCAGAACTGGGTGTTATACTTTAAAAAAATTCGTCTAATTTAATAGCTGTAAAATGGTAGGGAATTGTTTTATTTTGTGTGTGGTTCTTTTACAGCCCTGGCCCCGAATCTCAGCCACTGCTTATTTTAGCCTTGACGCTTTGCCTTATCTACACAGAGCTCCCCACATACGGGGTGGAAAGACAAAATCCTCATTATGCCTTTCTTAGAAAATACTGGGACCTAGTGGAAATTCACAGCGCGCCAAACCATTTCCCCACAGAAGAACCCTTTGCTCCCTGAAAAATCACATCTCCCCAAATACCAGCTGGTCCATGTCCCGCTCTGAAGCAGGCAGAGTCACTCTGAGAACGACCTGCTTCATCAACCCCTCCAGACTCCTGGGTTAGCCGGGCCTCCGCCCTGTGCCAACCCCCGGACCAGGTGCAGGCCGCGCAGAGTCCCTCCTGCAGCCACTAGCCCCGCCCACTGCCGCCTCCTGCACGTGACTCACGCTGGGCCAATCACAGCCCAGTCCTGTACACATGGCCCAGTGGGTGGGCACATGTGGAAGTGGGCCAATCACAGTCCTTCCCTGAGACTTTCCAGATTTGGGCTGGGAGAGCAGCCCTTTTTCTGCAGCTCACGGTCTATATATAAACTGGTGCTTCTGGAGCTGGCAGCTGCCAGGCTTGCCCCTTCCCCTGCTCCCAGGATGCCATCAGCAGGAGGGAGCTGGGTGGTGGGTGGAGGGCGGAGCAGAGGGGGCCGGGGCACCTCCTGTGGGGCTCAGTCCTGCACCCCAGGTCCCCAGGGGTGGCGCCCGGCCACTCTTCCCTGCAACCGTGTGAATTTCTTGAAACTCACGTTTTGTGTTCTTTGCTCACTGTAGTTAGTTTTCTTCACATTTTGGGAGACGTCTTGAGGTCATGGAGGATTGTGGCGGCAGCAATGATGTTTTCATTATACATGTAACAGGCGCGGGTGCAGCAGGGGCGCTGCTGGAGGGGCGCCAGGGCGGTGCTTTCCGTTACCCGAGGGCCGCGTCTGGTGATCTAGGGACACTCCAAGCTCGAGTCTCGGTGCTGGCTTCCGAATCCATCCACCCGCCTAGACGGATGGGGTTAGGAATCTGAGCAGCATCCCCCATAATTCACCACCCTGCATGTTTTGGGCTGGGGGGCCGTGAGGGAGCCTCCTGGATGATTCGAGGCCCCAGGGGACAACAGCCCTCCCGCGGTGTGCACTGCTGATGGCCCAGGACTGGCCCGGAGATGCACTCGCAGCCGTCGGGGGCCAGCCACGTGGGCTTGGCTCTGGCGAAGGACCCCAGCTTCCACGGGACACCGTCGGGTCCAGGTGCCCGGCCTCTCCTTGTCAGCCCTGTCTCCCGCTCCTGGTCTGGCCTGCTCATGACCTCCCCTTCCCAAAGGAAAATCTCTGACCTCTCCACGCTTCCCGCACCAGATGGGCAGGTGTTCCACACCAAGCCACCTGGCACTACCTACCCGGCGTTAGCACAGAACCCACGGTGAAAAGCTCAGACGCACAAGATTGCCGCTCCTGCTCAGATGCCAGTTGGGGTCCAGGTTCCGGTTCTTTTGAACAACAAGCTATCAGTCAGGAGGCCCCGCAATCCCCAAGTCAGGTTCCGTAATCCATTAGGACAGCTCACAGGACTCAACGCAGAACCAGTGCCAGTTTGCTGTAGAGGGCATAACTCAGGAGCAGCCACGTGGAGGCAGTGCACCGGGCAGGCGTCCAGGAAGGGGTGTGGATCTAAGTGGCCTCTCCAGGCAGGCCCTTCCCGGCACCTCCACAAGCTCACTGACCCGAAAGGCTCTCCAAACCCATTGTTTGGGGGTGTTTATGAAGGTTCCGTTACGTGGGCATGATTGATTAAATGGATGACCGACCACTAGTAGTTAACCAGCTGGCCAGCTCCTCTCCCTTCTCTGGAGGGGGAGGCTGAGCATCCCGGCCTCCGGGGACCAGCCTCCCCATCCTCTGAGTCGCCGCATTAGCATTCAGAGACCCAGAGACTCCGAGGGTCTGAGAAGCTCTGAGCCAGGAACGGGTGGAGACCACATGTGTGCCTCTTATTCTATCGTGGACCACACTTCCTGGCCGCCTGCCTCTTGGGTTTCCTGCTCCAGTTCAGATGCGGAGAAGCCCTGAGAGGGGCTCCCGATCCAGCTCCCCCTTAAGCCGATGCCCTGCCGCGAATCTTCCCCACTGCGCATACATCCTGGTGACTCTCCTTCTGTGCTTGGACCCTGACTGGCGCACCCTCCGTGGCGGAAGAATGTGATGCGTACAGGGTGACAGGGAGCTGTGCTTTCTTTTCCTGCATTCATAGAAATTTCTACTCCATGGCACCTGAGAGAACATTAGCAGTAGGAAAAGGAAGGAAATGAGAGAACGTAGACAACTGGAACGATCTTCTGAGCTCAAGAAGAAATGTTTGTTAAGCAGCTTAGTTGCAGAATTTAAAAGCTGGTAGAAAAAAGTTCAAGAACTGGGTTAGGAGCTCCGATTTAATATTCAGGGTAAATTCTGTTTAGGAATTAGTCCTAAGGATAGAATGGGATGTGGAGTTCCATCAGAATAAGTAAGAATATACGTGTTCTATACGCCATGCATTGCACCTTTTGCACACGAGGCAGACATTGCTAATCTATCGTGGCACCAATATAATTTGTAAATCCTTAGTTACAATAGCAGAACAACTATGACATATCTAAGAACAGCATCACAAAAATGAGCAAGATTATTTATAAGGTAAACTATAACATTTTACTGAAAGATACACAGACTAAATGGAGAGATGCATAATGCAATTAGGCAGGCAAGAGCCTTCTCAAGAGGAATATAGAAAGAAAGGCCAACTGTGGAGAAGTATTTTCAAGAAACTCAAGAGAGTAGGGACCAAAGGCCTAGGCCCTGCCACGCCGTCCAGGCTTGTGAGAGAACAGACCTGAGTGGGGGCAGCAGGACAGGAAGACCAGAAGCCCACCTGCAGGGCCCCTTTAGGAGTCAGGTAGTGGGGTGACTTACTCAAATGGTCAAGGGTCTGAGATTTTCATTATGTGCTGAGGGCAGGTTATGGTCTGGACTCCAGTAAAAGGGCACAGGCTTGAAATAAATTTTCATTAGATATCAGACATTTAGATGTTCACTTATGTTATTTACTTATGTCATGTGACCTTGAGCAAACCTGCCCCTCGTTTCCTCATCCAAAAATGGGGCTTAAAGACCATCTTACTGTGCCCTTGAGGCCTCACTGTGGCAGCGTCAAAGGGACCCAGTTCACACTGAGGGAGGCGGCCGTCCACACTCCACAGGGTCAGGGAACGTCTTCTGCTTTCGACCCACTTTGTATCATTGCCAAACCCGGGTGGGAGGGGGGCGAGGAGGAGAGAGCTGTGTTAGGCTCTCCAGAGAAACACAGCCAGTACGGGGTATATGTTTATTTTGATATCGATATTGATAATATTAAAAAAGATTTACTATAGGGAATCAGCACATGCAGTTGCGGAGGCTAAGCATAGTGCTGTCTCCACTCAGCCAGGAGGCCCTGGAGGGCCAATGGTGTGAGTTTTAATCTGAAAGCCAGTAGGCCCAATACCCAAGAAGTGCCAGGGTGAAGGCAGGGCGATGCTGCTGTCCCAAGTGAAGGTGGTCAGGCAGGGGGAGCCCCTGAACTCGGGAAGGTCAGACTTTGTGTTCAGGGCGGGCCTTCAGCTGATTGCATGAGGGTGTGGGAAGGCGAGCTGCCAGTTCAAATGTTAATCTCAGTCAAAACACCCTTTAGCACCCAGATGTGTGGTTGACCAGATGTCTGGCACCCTGTGCCTGGCAAGCTGGCCCATAAATTTAACCATCACTAGAACCAAAGCCTGTTTTCCCTGAGGAACATCTCTCAGCATCCCAGGGGTGTTCCGCCATCTCAGCGGTCAGCTCTGGGACTTTCTCTGTGGAACAAATATGTCCACATTACAGGGACACAGATTCTCACTAGATACAAGAAAGAACTTTCTAGCAGTCAGGGCGGCTGAGGGTGAGCTGAGCTTCTTCAGGAGGCCCCCTCACTGGGGAGGCGCGAGCAGGGGCTGGGGTGATCATCGCTGCTGTGCCACCTGCCTCACCGAGTACCCGCCATGCAAGGCAGAGCCAGCAGCGGGTAGGGCACACGCCCGGCGTGGACAGTGACCAACAGCTGAGCGTCCTTCTCCATGCATTTCCCTTTCACCCGCACGTGGGCTGGGGCTTCAGGGCTCTGAAGAATCACAGATGTGTTCAGGAGAGGCCGGGATGGAAACCGCCAGCCCTGGGCCCTGGAGGGGCGACGATGCTACACAGGTCGGGAGCCAGGGTCAAAATGGAGTTCAAGTAAGAGCTTAGCAGGGATCTGGGGTCCCTAAGGAGGATGTCAGTGCGGGGCAAAAGGTCGGAGGCCAGGAGTCAGGGGAGGGCGATTGTTCACAGCTGAATTACAGGAGTCTGTGCCCAGTCACAGAGACGCATTGCCAAGGCAGCCCCCCGCCTCAGTGTGTTGCAGGAAATGGGCCCAGCCTAGCAGGCCGAGGCATGGCTAGGGTGCACATACAGACATGTTCTCCCAGGAGCCCAGATGTGCTTTAGTCCTGCACAAATGCTCCCCACGAGCACGATGGCCTGGACCCCCAGAGCTGGGCCAGGATGGCAAACGCTACACTGATCCTGTGGGCCAGGTGACAGGTCCACCTTACAGCTCTGCCGACATCTACTGCGTGCCCTCCGTGCACCAGCGTTGATACTGAAGAGGCTCAGGCTTCAAAGTAAAGCAGTAATAACAGTGAAGGGAGTGGGGGCACCCCAGGGACAGCCCTCGACGTAACTGGCAGAGAGTCAGAGATGGCGTGTGAGGTCAGCCATCCCTGAGGTTGAGGAGGCACTGGACTCACCCGAGGGCCGGTGACACGGCAGGTTCCTGGGCTCCAGCGTCCCCCTGCCTGCCCTCTGCGATTCTCTGACTCAGTAGATCTGGGGCGGAGCCCACGCATTTGCAGAACTAACCTGCTCCCAGGCTAACTGGCACCATGCTGGTCATTGTTTTAAAAATACCTGCTGCCTTTCCTAGCAGGCTGCTCTGTCCTTGGGCCTTCCTGGACCAGAGAGTCTACTTTTCCATCCCGTTCACAACAGGCTGGGCCTTGTGACTTGACTTGGCAATGAAATGTCCACACAGGGATTGTGTGTCGCTTTGAAGCAGAAGCTATACGCCTGCCGCCTGTCTTCTCCCCTCCCTCGGGAGCCTGTATGTCACAGACACAGGGCTGCTCATCCCGCCCGGGACCCCCAGTGAAGAAGACATGAGGCAGCGCTGCTCCGATCCACGGTGAGCAGCGGCGTGGGGGACAAATGAGACTGTTGCTTAGCACCTGAGCTTCTGCAGATGTCTGTTAGCGCGGCGGATGGCGGCCTGGACTGACCTCCGTAGGACAGAGAAGGCGACGGTGGGTGGAGTCTGAGAGCTGAACCGCTCAGCTTTGAGAAGAGGCTGAGACTTGAGAGGGTCGCGGGTGGGGTGCCGAGTGCATGAAATGCCTGGCACAGAAAGCGGTGGGAGAGGTGGGCAGAGGCCGAGACCCCTGAGTCTTCCATGTCGAAGTGCACCCTGGAGAGGCCAGGCGAAACGCCAGCAGGTGTAACAGAGCCTTAGATGTCGCTCCTTGGCCCCAAACGCATGTCTCCGCCCATGGGCTAGATAGCACCATGGCTGACCCTGTTCCTCGAGCCGGAAATCAGAAAGGCACCCCTCATCACCCCATCTCATTCTCTCCTGCCCTCGTCGGTGAGTCCAGCTGGCTGCGCCTCCAGATCCGAGTTCTGTCCTTCCACCGCCACGGCTCACCCTGACCCGGGCACCCCACCTCCCCGTGTTGCTGCGACCGCCTCCTGACTGGGCTCCCTGTTTCCACCCAGCCTGCTCCGTTTGGTCCACCCTCCCCGGTGCAGCTAGAGCGACTCTTAAAAGCACAAATCAGATTGTGGATTCAGTCTTCTCCCTGCTTGCAACCTTCTGAAGGCGTCCCACTGTATTGAAAACAACCCCCTACGTCCTTACCGTGGTCAGAAGGCCGCACATAATCCAGCCTGCTTCCCTGACCTCCCGCAACCGCATGCCCTGGACAGGATCGCTAAGGTCAAGCCTCGGTCTGCACGCCCACATCAGGGCCTTCGCACTACAAGCCCCTCTGCCAGAAATGCCCGTCCTCCACTGTCCATGTGTTCTCCAGGAATGGCCACCCTAAACGCTCGATGCCTCCACCTTCCTCCAAGTTGAAAGCCCCCCCGCCACCATCACACCTACTGCTGTTCAGAAGTATTTATTTGCTTCCTTGATCACTCTCTGCATATTCTTTAGAATGGAAGTTCTAAGACTTCAGACCTAAGGCATTCATTCATACATTCATTCTCTCTTCCTTTCAACAAATATTTATTTAGCATCTTGTAAGTATCACATTGTTACTTCTGGGACAATATTTCAGCCATAAGCCACTCCCTTGTACATTCAAGTTGCTTAATAAATACCAGTTGACTAAGTGGATAAATGAATAAACCAAAGGGTGGGAAAAGGGTTGGATCGGAAAGAAGTGTCTAGGTCACATATACATTGCTAATGGCAAAACCGAATTTTAATAATGATGCAACGAAAGGCTAACTTAGACGGGCTGAGACACCCACATCAAACAGAGAGAATGAGCTCAGGATGGCCCCCTCACTGGGACCTCTCAGATTGCCCAAGAATCATCACAGTGTAGACATGGCTGAGTGACCAGCATGAAACGCCCTTCCACTGGCAGGAGACGGGCTGCTCAGTGACTTACGAGGCATAGTTTATTAAGGCCTTTCCTTGGCAAATGAAAGGAAACTATTTGCAATTAACCACCCTCACATTGCTGATTTCTAACAATAAATTTATGCCCAGGACTCAATGAATCTTTCAGGAATTCCCAGAAACTGCTATAAATCAAAGGCAATTTTGAGACAGCCAGAGGCGGTGTTTGCGTGAGTTGAAATGCAGCACCTGGTTCCAGCCAGGACCTCCGATGTCCTTTTCCTGTATATTCTTCACATACAGAGCATCACCTCTGTGTGAAGCTGTGGGCACCTTCTTCCCCTCCTTTCCAACGGAAGAACTAGATAAGATAGAAACCAAATCCAAGTGCAGGAAAATCCCGGTCGTCAGGTTCACCATGGAGAAGCCAGTGGGGGCTGTTGCAAAGCCTGAATTCTGGAGCACGTGGGGTGGTGGATGCTTTTTGAAAAAGTACATTCACTACTGTAAAGTAAGGTAACCAAGAATTGACTTTTGCTAGTACTTAGGGGAGGAATCTAAATTAGAGACAGATTAAAATGTGCATATTACCTATTGATGTGTCCTCTTAGGGAGGATAAACATTTTTCCCTGCCAGAGTACTTATATATTATTTTTCTTAATTCACTTTTTTCAGAGCACTGAGGCAAAATTCAACCCAGGTCCAGTCGATCTACATGCAAACTTTAAATTTGTGGGTCTGCATTGACATTTTATTGTAAACTAAAAAGAATTCTCATACCAACGTTTGCATAGTTCTCCTAACATTCTCCAGATCTCCTCGGAGACTTCCTTCTGGGTTTAGGTGTCAAGATATTAATTGCTTTTGCAATGTGCTATGACTCACGTTTAATCACTTTCCTACAGTGACTCGGGCCAGGAACTCTGACATCTGTGAATGGCGGAATGCGATCAAAGAAGCTGGGTGAGTTCTCTCTTCAGCTTCCTTCAAAAAAGGATTTCACAGGCAAGAAACATGCTGAAGCTTCTGCCTGAGTCAGCGACCACTCATTCACTTCATGACGAGGAGCGCCTTAATGTCTCTGGGATGGAAAAAACTGTAATGTTGTATTTGCACATGAACAGATGAACAGACAAATGGAGCAGCATAGAAAGTCCAGGAAACTGCAGACATGCTCAACAGACTTACGGCAAAGCGGGAAAGATGACCCTTCTAATCAATCGTGCAGGTCAGTGGAAATCCGAATGCCAAAGTACGTATCTTAAACCCCTACCTCACACCAGGTATGAGCATCAATTCCAGAAGGGGTATAGACCTAACCAGGAAAAGGGAAACAATGTAGCTCCCAGAAGAACGCGTAGAGCATCTTCATGACCTTGGAGTCTGTAAAGGTGAACATAAACAGGACTCAAATTCCCAATCGTGATGGAATAGAGTGACGCACGCTTATATTCAAAGGACTTCCACTGGCCACAAAACAAACCATTAAGAGAGTAAACAATGCAGCTCAGAGAATGGAAAATGGTATTTGTGATGTATATGTGACACTCATTTCCAAAATATATAAAGAATTTCTACAAATCAGGTAAGAAAAAGGCAAACAACCTAAGAGAACACTGGCAAAAATGCTAGCAGGCACTTCACAAAGTAGGATATCCAGGTGGCCGATATAAACATGCAAAAAGGTGGCAAGTCTCATTAGCAGTCAGGCAAATGTCAATCAAACACACAGCGCGGTGCCACCACACCGCCAGCAGGAAGCTCAGTGGGAGACGAACGCCACACGATGACGACGCAGAGCACCTGGGAGGCCCACAGATAATGCTGGCAGGGGTGCAAACTGGCAGCGCCACGCCAGAAAGCTTCTTGCCCGTTTCTACAAAGCAGAGCATAAGGATGTCTCGTGATTCTGTGTTGCTACTCCCAGGTACACCCACTACAGAATGCACATGTGTATTCACACACAGGAGTATTCACAGCCCCAGACTGGAAGCTACCCAAATGCCCACCATGGGGGGAAGGAAAAGGTGCTACATTCATGGTCAGTTGGTACAACGGGAATGAGAAAGTACAACCCCACGTGACACTGGGCTTCATCTGGAGCATTGGAAGAGACATGCATGAACACTTACTTTATAAAGCCTAAAATGGGCAAGACCCGTGTGTGCTTCAAATCAAGGAGCCCAAGGAAGGGGGCGTGGGGGCTGCTGCGGCACGTGCGTGTTCCGGGTTTGCTCTGCATGCTGATTATACGCACGTGTCCAATTCAAGGATCCTCAAGCTGGACCCTCATGACTTGCACATGGAACGGGAACACTTGTAATGTACGCACGGAACGCAATCTCACTGCAAAGTATCCTATAATTTTTCAGTTTATTTTCGATTATATTTGCAGAGGCAGCTTTTACAGGATAGCTTCAAACCAACCATTGTACATTAACCAAATTTTACACAAGCCATTTGGAAAAAGGTCTAAAAATGTGCTTCGTTATTGGTAGTATATAACATTGATCAAGCACCAAGAGTGTGCTGAGGGCTGTACCGACCACAGAGAAGACGAGCCCTGCCTTCGAGGACACCCATTTCTTAGTCTTGTGCATGAAATTTCACCTTCCACTTCACACCCTTTATTCATAAGGCATAAATAAGGAGGTTTGTTGCGTGTCTCGTTGTTACATGATTAATAAATATCTAATACCCTTTTCCTCAGTTACACCAACAATTACGTTTGCTTTTAAATACAAATTTCCACAGTACAATGTACGGTGTATGCTGATTTGGTGTTCACACACTTGACCACAGTATTCTTGTAGGTTGGTTTATAATATGAAGCATGTTGAATTTCAACATTCACAAATTTTTATACCACTTAACAGAACCGTTCACTGGCTGGCAGAAATTTTTTTTTATTAAAAAAAAAAAAATAAGGTGCCATTGCTCATATTGATCAGCTGTAAACACAAACAACACTGCCTTGATTCCAGTAAGGGTTTGGGACTTAGGCCCCCGCACACAGTGACTGTGAGCATAGACATTAAACCAGCCTTGTAGGTACTAATCACATAGCCACATGCCCCAAAATGGTAACAATTTGTATCGGTTTAGTAGTGGGTGATAATGGTGTGTCTGCAACTTAGAGAGGGGGGCAAATTAGTGTAAAATATCTGAAGACTGTGAGCTGGGAAATTGTTTTGCTTTTCTGCAAGGCTGTCTTCAAAGCAAATTCAGGCAGAGAGAGAATGAAATGGTTCTGAATATAATCTTTGGCTAAGGATATCTGATTTCAAAATAATAACATCTGATTGCTCATTTTTTAGTGCAAAAGAAATGAAGCAAATTTTGATAGTGGAAAGAAATCATACTTGATGTGAAATTGTGGGAGCGTGCAGTGGAAGGTGGGGCCCAGCACAGCAGAGGCCCCCGCCGGGAGCCCATACCAGCAGGCGGTGAGAGGCGGATTTCAGAGGGACGGGTAGGTGCCTCCTTCCCAGCCAGCTCTGGTCTTGCCCCCACCCTGCCGGTGGGGGGTGGGGGAACAAGTCTGGGGTCCAGGGAAGGGTCACTGCGGTGAGCTGGGAGTCAGTGGAGAGAAGGGATCCAGCAGTGAATTTCGCCTTCTCCCCATCTGGGGACCCCCAGCATCCACCAGCCGCAACTGGGGCAAAGGTCCACAACTCGGCCCCAGGCTCAGAGCGCTCGGGCCACGAGTAGCCCCATTCCGGGGGAGGCCACCTGGCCCTGTGGGCCATCAGCGCCTGGTTTCCCGGGGGTCTTACCAGCCCAGCGGCCTCCGTCACGCGGCAGTGATGCCGAGTGGGATGTTAAAGCTACACTGGACTTAGGGCAAAACTAAATTTCTCTGAGTTCCTCCCCAGATGTGAAAAGGGTAGAAAATTCTACAGCGTCCCTTCGCTTCCACGTGTTGGGTGGCGCTTACCGTCACACACTCCCTAGGTACCTGGGCACGTGGCCTAAACAGACCCGCCCCAGGGCAGTGGCAAGAATGGCTTGGTGTCCTGCACGATCCTACCTGGCAAAGCTGGGACCTGACAAGGTTTTCCTTATCCCGGGCAGTGCCTCCCCGCTTCTCTGCCAATCCAGAGCAAGAGCTTGGGGAGCACATTTCTCTGACGCTCTGGTGGCGGGATCTGTGCTGGGGGAGCGGCGGAGCTGGGGTGTGTGACAGAGCCACACGCGCTGGGAGGAGTTGGGATGGTAACTCCCGGCTCCCCAGGGCACTGACCCAGGGTCCCCTTTGGGATGAAAGAAACCACCTTACTGAACGTACCCAACCCAAAAGAGCACCAAAACACTAAAATTCTGACAATAGACAGTTATATGTATATATATATATTTTTTCATTTTCAATTATAAATCCTCAGTTTTCCATACTAAGGCTTAAGTTTCAGTCACCTAGTTGAAAAGTCATTCATAAACATGAGAACAGAAATAACATGACGACCTCTTACAAATAAAGGTTCGCTGCAGATGGCATCCACCCCTCGCGGGTGAGCAGCACGAGCTGTTCCGACTCCTTCCCGTGAACAACAGAATTAGACGCAGCAAGCTGGGCATTAGCAGGAGTTTTCAGCCTGGATGCCGGGTCCTCCTGCTTTAAAACTGGAGGTGCCACCCAGTCATCTCCGTCAGGAATTTATCATATCGTCCGGAGCGATTATTCCAATGACCAACATTTATTTACATCCCACCTTGTTCCCAGAAGAATCAGGGTAGCCAGCTTCTGTCCCTTTCTCTTTTACCTGTAACAAGACACTAGAATCAAATGCTGAGAAGGAGTCTGTCTGTCCAATCAGGTCAAAGCGCCACACGACAGGTGGAAGCCAAGCTCAGATTCTGATGAGATCACAAAGCTACAACGGCTTCCTGCACCCTGGAGGAAGCTTGCTGTTAAGTTACTTAACAGAGAAGACACTAAACTGAAATTAGGTATTTAGATAGATAGATAGATAGATAGATAGATAGATAGATAGATAGATAGATAGATAGATAGATAGTTAGTTAAATAGGTAATATTTTTTGCACTGCTGAAAAGTATTCAAAACTCAAGAGCAGGTGTTCAGGTTGTTGAGGATACCTCAGTGCCCTCATCGCACAACTGACAAGCTTTCAAAATCTTTTTAAAGCCGTAGCACATGGCTGACGTTAGTGGTGCATGGACACCATCACAGAGGTTTAGTTAGAATGTCAAGGTTTAGCCGTTGTCTCTACCCCTCAAGGCACAGGACAAGTTCCAAGCCCATCCACTCAAGTGTGAGAAGCCAGCATCTGGAACCACCAGGGGACAAGCTCACAGACGGGAGCTGCACACCAGAGCAGGAAGGGGCGTCCTCCGGGGTGGCCACGGCTCCCCACGCAGCTCTCCTGCACCCTGGGGTGGGACAGGACGGTCTCCTGTCCTGAGCCGCATGGCCTGTTAAGCAGAGAGCACACCTCCCGCCGTGCCTGACTTGGCGGTTTAGCAACCTCCTACCCGGGCACGAGGGAGAAGGCCCCAGATGCTTCCATGAAGACCTGCCGGGAAGATGGTGACGACGACAGAAGGGCAAGGTGCGGAGTCGGTAGCCCTTGATGAAAGCAGAGAAGTGACGTCCTTCACGGACACGTAGCCTGTGCCTGCGCCTGCGTGGCCTAAGAGCATCTGGGAAAACGGACTCACCCCCTTCTTCCCTCAGCTTCCCCCGAAGTGTGTATCAAGGGCCTTCTGTGTAACACATGCCCACCATGAAACTTCATCAGAATGGAAAGAATCCAGTTAATTTTCCTGCCTTTTTTTTTTTTTTTGGCTTGGAATTCAATTTGTATAGACTGGCAGTCCATTACATTCTCTTGGTAGGAAAAGATACTGCACTTCTAAAAATGCATCCGAGTGTAATTAAGTGAAAGCTAACGGGTAGGTGGATTTCTCTCTAAAAGGCAAACTTCCTAAAGGCCTCGTCAGCATCTGCAGGGGAGCCTCCCACCTCGGCCTCTGCTGCGCGACCTCCCACCACGCGGGAGGTGTCACAGGCCAGAGCCGGGTGCTCAGGACCTCAGTGTGCAGATGGGCACGACCACGACAAGGACGACGGTGCAGGCGGCCGCGGCGACCAGGGCCGCGATCTTGCAGACCTTGGCCCGTCTGAACTCGGCCTCTTTACGCTTCAGTAACGAGTCGTAGCCGGGGGTATAAATATCTTCCATCCAATATTCTAAGTTGTTTGGGTTTAAAGATTCTTGCGTCTAAAAGTGAAGAGAAGATGTTAGAAGTGTGGTGAGAACTTGAAACCAGGTCAAATACAGCTTGGGTGCTGCCCCTCCTGAAGCACCCAGGAGAGAGGCTCCCTGAGCCAGGCCGCAAGGCGCAGACTGAGATGCCCCTTTGTGGCCACCGGGCTCGCGCCCATCTTCACACAGGGAGACCCGTGGGCCTTCCACCTGTGAGAAGTGCAAGTGGGCCGAGACCAACGACACCAAGCGTCAGGGCCTCAGCCAAGGGCAGGCCCCACACAGGGGAAGCAGGCAGCCCATGGACAGATATTCCCCAGCAGTCCCGAGAATGGCGCTGTTTACATCAAGGCTGCCGCGTGGCTCTGATGCAGGTCCCCGGTCCTCAGAAAAGCTTCTGCTGAAAAATCAAAGGCACGTCCCGGATAAGCAGTTCAAACAAAACACAGAATATTTCAATTTCAAACATTGTCTGGCACGGATCAAAGTCAGGGTCTACGGACCTGGTGCAGGCACAGCGTCCCCAGAGGGAGGGGGACACAGATGCTCCAGTCCCTGTCTCCCCGTGGTTAATGATCTGTCTGCAGAAGAAGTGTCCTATTTACCCTGTATAGTCCATGCACCCTGTTCCCCACGGAGGGCTGAAATCCATTTCCATGAAGAAAGCAAGTTCTCATTTATGGCAAGGATTTAATAATGTGTCATACAGAAACAACAACTCTCGGAAATTCCAAGTGAGGTCACGGAACCTGAGACACAGTAGCAGTTCCGAAGATTCCCCTCGGTTTGTTTAATGCTCATAAACTTGGGCGCAGGAAAACTCACACACACACTCACACACACGGGATCACAGAACAAATCCGGTGGGAAGCCTCTGCCATACCAGGTTATCAGATTCTGACGGTTCCCACCCGCCCCAGTCATCCCCACCCATCCTTCCAGGTGGGCTCTGCTCTCTTACGGCTGTTCTACGCCCCCCTGTATCGTCCCCAGAAGGGGGGTGCACCGTGGGCCAAGGGCCCAGTGAGTGTCGGCTGCCCTGCCCCCTCCCTGAGTGTGGGTCCCACTGGGTTTCAGGAGCAGCTCCCTTACCCGCCCTTCAGACCCTGGGTGGCAGCGGCCTGTCACCCTGAAGCCTGCCCGCCACCGTGAGCAGTCCCCCACCACTGACAAGGCCCTGCTTCCTGCCTGATGGTGACAAACCACGTGCCCTGAAGCCCCCTGGCTGCCCTGTGGCTCTCACTGCCCGTGGCCATCCTGGTCAGCAGTCGGCAGACCGCAAAGAGCCAAGTTTTTACATCATTAGCTGTGGCAAAAATCAAAGAATAATCTTTCATGATAGGTGGCAATCGCATGAAATTCAAATCTCAGTGTCTAAAAATGATGTGTTCTGAGAACAGAGCCACGTGCCGTTCACAAGGGCCTGGCGCTGCCATGGAGCAGGCAGCAGACTCAGCGGGGCGACAGGCCCTAGGACCGCGCGGCCTGAGTCCGGTCCTGTCTGGCCTGCACAGCACAGGGTTGCCCTCCCTGCTCCAGCGTGTGCTATACAACTTTGCATCCTGGGAAGAGTGGACTCGGGGGCTGCCAACACTCTCCGGACACCCTTCCTCACCGAGCAACATGTCCAAAGGCTGCTGCTACCCGAGGGGACGGCATGATGACCCAGGACACCCACGGTGAGAAGCGGGGCGTCCCGAGCACGGGCATGGAGAGGCTTCAGGTGTGGGGCCCCCACCACCTCGTGGTGCAGGGGGCTGCCTGTGCCCTGCCTGCAGGAGCCACTCCCTGCTGCCAGAGCTCTGCCCATGGGGGCCCTCAGCCCTGCACGACGTCACAGACAGTCTACAGGGAACAGGTGGGGCCACAGGACACAGTGTGCCAGGAGTGCACCTGCGGCAACAGGCCCACACGGGCCGGTTCAGGAGAGGGGGCCCAGCTGTGCCCCCAGCCCTGCTCCTGAGGACAGGCCCCAGCCACGAAGGCCAAACAGCCCCGTCCCCCATCCTCCCGTGGCTGGCCCAGGAGGTGAGGTGTCTTGTTCCTCTGGCTCAGACAGAGGAGGTGGCTTCCTCTCACAGGTCTGCACACATCCCGGGCTGGGATTCAGCCTGTGCTGTGCACTATTTTAATTAGCTTTTCACTAACTGCGAGCTGGGAAGACACCACGGCAGGGAGGCAGCACCGAGGCTCCCGGGGACTCCGGCCAGCCCCCTGGCCTGCCAGACACCACGAACGAAGATGGGGGCCTGCCAGGCCCAAGTGGGTCCCCCCTCGCCGTTAACGGCGGATTCACATCCAGACACCAGGGGGCCTGGAGAAGGCCGTCCAGGGTGCTGACGCTGCCCTAAGACAGCGCCTGGGTTTCTGCAGAGACAAAGACAGAGTGCAGTGCCCGTTGGCCGTGGGCAAGCCCCCCTGCCTGTCTGCGTGGCGGCAGACCCCTCACGGGGCTGGGGAGCCCATCCCTCAGAGTGCTGGCCGCTGGACCCACCCTCCTGGGCATTCGCACGTGTGTTACCTAAAGATCTCTGATCGGAAGGTCTCCTTTTATTTCATTCTTTATAAATATGTGTTTATGTTTATAAACATTGGCACACCAAAATTGCATGTATCTGGAGAGGCAAAGAAATCTCCCAGCCTCCTTCCTCCAGGCCTCAAAGAGATGTTTCTCCATCTATGACTCATTCAGCTCATCTGACCCTCCAAGGTCACCCCGCGACGCTGAGGAAATCGTGACTTTCCCACCTGCAGGCCTTTCCCGACTCGCCTGCCGCACGCGTACCGGAGCCACCAGCAGGGCGCTGGCAGGAGAGGCAGGGCCACGAGGGCCACGTGGCATGCAGGGCACACAGTGCCAGACATGCAGGAGGGAGAGGCGCGAGCAGCAGCTGCCACCACCACCCGCAGTCCCAGGATCCGGCAGAGCTGCCCTGCCCACCAACAGTCACTAGGGGCCGTCATTCTGCAGACGGGAAGTTCCATTGGTCAGCACAAAACAAGTGGTGGAGAGGCGACAGCGGAGGGAGAACACGAGCCTCCAGGGCCCAGTCAGAAGTTAGACTTGGGGGGTGGGGGACAGGGTGCCGAGTTCCCGGGGCCTCGCATTCCTCATCTGCAAACTGGGGACAGTCGCAGTGATCGCTGCCCTGCGGGCCGGTGGGCCTGCACAGGGATGCCGTCAAGGCACAGATCAGCACGGGCTGACCGCCCTCACTTGTGTGGACTCCGCAGGCCCTCTCCGTGCCCACACACTGCCGGGCCCGTCAAGCATTTACTTCCACCCCACGATGACCCTGAAGGCCGGACAGAAGTGCCATCTCCCAGGTGAGGGAAGTGGAGCTCCAGCCACACGGCACAGGACCCTGTGCTTCCCCCGCCGCCCTCTTTGCTGCAGAGCAAGGCCATCCCTGGGGGCCTTGCTGTGCTGGCTGCACGGCCTCTCTCCACCTGCCCTGTGAGCAGCGAGGTCATCCTGGGACTGTGGCCTTGCAGCCCACAGCGCTCAGACCACAGGTGGGGACAGGTGCTTCCGCACCTGCAGAGACACACGCAGACGCCCCATGAACAGAATCAGGCCGGCTGCCCACCCGGATGAGTGTGACCAGAACCCAGCCCGGCCTGCAGGGAATGGAACACACACCCTCCAGCCACAGGCGCGCCGACAGAGTTCCCGGCGCTCTTACCTGGAGCTGCTCCGTATGGAACATAATCCATAGCGTGGCTCCACAAACATGCTTATCCCACGTGCTACACATGGAAGGAGAAATCGGCTTGAATTTCAGTAAGCAGTTTGCTTGCGTCTTGTGAGCAACTAAGAGGCTCTGCATGTAGTCCGAAGCCTGAGACCAGGTGGCCGAAGTGAATGAGTCAACCCAGCGTTCCCACCGCTCAATGTTAACAAATGAGGAAGGCAGCAATGCCCTGCAGAGAATCTCTGCCCCACAGTTTATCACAGTGCAGAATTCCGAGGTGGGGACCCGGGGGTGGGTGCAGCCTGATCTCAGCCAACCACCACCCGTTCCGCCCCCACCAGGCTGAGGCTGCGCCCCCGACGGGGCAGCGAGATGCTCACCTGCAGGTCCAGGGCCGTCAGCTTGCCCTTGTCCCCCGCGTTTCGTGCGTACTCCTCGACGGTCCAGGAGGGCTGGCCCCGCTTTACCTCGGCCAGCTCGGTCAGCCGCATGTCCGTGTACAGGGGGCTGCTCTTCACGTGGGCCTTGAGGGAGGTGGGGTTGGGCTGCGGGCTGAACACCTGCTCCACCAGGAAGCTGTCTTTGCACTGCCTGGGCAGCCGGTGTTGAGGGGGGATGTCGTACGGCCTGTCCACCTGCAGGGGGCCCAGAGAAGGCCAGGAAAGAGGCGTGGTGCCCTCGGACTTAGCTCAGCTGGGCAGCCACTGACTTTATACCCCTAGGCCCAGAGACACACAGGTGGCAAGATGCAGTTATCTATTTGCAAACCAGTAGATGGGATCCCTGGGGGGGGTGGGGAGGGCCATCCTGGTGGGGAGCCGGCGGTGACAGTACTAGTGTGAGCTGGACTTTCTGTGCCAGGAGACTGTGAGCTAAGCCGCCCACCTGCTCTGCCGTCCCTAAACCCTCCTGGTGCAGATACGGAAACAGCCAGGAGAGACCCAGTAACCCACCACAGGGTGCACAGCTGCTGAGGGTGGACGGGACTCAAACCCGTCATCCAGCTTCAGGGAATTTCTGCTGAACCCTGCACACCACTGCCCAGCTTTCTTCCACCAAGTTACGCCTGGTGCGGAGGAGGTGGGGTGTCCTCCCCAGAGGAGCCCGCAGGCAGCACTGAGGCTGGGTTGCTCCCCCAGAAGGAGGGAGCCACGCCAGAAAGGATGTGTCAGGGGCCTCTGCGGTGCCTGCACGGCTTCCAGGGAAGGGGACAGGCTGGACCCCAGTGCAGAGCTGGGACAGGAGGCACTCCCCGCCCACCACGACGGGTTGGCATCCCGCTGAACTGTAACTACCATCCGTCCCCAGTGGCCTGAGCTCCCTGAAGGCAGGAACTGTCACACTTGCCTGTGAATCGCCAACCCTGCCGGGTCCTGCCACCAGGCAGAGGGCCGCCCCGCGTCTGTCAGAGGGATGGGTGCAAGGGGCATGGGGTGCAACAGCAGAGGGAGCTGTGTATGAGCGGCACAAAGGGGTCAGGAGGGCGGGCCGAGCGCAGGTGACCCATGAGAGGAGAGAGTTCGGGTGTCACGGGGGGATTGAGGGTGAGCGTGTGCTAATCATCTATTGACCTTTCAATGAGAAAACAGACTCAGAGAAGGGGCACCGGGCATGCGGCACGTGCCCCCAAGGGACCCCTGAGCTGGTGCACTTCTGAAGCACGCCCTCGTTCTCGTTGCCCGTGTCCTGCTGTCCCAGAAGGGGCAGGCTGTCCTTGGGGACGCCTGCCTGCTCCGCCACGTCCGCACCGCCTGCCCAGTACTCAGGGCGCTCTCTCGCGGGGGCGACGCTGCAGCCCACGTCTGCTAGCTGCCTGGCAGCCTGGCGGGTCCCCCACCCCCACCCGTGCTGACCCCTCTCCTCTAGCGGAAAGCCCTCCAAATCTGGGATGGCCTCTCTCCCGGTGAGGGTAGTGCTCAGGGCTTGGGGCTGTGCCAGACACTCGGGGGTAGTGCAGACACTGTCCTCGGGCGGCGCCCAACCCCGCGCGCTTAAACTTGAGTTACCTCTTTCGGTTTCCGATGCCAGTCCTTGCTGTCTCCCGGGCCCCTGTCTTTGACCTCCTCCTCGCCGAGGGCCCCGCGGCTGGTGTAGGTGATGGTGCGCCAGTCCCGGGGCGAGTTGGAGATGCTGGCGATCTTGGACTCCGTGGCGCTGTTCTCCTCCGTCAGGGACCTGGAGGACGGTCTGGGGAAGAGGCTTCTCTTCAAGGCCTTGGCGCGAAGGCTCTCGCTGTTGCTGCCGCTGGCATCGGAGCGGCACCACTCGCTGGCACTCTCGGGCTTGGGCCTGCGCGAGCTGCCGTGTGCCCGGAACACCCGGGGAGAGGCGCTCTCATCAGACACGGCCTCGCTCGTCAAGGAGTTCACGTCGATGGGCACCCGTGCCTTCTCAGGCTGCTGCATCTTCTGATCCAGTCTATGCAGTTTGCCCAGGACCTGGGAGATCTCCTCGCGGACCCCTGACAGGGACTCCAGCTTCCGTTCGATCTCGCCGATCCTGAGCACCAGTTTGCATACGCTGGTCTTCAGTTCCTCTTCTGAGTGGTGGCCACATTCTCGCCGGCTGCCCTTTTCTCCCTTGCCACTAGGGAGCCCGCTGGCGATCTTGGTCGGGCTGTGCTCTGGGGAACTGTCACAGTCTGACTTGTGAAGCTGCGACAAGGACCCTGTGCTGTTGTAGCAGGATGACTGCACCACCCCCGTCGAGCCACTGAGACTCATGTCGTCAAGAAAGCGGAAAATGTCACTGATGTCGTCGCTGGCGATTTCGGAGTCGCCATCTGACTGCTTCAGGACGCGGCTGTCACTGTACCTGCCCTGCCCCGAGGCACACAGGTCTTTGCGCTTCTGGGGCTCCAGCGCGTGCTGCTCGGTCTGGGTGCCCACGCTGCTGGTGTCTGAGCTGAGCTGCCCGCCGGTGCAGCCGGTGCTCTTGTCTTTAAGCTTCTTGACTGGTTCGTGCTTTTCCAGGTCAACAGGGGACGAGATCTCTTTACACTTGAGCCCGTTTGGTTTTGCCGTGTAGCCAATGGGGAGGATGGGCTGTTGATCCTTTGGTGCTAGGTAAGTGGGGCACCGGTCTGGCGCTGGGAAACTGGGGCTCCGGCTGCCAGAACTTGGATAGCATAGCTTCTCCTCAGAGGGATTTCTGTTGAAAAAAGACCGTTCAAAGTCAGGGACTTCTTCGGTGTTTAGACTCCAGCTTTTGGCTGGCCAGGGGGTCTGCTTGCTTGGCCTGCCTGGACAGCGCCTGGCTTCCTGGGTCCCCATCACTGGAGTGGGTCCAAAATAGGTAGAGGCTTGAAGGTCGTCCAAGCTTTCGTGCTTTGCCCGCCTTTTGTCAGAAACCGGGGAATACGCGGCATGCAGGTACTGGCTGTTGTAGGGCATCTCAAAGCTGTGATTGAAGAAGGGTGCTTTGTGGGACTCCTTCTGGGTCTGGGGTTCCCCACGCTCAGCCTTGTTAGCAGGGCCAACCAAACCGGGGGACACCGCCATCAGATTGTGAAAATCCTCTTTGAAGATGTTCCTTTTCTGGACACAGGACTGGACCACGAACGGCCCCTCGCTGGAAATGAAGGTCTCCTTCATGCCCTGGCTGATGGGCAGGGAGTCCTGGTCGGAGATGGACTCGGTCTCAATGTTCGTGGGGAAGTAGGTTCTCTGCATCTCACAGGGCTGAGGGCTGGCCGCGGAGTAGGGGGCCAGGGCCTGCAGCCTGTCCAGGGAGGCCGCTCGGTGTGTCATCTCCTTGCTGACGCCCAACAGGAAGTTGGGCTCAGACGCAGGTACAAACTGCGGGCAGTCCTTGCAGTCCACCTTCCGGCACTTGGGCGACTGCCTGGTGGGGTAGCCCCGGCTGAAAGGCCGCCCGCCCGGCTCACAGTTCAGGGGCTCACACTCGACTGCGCCACAGATCTCCATGTCTGAGCTGCACGATTCAAAGGGTGCCTCCTTCTGGCGCACCTCCTGCCGGCCCGCGGGTGGCTTCTCCTTGGCGGCAGCCCCGCTCATTCGGATCAGGTTGAACATCGTTACAATGTCTGCTGCCACCATGATCTTCTTTGATTGCTGGTTACTCACAGAGCACTTCATCTTGTCCTTGAATAACGTGGCTGGAAAATTGGGATCGAGACAAGCTGTGTAGAAGAGCACGCTTCTCAGTCTGGCAAGCTGCGACAGGTCAAAGCGGGCGCACAGGGATTTGCACAGGTCCTGGTAGGAGACGGTATTTTGCTTGCTGTCCAGCTCTTCCAAGACCTTCACCAAGAACACCGACGCCTCCTGGCTGGCCTCCATGATTTAGAATTTCCAAGGCTGACTACACTGAAGCGTTGAATCTGTTCTACAGCAACAATATCAAAAAAGGGGTAGGGGGAGAGAATTATAAACACCAGTGCAGTTTTAAGTCTACTTTGTAATGAACCACATAAAGAAATGCAAGGAAAAACTTTTTAATGTATTCAAAATGTATTGAGAGCTTTAAAATATTTATAAATACAACTTTGTGATTCCCCTCACAGGAATCTACCTTAAAGAAATTATCAAGGACAATGATTCATGTATGAAGATATTCACTGTGATGGTATTTATAATAGTGAAAAAATGAAACATCTTAAATATCTAAATAGGGAAATGAGCAAATAGAACATGTCATACACAGTGAGTCTTTAAAAACATTAAATTTGCATTAATGTACGTGCTCACAATGGAATAGTACATACCAATAAGCAGGAATGAATTATCAGTACATGCAAAGATACAGATGAAGCTCAAATGTAGGGGCTTGAGCGAGGGAAGCCAGGGTCAAAGGCTACATGCTCCGTGATCCCAGTTCAGTGACCCACAGCAGTGGTTTCCAGGGTCGGATGTGACAGGGGGATGGCCGCAGAGGGGCCAGAGGAATTTTCTGAGATGATGGAATCGTTCCTCAGCCTGTTTAGGGTGGTGGCTAGATGACTGTATGCATTTGTCAAAACTCACTGTATCCTAAATTGGATAATTTTACCGCACGTAAATTATACCTTAATTTTAAAATTACACATTGAAGACTTTTTATGGCCAAAGAAACCCCAAAACAATAGTGAGTGAAAAAAAATGAAAGTAAATCTGTATATGTAACATCTTAGCTATATAAAATTATATATTCTCAGAAATGCAAGTGGAAGAAAATAATGTGCACCAAACTGCGAACGGCAGTTACGTTTGGATTGTAAACACTCATCTTCTTCTGAATTAGTGATCTTTGTTTCTCAATATTTTATCACATAAATTTTCAAACACACAGCAAACTTGAAAGAATTTTATAGCAAACACTTGGATAACTACCATGTGGCTTCCACCATTTTACTCTGTTATCACCTGCTTAACCATCCATCCCCCATCAAGCCATCTCTCTTTTTAAATATACTTCAAATAAACTGCAGACGTCTGAGCGCTTCCCCAACGTTTCATCATGCATATCATCAATCCCAGTTCAATCACTGTCTATAGATTTTCTTTCACTATAGATGTACACACAATGAAGTGTGCAAATCTTAAGTGTGCATCTGCTAAAGTTTCAACAAATGTGTAGTAACTGAAGCCCCTATAAAAATCTAGAATGTTCCCATTGCCCCAGAAAGTTCCCTCACGCTCCTTCAACTACTGTTCTTATTTTTTTATATATAATTTTTGTTTTTCTTTATAATTTCCCCTATTTTCTAAAATTCCTACAATGAACACATGTTATTTTGTGATCCAAACAATAACAAACCTCACTATGCACTGGAGAGAAAAAGTTACCTTAACAAATCTTGGATGGGAAAATGAGAAACATCAAATCAAAAGTTTAACAAAATTTCATAAGAGAAAGTAAAGCTCCTCACCAATGAACATGAACCCAGATTCCTAGATGCACAAGAAAACAATGAATCACATGTTAGCTTCCCTAGTCACACCTGGCTCAGAAAAGGCATTTTGACAGTTGACTCACCGATCGATCGTAAGGCTGGCTCGGTCCACACAGTCTGCTCCCTGCCCTGCCCAACTTTCCCTCTACTCTGCAGGCTCAAAAGCTACAACCCCAGGTCCAAAAGATACTCGGAAAACTAAGGCCCAATGGCCCCCAAAGAGAATAAAACAAACGCAAGGGACCTGCTAAACCAGAGTCATGTTTTATCAGAAGTAGGATTGGTGGGTGTGTGACTGTCCGGAGCCACACGAGCCCTCCATGCAAACAGGCCCAGGGACACGGGTGGCTAAGACACCACAGAGTGTGCACACGGCGACTGACCATCCTGAGAAACTCCATGGGGGTTTTCCACGGTCCGCCGGTGAGAGACAGAGAGGACAGAGCTGCAGGGGGCTCGGCCGCCAGGCAGATGTCTGGGCTCTGAAACCAAATCGCAGGGTCCGTGTGAGTGCACACATTCGTGGTGTGGAGGCGCACCCCACTCCCGACGAGGAGGCTGAGGGTCAGAGGGCAGGAGACTGCCCACCCAGAGAGACGGCCCAGCGCCGGTCAGGGCCAGGACCAGGCCCGCAGCCCAGGCTGACACCGCGGCTCCACCTCATGCCGGGTGACGACAGGGGGCCTGCAGCCCTGCCACCTACATGCGCTGGCTTCGTGGAAAGAAGCAGCTGCCTGGGGGGGAGGCAGGTGAGGAAACGAGGCAGGGTGGTGACTGCAAGCCACACGCGGGATCCGAAGCCAAATCCGAGGCCGGCTCTTCCCAGGGACCGAGAGCGAGGGGGAGATGTCAGCCCGCGTCTCTGCAGGCCGAGCGGCACTGCCATGGATGTGTGGGCACAGACACACACACCCCCACACACAGGGACACACAGATATGCTCACACGCCCTCACACAGTCACATGCACACATATACACAGAGACACGCTCACACACCCTCACACATGCGTGCACACACAGGGACACAGACATGCTCACACACCCTCACACATGCACATACACATGGACACACAGACATGCTCACACGCCTTCACACAGTCACACACACACACACACACGCATGCACACAGACCTGTGCCCTTTCTCCCTGGGCCTCTCGGCTGTGCCCTCAGGGTGGAGCACCTCCAAGCTCCAGGCACAGCCCCGGGCCTGCTTCAAGGCCAAGGAGCCCACATGCTCATCCCAGTTGGCATTTGGGAGGCTGACCTCCAGCAAATTGCCTGCCAGCCACCAGCTTCTCACGAATCCCAGTGACTACCTGGAGGGGGCAGCACCTGTGGCCAGGCTGTGCAGCATCTGCCCTGTGAAGGACCTGGGCACTGACAGGTGTGAGCCACGGTGCCCACCCACCGGTGAGTCACGGCTCCCCTGTGGGCAAGGAAGCCCACCTGAAAAGCCCAGGAGCAGCTGGGCATCTGGGAATCAGACCCATCAGGACCCACCAGGTCAGGACCGTCGGGCCCCCACCAGGACCCCGTAAAGACCCCATTGGGCCCCACTGACCACCCAGCTCACGTCTGTAGCCGGCAGCCGGCCCTGGGTCTGCTAGTCGCCCACCCTGCATTTTCCTAGGGAGGGCCAGCCCCCAGCGCCCGCACCCCCGGGACAGGCCTCCCTTCCAGGGCCTCGCTGGCCCCGCCCCTCGGCTGTCCCTGCTCAGAGCACAGCAGTCCCCACGGCACACGCTCTCCAGCACCGACATCTGACCCCCAGCCCCCTACCCCAGGCCAGTGCAGAGTCCCTGGGAGGGGGCGGGGTGCCAGGGCACAGGAGGACCGCCCGGTCCTGTGCAGCCGGCCTCCAGACAGATGGAGGGAGGGGCCCACAGAGAGGGGCCAGTGCTGAGGCAGGCCCTGGTGGCTGAAGGACCAGCCGGGGGTGCAGACCTGGGCTCGGACTCCAGGCCAGCCCCCAGGGAGGCCCAGCCCGTTCCCACATCTGTAGCCAAGGTGTCACTAACAAGGCCACTAACAAGGATGCAAACAGCTCCAACAAAAGGCTCGAAGGCTGAAGAGGAGGAGGGGGCCTGGTGGCTGAGCCAGGATAGGGAGGGGGAGCTGGGGGGCAGGGGGTGGAGGAGGTGGCCACGAGACAGCGAGGGGCATCCGGAGGATTCTGCAGGCAGTGGGAACTGAAGCCCGACACGGCGGGCCTGGAGGGGCTGGGCCTGCGGGCTCCCACCATCACCCGCTGGCAGCATGCACGGGCTGGAACCCGCTACCGTTCCTGCAGCACCCGTGTCTGCACAGCCGGGAGGAGAGCGCCAGGCTCCCCGGACCCAGGTCAGCTGTTCCTGCTGACAGCAGGCTGGGGCTTTGGAAAGGGCAGGAACCAAAAGCCTGCTTCTCCCCCAGGACCTCGCAGCGCCTTGTGCATTTCCCATGTCCCAGTCTGGGCATGACGAGCATCGTTGCTGTCCTACCTACAAGGCTAAAATGAACGTCCACTTTTTCATGACCTTATGCATGTTTAGCTAACGTTGATCAAAACAGAGAAGAACGATAGGATTTAGGCCTATAACTCACAAGACTGCTGCGTGAATCTTGAGTAGAAGACGAGCTCTCTGAATTTTATTCCCACCAACTCCCTAAAAGGTTTCATATTCCCTTTTGCCAACAACTGCAACATCTGATAAGGAATGATACAAACACTGAACTTGATTAGCAAAACTCCATCGTGAATTGTTCTTATTAAAGCTTCCCTGCATGCTGTAGTGTACTGACCTTTCAGCAGCCGAAATAATGTGCACAGATGGAACGTGGCCACGATGCTCTTTGCGCCCCTGAGTGGCGACTGCAAGGGGATTTCTCTGTGGTGTCGGTGCGATTCCTGCCCGGGTGGTGGTCCGCTTATCGCTTTGGATCCCTTTTTTCTCAGGATGGCGTTTGCTGCTGTGATTCAGGGAAACTACGGATTCAGTAAAGTCATAAAATGAAGGTATTGATTTGGGAATCTAAAATTTATGGTTGGGAAATTCTACATTCTCTTGTGTCACCTATAATAAAATGCCAAACTGAAGGGAGACTTTTCTCTCCCAGAGGCAGCTTTCCTCCACAAAATCTGCTGAGGAGGGCAGCAAGGAGTTGGGGAGGGGGCTACACCTCTGCCAAGATACATCCCCACGGAGCTGAACCCTGTGCAAAGCCCTTGATTAAGAAGGCAAGACATTATGAAGCAATTTCCAGATCTGGCAAGAGAAAGCAGGCTTAGAAAACATGAAAAGCCTCCCGTTATGAACACCTAGAAATGCTGAATAAAATGTTTTATTTTTCTTTAACATACAGCTCAGACTTCAAGAGAGCAAGGTAAATGTCCAGGTGCCAGAAACAGAAAGGTCAAAATCAGAGGTAAGCAGAAGAGCTGGTAACGTGGCCACTCCAGGGAAGTCGGGGTAGGAGGAGACTGCTAAGTCAGAACAGAAGAGGCCCCCCACGGGCTGCTGAGCAGGAACACAGACACCTGTGTAAGGCTGGGACCCCTGAGGAGCTACTCTGTGACTCTAAGTGAAAGTATGAAATAGAGAAAAGAATTCTGCTCATGAACACAGGAAACAAGGTTGCTGTCAGCCCCTGTCTGGGCTCTAGCTTAAATAGAGTGAAAAGCCGCCCTTGGAATGCAAAAGAGCCGATGCCTTGACTACTTTAGAGACCCAATTTATGTTGCCACAGGACTCAAGGGCCCTTGAACTAAGAAATTAATGTGATATTGTTTCCATGCTGGTGATATCCAAAAACCAGTGAAAAACGGATACAAGCAAAAACCAGTGAAAAACGGCTCTAGATGATCGGTGCCCCACGGAGAAAAGAAGCCAGGCTAACGCCGAGGAATGCGCTTTAAAACCATAACACACAAGAGGTGATACTCAACAGTGAGTAAGAGTTAACAGACAAAACAATCAGTAAGAGAATTTAAGAACTTCAGAGAATGGAACAGTGGTCTTTAAAAAGTTATAAATTTAATGAGTAAAGATGTTTAAAATTTTGGAAATCCAAATAAAAGATGACATTGTGAAAGGAACATACAGATCTGGAAAAGAACCAATAATACTTCTGGAAATCAAAACTAGTCATTGAAATAAAAATCACAGGACAGAGCAAATAACATATAAGATGTAAGAGAGGAGAAAATCAGTGAACTGGAATATAGAACTAAAGGAATTTAGCAGCATTCGGCATAGAGAAATACAAAGATTTAAAAAACATGAGATCAAGATTAAGAGACATAAAAGTGCAGGAGAAGTTTTAACAAATGTCCACTAGGAATTCCAGGAAAGAAAAAAGAGAAAATGTCTGGGAAGCCTCCAGAATTAAAAACACAAATCTTCAAATTCAAAGAGCAACAAAAACCCCTAGGACGTATAAAAATGAATTCACCCATAGGCACCAAAACACATCATATTGACACTGAAGAACACCAGCAACAAAGAGAAAATGCAGAAACAGTAGGGGTGGGAATGAATTAGCTATTAAAGAGTAAAACCAAAAATAGAGTTTTCAAGAATAAAAATGGAGTCCAGGAAACATAGGCATAAAGTCTTTAAAGTGCTAAGGAGAAATCATTTATAGTTTATAGCTCCATTACCAGATAAACTATAATTCAGAAATAAAGATAAAAAATAATTGCAGGCAAAGACAGTGTTCCAGTAACAGACCTCACTGTAAAAACCACTAAAGAAACTCCTTCAGACAGAAGGAAAGCAAACCCAGAGAAAAGGAAGTGTTGCACATGTACTGTATTCTAAGCACATATCAACTTTATAAAACCCTATTAATGACTAATTTTAGAAGTAAAATGGAAGCGGGAGAGCAATCAGAGTTAAAACTGTATAAGCATTACCCTTGTATTCTGCAGCAGAAGAAAGAGATGTTACATAAACGTGTATCAGCAAAAATGTATAGTAGAAAAAAATTTATGGATAAACAGGAACAGAACAGGAGGAAATTGTAGATTTCAGTGCACAACTTCTGAACCAGTGTAGGGAATAAATAAAAGTCCAATTAATAGAAGTTAGGAAAGCAAGGAAATGAAGCAATTTGTCGGGTAGGACAAGTAAAAATCAGGACTGAGATGACAGAAGTCTTTCCAAACGCACCAAATCACAACAAATGCATACGGGCTAAACTTGCCACTTAAAAGCCTATGACTTTAAAATTGGAGTTTTAAATTCTTTAAAACTGCAGCCAGATGTACCTATAAGAGATCTTTAAAATTGGAGTTTCAAATTCTCTAAAATTGCAGCCAAATGTACCTATAAGAGATATTCCTAAACATGTGGTTATAGACAGTTTTAAAATACAAGGATGGAATGAGATACAACAGTCTAAACCGAGTCAGGATGCAGCCGGCATTCATTACCGGCAGAACGGTGCTGACAAGCCCGGCTCTGATCCCAGCTCCCCCTCACTGGCCGCGGGCCTTGAGCAAGTCATCAGCCTATGTCTCAGGCTCCTCAGCTATAAAGTGGGGATGCTAATAGTATGCACCTCATGACTGTTACAAGCATTCGTATTTGGCAAACGGTAAGCAATTTGTCAGTATGGATAAACCTTGAGATAAACAAATCTGATCGCCCTCCGAGTCCATCCCTAGCTGGACACCCCAGGCTCACATTCCCGTGGGTTCACAAGAAGGCAAAACTGTTTATCAAACACTGTTTAATAGTAAAAGAGTAGCATGGGGGAAGAGATCAGCTTGGGTTTCTTCATATAATTGATATTATGCAGCAGCTAATATGAATGAACTTGTTTACAGTAAATTTAAGGATAAACTTAAAAATTCATGGAAAAAGAAAACATGTAAATGGAGCATATCACCGATGTACTTTGAAAAAAAAAACATCGTTTAAGGATGTATAAACAAAAAGGAGAGCATAAAAACACATAGGGGAGTGAGATCTCCATGTTTAGGGGTGCTGGTTTCTTCTGGAACAGTGAAGGGGAGAGAAGATGTGGCGGAAGGCCTAAAGCGAAGGCGAGAGTCACAGGTGCCTTAACACCGGGGACACCCAGAGGGCCCTGGACCACCTCACTCCGCTTTCCAGCTAAGACCCCTTGGCCAAGCAGCCCGCTCGCCAAGGGGCCTGTCGGCTCCTGCTCATCCCGAGGGACAGCCAGTCCTGGGGTCCTCTGAGCAGCCACCCACAGCTGCCACCCCGGGACCAGGGGCCGCCGCACCCTCCTCCCCCACGCAGGAGGCTAGGTGGTCAGTAAACCACGGGCCGCCCCATCTGTGCAGTGTCGGGCGTCAGCTGTTTGACCTCCCCTCCCTCACCAACGGGGTGAACAGCAGGTGATCAGGACAGAGGAACGGCAGGTAGCCCGTGAACCAGCACAGATTCTTTTCTTCAAAACAACAACAAAAAAAGCACCAAAGCAAAAATTATAAAAATTTCCACACCTACTTAATCTCAGTGGTACATGGATGTCTCAGGTTATTTTCTGTCGTTCTCTGCATTTTAAAAACCACGTACTAATTAAAAGGTAAAGTAAAATTTAAAGACTAGATAAGCAAGTTCCTACATGGACCTGTTAAAAATGGGGCCAAAAGAAAATGTTTGTAAATAAGGCTCTGGAGGGCGGGCAGCCAGAGGACGCTGACGAGATAGTGCCCACCATTGTCTGTGCGTGGCTCTGGCTTTCGTGTGCTGGGAGGCCCTGCCTGCTACCAAAGAGTCATTTGCTCTCAGCTAATTAGGTAAGAGGTCTGGATCGGGGTGGCAATGAACGTGGACAGCCAAATATTAAAACCCATTACAAAGCTCATACATCGTAATTTCACAGATAAATCAGTGGAACAGAAGAGAAGGAGCGGACCCAAATGCAGATAAGGACTCGATAATGTATGATGAACACGGCATTTCAAGTCAATGAGGAAATAGTGGATTCTTCAGGAAAACATAAATATGTCAACAGTTAAGCATCATTGGAATAATTGGTTAACCACTTGGTAAAAAATTAAGTTAGCACTCACTCCCTGCCATATACAAAAATAAATTACAGATATAATGAAAAGAAGGAGATTTTAGTCAGGATTCAGATAACCTGAGGTTGTGTAAAGGTTGCCCACACAAGAGTCCAAAAGCCAAACTTGTGAAAAAAAGCTCTGATTATTTACCTCGGGTAAATGAAAATGATTTACTTATTCTGTCAATAAATATCACAAAAATTGAAAAATCATAGGATGCAGAAACTTTTTTACACCTTACCTGAAGCTCTAAATATTAACAGGAAAGGACGAACAGCCCAAAAGAAAAGCAATTGGCAAAGAAAGGAAATGTACATGATAAATAAAGCAAATTAAACCAGCAATTTGTTTGACTATCTTATAATTCACAAATCTAAAGAAAATAAAAATGGTATTTTCCCTGAGGCAGAGCAAAACTAAAACACCGTGGGCATTTTGCCATCCGGAACTGGCATCGGGTAGGAGGGCTCTTCCTCTGCAGGCATGTGAAGGAGACACCACCCTGCACTGCTGAAGGAGCATAAATCCCTGTGACTGCTACAGGAAGGGATCAGCAATAAAATTTAAATCACGCATTTTTTTTTAATGGAATAAAGCCACACTCCTAAGTATTAACTAAAGGAAATGATCAGATATGTGTAAAAAAAGTACCACACATACATTCTCTTCAGTGTCACTTATAATAAGAAAAAAATCAGTATAACCTTTGATTCCAACAACTGGTTACATAAAATTGTAGCATCTCTATGAGGAAATACCATGCAGCCATTAATAAATCATATTGCAGAAATGTATTTATTGACATGCCTAATTTTTAATGACATTCTGAAGTGAAGTATGCTACCAAATGGCATCTTGTAACACGATATAAAGTCATCTGTGTGCACACACCCTCTGTATGCGGAAATACCAATAATCGCCCTGCGGTGCTTCCTTCATCCTTTTGTTTCAGGATTGTGTTAACTTTTTTGTTATTCTAAACATGTGATTTCCCAATAAAAAATAAGGAGGAAAGGACTTGCAGGCAAACCCCAGCATCAGAAACTTGGAGAAGTAAACGATAATGTCTGATCTTTGGTTTCCTCGCCTAGGGAAGGAATATGTGAGTCCCTCCCTCTGGGATTATTACTAACAGGGTCAAATGAGACATCAGTTCATCCATTAAAAAAAATACTTTGTAACTGGTATATGCCAGGCACTGTTTTAGCTAATGGAAACACAGCAGGATGTAAAGCAGACAAAAAAAAACTCTTATTGGTTTGTATTTTAGGGAAGACAGACAATAAGCAAAATGATCAAGGGAAATGGATAGTGTGAAGATGGTGGGAAGAGCTACGGAGACAGAGGGAGAAGTTAGAAAGTACTGGCTGGGTGGGGGTTGCAATTTGAAGTAAGATGTTCAGAAAAGTCCTCTGGGGAAGACGACCTTTGAGTGACGTCTGCACAGGTGTGGAGCAGCCACCTGCCTGCCCACCTTCCTTCCGTGAGGAAGAAGGCAACCGTTCCAAAGGGGGCAGGAAGTGCAAAGGCCCTGAGGCAGGCGCGAGGTCCTCTGCACAATGTACATGCAGAGAAGTGTCAGGTTATCAGCATGCTCGCTCCAATACAACATTTACCTCAAAAATGATTATTTTATCGAAATGTCTCCAAAATTCACTATCTAATGCTCAGACATTGCTTGTGCTTTGTTTTAGGGTGAAATGATAATACTGAGAGGTAGGAGATCCCTTAACATCCCCTCTCCCCACCCAAAATCATGCCTGGGTCGGCCTCCCTCCCGACTTTTGACCCCCAGGTCAGGACATGGATGGATGGCGGAGGTCAGAATCCGGAGGCACAGCCCGACAGCCTGGGACTCCTGGCTCGCTCTCCACTGGGGGAGTTCTTCCCATCTGCTTCCACACAGTCCCAGAGACAGGCCACTCTTTGCATTTCAGCCATAAATCTACGCATTCTAGATCTGGTGTGCGACCTCCTAGGACAGGAGTGGCAATGTGTTTGGGGGATCCTCCCTGTGTTCTGGGGACCCTTGGCTGCAGGGGTTCCTTTGGGAGAAGGTAGAGTTACAGGATTCAAGAAACTGGCTGAGGTGAGGATCTGATCAGATTGCCCCGGGCATCCACCGTCCCCAGAAGCAGTCGGGGCTCTGTGCACTCTGCTGTGCCCCACGCGGACCACCGCTGAGCACCCTGGAGTCTGTGCTGTGTGTGCATCCAGCTGTTGCTGAAAAAAGGGCCCCAAATGGCCTGGATTTCCCATCTTAGAACTCCGGAGGTCAAAAGTCCAGGGGGTCTTACTGCACGAAGACCCAGCCGCCGGCAGGCTGCCTCCTGGCCCTTCCCAGCCACCTGCAGCCACCTTCCTGACCCTCGGCCCCTTCCTCCATCCTCCAGGCCAGCAGCCACACCCCTGGCCCCCACCCCAGCGCCCATGGCCCCTCTCTCCTCCTCTCCCCCCATTCTCAGGCTCCTGCAGTTCCACCAGGCCCGCCAGGTAGTCAGCACAGTGCCCCTCTCACAGTCCTAAGGACGCAGGCACCTCTGGGGCTGTTGACCTGCTGACCCAGGGGCCACTGGCAGCGGCCCAAAGCCCTGGCCATGCAAGCAAGGAAGGAAGTGCACCCGCTCCCCTTCCTCACACTCAGGGCAGACGAACCGGAGGCCCGCCACCCACGGAAGGCAAGCGCTTTGCCCTGATTGATAAAAGGAGACCTGGTGTGCCCATCCTACAGTGAGACCCCCTACCAGCAGCTGAGGACGGGGATGACTGGCCATCCTAGTGAGAACTCTCCTGTCCTGTAATCCTGAACTCCATCCCGAAATCCCAGAAATGAGGAAGGTCACACTGTCACGTCCCTGTCCCAGTCTCAGAGCTCTGGGGGCCTGACCCAGGCTGGCGGGCATGACGCCCCGGACGGGGAGCAGTGTGTCTCCGCTGGCAGCTACTGTGCCCCCCGCTGGTCCTGCCCTGCCCCCCAGGGACACGCGGAAGCCGGAGCCCCTTGTCCAGGGCGGCCCTTCCATCCGGTTCACTCCCCGCCAGCTGCAGCTCCCCGACCCTTCCTGGTGACGGAGGTGGGGCTGCAGGGTATGAGCCCTGCCCCTGGATGTGGGCTCAACCTCAGGCCTTCCCCTCCCTCAGGTGACTCCCAAGAGCCCTTGGAAAATGTGGGGGGGAAACAGGCTCAGGTCTCAGCCCAGGGCCGACGTGGCAGAGCCAGGCCAAAGACTGGGAGTTTGGATTCAGGGAAAGGCCAAGAGGCTCTGGTGTGGCCGACGCTGCAGCTGCCTGGGACCTCCAGACGAGGCCCGGCGCTGGCGCCCCCACGGAGCCTCTGTGCGTCGGTCCCGGCCGGCCCACAGGCCCCTCAAGCTGAGCTTCCTTGTACTGGAGCATGGACCACCCCCTGACCACTCGGACGCCATCTTGGCTAAGGATCTTTTCCACAGCCACACACACGGCCGACTCAGACGGAGGCGATGAGGGACTGAGCCACCAGGTGGTTTTCCTCCCAGAGGCAGCGGCAGCCAGGCCGCCCACCCCCACAGGGCTTCCGAATCAACCTTCCTCCCTTGACAGCATTTCCCAAACTGCCCAGCCACGTCAGACGTGGAGCCAGACACCAGGACAGAATGGCGACAGCACCGTTTGTTCCTCCAGGGCACCCGTGCCGTGGGGGTGCCAACCGGCCCTCCGCCTGGTCCGACCCAGCGCAGCAAGCGCTCTGATGCAAATGGGGACAAGGAGAACAGGCCCCAGCCAGCGACCCGCCCCCACCACAGGCCCCACCACGCCCTGATGCTGAGCCCCTGGCCTGCACCCACACGGCTTCCCCTTTGCCTCGTGGACATGTGCCCAGCCCTTGTCTCCCTGACGGGCTTCTCCCGGCTGCTCTCAGTTCCCCAGCATCCAGGACGCTCTGAAGCCCCGGTGCGCACAGGACTCCCCAATCCCCATCGGCCTGCTGACCTTTCTTGTCTTAGCTGTTTGCTTGAGCCTCCTCAGGTACCAACCAAACGTGCATATATTAGCATCCTGAATAAAACATCCCTTTCTCAAAATCCTGATGTTTCATAGAGACTGCAATGTGGCAGTCACTGCCCATTAGCCACTGGGGGTCAAAACTGCTCACCAGATCACCACGGGGGCGGCAGGACAAAGGGCACAGAGATGGAACTCGCATCCAGGAAGATGCTCCAGGCAGAGGGGACAGTGGGGCCTCCTTGGCCGACAGCGTCTCCAACTCGCTCTTCTCACCAAGGCCACGCCAGTGGGAGAGGCTGTCAGGAAGCTCCCGCTGGCCGAGGGCATGGGATCACATTCAGAGCACCAGAAAAATCACACAGTAGTGGGGCTCCAAGGGTGGCACTCAGTGAGGAGTGCGCAGGAAGGCAGTCCATTCAGCACGAGGTTATCTCACTTGGGTGAAGAAGGGTGGACACAGGAACACGTCACAGGAACGTGAGACCAGCCGTTCAGCTCGTCCCACTCACTCCCCTAACCTAATCCGAGGCTCACAAAGCAGCTTCTTTTTATTGTCTGGCTTCCACTGGGCATCCCTCCCTGGTCATGGAACACACAGATCGGATTCACCTTCTGCCACTAAACTGAACCAGCATTTTATGGCCTGTACACCACGCTGTTGGGTATTATAGGTGCTTCTCTGAAACACTGACCTGGGTACATTACCAAGTGAGTTCTCCAGCCAGCCTCATGCCTCACAGTGGTTATCACGCCCAGGTCCTGGCCCCTGTGAGGGTGTCTCAGCAGCCACCGGCCTTCCTGGGTAACACAGCCACCCCGATGTGCTCCGGTCCAGTGCCAGCATCCAAGCTCCTCACATGGTGCATCTGTCAGGCTGGGCTGGGCTCTGCCCGGATTCCTGTGGCCTAGAACACCCCTGGTTTATTCCTCAGCTCCCACACGTCCCGTGTGAGGCAGCGAGGGCTCTGTGCCACACCATCCTCACCCTGCGACCCAGGCCAAGGGAGCAGCCCCCTTCCGGAGCGTCCACTGCCGTTGGAACAGAGGAAAGGGGAGAGCCAGGTGAGGCATCTGCTGGCCACCACACTCACGTCCTAACCGGAGCAATCAGTTCCTAGTCAGCAACTTAGTTTAAAGGTTTCCTTTCAACGAGTCCAGACCTGCCTGTCCCAGGCAGCGTTCCAGGCACCGGGGATACAGAAACGAACCCAAACCCCTGCCTCCTGAGATTCTCACCATAAGGAGCCGTCCGTCTGTCCCCATTCTGTCCAAAGAGCTTCTACTCTCTCGCTTCTCATCAGCAAGCATTTACTAAGCACCTTCTTACCTGCCAGACCCTGCTAGGCTCAGGAGATGGGGGCTGAGAGTGTGAGGCCCCTCCTGGAGCTCACGCTGTGACAAGGAGGCTCAGATGCAGGGGACAGGAGTGAGACACCTCATTCTCATACAGAAATCCCACCATGAACCATACATGAACTATTAAGTAACCACAATATTTACTCCAAACACGCAAAGAGGAAATATGTCATATTCCAGAAATATTCTAGGAATATCAAAAGACTTCCAGTGATTCTCAAGCTGTTGGAGCCCCAGGCGGTGCTTCGGAAACCTCACTGGGAATGAGCGGGCGGCCACATGCTTCCTCCGGCTTTAATCTGTTGCACATACTTGAGATTTGATTTGAAGAGTGGGGCTGCTGGGGAGAAACTAGTGATCTAGCTGGAGGCTCTGCCATTCCATACGTGGGAAGTGAACATGCAGGACAGGCCACACGGTGAGTTAGAAGCACGCCTGAGGCTGGCCGCCAGCCACCTCTGCACATCTCTGAAACCCACAGCCCTTTTCCCTTTTTCCCCCAATTTACTCCAAGTCTGCAGGTGAGCTCTGAAAACTAAGATTCAGCTGCTAAAGCTACAGGCTTTAGCAGCATATTCAGAGAGGGATCTGGGACCTTTTCCCAGCCAGTTTGAGGACACACGTCACCACTTGGTTGGACAGAGAGCAGGGCCCATCCCTTCCTTCTCCTGGGCATCGAGTCCCTCCCAGCGGGCACCGAGCCATAGGTGCAACACTGGTCCTGCTTCCCATTTGTCCAGACCGGGAAAAGGGCTTATTTGGGAATCCTGAGCAAGAAAAGCCCAGACTGGTTCTGTGTGCTGTGGGTAGAGACAGGACAGACATCCTAATCTCGTAGGAACGGGCATGTTTCTGAGGGAACATCCGAGCTAATACATGCAAATGATTTTAGAAGCTGGAAACTCACATAAATGTCGTCCCCAGCATTGGCCAGGGAAACAGATATCACATACGTAAAACTCAGCAGCACAGTCCAGCGCCGAAGAAGCCTCTGCCCGCCGTGCGGCACTCGGTCCCCAAACTCATCAGAAATGCAGATACACTGTGGATCTACTCTCTCCCTGGCGAAGGACATCTATTTTCACATAGGTCCAGAACTAATCTCCCAGACACACACACAAGAAATCGGGCTTTATTTACCAGACATTTAAGGTTTTCCCTCCAGGCAGAAACCTAAGAAATCTCTAAATTCGCCGTTTCGGCAGACCTGCCTCCCGCTCCTGCCCCGCCTTCCTCTTCTATGGAAGAAAGGGTCCGCTTCTCCCTGCAAGACCAGGGACCTCACTCCACCCGCCTTCACTTACTTCCCCAGCGCCTGGAGGCCCGTGCCGGGCTGTCACTGGGCCCTGATCTCCAAGACACCCCTGGCCCAGGCAGCCGGCTGGCTGTGACCTGCAGGGCAGCCTCCATGGAAGTCGGTGGCCTCCAAAAAGGGCAGGGAGGCGGCTAACTGGCCCCATACGCCGCTGCCAGGCTCCTCCTGGGCTCTTCATGTGCATACAAGCGCAGCAGAGCCCGGCAATGAAGCCCCGGCCCACAGCCTTGCGGGCAGCAGCCTGGACTGGCCACCTCCCAGTTAAACCGCCCCATCCTCCGGAGAGAGATGCGGATGCGCTGTTACGACAGACCTCTATTGTTCGTAGCAGAGACCCTGATTTTCACCCCCCCTTAGACGGCGGCTACAACCCTGCTCCGGAACAATGCCGATGGCTCGCCGTTACAGTTCAGGTAGACCAGCGCCCCCGGAGGCTCCGGCGCCCGCAAACGGCGGTCGGGTGGACGGGGGGACCCGAGGGGCGCTCGCTGAGGGAGCGCGGGGGGCAGGCGGGAGCTCGCGCCCCGCCGGCTCCTCCTGCAGGTGAAGTTGACCGTCCGCCCCCTTCGGGGGATCCGCCGTCCCGCTCCAGCTCGGCGTGCCTGGAAGTCTCGGTCGAGAAGGGGTGCACTGGCCGGTCCTTCCGGCTTTGCCCAGCTTTGCACCCTACTTTGCGCCTCTGGTGTGTTAGGCTTTTTGCACACGCAGCTCGCCTATTTAACCCTCAAAATGCTGTTTTCCAGAGGCGAGTTTTCTGCCATGAAAACTCGCCCCGAGCTGCAGGGTCCTTTCCGTTGCTTCTCCCGGGACCCTGACCCCTCCGGCAGGTGTGGCCCGGGCAGCACCCCCTTTCCCGCACCGCCCCACCGCGCCCGACTCACCTCCGCCGCTCCTGCCCGCAGCGGCCCGCGCGGCCTCCGATGCCCGCCTCGCGGAGGCTCCTCCGGGCAGGGCGGCTGCAGCTGCCCCGGGCCGGAGCCGCCCTCACCTGCGCGGCGCCCTGCGGACTGCGGCCGGGGCCGGGCCGGGCGCGCGGGTCCCGGGCGGCGGGCAGCCGGCACAGGCGCGCATGGCGCTCGGGCTCGCGGCGCCCGGACGCGGCCTCCCCGGGCCGCCCGCCTCGGTCTTCGCGTCTCGGCCGGCGGCGCCGCGTCACGGGCGTGGGCGCAGCGGGCAGCGCGGCCCGGGAGGCCAGCAGCGCGAAGCCCGGCGCCGCGTGCCCATCGCCGCCCGCCCAGGGCGCGCGGGCGGGCAGGGCGCACGGCGGGGGTGCGCGCGCCCCGGGCGCGGAGGGGCGGACCCGGGGAGGGACGCCGCGGGCGCGCACGGGGTGCCCGGCGGGAGGCTGCGGCGCGCGAGCGGAGCGGGGCGCCGCCGGAGCCGCGGGAGGCGGGGTCGCGTCCTCCAGTCCCCCGGGCTGCGGTGACGGCGGCCCCCAGCGGCCGAGCAAGGACAGCGGTGTCCCCGCCCCTCCTCGGGCCCGGGTGCACGCGGCGCGCCCTCCCGGGGCCTCCGACTCGGCAGAACTCGGCAAGGCCGGGGCGAGGGGACGCTTCGCCCACGGATGTGCCCTCTCGACTGGTCTCGGCCCCATTGGTACCCGAAGTGGAGACGGGTCACGTGGCCGCCCGCCCCGAGCGCGCGCGCGCATCCCCGGCACACCCCCAGCCGGCGGCGCGGGGGTGAGTTTCCAAAAGTCGACCTGGACCCGCGGACCAGAATGCGCGGCTTCCCCAAGTCCCGCGTGCGCCGCGGCGGGGCTGAGACGCAGCAGGTGCGCCGAGGGCCGCCATCGGCTCGCATCCTGCCCCTGCGGCTGCGGGTCCCGTCGCCAGGAAGACGGGAGAGTCGTGGCGTCGGGGGCCCCCGTCAGGAGGAAAGCAGAGCCCCCAGCGGGTCGCGGATCTGAGTCGGGGGCGAGCGCGCCTCCCCGGGGCCCAGCCTCTCGGCCCCGAGCGCGCCGGGACCTGCACCGCGTCGCCACCTGCGGTCCGCCTCTCTCCGCGCGGCCTGGGTGGCAGGCGACAGCGCTCTGAGTCACCCTGCTAATAAATGGATACTTTAAATAATGCCTGATCAGGCTGGCGCGCGCTGACAGCTTCATTTTCCCAGCGCGCCTCTCTGCGCGGGATGGAAAGTCCATTTACCTCCAGTACCTTCTTGCGGGGCAAGTTCGAAGCCTCCGGAGAGGCCAAAGCAGCTGAAGGGCTGAGATGGCCGTGAGGTCCGTGCATTCATTCCCCCTCGCCCGGGGATTTCAGATTCGCAGACAGCACCGCCCCTGTCCTTTGTGCCAGCGTTGTTTGTGGCAACGAGGCTAAGTTCAAGGGATGAAGGTGTCGGGGTCAGGGGCCTGCGACGAGCCAGAGGGGGACCCTCAGACTCCCAGGGGCCTTGCCGCCCTCTGAATCGGGAGGGCAGGTCACTTGAGGCCCAAGTGAAGATAAAGGAGGGAAACGGCAGGACGGTGTGGGGCTGCCAGGCCAGGGGCTGCGTGCCTCCCGCCTTCCTGCCCTTGAGTCTTGCTTCTGTGCCGTCCCTCTGGTGTCCCATGAAGTGCCTCCAAGAGATCAGGCGCCAGGCGGGAGCCCAGAGCTTCCTGCGGCTCAGCTGCTCGCAAATCTGCTTTTCCTCCTTTACTTCAGCTGATGCAGGCTGGAGGCTTATTTAACTTTTTTTCTGAAAAACTGGGAAAATGACGTTTTACGTTTCAGACAGCATAAAATGAACATGCAGAGTATCGGGCCCTGGGTTCCAGCCAGAGGTCGGCGAGTGGCATTCACAGAGACTCACCCGACGGTCCCTTGCATCCTGGCGCCCGGTTCCCCTGAGCCTGTTCCAGAGGCCCCCCTTCAAGCCCCGGGAAGTATGCCTCTCACCTTCTGGCAGGCTGCTCCCCCACCAGGGAGGTGCAGGCTCAGCACGCCTCGGCGGTGGGCTCCCTCGAGACCCTCTCCCCGAGCGGGCTGGGGCTCTACGACTTCCTCTGCTGTTCTGCACACACACGTCCAGGCCCACCCCAGGGTGCCCGCCTGGGGAAGGGTGAAGGTCATTTCTCTGCATCACTCATTGCACCAGAATGATACCAAATCCTATTCACCATTTCTCTGTGGACCCAAAGCACAAAGTCTCGGGGGACATGATGCACATTTATGACACTATCCTTCTAGGGTAAGCAAAATTTTTATTTTTTATGTTTTATTTTTTTTTTATCTGGGAAAGAGAAGGAGACAGCAGGTGAGATGAGGGAGTGGACCCCGACATGGAGACAGGAATGGGATCAGCACCCAGAAACCACCAGCTCCCGTTTCTTATGGCGCCCCTCCCAGACTCCCACACTTCACCTCATAATGTCAATGGGAAAGATGTGAACTGTGTAAGCGAAAGGCACTTAATTTGGAATCTTAAGATCTGATCATACATGTTGATTGAATGGTATGAACTCCCTATGTGAACATGAGCAGATCACTTGACTTGATTTCAATCCTGTAACAGGTGAAATGCTGGGCTCTATTTCAGTACTTGGGCTGAGGAACACAGATGGTTTCCCTCATGCAGAATCTGAGCTTGATTATGAAACCCTAATAAATGTGTGGGGAGCCATGCGGTCCTGTGTCCATGGAAGGTCCTATTCAATGAAATACAGTCCAGTAGCCAAAGGAAATTTACCAGCATATTTGGGTTTCTCAGGGACTGACCGTCCCCTCTCTCCCGTGTAATTCCTTCTTCCTCAGCTGTCTCAGAGCCCCCCTCTCCCCCATATCCCCCAAATTCTCTCTAAATGCCTGGCACACATCTTTACTCTCCTCTGCCTTCCCTCCCTCTCTCGTGATTATACAAACTACATATTCTCTCTCCTCTCTCTAGACAGAGGAAGGGGAAACGGGGGTCAGAGCAGAGGCCTCTGAAGTGACAGAGGTGCCGGGCGAGGCTGTGGACATGCACACATAGTACATTTTAGTCCATCGTACTCAGATCTCCCTTGGGTACCTTTTGGATATACTGAAGAATGAGGAAAGGACTTGGGATGCAGTATCATTAGACATAGATCTTTGTCACCCAGTTCACCTGCTGACTTTCTAGGTAAAGCTTAGACTTTCTTAACCTCCTCTGAGCTTCAGGAAAAGTACACAAGTCTTCCTTTCATTTCTTCAAGTGTCCAAGAGCAGCTTGCAAACCGAAAAGATGAATCTGGTGGCTTCTGATCACTGAGAGATCCCAGGCACTAAAACAATGCCTGACACATAGTAGGGGTTCAGTAAGTATTTGTCAAATGACCTACGTGCTCTTGCAAAAATTACTTCACACGAATCTCATCCATTTCTGAGTGCAAGGCCTGACACGTGGGAGGTGCTCAGCGCATTTGTAGAATCATCCCCATATTTCCATGGTGTCTTATCTGTGCAGTTCCCAGCCCACACCTGGTGCTCATCTCGCCATATCCTCAGGATGTCAGGGAGTGTGAGCTTGTTTCGATGTGTGTTTTCTTATCACAACTTGACAGATGGGGTAACACAGCCACTGTGAATGGAATGACTTCCCCAAGGTTGTTCAGAGAGTAGGAACCCTCTACTGCTGATCTAACATTTTCTCCACCAGACTGAACTTCAAAGAGAAATTGGATCTCAATTCAGTGTCCCTAAACAATATTGCCTGACAAAGAAAGTTCAGTGAAGGGAAACTCCATGGTAGAGGGTGCTCAGGAAAAACCCACTTGTACTGTGCGTGGCCTGCTGATGCTGAAGGGTTATTTCGTGATCAGATAAAAGCTGGCCTCTCTATCTGAAGGTCTGGCATCTATGCCTTATTCTGAGGTCCCGTTATTTCCCTGGAGATATCTGGATCCCTGAGATAAACAAAAGTATTTTTAGGGTTGGCACAAGTGGGCATGCCCCCAGGTGTCCACTGAAATGGCATTTCCTTTATCATGTCGGGGGGAGTCAGACTCAAGTGGACAGCTTGAGTCATCTGGAATTATCTACTGGCTAAGCGTAAGAAAGACAGCCTGTTAGCAGTGGCTCCCAGGGGGCACACATCCATTTACTCCCCACAACGCCGAGTGCCCTGAGCACCAGGCCTTCTGTTCGCTTCCCCAGAGGTAACAGTCACTGGGAACTTAACTTCCTGCCAGGAATCTGTTCTGAGTGTTACCTGACTTAATAAAAAATGCCTTAAGGCAGGAAGTGCTATTATTCCCATTTTACAGGTGGGGAAGGAGGTATAGAGAGGTTTAGTCACTTCCCTAAGGTCTCACAGCTAGTAAGAGCTGGAGCCAGGATTTGAGCCTAGGCAGTCTGTCTCTAGAACCTTTTTTGAGTCTTTAAACTGAGATGAGTGACACATGGTCCTCAAAAGTTTCTCTGTCCACTGGGAGCAAGACAGATGCCAAGAAGGTTGGTACAACTCAGAGCGACCAGCGGTGTTGAGTGGCATGGGGGACACGGGAGGGGGCATCAAGGCATCACAGGAGGGTCACTCTGTTCATTGTTAAACGTATTACTTAATGTTTTGTTTTGAATAAGTAATGCATACAATGTACAAAATTTTACAATATTCAAAAGATACCAACCTATCCCTATCCAACCAGTGTCCCTATCCAGAAAACTGCCTTCCCAGTTTCTTGCGGCCCCTCCAGAGACAGAGGAAAATAAAAGTAGATCGGTGCAGTCTTTTATTTTTTACAGGATGGCAACATTTTATACACATTATCTTGCACATAAATTTTTTCACCATCAGCAAGATATTTTGGAGATTGCTTCATACCAGCCTTTTTATATTAAACTTTTATTTTGAGGCATATGTAGATTTGCATCTAGCTGTCATTCATTTTTATGGTTGAGGAATAGCGCATTGTGCGGACTACCACAATTTCTTTGATGAGTCTCCATGAATGGATGTGGAGGTAATTTACAAATTTTTGCTATTATAAACATTAATGCGATCAATACACTTGTACACATTATTTCACACAGTTTAGAGTAATGCTGGTAGGATGAATCATTAATAGGAGAACCATAAGCCAAAGGGTATATATAATTTTAATTTATCAATATTAACAATTGACCCTCCGCTGATATTATGCCTCTACACTCCCAATAGAACAGAAGAAATTATCTGCATGACTTCAATGTTTTGGACAAGCTGACATTTCCTTCAGAGTTCTAGTGATGGTCAGATTTTTGAATTTCTGTCTGCTGAGCATAGAGTTGAACACCTCTCAGCATATCCATCCTTTGAATGTGTCATGTACAGCTGCTTCCTTAGCTGCTCACACTTCACTCTTGCTCTGTCAGTGGCTAAAGTGGCTACTTTCCTAGTAATGACATTTTTTTTGTCCATTTCCCTTTGAGGCTCCCATAGTTTTTGCTTTCTGGTGCTGACCCCATGTCATCTGGCGCAGAGACATTCAAATTTTACATCTTCACCAACTGACTGGCTTGGTATCATTCAGCCTGTTTGGAATTAAGGCTGCAACCTTTGCTTTCTTTCTGTCCCCTCTTCCTCGTAGGCCTTGGTCCAGCCTTTAGTTTTCAACTTTCAAGGTCACCTTTTTTAAGAGTGTTTCCAAGTGTCCCCTGGAAGTAGTGGTAGGATTTTGCACGGCCATCCAACCTTTACTAAGACTTGAAGCTATCATGCAGTTTCAGTGTTAATTAGGTTGTCATATTTTTGCTTCCTATGGAGGTGGCCCACTGAAGAGCCACCAGAATGTTCTGCTCCGTTCATGTCATGCTCATGTGTTTTAAATTCTCACTGCGTGGACTTTTGTCAGGACGCCAGAACACACATGTGTGGGAAGAAGCGCCTCTTGCCCTGAAAACGTACCAGTATTGCATAACACGTAACAAAAAGCTACTTTTGAAACATAAAGCCAAGCTCAAAAGCAGAGAGGAAAGGCAGTACCAGGTGCCGGAGATAAGGAAGACCGAGTCAGAGCAACGTGTGGGCAGCAAAGCAAAGCGTCCCCCAGAGTCGGCTCGGACGTGCACCCGGCGGGAGAGGGGGGCGCATTCCGCCTGCGGCCGTGTCAGTTTGCAAAGCAAGCATTTGTACATTTTTAAATGGTTACATTTGAATGCTTAACGTAAGTACCTACATACCCTCCTGACTTTGCTCCTTGGTTCCAAAAGCCAACATTATTTACCATACAGCCAGTACAGAAAGAGGTTGCTGACCACGCCTTAAACTGCAATGTCCTCAAGGGCGCGGTGGCAGGCAAGGCTGGGCAGGCCGCAGTCTGCACGGAAGCTCCCGACCCGCAGCCTGGGCTGGCCGGAAGGGCTGTTGCGTCCGTGGACAGAGACAGAAAGGCTGCTGTAGGTTAGGCGTGTATCTGAGAGCCGCCCTCCTGTGTCAGGAGAATCTGGGGGTCCAAGCGCACCTCGTGCATATGGTGCAGGCTTCTCTGGAAGCTAGGTGCCCGTAAACAGCTCATGGCTTTCTCTCCTTCATCTCTGGGGAGAGTCACATGGTCAGTTCCACCCCTCCCTGTCCTTACTTCTGCACTTGGCGTTAAACAGTGTCAATAGTGCTGCCACAGAAGCAGAATCTTTCAAGTTCCTGCAGCAGTTTGTCACATGCATTGCATCTACCAGGAGACAGCCTTCAACCCAGAGCGTCAGATCAATAACCCCGGGGGCCAGGCGCCCCAGTCTGCCCTCAGTGGCTGCTTTTCCGTCGCGCTTGCTGTGTGCCTGTTCCATGCTTTTGAAAATGGGAAAAATCCCGTGCCATGCAAAAGGGTAACTATGCTGCAGTGTAAATGAGGCAATAAAACAGGGAAACTGTTCTGCAGCAGCAAACAGAGCATTTCTACTCGCAGCAGCGGTAGCCTCATGGGAAGGGGACAGGGAAGCAGATGGAGGGGAGTCTCCACTTGATGGGGGAGAAGCCCGTCCAGGTGGCATTTTCCACCCAAAGCCAGACGCTTACACACCACGGCAGCGGGAAACTCACAGCCTTAGGGGAGAACCTTGCTGTCCAGGTCCCCCTGCAAGCACCTCCGTGGATGAGGTCTCAGCCCATCCCTAGCATTTCTTATCTGCGCTGATGAGAAGGGATTGTTAACTGGGAGGCAGTGAGACTCGCCGGCAGTGGTGCCTGGATCACACTTGCCTAGACAGCGTGTTCTGCAGTCAGTGAAACAAAATCAGTATGATGTAAGCAGGTTTATGATACGCTCTGTTGAAAAACTAGAGAAGCAATCGCGTCCATGAGCACTGGGCGTACCTCTGCGCACGGCGGCTTCGAAGGTGCGGAGGAAGAGGGAGATGGAGGCTTGCTCGTTCTTCCTGTAACGTGTCCCTTAAAGGGCCACCTTACACGCACACAGAAAACAAGGCATCTTCCTGTCTCGCCTGACCTTTGTTTATGAAACCACCTGAGCTGCTTCCAGGTCTCTATGTCCTTTACGCTGGTAACTAAAATTTGTTTCATGTTTCTTGACCTTCCTGGGAGTGCTGCCTTTTGCACGGCTTTGACACCCTCAGACATCCGACCCTGGAGTGACCAGACCTGAGGGTGCCTGCCGTGGTCACCTCTGCGCAGCCGAGCCCGTGAGCAGAGCCCTCACCCAGGCCCATCACGCCATCTCCTGAAACCAGGGAAGCGCAAAAGCCCCCTGCACCAGGTCTTTCCACCGTCAGGATAGATCCCAGTGTGCGACTTCAGAAGAATTCAGCCCCCTGGGCAGAGAAGTAATAAGTAATTAAATCCATCCCCAAATCGTAATGACAAGTGTGACTGGGAAATTGCTCATAAAAGATAAGCGGCCCAGGTGGGGAAATCTGCAGGCCCCTCGTGCCTTGGGCCTCGTGAGAAGTCGCGTCAGTGGCTCTGTAAAACAGCATGAGGTCTGTGGGGCTGGGCTGGAGGAGGAGTGCCGGGACCCACAGCCTTGGGGACACAGCCCCTTGGCCCAGAGGGCAGGCATGGCTGCTGGCAGGTGCTTATCTGTCCGGCCAAACACACCTCCCGGCTCCCAGCATGCTCCTGTGTGTTTCCAGGTCTGTTCTGACTTCACCACACATCCCCCACCTGAGGTCTCCCGGAATCTCACTGCACTGTCCACGTCTGTGTGAGGAACCCGCACGGGCCGCATGGGCTCCCCACCCTGAGAGCAGCACCCCCAAGATGCGGGCCTCGTTCTCTGCTGGCACTGGCGGCGCCCTTGTCCTCGCCCTGCTGGAAGCTCACCCCCTTCTCGCGGGAGGGCCACGTGCAGGCTCGGACCCTGTTCCTGCTGCACCCCCGGCTCTCAGGCCTCTCAGAGACCCTGGCATTCTGCCCTGAGCTGTAAGCGTCGGTGGCTCCAGGAAGTCCCCCAGCCCATGTGTGCCAGGTCTGCGTCCACAGTGCCTCTGTAGGCACACAGTAGGTCCTCGATGGTGTTCGTGAGATGGAGGTGACCGGCCCAAGGAGGCTGTCTGTGCTCCACCAGGCTGGGGTCTCCCGCTCCACCCTGTGCCCTCCTCATTGTTATTCCCACACAGTGACCTCCCTGTCCCCTACCTCCACTCCCAGCATCCTGGGCCAACAGTGCCACGTGTCTCTGCGCAGCCACCCCTCTGCCCTTCCTGGTCCCACATTAGCAGGTGCTGAGCAGGTGTCAGGTGCTTTAGGAGTGGAGACAGAGAGGCCCAAGAACTGCGTGGTAGCTCAAGGCTGCTTGGCAGGCGTGGATTCAGCACAAGGGGACCCTCAGGCTCGCGTTGGGGCTCCTGCCTGCAGTCACGGGGCTGGGGCTGGCCAGCTGGAAGGAGAGGAGAGCTCGGGGAGGGCCACGGGCGCCAGGAGAGGAAGAGAGCTGGGAAGCCAGCGAGGGGCACATGGGCGTCTGCAGCACAGATGCGGGACCCCCCAGCCTTGGGGTCCCTGTCCCCCCCGTAAGTCGGGAGGGCGCATACACTGGGCCCAGGGTGCACCATCCCTCCCCTTGGAAGGGCGCCATCTAGTCAAGGAGTCCAAGGCAGTGTCCAGCTGGACACCCATGACAGCCAGCAGCCATCTCCAGCAGGAGGAGGGATGGGGGCGTGAGCTCTGGACGGTGCAGACATGACGGCAGGACGGCCTCAAGTGCCTGGGTCTGTGGCTGGCCGGCCCTGCCCCTTGGGGCAGTCGTGAGAGGTCAGCCGGGGCCCCCGCCCCCTGGGTGGCATGGAGGAAGCACTGCCTGGGACTGCATCTCAGCACCCAGACTGGATGGTGCAGCCCCTGCCACAGCAGCTACCTGCGGTCCGTTCTGTGGCCATCCCCGTGTCCTCCCAGTGGCCGGGCGTGAGCTGTCCTCCATGGACACACCTTCCGTGCAACCAGTCTGGGACCCGGCCGGCCTTTCCCCTTCTCAAACCCCACCCTGTGTCTGTCTTGAGGAAGCCACAGCTGATCGAGGTCACCGGGAGAGTCAGCCAAAGCTCCCTGCTTGTCCCCGTGGAAGAGCAGCCCCTTCCGGGCTCCACAGAGCACCTGGCGCGGGTCACACTCCCTGACAGGCCAGGGCGGGATGAGCCACATGGCGCCCAAAGCACCGACGGGCCGCCGATCTCGGGCGAGCAGGGTCTACAACCACAGCCCTTCTCTGCACTCATACCCGTTAGAAAGGACGAGAGAATTCACGTGGCGACCTTCAGAACCACGAGCCTCCACTTCATGCTGTGTTTCTATGGGTCGCCCAACCTCTCTGGGGAAGAATTTACCTTTAATGGTGACCCAGAACACCCTCGCCTAGCAAGCACGGTACACAGCCACCTGCCAGATGTGGGGAGTTCGTGGGAAATACCAAGTGTGCTCAGCAGGTTTTGTTCCTGCTTTGCCCCTCTGGCTGTGTGCCCCCAGGTGAGTCACCCAACCTTTCTGAGACTATTTCTTACTGCATGCATCAAGTGATTAAGCAAAATTATTAGTCCTGGAGTCCTGCAAATCCCTCTGCTGTTGCTGTTGTGAACAGCCAGCATGTCTCATGCACCCAGGTTTCAAACTGAAAGACAAATACACAGAGGTCAGGGGTCAGAGAGATTCACCCAAAACGTGCTCTGATAAAGATGCCATCTCCCCACAGACACATTCTGCATTAAGAAGGCAGGACATGTTTCTGGAAATTTACTGTGATAGATTTGGGAAATTATAGTTTAGATTGAATCTCTTGCAAATCATTGCTTCTGAGATGCCCCTGCCAGCTTTCATCATTTTATCTCTCCTTTATGCCAGGCACCATCATTCATGCATACACAGCTGCTGCAAGGATATATATGTGTCTCACATAGATCTCATATTTCCCCATAATCTGAAGCTTAAATACCTACAGCAAGTCATCAAGCCTCATTTCATAGGCCCCAAATATCAGGCATTTCCCTCTACATGCAGTCGGTGATGGAATTTATTCTACCAACAGAACCAACTTCCATGCAAACGCAGGGAAAATTCTGCCTGGCTCCCCAGCCGCGTTTGCGATGGTGGAACGAACCCCTTTGCTGCCCACCTCCCAGCTGCCCCTAAAGTGCTCTTGCCAATTAAGGAGATGCAATTAGGGACAGCATCTCTGTCTTCTCACAGTTGGCAGTAAGAAATGGGTGCCTCACTCTGACTGACAGAATCGGGACACGTACTGAGGACCTGAGTTAAAATGGGGTGCCTGCTCTGTTTGCCATAGCACCATGGTAGTTAACGTCTTGTTTGTAAGATCACGAAGGTAGTTAATGAGGGGAATACTGTAATCCACTCTAAGCATACAGAATCCTGGGCTAGAAATACAATAGAGTGTTTTTTCTGGAAGGAAACATGTAAGCTACCTAGGTCTATGGACTTATTCACTTTAAACACATATGTGTTCATTGAGTTGGTAGGGTGGTGTGTGTGTGTGTGTGTGTGTGTGTGTGTGTGTGTGTGTGTGTGTGTGTGAGTCACAGGGCACAAAAGGTGCCAAGAGCACGGTGGACGGTGCCAAATCCGGCACGCGACATCCTGCAAGCGGTCACCAGCTCATTCCCTTACCACCCCTCGGGGCAGAGGAGGTTCCCGATTCTGTGGCTCCTCTGGCTCACTGTGCAGTTACGGAAGGTGGGGCTTCATCATGCGCAGGCTGCTGGCAGGGGCCCCGGAACCCCCTTCCACCAGGGCGAGGTTCCACCTGTGACCCACAGCTGTCGGCAGCCCCTTCCCTCAACACGCACACCAGAACTTTCTAATAAAACAGAGGGCTGAGGAGAGCAGTCAAAGTGCTTTTATTTGCTCAGTGGTCCATAAAGAGCACAGAATATTGCTGTGAAAGGACACAGAGGCAGTCTGTCTGTTCCAGCAGCCTCGGTGACAGATGAGGAGACAGAGGCTCAGACCAGGAGCTAATTACCCTGCGAGTCAGTGTCGAGCGGCCTACCTGCGTGAGCTCTGCATGCTGCAGACGCGGCCAGGTCCCCGCAGCCCGGCCCAGTCATCGCTCTAGGTTGGCTGGCTGCGTCTGCGGCGCTGTGGCTGAGTTATGATGGAAAACACAGGCGCACATTGATTTCCTCTAATGCTTTTACCTATAGCAACTTGGGAGAACATCTTTTGGCTGGAAGATGTGGCATTTGGACAAATGAAACTTGGGCTGAGGAGGCACTGCCTCCCATCTGGGTGCAGATAAGCCTTTGCAGACTAGCTCCTTGACCCGTCCTTACTAGACAATGCATCAGGTGGAAGCGGGGTGCTAGGCATTGGGGGCAACTTACTGCCTTCCTAGGAACGCACGTTATAGGTTTCTGGAAAAAAGTCGTGCAACCAAGCTTTGGAAAGAAGCTACAACCGAGCACAGAAATGTCCGTGACGTCAGGCTTCCTCCTGTCTCCTAATTCAGTCAGTATTGGGACAGTGTCGTCGGAGAGGCTGAGAGGGAGACGACAGCAAGGTGCCGCTGCATCAGAGGCCTTCAGTAAATACTTGCTGATGAAGTGAGCAATGAAAAAATAATGTCCAGGGCCTAGAACTGGTGGGAACTCACTGTATATGCCTCTGATGTCCAGGGAGCGTCCTAAGTATTGGGGATTTAAAGGTGGGCACAGCAGTTGGTGTCCTGCCTCTGTGGTTCCTGCGGTTTGGTGTGTGAGATGGACAGGAAGTAGTTCAATATAGTGACAGGTGAAAGAGTGACCAGGTGGTCAAAGGAGGCAGGGAAAACTAAACAGACTTCACGATGAAGAAGAACAGAGACCTGCTTGGATGGGGTGGCAGGGAAGGGTCTCTGTGGAAGTGACACCGAGGCTGAGACTGAAGACCTGGAAGGAGCAGGGGACAGAATGCTCCGGCAAAGGGAAGGCAGGCACAGTGCCCTGAGGCTGGGGCATGGCCTGCTTGACAGAGGGGAGGGAGGCTCCTGTGGTGGGGCACAGTGAGACAGGCAGGAGCGTGCAGGGCCCTGAGGCCGGGCGAGGCGGGGACAGCATGCCTCATGCAGGGAGAGCCGCTGGCGTGGCATGGCGTGGGGTGACGGTTTCCTGCCCTGGTGTCCCTGGCTGGCTTCACCCGAGCCGCGAGGCCCATGGGGACCCTGGCTGCAGATGGAGCTCAGGAGGGAAGCAGGCCCTGCCCGGGGGACCCGAAGCATGTGCCCGGCCAGCTGGCTCGGATTCACACTCCCCGATTCCAGCTGTCACTGAAGATTAGGGCAGGGTTACACTCAACAGTTCTCACAGGCGCGATTTTTATTTGGCCTTTCCAGAGCCCATTTAGGTTGGCATTTGAGTAATGAATACCAGGCACGTTCTGCCCACTACAGGGAGGCAGGTCGGAGATCTTTCCAAAATGCAAATCAGACTCTCTCTCCCTCGCATAAAACTCTTCATTACGCGCCAGGTAAAGGATGTGGTTGGTGCCCAGCATGGTACGCGAGGCCTCCACACACGGCCTGCCTGGCTCCCATTCCTGCCCCTACCTGCCACCACTTCCCTCCCCGCCCCCCCAGCCCTGGCCTCCTGAATTCCCGTGCCCCCTAAATGCGTTATGTGGGGGCGGGGCTCCGTGCCTCAGTGTCTTCGCCTCCCTCCTCCGCCTTCCCTTTTCCAACTCACGGGCGAGCGACTCACCAGGACTTTCCGGGTGTGGCCCAGAAGTCCCCGTCTGGGGGGTCCTCGGTCTTGGGCATTTTGTGCGCCCATTTGACTGGCACCTGGGCACCCTGACCTTGGTCCAGTGTTTTTCTGGGTGTGTCTCTGAGGGCATTTTGGATAAAGTGAGTGCTTAGATCAGCAGACAGGGTGGGGCATTGCCCTCCCAGGGGTGGGGCTCACTCAGCCTATGACGAGCTGGACGGGGCAGTTGCCTGACCCGCCCCCGGTGAGACCACCCCTCCTGCCCGGCTGCCTTTGCTCGTCATCCGAGGGCTTCTGCCCTGCTCCTGGGCTCGGAGTGAAGCACCTCATCTTTGGTCTCCTTCCACCTGCCTGGGGAGGCGGCCCACACCCGGATGTTCCTGGGCCTCCAGCCCGACAACCTCACTGAAGATGTGGGGGCTTCCTACCTCCAGCAGTGGTCCAGCTCCTTACCACACAGGCACTCGTGCGGGTAGCCTGCAGGTTCTGTTTCTCTGGGGTCCCCTGTGCATACGAGACCCCTGTGCACATGGCTGTCACCTGTACATGCACTTCCTCTCCAGGAAGCCCTCTGTGCCCCTGCAGTGTGAGTCAGGGGCCTCTGCTCCGTCCCAGAGCCCCCCACCTCAGCACCGTGCCCTCCACTGCACACTGTCCACTCGCCTGTGGCTCACTGTGAGCACAGCCAGGTGGGGCTTGGCGAATCCTGGGGACCTGCCAGCCTTCCGCTGCTCAGGGACCTCTCAGCCCAGCCGGTCCGGGGGTGGCGGGATTGAGCCAGCACAGCGTTCACCCTGAACTTCTCTCCACTCAGATCCCTCGTCCTCTGAGAGCCACGCCATCCTGACCCACACAGGTTGGCTCCTGCCCTGGTTTTCCCCGACGCCACAGTCCCCCACTGAGGATGCAGCCTGCTCACCCAGGTGGGCCCGGGACCCCTGTGGTCCTAGCAGCCTCACCCCATCAGGGGCCTGGGCGTCGAATGCCACATGCTGGCTGCAGTGCCACGTCCCCAGAGCCATGGCCTCGCCCCTCAGCCTCGTCACCAGTGCTCGCCGCAGCGGCTGGGTGAGAATTGTGCCCTTCCTGCCCCCGCGAGTAGCTGAGTCCACCGGCCCCTGGACCCCGTGCCTCGGGCTGCCCCTTGGGAACCTACCTGGGCAGCAGCTGCAGGCTGCAACCCCGCCCCGCCTGGAACCTGCCTGCTGGGTCTCAGCAAGGCTCGCGCCAGTGACACTGCTGGGATGTGATTTCAAAGTAGAGGATGGGTCACTTGCTAATCACATAGACTTTCTAATACAAATTTCCATTTAAAGACATTATTAAATGAGGTTCAAATGAAATACTAAAAATGCTGCTTTTCACAATAATAAGGAGAAGTCGGAGTGGAGTGCCAGCCTGTGGGTCTGAGAGCCGCACTCCAGTCCCAAGCAGACTTCAGAACGCGGCATGTTTGCAAACTTCCTTCCTGTGCGCATTTTTTAGGAAATCTGGAGTTGCCAACTGACTGATGAGTCACTCAGTCTCTGAGCCTCCAGCCAGGGACCCAGCCGGAGCCAGAAGAAACGTGTCACAATAATCCCACGGGGATGGTGGGCGCTGTACGGGAGCTGACATTCTATGAAGACCCACAACGCAGATTTTATGACAGCCTGTGGGGAAAACAAACTCTTAAAGTGTGCAGTTTTGAATGAGATTTCTAGAGATTTGAGGCAGCCTTGATAATACACTACAGAATGTCATTTGGTGCCAAAGGTGCCCTGGTCCCTCCCATTAACCAACACCCCTTATTCCTCTCCTGGCCACCCAGACCCCTGTGACCATTTTACGTGTGTACTTGATGGGATCAGCCCCTGAACTGTGGGCTGAGTAAGGCAGGTGTCCCTCCCCAGTGTGGGTGGGCACCTCCCAAGGCACTGGGTGCCCGAATGCAGCCAAAGGCGGAAGGAGGGAGAATGTGCCCCCTCTGCCCACCTGCTTGAGCTGAGGCGGCAGCCCTCCCCTGCCCTTGGACCGACGTGGCACAAACGGCCCCCAGTTCTCAGGCCTGCAGACTTGGGCTGAACGACGCCCCTGGCTGTCCTGGGTCACCAGCGTACAGATGGCCGGTCCGGGACTTCTCAGCTGCCGTAAGCGCATATGTGGAAGGATGATGTCTGGCTCCTATTGGTGCTGTTTCTCTGGAGATCCCTGACTTACACGCGCCCCTCCGGCCCTCAGGATTTCAAGAGCTCTGTCACATACACTACGGGCACCCCCCCCGAACCAGAACTACATCCATGGCTGTTACTAAATCAGAGCAGAAAGGAGGCAGGCAATGAGCAGAACGGCCCTCCTCGGGCCCCTGTGGGCCCTCGTCATTTGCTGGCCATTGTTGTCTGTTTCTCTGCTCTGTAGAGGGTGATACACCCAGCATACCTGTCCTTTGAGACCCAGTTCACAGATCACTTCAGTTTGAAGCCTTCCCAAACGCTGCCCAGGAGAAGTGGGCCTCCACAGAACTCTGTTGCGTGAATCATGTAGAGCGCCTTGTCTACACGTTCATTGTGCTCATGTGTCTGCAGGGTCTTCCAAACCCATCCCAGGGTGCCTTGAGGACAGGTGCACGGACTCATTTCTGTGCCCCTGGCATTTAGCAGAGGTTCCTCACACAGTAGCCACCGTGTCGCCGACAAGACTCGGCTCCACCCGGGACCAGTGACACCCGCCTCACCTCCTGGAATCCACAGTAGAAATACTAACAGCTTCCACCTCTGGTAAAGGCGGAACAGGCGATTCAGACCAGCCCTTCCAAACCTGGGTGGGAAGAGCAGGGGACTTCCTTTACTTGATAAAGAAGTTTGCAAATAAAGGAAAGGCTACAAAAAATAATGGTAAAACACTAAGGTCTACCCTCTGATAACCACAATCACCACTTCAGTTCAACATTTTACCAGGGACCTAGCCAGCCCAAAATGACAAGAAAAGGAAATAAAATATAAGCAGGTTGCAATGGGAAAAATAGAAGTCTTACATTTGCAGGTGTCATGATTATGCTCATAGAATTTCCAGACGTTCTCCAGATAAGTTAACTGAAATTATAAGAAAGATTAGCAAAGTTGTAGGAAAGAACAATTGTATTTCTATACATCAGCAGCAAACAGAAAGTGATCATTTTTCAAAATGCTTCTTATAATGGTACCAAGAAAGATCAAGTATCTGGGAATACAGACAATAAAAGATGTGTAAAACCTGTATGGAGAGAAATAACAAAACTTTATTGGGAGACATCTAAAGAAGATTCAAACAAATGGAAAGGATTCACCGGAAGACTTCGCATTGCCAAAATGCCTTTGCCCCCCACCACCAGCCCAGACATTCAGTGAAATCCCAGTGAAAACCCCACTGGGGTTATGTTGTTTTTAGGTTTCTGGTTTTCACTGACTAGCGGTTTCTAACATTTACATCCAAGTGCAAAATGCCAAGAATAGGAAAGACACCCTTAAAGGACAATAATGGGGGACTGGCCCACCAAACGTCTCAACTTACAAGCCTCCTTTATCAGGTCACTGCAGTATTTGCACAGGGATTGACCAATAGACCAATGAATGAAAATACAGAGCCTTGAAACAGACCCCCACACATGTGCAGATGGCGGGTTCATAGCAAAAAAGACACCAGAGCGGAGGGGAAGGGTGGCCTTTTCAACAAATGGAACTGGGACATCAGGGTAGCCATATGGAAGATCCAGTGAAATTGGGTCCTACCTGACAAAATATGCAAAATCAACAACAGTGGGTTATAGGCTTTAATATAAAAGACAAAACTATAAGGTTTTTAGTGGAAATACAAGAGAATCTCTTCCTGACTTTGAGGTAGAAAATATTTGGCTTTCTTTAAAGTAAGCCATAAAGGAAACGTGATAAATTAGACTGCATTAAAATTAAAAATTGCCATTCATCAGAGACACCTTTTGGAGGGTGAAATGGAAAACCCCAAAGTCGAAGAAAACCTCAGCATAGGAGCACATACCCGACAGGAGCTAACACCCAGAATGCAGGAGGGGTGCCTGTGAATCAGCAAGACCCCCCTCCCCCCGCCAAGGGCGTCAGTGGGTACGGCCCCCCCGGAGAGGAGCTGCGCCGTGTCTGCTAGAGCTGAGACACGCGGCCCCTGGCTATGCAGGCGTGTGTGCGGCTGTGCCCGTGCCAGTGTTCACAGCAGCAGTTTTCATAATAGCCCCCAGACTGGAAGAAGCCAAGTGCCTGTCAAGCTGTAAAGTGGATGAATGGGTGCACTGCGGAAGGTGAGCTTTCACAGAGGAGTGCTGTTCCGTGGTGACACTGACGAATCTTTAAAACCCTGTGCTGAGCCAAAGAAGGTAGAAAACCTATTCTATTTATAGAAAGGTCGAAAACAGGCCCTGCTGAGCCATATGAGTAAGGATGCACACTTAGGTGTTAAAAACAGAAATGAAAGCCAGGAGCGATTACCGTAAACGTCAGGATGGGGACAGAGGGTGTCGCAGCGTGAAAACGAGACACACGGGGCTGCTAGGTGCTGGCACTGCTCATTTCTTAGCTTGTGGGGTGACATGGATTTCTACTTTTTGCTACTGAGCCATACATTTTTGCTTTGTGGGGAAGAAAAGGAAACGTCAGCGTGCTCTGAGGGTCGTTCCTGAGCACGTGCTGACCTGTCGGAGCTGTTCTGCTGAAGCGTTGGCACGGCGCTGGCCCTTCTGAGGAGGCACCGAATCTGGCCGCCCAGCCTGGGCACCCTGGTGCAGGGAACAGAGCTCGGAGACATTCAGACTCGCAGACCAGTCACCCCAGTGAACTGGCCGCTACTAATGGTGCAGAGCATCCCCAGAGGGGATCTGCGGGGACTGTGCCTGCAGCTCACGGCCCCCTCCTCGTCCCTGCAGGGAGTCCCTCGGCCTCCACCTGTTTCTGCGAAGTATGCATCTCCCGCGCCGCCCGTGCTGAACCGAGCAGCACACGGGACGCAGAGCCGTGCTTCGCTGCTGTCTGGGCTTCTCTGCTCGAGGCTCGGGGAGGCCGAAGGCCGAGCGCACTTGGTCTTGGCCGCCGCCCTGTTGTTCTGCTTGAGGCTGTGAGGTCCGCAGACCTTCCCGGGGTTTCTTCCCAGCAGCTGGGGAACGCCGCCCCCCGGTGGTATAAGGCATCTAAACCAGTGAGCATCAGGTGCAGGTAAGAGAAGCCTTCGGAAAAAATTAAAATAAAAAATATACAACTCCCAGAGCAAGAGTGAACGACACAGTAGGTCTCCCAAGTTAAGCAGATGTGTGTGGAAAAAGCACACTCATTTGGGGTGTGTTTCGCTAATAAAAGCAAAAGCTTAATACACGTTACAGGTTTTTCTTTTTGTTAAATTGCGAGTTGTTTATCACATTTAAAAAGGAGATTATAAGAACCTGCTAGTCTTTAATGTCTGAAAATTCAATTCAGGTATCCTTGATGGAGTAAAATATATCTTTTTTTTTGATTAAAGTATTTGTATGATTGTGGCATTTAGAAGTACTTTTATCGAAAATTATTTTCAATAGTTTAAATTTGCTCGTTAAGCTGGGACAGCCAATGAAGTCAGCTTCGTACGTAGGAAAACCACAATCAAGTCCCTCAGCCCTGATTTCTGAGACTTGTCTTCTGCAGGACGCCTTTTACCCTTAGCCACGCAGCTGACCTTGAAGTTATAATGAGATTTTCCTCTTGCCTGTAGGGGAGAGGCAGGGGGTGGCGGTGGGAGACCCGGAACGGGCACCCTGCGCTCACAGAGTTCAGAGAATCAGTTTCCGGGTGCCTCAGCTGCCTCTCCAGAAGCCCTCCCAAGGAAGGTCAGAATGCGGCACAGATTCTCCTGTCCCCCCCACCGTTCCCTTGACGTGGCCTTTCTTGACGAAGAAGAGAGGCGTGCCTGACTCCCCGAGACTTACTGCTGGACATTGCTCTGCGGAACAGAGACAATTTAAAATATTCTCTTCAGGGACAACGCCTTTAATGATTAATCAAAGCCTTCAGGCTTGTCTAGGGCCTCCGGCCAGTCTCCGTCTGCAGCTCCCAGGTGGCTCTGCGGGGGTGCAGGCCTGGCTGTGCTGGCCCGGGGGCCTGAACCCAGATCCATTATAGAGTAAGGTGGGGGGAGACGGGAGCATCCCTGCCTGCCTGCCACCCTGCGGGGAGAATCCCCCGAGGACAGAACTGAAAGCCCCAGAAACAGTCCCTTCCCAGTACTGAAAGGTAAGCCGTTCTTTTCAGATGTTTATATCCCAACCCGGACACTATAAAGCTGACTCTTTCAAGTGTGGCTGGACTGTTTTCTGAGCTGCCAGAATGCTTCAGTGTGCACTGACTCCATCGTGCAGGTAAAAACCTTTGCCATCTTTCAGATTGGCATGCTTCACTCAGCAGGGCAGTCAAAGCCTATTTTAATACAACATATCATGAAATATTTATTACAGTTAGGGGCCGAGATTATCTTAATTCACTTCATAGCTGTGGATAAAATGGAAGTTCCTATGGCCAGGATTCTCAGCTGGCCCTGGGTGGCTGGCTCACTACACATGTGTGGGCAGTGTGTCATTATTGACTCTGTAAAGAGCTCTGCCCAGTGCTCTGGTCAATACAGTGGCAGGGCTGCAGGGCTGCAGGAGAGCAGAGCAGAGGCTGGAGTGGTGGCAGCTTCGAGGACAGAGAGTGAGGTGCCTGCGGGGCAGAGAGGCCCAGGGGCAGAGAGCGGCTTGCTGCGTGCAGACTCGCTCTGAGTGGTCAGGATTTTAGTGATTGACCTACCACTGTGGGAATAAAGCTGGGTATAACCCTTTCACCCCAAGAACATTCTACTGTCATTTCTTTGGTCACATTGAATCCATAGTGAACTTGTTGGGGACTGAAACCCATTGGCAAGACAATAATGTGTTTAATTTTTCTATCTTCTAACAAAAAACAAAATTATATGCTAGTTGTAAGACTGATTCATTTTTTACACTGTAATTAAATACATAGGGTAAGTTTGTGAGATCTAATGTACTTAATAATTTCTGGTGTTTATGATTATTATTTATTTCAAAAAACTAGAGACCAGTGTGCAATAAATACACAGGTGCATACACATTTTCCAAATACCATGCTCCGTTCGCCTAGCTTCATAAATAACGATATTTTATCTACACTTTTGTCAATCAGTCCTGGACAGAGGAACCTTCATTTTATCCACAATCTTATCTACACTTGTATCTACACTCCAGTCTTGTCTCTGCTTTCCTGCAGCCGTGCAGCCGTGTCACCCAGAGCACTGGGCGGAGCTCCTTTGAGTCAATAACAAGGTATTGCCCACAGGTGTGTCGTGAGCCAGCCAACCAGGGCCCGGTGAGAATCCTGGCCACAGGAACCTTCACTTCATCCGCACTTTACACTGTCCATTACTAAATAAAGAGTGACAGTCATATTTGGTGTAAGTCACTTTATTACTGATTACTCTAAGTAGTGTCTCCTACAAGATATGCTCTTTATTTTTTTATGATTCTTTTTAAAGTAATGTTCTTCAAAACACATGGAAAAATAGGGTTGTTTCCTTCCAATATTATTTAATAAAGCGGGCCTGATCTGACTGAACAGGTTTGCCAGAAATGACCGGCTTTGCTGACTAGGTTATAGGCATTTTCCATCGACTTAATAAGCTAAATCTGCAGCTCCAAGGTTTTGACCAAAACAAAAATATGCATAAAGCAGGTAAAATGAGGAAGATATTTTATAAAATAATATCATGCTGAAAAAAGTTATGTTGGAATTAAAATTTCAATTTTCCCGACACTTCATGATTAAATAAGGTGCCTGTAAGTGAGGAGGTGGCAGGTATAATTAATTGTCACTCCATACATATTGCAGAAGTGTTTTTGGGTCTACTGCCCAGCATTTAAATAGGAATGACTTTAATGAATGGGTAACAGCCATTTGCAAAGAAGGCGGTTTCAATTATTTGATTTCAACAACGCAGCAGGAGGACCTAATAAGTCATCAGCTGATTATTCATTTTTTTAAAACACTTCAACAATACGTAAGGATACCATTTTTTACATAAAACCCAGAAGGAGTTGCAAGAATTGATGACAGTTTTATACCATAACTTCTTCCCACCTACAATTTCTGAGAGCAAGTCTTCTCAGTATTTATCTCTGTAGAAACGGGAAACAATAAAATAGATGCTAAATCGCGTCTCATTTTAGCAACAAGTGAAATTCATCAGTGGAATATGATGTCAGTTTTTAACACCATCTGTAACATGTTGAGATGTATTTTCAAGGGGCGTGGTTGTGTGTGTTGCCCGCGTGTCTGCTCCTTCCCTTGCTTGTCTTCCTGCCAAAGCTCGTGCTCCCAGTGCCTCAGCCTCTGGCACGACGTTGTCCCTGGGAGTCACTCGCTCTCCTGATGGCCTGGGGCCTGGAGTGGCCATGCTACTACTTTCCCACAGTGGAAAGCGAGCAGTCACGGTCTGTGTAACGTCCAGGCCACAGCTTTTAAGAGGGGGGTGTATCTTCTCCACTTTCCTTCCCTCCCCACCTCTGGATCTGCTAAGATGATGCAGCCCTCACGGATGGGAAGCCACAGGACGGAAAAAAGCCTGAGTCTGCATCGTGGATGGACAGCCACGCCCAGACCAGGACGCCCACCTGACACAGGTAAGCGACCGTGAAACAAGCTTCCGCTGGGCCGGCCGCTGGGACCCGGGGAATCTGTGTAAGCGGCCTCATCACCTCACCCAACACAGCACCTGGCCACCTGTCAGTATTTCTGATACATCTAGTTGCTTTTTCCAAATGTGTGCTCACAGTAAACTGTGCCGGTAACTCAACCCAGAAATTTTTAACACTTAGAGCCTTATGGTCACAGGAAATTATCTGAAAATTCAATTTCCATTTATATTTGTAATTTTGATGTAGAGAATGTGGCTGGGGTGACAATAAATATAAAAATGTGTTATGCTAGCTCTCATTATGTAAAGGAAGGGAACCAGCAAAATGAACTTGAGATAAAAGGATGACATGAAATATCATCATGTTAAAGAAGAGTTTGTTCATGTACAATTTTTAAAGGATGAGGGGCTCGCCTTGAACCGCTACCAGAGTTTCTTCTACTACTTTAAAGTTATTTAATACTTTAAAAACCTATGTACTACTGTCCTGGAGGGGTTGTGTGTTTTCCTCGGTCCTTGTCCCGGCCACAACAAAGAACTGAAGGGCAGAGACACAGCAGTGAAGTGGAGTAAAAGTTTTATTTAAAGTTACTTAAAGAGGAAGTGCGGGCGACCTCGGAGAGAGGAGCGCGCCTAGGGGTTTAGGGTCTGGGGTTTTATAGGCGGCTGAGGATTTTCAGGAGAGCGAGAAAGGGCAGATGGAGACCTGCCAAACTGCCCCAGAATGTTCATCCTTGTTAAGACAATAAGTTTCTTTTTTTCCCTTTAACTCAACACAAGAAATATACTGCTGTGATTCCTTTCCAGGATACCAGCTTCTGTCTGGAAGCCCATCAATCAGACTCTGCCCTGACTCCAAGGTGGGCTGAGCCACCGCCTGTTTGATTGAAATGCCGCCTTAGGTTTAAGATAGAATTCTTCCTGAATAAGCTGGGCCTTTGAGCAGGTGCTAAAGTGGATCTTACAGCGGTAGGTGCTGGCTGACGCCATGAAAGCAGAGGCTGTGCTCAGAGACTTTCCTTTACCTGGGGGGCTATTCAAACTTCTAGGCCAGGTTGCTCCTCGCCTTCTTCTTGGTGTTTTTCATTTTCGGCGTGTTTTTCCTGGTGTTTCCCCCTCCTTATTTCGTTGTATCTTTGGATAGACCAGGGCTCCTCAACCAGGCACCACCAGCCCTTCGGGTCACCTGCTGCTTTGTGGAGGGGGGCGTCCTGTGCAGGCAGATGCTCAGCAGCCTCCCCAGGCCCCTCCCACTGACGCCTCCTCCCCAGCCGGGGCCACCCCAGTCCTCTCCACACGATGCCCGCTGTCCCTGAGGGGCAAATCCGCTGGGGCTGAGAACCACTGGTACAGATCACGTGCTCCCTGCCTTTGGGTGCCCATCACTCAGGAAGGCGAAGCCCTCCTGTGCGGGAATGCTCCTTGTGCCCAAGGGAAGGGGGCAAATGAGTTCCTGAGCCTCTGCTGCTCAGCCTGCTGGGCTTGGCCTCTGAGCTACTCAGAGTGTGGCCCCCCTCTTCCATCTGCCCCCCTGACAGCAGCCACGCGATCTGGAGGCCTCCCCCCGCCATCCCTCCAGGGGAAGAGCCCAAGATGCCCCACGACAGTACCCTGACTGGCTAGCTGGCCTCGCCTGCCTCCCCATCTTCACTGCCCGCTGCATCCTGTTCCCGCCTCCCCTCCCCCACGGTCCAGCCACGCCAACGGCCTCCGAGCGCTCTGGCCACGGGCCACCTCTGTGCTTTTGCTCACGCTGCTTCTGGCCACCTGCTCGCCTCCTTCCCCGCTGCCGTCAAGCGTCAGCCCAGGTCCCCTCTCCAGACGAGCCTTCTCTGACCCGTGCCGCTCAATGGGCCCTGCCCTGCCTGGATCCTGGACCTCGGACCTCCGTCCTGACGCACGCTGGAGGGGACACGTGTGTGAATTAGTCAGTGGGGCGTGATGGCTACTTTTCCTATTGAGGCCATTCAGGCCACCAGCCTGGCTCATTGAAAAATAAGTGAACGAGATGTCACTTCCGAGTTACATCAAGACTGAGATGAATGGAGAAAAACCACCATACTTAGAAAAAACCTGGAAAAATAACATCTCCTTGCACGTAGCTGCCACCTGAACACCGCTGGCGGCTTACTCACTGTTTACATGTCAGTGTGACTGCGGCCGTGGCTGCACAACGAAGTGCCCCCAAGGTCAGCAGTTAGCAAGGACAAAAGTGTTCTGGTGGTTTGGGTGGGTAAGGGATTCAGGAGAGATGCTGGCTCAGGGGCTCCCATGAAGTCGCACTAGAGATGTTGGCTGGGGCCGAGGAGGCTGACCAAGGCGGTTGTCAACAACTCAGATTTCATGACATTCCGTGGAACATCGAACAGCCTTGAATGATCCCCAAAGCCGAGTTTCTCTGCAGAGAAATCTGTACCCGCCCAACCCTCAGGGCAAAGTGCTTTACTGGTGTGTCTCTACTGCCCTCTCGTGGTCATTTCTCATATTGCTGTACCTCTACGAAGAAAGATGGAATCCACTTGGTGGTATTCACAGAAAAAAACAATTTCAGTACTAAACACAGTGCTTAGAACAGCGCTTCCCAGGAGCGGTGGGAGTGCCGCCCGGGCAGCTGCCTTCGGAGGGTTTAGCCTCACTGCAGAAGGGAGATGCCCAGCCCAGGAGCGGATCGCATCAGGCCGCAGGGCTGGTGCAGCTCAGGCCCTGGGTCTGACTCTCTCTTCCATGGGCACCGCCATCTCTGTCACCATCACTTCTATCGCGGCCGCCACGATCCCAGCACTGCCACCCGCCCTGGGGCCGTCCGACAGTGTGGGCTTTTGAAATAGAAGTTAATGGGATAACAGGAAATGGGACAGATTAGCTATAAAAGCTAATTTTTGTACCGAGCTTTTCATTTTGCAAAGAACGTTCGATTTCTTCCAAACTGCTCCATACCCCAGGCACCTCTCATGCGTGTCCCTGCTGAGGTGGGAGTGTGATCAAGATCTCATAAACGATGCCAGGAAAAAAGTAGCTAATATTGACAAAATGGTTGTTCTGGATAGAATATAACTTTTCAAATATACAGCACAGATTTAAAAAGTTGGCTGGTGTTATATCCAGTACCATCTGTGACAGGTTGAATTGTGTCCCCCAAAATTCATACGGAAATCCTAACTTCCACGACCTCAGAGTGGGACTGTCTTTGGAGATAAGGTCTTTCTTTAAAGAGGCAGTTATGGTGACGTGAGGTTGTATGGGTGGCCCTCGTCCTACATGCCTGGCGTCCTTGTAAGAACAGGGGGTCAGGACACAGATGTGCGTAGAGGGACTGTGCGAGGACACAGGAGGAGATGGCCATCTACGCGCCGAGAGGCTCAGAGGACCCGGCCCTGCTGACACCTTGTTCTGGACTTCCCAGCCCCCAGGACTGTGAGAGAATAAATCTCTGTTGCTTAAGCCACGCGGTGTGCAGGATGTGTTACGTCAGCCCTAACAAACCGCACACCTCGCAAGGGAGCCGCGAACGTGGGTCTGTACTCTGGACTTGCCAGTCCAGATGTGGGCTTGGCAGGGTCAGGCGTGGCCCTCCACCGCCCACTGCAGCCCAGGGGGGTCAGCAGGCCTTTCCAACCCCTGCTATAATGACAGGCTCCCAGAGCCACTGCCAGCGACCACCGTTCATGCCTTGAGACTCGGAAGTCGGGGCACAGTGAGAACACTAAGCGTTTCAGGAAGAGGAAATGTCCATGTCCCTCAATTTTATAAACCAGCCACTCAGATCAGCTGGTGGCTTCAGGGTCTGACCCACCCAGAGTATAGTGGGATTGGCTAAGGGCTCTGCCGGAGAGCAGGAAGCCCTCGGGTCCGGCCGACAACCCATTTCCTACCCGATGGTTAATCTTATGTGTCAACCTGACTGGGCCAAGGGACGCCCCGATGGCAGGTAGGCATTATTTCTGGGTGACTCTGAGAGGGTGTTTCCAGAAGCAATGAATGGGGCAGGGTTTTTCGCCCTGAGTTGGTCCACATATTTATGGATGAATAATTACAGGGTTACATAATAAAACAGGTCACCAGCAGCTCTATTCTTACTGCTTTTTTAAGGTTGTAAGCACTGAAGAACCTCGTCCCCGTAAGGTGAAAGGTGGGAGGACGCATTTTAGCAGAGCATAAGTTCGTTGCTTTGGGCCCCTTCTCCACGCTTGCTCAGCACGCAGTCCCGCTCAGCGGCTCCCTGGGAGGACGGCGGGAGCAGGGCAGCCAGGAGGCCTCCTGGACGGTGACGTCCTATGACTTAAACCAGGTAGAGGAGGGTACAAGGCATGTACTGTATCATTGTCCATAATCCTCCATAGTCCATAAATAAGCTTTTACATATACTTGGTATTTAATTTTAAAATAAGATAGAAGAAATGCCCTCAAAAACATATAAACAGGTAAGAAGTATTTATCTTTCAACCAAGTAAGACTCATGGAGCATCTTTTTAATGGGAGTGTTTATTTTCTTCGCTTCCTGCCTACAAGGCATTATTGACACCTGCCGGACTGCTCAGGTCAGATTTCTCGGCAGACTTCCTTCCAGTAAACATGGTGTCTTCCCTCCAGGCCTATCACGGCCACTTGATCCGTACACTCCAATTCACTAGCCAATATTAGGCATTATTCTAGACGGTAGGAACACCGAAGTGAACAGAGCACCTGCCTTCATGGCGTAAGAGGAACACAGACATAAACCTGTCAGTGGGATGACACAAGCAGGGACAGGGAGAAGGGAGGGCTGGGCGGGTGATTGGTGCCATCCTGAGCACAGCAGCTGGGATGTGACATTGTAGGAGGAAATGATGGAACAGGTCATGAGGATGTCAGGGACAGGATGTTCTAACAGGCAACCACATGTGCAAAGGCCCTGGGGCAGAAGCACAGCCTGGTGTGCTTCTGGGGCAGCTGGGAGATGAGTGGGACCGGGGACGTGGTACAGGGAGTGGTGGCCACAGGTAGGTGACTCGCAGGCAAGAGGCTGGCATGCTGGACTGCAGGCCTGCAGCCCACAGTGAGGGCCTCACCGTGAACTCCAAATGACCCGAGCACCACACTGCTTTGGGCAGGAGTGGCACCCTCTGACCTGCACTCACGAGGCCACTCATCACACTGGCTGTTCCCCTTTCCATGTTCTGTTCTCAGCCTTATTTTGGATCAAATGAAGACTCACCTGCTTGACAGTGTTCTCTGGAGTCTGGGACCATGACTTCACCAACTGCCATTCACTGCGCTCACCCCACCGGGATAATGTGATGAACTCCCTGGCCAGCACGCACTGCGCCCTTCCCATGCGTGCCGGGGACATCACCGCTCTACCGCGCTCTAGTTACACCCGCATACCCCCGGCTACAGGATTCCACAGGGCAAAGAACTAAGGCACGAATCCCCGAGGTGCTCACGCTTAGCTTTTATTCACTGGAGTCCCGCCTCCCAGGAGATGCACTGCTGGCCAGGGTACCCAGTCTCCAAGTCCCGCTTGATGCTTGACGACTGACACCTTACCACCTGGGGAGATTTCTGCACAGCCGCATGAGGGCTGGCGTTGCTCGGGCACAGGAGCCTAAGGGTCCCCTTCTCCACAGGACAGGACTCACAGTGCATTACAGGGCAGGAGGAGAGCCCTGGGCTGCAGCCCCTAGGCCTGGGTGCTTGGGGTGCCTCCCACAGCCAGGCACCGGGTCACGCCTGACCACCCTCCGGGGCCCAACCCCCCAGCCTGACCACGAACGGTTTTCGCTTGGTGTCACGCACATAACACGACTGGATGCCCCCTGGGCTCTGGCTGCCATGTGCACAGGCCGAGCATGTGGATGGAACGGGCACTGTCCTGCGCTTCCCCAGCAGCCACCCTGGGTTGTAGCCAGCAGCCCAGCAGGGGCTGTGACCCTGAGCTGCTCCATCCCGGGGCGGGGGCCTGGGCAGGACACCCGGACTAGGAGTGGACCGCCCTGTGGGTGGGGTGCTTCTCCGTGAAGAAGCTTCTCAGCAGCAGCACCTGGCTGACGCTGACCACAAACAGGGTGACGGTCTCACCGACGGACCAGTAAGAGACTCGGCTGTTCAGGTCTTCGGCCCGGACCCGGTCCTGGGCCTCGCGGAGCCGGTAGTGCGTCTGGGAGTCGATCACTGTCTTCAGGGCCTCGTGAATGGTCACACAGGCGGACTCCATCTGGGCAGGAAGAGAACAGTCACTCGCTAACCCGAGAGGACACACAGCAATGCCATCCCCGTCCCGGGAACCTGCTGGATGCCTGTGTCTGTGCCCAGGGCTCTACACAGCTTCTTCAGCCCCTGAAAATGCCTCCCTTGCAAGGTGAGTGCCCTGGCCAGCGCCAGAGCCAGCATCTGAACTCAACGGAGTCCTGAGCCTCCCCTTTCAGCTGGCGTGCGTCCTCCTACCCAACACTCCCAATACCGACAGGCAGCAGTCACCACCCCCACTGGAAGGGAGAACAAGACTGCTCGCCCCACATACCTACGAGCAGACTGAGCTCAGAGAGGCTACGTGATCGCCCAAGGTCACAGAGCTTGTCACCAGCAGAGGAGGTCAAACCGCACCGGACGTTCATTCTATTGTTTAACTGCTACCTATGGTTTATGCAGACACACAAAGACCTAGGTTCCTCACACGTGTAATGTGCAGACACACAGATGAATATACATATAAATATGCACTTATGCAAATGCTCCTATGTAACAATACTGCCCCATGATGGCCTTACCTGCCAAAATACTGTGTGGCAGGCAGATTCTGAAGATGCCCTCCAGGACCCCTGCTCTGTCCCAACAGGACAGGCTGGCATCTCCAGCCTGCTCCCAGAGCCAGGGGTCCCCAGCTTGCCTAGAGTGCCAACTTCCACACTGCCGAGGCCACCAGACCTGGGTCTCTGGGAGCCTGGTCACCTCTGTCATGACAGCTGGTCTCTGCAGACACCTGACTGGCCCCCTCCCAGCCCCTCCACTTGCACACCACATCCCACCCCATCTCTACACCTCTGACGCCCGGGTCTTCAGTCTGTAGCCACTGGCCTCTCCTTCAGCCCTCCCCTCATGGGGCCTCCACTGATGCAAGTATTTGGGTCTGTAAGGTCCTCAAGAACTCAAAGGCAGGAAGCATGAGCCGGTCTCAGAGCAGTTAGGAAGCATTTCATCCTCCCTAGGCAACCACGAGGCAGCCGTGGGCCTCTGACCTCTGTCCGACACCTTCAGTCTCGGCTGATGTGCCCTGAAGCTTGGCCCTGCAGGAGCGTTCGCCCAGGTACGTCTCTCCCAGGAGCCTGGTGAAGCTGGAACCCGAGCCGAACCTAAGTCCCGCTGGCTACCTCGGCCTGGCCTTGGTCACCTAGAGAACAAGGCACCTGGTGGAATCACCTTGTTCTCCCCCCACAATGGATGCTGGTATCCGAAAACACAGCCTCCGGCTCCCCCTGGGCTGTAGAAATCTGGAGGAAGTGAGAAAACAGATGCTGGCTGGTCCATGTGAGCAAAAGGGAACAAGGGCCGCTGGGGAAAGCAGAAGCCGCACCCCGCTTCATGCACCTGCTCTTCTTGCCACACCGGGCACACCTGCCCCTAGACAACCACATTTTCACTTGTAAGTGAAATTTTCCAGTAAAGACTTGCCCGGCTCACCTGGAAGAATCCAGGGCCCCCAAGAGCCCTTCACCCTTACACCCCAGCTCTGATCACAGGCCCGGCAGCCACAGCTCATGGGCTGCAGCCCACAGGGTGTCCCAGGCCTCAGGGACGGCACCTTCATCCCGTTCCTTCTGCCGCCCAGCACCGCGTGCAGCCTGAGTAAATGCTCACCGCCGGTGAGCGAGAGCTCTGGGACGCAGAACACACCGACCCCCGTGTTCAAGGCAGAGGTCAGAGTTGCAGAGGTGGAAGGAGGCACCTCTCCTGAGGCTGGGCAGGGGGAAGACAAGGACCAGCGACGCAGACGGGGGAACTGTAACCCATCTAAGGCCCCAGGAAGGTGTCTCCACGGCGCTAACCTGTTAAGCCTTTGCTCTACTGATGTTTTCCACCAGTTAGAGAGGGAAGTCCCTCAGCTCAGCTTTTAGAGACATAAAATCTTCAAAACAGAGGCTATTTCATCAACCACCACCAGAACTCTCGGGAGCACAAGCTGTGGAGATCTTCCACACAATGCACACTGAGGCCTGGATCTCAGCGAGCAGTCACACCGCCGAGCTCAGACCCGGCGCAGGCCCCGGAACTCGGCATGGCCACTGGCCACCTGTGCCTTCGGAGCACAGACAACACTGCTGCAGAACAGATGAGGAAGTGCATTTTTATTTTAACTTAAGTGAATTTAAATGCAAATAGCCATGTGTCACCATACTGAACAGTGCAGCACTGGCCTTCAACTGCTGAGGGGGGGCAGACAAACCCACGGGCAAGGTCACAGAGGAACAGAGCATGTGGCCACCCTGGAGGGCAGCCCAGAAGGTGATCTGGCGCTGCTGGTTCTGGAACAAGTGCAGCAACCGTGGTCATTCCCATCTTGCAGGTTTCCCCGGGCTCTGCACTCAGTCATGTGACAAGTATGTGGGGAGTCCCTGTGCCCCACGTCCCATGCACTGGGGTGCACAGGCTACAAGGGTAACTAGTAGTAGGGTCCTAGCCTGGGAAGCTGGGAGCCTGCTCATGGGAGGGGCAAGCCCAGCCAGCAGGAGGGAAGACTAATGAAGAACAGAGATTGGGTATAACTGACCTTGAAGGCCGTGCATGACCGAGATAACTAGCCAGCCTCCAAAAATGTCTCCATTTCTCTCCCAGAGTGTGGAGTAGCTGCTGGGACTCCACTGCCCAAAGGGGACTGCATTTGCCAGCCAGCCACCCAGACTGGACACACAACTGCTTGTCGACAATGGGATGAGTGGAAGTAATGAGTGTTACTCCTGCGCCAGGGCTTTTAGGAAGCAGGTGGGGCTTTCTCATTCTCTTTGGTGGCTAAAGGCAGAGGACTCTGAAGCCCTAAGGGACAGCAGAGAGATGAAAAGAAAGAAAAGCCTGGATTCCTGAGTCACTCCACTGAGGAAAGTTGTCCAGCCCAGACTATCTGAGTGAGAAAAGATCTGTGTGTTAAGCACTGACACTCGGGTGCACTTGTCACCATAGCTCGTGCTGCCTTAACCAGCACGCCATGCACAGCAGGGCTCAGGCCTTTAAGATGCAGGCGTCTGGCATGAGCAGAGAGGCACAGGGCGGGTGCTCTGAAAAGCCGCCGTGGGAAAGACCAAACAGGGGGCAGGAATACCAGGGAAAGTGACGCAGGACCCGGCTAAACAGGGAGGAAGATCAGACGGAGAACGGTGTCCTACAGGACGAACTGTGAAACGAGGTAAAGCCACACGAGGCCTCCGGGCGGGGAGCTGGGTGGACGGGGGTTCTGTTCATTAGCCAAGACGGGGCAGAGGAGAAGCAGGCCAGAGGGGCCCAGCCCAGCCCGTCAGTGTCAATGTCCACTCACCTGGGTGAGAGCTGTGACCCTGTTCCCCATGTCCGGGAGAATGGGGGGCTCGTCCCCCACTTGAAAGTCAAAGTAGACGGTCTTGTGAGAGAAGGTGGAAAACTCGTTACTGAAGCAAAACTGATAGACGCCCGTGGCCTCAGCCCGGTGTGTGAAGCTGTCATACTGCTTCTTGGTCCCCTGGTAGATGGTGTTCCCCAGGGGGTCCTTCACGTCGCAGTCAACATCGTAGTGGCCTCCAGTGATGACCTGAAACCACACGACACCCGCAGCCGGCTGGTACCAAGGACAACCACTGACTAAGCGCCGCCCAGGCCCCGCTGTCAGGCGCTACACACAGCTTCATTTGATCTTCACAACCTTCCAGCCCAGGTGCTGACACGCCCCACTGTACAGAAGGTAAAACTGAAGGTGAGGTGGGCACACTGCTTGGAAGTGACAGGGCTAGATTTTAATCCGTGTCAGCCGGACCCTAAAGGTTTTGCCCGGGAGGGTGCAATGAGCTCAACCTTTGCTATTTAAAGAAAAGGAAACCGAGGCTCCAAAGTCAAGTAGATTGCTGAACAGATCTAGCAAATGTTATTATTACTGATCAAATGCAAAGAGAAGGTAAATATAGAATCAGTGAGTGTGAACTCTCCTCGCAGATGTAAGAGGAGCAGGGGGCAAAACCATGCAAGTGGTCAGTAGCTATGACCAAGGTCCATCGTGGACACAGGCAACAGCCTCCATCAGCTTCCAAACTTTAACTGTTCCTCTTTGTCCAGAAGAATTTGATTTGGGAAGCAGTGAGCTAGCTCTCTGTTGATGGAGGTATTTAACCCCATGCTGAACACCAGGGATTGCTGACTAGCAGTGACCGGATGACCTCCCAGGCCCCTCCAGTGTCACAATTATCATTTTTTGGTGATTGTACCTACCTCGTTAACCCAGCTATGATTTGCATATTGTCCACAAAATGTGGAAGTGGCCAAATGCGTGACTCGGAGACCATCGCACGTGACAGCGCCCCCAAGCACAGGCCTCTTTGAGGGGCTCTGGCCAGAGAGGGCCCGCCTAAGGGCCTGCCCTCATTCCCGCGGCCCAAACAAGCCCAGCTCTGGAAGGCCTGCCAGCATGTGGCCCCCAACCCTACGCCTGCTCGCTAGCCTTAGGGGCAGACCCCCTCCGCGGAGGCCTGCTCCCGGCGAGACCTGTCCGAGGAGGTAGGGGCGCGGGGGCGGGGCTCTCCCGAGCCACATGGCACGAGGCACAGCACCGCCCCGCGCACAGCCCTCCGCCAGCGCTCGGGGCCGCGGCCGTTCTCACCAGGCTGCACCCACCTCGCTAGAGCCGGAGAGCCGTGAGCCCACCTGCCCTGCACACTGCCCACGCCTCGGGGTACATACGCCCTCCCATGCACGCGGGGACCGGTCGGCCCCCCTGGGGCCGACAGCGATGGGACCCTCCCGTCCCCGCCTGCGCGCCCCGGGGGCCCGGCAGACCGCGCCCCGCCGCCGGGCTCACCTGGAAGTCCAGGGAGAACTTCACGCCCGACTCCACCGCCTCGTGGAAGCACTGCTCGGCGCTGTCGGGCAGCTCGAAGGTGAGTTCCGTGGCCCCCGGCCGCTCGGCGCCGAGCAGCACCAGCAGGAGGAGGAGGGGCGCAGGGCCGGCGCGCGGGCCAGAGCTGCCCATGGCCGCGGCGGGAGCCGCTCCCCGGCTGGGCCGCTGCGCTCCGAGCGGCTGGAAGCAGACGTGGCGCTGCCGGTTCTGTACTTCCGGGGACGCCGCTCAGGGCGCAGCCGCCGCGCCGCCAAGGCCACCCCGCCCCTCCGCGCCGGCCGCCCCGGAGAAGGGCGCTGGCCCCGCCCCCCGCTCGCCCAGAACGCATGCGCGTTGGCTGCGCCGGCAGGGCCCCGCCCCCCTCCCTCCCTCTGCGCACGCGCTGGCTGCTCCAGAAGGCCCCGCCCCACCCCGCGCCCCTCCCCGCGGGCACCGTCCTGCCGTCGGGACCGCGGGGACAGGGTCCCGGGCTCGGCCTGGTCCACATAGTCCGCCTTGGGCGCTCGGCACGGAGCGCAGGGCGTCGGCCCCGAGCAGATTCTGCTACCGTAGGACTGCCGCGCCCGACCCGCAGTGACGGCGGGGCCGCTGACCTGGGCTCCCCGGCGGGCGCCCTGCCCTGCGGGCCCAAGCGCGGTACCCCGGTCCCCACGGGCGCGGGCGGCGGACGCCCGAACGGTTCTGCGGCTAGCATGTCCCCTTGCTTGCACCTTCTCGTTTTTGCCTTTTTTTTTTTAAACCAGGAGAATAGTCATGGAACTAAAAATTAATTTTAAAAATTACGTGTACACAAAATATTGGGTGTTTTCCAAAGTTGATGTTACTAGGCAGCGTGTCCCATCTTGTGGAAAGGTAACATTTATAATTAAGCTTTCACTGAGAAAAATGGAAAATATTACTGAAGGATTGCAATATATCTTTTATTGACACGTTAGACATAATCTAAAGAGTTGCATTACGTGGATTTTGATACATCTCTGAGCACATCGTCAGGCTGAGACTATAATTTAACACTAGAGAACCAGTTCAAGCATCGTACCATACATCTGAAGCACTGGCACACGGGGAGGGGGGAGGTCAGACACAGCCTGCATTTCACAGGTTCCACTTGATGAGATTCTAGGAGAACTGACAGTGGGCTTAAACAAACCACAGAGGCATTGGAGTATCTAGAAATTAAACCAAAGTTCCAGACGTTAGACTCCAGACTCACATCGGCACTGTCGGGCAGCTAGAAGGTGAGTTCCGTGGCCGGGAGAATGTATTTTGATAAACATTCCCGAGAGTCTTAAGTGGACGGGTTATTGAAGCTACAGCTTGCAGCTAACGTCCATAGTGACACTAGGATTCCAAGAAAGAAAAGCTAATCTCTGATCTAGAAAGCATGTTTGAATCTAAAATCCACTGTTCAAAAGCATTTGTGTAAAGTTTGTTGACGTGAACAAAATTGCCTATATATGCACTAACCATGATAAAGTACGTGGTGGTTATCCTAGTTTGGAACAGTCTAATTCAGCTAACACATCGTCAAAGAGTGACGAGACAAGGGACCATCTGATGACTGTCTAGGGGAGAGCTGTGGGGCGGTCACGACTCACTGATGCAGGCAGGGAGCGGCACCGGAATTCCCGCCGGTATGCAATTGTCAGGCCACCATTAGGCTACCCCAGATGGACACTTCATCCTGTGCAGTGTTTCACCCAAGCTAACTGCTGTGAATGTACCACATTCACTACTAGGCTTTCAAATCTTAGCTAGAGGCTAGAAAAATGCTCCTATGCAGTGCCATGCTGTCCCCACAGTTAGATACTACTAGCAGAGGTTAGTTTTAACTGGCACAATGACAGTTGGGAAGTACTTAATGCACAGTGTGTGTGTGTGTGTGGTGTGGTGTGTGTGTGTGTGCGTGCATACGTGCACAAACTCCTGTGTTTAATGAGCTGATTCTCACTAGCTTTTGAGCTTTTCTTCTCATTTTTTTCCCTTCGTCCAAGCACAAGAGGGCATTAGTACTCATGTCTGTGTGTTTTCCAACCCTATGCCCATGTTAGTATCAATTGGTCGTTTACTAAAGCACAATTTAAATGGTTTTCAAGTTGGTAGGCCATACCCCAGGCAGCCCCATACCCCGTGCAGCCTTGTTACCTATGACACATCTCTACCAGGTACACTCTCCTTGAGCTGAGAGTGTGTTCCCCCAGGCCATGTCTGGCCCTGTCTGAGACACTTTGGTTGTCACAACAGAATGGGGGTTGGGAGGAGCTACTGGTGTCTAATGGGAGGAGAGAGGCCAGGGCTGCCACTAAACACCCTGCAGGACCCAGGACGGCCCCACAGGTCACTAGCACCGAGGCCAAGTACATGCCAGCCCTAAAGAAGTTAAGAAAAAACAATACTTGGTTTATTAATAACCATTAGTAGCATTTTTGTGTGGGACGTTCACATAAATTTCCAGCAAGTGTCATTATAGAAATGCTCTAATATGTAGAAGCTCGTGTGGCAGAATTTATTTTACTTGAGAAATGAGCTTAGAGCTCAGTATTTATGGAATCACTGAGGATCTCAAGGATATGTGAATTTTCAGATGCACTTTCCTTTTGTGGGGGATATTATGTATTATTTGGGATGTTGAGGCTTCAGAGGTCTGAAGAAGTAAATTAAAATTAGCTACGTCTTCTCCAGTTCCTTCCACCTGGGCAGGGAACCTCAGGAGACACTTCGGTGCAGTGTCTCATTCAATTCCCTCCACACCCTGGCAGCGTGGGGCATTATTAACCCCACTCACAGAGCGGTGGGGGACTCGCAGCCCTTAAGCCATTTCCTCAAGGTCGCGGAGCTGGTAATGGTAAAGCTGAGGTGCAGACCCAAATCTCAGAGTCTTTCCTCTTTCCTCTATATGATGCTGTCCCCAAGGACTACCAATTTTTTTAGTTATCGAGCAAATTTGTGTAAGCAGCATGAAGGAAAAATAAATGGAAAAATAACCAGGAATATCTTCATCTAAAATGTGCTGCATTATACCAAGTGTCTGCTTCCCTTCTTGGGTTTTACAAGTGTTTTCTATAAATCTCCCATCTCGTAGATACCTCAGGCTTTGTCTTGAATTTGTCTTGAATTACCTAGGTAAGTGGAGGGGAAGGACGGTTTGCTTCTCTTAAAGTTTTCAGACCACAAAATTAAATAGGAACCGTCTGCTTCGCCTTTTACCCTGTGCGAATCCCATCCTCATCTTCATTCCGGTTTTGGGACGTCTCATCAAGTTGTCTTAAGAATAATCAGGAAACACTTCTTACAGATGTATTCTGTACACTGTCACATTCACTCCAAATGAGGGAGTTTAGCAAACCCTGACCACTGTTTCCAAGATTTCAACAGAGAGTCTGGGTCAGAGCAGGAATCAGAGGCAAGTTTTACTTGGGGGCAAGATTCATCTCTAAGGCACCAATTACTGTGACATATCAGAATTTAGGGGACATGAGACGTGGTATCTGGGGACTCGTAGCACATCCAAATTAGTATGTGACCCAGCATGTGTCTGGAGTTTGGGAAGATCTCGAGCGTGCCGTGCTGGGCAGAGTCCCACCGCATGGTGAGAGGCAGGGACCCCGTGCCAGACCCCGTCTGATGGGGCAGTTCTGCTCCTGTTCCTTCAGCTGCAGCTCAGATACCCGGACATGATTTAGGGCTTGGGTTGAACTTCTGCACATTCTAACAGATGTTAGAGCCTAGTATTCTTTGTAGGCACTTCATAGATTGATTACAGATCGCACACTTCAATGCCATCTTGTGATTTAAATTCTTGTTTGTCTCATAGGAAAACACTTGGATCATTGCACTGACTGTGTTTCTTCCTTTAGAGATTTTTTTTGGTAATTTCACCCCCAGAATCCAATTATCCAAAGCTCTGGCCAATAAAAGCCCAGAAATTATTTCAGAAGGGAAGCAGCACCCTGGTGCCTCACCCTCTGACGCAGCCACACACCATCACGACGGGGCCATCGGGATGCGGGGAGCCTGCAGGGCTGTGCTGTCTACATCTGGTACCTGTCATACACTACGCAGGTCTAAAAAATAAATACACAAATGGGTCTAAAAGCCTCTAGGTCATGATTTCTTCAAAGCCGGACAGCTGCTTCATCTGTTCGACTTGCATGGAGTGCCTTCTGAGGAGTGTCTTACCTCTCAGGCCCACTCTCTTTGGTGAACTTGGAGCCGCAGGAACCATGGATTTTAAGCCACTGGCCAGAGGAGACGATTTGCTGCCAGATCTAATATCCAGGAGAGGCGGGCTCACGTTCACACTTAAAGGTGGAAGGAAGCCAGGCCGGGTGTGGGGAAGCCGGTCCAGCAGCAGAGTCCCAGAAGCTCTTCTTTCTAGAAGATGCAGGGGCCGGCGGCGCGCGAAGCTGGGAGACGAGCTGGGCACGGCGTCCAGGGCCTCCCGGGAGCTGTGGGAGAGAGACACGTGGGAGCCGTTGAGCCTCTTTCTATCAGAGAGTCCTCTGCCTGATTCAAGGGAAGTGGAGTTGAGCTGGTCAGCCCCTGGCTGTAAGTCTAAATCGTAGAGGTCACTTTCCAGCTGCTTGAGAGACGCCGGAGCAGAGAGAGCAGAGGGGCCTGACGGACCGATGCCACCCTTCTCTTGGTCTCCCCTTCTGGCCAGACCCTGGTGGGAAGCCGGGCCTTTCTCATAGGCTGCCTTCCAGGATCCTGGTGCTGCAGAGGCTGGCATCTTCAGAACCTGCCCTGAGACGGTGGGGAAGAGGGTGGGGTCTTGGCCATCAGTACTGCTGGTTCTGGAGAGGGGGCCCCTTTTGGGGAAGCACACGTCACTGATGCTCTTGATGACGCTGTCTGTGCCGCCACCCTGGGTCTCGTCCTGGCGCACAGAGGCTGCCAGCACCGAGGGCGCAATCAGGCCCCAGGGTTCAGACTGGAGCCTCTTCAGTCGGGGCAGATGGGCCCTTTTGAGGTTCCCGCCTTTCCTGGTGGGTGTCCCTGGCTCATTAAGGGCCTTGGAGGTGTTTCCACCACCCGGATGCCCTGCTTGGAGGCTGAAGAAGTCACCCTCCTTCTCTCTGGGTGGGCAGCCCAGGCCGGGAGCCTTCAGTTCTATATCTGAGGGAGACGTGCATAGTGGGGGCGACTGCCTTCCTTCCACTTTGGGTGAAGGAGGGGCATTGAGATACTGTTTGGTGGTTTTGGTGCCCGAAGAGGATTTATCCATCGTTATAATGATCACCTCCTTGCCCTGGGCTCTGCAGGCATCCAGGAGGTGTCTCAGTGCATCCTTATCATCTGCGTTGATGGCATGGACCAGAGCGGATGCCCCAGTGCGGTCCTCGAGGCTGGGGTCCGCCCCGTTCTCCAGCAGCAAGGACACCACGTCTCCTCCTGCTCTCCTCATGCATGCATGGATGAGGGCCGTCTTGCCCGACTTGTCCTGAATGTTGGGGTCCGCCCTGTTGTCCAGCAGGTACTTGACCATCGCGGACTTGCTGGCGCTTTGCTGGTCCACGTGTCTGGTGATGCACGCCACCATGAGAGCCGTCTCCCCCTTATCGTTGCTCTCGTTGACATAAGCCCCCCCTTCCAGGAGCAGCCGGGTGAGCCTGAGCCTCCCCAGCCACACGGCCTTCAAGAGCGAGTTCCCTTCGGTCCTCAGCTTGGGGTCGTCGTCCATCATCCTGGCCGCAGCCTAGAGTCCCTGGGCCGTGGTGGTGATCAGGCCTGGCAGGGGAAGAAGACAGAACACGTCACGTCCCATGGCTGAGCTGAGTCCCGGGGCCGTTACAGGGCCTGGATACTGTCGCCTCCCAGCCCGCCCCCAGGAGAGCTCCTTGGCCACGCCTCCCCAGCTCCCCGTCCGTTTCTCCCGTCTGCAATGTGTGCATCATCTCAGGTTCACGCAGCCACGTCTGCTTCTCCCATCAGTGTGTGTGGCCACTTGTCTTGTTTTCTTGCCTAAGTGGCCTTAGCAAGGTCTATGCCTTTCCCACGCTCTTAGAGTCAAATGTGCAGAAGTCAGGACTGAAGGCCAGAGGCAGAACGTCAGTCACCCGGGAGCCTCCGAGAGAGGAGGCCGATCAGAACCACGAAGTGAGGAGGTTGAGGGACATTCACACTGCAGAGACGTTTGAAAGGCAGAAACGAATGGTGTCCCACTGGGTGTGGAAGCCAGCCAAGCTCTAACTTGCTTTAATCTGGGAATTTGTCTCCTAGTGTGCATCTTATAAATAAATGTTAAGAACATCTAATGCGGGAAAGATCAGGTGCCTTTAGGGTTTCTAAGCTTGTTGGAGGGAAAGGAAGCAATCCTGAAGGAACAGAGCTCACACATGTGCACAAGTCTGAATCCCGTCCACTCTGGCTGCTCTAGGCACTGTGCTTCTGCCTTTAAAAATCAGCGACCCAAAAATGTTTTGTTTTGTTTTTAATGCACTTCTGAAAAAGAGTAAACTGAGACTTCCTTCTCTGGTGTGCACCCCTTCCCCTCATCCCCTTCGCTTCTTGGTTGTTTCTGTTGAACTCAACGCCGCTACAATTGACTCGCCCAAGTCACACGTGCAAATCACTTAGGGAGCCTCTGTAGCACGCGGGTTTATGACAACTAGGTGATACAAATAAGATACATGGAACACAAGGCACGATGCCATGCTTCTGGCTAACAATGCAGGGACTGGAAAAGAAATGCTAGAAGCTAAAACCTCAGCAACACCCAAAATATAAAATGATGCTTTCTGCGGTGGAGGGTGAAAGGCTGAAATGATGGCCGAGTGGAAGTGTTTGCTATTTTTGCCCAGAAACCCTGGGGTTATTTTATTATCCACAAAATTATGGAAGTCTTGGATTTTTGAAGTGGAGAAGAGCGTTCTTGTTCAATCTTTCCCAGTTTAGAAATGGGACATTTAAAGACGAGATTGAGTCTTTTATCTCACAGAATGCAGGCTCTTTCAGCCCCATCCCTTCCAGGTGTTTAGCCTGAGTACTGTAGTTCACGGCTGCACAGTAATTAGCTGAGTGCCGAATGTGGCCCACGGTTACGTATTGCTTGACTGGCACAGTGCTTTAACATTTTTTTAAAAACAATGTTCTAAGATGGATTATTCATTGTTGAGTTCAACAAAGACCCTGCCATTCTCTGTATTCTGATGACTCGCCCAAGTCACACGTGCAGGTCACTTAGCGAGCCTCTGCAGGCACCCGGGTTTATGACACTAGGTGATACAAATAAGATACACGGAACACAAGGCACGATGCCATGCTGCTGTTCTTTCTGTCACTTTTCTTACCTCTGCAAGTTTGTTAGGAGGCTCAAACACGCTAGTGGATGTAAAAGCCCTTTTTATACACTTTAAAGTATGGTGTGTTTGCATGAGTCATTATAAATAACGTAACTAACAATTACTTCAGTGCAGATAAAATACCACTTGCTCTTTCTCCCCTTCCTGGAGTCACACTCTCATCAGATTTCCAGTTAAATTTCCCTTGTTTGGCTTGGTGGTAAATCTTTCAGAGGACCGAGGTACCCAGAGTACTCCCATTTGACCCAGTAGGAGAACTATACAAAAGATGAGGAACAGCAGATTCCTGTGGACATCCGAAAAGCTCCTCATATCCCCAAGAAAGGACCTGGATATACGCTTTATTGTACTTAGTGACCCATAGCAAGTTTCCAGGATTTTATAACATGCACGTTTTGTATTTATCTTATATTTGACTGTAGCCTTTATCTTGTCTGTCCTCTATTTTCTCAACTACTTCTAATATATGGAAACCTGACATCTTGTGGAACTTACTGAATTGCTTTAAGTTTTTTTGTGGAACAAAATATAATCAATGGACATTTATTAGATTGATCCGTATGAATTTGCTGTTTCCATAAGGCAAAAAATAGTTTTAAAAATAGTCAGTTTCACATGGTTCAACCTGAAATTTAAGTGCTAATCTAAGTATGCTTTTGTGCTGTAATTGCTCCATAATCCCAGCTCTTGGGGTTGGAACAGTCATGATGGCAGGGTTGCAGAAGAGCGCAGGAGACCTGGATTCTAATCCCAGCTCTGCTGCTACACAGCTGGGCAATGCAGGCAAGCACCCCTTTGCCACATGCATAGCAGAACTGCACGTCTGCCTTATAGGATTGTTATAAGGATCAGATGATAGGCAGTATGTGAACACACTACAAAGTCCTGTAAAATCCAAGGGCTTATCATGTTGAATTAATCTCACCCAGAATCCTACCTCTGAGCCCTGCTCTGTGCCCATGCCCCATGTAAAGTGCCACTAGTGTTCACTGCCAGCCCTCTTTCTCTTCCAATCTACTCCCTGCCTTCTCGCCTCCACCACTCTACCACCATTCAGTAGGGTGAGTCCTCCCACATCCATGAGGTCTCTGACCACCCTCCGCTCACACTTCTGCAAGGAAAGCACTGTTACCCTCATTTTACATATCAGAGCCTGAAGTTCAGACTCGTTAAGTAACTTTGCCCATGAGCGCACGTTTGGAAGTGGTACAGCTTTGATGCAAACTCCGTTGCTCCGATGCCAAGTTCCGAGCTGCTCCACGGAGGGAATTCCGCTCGGGCACACCCTCCGCGGCTGCAGGCTGGCTTGGGCTTTGCGCCGGTCACTTCGCCTCTGCTGCCTCAGCTTCCCCGTCTGTAAGTGGGAATAACGGCAGACAGTGTGGTGCTCCTGACAGCCAAGCACCGACTTGGCGCATGGTAAGCGCTCGGGCGACGTTAGGGTTTTGAAGAAGTCTGGGTACGCCTTTCAAAACCCGGGAGGCCACAGCGATCAGCGGCAGGGCTGGCGGAGGCGTGGGGGCACCCTCACACCCCGCCTCTCCCTTCCGCAGTCACGGGGAGCCGTTCGAAGCGGGCCAGAAACCGAGCTGTGCGTTTGCTTCTGTCATTCGAGAGCCCTTTCTCCGGCCGGGGGCGCGCCGCGGGCCTCGGGCCAGGGCGCTGTCCGAGGTGCTGGGCGCCGCGGGCTGGGGGCGCCGGCGGTGCGCGGGCGTCACTTGCCAGGGTCTGCGCGCATCTTGCCGAAGGCCGGGTGTGCGGGCCAGGCGAACAGGGCGGTAAGTGCTTTTCCCATTGTCCCTTGGTAATGCCCAGGTTCATACTCTTCACAATTTCTTGCACATTTTCAGGATCATAAGCTCTCACTGCCCGTATCTCATAGGTTTGCGCAAAAATTCGGACTGCGCCGCCTTCAGTCCCTGCAGAGATTCAGACGCCTAGCACCCAACCCCGCTCCGCAACCATTTCCTACAAAAATTCAGGTCCCTACGCATCTCGTCCCCACGCGTCAATGCAAAATTTAAACATTTTAAATCCGTCTTCCACTCCCGCCTCCCACGATTTCCTGTGATCAAAACAGACACTCTCCTGCCAGCTTGCGGCCAACCAGCGCGCACTCACTTCTTGGGCGCTGGAGGCCCCACCGGGCGCCCCGCTGGAGACCCCGGGGTGCGCTTACCTGGCGCGGACGCTCACCGAGCGAGGGGCCCCGGGTCCAGGCCACGCGCGGTGTCATTGCTCCGAAAGCGAAGGCAGGGGGCGCCGGCACCCCCTCCCGCGGCCGCGGGCACTGCCGGGCGGGACCAGCGCCGGGGGGGGCCGGGCTCGCGCCTGTTGAGTAATTTGACCTGAACTTCGTCAAGGTTCATAAATAAAACCCCTGCGTCAGTACCTTGGGGTCACTCCTTGCTCCCCCAACGTGCAGTGTGAGCAAGGGAGTTATTTTTAAGAGAGAAAAAAAAAAACCACGAGAGAAGGGTAAGAATAGTCCCCCGCTCCGGCCTGCAGGTCTGCGCAGCCCCCGCCCCCGCCGCTCCCTCGGCTCGGCTCCGACCAGGCGTTGCCCGCGGGCGCCGGGTGCGTCCCCCCGGCCCGACGCGGGGGCCGTGCGGGGGCGCGCGGAGCAGGCGGAGGGCCGCGGGGCGGGGGCGCCGCCCTGCTGCCGCCCTGCGCCCCCGTCCCGCGGCCCTCCGGGGAGCGGACTGGCTGAACCGCCCGGCGGTGGGCGCGGGTGGAGAAGCGAGGGGACGCCCCCGGCGTCCGACCCGAGCGGGACCTGAACTCGCGTCTCCTCTGCAGTCCCCGCGGCTCCGCCCTCCCCGGGCTTGGGCTTCCTCCCCCGAACGCCCTCGCATCTCGGGATGAGTGTCCACCGTGCGGGAGGGCGAGTAGAGAAGAGGGGGCAGGTGTGCGGAGGCCGGGTTCCGGCGCCGAGCGCTCGGTTTCCACTCCAGCGCCTCTTAGCCCGCCGCCCGCCTAGTCCCAGGACTTCCCGTGGGGACGTTGGCCAACAGTTCTGTCTCCTCTGCCACAAAAGTGGCCCTTGGCTGTGGTCTGCGGTTCCGAGCGCGGGGCATCCTATTTAGTAAGTGAGTGCCCTCCTGCGGCCTGGCCTGGTGCCCTCCCGCTACAGTTCCCGGAGGTGACCTGCATTTACAAGCCAGGAACTGCTCATACCGGTTATCTAGATGTAGATGCACACACGGGCTCCATTTTCCCAACCAAAAAGGTCCTACTCCTTTAGTTTTATTTGTTACATTTTCCCAGAAGATTGTCCATCTCATTGACAATTTTGAATTCACAGGCACAAAGTTGCACCTAGTACCACCTTAGGGTTTTTCGCCTCCTCTGAAACTGTTCTTGTACCCCTTTTGCATCCTAATATTGTTCATTTGTGTTTTCTCCCTCCCCATCCCTACTTATTTTTTTTCACCCACCACACAGGAGAGTTATCAATTTTATTGAACTCTTAAAAGCAAAACTATTGTTCTGTAATTTTGCCTTTATCACTTAATGTTCCATGGAATCATTTATGGGAATGTTTCCATGAAGCGCCCATTATGTGTAAGCTCTGAATACTATTCTGGGGGTTCTTTGGCTGTAAAGCAGTTTCAAGACTTTGTGTAGTGAAATCTCTAAGTCTTATCTTTCCTGGCTTCTAGATTTCCTGTCTTGCTTGGGAGACTTGCCACCCCAGAATCACAAGAATAGTTCCCTACGCGTTCCAGTAGTTCATAGCTTTGTTGCTGTGGATGGCGATGATACTCAGATGTCCATCATGTTATCAGATGTTGTTCAGATCGTCAGTTCATCCGGAAGCCATGTCACCCCGAGGTCAGGGTCTGATGAGGGCGAGAAGCCAGCCCTAAACAGTGCCAACACCAGTCCTGAGTAGTCCACCCCCCTGTCCCCATCCAAGAAGCCGCCCTTAACTATACTGCTTGATAGCCCCAAACAGATTCGATTTGGTCAATGTATGTTCTTTTACAAAAATACACTGCCAAAGTGGAATTAATTATTATAGGATCTTTCCTTTTTGGCATCTATATTAATAAATAAAATTATTGTCAGTTTCCTTTTTAGCGGATGGTGGGGTTCTCATTCAGATTTGATGCAAGTTCTGCTAACTTTCTAGGATGATTTTGAAAACATTCTGGTTTTGCCCATAAGCTGGTATTTTTAAATTATCAAGACAGCTATCTGTTCATTGGTGATTTAATAGAACGCATCTATAAAACCATCTGGGCGTGATGGATTTTAGAAGGATAGACATTTGGTTATCTTTAAAAATTTACTGATGACTAATGGGGAGTATTCATTTCTGACACTTCTTGAGTTGATTTTGGGAGATTTATATTTGCCTAGAAAAGAGACCTATCTCATTTACGTTTTCAAATTTATTGTCATAAAGCCACGAATTCTGCTCTCTTACATGTTTCCATCCCCTCCGAATCCATTCTTACACCCCCTTTTTGCTACTGATGTTGTTGTGTTTTCTCTCCATATATTATTTTGTCTTTATATCTAGGGTTATTTTGCTGTGGTTAAATCAGATGGTCTACATAGTTTCCTCTTTCTTGTCTATTAGATGACCAATTAAAAATACCCAGAGCATTTTTCCTCATATTCAATGAAGAAAAAAATGTGCATTCTGTGTGTTTTTGATACAAATGATTCAAATGCACCTGTAAACTAAGTGCACATGACTACCCTCTGTGTCTTTACTCTGTGCTCTAAGGCAGACTGACATGTTAGTGAGGAGCTCAGACTCTATGGAGTCAGACTCACTGGGTTTAAATCCCAGCTCTACCACTTGCCGGCCATGGGATCTCTGGTGAGTCACTCAGCCACCCTGTACCTCAGTTTCCACCTCCATAAATCTGATGTAATAATAGTGTTTACTTCGTAGGGCTGGGATGACAGGCAGCTGAGTTAATACATGAAAAATGTTCAGTGCAGTGGCTGGAAGGGAGTGAGCAATGTCTTAGCTACATTTTCTACCTGATCTATTCATATTCAAATCAAGCTGTTAGAGTCTCCCAGGATGCTTAAATTCATTTAATCCGGAAGAATTTACCGAGTCTGGGCTGTGTGACCCAATCTGCATTCCCTTGTGTGTGGAGATTTAGCTGTGAACACAAAGGCCAGTTTTCTGCCTCTTGTAAGGACCTTCTAAATATCTAGCTGCGTCAGCGTGTTTTTGTGTGTATGTGTCCTGGGCGTGTCCCATGTGTGTGTGTATGTGTGAACCAGGGTCCCACTGTTCCCTGCCACCCGTTTCATACAGGAGAGCGTGAGGTGCAAGGCCTTAGGAAGACCATGCCAAGTGTGGTGGGATCTCAGCCGCTTCCCCAGAGATGCGCTTTATATGCCAGACACAGTTCATTAATAATAACGATAATATTTTTAAGATAATGGTCATTAATAGTAGCAATACAAATTTTTGAATACCTACTGCTGTCAAGGCCCTCCAGCCAAAGACCTTCAGGAACACACCTATAATTGAATAAGTTGAATTTGTGACTTGGTCCTGCAAGGGAGACTGCACACCAGGGGAAACCAGAGTAAGAAAGTTCTGAAAGGAACACGTTGTAGAATTTGGGCTTTGGCTGGGAGATTTGGGGGAGGATCCACTCCACTCTTACCAGAAAAGAACCACATAGATGGTTCTGACACCACAAAGAAAAGCATAAAGTGGTCCTTGAGCCGTGGTTCCCTATGCACCCTGTTGCTGTTTTAATTTAGATAGAACTGACATATAACATTATATTGGTTTGATTCGATATTTGCATATGTTTCAAAATGATCACCACAGTAAGTCTAGCTAACATCCATAACCTTACATAATAACAAGATTATTTTCCTTGTGATGAAAACCTTTAAGACTTACTCTCTTAAAACTTTCAGTGTACCTCACGGTATTATTAACCATAGTCCCCCTGCTGTGCGTTACCTCCCCATGGCTTACTTATTTCACAGCTTCAAATTTGTCCTTTTCAACCCCTCTCTCCCATTTCGCCTATCTGCCCACCCCACCCACCGCTGACTCTGGAGCCCACCGGTCTCCTCTCTGTATCATGAGTGTGCACTCTGGTTCAAGCCAGGGAAAGTGTAGTGTTGATTCCCCACTCTTGAGCCCTCTCCCTGCACAGAATGTTCCAATCAGTCATTGTCCTTAGGAAAGGGAAAGACAGGCCCTGAAGTGAGTACTCAGCTCCTCAGCCACAGCTGTTAACAGGAAGCAGTAACAGTCTCTTGATTCATTGTCTTTACACAGATTGGGAGGCTCAATTTTAGAACAATGAGGTGCTTTCCCAAACTCACAGAGAAAAGCAATACCAGGGCTGCAGGTCTCCTGAGAACGGCATTGTAGAATTGGGTCTGTTCCAGTCTATTATGAATTTTTAGATAACTTCTACTGCATTGTTACTGCAAACGTGTTACAGGCATATATCCTAGAAAACAAAGATAAGAGATTTATTCTCCCCATCCTTTTATTACACCTCTTAATTTAAAAAAAATAGTTTCCAATGTTTTTATTGCACATTTAAATCAGAGCTGCTTTTTTGCTGTAAGCAACAGAAAACCCCATTTTAAAGAGGGGCTTGTATTCTTCCATACCAGGTGTCTGATGGAGCAGAGGCTCAAAACTTTCAGGGCCAACAGTGATGTTTGTGGACTTTCCTTGGAGTTTGCAAGAGGCCACTGACCAACAGAGTAGAAAGGGAAACTCACAAAAAAGTTCAACTTTTTATGGCAATTTAGTATATGGTTCAGTTAACATTCAAAAGGAGGAAAGGATGCATTTTTGAAAAACGTCACTGGGGTAATTAGTTTGTCATTGGGAAAGCAATCAGTGCACATCTAGTTAACTGTGCACACTAAATACAGAAATCTAACTGTAAAACATCAAACCATAAGAGAGTCAAAGGAAGACTGGGATTTTTTTCACAAGCTTAAGGTCAGAAAATTTCTAAGCATGACATCTAAAAGGCAAAAGTTGTAAAGGAATATAGATAGATTTGGGCAACTTAAAATGAAAGCCTTATTTATGACAAAGCATAATAAAACTAAAATACAAATAAAACATTGAAAAATATTTGTAATATTTTGACAGATTAAGAATATAAATTTTACAATGTGGAGAAATCTTTCAAAGTTTATAAAACAAGTCAAATAGAAAAATGGGAAATGAATATGAACAGTAAATTCACACATGCACATGTATACATGTAATACAACTGATAAACATAAAAAGATCAACATCTTTAGTAACTGAAAAAAATGTAAAAGTAAGATTTTTTTGCTTATCAGATTATTAGGAATTAAAAGGATTGATAATATCTAGAAACCATGAGGGTATAAGAAAATGGTTAGTCTTACTCTTTGCTGGTGGTAGTGTAAATTTTTGGAGTCTTTTCCAAATTTTTATTTGGAAATATCTATTAAAATGTTAAATATTTCCCCCATATTCATGAAGCAATTTCTTTTGCAGATATTTACTCTAAGAGGATAGTTGGACAAATACACTAAGATGTAATTGTTGTTCATACTGGTGAAAAATTGAAAATAACTGAAATGTACATCTTCTGCAGATCGATTTTCAACACACTGTTATCTTCCTGGTCAACCTATGGATGAAATTCAACCATAATTTGACAAATGGATTTGCATCTCAATCCACTCTTTTTCCAGTAAATTTAGTGTCACCATGTCAGATATGTAGTCAACTGTTGAACTTTTTCTCATCCTCATACAAATTACACTCATTACATTAAACTGAAGCTGATCCAGTTTCAGCATCAGGTTCAATCTGCATCATTATTTCTCTCCAATATGTACTTTCTAAAGTGTAGACAACAAAAAACACCCCATCAAGCTCTGACCTCCTGCGCTTGCAGACTGTGGTGCAGATTCTCGCACCACGGCTGACCTCACGCTACCAGCGGGTGTCGCGGACGCAGAGCTGGGAAGAGACACAAACCATTTTGTGGTGTTTCCACCACTCACATACGATGGAACTAAGTCACCTCAAGAGCACAGTCGGCAGAAAACCTGGATAATTAGGAAGGGACAAATTTTGAGTATTTCCTTCGTTTTTAACAGAATGTATTCAACTGTAAGTTTATATAACTTAATTTTTAATAATGGCTGTGTTTGACAAGAGGCTTGCAACAATCCAGGAAATTTAGCGATCAGTTCTCGTGAGCTGGAGGCCTGCCAGTCACCTGGCCCAGCTCACCTTTCCTGCGGACGAGGAAGCCACCGCCTTAGGCTCACCGAACGCTGCAGGCATTGACAGCTAAAGACAGCCCCGGTCCCCAGCAGCTGGTGCAGCGCACCATCACCTGTTAGACACGTGAATTCCCAGTACCTCCGACCTGCGAAATCAGGAAAATCTGAACGTTTGAAGGGCTCCAAACTGCGTGGTGGTTCTCAGACAGGTTGTTCATTAGAATCAGCTGGGGGATTAAAAAACAAAGGTGCCCTTACCTGGGCCCCACCCTCAGAAGTCGTTTGATTGAAGGGAGGAGCCCAAGCACAGCTGGTGGGGAGAGATCCGGGTGAGCTTAACGTGGGACCAGGGCCAAGCCCCCCTAACCTGCATGGGCGCCTGGAGCTGCCGAGACCAGCTCTTTGTGAGAAGCAGGGATGCAAGCAGCTGTACCAGGAGATGGCACAATGATGCTGGTCCGGGTGGCTGGAACCCACCCCCAGCAAGTGCCCTGGAAGCCGAGTCCAAGGCCTGATGCCCCTCCAGCCCCAAACACCCTTTCCTCCCAGCAGAAAGGTATTCCCCCCTTGCAGCTTCTTTACTGCCACCCTGTCCTTTCGGGGACGTGAACACGGCGGGAACCAGCAGGGGCAGCAAGGCGCGCTATTCGTTTGGCACCAGGTTTCGTCTGCTGGTTCTGCTCTGGCCCTTCACCAGTTTCCTCTGAAGAGACTGTGTGAAAATGTCCTTTCAACGTGAACGCCACAGGGTTATGACCCTGTCTTCCTTCCCACCCTCTCCTGAAGGCTCCTGAGGAAAGTGTTTTTATCTTTTCAGGTTTGAAGCACTTTGTAAAAATACTCAGCAAATATCCCAGCAAAAATAAATGTCCCTAAATAGCCCCTCAATCCAGTGTAAGTCATGACCACCAGCGTTCCTCTGAAATGCCTAAAATAGAGTCTGTGCCGGCAGCTCCCTCCGAGGAGTGTCCTTGCTCAGCTAACCTACTTAGAAGCTGTGAGCTGGTGCTTTTGGGTCCTGACAGCCCTGTGTGTTTTGTCCTGAAACCTTCTCATCTCCCAGGGGACAGTGAAGATGTGCACACCTTCAGGACCTGGGGGCACCGGGCAGACCTCGGTGTGGAGGTGCAGCTCTCATTCCCGGACCCCTGGGAGGCTGTGTGGGCTCAGACCGCAGCTGGGTCTGAACAGAAGGCTCTTTAGAGGCCCGCAGCCCTGACTCTCCTCTGGGCTGTGCCCACTGGGGAAGGTGGGGATGGAGCCGGCTGCAGCGCGTTCTCCAAGGGCCCCCATCCTGCTCTGACATCCTCTGAAGGGAACAGCAGATGTGGAGGAAGGCTCCTGCCCATAATCTGATTCCTCCGTGACCCAGGAGAGGAGTGGCCATGTGCCCACCGGCTGTGGAGGGCGCACGCATCGCCAGAGGGATCAGAGTGTCCCTTTCGTGGCCAACCTCAGATACCAGCTGAGCTGGTGGCACTCAAGCCTGCTGGGGTCTGTGGTGGCAGAGGTGGCCTCCTCGTCCTGACTCACCAGGGGCTTCACAGCTTCAGCCCAGGAAAGGCCCTGTCCTGAGGCCCCCCAGTCTGGGGTCACCCAGGTGACCACCCAAAGCCACTGTCCTATGATTTGGAAGTGTAACCTCAGCTGAGTATCATCACTGTGGTATTCACTGTCTAAAATTTCAAATTAAACAAAGCTTTCATGTACATGAGTCAGATGGGCACAGCTATTAACCAAACTCCCATTTTAGAGAGAGATTTGGGTCAGTCCAGCTGCAGTTTCCCATCCAGAGGTCCAGAGCTAGGACAAGGGTGTGGGAGTGGAGGCCAGCACAGAACAGAGGCAGACCGAGGGGCAGCGGGGAGCCACTCAGGGCACGGAGGGCCTGAGGATGCTGTGAGGGGCACGGAGGGCCTGAGGATGCCATGAGACCTGCTCCCGTGGGGTAGGCCTCCCGCCCAGGCTGCTGCCTAAACAGGCAGGCAGAAGACGGACGCTCAGGCAGCTGTGGGCTGCTGTGCAGACTCCGTAAAGAACTACAAGAAAAGAAAAACGGTAAAGCACGCTCCTTACTAGAAAAGGAATGCATTTATAGCAGAGAAAATGTGAGAAGTACAGAAAAACATGAAGAAAATTAAAACATCACATTAAACCACCACTGTAAATAATCTAATGTCACCATATATTTCTTCCCGCCACCCACGAAATAAAAACCCTGGAATCCATGTGGTCCAGTCTCAGCATAGTTACGGTTTAAAAAAAAAAATCATTCTCCAAATATAATAAAAAGCAATCAAGAACTGCACTGGAGATTCTCAAAGCGAATCAAAAGGAATCCAATTGGAGATCCGTAGCCTGTCTTGGCATTTTCTTTCCGTCCCGTTCTCCTGACACCCCCACCCGCCACAGCTCCCCACCCCTCCCGACCCATCAGAAGCCCTGACGTGGTCCCCCTCCCCTTTCCAAGCTGCTCTGCTGCCTCTGGGACACTCTGCTCCTGTTCCCAGCATCAGCTCAAACTGGTCTGACTCCCTACAGTTCATCTGCCCATTGTGCCCATTTGCCCAGTTCTGCTTGGAAGACCCCCTGGGGAGCCAGGGCAGGAGAAAAACCCAGACCATCAATGGCAGGACGGCCTTCTGTGGGCACAAGGGGAGCAAAAACATTGCAAAATATGCCTGTAATATAACATCTTTTAGTGGAAAAAAAAATCTATAAATACTTCACACACTTTTTTTTTTTTTTTTACAAAACTGCAATTACACTGCAATTTTATAGTGTGGTCTGTAAACTTTACATTCCTTCATTTATTCATTTGCTCATTTGGGCAAACAGTAGCTGTGGGCTGATTATGTGCCAGAAACAATGGGAAGACAGACAAAAATGAATGCCCTCATGTGGTACAGTCTCTACATGTTCAAGTGAAAGGGTGAGTTGCATGTCTCTGATTTTAAATCAAAAGCTAGAAATGGTTAAACCCAGTGAGTAAGCATGTTGAAAGCTGAGATAGGCCAACACTGGGCCTCTCGGGACAGTCAGCTAGTTGTGAAGCAAAGGGAAAGTTCTCAAAGGAAATTGAAAGAGCTCCTTCTGCGCACATGCCAGTGATAAAAAGTGGAGCAGCCTTATTGCTGATGTGGAGAAAGTTTCAGGCTCTGGACAGGAGGTCAAACCAGCCACAATATCCCCTTGAGCCACAGCCTCATCCAGAGCAAGGCCCCGACTCTCTCCAATTCCACGAAGGCTGAGACACAGGGGAGGAGGCTGCACAAGAATTGAAGCCCGGCAGAGGTTGGTTCGTGAGGTTTAAGGAAAGAAGCATCTCCCAACAGAAAAGTGCAGGTGGAGCAGCAGGTGCAGGTGGTGAAGCTGCAGCAGGTCGTCCAGAGGACCTGGCTGAGATCCTTCACGAAGGTACCCCGCTAATCAGCAGATTCTCAGTGCAGATGAAATGGCTTCCATTAGGAGAAGATGCCATCTAGGACTTCCACAGCTGGAGGGAAGTCAGTGCCTGGCTTCAAAGCTTCAAAGGACAGGCGGACTCTCCTGTCAGGAGCTAGTACAGCTGGTGACTTTAGGTTGAAGCCTGTGCTCACTTACCGTCCTGAAAGTCCTCGGGCCCTTCGGAGTCATGCTGAACCCCCCCTGTACTTTGTAGAACGAGGAAGCCCGGATGACAGCATAGCTGCTTACAACGTGGTTTACTGAAAGGTTTAATGTTCATTGACAATGTACCTGGTCATTGGACATTGGTGGAGATGGACAATGAGATTATTTTTTCATGCTGCTAACACAACATCCACTCCGCAGCCCGTGGGTCTAGGAGTCAGGCTTCCAAGTTCTATTACTTAAGAAATATATTTCATAAAACTGTAGCTGCCATAGATGGCGATTCCCTTGATGGATCTGGGCAAAGTAAATTGAAAGCCTTTTGGAAAGGATTCACCTTTCTAGATGCCATTAAGAACACTTGTGGTTCATGGGAAGAGGTCAAAATGCACATGAGTCTGGAAGAAGCTGATCCCAGCCCTCCTGGTCGACTTTGAGAGGCTCAGGGTGCCAGGGGGGGATGTCACTGCAGATGTGGTGGGAAGAGCGAGAGAGCCAGAACGAAACGTGGAGCCCGAAGACAGGACTGAATGGCTGCACCTCATGATGAAACTTGAACAGCTGAGGAGCTGCTCCTGGTGGAGGAGCAAAGAAAATGGTTTTTGGAGATGGAATCTGCTCCTGGTGAAGACGCTGTGAAGATTGTTGAAATGGCAGCAAAGGATTTAGAAAATGACATAAATTTAGTTAATGATGCAATAGCAGGATTTTGAGAGGATTGACTAATTTTGAAAATTCTGCGGCTAAAACGCTATCAGTGTCACATGCTGCAGAGACATTGCTCATGAAAGGAAGAGCCGATGGATGGGGCAGCCCTCATTGTTGTCTTACTTTGAGAAGTTGCCACAGCCTGATGGTCCGCAGCCGTCAGCATCAGGGCAGGAGCCTCCCCGGCAGCGGTGTGACCACTGAAAGGTCAGGCGATGGTCAGCATCTTTTAGCAATAAAGTATTTCTAAATTAAGACACATACATGTTTAAAGACATAATGCTATTGTACTCTTAGCAGACTACAGGAGAGTGTAAACATACCTTTCATATTCACTGTGAAGCCAAAAGTCCATTTGATTCACTTTACTGCAATAGTTGCTTTATTGCAGTAGTTTGGAACCGAACCTGCGATATCCCCCAGGTGTGCCTGCACCGCTTAGCCATCCAAACAGAGAGGTAGAGGATGCAGATGAGAAAAATATTTCCCTATGTCATTAAATATTATTATAAAATCTAAATTTTAAATAAATGATGCTTTATTATAAATTCAAAGAAGGTGCGAAAGGGTATGTAATGAAAATTAGGTTTATTTTCCTTTCCTCTACCAGCCACCCATCTCTCCCCCCAGGATACATTTCATTTCACAAGTCTGTCATATATCCGTCCAGAAACATTTTTTAGGTACACATTTTCTTTTTCTTCCCTATAAAACTAGCATAATATACACCCAGCTTTCCACCATGCCTTTTTCTACCTAACCAGATTTCTTGCAGTATTTCCATATCACTAAAGATAGAATATTATAACTTTTTTTACAGTTCCATAATTTTCATAGCTCTTCTTTATATGAATATACATAATATACTTAATAGTACTTTTAACCATCCCATTATGGATAGACATTTAGGTTTTTGTCCCAATCTTTGCTATTATGAGCACCATTGAAATATATAATTGTTACCAAACTTCTATAGCAAAGTGGCTAAAACACTCAACAAACGATTTTTAAAACAGGAAATACTTATTTCGCCTATCTGAGATTAATGGCTTCAGATGCTGCCTGATCCAAGATCCAGTCTCAGGTTTACAAAGAAGAAACAGAGGAAATGAGAGCACGCATCCCTCCCAGCATGTCAATGACCCCATGTGGGCATGTTCCTCCCTGTGACTTCAGGGCCTGGGAGCCCAGTCCCAGGCAAGAAAATCCTCCGCGAGCAACATGGAGCACCCCCTCCCCTAAGGTGTCTGAGGACAGAGTCCCAGAGGGTCACGGGAGCGAGCCAGGGCAGGATGCACGGCCAGTTGCAGGGTATCCTCCATGGCCATGCCTAATGGCTGGTGGGTAAAATGAGAGCTCCTGTGGCCAGGATTCTCACCTGGCCCTGGCTGACTAGCTCACTGCACACCTGTGGGCAATGCATGGCTGTTGACTCTATATAAAGAGCTCCTCCCAATGCTCTGGGCACAACATGGTGGCAGGGCTACAAGGCTGCAGGAGAGCAGAGCGGAGGCTGGAGAGGTGGCAGTGCCGAGGACAGAGGCCTGGAGGACAGCTGTGTAGGACGGCTGTACAGAGGCCCAGAGGATGGCTGTGCAGGATGGCTGTATGGACAGAAGGGCCCAGAGGCAGAGACCAGCTTGCTGCGTGCAGACTCGCTCTGAGTGAATGGGATTTTAGTGACTGACCTGCCACCGTGGGAACAAAGTTGGGTATAACCCCTTCACCCCAAGAACATTTTGCTGTCGATTTCTTTGGTCACACTGAATCCATAGCGAACTTGCCCGGGGCTGCACCCCATTGGCAAGACATGACCCCTGGAGAAATCACACTATGTGGGAAGCAGGGAGGTCTGAGGGGGCTTCTCTGCTCCCCTGGAAACATGCTGGGGCCCACAGATGCCTCTCTGGGCTGTAGTTGGACCCGATGGTCTTTGAGAGCCACTTCAGCTGAAACGCATGGTGGAAGGTGAGTCCTCGTGGTCCCAGGAGTTTCCACTTGTGCAGTGCTGTCACGTGGCGGTTGTCTGTGGAGCATCAGGGGGTGACAGCACCTGTGGCCTCAGCGTGGTCAGGAGGAGCCCCTCCCTGCCCACCCCACACCCCGCGTCCCAAAACTCCATCCAGGCCTGCCTCCCTTCGGAATGAGTCGCTGGTGCTCCAATAAGGACATGAGACTGACCCTCCCAGACAGAAGCCCAAGGGGAGGGATGTCTGCGGGGAAGGTGTTAGATTTCCTTTGGGACACGTGGATTTACGGCTCTGGAGCTTGCCTTCCTGGAGGTGTCCTGTTGGGGGTTTGGGGCTGGAGCTCAGGAGAGCCCTCTGTACTCGGGATAGATTTCGGGGTTGTCCACATTTGCAAGGCAGTGGAGACACGGGTGTGCATGTGTTCAGCCAGGTTCCCACGGAGCCGAAGGAACAGGAGGGGAGGCTAAGAGAAGGTGTGTTCAAAGAGAGAAACTTAGGAAGGGCGGAGGGGAGGGGACGGAGACCAGGGGGCAGGAGGGAGTAAGGCAGCAGGAGAATGCAGGCGGGCTGCTGAGAACTGGCCCATGAGTGCCCCGTGGACCTGGCCCCGCAGAGGCCTCCGGCAGCCTTGTCTGGAGCGGTTCTGGGGTTGGGGCAGCACCCATTCTGAGGTCAAGGAAGGGGAATGAGGAGGTTAGGGTGTAGACACCTCTTAGGAAGCTTGGCCATAAAGGAAGGGGGTCCCAGCAGCGTCAGCAAAAGCTTTCACTTGTTTAAAATTGGAAATCAACATTTTGTTTTAAAATCAACATTTTAATCGACCGCATTGACTGGGAGAAAGGAGCCAATACATAGAGAAAAGGTGAAAAGACAGCAAAGATGGTGGAGAACCAGAGGCTGAGGAGGGCAGATGGCACGGGGTCCAGAACCCGGATGGGAGTGGCCCAGAGCATAGCCTGACACACGCGCACACACACACGCACACACGGGGCACACCCTCAAGTGGAAAGAGGGTGCAAAGAGCCATCCCAAGAGACATGAATGGCCAACGACCTGCAAATTGAGGCAAACAATGAGGTGGCCATTTACAGACAGGGAAGCCCTGGTGCAGGGGTCAGGGGTCAAGGCTGCACAGCCAGTGTGCAACAGCCAGGATTAGACCCAGACAGTCTGGCTCCCAAGTCTGAGCTCTCAGCCACAACACAATGCGTTTTTTCTAAAGTAAGTTACACATTGCATAAATATGCATTACCACAAATAAACACATGTAAATAAATGCACAGGTGCATGCATATGTGCGTGTAGTATTCATGTTATTTTTCAGGGAGAAAAGATTAGAAACCAAAACATGAAGAAAGGTTATCTCTGGGTGATTAGATTATAGCTGATTCTTTTTCTCTGTGCCTTTCTCTTATTTCTAAATTTCATATAAAGGGCAAGTGACTTGTGACAAAAGAAAAATAGAAGCTATTTTTAAAAACCAGCCTGGGGACGGGGGCGAGTAGGATGGCTGGGAGTCCAGCCTGCATGGGAAACTCTGGGCTGGGGCACTGGCTGGCTCCCCCACTTTTCTCTGGTTTGGGATGGCCCCCCACCACAACCACACACGTGGCCCACCCGGCACAAGCCTGCTGTGGTTGGTGCTGGGGAGCTGGCGGGCAGGAGTAATGGTGTGCTCACAGGCCTGAGGGTAGGACAGGGGCAGCAGGCACGGCGTAGGGCCCTTTGCCGGGTTTCACCGATTTTATCACAGGGGGCAGTGTGAGGGGCGGGCTGAGGAGGGGTGCAGCTCCCTGCCTCTGGGGTCGCAGGTGCTGGGTCCCAGGGGGATCCCACCGGCGTCCCTGTGGCTGCTGGTGCCCACCTTATGTAGTAGCTCAGAGTTGACGGTTATCTGAGGCTCTGACCCTGTGCCTTTCTCATCAGGGCCCTGGGACGAGGGGAACTCCAGACCCTCCTGCTTTCTGGGTGGCCTGTGGTTACAACTGCCGCTGGGGGCTGAGCACAGTGCTCTGTTTGGACCCCCAAGACTGAATACTGTTCAACCATGGGCCTCCCCAGAGAGACGATGGCGGTTGTGCACCCTGCTGCCCCAAGTAAACACCATCACCCTGAAGCTGGGCTGGGCTTGATTCTCACCCTCCGGCCAGATCCCCACAGCCCACATGGACTGTGCCGCCGGGTCATGGCTACAGCAGTATGCTGGCCCTCAGCGCTCTGGCCTCGTAAGTCTGCAGGACTGAGGCCGCTGCCCTCCTGTCTCCTTCCAAACCGCTCTGGGATAGGGATGGGGTACAACCTCCGGCCGGATCCTCCGAACCACCCAAAGGCCCGGGAGACAGAGCAGATGGAAACAGGTGAGAGCTCCAAGCCCCATCCCTTCAGGCGGCAGCACAGTAACCAAGTGGTAGTGGTGGTCAGTTTGCACATCCGGGATTCCAGCTCGGCTCTGCCACCAGTCGCTGTGCATGACCTGGGCAAGTCCCTTCGTGTCCTGCTGCCTTAGTTTCTCATCGCCAGAATGGGGTGACGTGACCTGCTAGGAAGGCCGGTTATATGTGATCCTGGATAAGCAGGTAATTCTCTGTGGGCTTGGGACTCATGCCCGGGAAGGGGCAGCAATGATGCAAATGGTCCTCGGAGGCACAATTGTTGCCATGGGAACCGTAGGTGCCGGACCATCTTCTCATCTCTCCACAGACAGGCTGCTGTTGTCACAACTCGTAATTCATGCACCGTGATGGGGCTTGACCCAGTTTCCCAAACTGGAATGTCCCAGCTACACTGAATGTGCAATTCTTGTCTTCCCAGCAGAACTACCTACACAATCTCCTTTCCCTGGACTTCAAGAATCAATGAGTAAAAATTACATACAGCGAATATATAAATTCACGTATTCAATGAGTACTGACTGGGCGCAGGTGCTGTTACCCTGGTTGGCAAATCAGGAAACCCAGATTAGGGGTCGGGTTACTGGGCAAAGCCTCCTCCTAGAAGCACAAAAGCAGAGCTCGGCCGCGGTTCCCTTCGCCCCGATGTGCCTGCTGCTTCCGATACCGCACGGCTTCCCCGGGCTCCTTGGGAGGGCAGCTGAGGTCATGTCTGGGCAGGTGCGATTGGAGTGAAAGGAGCAAATGGTGGTGGGTGACAAATTAGGGCTCTTGTGTGCCCCAGTGTCTCCAGCAACCACGCCAGCCTTTCCTGGGACCCGGCTGCTCCCCCGTCTCCCCAGCTCCAGCTGGGTGGCCCCTGGAATGCAGCTACTGCCCCTCTCCTCCCACCCAGGCCCATCAGTGCTGGGCCACCGGGCAGCTGCCTCATCTGGACTCGGTTCTGACTTGTTCCACCATCCCAGGCCCGTCCAGGACTGGACAGGGCTGGAGGGCAGCGGAGTCAGGCAGACGGAGGAGCTTCTCATTCCTCCCGGTGGGACTCGGAGGAAGTACTGGCTTTCTCTATGCCTCAGTTTCCCTATCTGAAAGCTGAGGGTGGCCCTGGGGCTGCCCTAGGCACTGGCCAGATGAGGCAGTGGCCTTGCAGCCTGCAGTAGGCGCTCAGGTAGGGCCCCACCTCCCGCGTGCTCCATGGAGGTACGGCACGGCACGCTGCCCTGCCCTCTGTGAGTTCTGACTATTCAGCATTTAATTCTGGCTAGCAGAGCAAGGTATGAATCTAATTCCTTATTCAAATTCAGTCTTCCATTTGCAACACGATTTTTTAACTTAACTTTCCCTCCCATACTGCTTACCGATATCAGGCTCATGACACATAGTCTTTCAGATAATTTGATCTAATTCTGGGCCCTCTTCTGCATGATGCATACACAGTGTTCTTCTTGTCTCTGCACCCCCACCTGTTTTTATTCCTTCTGCTTTAAAATAAAATTTTCAGGCAGGGCAGATACATCTCCCCCACTCTGCTCTCCCACACCTGCCAGAATTGTTTATAATTCTTGGCCATTTATTCTTCCAGCCAAACTCTTCTGTCAAGTTTCAAGAGAAGTCTTGGAGCTTTAGGGTAGGATTTGCTGGGTGCACAGAGCATGTGAGGGTCAGGACTCACTTTCAGAAGCTCTTGTCATCTCTGCACCCACACACACAAAGCCCACGGGCCCCCCGACATTCTCCACCAGCAACGTATAGGAAGAAGGCAGCAAAGGATAGCCATCGGGCACCCAGATACGTTCCCTTGCCAGGCGTGCCCCCCGTGGGAAGTCGGGATGAAGCTGGCACCTCGTCCAGCACGTTCAAGACCCTTGGAGGGTAGAGTGGCTTCGGGTTCCCGTAAGGACGGCCTCTCTGGCCTTTGGCTGACCCGGTGCAGGAGCACCTGGGGACCTGTTAGAAAGGCATATTCTTGGGCCCCACCCCAGGCTACTGAATCAGACACTGGGAAGGGACCTGGCAGCCCCACATTCACCAGGCCTCCAGGTAATTCGGTGCATGCTCAGGTTTGAGAGCCAGCAGATGCACTGAACAAGCACAGGTCCCCTCAGAGCGGCCTCCGCTCCTTCCCGGGGTCTCAGGCAGGCTGGCAGTCGGGCCAGCTACACAGAGGCCGCAGGGGCAGGGCAGCAGCGAAACCAGACATGTAACTGGACCACCTGCAGCCTGGACATGGGTGCGAGGACACGGTGGCCCTCCTTGCCAGGAAAACGCCACCCGGTCGCATTCAATAATCACATGTATGATGACTTTCTCCACCCGGGTCACAGGCATCCGGCATGGGGCTCCTTCCAAAGTGGTTACTGTGTTTTGTGATTGGCTGTGGAGTGTCTGGTATTCATTGGGTGCCCTGGAGTTTCATCAGGAATACATCACTTTTCTAACTTCTTTATTTTGAGCCATTTCTTTATGGCTGATTTGTCTGTCCTTTTAAAGGTATCTTTTGAATACTAACACTGCCGGCATTTTGGGCCAAATATTATTTGCATTTCTACCCCAGGTGGCCTTGACAGATGCAGGGAAGGGCATTTCTGGGGCCAGCCTAGTCCTGGAACACACTCCCCACCTGTGCACCTGCCTGACCTCAGCTCGACCTTTGGGACTCCCCTGGTAGAAGGCCTTTGACCCTACAACTTCCTGGGAAGACTTGCCTTCTAGCGCCTTGTGTAAAACCGTAACATTTCACCTTTGTTTTAATCCAAGCTTTTTAATCTGTTTGCATAGTTATACAGAATACTCTGTGATCATTGTTTCAGTTAGCTTTTATGGTTCCACTTTCATATTTAACTCTTGGGTCCATAGGGAATTTATTTGCACGTGAAGAATAAAAGAAATCCAATTTTTCTCTTCAAATAACTAACCAGTTTTCCTAATACAGTTTACTGAATAACCCATCCTGGCAGATAGATTTAATGATGCCAATTTAGGTCAAATACTCATTCCCATGTGTACTTGAATTCATTTTTGGACTCTTTTGTGTTGGGTTAATCTCTTGGTCTGTTCCCGCTCCAAAGTTATATTCTATCAAATATCTGTGGACTTAGACACTGTTTGAACACCTGATAGTATCATAGCCATCTTCATTCTTCTTCTTTTTCTGATTTCAATCATGTGTTTACTCTGCCAGATAAAAAATGTTTTTAATTTATCAAACTCCAGACAAAATTCTTTCGGTAATCAGCTCGGGAACACACTGAACTTGGAGATTAAGTTTGGGAATCGGAAGTACCCCCCTGGGGAGTCTTCTGGAGAAAAACAAGGGAAGTTTTTTACTTCCTAAAACCATTTTTATGGCTGTTAGTAGGAAATTAAAGTTTTTAGCATTGGGCCCCAACATTCATTATTACATTTGTCCCTATGTATTTTTTCATTTCTGTTGTAAAGGGTTTTTTTCCACTAGATTTTCTGACTGGTTGTTTTCATAATAGTAAATGTTTGATTTTTCCCATAGACTTTATAATCAGATGCCTGTTCTTCTCCAAGTTTTGTGCCTCTTAGGTTTTTCTCATATATGAAAGTGGAGTTCATATTTCTGACTTTCATGGAAAGGGTTCTGTCACTCCATAATATAATCATTCTTTAAATCATAAATTCTCCTTTTCTCAGTTCAAATTTTGTTTGTTTTCTCCATAAAAAAAAACAAACAGTAGGCTAAGCAGTGGTTTATCATGTTTAAATAATTTATCTTGAACTCATGTCCTTGAATCTATCAGTTTTTATGTTTTTCTATCTTCTACTTAATTGCTTTCTGCTATTCTCTTCATTTGCTTACTTTTTTCATTTCATTCTTTCTTATTTCGTAAGGTAAGTATTTTAGCTAATAAATTTTTCTTCCAGACACTGCTTTAGCCACATTCTACAGCATTTAATATGTAGTGTGTATTGTACCATTGTATTTTATTTCTACAGACATTCTACAGCAGTGCTACCAATAAAACTACAATGTGACAGTATCTGTCATTTAAAGTGTATGCTATCTACCTTTAAAAAGTAAAAAGAAGAAACAGGTGGAATTAATTCTAATAATATATTTTATTGAACTCAATACACCCCAAATATTATCATGGAAACATGTGATCAGTACAAATATATTAATGAGATATTTTACATTCTTTTTACATTCAGGTCTTGGAAATCCATACATTTTGCCCACTGCTACTGCAGTGGAAGCTGTTTCCAAGGACACAGACTTGCGAGAGAAAGGCTTCGAGGCCATTGGACGACACACGTGACTGAACCCCCTTAAGGCCTCCGCGTAAGTCTTCAAGACCCTGGAGGGCAGAGAGCTGCCCATCTCACAGCAGCCAGGACAAGACTCATGTGTCAGCAAACCTGCTTTACATGCGTATGTACCTGCCAGTCTGGGGTGGCCTGCCTCCTTCCTGCGTCTCTCCTTGCCCCCCACAAATATACATCAGTCCTTGTATGTGTCAGACATGTGCTCACACAGCTTTAAAATGCTGGACAAGGCACAGCCTCTGCCCCCAGGGGCAGATGGGGTGGACGGGGAAGGAAAGGCGTTGCAGTGCATGAGAGTAAGGGGGGTGCTGTGGGACCCCACGGGTGCCCTGGAGGGCAAGGGAGCAGGAGCTGCTCAAGGAACTGTGCATCGTGATCGGGATTCCCGTAAGGTCAGGGATGTTTGGGTTTGGGATAAAAGAAGAGATGAGCATTTCAAGCACAGCAGCTGTTAGGTTCAAAAGCTGGGGTGTAAACAGGTGTGTGACGTCATTAGGCAACTGAAAATGGTTTGGTTTGTCCAGAGCAATGGTTCTTCGCTGTGGCTGCATGTCACAGTCACCTGGGGAGGCTTAGCAAAATGCCACTGGGCGGGCCTCCCAGTGGCTGCTGGACCAGAATCCCCGTCTAGAGCCACAGAAAAAGTGAGGCCGAGCTGGGGCAGGTGAGACCGCGGAGGTCCTTGAGTGGCATGTGAAGGAGTCTGGCCTTTGTCCCAGGGCAAGCGAGTCAGGACCACAGAGCTCCGTGTCTACAAAGTAGGAACTGAGGGAGAACATGGCTGGAAGCAGGAGCCTGCAGGGAGGTTGCGATCTCTTTAGGTAATGATCAAGTGGGCGTAGGCCAGAAGCAGTAACCATGGGCACTGGGAGAACCGAATAGTTCAAGCAAATGAGCACGCATGGTGATTGAGGGGACATGGGGAAGAGGTGCACAAAGAGGGTAGAGGCTGTGCTCTGATGGGCAGGTACCATTTGCTGGGATGGGGAAGCTTGGGGGAGACACAGCTCACGTGGGCTAGTGGTGAATGGGAGGGTGACAGGTTTAGTGTGCGGTGAGCTGCAGTATCTGGAAGGCCCACAGGACATCCAGGAGATGGTGCCCCCGGCACGTGAGTGGAGGCTGTCCCTGGCCCAGGGACAGCAGTGGGACCTGGGACCACACCTGGGTTGTTCCAGCCGAACCAGGTTTAGAGGCGCAGACGCAGGTCAGGGCTGGCTTACCAGTCAGTGCAAACCAAGTTATGCTGCGGTGACAAACACTCCCCACAGGCTCCGGGGTTTAAGAACACAGTTATTGCTACTTTTTCTTGTGTTACATGGCTTCCTGGGGTCAGCAGGGGCACCTGCTTCAGAAGCCCAGGTTCCGAGTGACAGAGAAGCAGCTCTCTCGTGCATTGCCTGACAGCCTAGAGAGGGGAAAGAGAACTCTAGGGAGCCTTGCTTTGACCGTTTACAGCTCCAGCCCGGAGAAGCACATGTCCCTTCATTCACAACTCCTTGGCCAAAAGCAGACTCAAGGACCTGCTTAACTGCAAGGGAGACAGGAAGCGCAGCCTCACCAGCAGGGGTCCCAGAAACACCAGAAGACCGAGCACCAATACAATCACACCATGGAAACAGGGTTCTGAGGTCCTAACAGAAAGTTCTGGAGCAAAGAGGATAGTATTATTAGAACTGGACTCTGATATGGGTTTATCTGATTTCAGATAACATCAAAATGTCCACAGCAGTCATCCCTGGGATGTCCTGTACGGTTATTTTAATTTTCTTCTTGATATATATTTTTTAGTCTTTTCCAGTATGTCTACAAGGAATCCATTTACTTTTATAATCAGAAATACGTGTAATAGGGAAAACAATATCTGCGTAACAATTACTTCCTCTGGACAAGGTGCTCCCCTCCCGCCAGCCCCCCTCAGATGTTCTCTCTCTCCTTCGCTCCTGCCCCCAGAAACTTCCAGCAGAAAAAGTTCAATCAGGTCCATGACACGAAAGAGGTCCTTCCTGGTACTCTGATTCCGCCCCTTTCTGAGATGTTGGCTTATGGCCGAAGACTCCCTGGGTGTCTTCAGGTGACGCCCCTGCATCAAAGGCCCCTGCGTGTTCCAGTTCCAGCCTTGCGCCCCCTGCTCGGCCGCCCAGCCTCCAGCCATATGCTCCTCTGAGCATTTCACCCACGCCTCTTACATAGGCATTTATTTCCAAGGAATTGAAGGTGTCCTAGCAGTCCTCTGTCATCCCGCCTCCACAGCGGCTGCCCTCGTCCTGCAAAGCGTCCAGCACGTCCCCACCTGCCACATGCACCTGCCCCTGGAATACAAACCCCACCACCTCTGGTCATAGGCACGGCGACGTCAGCTAGAGCTCCGGACCGGACAGCCCCGCCCGCCTCACCCTGTGGCTGGTCCCTGAGCTCCTCAGCTTGCCCACGAGGAACACAGGTCCACTCACTGCCCTGGGCTTCCACCAGGAGGGGCCCTGCCCTGCTGCCGGTGGGATGGAGACACGCCTCTCCGTTCCCTCAGGGGCTGAAAGGATGCTGCCCTACACGCGAGTCCAAAGAGCCCCTACAACTCAACAGCAGAAACAAGAAACCAGATGAGAAATGGGAAAGGACTCGAAGAGCTATTTCTCCCAAGAAGACATCCAAGTGGCCAACAGGTATATAAAAAGACACTCAAAGTGACTCATCAGCAGGGGAATGCAAATCAAAGCCACGAGATCTCACCTCACACCTGTTAGGGTGCCATTATCACAAAAAGCAGCAAATAGGTGTTGGAGAGGACGTGGAAGAATTGGCACCCTCTGCACCGTCGGTAAAAATGCAAAATGGTGCGGCTGGTACGGTAAGCCATGGAGTTTCCTCCAAAACTTAGAAATAGAGAAACAGTATGATCCAGCAGTCTCACTACTGGGTATTTTATCCAAAAGAATTGAATTTTTGGCTTCTGAAGAGATACCTGCATGCCCATGTTCATGGCAGCATTAGTCACAGTAACCAAGAGGCAAAGACACCGAAATGTCTATGGGGAATGCACGGGCCAAGGAAATGCCTTATCTCATACAGTGGTCTGCTATCGGCCTTTTAAAAGGACGAAATCCGGTCACAGGCGACAGCACAGGTAAGACTTGAGGACATCATGCTGAATGAAATGAGCAGAAATTCACAGAGGGACAAATACCAAGGCCCCATGGAGATGAGGTCCCCAAAGCAGCCGAACTCACAGAAGCAGAAAGCAGAATGGGGGCTGCCCAGGCGGGAGCACGGGGAGGGGCTGCTCACCAGGTGCGTTCAGTTCCACAAAAGAGAGGGCGCCGTGGGCTCTGCTGCCCGACACGGGCTCACGGTCAGCAAGTCTGTATGCAACGATGGGTTGAGGGCAGAGCTCATGACGTGTGGTTTTTCCCACAACTAATAAAAGACAAAAGTACAAATGCAAAACTAATCCAGAACTGGCTGTGCGCATCACTCATTCATAACCACATCATTTTAGACCTACTTAAACAGCAAGAGGCAGGGTGGGGAACATGCAATCCAGACCCCATCTCACTCGGCCTCTCACGATCTATCCTGACCTGGGTGGGTAGCTCCACGCACATATAGACGTGTGAGAATTTAGGTTCATTAAGCTGTGTACTTGAGATGAGTGAACTTGAATGCTTTAATGTGTGTGCAAATGCTATACTTCAATTTTAAAACTAGGTCTTCGTTATTCCCACCACAGAAGTGGTAATTCTCTGGGGCCATAGAGGTGTTAGCTAAGGCCACAGTGGCAATCATGTTGCAAAATACAAATGTGTCAAACCAACATGTGCACCCCTAAAACTTACAGAATACTATATATATTTCAAATATATTTCAATTAAAAAGGCACTATAAAGCTTCTAGAAGGAAATATGAGACACTCCTTGCAACTTTATAGTATAAGCTATTTCTTCAACAGGACAAAAAAAAAAAATCACCGACCATAAAAGGAAAAAAAAAATAAATGGAACACTAAAATTATTTATCTTTTTTAATGCAAAAAAAATGTCTAGATGTTCTTCTCTAACCATCTTAACTTTGAGAAAAGTCTTTTAATAGTTAAAAAAAAAAAGGAAATTAAAGGAAAAATAACAACCCAGTGCTTGGAGAGACTTGACTGCAAGCCGAGGAGCTCACGGGAGGTTGCTGGAATACTCCCAGGAGGGGAGGGTCCCGGCAGGAGGCCTGCTTTCTCTGGAACCTTCTCCCAGTACCTGGCCTTAGGGTCAGGCCCGTCAAGCACATGTGCCCTCTGCTCCCTCCACCCTGGTCCCTGGAGGATGGATGCCTGCTTGCGTCATCACGGCCCCCATAGCTGCCAGCGCCCAGCTGGCTGCCAGCAACGGTGGGAACCTCTCTGGTGCAGGACGGGTGCTGCTGTCACATAAGGAAATCAATAGGCCTGCTCAGGTCAGCCAGCATCAACAGAGCACCTGCTCTATGCAGAGCCAGGAGCCTCGAGAAGCTGCTGGGAGCTCAGAACGATCCCAGATTCCCATTCCCCAAAGGCAGACAGGCCAGGCCCTCTGTTCGGACAGCTTTCCTCGGATGCTTCGAGTGCCACCAGAGACACTTTGATATCATAGGACCTGCCTGAGATGCAGACTCCAGCTCAGGCAGTCCCCAAGACAAGCGTGACAAGAACAGCGCCTTAAGGGTCACAAGGATGGCTCGTTGCCATGGCGATCCTGCAGGTCCTTAAAGGGAAGTACTCGGGGCTGGCCGGGCTCCTGCAAGTCCCAGGGGGCCCAAATCACAGGTGAGGTGGGTGGGGGCAGACAGACCAGCCCAGAGAAAGAAGTCGCCAAGGAGCCCCATTCTCCTACCAAACAGGCTGGGAGGGACAGATGCAGGCACACACTCTCCGGAGCTCACCCAGCTCTCCCAGGCCGGTAACATCTGCAGAAGCAATCAAGAAAAATATTCCTTGTGTGGGGCTGACACAGGAGGGCCCCCGGGCAGGCCCCCAAGTATGACGCTGGGGAGCACTCAGAATGGGACTCAGGAAACTGGAAGGTGTAAGTGTCCAACTGCACAGAGGGGGCTGAGGGAGGGGCAAAGGCGCGATGGGCAGGGGGCCCGGTGAGCGACACCAGGAGCCCCCAGGTGAACGCAGGGGCATCGGAGGCCAGCCTGGCTCCCAGGCCCTTAAGACTCTCGACCTCAAGACAGTCGCCAGCATCAGGAGCAGAGACAAAGTGAGACTTTGAACCCAGCTCAGGGGCAAGAGCTTTTCCGAAACATTTCGGAGCTATTCAACGCCCTCTCTAAGTCAGGGCCTTTCCCGTCACCGTCACCGTAACAGCCCACGTCGCATCATGATCAGCAAGACTCAGTCTGGAAGGTTGAGCAAAGGGGGCCTGCAAAGGGGGCCTGCAACGGGGGCCTGCAAAGGTAATTTGCTCCCAGTTCAGAAAGATTTGTCCTTGGGGATCTCCTGGGTGGCCGGGAGAGCTGCTGAGCCCCACTGCCTTGGTAACCAGACCCCAGGGCCCTGAACAAGGCACGAGGCACCCTGGCGGACCGGGAAGTGCATCTACAGCAAGGCGAACCCCACGTTCTGCAGCCAGACGGGGAGGCTGCAGAGTAGTGTCTCATCACAAAGTGGCCGACAGCACCCCACGGCGAGGTGCTGATGGATGCCATGGGGAATGAGCCGCGTGACATCCCGTGACACAGAAGGACAGAGGAGCATGGGCCAGGCCGTTAATGAGTCTGAAGCAGCCCTGAGAGGGGCACCCGTGCAGCTCACCCACTTCTGTGAGCGCCCTGCCCTGCTGTGACCTCTGCCACAAACTGACCTGCCTGCGGGGCTGGAGGCTGGGACCAGGGAGACTGGCCTGGAGTCGGCTGCCGGCTCCTGGGGTCTGGTGAGTCGGGCTTGAGCATGGAGCCTGCACAGAGGAGGAAGTGGCAGGTCCAGAAGCCTGGTGGTGTGTGGAGGCGAGTTCAGGCCACAGGCACCCTGGGTGCAGCTGATTCTGCCTGTGATGGGGGAGGCACCCCCGGGCTGGGGCAGGTCCAGGGCGCAGCCCAGAGGCTGGAGTTGAAGGCAGGGAGCCAAGCCTCTGGGCTCAGGCTGAGGGATTTGAGAAATCACCCAGTGACTCAACACACTCTTCGGATGGGGACACACAGGCCCTGAGATCACAGGCAGGCCCTGCCAGCACTTGAGCAGGTCCGAGGGCCGAGGCTTCAGGTGGACAGAACCTTCAGAAGGCCCACACGGCCCTCGTGGGGCATCCCGCCATCTCATGGGGAGCAGTGGGGTTTCGCCCAGTCTCCAGAGGGCCCTGGAGCGTCCAAATAGCAACAGCTCGCCCTCCGAGGATGAGGACGGGGGTGCGTGGCTGCAGGGCTGCACTTCACTAGCCAGGCAGGAGCAGGTGTAAGGCCTGGGGCAAAACAGGGCGGAGGCCACCGCCCCCGTCTCCACAAGGACCCTACTAGAACCCAGCCTGCCTCTAAATAACTTGTATCAAATTGTCTTAAGACTAGTGTTTTCAAGGGCCCCAAATTATTACTGTCAGTGACACACACATGCCCGACCAGCCCTGCTTGCACACCGTGTCCCAGCCCCCTGCCACCATGGGAGCTACGTGGCACACCATGCCAGCTACGTGGCTTATCTCCGAGAGGCAGAGGGATTCATTCTGGAGGGGGCCACGGCCAGGGTGACAGGAGGCCAGGGCCAGTCCCCAAGGCGGACGCACCTGCTGTAGCTGGCAGCTTGGCAGTGCCAGCTGGGCCCGGGCAACTGAACACGGGCTGAAGAAACACCCCCACCTCCGCCCTCAGCCCCTCCGTGGGTATGTGCCAGGTGGCAAGGGCTGAGGCGGTCAGAGCAGACTGTGCCTCCGCACACCCCGGCCAGCCTCCACCCCAGGCCCCTAGCGCTCCGGGTCTCACCTGCTGGGGAGGGAAGGAAGGAAGAGCTTTAAATAGATGTGAGATCAGCCTTATGAAATGAACAGGGCCGAGTTCTTCCTAATGCAAGCGACGGGACTTTCTGCAAGTAGGTTGAGCCTCCCTAGGGAGCTGCTCCCCAGAGGGGGCCCTTCACGCCTTCACCGCAGCATGGCCAGAGCTGTTACCAGGAAAACAGAGGTCCACTCGGGTCCCTGCCGGTGAGCGACCACGGATCAGAGCACCAGCTGTGCTAATAAAACCGGTAGGCTTGGAAGCTTGCTGACCCCTGCAGGCCACAGGGCGAAGCGCATGCTCAGGGACACGGGTGACCAGGGAGAGGGCCAGGAGAGGCCTCCCCGTGCTAAGGCCAGCAGGGGCCGCCCTGGGGAGGGACAGGAGTGCAGGCTGGGGCCTGGCAGTGGGGAGCCAGGAGCAGGGCTGGGTGCCTGCAGGATGTGGGCTTCCTGGTGGAAGCTCATTCCACAAAGGCTGCTGACCACTTGCTCTGGGCCCCAAGGACTGGACCCCGCGGGGAGCCCACCTACTGGCCTGGGCCCTCCTCTGAGCCCCCAGGCCCAAGGCTTCTCTCGCCCACGGTGGTGGTCTCTCTCCAGCCTGAGAGTCTCTGTGACAGGGAGGGCTCTCTCATTTCTCTGCCCCAGCCCTCAGCGGGGACCCAGCCCACGGCCAGCGGTCAGTGATTGTTTCTTGAATGAATAGCCAGATGAGTGGTGGACAGACTGACTGACCATCTGGATGAATAGATGGATGTGTGTACAGACCCATCAGAAACGAGCACCCTCTCTCCCTCTCCTGTTTCTGCTGTACGAGGGCAGTGGGCTCCAGTCTGACTGTCATGCACCTGTGACCTTTGGTATGACAAACCCCAGGACAGGCCTGACAAAGCAAACCGCCCTCCAGAACCATGATTGAACAAAGCCCCGAGTGCCCACCCTCCAGCGTCCAGCTGCTAGACTGCACCACCGCTTGTCTTCTGCAAGCTCAGCTGCTTCCAAGAACAGGTCGGGAAGGGCTTTCTGAACTAGAAACCTTCACTTTGCACAGCCTGTGTCCCTGGCAGGGAGCCTCTTGCCAGGACCCAAGTCAGTTTCCAGCAAATGTTTGTTGAGTGTGTGGTAGAGAGGGAATTGTGCGTGACAGAAGCAGAGCTTCCCAAGTGGGGCCTTTGTGGATGGCAAGAGACTGGGTGGGCCGATGGGGGGCTGGCCCCCAGGGCAGGTTCCCAGGCTGCGCACCCTAGTGCTGCCAAGAGGCGCCCTCCTACCCGGGCATCTACTGTGCGGCCAGCTGTGGTGTAGCCAAGGTGTGGCAGGACGGTGGCACCAGGCACCCTTCCTGAATCTCTGCTCACGTGTAGCCGTGGTGACCTTTGGTTGTGACGGTTCTAGTAACGTGGCCCTTCCACAAAGCGGAGCCTATTTTCAAAAACCGAAGAAAAGTTTGACCGGATTCAAAACCCACTCACGTTAAACAAAAACATTTCAACATTACAAGCATTAAGAAAAAAAGAAAGGGCTATTTGAGTCTTTAAACTGTACTTCAGTGAAAATTGTTCTCCTTAATTGTTTCATCATTTACTGGGGCGGACAAATTCCTAGACCACATATTAAGCTTAAAACTCTTGACCAGAAATGTCATATAGCCATTTCAAATATAAAACCTGATTAATAAAAAAAAATAGACACAAACCCCTTTCTCATTAGGAAACATAAAAATATTTAATTTATGTTGTGTACAAATAGAATACTTGGTGCTTTAGTAGTTTTATGTTATTTTGCTCATCGTAATTATACACTATAAAGAAAATGTAATGAATTTTTTCACCTAGTTTCATAAATGCCCCCAAAGCCTCCCCCATGTGCAAGGCAAATGTTATTTTCTATCTTTCTAGAAAGGTCTTGGAAGGCCTGGGAGGAGCAATGCCTACTCCAGCTCGGGAGTGCTAACATTCTTAAAATCCATGTTAAAATTATGAAATTCTGGCATGGGCTTAGATTTTACTAACTCAGATCTCTTTTAACTGGAAAAATAATGTCAGCAGTCAGGGTCTAGAAAAGCTGTAGAAGGTGGCTGCCAAGATTAACACGTAGCAGGTTCTGCTTTCCAAGGATGACCTCCTGCTCGCATGATCTCTTTGCACTATGACCTTGACATTCCTCCCACAATGACACGGGGTCTCGGTTTCCCCCTCTTAAATCTGGGCTCATGACCACAATGGAGGCCACGCAGAGCAACTTCCAAAGCTGTCGAAAGTGATAGGCCCGTCCTGACCCTTTGGATACACTGGCTCTTGGAGCCCAGACACGTGCTGTGAGGAAGCACACAGGTCCTGGGCACATGTCCACCGAGCCCAGCAGACACCAGCACCCCCTGCCCACCACAGAAGCAGGGCATCTGGAAGTCAGATGTGTCCTTTGACACCAGGTACAGCCTCCCCAGCTGACACTACATGGAGCAGAGACAAGCTCTGGCCACCCAGCCTGGCCTCAATGGCAGCTTCCTGAACAAAAATGATTGTTGTCACTTAAGCCACCAAACTTCACATCGATGACAAAGAAACAGTCAGAAACTGTCAAGAAAAGAAGCAAAATGATAAGCTACAATAATCAGAAGAAGATAAATCAGCAACACTTACAAAAGCCTTTAAGAATGTATGTGCTTTTAAATCCAACCATTCCAATTTTGGAAATTTAATCCTAAGGAACAAATTAAAGATGTGATCTATGATATCACTACAAAAATATTCTTCAAAACAGCAAAAAGCTAAAAACAACCTGGATGTGCAATAGAGAATTGGGTAGCTCCATTATGGCATATTTAAGTCCGCTGGTCCCAAACCTGGTCATCAGAAATACCTGGGGGTTGTTTCAGAGAAGAAAAGAACAGCCCCTTCCCCCAGGTCCCTTGCTGATGACTTTTAAGGTAGTTTCCAGTCTGGGGCTCTTACAAAGGGTGATGTATTTGTTTAGATAGCAACCCTTAGGTGTTACTTTTATTCTCATAAAATGCATTCCTAGAAGTTGGGTGTCTGTGTCAAAAGTTGTGCACAATTTCAATTGAAAAGGTAATTTTCCACAAAACCTATAGCAATTTACACCCTTATCAGTCACATACGATTTCCCATTTTCCACACCCTTGGCTGTACTCAGTGTTTCTGATTTCTTAGATTTTGCCTATGGGATGGACAAACGTTGATATTTCATTTATTTTATTCACCTTTCCTGATAAGTAGTGAACTTGAGCAAATGTCTTTTTTCCATTTATATTTCCTCTCCTAGGAATTTCCTCTTTTTTAAAAAGAAAACTTCCACTTTTGTTTCTAACGTTTTTACACTTGTTCTCATTTAGATCTCCGACTCACAAAGAACTTTCTTTTCCATGTGGTGAGGTTGTCTGTCTCGTGTAATTTTCTTCCAGATGTGGAGCAGTGCAGTCTGTTAAAGAATCCGCTCTCTCGCCTGTGTGAGTCTGTTTCTGTGTTTTCCACTGTATAATGTCTGTGTGATCAGCCTGGTTTGTCCTTCCTTTTTGGATTGTGCCCAGATCTTATCTTAGGCGCTCCTAGGACAGGGCCACACTCTCGCATATCCAACGAGGTCTTTAGTGCCAATGCTCTCTCCCTGCTTAAAGATGGTGAAACTGAGTCCTAGGAATGGTAAGTAAGCAGCTTGAGGTGGAAGGTCAAAGATAAAGGGATACAGCTGTGGCAGCAAGATGCACTTGGGGTGCAGCCACCTTGTGGGCTGGGGGATGCCGCTGCCCGTGGGGCCTGCAGCCCCGTAGCTTGTCCTGCACATCTGCTGTGTGGCTCCTAGACTCCCGGTTCCTGGGCCCAGCTGCAGGGACAGAGATGCGTGGGCCCCTCGCCACCATCCATTCTCACAGGCTCCAGAGCCTCCTCCCTGGCTAAGCCCAGGCAGTCCCAGTGACCGCCGCCTGAGCGCAGCGTGGGCAGGGAGCGTGGCTGGCACCCAGCAGCTCTCACCTGCTTCAGGTGAGAGGTCCTGGGAGGGAGGACTGGCTACCTCTGTGGGGGCCCATGAGAAGGAAGACACAGGGACCCCCATGAAAAGTTGAGAATTTCAAGGTGGAGACAGCAGAGAGTTTAGGCAACCGTGGGGCCCTCCTGAGCCTGGGACCATGGATCCAGCCCTGTTGCTCAGGCGCTCCGCCTGCTGGCACCAGACCCTGAGTGCAGTGGGGCTCCACCTCCAGTTGCTCCCAAAGACCCAGACAACTGTGCCCCCCAGATCGGGGCTCCACTTTAATTCTACTAACTAGACATTTCACTCCTCAGAGACCACAGCCGCCAGCCCCACCCTCTCCAGCACAGCTCAGGGCCTGGCCTGTTAAACCAGCTCCGAGTCAGCCCAGGGCCGAGGAAGGACAGCTCTGGGGTCCGGAGGCCCGGGCCCCGCCCAGCTCCGCCTCCTCAGCCACCTCGATCGGGGTCCCTGCGAAGGATGCTGAGATCTGCTTCAGCAGCTGTGCCAGCAGTGAACGAGGTGAGGCCCAGCACCTGGCACACAGCAGAGCTGACCCACATTCACTTTCAAGGAAAGGCCGTGTAGCCTAGTGGGGAGAACATGGGCTTCCTGAAAAATGCCAGCTCTGCTGCTGACCAGCTGTGGGGCCCAAGCGGAGCTCCAGGACAGCTCTCTGCCTCGGTTTCCTCAGAAGGAAAATGGAGATGATACCAGGAGGGCATTCCTCTGCGTGTCATTTTAAGAATTAAGCCCATGAATATTTGCAGCTCAGCTCAGAACACTGCCTGGCATGTAGGAGGAGATGAATGAGTTTATTGATTAGGTGGAATAAGGAATTACAGGTTCTGGGAGGGTTCTGTGTGCCCTTCTCCGCCCAGGTACCTGGAGGCCCTGTGGCTTATCCGAGCTCTGGCCACCTGGCTCACCGTAGGGACCTGGTGATGGAGACCCTGGGTTGTCACAGGAGCCACCTGCCTGCAGTGCCTACAAGCCACCGAGAAGCAAGATGCGGATGCTGATGGCTATGTGGGATTTTTCTGGTCATCAGGATCCCTGGCCCGTGGGCCCAAGGCCCTTTCCATGGTTTGCTGTCAACCTGCTGCGGCCAGCGGCCTTGGGCTGAAAGCTCAGTGGTGCCAGGAGCCTCCAGAAGTTCATGTGCTCCCCACTTGTGCTGGGAGGAGGCCCGCGCTACAGGTGTGTCCCCAGCACAGAGGCGGCCGGCCACAGGAGCTGCACATCCTGGCCAGACTCACGGGCCGTGGTCTGGCCAGGATCGAGACTTCTGAGACCTGTTTCCTCAGCTGCAAAGTGGTTCAGGCTCAACAAGCGCACACAGTGAGCAGCCCACGAGCAGCAGAAACGACAGGTTCCCTACTATGCTGTCCAACAGCCTCAGGCATCAATGCTTTGCAGAAATGGGAAGGGCCTTCCCCGAAATGCAAACTGTGCAGGTTCACCTGGAGGTCACGGGGTGAGGGGTGGGAGGCAGGAGGGCTGGGATCTGAGCTGTTTAGATCTCCATCCAGGATGAGGGGAATTTCCGGAAACTGGCTTTGCTGTCACCGTTCATTTCGTGAAGCCCTGGGCTCTTCCGCCATCCATAAAGATGAGACATTCTTTGGCAGATTTAATTTCAGGGCTGCGTGCCTGGACCCTGAGAAAACCCCGGCTTCCTCCTCCCTCTGACTCTGACCTGGGCAGCTTCATGTGCCCCAGACAAGCCTGCATTCCGCTGAGGGCCCCTGGGATCCTCACACATACCGAAAACTGCTGCCTCAGGGCTTTCCAGCCAGAAGTGAGCCCTCTGTTCATGGGCAATCAGGCAGCGCCCAGAGGGGCCCCTGCCCGCCCCGCCAGGTCTCTAGACAGTGGAGCAGGAGGGCCCCTCTCCCTGACCCCGGGCCCTGAGCCCCGGGGGAAGCACCTAGGCCAGGAAGCTACCGCAGCAACAGAAAAGCATCTGCATCTCTCCCACGCAAACAGGGAAACCAAGGCTGGGGGCAGCCCCGGTCCACTCAGGAGAGCATCCGGGCACCAACCGCTCTCCTGAGCCACCCCACTGCCTTGTCACTAAGGCTGCCTTGATCCCGCACTGGGACATCGCTGTGTGTTCCCTCACTCAGAGCCTGGGGACGGAAGGTGGACACACTCAGAGCAGGTCCAAAGCGTGGGACACGTCCACAAAAGTCCCTCTGCTCCTCACAAGCTGGAAGCACTAAAGGCTGGGTTGGCTGGAGTGGGGGGACCCCATGGGCTGGCGCTGTGTCTGTGCCAGTCAGGCCTGAGAGTGTCACTCAGCAGACATTTCTGTGAGCCTGCCTTGTGCCAGGCCTCATGCCAGGTGCCTGGGATCTGGGGCTGGCTGGCTCAGGGCAGGTGCGAGGAACGCGGGCCTTGGATCTGGAAAATGCAACCCCACTTCCCACCTTCCACTTACTGGCCGCATGTCCCGGAGCGGACGACCCATCCTGGCTGCAGTGTCCTGTGACGGCCTAAAACCTTCCCCCGGGACCATGCTGGGGACCAGTTGAAGTCCAGCAGGTGAAGAGGTCCAACCCCTCTCTGGGCCTGCCGGCTACCCAGGGCCTGCTCTGGGGAGTCCGTGCAGTGGACGAGCACGTTGCCATCAGGGCCCAACAGGCCGGGGATCGCGTTCTGACTCTGCTACCTGCCATGTGACCTGGGAATGTTACTTAAACTCGGGCCCCAGTGTTCCCACTGTAAATTGTCAATGACTGTAAGTGGTGCCCAGCTCAGACTGTGAATTAATGACTGAGTGATGGAATTCAGGGGTAAATTTAAAAGTCATTAAAATGTAAAAAATGAAGGGCTTTGCACAGAGTGGTTCCCAGTGAGCCCTAAATGAATGTGAACTTTTTCTCATTAATATTCTTATAATCAAAAGATAATAATGCCAGGTCCACATGTCATACTTTGGACCAACCCCACCACACCACAGCGCATGAAGATGGAGCTATGAGGGACGGGAACACGCCAGAGCCTGGGAGACTGGACTGCGGATGTCCGAGCTCTGTCTTGTCATCTCTCTGGGGTGGCCAACCAGGTGCTTCTGGCCCTGCATGCCACACCAGGGGGTGGGGAGCTCTCAGCCCCCTTTGCCCCTGACCTCTTCACCGTGGCCCAACCAGCCCCAACGGGCCTGTTGCTGCCGACAGTGGGCTGGGACTCTCCGCTCCTGCCAGTGCCTCCTCTGCCTGTGACTCCAGCCTCTGCTTGTGTACCTGTGGCCCTGTGGGTCCTGGGCAGAGATCTACAGGCGCTGAGCCACCTTCAGTAACCGTGGCCTCGCAAAAGCACGAGGGGACCTCGGCCACCGCTTAGAGCAGGAAGGGCTCAGGGGGCATCCACTCACCCACTGCCCGCAGGTCCCATTTAACATAAAGGGGCCTGAGGCATAATAAAATTAAAGGCTTATCTAGAGTTGTAGCAGGGCTAGAAGCCGGGCAGCCAGACTCCCAGATCTGTCAGCTGGCGTCAAGGCTGTACACTGGGGTCACCGGGCACTGCCACAACGCCACACCTGGAACAATTAAATCAGACTCTCTGTGGACTGCCTCAGGCATCCGTACCCGGAGGCGGGGCTGTACACCCGCATCAGGAGACCCCGTGTAAACGCTGGCAGCCTGGGTTCATGGTCTTTTTTGCTGTTCCTGACCCACCCGTGCCCCAGCCGAGTGCCAGAGCATCTGAGATGACTGGCTGCACAACAGGGCCACTTAAAACTCCCAGGTGATTCCAACACGCAGCTGAGGTCAAGAGCCAGCTTTCTGGGAGCATTTTCATCGAACTTTAAAACTCCATTCACTCCTTAAGCAAAACCGTAATACTAAATTGTAGCTAGAAAAAAAAAGAAAAAGCCTGTTCAGTGGGGATGGAGTCCCTGCAGGTTAGTCTGTGTTCAAATTCCAGGAAACAGAAGTGTCTGTAGCTGTGGGAATATCCGCCTCCAGTTTCGTCTGTACACCGAGGCAAGTTAGATTCACTTTTGTAAAAGTCGATCCATTACTGCCGTTTGCCAAATCAACAGAAATGTATGAGTTCGCTTTAGGCAATTCTGAGCTTAAAGGAGCATTCTGAATCAACAAGACAATAACCTTTTAACCAGCAGAATAAAAGTTAACTCAGCGACGGAAGTGCCTTGTCTGAACACACAGTCCTCAAAACCGAGTTCAGCAGGCATCTGTCTTTGCTGAAGAAAATACCTGGGACAGAAAAAAAAAAAAAAAAGAAAATGTCTGGGACGGGACTTTGGCTCTGAATCAGATGGAAATCTCTGCTCTCCCTCTTTCCTTTTTTAAAGTAAGATTGCTTGAAATTCCAAAGCCCGTCAGCCTCTTCACTCACCTCCCAGTTATTAGGAGGAAGCCTGAGAAACTCCCCCAACAGCTATTCTCAGGGGGAAACTAAACCCGGCCCCTGGAGCCCATCTGAATCAGCAAAGGGAAACCCAAAGGCCGCCCAGCATCCCCGGCAGGGAGTGCGGACCAGGGCCCAGCACCTGCGGGGCCTCCTCCTCCTCCGTCGCCTCCTGTCCTGGCGCATCCAGAGCAGGAGCGCGCAGACCCCAGGCTTCCCCGCAGTGGGTGTCCGTCGCACACCCTTATCAGTTCTCCGTCCAACACTGAGTCACAAAGCTGGCTGGAAAAGTGATAAGGGAGGGAGACAGGCTGGCGAAGGGGTTCTGATGTCGCTCTGCAGGACCAGATGGAGACTGACGTCCCCTGGCCCTCCCGGCCACTCCTGCCCCGGCCCTGCGCCCGCCTCTCCCTTTGACCTCGGTGAGGCCTCTAGGTTTCCCCACCCAGAAATTGCAACGTGAAACTATGGAAAATAATGAATTCTTTGCAATGTTTAAGAAATCAATGAAAATTAAATTAACTTAAGTCTAAAATTAATATATAACCAGTCGGCGCAGTGTTTACCCAGCAGCTCCTGCAGGTCTGAGGCAGGGGGCCAGGCTCCTTCTGCTCCTCCGGCTCTGCTCGGAAGTCCACGCCCGTAGGCCATTCATAAAGTCCCACTCGGAGGCCCCTCCTCCTGCCGGGATTGGTCCTCCACAGGCCGCCACGCGCCCTCCTGCAAACCTGCTGGAGGGGGACGTGCCCACGGGCTGTGCGGCCGGAGGGGATTAGCGGGGTGGGGCTTGGGTCCGCCTGCGAGCCAGTTCTCAGGCCTCCGAGCTCGCTGCCCAGGCGTGTCCCATCTTCCCCTTCACTGCTGGCCTGGCCTTCCGCACTGACCCGTGCACCAAGTCTCTGAAAGGCAAACACGGTCAACATGGCTTCAGCCGTGGAGACCTTAACGCGATTCTCCGCATCATGAAACCAAAGAATGATGCCCGGGGTTCAGGTCGCATTTCCGCAAGAATTTCCACTGTGGGTCCCACCTGCCTGCCACGCCCTCCTGAGCAAATCGCTGAATCTCTGAGCCTGGGCACCCGATCTACGGAGCACGGGCAGCTCAGCCTCACTCCCAGGACTGAAGGAGAAAAGGGGCGGGAGGTGCCTACGCTTAGGCACAGGGTCGAGCCCCACACGAGTCACCCCCTGGCCACGCGGCTCCCAGAAGGCCCCGTGAACCGTCGGAAGCTTAGCTTCTTCCACACGGCTGGGGTCATGACAGGTTGCCCCGAGGATTCAGGCAGACACACAGTGTGAGTGGGGCGCACGGCCCCATGGCTGGCGGCCCGGCTTTCTCTCCGACGTGGTCACTCGCTGGCCTGTACGTCACTCTGCCTCTCGGCACCTCACTCATCCTGACAATCCTGCCCGACAGCATTGTGAGCAAGGCTGCCAGGTGAGCTCGGAGAATTCAGCTGACGGGCTGCTGACACCATTACCCAGGTAACCCAGGCACAGCGACCGCCCAGGACACCCACCAGGCGGCAGCTATTTGAGCTGATGTCCCACGCGTGGGCTGTGTGGATGGTTCCCCGGGTCAGGCCGGTCAAGTCCTGGACCTATGCTTCCTCCACCGCACACACACCCCCGCCACCACCACCACAGAGAGGGCACCGCTGCCCCTGGGCTGGGAAGCCATCTCCTCATTTGGGACCAAGAGATTATACGGCTCCAGCCTCCGACCATGGTGGTGAAGGACCAGGGCTCAGAAAAACCAATGAAATCAGGGACTTTGGCCAGTGAACCAATCAAGCCAGTCCCAGGACTCAACAGGCGGCGGCACACTGATGGTCAAGGAGTCCAGGGGTGTGGGAGGAACACGCCAACCTGGCACTCAGAGGCCCCAGGGGCTGCCTTCTGGGGAGGCTGGCCGAGCAATGATGCACACGTGTTCCCAGGGGGTCCTACCCCCTTGTCCTACCCGTGGGAGCTGGAGTCGGACCAAAACTCAGCCGAAATCCCAAGGATGCAGCTCTCTTGTCTTTGGTGTCTATAATGCAGACCAGAAAGTGGGTATTGTCTGAGTGCCCCCCGCACTCCAGAACCCACCCCAGTCCCCCTTCCCGCCACGTCATGAGACAGTCCTGCTTCCCGGGTGCACGGCTTTTGTTACTCAGACGCCGTCAATAGGAGGAGAGGGTCCTCTCACCCTGGCGTCTGGAGCGGCTGCCCACAGTTTCAGCCCAGCAGGACCCTCTGCCCCACCCGGTCACACACACAGGCAGCCCCTTGGCCCACTCACTCTGGGGCCCCAGATTTGACACATTGACCAGCTTCTCTTCTTTTTATGTTTTCATGGCTTTTTACCAAAACACGTTCTAAAACTGAGATAAGTTTCCTTGAAACTCTGAACACATGGCCTCTGAGGTGCGATTCTGCGTCTGTGTTATTGGACTTGAGTTTTCCCACTTCCAGTACAGTGAATCTTTTGAGACCAGTTCTACTCAAAGTATCATTATCCTCTTTTTATGGAATAAAAACACAGATTCAGAGAAGTTAAGCAACTTGCCTAAGGCTGCACAGCTCCTCAGAATTAGGCCCCACAGATTTCTGTCTCTGTCTGAGTTCTCCTACACCACCTTCCCTCTCTACTACTCAAACAAGTGGGTGGGCATCGCCTTCTGCACCCCCACAGAGGTTCCCGGTCACGCGTGCCTTTAAGACAACTAGTTCATTGTCCCGGAAGCCGAAGGATGGTGGTCAAGGGAGCAGGCTTGAAGGTGAGCAGAGCTGTCGCAGAGAAGCTGGCCCAGACCCTGCCCAGGGTGCCATGAGCACCCCACCCTTCCCGCGGCCCAGCTGGGCGCCCTGTCACATCAGCTTGGCGTCTCATGTAATCCCTTCCTGCCGACTGACTGGTTCCACCACAGCCTGTCTGCCCTCCCGCTAGTAGGTTCCTGTGGGCAGCCCTGTTCGCACAGCACAGACTTGTGGACCTGGCCCCCCAGGGAGGGCTGTGCTGGGGGCTGGAGCAGATGGGGGGAAAGGGGAACAGCCCCCAGCCCTCCCAGAGCCGCCCTGCCCTGTGGCTGTGTTCAGCCTCTGACCTCTGTCTCCACCCTTCTCCACCCGGATGGGCTGGGCTCACTTCTCCTGGTTTAATGAGCTCAGGAATGTGCTGCCTAGAGAAGACGCCCAGCTTTGGTCTCTGAGCTGAAATTGCCCCAGGCTGGACTCCTCTGCCTGCGCAATTGCTCCCATCGTCTCAGAGAACATCAGAGGCAACAGGCAGGGCTGAGAGCCTTCACTGGGCACCGAAGGAGGCCTGGTCAGCACCCTCTGGGCTGGCCTGCAGGGACGCCGCAGACCCGCTCTGGGCACCAGCACAGCCTCCTGTCTATGAAGGGGGCTCAGGCCGCTGCCCGCCTGCCTCAGAGCCCCAGAGCCGGCTGCTTCCCCCCCTGCATGCTGCCTGCTTCGGAGGGTCACGAACAGCACCTGCTTGTGCAGGAAGCGCTGTCTGAGCACCAGCCATGTGCTGGGCTCTGGGCTAGGGCCGGGGACACAGAGCAGGACTGAAGCTCCCCGGCCGTGGGGGAAGTGGGTGTACGAAGCGTCCCATTGAAGGGAAAGGGGGCACAGAATGGGGCCCTGATTCCCAAACCAAACTGGGGTCTGGTTTTGATTTTGTCTGAATTCAGGGCCTCAGTATTTTTAGGACAAGAGAAAAACCGATATTGGAATGTTCCCTGAAAATATGGTGGTGAGTATTAGTGGGCCAAAAGCTCAGAGCCGGGGCGGCAGCTGTCTGGGGGCGAGGCGGACAAACGCACGAGCCGGTGGTGGAGCCTGAAAGGAAAGGAGCGACACACAGCAGCAATTCACCGAAGAATTCTGCTTTATTAGGGAAAGATGCTGGGTTATATAGGAAGGGGCATGAGCTGATTGAGGTGCCACTTCTACGGGGCTGGTGGCTATTGGCTAGGTGCTGGGATGGGTGGGGGGGGAGAGGTGATTGGACCTCGGGTGGCGCCGTCGGGAACCAAGGACCCGGAAGAGAAGCCGGAAGTTTGCCATCTTACGGGTGGGGGCCCTTCATTCCCCTCTTTCTCCTCTATGGGGTTGTGGACGTTGCTTTCTCTCTGCTTCCTGCTGAATGGGGCGGAGAAGGGAGTGAGGGCTTGAGGACTGGGGGGAAAGGGTTGATAGGACTCCCCACAGTAAGCATGAGTAGGTGTGGACTTCTTCAGGTTGGAAATCAATGAAGGTTCCCTGTAACCATAGGTCGAGGACCTGTTGATTCCAATGGTGGTGCTAGGAGGATACGGGTGCCAGAAGCCAGGCGCGTCTGCGGCCATTGTTTCCAGGAACAGTTTCCAGCGGGGAGAGGGGCCCATCTCAGCATGTGGTGAGGAGGTCACATGAGGGTGAGGGATCTTCTGTGGCCAGAAGCTGGTAGTTCCTGAGTAAAAGCTGGTTGAAAGCTTGATTAGAGATTTTTCCGACTTGGGATTTGATGAACTTTATTATACAGGGTAAGAAGAGACAGGCGAGAAGAATGATTATTATGGGGCCTGCGATGGGCCAGAGCCAGGTGAGGAGGGGGTTTGTTAGTATTGAAGAGAATGGGTTGGAATTGGAAGCAGAGTGGAGGCTGGAGGCAAGGTCGGTGACTTTGGTGATGTCAGTTTCTACAATGCCGGATTCGTTGATGTAATAGCAGCACTCTTCCCGGAGGAAGACGCAGGTGCCACCTTCTCGGCTGTAAGCAGATCTAAGGCCCGCCGGTTTTGAAGGGTTACCTTAGCTAGTGAGGTGACCTGTCTTTGGAGAGAGGCTAGGGAATTGGCAGTGGATGTCAGGGCCCCCTCAAGTTTGGTGTTGAGATCTCTAACTGCCCATAGAGAGTGACCCCTGAAAATCCTGCCCCAATGGCTGAGGTGATTAAAGAGATACCGACCATGATGGGAAGGAAAGCAGCCCTTCTTGTGCGCAAGGGCAAGGGAGGTTGGAGCTCAAGGAATTCCGCCATGCTGTAAAGCGTAATCTGTGGGATTAGGGTGACGAGAATGCAGGGTGTATCGGAGTTGGGAGGCAGTGAGTTGAAAAGGCTGCCATTACACCAAAAGAAGTGTCCCGGTTGCGTAAAAGTCTTAGAGCCGGAGGTAGGGGTGTAGATAGAGAGGCAGTGAAGTGCGCTGGAGGGGGGTGGAGTCGCGCCTACACAGTGGTGGATGGTGAGATTATCTGCGTATTCTGGTTCCCATAGGGGTATGTCTGCCAGGGGGCAGAGGGGTTGTCCTGCATGGAAGGAGTAGTTGGAAATATTAAGGGGCACGGCGGCTAGTGATGCGCACAAGAAACAATTGGCGGTGTTGAGGGTGTGGTTGAGAAAGATGGTGGTGTCCTGAATGAGCTGTAACCAAGAGTAGGAGAAATTAGAAGAGGGGCGGGGATAGGAAGATGAAGAGGCGCCGTCAAGAGTTTGGATAATGACTTTTTCGGAATGTCCGATATCTGATGCAACTTGAGAGATCTGGGAGCGAGAGGGAACATACTCTCGAGAGATATGAAGGGTACCGTGGGGAGTCGAGGACCCCCTGTAGTAAACTGAGGCTGTGACCCCAGCAGCCCATCGAGAGTCCCAGGGATCTGGGATTGATAAGGAGAATGAGCCGTTGGGATATTTCATGAAACGGTTGGAGGAGTAATACTGTGTGTACCGGGCGTCACCCATGTAGTGAATGGCGCAAGACCAGTAGGGACATCCCCCGTAGGTGTCTGGCCATCGCCTGCAATAGGCTTGTTTTTGGTCATAGAGGAAGCAGAGGTGGGGAGAATAAGGGTGGCTGCTAGTGAACACTTCGGTGGAGGGAGGAAAGTGGAGGTATAAAGGCTCAGAGCAGCCTTTCAGAGGGCAGTCTGGTGTGGCAATGAGGGCAGTAACTTTTGTTTGATGCTGTGTGTAAGTCTGTCTGACTTTGAATCGCTATACAAAAGAGGCTGGGGTGGCGGGGAAGACAATAGGAATGAGGAAAAAAAAGCGAGAGAGCAGTAAAGGAGGAAAAAATCATGATTCGGGTATGGATGGCAAAGGGGGTGAACGGGATTTTGGAGGAAAGAGGACAGTAAGGTCAGGAGTCTGGAGGGAGGGAGAGTCTGTAAACTTTTGTAGGTTAAGAGATCTTTTAGGTGATGTGGGGACAGAATGGTAAGGGGCGCCCTGAATGTCAGTTTATGAGCTTCCTTCTGCAAGAGCTGTCCAGCGGCTAATGCCCATAGGCAGGGGGCCCATCCCCGAACTGTGGGGTCTAATTGCTTGGAGAGATAAGCTACTGGGGCAAAGGATGGGCCATAATATTGGCCTAGGACTCCTAGAGCTTGACTGGACCTCTCATGAATGTATAATGAGAAGGGCTTCGACAAATCAGGGAGATGGAGAGCTGGGGCTTCCACAAGGGCTTGACGGAGCTTAATGAAGGAGTGTCGGGGTGAGGAGGATAATGGTTCTTTAGGGGGGCCCTTGCTGAGGTCGTATAGGGGTCTTGCTAACAGGGAGAGGTTAGGGATCCACGCTGTAAAATACCCAGCCAGGCCTAGAAAGGAAAGGATTTCTGTCTTGGTTTTGGGAACGGGCAGGTCAGAGAGGAGCCGTTTTCTGTCTAAGGTAATGGACTTTGTTTGTTGAGACAGAAGGAATCTGAGGTAAGTGACAGAAGGGGAAGAGATTTGAGCTTTGACGGGGGATACTCGGTAACTTCTGGAAGCTAGAAGGTTAAGTAGGGAGGCAGTGTCAAGTTGACATTGTTCCCACTCTGTTTACTTCCTACCCCGACTACAGGAGTAATGGCAGGCGTGGTAGGGCCCCGGTATTCTTGCAAGACTGAGAAGGTGGCTCCTGTATCTAGGAGGAAGGAGATGGGGTGACCGTCTACTATTAAAGTAATACTGGGCTCCTGTTTGGTGATGGAAATGGTCGGGTGAGAAGCCCCTGGGCTCCGTCAATCTTCTTCTGCCAGCCCCACTATGGCGGGCTTAGGATGGGGGTTGTTCTTCCAGCCTCCCCTTCGGGTGGCTGGGCAATCAGACCCCCAGTGGCCCTTTTTGTGGCATCTGGGGCATGGGGTGGTAGGAGATCTGGGGGAGGGGCACGCCCTTGACCAATGCTGTTCTTGTCCGCACTTGAAACAAGCTCCTGGGGGGCGCTTGTTTGTAGAAGGGCACCCAGGTTGTGGTTTTATCAGCTGGGCCAACATTTGGAAATTGGCTTGATCGGCCTTTTGTTTACGGCGTTCTTTCTCCTCCTCCCGGTTATGGAAGACTTTAAAGGCCACTGTTAGGATCTCAGTCTGTAGGGTAGCGGGGCCCTGTTATAACTTTTTGAGTTTAGCTTTAATGTCGGGGTAGCTTTGAGCTAGGAAGTATGTCATAAGGACATGTCTTCCGTCAGGCATTTCTGGGTCTAGGCTGGTATGCTGTAATAGGGCTTGAGTGAGTCTGTCTAAGCTACGTCCCGGAGGGGGGCGATAATTTTGGGAGGCCCTCGGGACTGAGTCTGAGGGGGACTGAAGGGTTCTGGCTCAGTCTGTGGGGGAGTGACACGGTCCAGCCGTGCCTAGTCGAGCAGGTCTTGAAGTGCAGAAGGGGGGTGAAGAAAATAAAGAAAGATAGAACTGGGAGGGCTGATGCTCCCATGCATTGCCAGCCAGCAGCCTGGCTTCTTGCCTCATGTTGCTCCAGTTGGGCTTGAACTCATGACTCTAAGGTTAAGAGTCCTATGCTCTACCAACTGAACTACAGCAGGGCTCCAGTTAGTTGCTTATGGAATGCGTAAACAGAATGTTTTTTATTCTCCATTCCTGCCACATCGGCAAGTGGGGGAAGGGCATAGCTAGAAGCAGGGGCGGTGTTTCTACACATCTTCAAGGTCTCCCTATTTTCAGAGTGAGGAGTCTTGGCTCGTCTTCGAGGACAAGATATGTTTTTGTGGACAGATAACTCCCAAGGACGGCACCGGTTGTTCTCTAGCTTGTGCTTTCCCATGCTGCGTTCAGACATGGGGGAAGGTGCTTTCCCATTCTGTCTACAAACATGTGAGAAGACAAAGGCGGTCCCCAACAGGGGAGAAACAGGGGATGAGGGCAAAGATGGAGGAGGCCCCCAGGACCTAGTTAAAGGGGGGCTGAAAGGCTCAGGCTTAATCCGCAGGGGACGAAGGCGGAGGAGGTGAGATGGGGAGGAGATGGTGGGGGAGGAAGGGAGAAGGGCTGTTGTAGGAGAAGAAGGGGAAGGGAGTGAACGGGAGGCTTCTGCGGGGGCGGCAGCTTGCAGGCTAGGAGAACTTGGGGAGGGTGGGGGGGGAGGAGGCGGAAAGCTTCCATATAGGGAATCTCCTTCCATTTTTTCAGGCACTGGCAGTAGTTAAAGAGATTGCGAGTGATGTTAGGATCAAGAGTTCCCCCTGCGGGCCATTGGTTGTTATTGTCTAGGGGGTATGTCGGCCAATCTTGGGAGCAATGTTTATGGAGAAGTTTTGGTTTTATATCAGGCGTCAGGGAGAGGGTAGCCAGATGCTTGAGCAGGCATTCAAGAGGTGAACTTTCAGGGAGGGATGAGGAGGCTCCCATGGCTGAAGGACAGAGAAGGAGACAAACGGGGGAAGATGAACGGAGACCCTCGGACTGGAGGCAGACCACAAGGAGACAAAGGGCGTCCCCGATGATCCTTGGTGGTGTGCGGAAACTCGTATACGAGTCGGAATTTCTTAGGAAGTGTGGGTCGTCACCCAGACTTCCCTAAGAAGGCAGAGTGCCGGAGTCACGAGGTACCTAGCGCTAGGAATTTTTGGTGGACGGAACGGATTTCGGTGGATGGAACTGAAGGAGGAGGGGGGAAAAAGGGAGTGTTCTCATCTGCAAAGGAGTCACCTCGTTTATGGCTGTTGGAGGGGGGCCTGAGGGTCCGCCGCAGCCGTGAAGGCCTGAGGCGGGGAGAGTTCCCTCCTCGTCCCCGAGCGTCAGGGCCTTGCCGGACGATCACGGTCAATGGCACTGCCATAGCTCGGGGGAGAGTGGCCCGCTCCGGGGGAAAACTTACCCAAAGGCCAGAGAGGAGTGGTGAGTGTGAGGAGCCAGCGCCGGGAAAAGAGGACAGGACGAGGCAAGCTGCTGCTGGTGTCGGGGGGGGAAGACGGGGCCCACTTGGGGTGTCCCATCTCCCAGGTTTCTGCACCAATGAAAGGAAAGGAGCAACACACAGCAGCAATTCACCGGAGAAATCCGCTTTATTAGGGAAAGGTGCTGGGTTATATAGGAAGGGGCATGAGCTGATTGAGGTGTCACTTCTACGGGGCTGGTGGCTGTTGGCTAGGTGCTGGGAGTGGGAGGGGGGTAGAGGTGATTGGGCTTCAGGTGGCGCCGTCGGGAACCGAGGACTCGGAAGAGAAGCCGGAAGTTCGCCATCTTACTGGTGGGGGCCCTTTGGAGCCCCTCTTTGTTGCACCTCTGGGATTCCCTTCCCCCAGCCCCACATCCCGCATGGGCAGGACAAGGGAGAAAAGGTGAGTTTACCATCAGGCTGATCAGACTGGCTGGGAGCGCCTTGGGGGCGGACGTCTGAGCCCACCCTCACTTCCACGCTGGGCCTCTACCTCCTAGGCCCTGAGTCATAGCTCCATCCACAAGCTCGTCCCACAGGCCATAAGTTCATCTGTCATGTGGCCTCAACAAGCTGTTCCCGTACACGCCTGCTACTGCCAACCTGCCGCTGTGTGCCCAAGGGACTTCCTTGGCTTATGCAGGGTGCAACCTAGCTACCCCCTGGGGAGGAAGAGTCCCAGCTATGCGGCCCCCACTGGACCATCTGAGACAGCTCCCCACAGTGCTTCAGCAGGATGGCGCCCAGGAGAAACCCCGTCATACACTCCACCTCACCCAGCCTCCCACACAACCTACTTGGGCTAAAGCCTGTGTCTGAAGGTGTGCCCCTGGGAGACCCCAGCCCGAGATCATCCCCCAGCCACTAAACCCCTTCACCAAAACCATAGTGTGCCTCCCCTCCATGCCCAGGCCCTCCATCTCATCTGCAGCCTGGAGAGGGAAGGTGGAAGCAATTCAAAAACGAAAGGGATCTCAGAGAGAGACCCTCAGGGCTGACAGTCACCCATCAGCAATTTTAGGACTGTGAAGTCTGCTGCTCCATCCCAGCAGAAGGCCATTCCTTCCCTTGACCATTGCGTGGGAACAGCCAGGACTAGATCCCACATGACAGTCAACAAGTCCCTGGAACGTGGGCTGCCTCGGCAGAGGTACAGCGGCATGTCACCCACACCTTTACCTTCTGTACATTGCTGTGTAACATCTGCTAAATGGCTTCACTGTTCCAAGTGAACCCCAGCTTGCCACAAACAGCTAGAGCCTTTGGAGAACCCCAAACCAAGGGCTGTAACACGTGAGTGTGAACTTCCCGAGGGTGCCCCTTCTGGAGGCTGAGAGGTCCTAAGCTCGCCCAGCCGGCCTGCCCGTTCCTCCCCAAGGAACCCTTGACAGGGGCACTTGTCCACGGGCCCCCTCTCCCTCCACCCTCCTCGATGGCCCTGCCTGGGCTCCCAGGGGATGGCAAGCGGCCTGGAACTGTAAACCTCTTTGCACACCATTTCCCTCGCTCTGGTCTGGCCTCCCCACACCTCACCCGTGGTAATACGGTCAGACAAGAGCAGACCACGATGTGAGACCGTCAGCGAGAGTGGCTCCCGATGGTATGAGCGAAGGAGGTGAATGGGCGGCCAAGAGAAAAGTCCAGGGAAGAGAAGAGAGAAAAAGATCTTATTGAAAAGAGACCATTACAGATTCAATCCCTTTCCTTTATTTGATAGGCTTGATAAGTCGGAACCTGCTGGAGATGCTTTTCATCCAGATTTCAGGGGGCAGGTAATAGGACAACCTCATGAACATATGGGGGGATGTGACCATGCTTCCAGCTGGGTTGGAAGCCGACCCCACACATGTAAGGGGCACATACACACAGTGGAATATTTCTCAGCCATAAAAAAGAGGGGGACGGGAATATAGGGGCACAAAAGCTCACAATCACAATACAAATTGGTCGTGGGGGTGGTAGTGCAGCATGGAGAACACGCCAATGATTCTGTAACATCTTCCTATGTGGACAGATAGTAACTGCACAAGAGAGGTGAGGACTTAATAATGTGGGTGACCTGTGAACCACTGTGTTGTGTACTTGAAAGCAATGTAAGATTGTATATCAAGTATACTTCAATAAAAAAAACTCTTAAAAATAAACTGAATTACACTATGTAAGAATTCATTCACCATGTAAGAACTTGTTCGTTATGCTTCAGAAGATTGGAGACTGACGAGAATTAGGCTTGAGATGGATTAATGATTGTACATTGACCCCCTTATACTGAATTTTATTGTTGTTAACAACCATTTGATCAATATGAGAGATGCCCTCTCAAAAAAAAAAAAAGTAAAAATAAAATAAAAATAAACTGAATTAATAAAAAACAAGTCTAAAGGAGATTGTCACCTAGGAGGTCAGAGCCACTAACCGGACTTCAACTGTCACTTGGATGAAGATGTGAAAAGCAGCCTGTCCAGTCTACAAATGCCGTGAAATCGGGCAGGGTGGTGAGCAGGCTGGGGATGAAGTCAGGACCCACTAGACCCTGGAAGCCACATGGTCATGGGATGAGGCCCACAGGATCTGAACTGGGTCTGCATGTCACCGAATCCCAGCTCCACCGTTACCAGCCAGTTACTGTTGGCAATTGCTTGGCTCCAACCATCACTCAAATGAGTGTGCTACTCATTAAATCAGTGGAGGAGGAGAGAAGGGGACAGGGACAAGCATCTGACCTGCACGGCTTCTGTGGAAGGGGCAAACCGTAGCCCGGGAGCCCTGTTTTGGAGAAGCCCAGGTCGTCCACGTGACTGTACGTCCCTCAGGTCTCATTACAAAAGGAAACACTATGGCTGAAAGTCTGATGGCTTCCCAAATGTCCAGGAAACCCCCAGGTGCAGGAGGCCAAGGACAGGGAGATGGGGGAGCTGCAGCCGCAGCATGGGGGCTGGGAGCACAGGTGCGGCAGGTGTCTGGTGTGGGCCAGTGCCTGCTCTCTCTCTCAGGCAGGTGTGGCCGGCTGCCACAGGGTGGGCGGCAGTCTGAAGGCCCTGGAGGGAGCAGAGAAGAGGTGTGGACTTCTGCACGGTGGGCTCCCAGACCCAGCAGCAGGGCTGAGCAGGGGTGTGGTCTGGGGAGTGTCCAGGTCGGGTCCTCCGTCACCATCACCACCCCAGGAAATGAGAAATCCACATGGCAGAGTCAGTCAGCAATTTTAGGCTGATGAGTCGGCAAGAAGCCAGCCCAGGGGCTGCAGCCAACATCCCCGAGGCGCCAGGGCGCCAGCCCGGGTCTGAGTGAGCCGTGAGCCGCCTTGGGGCACACTGCTCCCCAGCAGTCCGGGGTACTGGCTGCAAGACGTGATTCAGACCCCAGCCAAGCCATCCCCTAGTTTTACCACTTGGAGCAAGTCACTTAACATTTCTGGACCTTAAAGTCTGCAATTATGTAACGGAAGTAGCCTGCTTCCAAAGCCAGTGTGGGGACCAAACTGATCATAATAAGACAGCCTGGTGCACACCCCGGAGCGGAGACCCAAGGGCAAACCTCCTCCTTGCCTCGTTCATCCCCTCTTGGTACTTTGCATAAGGGGCCTGGTGGGCCCTCAGCGGGAGCAGCTCTGAACAGGATTCTGGGGGGAGCGGAGTGACCCTGGGACACAGCCTGTCTCCACCGCCTAGAAGGGGATGGGCCAGACCACGGGGACTGGGGCCCTCGAGCTCTGCCGGGCGTCCATCACCTCTTTGAAGTTGCTGGGGACCGCGGAACCCCTCGGGGCAGAAGGCCGCCGGTCACTGCGCTCCCCTGAGGGGTCTCGTGTCCTCTGCCTTCCTGGTGTTTCTCCACGTCACCCGCAAACTGGATGCATTTGCCAAACGGGAGCCATCTGAGTTGTTTGAAGTGAGTTCACTCTAAAGGGAAGGGTCCAGACTCCTGCACCCTGTGTGCCCTGGAGTCCACTCAGGCCAGGGGCCCTGACTGGACTCTTTAGGACACACCCCCACCACCCAAAACTGCTCACACACATTCTTTCAAAATTAAGGGGTGTCACAAAATCCCCTGCCACAGATCCACAGGCCCCACCTGAAGAACCCCGCAGGCCAGGCTGCAGACGGGGGGCTGAGGTCTGGGGGGAGCATTTCTCACCAGGCCTCTTGACACCAGATCCAGCAGGAGTCACCTGGCCTGAGACGGGGTCACGTGCCTACAGACGCCCCTTTGCCTCCACCTGGGGCAACAGCGGGTTCTCCCTGGCGGTCACTGCCCTTTTCACCGCCAGGTGGCGCCTGCGCCATGTGTTAATGAGTCCAGACTAAAACACCCTCGAATATCAGGGCTGACCCCACTACCTACCCCGCCTGATTACAGATGGGGAATCCTAGGCCTAGAGAAAGTGAAGGACCCTTGAGCCACCCTGGGCATCATCTTCCTCCTCTGCCATATCCAGCGTCCCCCTTCCCATCCCAAAAGGCACTGAGCTGGGATCACCTTCCACAGTGGGACCTGGGGTGCCCGGAGGGCCATGTCCAGACCGCCAGGCCTCCAGACTACGGGGCCAGGGCACGGGCCTCCAAGCCCCCAGCTTGTACTGCCCCAGCCTGGCACTTTACCTGCTTTACAAAGCAGGCTTCTGCATACCGCTCACTCGGACAGAAGCCATGCATGAGTCATCCTCCGGGCTGAGAACCGCTGGGCCCAGTGCCGTCAGATGGCCCTTTCCATGGTCCCAGGGCACCTGCATGGGAGTCGTGTCAGAGGGGATCCAAGACGCCGGGCCCTGGAGGGTCACTGTCACCCATGGGGCTGAGGCCTGCTGTCCTTCCCTGCCCACCAGTCCTTGACCTCCCAGCCGCAGGGTCATTTCAGAGCATTGTTCAACACCCATCTGCAGAAATATCCTGACCTCTAGTTGTCTGCCAACCCCAGAGGACCTCACCTACTGGGAACCTCTGCGGCCACACAGTAAGTCCTCGGCCTCAGAGTGGGTGAAGACTACAGATGGTCCACAAGCAGACCGTTCAGCCCAGGTACGTGAGGTTACCTGAGGCTCAGGGACAGCAGGATGATTCACCCCTACCAGGACCCCCTCGGACATCCCCCAGCTTAAGCCATTGCTTTCCAGGGTGCTGGGCTGGCCCAAGGGTGGGCTAAGGGATGGCCCTGGGGCACCAGCCTTGTACTCAGGCCTCCTTCCAAGACGGAGCAGGTGAGAGGGCAAGACAGACAGACAGCACGTGCAGCCGCATGTCTGTTTGGCTCTCTGGATGGCCTCCCCACCGGGAACTCAGAGGCAGCCCGAATCCCTGAGATGCTTTGAGCTTCACAGCATCTCCCACAGCATGTAATCAGCTGTTTCTCTGCTTGCTCGGCTCACCTGGTGCCCACACCCTCGGAATCAGGTAACCGAGGGCTCCCAGATGGCCAGGTCACCAGCGGAGAGGTCAGCCCACCCATATCAGTGCTTTGAGGGCAGCAGATACAGTCATGGCTGTCCCCCCAACACCTGGCCTGGGAGCGTGGCTGCCCGCCCCTCCCCGGCCCTGGAGCAGGGCTCTCAGGCAGCCGCTGGGTGGTCTGGACACAGATGGGGGTCCTCATCAGCAGGCGGTGGGGAGGGAGACTCCTAGTGCTTATCTCCACCCTGCTCCCCTCCCCTGAGCTCCAGATAGGATCCTTGCTGTCTGCCCAGGTCCCAGACTGCTCCAGAAAAGGGAGAGCCCAGTCCGGCTCGGTCAACCCCTCCTCGGCCATCTGTTACACGAGGCTGGTCTTCCTCCGCCATCAGGAGAGCAGGGTCTCTGAGCCTGGGCACTGTTAACACATCTGGCTGGACGGTGCTCGGCTGTGGGCGGGGGTCTGCCCTGGGAACTGCAGGGTTTTACCAGCCTCTACTTCCTCCCTGGCCTCTACTGTGACATGCCAGTGGCACTCCATGGCCCCCCGTCATGATAATCAGAAACGTCTCCAGAGTGGGGCTCTAGTTCAGTGCTGGGCCTCCACACCCACCACGCTGGACTCTCAGAACAGACCTGTGCTTCTCTCCAGGGCTGGCACACCTGGCTTGCATTGAATCCACTGAATCTTGTCTATAGCCACAAATCTTTCTAAAGCAAATATGGGCCCTGCTGGTTTCCTTCCTAAAATCCTGAAGTGGCTTCTCGTTGCAACCAGGTAAAGGCAAGCCATCCCTGCCCCGAGAACGTCCCAAGGTGATGGGACCCAGAGTGCTCGGCATCTGTGCCATGTCCAGTGGGGCGGCCCCTGGCCACGTGGTCACCAAACACTTGACATGTGGCTGGTGGGACTGCGGGACTGACATTTTCATTTTACTTGAAGTTAACTAACTGGGCAGGGCAAGTCTGCACACTTCATACGGCTTCTCTTTCCCAGCACGATGGATGGGGTACTTTTTCAGTTCTGTAAGTTAATTGACTCAAGGTCACACAGCTGATCAGAGGCAAAGCCGGGATTTAAACCCTTTGCTGGAAGCCTGCCAAGACAAGCCCACACTCACACACATTCTCCCACCAGCCAGAGCCGGTGACCATCTGTCCTGCTCCAGTCCCGTCCTGCCAGCGTAGACACCCAGAATGCAGGCTTTCCGTTTCCACTTAAAGGACAAATGCCCCTATGCGCACCCCCAGGGAGTTCTGACAGACTGGGATGGGGAAAGCACGGCCCCCTTTGCTCTGGGGGTCCCCCTGCAGTGGATCAAGATGCCCAGACCTCCCTCAGGCCCACAGTGAGACAGTCCCCCAGATAGGAAGCACCACCTCCCACCAGACCATTCCTTGAATTTTCTCTGGATTGGGAATGGGGGTGGCCAGCCCAGGGGTCCACACTGCAGAGCAAATTTTCTAAAAAGGCTACATATGGGGCAGGTACTTGAGGCTGCACAAAGCCTGGGTTTGGCCTGGCCCTGGTGAGGAGACAGGTCTGCAGAGAGTCACACTACGAACGCATCTCACTTCCCTTCCATATGAGAGCAAACGAAGGCCCACCTTGCGGAAACAAAGCAGGTGCAGGCTCGGCGATGAGTACACAGGGCCAGGGACTGGACGGCACCATCTCTCTCGGCGACGCGAGGACAGCACCGTTCACCCCGGGGGGTAGTCTGACGTCAGCCCCATCCAGACAGCCAAGGAGACCCGGTGAGGTGTTCTCAACATTTGTCTTGTTAAATTTTGAAAATTTATTTCCAGTTTCAAAGCAACCCATCCTGTTCAGTTTAAATTTTTAAATATAAAACGTACAGAATAGCACTCATTCAAACTAAAAGTAAACATCTTTGCTGGCCCCACCTCTTTATCTGGTCTCCAAAGAAGTGAATGCCTCAGCCCCACCTGCAGCCGCTTGTTCTCGAGGTCACGACTGTTAAACGCCCGGTGGCACCCTTCCTGGGTTCACATAAACACAGGCTGACATGTGCAGTCGCTCAGCATGGCTCAAAGCATTCAAGGTGTATTCTTTGTTAGAATAACAAAAGTGAGCATGTGAAATTAGAAATGAATTGTGAACTTTTAAAATACAAAAAAAGACCACCATATCGGCAGACTGGCCATGCACAGCGACCTTGAGCCCGGCACTGGGGGCGGCCTGGAGTGGCCGTGACTCGGTCTGGCATCTGACCCAGGCGGGCCAGGAAGGTGGGCAGAAAACGTCAGGAGCACATGGGTGGCTCATGGATGCAGAGTCAGCACCTGCCTGTGGGGAGCTCCAGGAAGAACTCGGAATCGGGTTGACAGGTCCGTCGGCCGCCCGCTCTGGGATGGGCGAGCGACCCACAGCAGGAGGACATGCCCAGGCCCACAGGGCCCTGCAGGGTGTAACGGACACCCTAGCTTGCTGGCAATCGCAGTGAACACCAGTTCCTGCATCCAACTCACCATCAGGGATTTGGGGCCTTAAATCCAGCCCATGCTGCCCCCCGTGGGGACTGTTACGACCCATTGTGGGGCAGGGAAACTGAGGCTGGGAGCAGTGCAGGCTCCAGCAGAGACCCCATGAACGGGCGGAAAGCCCACCTTCTCTCCCCTCCCTGCGTCCAGGAGGCATCACGTGCTGCTCCCTCACATCACCCTACAAGGGAGGCACTTTTCCCCTACTTGGCGGGTGAGAAAACCAAGACCTGGTCAGGACCCCCTCTGCCCACCGCAAACCATCTTGCCCCTCCCGCCCCAGCACAGGGTGGTGCGGGGTGGGTTCAGACCAGGCGGGTTGGGACGCACGCCTCCTCTCCTCGGAAAGCTGCTAACCCTCTCTCCCCATTCACGAACCTGGCACTGAATGGTGGGAGTCAGGGAAGGATATTTTTAAAAGATTGTCTTCAGTCAGGGAATTTCATGGTATAAATATACAGTGAAGACACCAGATTAGCAGAAAGAGGGGCCCGTCAGCTGCAGCGCCCGCACGCCAAAGGCCTCCTGCCCCACGTCCGCAGCCAGTCCAGCCTCCCTGGGGCCAGGGAGCGTCAGACCCTGAACACACACGCTCCTCCACTCACAGGAGCACCTCCTCAGAGACCACTGACCCCCAACCCCACTCCTCACAGCCGGGGAAACCGAGGCCCCAGAGGAGAAGTCCCGGGCTCAGAGCCACAAAACAACAGATGCAGGACTGAGGGCGATGCCCCCAACTCCAGCCTGTGCCTTGGGACCCACCCCGCCTCTCTGAAGCCAAGAGACAGAAATAGACCACACTTGGCCCTCTAGAGTCCAAAATAAGTGGAGGTGCAGCTCTTCACATTGTTACCGTGGTTACAGATAACAAGCGGACTAGCTGATGGTGAGAGAGACGCTCCCAACATGCCTCGTTCTGCACGAACAAACTGCTTTCCACGCGTGGCAGCAAGCTGGCCCCGGGGCAGGGCAAGTGCTGGCAGTGGAGGGAGAGTGCTCCAGGTGGGGGCGAGGGCAGGCATAGCGTGCTGTCCAGGGGCTGTCTCCACGGCCCATCCGTCACCCAGACCGAGGTGTGGAAGATGCACGTGGCCTTCCAGGCCAGGAGGAGGTGTGGCTGTGTCCATGGGACCTGCAGGGTGGCAGCAGCTGGCGCCCACCAGGGCAGGTGGTCAGGTCTGGATTAGAATTGGGTAAGGCCGAATACGTAAGGTTCCCCCAAGACTTGGTTGAGCACTTGGGGAACTTTCTGTGTCCCCCAGCTCTGTCCTTGCTGGGTGGCTGTTTGCAGAACTGGCTGCTTCCCATCCTCCCTGTGTTCAGGACTCCTTGCAATGTGACTCTGTGGCTCTCCCACCGCGAGGAGGGCCCCATCTCCACTCTGCTGGAATCGGGACCATCCTCCCGACAGTCTGACCCACAGAGCGTGCTGTGGGGACACCAGTGCTAGCGTCCTTCATCTCAGACCCAGGAGTCTCGTGTCCTCTGCCGGCTTCCACGAAACAGCAACAGGCCAAATCACAGGCACGTGAATGGGCAAAACCACGTCCCCACCATCCCCACCGGACACAAATGAGGCAATGCTCTTGCCGCCGGGCCTCCACGGCCTCTGCTCCCTCAGCCATCCGCGCCCCAAGATGCTTCCTGTCTGTGTCACTCCTGTCCTTTAAGAAGCAGATGCTGAGACAGGATTCATCACGCAGGGCTTTTATTAAGGGAGTGTCTTTATGAACGAGAATAAGGAGGGCCAGGGGCAGGCAGGGGCTGCACCCCACTGGTGCCGCATGTCTGACCCCAAGGGTAGGAGGGAAGAGAAGGTGGGTCCAGAGTTCTCGGCACTGAGGACGCTTTGGCAAAAGCCCTGAGCCAGCATTTGCTGACAGGGGTCCCAGTCTCCCAGGGCAAGGAGGGTCATTAGGAGGGAGATGTAACCTTCACAGAAAAGCATCAATGGATACAGAGCACAGCTGCTGTGGACCCCGTCAGTTTCACTCTCTGAATCGGAAATCCGCAGATTCTCACAGGCGCCAGGAGACCTCCGCTCGGCGTCTGCTTGGGCCTGACCGCTCCTTGTGTCTCTTCATGGCACAGGTAAGCCTCTCGGCTTGGGAACTTGTGTCTGTCCCCCCTCTGTGTCCTGGGCACTGGTCAGTGTCTGTCCCTAAGACTTTGTGGGGTGAATGAAGTAATGAACATTTCCCGGTAGGTACTGAAGGGTCACTTTCCATGTGTGTGAGCTGTGGGTTACAGACTGAATGTTTGTGTGCCCCAGAACTCAGACATGAAGCCCCACCCCCGAATGTGGTGGCATCCAGAGGCAAGCCTTTGGGAGGTGATGGGGTAGACGGGGTCACGAGGGTGGGGTCTCATTCTCAGTTGCACAGAGGACAGGCCGTGTGAGCCCACAGCACCATCTGCAAGCCCAGAACACAGCCCTCGCCAGAAACCGAACCGCCGCCCCTGATCTTAGGCTTCGCAAAAAGTAAATGGGCATCATTGAAGCCACCCTGTCTGCACTGTTTCGTTACGGCGGCCAGTGCTAAGGCGTCCCAGGTTCGGTGTGCAGTCCCGCAGGGCGGCAACGGGGAATTTGTCAGACCACTCTGAGTAATGCTGCAAATAAACATTTTATTTTCCTAACTCTGCGTCGACAGGAAGTGGTGCTCGTTGGCAAGGAGACGCAACACGGCACACCTGCGGCTGGTAGTGGCCCGCTCATGCGGGAGGGCGACGCTACCCTTTGGTCTTACCTCTCTTCTCCCTTCTCTCAGATCAGTCCTGTCTCACCCCGGACACTCCCACACGACAGTGTCCGGGAGGACATGGAGCCGAGGGAGCGGCTGGCCCTGGGGCTGCCTTCCCTACCTCGTTACTATGGCAACAGAACCTAGCTGCAGGTGTCCACCTGTCACCGACCCCCCGCCCGGGCTCCCATCACTGCGCACAGCCTCAGGGAATTCCGGTGGTGGTTAGGAAGCCAGTCCAGGCTGCAGATCCACGGACCCTCCTGCGGGGGCCCCAGGCCCCTGGGTGTGTGCACAGAACCCCAGTGCTGCCCTGGGAGTGAATGCAAGGGGTGCCGGGGCTCCCACACCGCAGCCCTGGGGCTTCAGAATCCAGGCAAGACACTTCCTGCAGATGCATCCCACCCGGCCACCACCACCCCTGCCACCAGAAACTCGTGACCTGCCTCGGACCTGAGGCCCATCTTCCAGACCTGTTACTTGTCTCCATGCCCACCTGCAAGCTGAGGGTGGGGGTCAGGGCTCCGTCTGCTGCCAGCCTGCTCCACTTCACTCTGCTCCCCCGTCTGCTGGCCCGCACGACTCTCCCCAGGGCCCCAGTGCTGCAGCATCTCCAAAGACCCAAAGGGCACGCCAGGATGCCCCCAGGTTGCCCAGCACGGGCTCCGGGCCCTGTGGCCACTCAGCACCCGGGCCCTCGGTGGGCTCTTCCCTCCTGCTTCCTCCCTGGAGGGAGGCTACCCAGCCCCCTGCACCAACAGCTGCTGACGTTCTCCTCCGCCCTTGGACCATTGCAGCAGATGCCACATCGCCACTCTTCCTGCCACTGGGCCCGGAAGCAGCTTGGGCTCAGGGTGTCCCAGTGTCTTCCAACTCCCAGTGCACCACCCTCTCCAGTGAGACCCCCAGTGACTCCTTAGAGCAGACGGAGGGTGGGTGGGGAGGGAGGGAAAAGGAGAGCCACTGGACACGCCCCCATTGTCCTCGTCTGCCCACCTCTACCACCACACCTGGGCCCCAAGCCCTGCCTCCACCCTAGGCCAAAACAAGCCCCATGCATGTTAACACCAGCTCACAGATGTTGGGGAACAAGGGGCCCAGTGCCAGGACTGTCCATGGGGCATTTCTGCCCCAGCCAGGCACCTGTGTCAGTAGATGAATTTGTACTTGTAGCAGTGAGACTGCTTACGGCTACACGTACAGAAACCCAGCACAGACATGCCATACGTGTTCTCTCACGTGAGGAGCCCAGAGGTGCTGAATTCTAGGCCTGACTAGTCGTGCATTTCAATGTTGCTGTGGACACCGGGTCTTTCCCACTTTCCGTTCTGCCATCACCCGCTGGGGGCGGCTCACCCACCACGGTCTCTGAATGTCCATCCCTGCTGCATCAGCACAGCGGCCGGGACAGGGCAGGACCCGCCTCCATGTCTCTCAGCCTCACAGAGAAGAAAGGCTGCTGGGACTTCTGCGGCTGCCTCCCAACCACATCCCATGGCCAGAACTGCGTGCCCGCCCACCTCTGCACCCGTCCTGGGAAGGGGCACAGCACGGAATGACTGAGGTGAGGAGTGGAGCCCTGGGCTGGTGGGAGGGCCTCACCTGCTGTGTCCCCCACACCTGGGTGTAAGCAGGGAGGGGGCGTCCACTGGGAGCCACCCACCTGCTCCACCTGGCATCGCTACTGAACTGACCATAAGGCCAGGCCAGGCAAGAGGACACGGAACACATCACCGCGATGTCTGGACCAAGGAACAGTGAACCCAGAGAAAAGCAGAAAAGACCCATGGCAGGAGAAGCTCCAGCCCTGGGAGCAGGGACTCTCGGTAGCTCCTTGGAAGGGGAGGACTGGGAAAGGGGTGAAGGAGGTCGTGGAGTCCTCCGGCCAGGGTCTGAGGGCTCCGTGGAGCCATTGGTGATGGTGGGGATGGACGCCTCTGTTCTGGATAGCCGGGGAGGGCCACATGCCTGCACACGGACTTGACTCTTTCCAAGGCCACTTCATGCTGATTAGGCCAGAGGACCAGCAGCCCAGCAAGGCAGGCAGGTGGGCAGGTAAGGGCATTCCCGTATTCAGATGGAGGCACTGGCACATGTAATCATGGGCCAGTCCTCAGGCTGACAGAGCCTGGCACTGGGACAGACTCTGGGCACCTGAACTGGGGGTTCAGGCTGGGCAGGGCTGGGAGCCTTGATGGCTGCATTTGGCCTTGGCCCAGGCTGCCCCCACTTCTATTTTCTGGCTTCAAAAGTTGAAGTATCTTCTTTCTCTGTGGTTTATAGCGGAGATCCTTGTATTGGCCAGTTTCAAAGAAACCAACTCCCTTGTGCCTGATATTTTTGGAGCACAGTAATGGGAAACTTTTATTATCTCAGAGCAGGGAAGGGTGTTCTAAGGATGACAAACCCAGGAGCTATGAAGAAGGAAGGGAGGGAGGTGGAGGGGAGAACAGGACTAGTAAACCGGAGACTCTGTAGAAGGAAACATTGCAAAAAACACCATCAACAAAATCAAAATACAATCCAGAAAAAAATATTTGCAATATGTATTTGCAATTCATATCACAGACAAAGGGCTACTTATCCTAATAGAGAAGAGCTCTGCAAATCAATCGGTAAAGACCAGTGAACACATAAGGATATGAATAGTTGATCTCAGAAAATCAAATACATGTGTTTCTCGAACCTATGAAAATACACTCAACCTCAAATTAAATGCATGTGATAAACCAGTTTTTGCCAGAGTTTGCCAAGAAGCAAACTCTCCTACGTGGTTGGCCAAAGAACAATTTATGAATCCTCTGGAAAGGAGGCAATATCTGTCATACTATAAAGAACATATCCTTTCACCCTAAAATTCCACTTCCGGAAATTTCTCCTGCATAAATATTCACCCCTGTGCCAAAATACAAATGTATGTAGTCATGTTACAATAATTTTTTGTAAAAACAAAAGATTGACACTACCTGGAAGTCTGCCAACTGGAGAATGGTTATGAAATGATAATACATCCATCTAAGGGTTGAACTTTGTACAGATACAGAATAACCTCCAAGACATATTAACTGACAAAGGAGATACAAAGTAGTATATATGGAAGTGTCGTTAATGCAGTAAAAATGCGTATGTAGTGGCGTTTGCACACAGATATGTAGAACTTCCCTGGGAAGGTCAACAAGACACTGGTAATGGCTGTCCCTGGAGGTAGCTGGGTGATTGGGAATGGGGTGGTACTCTATTTCCTTTACTATAAATTCTTCTGCAGTTTAAAATATACCATATGAATTTCTTACCTATTATTAAGTTGAATATAAAACAAACTTGGAATGAAAAGGTGTGCTGAAAGGGTAGAAGCTTCAGTTAGCATGTACAGGTTTAGGGTTAGGAACAGACACTGTCAGTTTTTATGATGCTTAACAAATCAACACAAACATAGCCCCTTAAAAAGCACGTTTTTCCCCAAAGTTCCTATGGGTCAGGAGTCAGGCACTAGCAGAGTCCTTTGCCCCCCGTCTCACAAGGCTGCAGTCTCGGCGTTGGCTGGGCTGTCTCCTCATCTGGAGGCTTGACTGGAAAGAATCCATTTCTGAGCTCATTTCGGTTGACAGAGCTCACTGCCTTGCGGCTGTAGGACTGAGGGCCCTGGCTTTCTGCCGGCTATTGGCTGGAGGCCACGCTAATGATCTAGAGGGGAGATTCAAAAAAATGAATCATGGAAAAAAGCATGCAGAATGAGGCGTGAGCTTGAAGCAAACCCACCCCCTTCCCTGGGTGGGTAGACTGGATGGATAGGTAGGTAGGTAGGCTGGTGGATAGATACATAGATGATGATAGATAGATAGATGACAGATATAGATAGATAGATAGATTAGATTAGATAGATAGATAGATAGATAGATAGATAGATAGATAGATAGATAGATAGATAGATATAGTCAGATAGATAGGCAGACAGATAGACAGACAGACAGATGTAAAGAGAGAGATACCAATAGAAACAGCCACGGAGAAACAGCCTCTACCCTCAGCGTTGTGGCACTTGATGAGGGGCACATACGCACAGGGCCTGACACTGAGGAGCAGTCACACTCTTAGCTGTTGTTACTCAACAGGGTCACAGATGGCTCGTGTGTCAAATGCTGGTGGCAATGGCTGTTCCTCTGGTGCTCAGACCACATGTAGGCACACTAATCTAGGGGCTGGAGTCCCTTTTGACGGTGGTGCTGATTCGGGGGGAGCCTGCTGGCTGCGCTGCGGGTCGGGCTGTAGGTGTGCACACAAGTAAGCTTCATTGAGCTGCACATAAGATATACACACTTCACTCAATTTGTCGTAACCCAACATTTTTTAATGTGATGTGAGAACCAGAAAAGGCATCTGATGCCCTCCGGGTCTTCAGTGTGCATATGGCCTCGCTGAACCTCTCTGGGCCACACCCATAAAATGGGTCAAGTCCTGTCCGAGGTCAGGGAACTGGCCACATGACCCACTTGCCCCCAAACTGCCTAGATTTTTGTTTCAAAGCAAACCAGAAAAAAGAGACAGCTGCAGAGAAGGCCTGCTAAGCACCGCGGTATATATAGTGAGGAATGAAGGTACGGGGCGCCTGGGGCCTGCATTTCCGGGCACTGTCCTGCGAGTCTGTCTGCACCAGGAGCTTCCGAAGGCTCTTGAGAAAGGCCGCAGTGCCGGACGATGGACGCAGCCGGAATGCAGGGCGGGCGCGAGGCGGCCTTTGTCGCCTACAAGAGGGAACGAAATGCCCATGAGGTGTAGGCTCACTACGTGCGGAGCTGAGCCCCGGGACCTTCCCGTGCACCACCTCATTTTCCCAACAACGGAACACCGGGTGCTCACCAAAAATGAGACTCACGTGTGAACTTGGAGAGACGGTGTGTTTTCTCGTTCATCTGCATTTTCTAATTTTGTATCATATACGGGAAAACAATTACTACAGAAAATTTAAAATGAAAAATGCATTCTTGTCAAAGCAGCTGTCTTTCTCCCTGGGAGGAGGGGCGGCTGTGCTCCGAATTCAGGACCAGCTGAGCAGGACCCTCCGCGTCCCTAAATTACTGCAGCTCCGGGCAGCTGACGCCCCGGCCCCGGCCCCGCCCCCAAACAACCACGCCCCCAGACCGACCACGCCCACGATCGCCGGCCACGCCCCCGGCGCGGCCGTAGGCCCGAGTTCGGCCGTCCTGGGTGGGGACCGGGAGACGCGCCGGGGCTCCCGCGCTGGGGGAAACCGGCAGAGCGGCGAGACCCCGGCGCCGCAGCACCAGCACAGCGGAGCTGTTGGCCGCCCACCCCGGGAGGCCAGGTGCCCCGTGATGCCCGCCGCCCGGCCGGCCGCGCTGACCCGGAAGCCGGGACCGAACGGCCACAGGGCGGCGCCCCAGCCGCGTCCGAATCGTCAGCCGTGGTTGAGGCGCCGCGGCTCCAGGCGGGTCGGGGGTGAGGCCCGGGCGGCGCGCTCCCAGCACACCGCCCGCGCGCCGAGCGGGGCCGCCTGGGCCGGAGGGTCTGCGCGGGGGGAAGCCGGGGCTCGCCTGCCCCGCTCCCGGGCCCCCAGCGCGCGCGACGCGCAGACGGCCGCACAGGTGGGCGCGGGACCCGCCGCCTGCTCAGACCGGCCTCCCCGACTGCGGACACCGCGGCCCGTGGCGAAACTTCACGACGCGAGGCAAGAGCGAGGCCCGCTCCTTGGGTGGACGTGTGGTCCTCCCGTCAACAGGTATTTCCTTACTTTATTTTATCCTTCCAGAAGTTACTGTTCGCACATACCTTTTGGCACAAATGGGAGCATCCTGTGGGTATTTCTCACCTGGCCTTGTGGTTTTTCTCTTTGCATATAAAAATGTGTGTATATGTTTATATGTATATGCAATATATCTGCATATAGATATAGATATTGGAGTTAATGTATATATATATATATTGGAGATCACTTCATATCTGTACATGTAGATCTGCTCCATTTCGTTAAAGAGTGATACAGGATTCTATTCCAAATTTGCATGATCATTCCCACTTTGCTGGGCATTTCTGACTTTACGAGTCTTTTTCTGCCGTAAACATCCCTGCATATATGTGTTTGTGCACATGAGTGTTCTCTACTGAATACGTTTCTAGATGTGGAACAGCTGGTCAAAAAATATACAAAGGGTGTGTATATTTTTATGATCTCAGATCATGTTTAATGCCCATCAAAGAAGTTTCATCAATTTTACACTCATAAACGTTTTGTAAGAATGTCTACTTCCCTGCACTTTTAAATAGTCTCCGTTTTTTAACTTAAATCAATCTGGTAAGTGAGAAAGAGTGCTTATTTTCGTTTGATTTCAGATATGAATGAGACCGTGCATCTTTTTATATGTTCCCATACCATTGCGTCACTACTGAAGTGCTATTTTATCTGGGCGAGTTAGCGATTTTGTACATCCATTTGGGAGCCAGCAACCGCACTGAATTCTCTGTTTCTAGTAGCTGTTTTCAGTTGATTCCTGGGGTTTTCCAGTCACATATATTTGGAAATAATCATAATTTAGTCTCTTCCTTTACAATGTTTATACCCTTATTTCTTTTCATATGGGTTGATACTCTAGAAAAACTATCCCATAACCATGGTGAGAGTGCACATCCTGAAGATCCTCACTTCTATCATGTTACTAGGTTCCCATCTTTAAGAATAATGGCGGCTTTTGGCTTGAGATGTATTTTTGTTTTACTCATGAAATACCTGTATTGTTAAGAGTTTCCTCAATTTCTGTTTCATTAAAACTCTTTAAAATCAAGAATGGTAATAAACGAAGTATGAGAAAATATAACCTAGTATTGAACCATCTTTAGTTCCTGAAATGATCCCCACTTGGTTGTCTCTTTCTCTCAAGGTGCTATTAAAGGAAATGTCTTTCTTTTAAGAGTTTCCACTTGCTATTATTCTATTAGGATTTTATACTGATCTTCAGTGAAGTTCATCTCTTTTGTTCTTTTCTCTGTGCTAATTTAAAACCCGTTCATGCTGCTTTAAAGCAAAATGTATAATTTTTTTGGTCGTCCTGTAGTACAGTTTAAGGAGTGTTTGGGGACTCTTTTTTCTTTCAAGTTTTATAGATGTCAAACCTTGAAAAAGACTGGCAGAGTCATAAATGCCCAGCAATGGGGAGTGATCACAAAACCTCGGACGGAGTGCTGTGGGCATGGTAACTGTCTGAGCTGGGGGGGCTCTTTGGCAAGCCTCTCACTTTATTCCATGATAATCCATGAAGTCCATCTAAGTTTTCTGTCTGTGATATTATCGGTTTTGGAAATTTACATTTTCCTAGAAAGTAATCAGTTTTTTCATATTTATTTTCACACAGACAATTAAAGCATCGTCTTAAAACTTAATTAAATTTCCTCTGTATCTGTGATTAATTTTCCATTCTCATTTCTGATTCTGTATATTTTGCCCTCCCCTTTTTGTCTTGTATATGTTAGCTGGTGAGTTAGCTAGTTCATCACGAGTATATCTGTATTCCCATTTATCTAGCTCCTGGATTTATGTTCTGTGTCCTATTTTCTGAGCCAGGAATTTTAGTTTTCATTTTTATAAATCCATTCCTTTCCCTTCTATTCACTTTTATATTCTTTTTCCAATATCTTGTAATACTCAACTTTCACCCCTTCATGTTCAGTAATGTAAATCTCAGAGAACAGCCTCGGCTTTATCCTCCAAATCTCTGCTAGCTATTTAAATTCTAATTTTAATTAATGTGAAAAAACTAAAACGTCAGTCCCTTGGCATTAGGCACATTTTAATGATTCAAAAGCCGCATGTGGCTAGTGACTACATATTGGACACTGCAGACACAGAACATTTCCTTCTCTTAAGCACCAGTGCTGTAGAAGGTAACATGTAGTCATACTGGTTCAAACTCCTTCAGTTACAAGTGACAAACTCAGTTAAGTCCCCAAAGGGAAAGAAAACATCAGTTTGGAACCTCTGCAGCCCAGAGACCCTGACGTCGGCACAGCTGGACGGGGACCTCGCCGTCTCCATCTCTTGGTCTGTTTGCCTTGGCTTCCTTGAACCATTTCACCAGGCTCTCCGCCCCTCCCTCCTGCACCTCTCCTCTCCTTTTGGCTTTTCTCCGCTCAGCTTAGCAACGTTGCATAGCATTTAAAACCTGTAGCTACAAACCAGACCTCGTGAGTATGAATCCTTGTTCCACCACAAATGGAAACGATCTGTTACTTAACTTCTGAATGTCTCAATCTCCTCATTTCTGAAATGAGGATGTAATGAAGCCTAGCTCACAGACTTGTCCCTTACACACTCAGTGTGGTGGTGGAAGAACAATGGTGGAAGATGCAGCATGTAGAGCACCCAGAACAGCGCCTGGCACTTAGGAAGTGCCCCACAAACACAAGCTGCTCCACGGTGGAGCATCTCTGTCCACGGCGTGGGCTATCGGCTGCTGGCAGCTGCAGGCTCACGTCATCCACGCCTAATAGAAGAGACAGGCTTCTCCATTCATTGAAAAATTTCAGCTAGGACTCCGGGAGCTCAATTCAGGTCCAAGGCACATCTTTAAAATAATCACTGGTGAGGCATGGTTACAGACCAGGGTCATGGGCCCCAATTCTGTGACCAAAATAACATTAGTCACCATGATGAACAACCCCAGCAAAGCAACAGAGGTCGAGCAGGGATAGTTTTCCAAGAAAAAATTAGTTACTTTTATCAGAGGACGAATGTGGAAAATCGTGCTAATAGAACTGATAGCAGGCAGAGTCCACTACATATCCCCTCTTGAATACCCCACATGTGCTCACAAACTTGCACACACACACACACACATTCATTCCCATGCATGTGATTTTGTAAATGCCCATCTAACATGGTGCAGCTATCACACATTCAAATACACATAAACACTCGTGCATTTCTCCCAGTTAGACCCAGAGATGCCTCCTGAGGGTCACACACCTATGATATTTTTAGACATCCCTTACACACTCAGTGTGGTGGTGGAAGAACAATGGTGCATCCACACACACACACACACACACACACACACCTTTGAGAAAATAGAAGAGGGTAAACAATACAGTCTCCAATCAATAGTGTAAGCCGCATCTGCCACAAGGATTACAAAGGTCCCACTATCTGGCCATGGGGTGAACCACTTGGTCTGTCACTATGGTGGCTCCAAAATTTGCACACTGAGAAAAATCTCCCTTTTCCGTCATTCCCCTGACTGTGCTTAGAGGGGTGGAGGAAGGAGCCCCCACCATCTGAAGGATGTAATAGCCGCAAGAAGCCCATTTCCTTTGGAATAACTAAGGGTCCTGGGAGTTCCTTTGGATCTGAGCCATCACACACCTGCTCTGCCACTGTGGAGGTGTTAGGTCACACACACCCCTTTAAAATCCTGATCTTCTACCAGAAAAAATTGTTCTCTGGTGTCTCCTCTGAGCTAGAAATCACACAACAGAAATCCTGCCAAGTATAGTCTTTGACTCTGAACCCCTCTATTGTCATTTCTGTCACTTAAAAATAATCTTTCCAGAAAATTTGGACTAAACCGACTTTTGGCAAGTAGACTCGGTGCATTCTCATGTTGAAATCCAAATTTCTTCTGAAATTTTGAAAGAACAACTTGATCTAAGTACACTTGAAAATAGCACAATGAAAACATTTCCTAAGATATTCAAACCTCAGCTCCTTCTTAATCACAAGCAAGCGGAAAAACCCACCCATCCTCAAGCAGTTTGATGAGGAATAGAGACCCACACTTTGTATATTATAAGACAACTGAGAGGCAGAATCATAATCATTTTGTCAGCCATTCAGAGCTAAACTTAGCATTCTGTTCAAAAGCCAAATAAAATGTCAACATATCAAACTTTTAGGGTGCTGTCTCTAAAACTGGAGTTGAAACTTAATTCCTGTCTATAAGAGACCAGTGTCCCCCCACTGCCCTTTCTCATATATGGTATCTGTGTAGAACAAGTAAGTTCTTATGCTTAAATTAACCATGCTTCTATTGGGTGGACGTACTGTCACTGGATAGAGCAGCCTGGCAGTTGTCCAGTTCTTTTGATCAGCAGCAGCCACTGTATCGGTCAGGGTTCCTGGCTGCAAGCAACAGAGCTGTGTCTAGCTGGTCAGGCAGCAAAGGGTTCATTAAAGGTAGTGCATTGCTCCCTGGACTGTTGAGAAATCAGAGACCTGAGTCTAAGATTTCTTGATTGACAGCCAAAACTGCACACAGAGCTGCCCCGTGGATGAAGCTCCTTCACTGCTGACCCACTGGTGCCACCCCACCCCGTGGTCATTCCGCCCCAAAACTCAGGTGCCTAAGCAGCACCCACATCAGCACAGAGCCTTGCCCTCACCTTTGCTCGCCTTCAAATTAAAGCCTTGAGCTGGTGAGTCTGGCTTGGAGGTCATGTGCCTGCATCCAAGATACCAAGCAAGCTGGGATGTTTCCAAGGTTCTCCTATGGGAAGACATGGGACTTGTAAGGCGGGACAGCCTCTAAATGTAACAACATGATTCAAAAGTTTCTCAGCATATGTAAAATATGGTCAGTGCCTACAATCTTCCAGCTACATGTTTCAGCCAAGTAATCCACACCTGGAAATTTAAATTAGATCACTCCACCCCTGATTGCCGGCACCCCCCGGCCCTCCCCTGGAGGTGTATGTTGAGCTGTGGTTGATAATTGGGAGCATTTGTCAATCCTCCTACAGAGAGAGGATTGAATGTGAAATCTGAATTTCATAGGCTGCTCTTTGTGAAAGAGTGGGTCTTCATTTGCATGCCCTGATCCTTGAAGGCTCTTCTGGAGTGTTCTGATCCAGATTTGATGAGTAGGTTGAAAGAGAACAGACCAGACTGAGTCCCACGTCCCCCTACCTCAATATCACAGACGCAAGACAGTCGGATGAACTAAGTCAATTTGGTCATGCATATTGGTGGCCTGGACCACACAAACCTATTTTTTTTCTGTCCCTAAATTAATTTTTAAACACACAGTTAATAAAAGCAGCCATCTCCTGCTTTTCCTCTTCGCCCCTCTGTTTTTAGCTCGCCTGGCATTTACCTCCATGTCCCAGAGTAATAGGCTTCCGCCACTATTTCTTGGTTTGAGTTTACTGCTCCGCTGAGTCTCTGCTGGATCAGAAGAGGGCGTGGCTGCCTCGGATCTCTCTGTTCCCCCCACACCTGTCCAGCGCCCTGATAAAAATCACAGCGCTAGTCAGAGCTCCTCTTTCAGTTGCTTTTGTAAACGTGGGCAATAAACGAGCTCTGCATTTCCTGTTCCATCACATACTTTCCCCTTTGCAAGATGAGGAGCGCCCGGAGCCCCTGCTTCCCTCCGGCTGTTTCCTCTTCCTTCCACATTTCCATTTCCTCCCTCTGTGCGTTTACCTTTGCACTGTAACGCCGACGGCGTGGGCATTCTGTGCTCAACAGCAGCCGAGCCGCGCTTGCTTCTCTGTGGGGTGTGACTGAATGCTGAGACCCTGTAAGCGGTGTGCCAGCCTGTGGTTCTGGGCAGGACGCTCACCAGTCAGGCAGGTTCCTGCTCTTTCTTTCTCTGCTGTTTCCTCGCGCTGACATTTATCATTATGCTCTATTTTCTGTTATCAGTAGCCCCACGTTTACTTGCACACTCCATAGCACCACCTACGCCATTGAGTCCCTTTTGTCCCCAGGACCTCGTCCCCAGGCCGCTGCGCATCATGCCTGGTGGCTCTGTCTTCACTGACTTTCTGGGTTGAGGCCTCGGTTTCCTGAATCTTTGCTGTCCTTGCCCTCCTTCACTTTGCTGCTGTTGTTCTCAGACGCTCCCTGAAAACACATTCCCTCCGTCAGAGCCCCTGCATGCCAGAAAGAGTCTCATTCCTCCCTGCCAATTTCAGTTTGGCTGGGTATAGAATTCTAGGTTAAATTTTTGTCCCTCCACTGGAACAGGAAATCACAGCAGCCTGGATGCAGAAGCAGATAGGAGACTCCAGTGGTCTTCAACTAAGCCAGACCTTGAAAAGATTCCCCCAAAATGTTATTTTTCATTAAAATGTCATTTGTGATGACACAGGGTAGGCTTACTATTTTTAAGTGGATTAATACATTTAAAAATATCTTTTAAAATAATAGCTCTCCCTCTAAACTTAGAAGGCATTGCTTTATTGAATGCCACAGTGCAGAGGGCAAGACCACCGCTTATCTAGCTCCGTCCCCTGAAGTGACCTGTGTTGTCTCTGCCCTCTTGGTGCCCAGTTAGCCCTGCTGACCAGAAGATTCATGCCCTTTGCTCATGAAAACACTCCTCTCTCTCTCTCTCTCTCTCTCTCTCTCTCTCTCTCTCTCTCTCTCTCTCTCTCTCTCTCTCTCTTTTTTATCGTTTCCTTCTCTGTTTCCCTTGTTCCAGGCTTTTGGAATTCCATTATTCGGCAGTTATTGACCCTCCTCCATTGATGGTCTCATCTTTCCCTTCTACTCATCTTACTCAACCTCCTTAAGTATTTTTTCAAATCTTCTTCTGAACACCCCTTCTGCACCGTCTTCTTAAATTCTAAGGGCTTCCCTTTCCCCAGGCATTACTTTTCCTGGCTTCCTGTTCTTGGCTAATGAACATGCCTTCTAGAATCTCTGGGTACTGGGTGGAGGGGTGTTGTTTCTTATATCCCCCTTCGTTCCCCACAGTTGCTATGTGTTTTCAGGGTCACTGTGCCTGTCTGTTTGGTCTCTGATGCTGGAGGAATTCTTCAAATGTGTGGAGATCTTTTATTTCCCTTCATATGTAAAAAGGAAATAATAGGAAAGCTGAGAGTTCTGTGCGTGCAGGTGGCCTTGTTGGCTGAGGGTGGCAAGTGGGGACCAGTTGGTGATTGGCGAGGGGACTCCTACATAACAGATGGGGTGTTCCTGGCCCAGGACCGCTCAGTCTCTTGGGAGACAGCCTCCAGTGTAGTTCTTTTCCGCTCACAGACAGACTCCCGGATGTGTGTACAGTCTGGAGGCCAGGACATGGAAGGTCAAGTCCAGTAAATACAGATGTTTGCCCCCCAAAGCCTAGTTCCTCTGTGCCATGCCCCTCCCTCCACCTCCAGAAGGAGGTCTCATGGGAGGTGGCTCTCTGACAGATGGTCATGGACCCTCTGCTCCATTAAAAACCCAGTCTCTGCTCAAAGTAGCTTCTGTTGACTGTATAATGACTTTTACCAAAAGAGGAAATAGATGCCATCCACTGCCTCTCTGCGCCCTCCTCCTCCCTTTGTCCTGCCCTCCTCCCCACCCTCCTCCTCGCTCCTGCTCCCTCCTCCAAGCCTCAGGCTGGCCGGGAGCGCCCACCGGCACCCACTCGCCCCTTGCCTGGGCCTTCAGAGACCATGAAAAATGATGAACTCCAGCTACTGTGGATCGTGGCGCTCGTGCGTTTGCGATCCATCAGGTAGCACCATTCAGCATTGCAACAGCCTCATAATTACCCGAAGCAAGGACCTTATCACACATCCGGTATGCTTCTGACATACGGTTTGGAAAGACAAGGCATTTCTCAGAAGGAAAACTAGTTTAGCAAATGCAAATACTTTAAATCCCCCTGCAGTGCCACCGCCTTTGCTTTCTAATGTGAGCTTCTGGCGGCTCACTTCTGCTCGGGGCGAGTTTGGAATGTGGTCCTTTGCGCTGAGAACACCCCAGCCCTTCTCTTGGTCCTCAGGCAGGCCTGCAACCCCGTGGGCCGCGACATCAGCCCAGGGGCTTGTTCCTGCAGCTAAATGTGCTGCTCTGAGGAGCTCCCCGAGGCCTGGTGCCTGGCTGGAGCGGCCGTTTCACGTGCCCTGTGATCTGTACCCTCACGGTTAGGCACACTTAAATTCCAGCAGAGTGGATTGGAACCCTGCTCCCTGCGGCCCTTCTCTGCCGTTTGTCCAAATGCTGGGAGCAGGGGTGGCTGGGCTCAGGACAGCGCCAGGGATGAAGGCCTCATTGCTTGAGGTCCTGGTTCCCTCCTGGAGTTCTGGGGAACCCCCCTAATGCTACAGCTTTTCACGTTTCCCAAGAGGAGAAAAGATGTTCCCCCCAGGAGATGTTTGAAAAGTGGGAAATTTGGGAAACCTGGAACATAAGACTCTGTTAGATTAGAGTTTTTTTCCCAAAGATTTAAGAGAACCCTATTCGGTGTTTATAAAAATCAGAGTGGACCAGCAGTTCAGTGTGCAAAGCCTCCATCTGAAATATGTGAGGGTCTTGGAGGCCAGGCTGGAAGCTGGGTTGGGAATACAAGAGACTCCTCGAAAGCTCTGAGAAGATCATGCGAGTGTCAGCCGAGGACGCAGGTGGAGAGGGGTGTGCGCCTCTCCTGTTGAGGGCCTGCTGTACCCTGGGCACTGCTCCAGGCCAGGGCCAGCAGGGGACCAGGTAGACAAGGTCGCTGCTCTTAGGGACCTTGTATCCTGATAGGAGAGATTAAGGAAAGAGGGAAGGGAGGAACAAAGGGAAGGAGAATGTCCGCTGCTGGTAAAAGCCATGTGATGAATTAAAATAGGCACCCGTGGCGATGGGACCCCAGCCACTGCGGAGCCTCCGTCCTGCACAGGCAGGCAAGGCCTCTTCGAGAAGGCAATCCCAACCACAAGGGGATGGTTGTGCCAGATCCACACCTTCTAGACACCCACAGGCAGGGGCAGGCGCCCCGTGATGTGCATGCTGTCACCACGTTCCAGAGGAAGAGACAAGACATGGGGGATTTGAAATGATGCATCTGTGGTCACCCGGCTAGTAAAGACCAAATGGACCCTGTGCTTCCTCTGCCTGCTGCCAGCTCCGTGCCCGCAGGAGACACGACAGGGAGGCAACTGCCCGGATAGTCGAGTTTCCCGCCTGGACTTACGCCCCAGTCTCGTCAGGCAGCCGTGGCAGGTGTTACAGGTAAATGAACACAGGTCTGAAGAATCTCTTCAAGGGACACAGACCTTAGGCCTGATGACAGAGAGGTGGCTCTGGGGTGTGGTCCACACTGGTGGCGAGGTGGAAGGCGCCCCTGGGCTTGTGACAGACCCCTCCAGGTACCCAAGGTTAGGGATTGCGATGTGCTGTCAAATTCGTGTTTCAGGAGTAGGTGGAGACTGAAGGACCAGGGGAGTCTTTTGTTTTCCTGCAAAAGCAAAGAAGAGGACCCCCTGCAGTCTTATCTGGTCGGGAGCGCAGCACCCATGGAGGCCCAGTAGGGGAAGCCGTGCCTTGTGCTGCAGGACAAGTGAAGGGACAGCCAGACACTTTCCTTCTCCGGGGCCCTGGCGCCTTCTTCCAGACCTTCATTTATTTATTTATTTATTTTGGTATTACTAATATAAAATCACACGAGCAACATTGTGGTTACTAGATTCCCCCCATTATCAAGTCCCCACCACATACCCCATTACAGTCACTGTCCATCAGCGTAGTAAGATGCTATACAGTCACTACTTCTCTGTACTGTACTGCCCTCCCTGTACCCCCCAAATTATGTGTGCTAATCATAATGCCCCTTACTCCCCTTATCCCTCCCTTCCCACCCATCCCCCCCAGTCCCTTTCCCTTGGTAACTGTTAGTCCATTCTTGGCTTCTGTGAGTCTGCTGCTGTTCTGTTCCTTCAGTTTTGACTTGGTTGTTATGTTCCACAGATGAGTGAAATCATTTGGTACTTGTCTTTCTCTGCCTGGTTTATTTCACTGAGCATAATACCCTCCAGCTCCATCCATGTTGTTGCAGATGATAGGATTTGTTTTCTTCTTGTGGCTGAATAATATTCCATTGTGTATATGTACCACCTCTTCTTTATCCATCCATCTACTGATGGACACTTAGGTTGCTTCCATGTCTTGGCTATTGTAAATAGTGCTGCGATAAACATAGGGGTGCCCCTCCAGGGCTTTTAACAAAACCCCGCAATGAGATCCCCCACAGATGCTGTTTGAAAATGCTTGGTTCTGGTGGGCGCTGGGAACATAGATCAAAAACAAATCTCCTACCAACCCAGAAGACCTCTCCGCAACGGTAGAAGAGAAAGAAAACAATTTTATTATTGAATAAGCACCAAACTGGAGTGTGATGTGCATCTGGGCCAGCTTGCTGAGAGACTGACCGCCGAGGCAGGGGGCAGCCTCCCCCTCAAAGAGCGGCCAACTCGGCCGACACGCACATGCTCTCCAGGGGGCTGTGCGCATCCTCCGTCCTCCGTTCTCCGGTGAGAAGGCTGTCGTCCATATGCCGTCTTACATCCACCTGGTAGTCGGGGTGACCACCAGCATTAGCTTTTGGCTTTACCCACAGGAAAAGAGCCTTCCCACGTGTTTGACAGGAGGCAGTTGTGCAACTTGGCAGTGCCCACCCTCCCACAGAAAATGAGAGACGCCATCTGCCCCCGTGGTGATATTAAGAGATGCTCCCGGGCCTTTGAGAAAGTCGTGGCTGGACCTTAAAGCTGGAAAGAGGCTCATTTAGATTTTAAAAAGGATTTGTGTACATTTTAGAGAGACAATTTACAGTTTCAAATCGTCTAAAATAAATGCTCTTAGAAAGGGGAAGGGGTAAATCTCTCGTTGCCTCTTGTTTTTAATTCCTATTTGCCCATATGTGGGCATGAAGCCACTACTGGTGAAATCTTGTTTTCAAATGGCTCTTTTAAACAATAAATTAGGAAATGCTTCTAACGGGGAAACAGTAACATTCCTTAAAGAAGAGTCTGGAGTGGAAGCTGCCACTCTTGGGGAAGTAAGGCCACTTTATGCAAAATGATTTTGCACATTTTTAAGTAGCTCCAAAAGTCACAATTGTGCAATCATGGCAGTTGCTATGGCAGCAAAGTTATTCTAATCCACTTGGCAGTGAATCGTCTGGGGCTGCTGGGTGAGGGCACCGTGCTCTGCGTGTGGAGGTGTCAGGCTTTGCACCACCTTTGGGGCAGAGACGGGCTGAGGGAGCCGCGTGGAGATCGGGTGCAGAAGCAGGGCACACACACCAGGTCTGAGCACCCATGGGCCGGAGATCAGAGGCACGGGACGTTAGCACGCTGGGGCCCCTCATTTCCGCCCATCCGACACAGTCTCCGCATGTGGCCCAGAAACTGAGGGATTTGCACGCCATCTCCCCGACCGCCAGCAGCGCAGCAGGGTGCGGTGGAGCCCTCCCAAAGTAAAAGTGACACGCCCGAGGCCATAGGGTTGGTGGCAGTGTCTGGAGCAGAGTCCGGGCTATCGGCCTCCAAGTGGGAGGACTTGGCACCCACAAGCACCCACAGGAGAGGAAAAGCAGGCAGGTGTGTCGCGGGCAGCAGGGAGCAGCCGGCCTCTGAGCTCGAGGGGCGGATAGTCGGTGTCCTGGGTAGGCTCGCCTTCTGGGGGAGCGCAGCAAAGTGGAGGGAGGCCGCAGGGGGTGCAGCGGGGGGGGGAGGGGCTGCTCTGGGACAGAGGCACAGGGGAGCTTTCCTGCTTTGTCTGCAGTTGCGTCTCTAGGCCTCGGAACAGGGCCGGGCTCCCAGAGGGTCCTCCGTAGAAAGTCATGGGATGATTGTGAATTCTGGCAACAGCGTAAGACTGAGTCTCCCCAGTGGATCAGGGGTCCCAGTACGACCATGATGGCGCACATCAAGAACTTTGAAGAATGAGTCCATCCTACTTATAAGCTACTAAGTGTGCCCACCACTGTTTCACGATGCCAGCAGACAACACAAGCCTGCAGGGGCAGAGGTGAATGACTCTGCCTCACAGTCAGATATCACATTTTCCGTCTGTCCTACAGGGTGACATAGAGAAGTCTAGGTGGCAGAATGCCAGGTGGTCCGGGTGTTTCAGGAGGGGAGCCCTGAAGTCAGGGAGGGAACCTGATATTTTAAATTGGTGGTGAGCATGCCCTTTGGTGCAGAGCGAGGCACGACTCGTCCAGGACAGTCACCATGGAGGCATCGTGGAAAACCAGGTGGGAACGAAGCCTCTGCTAGTGAGACAGGCAGAAACGTCAGCGTCCCAGGGAATGTCTCCGAGCAGGAAGTGGCACTGTTTCCCCCGCCGGAGGAGCCCCAGGGACGCAGAGAGCGCCAGGTGCAGAAGGCCACGGTGGAGCTTAGAGCAGACAAGCAGCCCCTGCGGAGGTGGGACCGAGTCAAGGTCAGAACAGTTCACAGGGCAGCTTCCTGCAGAGTAAAAGCGCAGGACACACAGAGGACTGGTTGGCATGGGGAGTGAGGGAGGGCGGAAGGCAGAAATTAGTGAGAATTGTCGGCGTCTTGATCTGAGGATGGTGCAGGAGTGTGTACACGTGTCAAGATGCATCAAGCTGTGCACTGAAACTCGTGCACTTTGGTGTATATGCCTCAAATTTTTGTTGCCCCCTCGCCTATTTCACCCGTCCCCCTACTCCCGCCCTGTCTGTCCTGTGTCTGTGGGTCTGTTTTGGTTTCGTTTGTTTTGTTTTTCAGCTTCTACATATAAGTGAAGTCACATGGTATTTGTCTTTCTCTGTCTGATCTATTCCATTCAGCATAATGCCCCCTAGGTCCACCCTTGTACCTCAATTAAAAAACTGAAAGAAGAGGAAGTGGCAGGGAAATGGCTTGTGATGGCTTCTAATGGAAGCTCGACTCCGTAAACAAGGGACCCTGACATCTCAGCCTGGATTCCCCCAACGCCTGAAGTCAGTCTGTCTGGGAATTAACCCCGCGAAGCAGAAGCGAAGGACAGGGAAGAGGGGAGAGCTGGTGGAAGGGCATGTCATCAAGCGGCCCCCTCTGTGGACAGCGGTGCTCAAACCTGTGGCCCTCTGAAGGGTCCGCCCCCCAGAGGGATGCTGGGTGCTGAAGCCTCTCTCATCATTGTCCCCAGGTGTGGGGATGCCAGGAAACCCCAGGGAGGCCCCGGGGCTCCAGACCCGCCCCTCCCTGTCCCCACCGTCCAGACCGGCACCTCGTGCCCCACACCAGTTCCCCCGACAGTCACTGTCCCTGCGCACAGGCGGCTGTGGGAGCAGGCTCGGCTCACCCTCAGGGCAGGTCAGAGGGGCCGAGCAGCGGCTCCCTGGGGCAGAATGACCCGCAGTGAACAGGACCCCCACTCTGTGGCCCCAGGAGGCTGGGGCGGTCCGGGGACCACTGCAGGCCCCTCTTTTCCTGCCTCACCTCCTCACTCCCCTGCTGGGCTTTCCTGCAATCGCTCCATACTGACTGTTCACCCCCAGAGACCCGCCTCAGTCTGCCTTCCTGGGAGCTCCAGCCAGGATGTTGGGATGGGAGGCAGGTCCACAAGGTGGCCCCTCACTGGGCCCTGGAGGGGCAGTGAGGACCAGATTCTGTGCCAGGGGATGGGGAAGCCCCGCCATGCAGCCGTGGCCCGTCCAGCTCTACATGGGGCTGTGGGGCCGAAGCACCAGCTCTGTGCCCGAAGAATAAGGAGACAGGGGCGGTTCTCAGGGTCACGGCCGCTGTTGTTGACACCACAGATGCCACGAATAGAGAAAACACAGGCCGGGCATCAGCTTAGGGCTGCTGTGCAAGCATCAGAAGCAGCCGTGAAGCATCTGAAAAGGCACCTCCCCGAAATGAGAGGGCCGGACTGGGGAGTCAGTGCACTCGGCACAGAGCAGGGCTGCGGTGCTCCTGTGGGGTCCCACTGCCCCCTGTGCTGCCAACCTTGGGCGTCCCCGACCTGAGGGGCGGCTCAGCTCCCAGTCAGCACAGGGCACGGAGGAAACAGGACGGGGTCCAGGCCCCTGGTCAAGGGGAGGACAGGAAGGTTAATGCCTGGACAACTGTGACCCCAGCCACAGGACTTGATGCCTCCCGGACCAGGAACGGTCCTGTTCTGGGGGTTTGCCAGCCCTCAGCCTGCCCCACTGGAATCCCCCAGGAGAGCCGGCACTAGACCCCAGAGCAGAGACCCCCTGCCCCTCAGCAGGTGACAAAGGGCGGCCACCAACTCAAAAGCAAGCAGGAGACCAGTGCGGGCGCCGCCAGGCTGAGCGGGAACGCAGATCCCGAAGGTCGGGACCTGGAGACGGAGGCAGGAACCCATTGCAAGCGTGTTCTCTGAACCCGCTGAACTGACAAGTAATGTTCGTTCCCGTGCGGGGGAGCATCGGAGTCAGCTAGAGGGTCTGACCTTCCCTTCAGCAGGAGTTAAAATCAAAAAGGAGCAGACCATGCCAGCCAGGCCAGGCCTCAGGAGGCATTTGAGTGACTCCCCCTAAGCTGCTCAACCAGGGAAACGCTCGCATCCACGAACCCTGGGAGTTTACTGTGCCTGCTATAAACAAGTATCAGGTCTGATTGTTTTCAGGGTGTGTACTGATTAGGAAATAACTTGTTTCTCAAATGATTCTCTGTGTTTTCAAAGTCACATTGTAAACTTGACTCTTTGAACATGTTCGTTATGAAAATGAAAAGGGAATGTAAGAAATCTATTTAGGAATCTGTGTGTTTGCAGGATTTTTTGGGGGGAGGGACACCAGATTTAAAGGCTTGTGGACATGCACTGTGATGTTTGGATGGAATCTATGGGCATCATTTCATCAGGTCTGTGAGGGACCAGGAATGGGGACACCTAGTATAGTGTCATTAAAGTGGCCATCGGTGCCCACCCCTGGCAGAATTAACAGGCAAAGCATGGAGAATGCTCATCACGGAGTGTCCGAGAGCTAATCAATAGATCAATAGACCAATGCTCCGTAGCTGCAGTGCTAGACCTTGGAAACAGTGCTGAGTGAAAAAAAAAGTGAGGAGATATGTAACAGGATACGGGCAACAGCACTTACAAATGCATGTCCACAAACAACATGCGCATTTACACAAAGCCATACCCATTAAATGTATTAAGATGTGGGGAATTGGAACAGACAAATGGGTTGTGAGAGTGGGGAATGCAGATAAATAGGAAATTAAAGAAGAAAGACTATTTTATAATTCTTTTTCCATTTCTTTTCTTTCATGTGTGCCTCATATTTAAGTTGTGTTCTTTCCTTCTAAATCAGGAAAAAAGCCTCCCGCCCACAGCAGTCTAGGGAGAGAGAGGAATATTCACCATCTAACTTTTGAAATTGGCATTTATTTTGTGATTCAAGAAGAAAAGGTGGTGGGAATAAATAACATAGCTAGGGAATTCAATCCATAAAATTGGGAAAACAAATTAGGCTTTATTAGTACAATTTGAATTGGATGTACACATCAGGTTGGGGATTTTTATCTACGTGGTTATCTTAATTTGGATGGGGAGAAATTTTGATGAGTGATTTTGCTTATTTTGTTTATTTTATGGGAATGATTTTTCCCTGTAGTTGGGGTATGCGTTCAGTAGATGCAACCCTTCACTCAGACATAACATTCTTAGTTGGTAGTGATTTTTGCATGCAAATAACAATGGAGCTCACTGAGAAATCCCGCAGGGTGAGCGTCTGCTGTCAAGTGGCCTTGGGATTTCAGCCGCTGCCATGTCTTTTCTGAGCTGATTCTCAGCACCTCGACAGTATTGCCACCAGCACCTGGGGCCAGCGGAGCCCCTGACGAGGTGGGGGCTCCAGCTCAGCCAGGCCGGCCCGTACTCGGGTTCCCTGCGGCCTCCCGAGGCCATGCCCAGGGCTGGGTACACCAGCCTTGCCCTGGGTGAGAATTCAGAACTGCACTCAAGGCCAGAACTCACCAGCCTGCTTGCTGAGGTGTCAGAGGCATTGGTGGGCCACACTGCAGGGCGGCACCAAACGAGGGGCCTTCCACAAGGAATGCCCTTCCAGGAAGAGGGCCGCACCCCTCTGCCCCTCCGATCACTCCCAGACACAGGGCAGTAGCTCTCACTGCCTACCTCCCCACCTCCCCGACAGAGTGCTGAGGTCCTCAGTGAGCAGCCCCAGGACTTACAGAGGAAAGGGGGGCAGTGTCAGCAGATTTCGGGGGCTGCAGAAATGCTTGTGGTCGCTGGATGTGCAGGGCCTGGTATTGGAGCTCAGGTAGCTGTTACTGTGTAACTACCCAAAACTTAGCGTTTCTCCCATTCCGAGGGTCCGGAATTCAAACAGGGCACGACGTGCAGCCCATCTGCTCCTGTACTTGCCCTACAGCAGGCTGGTGGCGGGGCTCAGTCGGAAGGTCCGTGAGTGTGCCCCTCACCCGTCTGATGGTTCCCTCCAGCAGGACGGCCTGGGCTGCCTGACAGCACCGTGGCTGGGTCACAAGGGGCAAGCGCCCAGGGGCAAGTCAGGACCCGAGCTCTGTGTGGGTCATGTTTCGGACATCCCACTGGCTAGAGCAAGTCATAGCCAGGCTCCAGGCAGTGCGGGAGGGGACTACACCAGGACCTGGATGCTGAGGGACGAGGCTCTGCAGACCAAAAGCCCACAGGCCTGATGACAGCTCTGCAGCCAGAAGACGCTGCTGGGTCGGGGGAGGTGGGGACAGCCCAGGCCCTGAGAAGCGCGTCACCCTCTGGGAAGCTCTGAACAAGCAGAGCCCCCGCTGCTTGGGCAGACTGAGCGGCACCGTACGAGTGTGCGACGCTAAAGGGCACGGCTGTGCGCTGCATGGCAACACGCGTGTGGTGTGTGGGCTGAGAGCCCGGGACAGGCTGTGCGTCCCCCGCACCCTCACAGTCCCCCTCCTCCAGACCAGGCCTCAGCCCCACCTGCCCCTCCTAGGCCCAGACCTTCACGTCATCGGCTCCTGCACGCGGGGCCCACCCTTTGCACTGCCTGGCCTGGTGGGACAGCTGTGATTCCTGGACACCGGCCGCCGGCCTGCAGTCACGGGGTGGACAGTGCAGGGTGACGCCGAGGCGGGCAGCTGGATGGAACTTGGAAAGCGTCACTATGTTGTGGGGCCCAGTTAACCGGAAAGCTCATCCACCTCTGGGCTTCCATCAGGTGAGAAACCTTATCGCTGCCAGAGTGTCCTTGCTGTTAATAGGAACGACCCTCATGGAGGCAGCCTCTGCCCCAGGACCCCCGCCGCCCTGTGTACTCACACACCTGTGTGGGTCCAGGGCTCAGCGCCCCTGGGTGTCCCTCAGCCAGGATCTCTGCCTGCCAGCCTTAGCACCCTGCACCCGCTGCAGAACAGTGTGGCCTTGGCCCTGACGTCACCCCCCACCCAAAACCTGGTGGCCTGTACTCCAGGCCCCTGCATGGCACCACGAGAGCCAGCTCTCCTCTTCAGCCTGCAGACGTGCCTCACTGCCCTTCCTCTGCTCAGGCCCACACTTCATTCATGCACTTGGCAAACCTTTCTCCAACACCCGAGTGAGGTGACATCCCCCAGCATCCAGGTCCTGGTGTAGTCCCCTCCCGCACTGCCTGGAGCCTGGCTATGACTTGCTCTAGCCAGTGGGATGTCAGAAACATGATGCACACAGAGCCCGGGTCCCGGCTTGCCCCTAGGCACTTGCCCCTCACGACCCAGCCACCATGCTGTCAGGTCTCCGGCTCTGGCAGAGAGAGGAGCGTGGGCACACAGGACACATAGAGAAGGGACTTGGAAAAGCAAAAGCAGGCGTCCCAGGAGAGGGGACAGGGGACCCCTTTGGATGGATGAGTTGGTGGGCTCTGTCCCCTCCAGCTCGCTGCTCGGGGCCCTGACCGCCACCCCAACCCACAGCTCAGAGCCCTGTTCGCCCCAGCCCACCACTCAGGGCTCTGATCACCCACAGCCCACAGCTCGGGGTTCTGCCCTTTGCACCTGCTGTTGTCCCTCCCTGGGATGCCTTACCCTTACTTTGCTGGCCTGGAAACTCCCCGAGGCCACAGTCACAAAGCGTGTCCTCTGGGCGGCCATTCACGGCTCGGGAGGCATGGTCATGTGCCCCCTTGCTGCCCCCACATCTTTGCACCCATCTCCTTGTAGGTAGGAATTTGTTCCACTCTATTTCCCTGTCTTCATCAGACTATGAGGAAAGACAGGCCCCCCCCACCTGTATGTGCCCAGCACCCACCCAGTGGCTGGCATACAGGACACCTGATGAATGTGCTTTCTCCCCAGGCTTTGTCCTCTCCCAGCCATGCTTCCCAAAGGGTTGAGTCCTTTCTGCTGGGCAGGCCCTAAAGAAAGGGGCCCGACTTCCCAGGCAAATAGGACAGTCCCCACTCTTAGAGACCTTCCCACTCAGGGCCACCATGTGCAGGGGTGTGGGTCATTTCCTGCAAAGAGACGCTCAATCAGGTGGCAAGAGTGGCCTGAGATCCAGCCAGCCTTTGACTTGCCAAACCTTTCTCCTTTGCAAGCACCGAGTCCACTGTGAGGGGCTCCTTTTCTTAACTGCACAGAAGTTCTTGGCAGACTGGCCACAGCCCCTGTCCCCTCACGGCATCCCGGCAGCCAAAGCTCAAGGGGAAGTCAGATCGGTCACCTAATCATCCTGCCAGGACTGTCTGCCCACTTCTGCTGCATGAGGCGTGCTGGGGAGCGGACCCTGGCAACGAGACAGACACGACTCTTGTTCTCGGGAAGCTTACGTTCTACGGGGGCAACAGACTTTTTAAAATATAAGTGAACAGACAGGTGAAAGGATTATGCATTCTGATACATGTCATGAAAACACAGATAAGGGGCTGAGAAAGAGAATGGGGGTGCAGAGAGCCCCGTTTTTAGCAGGTGAGCAGAGAAGCTCCTCTGAGGGGCCCCACCCACAAGCTGAGGCCAATAGGACAGAAAGGACCTGGTCGTCAAAGCGGAAAGAGAGGCTGGCTGGGCATAGCGGGGACAGTCCTGTGGCAGGATCGGAGTGGACGCAGCCCGCCGTTTGCTCTGAGCTGTCTGTTCCACAACACTGACCCGCCTCCCCATTTTCCCACCGTCGGCCAGAGTCGGCGTCCTGGGCTGCCCACATGTCCAAGGGGACCGTTCAGGACGCCTCACCCCAGACCCCTGCACACGGGGTAAGCATCCCCACCAGCCTAAGCCACCGTCGTATCTTTGACCCCCGGGATCCCCTATTACAGGCCCAGAGCCCTGGAGTCCCCCTCACTGGGCGAATGGACCAGTCAGAAATAACACAGGTAGTGGGGTGGGGGTACGGGGACCCCCATAAGCTCTCTACATCCCTGCTCTTTGGCCATGGAGCTGGACCAAGGCCACCACTAGCCCACGTGGATAAGCTGGAGCAGAGAGCCTTGTTCAGGGGTTCCTGTGGCTTTCCTTCCTCCTTCCCGTCAGTCGGCCATTACACAGCACCTGCTGTGTGCCAGGCTCCCTGCTCTCTGTGCTGAGACGACGAGGATAGCGTGGGCCTTGGGCTGGGCTTTCCTCCCGCCCAGGCTTGTACCTCCATCCCCAGGGGCCGCCCTTCTCCTCTGGACCAGACCCCACTGCCTCTCCCAGGGAAGTGCTATCGTTTGCTTAGCGACTACTGCACGCCAGGCATCATTCTAAGGAGTGAATCAGAGACACGATCTGCTTCCAGGGGTTTAAAGTCCAGTGACAAAGGCGTTAAACTCATCACCCCTCAAAGGATTAAGGAATTCCACCTGCTCTGCGGGTGGCAGGAGAAGAGCCTGTGGGCCTCTGGGAGCAGCAGGAGGCCTCTCTGCGCCCCCAGGCAGTGTTCAGAGGGGGCCGGCACCCTCTGGTGTGATGTTCCTTACTGGCTCAGTGAGCAGGAAATTGAACAAACAGAAACAACAGGAGGGGAGACCCCCGCCCCGCCCCGTTAGCTTCGCTCCCCCACAGCCTTCATTCGCAAGCCACAGACCCCGCACCTCCCAGTGCGCCTGTGTTAGCAGCAGCCTCCTGGGCCCTGGCCCTGGGGTCGTCCCTCCCTCCCTGGACTGCCCTGGATCACCCTGTCCGAGCCCCAGCTTCTCTGTGAAGTGGAAGCAGACGCTCCCCGACAGGACTGCGGGCAGAACCAAAGGGAGGCGGGCGTTCAGGACTGCGGCGAGTCCCTCCCTCCAGTTCCCATCACTGTGGCGGCCGCGTGCACCCCTTGGCCTTGGTGGGACTCTCCTCCTGAAGCCCCAGCTTCTCGGGTTGATCACCCCGGAGAGATGCTGTTGCGCCCCACTTTTCTTGACATGCCCCTCACAAAGGTATGAGATTCCCGCCTAAGCTCCAGTCTCCTGTCCTCTCCATCCAGTTCCGATCTGACAGCATGTTACAAGTATCTGTTTGACACTGTCAACAACCAAAATAGAAATCCCATCACCAGCTACCCTGGATACAGCCTGTCACTGTCTTCAGAAGACAGACTTGGTGATGGGCTGGCTCAGAGTTCTTTCTAGTAAAGGAAGATGTCACAGAAGCCAGGCGTCGAGCCCCTTCACTTAGAAGGAGGCATCTTAGTAAACTGGGGGCAGGTGGAAAGTCCTGCCACCATGCAAAAAGCCATGTGCCCTTCACACCTATGTCACAGCCTCTCTGCTCAGGTTACTAGAAGCCAGCAATGTATAAGCAGGGCAAGCCGGGCCCCAAGGTAGGACCCCACGTCAAACACCAGAGATGCTCACGACCACTCTGCAGAGCGAGATCCTGTGTCCATTTTAAGGATGAGGAAACGGAGACCTCAGAGAGGGTTCATGATTCATCCAGGCCACCCAGTTACAGAACACCTGGGCTGGGGGGTGAGCATGGGACTCCTGCCCCTGCCCCCTAGCTCTGCCCACTGCACTGCCTCCACCTCAGCCGTGGGCACCGCCCATCCCTGCCTCCTGTTCTTGGCCTCCTCAGTCCTGGCAGGCACGGCTCAGGCCCGACCCCTTGGAGACCCACTGCTGTCAAGCAGACCCAGGAAGGGCAATGTCAGGGGTCCCCAGGGTCCCTGTGTTCAGCTGGCCCAGGCTCCGTTTGCTGCCCACCTCTGCGTCTGGCCTGTGCCCTTGCTGAGAAAGAGTGTGGCCCACAGCCGGGTCTGCCCGGCCACCTGCTGATGTCTACATGCCAATCACCAACTGTCAGACTTCCAACTTGCGCTTCCCGCCTCCTGCCACCAGAATGGTCTCCAGTGCCAGGGCATGGCCTTCTCCCCCACTAGGGCACGGTGCTCTGGCAGCCCTCTGAGGGACTCGGGCACGCAGGGTCCCTGAGATGCCCCATTAGAATATGCTGCCTTTATCAGTGTTTCTCTGCCTGTAACCGGCCCCCAGATGTATAACCAGCTGCCAGGTGCAAAGAAAACCTTTGCCTATGGGGGGTGCTCTGCAAGGAGTTGCTCCCACCCAGGCTGCTGCTGCAAGAAGGGACCCACCCACCTTGCTACCCATCTGCCTCATAGGAGAGACTGAGGCCCAGAGAGGGCAAGGAGCACAGGGCCCCACTAACAGCAAAGACTAGAGGCAGGTCAGGTGCCGCCGTTGAATATTAGGAAATCCACGTGTGATTAGTATCCATAAGGATTTACAGAAGGTGGTGCTGTACAAATATGGGGCCACAGTCCTGGGGGTCACCCACTCAGGTTTTCACCACCAGATGAAGGTACCCCTTCCTCAGGCAGATTTAGCTCCCCACCAGGGCAAGGCTTAGCAAGCTGACCAAGGGCCAGATTTCATGTCCCACCTGCCCCTTCAGCAGAACAGCTTTGTGCAGTGAAGCGCCTGAACAGCTGTCCCAGATGGCCCTGCACGTGTCACACTGAAACTGCAGCAGGTGGCCCTGTGTGCGTCACTGAACCTATTTGCTTAAAGCATCTGCTTCTCCCACCAGACTTGAGGCTCTGTGAGGGGGCAGCCCTGTCTCATCGATCTTTGTATCTGTCCTGGTAAACAGCTGGACACATAGGGCCCACTGAGGCCCATTGAATGAACGAATGGATGAATGAATGATTTCGCCCTCCCTAACTTTGCTTCTCCCCTTTGCATTTACTCATCTAAGGCTCTTACTTAACTTTCTGTAAGTCTTGGTAGCGGTCCTGTGTCTGAGTGTGCCCGTCGGCAGCATGAAGGCGCTGGCTTCTGCTCCTTGCCCTCCGCGTAGGAGTTCGGGAAGATGGTTGGAAGCACCGTATCATCCGTATCTCCCTGGAGGAAGACACAGGCTGTGACCAGGGCTGTGTGGACGAGGGCCCTCTGCCCTCTATCGGCTTGTGTGTCTGAGCTCCGGCCACCCTGCTTATGCCTTGCTGGCTGGCTGACGTTATTCTGGGCACTTCTTCAAGTATCACTGGTGACAGAACTCAGCAGTGACAAGCTGGCAGATTGGCTTACAGGAGGCCGCTCCTGAAAACTGCTGGTGATGCTCTGGGGAGACAGCAGACAGGAACCGGCCGCATTTGGTCTTCGGGTTAAGGCATGAATATCTGAAAATGAGAAATTCCTTGGAGACAGCCTCCCAGATGAACTTCAGTGGTTGGTTACGTAAAGAGCTGCAGAAGCCGAGAGGCTGGGGAAGAGCTGCAGCGAGGGGCCTGGGCCCCCGGGGTGCGTGCACGGGGAAAGGTCTGTGGTGCCGGCTGTGGGCCAGCTGACCACGAGCAACGAATGTCTGACTTCCCTTTGCCTAAAGTCCGATCCCTCTGCTGGACCAGAGCACTGCGCCAGACATCCCGGGGGGACCTTCAGCGAGGCAGGACCTCCCCGTGAGCTGAGGACTCCGCACATCCGTCTCGGAGAGAGAGCCGTGAGGGGTCTCTGGTTCTCCCCGGAGCCAGCAGGGCTCTGCGTGAGGTTTGCCCCAGGGGAACCATGGGAGGCTCTGCTTTTCTGAAGTCTAGGCTCTGCACACAGAGCTGGCTTGTCTTGCATGGACAGGGCTCAGGGTCGGTAGGAAGAGGCTCGACCCCCTGAGACCGAGGCTTCCCAGACAGGGAGCACAGGTGTTGTGGGAGGTGCATGTCATGCTGGCGGGAGCGGGAAGGCTGCCTCTGGGGCAGCAGGATGGGTGCCAGCTTGGAGGGCACACCACTGCTTCCATGTGGCCCGTTTCAGGCTGCCCTCTGTGCCAAGGACTAAAACCGAGGCTCTATGACCTTGCGCGCTGTTGCAGATCTCAGAGCCTGGCTCAGGAGGGAGGGAGAGGAGCCATACTTCCTTGGAATTAGCTGTTTGGCCTTGAGCTTGGGGCTCCAGCTCCACACGGGACAGAAGAACACAAGCTCCTCTGAAGTTCCTGGACTGTGTGACCATCCTGGCCCCTCCCCCGCCCCCAAGGAGGGGGTGGGTGCTCCAGGGCAGTGACTCAGCCATGGTAGTTGGGAACTCAAAGCCATATGTAACTTGCTTTACAGAAATAAAATACTAGGATGGTTCTTGCATGTGACCCTGGAGGAGCAAATTCCTGGCAACAAAGAGATGGCTCGGTCCTTCAGATTTATGGGGCTCTTAGTCTAGGAGGGAAAACAGAGTACCAAGTTGTGCCCAAAGAATGTGGCCCAGACCACAGGAAGGAATAATGATATGTAAAGAAGGCTGCCACGCATTCGTGTATTTCCACATTTGCAAAGAGCTTCACATACAAGATCTCTCATCTGCTCAGAACTTTGCCAGACTGATTTCACAGATTCGGACCCCGAGAGTCAGAGGCCCAAGACCACGGTCCTTTAGTGTGGAGCCATCACTCCCCTTCCTGCCTCAGTGTCTGTCCTCCACGGGGTGGCAGACTCATCCGGGTTTACCCAAACTTTCCCACTCTTAGCACCAAAAGTCCTGTGTCCTGTGAACCCCTTGGTCTTGGACTGGTAAGACCAGCTGGTCACCCTGACCCCTGATCCTATTGTGGCTGTAAAAAGTGCCTGGAACTTGGAGGAGGGGAGAAATCTTTGGGTTGGGAAGGAATTCTGGAGGTCATTTCCATCAGCCTCTAAGGCTGAATTTGAATGTATGAAGACATGGGGGAGTGTCTGGGGAGGAAAACACTTTTCAGCAAAAATCAAATAGATGTGGACACTGATGAGGTCTTTGAGCACATCAAGGGCTTGGCAGTTGTGGTGCTGGGACGTCAGGGAAATGGAGGTGCCCCTCTCCTGTGCCTCAAGGAAGATCTCAGCTGCTGGAGAGGTTTAAGAGGGAAGAACATGGTCACAGAGACTGCTGGTCCTCTTGCCACGCTCTGCCTTGCCTTCTTCCTTGGTAATGGAAGCCTGCTTTTATAACAGTATCTCCACCTGAAAGAACGTATTTCCAGCCTCCCTTGCGTGGTAACCAGTAAGATATAAGAGGAGGTTGTTTCGGTGTAAGACCAGGATCAGACTTCTTAAAAGGGGTGGGACAGTCAGGGAACATCCCTTTGCGTCTTCCTGTCTGTCTTCTTGCTTGGAACTTGGCTGTGATGGCTAGAGCACCAGCAGCCATCTTGTGATCATGGAGATAACAGCAGCATGCTAATGAAGATGGAGAAGAAAGATGGAAAGAGACCGGGTCCCTCCCATCTGTGAGTCACTGTAACCACCCTGGCCCACCTACTTCCAGACTTACTCTACGTGAGAAAATAAACCCTATGTATTTAGACACTGGAGTATATTCTCTATTGCTCGAAATCAAATATAATTCTATCCAGGGAATAGCTCAAGAAATGCACTGAGCATGAATGCACACTGCTTCTGAAACTGGCTCTCCTGCAGGGCTTAGCTCGCTTTCCTTGGGTTTTAATTCTCTTCAGGCCCCTTCCCTGCTCTCAGGAGCTTCTCACTGGCAGCTCACAGTGGCGCACAGTGGGGTCCTTAGACCCAGGATCACAGTTCCTTTTCCCTGTTGGTGTATCAGTGTGTCTCCCAGCCTTTCATCCACTCAGCCAATGGCATTAATGACCTCAGGGAATGAGTGCACAGGGGAAAAAAAAGCAGAAAACAAAAGAGTCATTCTTGGCTTTTGAGTTACAAAATAGGCATTTGGAACTCATCGCAAATACATGATCTTGAGAAAGCCTTTTTGAAATTCAAAAGCCTGGAAACTGTGCATTACTGTGGAATTTCAGGGTATTTGTGACAAAGGAAGACTCCACAAGCTTTCCAAAGAGCAGAAGACAGACGACAAAGGGCGAAGAACCAGAGTGGCTTCCGAGTCCTCAGCAGCAAGTTGCTAGAAAGCAGTGCGGCAATGCCTCCAAACTTCCGTGAGAAAATCGTTTTCAACCTAAACATCTATCCCAGCCAGATTATCAAGTGAAGTGTAGCAGATTAAAGAAAGACACTTCCAGATATCTAAACACAAATATTATATTCTCCTACACATCCTTTCCTTAGGTAGCAAATGTAAAATGAGAAAGAGAAAGACACAGGATCCAGGAAGCAGAGTGTCCAACCCGGAAGAGCAGTAAAGGGAAATCCCAGGAAAATGTATACAGTCGGCCCAAGAGGGACCAGGAAATGGAGCACATGGGGAACCTATGGCCATAAGCAGGGAGAGAAGCAGGCAAATGAAGAACAAGGCAACAGTCAACTCCAGGGCAAACGAAGGACTGAATGGGCGGAGACCTCATGGCTCGGCAGGGAACAGGAGTTGCCTGTTTGCGATGGTGGGCGCACTGTCTGATCACCTGACCAAAATGTGATAGAATTTGTCAGCCGTGGATTAAAAGTGTGGGGGAGTTAAGTGCACCTCTACCACAACAAAACATAATCCAATAATATCTGTAATTGATAAATGATACAATATCCGTGTGAACATGTCACTTACAGACATGGTAAATGCAGGGCAAGAAGTCAGAATGGCCGGGGGGAAATTGCCTCTGGGGAATGGAATTGAGGACATGGGGCAAGGTGGGATGCGACCAACTTTTTAATTACTTATGTTCATTTTATCACTAAACATGAACAACAGCTTTGAAAACCATATAATAAAAAAGTAGCACGAATTTTTTAACATGTTACAGAACAAAATTTAACACACTGGAGAGCAGCAATATAATCTCTCTGAATCAGTAATCCATAATAAGAAAATGTCATGAATTTGAATTCATAAAATAAAATTTTAATTGATTTGTTAAAGCCAAGGCCCTGAAGTAAAAAACAGTACATTTGGAAACATTTATGGTGGGTCAGAGTGAGTTTTTTCTACTACACATATATATATATATATATTTTTTTCTGATATCATTAATCTACAATTACATGAGCAACATTATGGTTACTAGACTCCCCCATCATCAAGTCCCCCCCACATACCCCATTACACTCACTGTCCATCAGCATAGTAAGATTCTATAGAGTCACTACTTGTCTTCTCTGTGTTATACTGCCTTCCCCGTGCCCTGCCACCCCCACCGCCCCACCCCCTACATTATGTGTGGGAATCATAATGCCCCTTTTTCCCCCTTATCCCTCCCTTCCACCCATCCTCCCCAGTCCCTTTCCCTTTGGTAACTGTTGGTCCATTCTTGGGTTCTGTGCTTCTGCTGCTGTTTTGTTCCTTCAGTTTTTTCTTTGTTCCTATGCTCCACAGATGAGTGAAATCATTTGGTACTTGTCTTTCTCCACCTGGCTTATTTCACTGAGCACAATACCCTCTAGCTCCATCCATGTTGTTGCAAATGGTAGGATCTGTTTTCTTCTTATGGCTGAATAATATTCCATTGTGTATATGTACCACATCTTCCTTATCCATTCATCTACTGATGGACACTTAAGCTATTTCTTGGCTATTGTAAATAGTGCCACAATAAACATAGGGGCCCATATGTCTTTTTCAAACTGGGTTCCTGCATTCTCAGGGTAAATTCCTAGGAGTGGAATTCCTGGGTCAAATGGTATTTCTATTTTGAGTTTTTTGAGGAACCTCCATACTGCTTTCCACAATGGTTGAACTAATTTATACTCCCACCAGCAGTGTAGGAGGGTTCCCCTTTCTTCACATCCTCACCAACATTGGTTGTTGTTTGTCTTTTGGATGGTGGCGATCCTTACTGGTGTGAGGTGATATCTCATTGTGGTTTTAATTTGCATTTCTCTGATGATTAGTGATGTGGAGCATCTTTTCATGTGCCTGTTGGCCATCTGAATTTCTTCGTTGGAGAAGTGTCTGTTCAGATCCTCTGCCCATTTTTTAATTGGATTATTTGCTTTTTGTTTGTTGAGTTGCATGAGCTCTTTATATATTTTGGATGTCAACCCTTTATCGGATCTGTCATTTATGAATATATTCTCCCATACTGTAGGATACCTTTTTGTTCTATTGATGGTGTCCTTTTCAGCTTGATATAGTCCCATGTGTTCATTTTTGCTTTTGTTTTCCTTGCCCAGGGAAATACGTTCATGAAGAACTTGCTCGTATTTATGCCTGAGAGATTTTTGCCTATGTTTTTTTCTAAGAGTTATATGGTTTCATGACTTACATTCAGGTCTTTGATCCATTTTGAGTTTACTTTTGTGTATGTACACATATATTTTTAACTTGAAATATTTTTATTGTGAAGTCATAAACTCATGGGAGTTTGCAAAATATTATAGAGAGATCTGGTGTATTCTTCACCAGCTTCCCCAGTGGTTATATCTTGGGTGACTCTCTTACAATATCAAAACCGGGAAATCAGTCCTGGGACAGTCGTAGTTCTGTGCCATTTCATCAGATTGTAGATTTATGCACCCCCACTATAATCAAGGGTTAGAGCTATTTCACACCTGCAAAGCCCTCTCTCATGCCGCCTCCCATTCAGATGCTCTGGCAGACACCAACTAGTTCTCCATTTCCACAGCCTTGTCACTTTGAGTTTTCTTTAGTGGAATCATAGAGAATGTGGTTTTTGAAAATGGCTTTTTTCATTCAGTACAGCACCTCCCAAGTTCCAGGTTGTTTGATATATCAATGACTTGTTGTATTTTATTGCTGCATAGTATTCCACAGTATGAATGAATCACAGTTCAGTTGTCTACCTATTAAAGGACAGTATGGATGTTTCCTGTTTGGGGTTGTTGTAATAGATCTTCTACAAACATTGCTACACAGAGTTTCATGTGGACATACGTTTCCATTCCTCTGGCATTAATGCTCTGGAGTATAACTTCTGGGTCATATGATAAGCACATGTATAGTCATGTAAGAAACCACCAAAACTCTTTTCCAGAGTATCTGACCATTTCACATTCCCACCAGCAATGCATGACTGAAGGAATCCTATGCTTCGCTTCCAGGTGGGGTTTGGGGAGAAATCCCCCTGGCCAAGCATGGCTGGTGGAGAGCAGAGCTGACTTTGTAGAGTGTCTAGGCAATGGTCCCAGGAAGCGGTGGAGTTCTCCACTCCCCAGGGAGAGGAGCAGGGCAGGGGTGAGGGAGACAGATGTTTCTTGCCTGGAGGTGTCCAGAAGCTGCTGGGAATAAGCAGCGTGGAAAAGCCCTGCCGCCAGCAGTGAGGAGGCTCAGCGATGAGCACGTGTGGGCCAAGGTCCCAGCAGGACTGAGGGTGCCAGGATGCTCAGCATGCCAGCGACAGTGACCACACATTGCGGACCCCCGTCCTCGGGTACCTGGTCTCCAATAGCCCACCCCCACCAGAACCAAGACACAATACTAAAGAAAAGGGAAGTGAAGCTGAATAAATAGAAAAACGGAACCAACTGGATTTACTGTCTGTCTCCCTTCAGAATCAGGCTCAAAATAGAAATGAAGCTGAATTCTAGGGAAATGCACTACTTGCACGTACAACTTTATGGCCTGAGTATTGGATGCTGACTCACTCTGTGCAGATTTGCGGTCATCACTTGGCAACCTGAAGCAGAGTGACCAGTAGAGAGACCTGGAGAGCTCAGTTTTGAGACGTCAGAATCCTGTGACCCACTCAGGTGGCCCTGGGGAAGGGGGAGGGGAGGGGAAGGATAAACCATCTGATTAAAGGAAAGATGCAGTGTGGGCAGATCCTTACAACCAGACACAGCAAGAACCCAGTGACCATAAGAAGTTGAGTCCCAGGGGTCCATAAAGCTGGTAGGAAAGTGTTGGTCTCCAGGGGGGTCACAAGGCTCCCCTCTGCCCATACCCTCCTCACTGAGCTGACTCAGAAATGCTGGGGTCTAGCCCTCTAAAAGGGAACTTCCACGCTTTTACTTAGGTGGCCGTGCACCAGAACGCTCACCAGGAAACATCAATAGGACGTGAAGGGTTCCTACAGTCGAAGCGCAAGCCTCTTATCTCCTGCAAAGACTTGCAGTGGATTAAGTAACTGGTCAAAGACTGGGAGGTCCCAAGTCTCACCATAGTTACTAAAAATCTGCTAGCAGATTCAACCTGCTTCCCTGACAGATAGCTGCAACCAGTAACCCAGAAAAAATACAGATGTGCCCAAAGCTCAGCCTTCATTTTGACAACTCTGGGGTCTGCCCTTGGGTTCCTGCATGTCATCGCTCCCCACATAGCTCTGCCATGTCTGCCACCCTAGGGCAGACAAGCATCCCACTGCCTCAGGGACCCAGGGCATTTTCTCCACCCTGCGACTCACCCACAAGATGGGCAGCCGTCGCACCACACGAAGCTCTGTGGACTCCCTGAAGTTTGCTGCGTTTGAACATGACCTGCTATGGGGTAAATTGCAGAATTTCCAGAATCTCCAGCCTAGCCTTAGCTCATTTACATACCGATAGGTGTTTACCACCGCAGAGCCTCCTGATCTGGGGCAAGGGGTGGAGAGATAACAGCCGTTCTCTTCTCTCCTCCATTCCTGGTATGTAATTGGTCTGGTGTCTGTCAGCCACCAAGGACCCGTCAATGGAGTTCCTCCTGGAAGCAGCAGGTGGGAAGTAGAGAGTGCACCCAGACAGCAGAGCGTGAGCGGTGGCTGAAGGAGATGGAGGGGCTGGGCCTCGCTAGCGGATTCAAGCAAGCTGATCGCAATCAACAGTTTCTCCTGACCTGTCTTTTCCCTTGACTTATTTCAGTTTCACCATTTCGTAGGGGATCCCCCCCGGGCCAGGAATCACCTTGTCCCCAGCACTACACCTGTACACACAGGCACATGGACCATCACAAGTCACCTGCACCCCCCATGCTGACCCTCCACTTCCTTATCTTTGGAAAGGGGTTGGCAGAGAGAGGGGCCCCCGAGGACCTGCAGCTTCCATGCTGGACGGCTCCAGCCACGCATGGCAGACCCAGAAGGCAAAGCTGTTCTGTTCGCTTCCCTTCCAGCTGAACCAACAGGGTTCTTTTGGAAGCAAATGCCAGAAAATCAACTGGTTTAGACCACTAAGTGGAATTCACTGGCTGACCTAACAGGAGGGCAGATTCAGGCACAGCTGCTCCATGTGGTCAAATGCCCTTTGGACGAAGTCTCTCCTTCCGTCTGCCTCTCTGCTCTCTCGTCTTGGCTCAGTCTCACTGATGGCGGAGAGACTGGCCACTGGCTGCTCCCAGCACACATCAGATGGCTTCAGCATCCCCTGCAGAAAAGGGAATACATATTCCCTGATGGAATGTCCTTGGGGTGTGGTTCCTTTGACCCTGAGTAGACTGGCTGGGGTCACATGACCATCCCTCATCAATTCCCTGAGGTCAGAAGGAGGCAGTGTCCAGATGGGCCGGGCCTTGACCAGGGTGGATTGCTCATCACGTGAACCAGGTGTACTAAGAGGTGGGAAAAGGGGGCCCAACAGAAGCAGGTACTGTTGCCAGAGGCGAGAATATGAGCTGGCCAAAAAACAAGACCACGTACCCATCCCACTGGCCACCTGCCCTGGACCGTCCATCCCACGGTGAGGCTGAGGAAGAGCAGGTGGGCTCTGAGTCCTGCAGTCCCTGCCTGCAGGGAGGCGAGAGCCCCAGGGAGCTCCTCCCGCCACGCAGCCAGTGCACACCCACCGCGCTGGCTGCAGGGCAGGCTGGAGAGGTGATGATCCACGGAGTGGACGCCACACAGCAACGGAGAGAGGCGAGTTCCCCGCAGCTCTGCAAGGCAGGGGGCCTGGTTTGCCCCCAAGCCCTAACACTGCCAGCTGGCCAAGGGGTACCACCACTGTGAATGGTGTTCCCTGGGGCCTCCCCCTCCCCCAAGACCTCCACAAACCTGAGCATCCTGTGCTGTAAGGTCCTCCAGGGCCCGGTGGCCCATGGGTCTGGTCCCTGCATGGTGCCGGATCTCCTGCATTTTTCCATCCAGTCCCACCCGCCGCCTTCCTCCACTCTGCTCCGAGGCCCAAGGGCTGGTCTTTGGACTCCATCAGCAGGCTCCTGTCTGCCTTCCAGCTGGGCTTGGCCAGTGGGAGGCGCTCGTAGGCAATGCAGAGGGCAGGAGAAGCTGGCGTCTTTCAGGTCCCCGTGGGCTGTCTGTGTCCCTCCACTGAGGGTCACAGCTCCTGGCCCTCAGGCCGTTGTAACTCCAGGCCTACTGGAGTGACACTGGCTCTCAGCGTGCACCTGCTGTGGGGTAAATTGCAGAATTCCCAGAATCTCCTGCCTTTGGGGGTTCCCTCCACCATGATGCAAAGTCCTAAATATTCTTGTTATTAATGTTACCCAGTGTGTGCTAAGCTCAGATTCCTGCCAATACCCTGTCTGACGCTGACCCACACCATGTGGCCCCATGCCTTCACCAGAAGAGAGTCCTGTGCTTTTCCAGAATATCAGAACCGACGGGAAACTGCACTTGCGGCTGTAAGACTAGAAGCATCGGAGGAGCATCCGACTCAGGTGTGGCAATGGCCACAAGAAGGAGGGGCAGCAGTCAGATCGCCAGAGGTCAAGGGCCCTGCAGATCTGGACTTTACACCGGCTGCTAGGAGGGCAGAGACTGCAGACAGAGGGAGCAGCCCCCGCAGGCACAGGGTGTGGATGGCCTGGGCGGGCCGGGCAGCTCACGCGGCTCACCACCAACTCTCCAGGGGCACGTGAAAGCGGAGAGCCGGGTAATGAGGGAGCCTCGAATGACACCTTCAAACGGCGAGTTTGAATTTCATTCTAGGAGTGATCAGGAACCACTCAGGGCTTCCAGGGGATCATTGTCGTCAGAGCTGGAGACACAAAGCAGACTTCCAGTGGGGGGCCAGTGAAGGGGCTGTTTTGGGCTGCGAGTCCAGGGATGGGAGGGAAAGGAGAAATGGAGAAATTCAAGAGTTGGATGGCTGGGACCTGGTGGCCATCTGGCAGTGGGCGGAGCATTTTACTGTGACCTGTGGAAGCGCAGCAGTTCTCCCAAGGCCACTGGGGAGACCAGTGGGCCTGTGCTCTGCGGGACTGCGGTCTTCCGACCGTCGGTCCTGACTAAGTATTTCCCTGCAACAAGACTGACCCGAAACGAGATGTAACCCATACCACAGGCCAAGTCCCGGCCCCCGCCCTGCTTGATGAAGGATCCCAAAATCCACCACTGCCAGGCATTTATGCACCGGAGACGACGGGAACAGCCCTCCTGTCCTCTGACATGTACTGACAAGGACTGGATTGCTTCTGACACCGGGTAGGATTGGAGCAGTGGCTTTCTCACTAAGAAGAAAGCTGCCCATCCCAGCATCAGAAGGAGGCACACATACCCCCAGCTCTCCCGAGGTCTGGCCACCAGAGCTCCGTAGAGAGGAGCCTGCAGTGGGACCAGGGCAGGACGCTCCTGCAGCTTCTGAGGCATGATGACTTCCCAGGAAAGGGGCCAGAACCTGGGCTTCCAGCTCCGCTGTGCCTCCTGGGTGACCTCAGCCTTGCTCCTGCTGGTGGGTGGCGTGAATGAAGGGATGTGGGGTGTGTAGGCTACGGGGCTTGCTAAGTGCCTTTCACCTCTAGTGTCCTGTGCTTCTGTGAATGGTCCCAGGACTCGGGGGGCTTGACTCCGGTAAGCCAGAGCTCAGGGCATGCGGACACTGGTTTTCCTCTTCACTGCTCAGGGGCCTTTGCGTTTACTTCCTGCTCTGTCCTGAGCTCTGGATTTTAGCACTGAGCCTCAGCCACACGGAAGAAGGGAGCCTCAGGTTTCTCTGGCCCCGATGCTCACAGCTGCACAAATGTCTGTGGCTTCTGTGCACAGCTGCCAGCTACCCTGAGCAGAGATCGGAGTCAGAGATTCATTCATGACAAATGTAACTGATAAACTGAGCTGCTACTTACTTGTGAAACTCTATGCCCTGTGAACAGAGTGTGCGCCGTCTTTCCCAGGGCCTGTGGAACAATCACAAAACTGACCATATACAGGGCACAACAAAAACAGCAGTAAATTCCAAACTGTAGAAGTAGCACAGGCCACTGTCCAAGCGCAATGCAGTGCGACCAGGAGTAAGTCAAAGCGAGCCAAAAGTATACACGGAAATTCAGAGACTGTTCAGTTAAACTTTGAACACTATCCACGTAAAAGTAAATTAACTTCACAATATTTTAATATAGTGGTGATCAGAAGTTTATGCAGCAGTCCTATTGGATCCAGAAGAAATTGCAACTAAAAACGCAATAAAAATAAGTAAATTTAGTGTTCAAGAAGTTGAGGGAAAACAATAAAACAAATCTAAAGAAAACAGAAGAAAGAATTTAATAAAGATATAGGTGTACGTTAATGACTTAAAAAATAGTAGAAGTAACAAATAAATTTAAAGTCACAATCATAATGATATAATAAAACCCTTGCAAGAAAAGATAGATAATACAAAAACACAAAATCAGCACAAAACAGGAATAACACAGATGGAGGAAATTAGAAAAATTGTAAGTGAATATTTCTAATAAATTAGGGAGTGTAAATAAATCATATTAGAAATTATAAATCACCAGGATTGATTTGGGGAGGGATAAACTAATGATAGTGTAAAAATCCACCACAGCTAAGTAGGGTTTATCTAAGAAATCTGAAAATGCCTAAATAGGGGGAAATACATTCTGATTATCTAATTGGCAAACCCAAATAGATAAATCAAATATTTTTAGAAAAATTCAGGTTAGTAGTGGCTTACAAAATAAATATGTAAATAGAAATATCTTTCTTATATGCCAATAATGTCCAGTTTTTCAAAAATAGATAAAAAGATCAAATTTCCATTAGCAACCACAGAACAGAGAACACCAGAAATAAATTAAACAAGAAATGTCAGGGTCACATGTAAACAAATGTATCAAATTCTACCAGAAGGTTTTTAAGGACAAAGAATTGGGGTGATGCACTTTTTTCTTGAATAAGAAAACAAAATATTGTGAGAGTTTGTCAGCTCCTCCTAAATTAAGAAGTATGGTTACTGAGGGAAACTGTCAGTGAGACTTCTCCGGAACTTGAAAAATGAGTCATGAATTAATCTTTTCTTTACTGAGGTACATGGACATGTAATGAATAAGTCTTGAAGAATAAATAAAAAAGAATATTTAGAAACACCCTAAAAAGGAAAGGTGATGAGGTGTCCCTGACGGTACGGGAAGTGGATGGTAAAACAAGAAGAAATAAAATCGTGTGTCTCTGACAGAACAGACAGAACACCGGGGTGACAGGAAGTGGCTGGAAATTGTCCCAAGTCCAGATAAGAACCTGGTATATGATAAAGGTGATGCTTCACATCAGTGGCTTCGATTATTCAAACAAGTGGTGTTGGGACAACTCGCCGGACATTTGGGAAAAATTAATAATAATCCAGATTCCAATCTCACTCTAAAAAATAAACTCCAACTGAATTAAAATTATGAATGAAAAAATGAAACTATAAAAACAGAGAAGAAAATATGGGCAAATACATTTCAGTCTTAAAGGAGCTGGCACAAGGACAGGGGGTAGAAGAGGGGGAGTCTAAAATCAGAAACCACAAATATAGACTTGCCTGCAATCAAGTCTAAAAATTTCTTACAATCCATATAAAGACATACACAGTAGATAAGCACAGACATACAGGGTTAAAGACAAGCAACAAACTGGAAATTATTGGCAACATTAGTGGATGGGCAAATATCCCTCCATCTAAAAGCACTGGGATAAATCTACAAGAAAATTTAAACACATCGAAAAAAAGATATTAACAAGAAATTCACAAAAGATGGAATGCAAATATTATAAATATAAAAATGTCTAACCTCATAAGCAATAAGCAATAAAAGAAACAAGAATTCATATAAGAAAGGAGTGTCATTCTTGCCCTCTCAAAATGGGCCAATAGTAAGAGATTGATAATGTCACTACCCAGGATTGACAGGTGGACGGAGAAATGGGCTGCGCCTCCACCGCCAAGAGCCATGGAAGGAATCAAAGCTCCTTCTGGAAATCCATCCCTATGTGCCAGTGCTTCAAATGCACACTCCTTGACCCCAGAAATGCTACTTTAAAGAATGTAGACCAGGGCAGGGAGATGCATATACAAAGATATGTACAAAAAAATTAATATCATTGTCTATACATATACATAGTTTTCCCAAAAACTATGAATTGGAAACAACCTAAATGCCCAATCGAAAAGACTGCTAATTAAATTTGTAGTAATATGAAAAAAATGTCCCATGTCCTGTTAAATGAAGAGAATGAGAGAGATGGAGATCATAAAATAGCCTCTGCTGAAGAATTTAGACAGAAAAACAAAAAAAACCTCACTGGGGGTGTTACCTATTTTCTATATTGTCTTAATGTCTTACAAAAAGCCTGCCTTGCACTTATAATCAGACAGAATAACATGGCTGTTTTCATCAGCTAGAAAGGAAAGGGGTACACCTCCGGTGTTGCATGTGGGGGCAAAGCCGGCCGTGAACCCAGACTTGGGGTGGTAAACTCCCATGAGCAAAGCCTCCATGTCCTAAAATGCTTCTGACCCCACATACCTAGTTCTTCAGTTTTTTTTGTGACGTGGCAGCTACATTTTCCTTTTTGGAATAAGTTGCCAGGAAAGCAAAGTTTCTCTAAATGTTCTACCCCAATTCCCCCTCCCCCACCCAACACACACCACACACACACCTCTGGTGTACACACCGCAACACTCAGAAACTTACACACACCCCAGGCCCAAACACCCCTCCACAAACACCTGACTTGAGCTCCAGTCTGAAGGCCGGGAGGAACCCCCAATGCAGATTCTGCAGGACTGTGGGCAGACAAGGCCCTCCCACGAGGTGACCATCTCTCAGTGCAAACATCAAACACACCAAAATACTCCTGAATTTTGTTTTCTTATCTGCAAAGACCTCAGCCCAGAAAGCTGGATGGAGAGAAATGCAGAGAGTAGGGTCATCTGGGACGAGTCTGTGGGGGCGTCAGGACACCCCATCTTAGCTCGTCCCTTAAGGCCCCCGTGGACCTCAGCATCTCCCTCTGTGAAATGGGGTTATTAATCCTTGTCCAGAAGCCTTGTGTGGAGATGGAATGAAACAAGGTGAGGCCCAGATGCACCGGAGATGCTCCTCGGGAGCCCTCTGCACCTCGGGGAGGGTCGGCCTCGGGCCTGGTGGGCCATACACGTGGCAGCTACATGTGCCACCTCTGCTCTGCCAGTCACGGCACAGCACACCGCTCACCACCAGGAACACCAGGGCCAGCGAAAGGGGCTGTTCAACCTCACCAGAGCCAGCAGTGGGGAGGAGAGCTTGACAGGGGATGCTCTGGGCCAAGCTTTAGACCAGTGGTTCTGGAATCACCTGGGAGCTTCCAAAGTCCTAGAGCACAGCCTTCCACCCCCCACCTTGGAGGCTGTGGTTTAACTAGCCTGGGAGGCAGCCGGGGCACAGAGAGTGTAAAACTCTATCCAAGTGGTTGTGAAGTGCACCAGGGTTGGGGCCACTGGAGCAAATTCAGTTCTTTTTCTGACTGATACCTCTCATCAGAACCTCTTCCCAGACCCAGGGAAAATGGCTTTCCTCCTGTGGATGGAGGCTGTGTGGAGAAGGACCGCTTGGGCAGGTCTAAGCACCCACCTGAGAGATCCTGCCTCCCTTTTAGGATAAAAGTGAACCCTCTTGAACCCAGGGACCACCCACTCAGCTCTACACAGACAGTGAGGACAGAGTCCCCAGTCAGACCCCACCTTGGCCACTTCCTAGCTGAGTGACTCCATGCCTCGGTTTCCCCCATCTGTACAATGGGGAGATGACCTACTCCCTAGGGTCAATTACAGTTGACCCCTGAACAATTCAGGGGGCTAGGGGAGCTGACTCTCTCAGTGGAAAACCCACATATTACTCTGACTCCCCCAAAGCTTGTACTTGACTGGGAGACTCGTTCATAACATAAAGTCTATGAATACATGTTTTATATATGTATTATATGCTACATTCTTACAATAAAGTAAGCTAGAGAATAGAAAATTATTTTCTTTTGGACATTTCAAATTGTTGCAAAAGTCCAAATTTTTTTCCAATGTATTTACTGAAAAAAAAGTCCATGTTCAACACTTGTGCTGTTCAAGGGTCAACTCAGTTGACCTAAGGTCAAGGGGGCACCTGGGAAGTGCCCCCTGCCTGGGGCTCCCGTTGTCCTTTCACAGCCTTCCTAACAAGAGATCCGACGGACAGTCTGGGTACCACCCTCAGCCCTGGGATCCCTGCTCCCATAAAGAGGGCAAATGAGAAGCAAAGGGGTCCTGGTGCAGGGGCTTCTTGGAAAATAAAGACAAAATGAAGAGGCATCTTCCCCTGTCCTCATTTTTGTGATGAATAATCAGTGTCCCTGGGTCCTTAGAGTCCACCCGAGCCGGCCATGAGAGGGAAGACTGAGGTTCCATGGCCAGAGCCCCAGAAGGGCCTCCACCGGACGCGGGCCTGAGCCCTTGCCCCGGCCATGGGCCCCGACCCCTCACCGCAGGGGGCTCCTGGTGGATTCCCACCCTGGGCTGCCTGACCCCCCAGGCGCCTTCCCTTGCGCCCACCCCGGGTGTGTGTGCGTGCGTCCGGGAGGACTGTCCGCAGGTTAGGACCGAAAGATGGTGCCCTCTCTGCCTCCCTGGCCGCGCGCCCGTTGCCCGGCCGGCCAGGCCCAGGCCGCTGCCCTCTGCCGCAACCGGCGGTGCGCGCTCCCCGCTCCGTGCCCGGCAGCTCCCCGGCGCCCGCGCGCCTCCGGGTGCAGCAAGCGGGCGCTGTGACGTTCTCGGATAAATGCCGTGTAACTGTGTAGGCGAATGGGAGCTAAAAATAAGAACGGAAAATCTATCATTAAGGTATCATTGCGCCAGCGCAGCTATTTGAAGGCTCCCATGGTCCCCGGCGCCTGCGTTGGAAGCCCGCCCTTAGGCTTTGGGGGGTATTTGCAGAAAACCCAGCAGCGGCTCGCCTGCCAGACCTCAGGTCGCAGGGGGTGGCGCCGGTAATTATGGCAACGCTCAAAATGAAATAAACGTTCACCTCCCCCACCGCACCCCTGTGTCCGTCCTCAGGTCGCATCGGGAGGGGGCTGGATATGCTGAAATGGACGTGACCCGGCCAAGTACCCAAAGATTAGGACTGAAAGCTCCTTGAGATCCATTTTGACATCCACCTCGGGAGAGAAAAATAAAGTACCGGGCGGGAGCCTTTGGGGGAGGAGACAACACCCGGGACTTGACCCGGGTCGACAGCGCGCTGCGGTGGCGCGCAAAGACGCACACTCCCGGGACGCCGAGCCTCGGGGGTTCCATCGGGCTAAACGAAACCTGATCCGATTTGCTTTTTAACGCGCGAAGGGAGAAGGGGACACGAGCGGAGGGGGGGCAGGATGTGTGCCTGTGCGTGCGCGTGTGTCCGGGGAGGGGGAGGCGCCAAGGTGCGGGCCGCGCGCCGCTCTGCGCCTCGGCGGGCCGCGTGCGTGTGTCTGTCCGCGCTGCCGGGACGGGCTCTTCGAGGGATCGGCGTCACATGACTCCGCCTGCCCCTTGCCAGCGCGCAGCTCGCCAGGCCCTCAGCGCGCCCCGCGCCGGGAAAGGGTCCGGCGGCGCCTCCCGGCCCCGGGGTCCTGGGAGGCGTGGTGCGTTCGGATTCCCGAAGCCGCGGCCCCGCGCCAGACCCCCGAGTGCTCCTACCTGGGGGGAGGGGAGGGCGAGCAGGCGCGAGCGCCGGAGCGCGGAGCGCGGAGCGCGCACGGACAGGGGCCGCCGGGGCTGCGCGGGGAAGATGTAAGCGCGCGGGGTCCCGCTGGCCTCCGAGCACCATGCAGAAGGGGATCCGGCTGAACGATGGCCACGTCGCGTCCCTGGGGCTGCTGGCGCGCAAGGACGGCACGCGCAAAGGCTACCTGAGCAAGCGGAGTTCGGACAACACAAAATGGCAAACCAAGTGGTTCGCGCTGCTGCAAAACCTGCTCTTTTACTTCGAGAGCGACTCGAGCTCGCGGCCCTCGGGGCTCTACCTGCTGGAGGGCTGCGTCTGCGACCGCGCGCCCTCCCCCAAGCCTGCGCTCTCGTCCAAGGAGCCCCTGGAGAAACAGGTGAGGCAGCGCCGCGTCTGACCTCCCCGCGCCCCCGCCGCGGCTCTCGGCGCGCAGGGCCCCCCGCCGGCCGAGGGCAACAGTGTCGGCCCCCTGCTCCCGGCGCCTGGGGCGGGTGGCCCGGCGGCGGGCAGGGGCAGGGGCCGCGCGCGGGGAGTAGGTGTGCGGGCTCCGTGGGAGCGGGGACGGAGGGTCCGCGACGCGGAGATGGGCGGAGACGGGGTCGCGCGGACCAGAGACCAGGGATGTGCGCCCACGTCCAGCCAGAAACGGTGCCCCCGTCTCCCACCCCCAGCGCCCTAGGGCCGCGATCGGGGCGGCATGATTCCCCGCGCTCGGCACGGGGGGCGGAGGCCGAGGCGCCCGAGCCGCGGCCCCTGTCTCACCGAAGTCGGAGCGAAGGGCGGCGCGCGCGCTCTCGGCCAGGTCGTGGGGTTGCGGAGTCGCGGCGCCCCGTCCGGTGCCGTGGACTGGCGATGGGCGCCCGGCCCGCCCCAGGCCGAGCAGCAGAGCGTGGTCCTCCCGTGGGGGGGCTGGGGGCTCCGCGGAGGCCACGGGACGGTGGGCGCTCGTCTCCTCCCCTCCCCCTGTGGCTCGCCGCCGCCGCAGTTCAGGCACTGGCGCGGCGCCCGCGTTTCCGGATCTGTGAGTGAGGCAAAGGGCAGGCTGGGTGGGCCTGGGACCTGGGCGGGTGGCGTTGCGCCTTCCGGGTGGAGGGAGCCACGAGCACCTGCAGCCGCTGGCCGCCGGGGCCGGGGCACCCGGGGAGCGAAAGAACCATTTTTAACCGCGATGGACTCTGCAAAGGCACCTGGCCTGTCGCCTGCCCCTGGGAAAGTAAAGTCAAAGGCAGGGGGTCCCAGAATGTGCTCTGGGAAGACCCGAGCCCCCGGGCCCAGCAGCTGCTTACTGCCTAGGTGAGGGCCCCAGGCCAGGGGAGAGGACCTTGCTTGCCCAGGGTCATCCCAGCAGTTGAGGCCACCTCAAGGTTCCTAGAAGACGAGAAGCTCTCAGAAGCCATTGCTGCCTGCAGACTGGTGGTGACTGGATTGGCTGAAATAAAAGCCTGGCTTGACCGTGGCCCTGCTAGTGGTCAGGACAGAGATCCGAACTCAGCCTCTGCAGCACACCTCTCGGCCTTCTGGTGCAGGGAGCTGATGCCTGCAGGCTGGGAATGTAGACAGGAGGATGTGAGGGTGGGGCCCAGTGGGTGACAGGCCACATGGCAGGGAGGTGCTCCCAGATGGCAGAACAGAGCTCCTTAAGCCTGCAGCGCACGTGGGGCCTGGAGTGCTCCCTGGCGGGGCCAGACCCACGCTGGGCCCACCTGCTCTCAGCCCTGGGTAACCGGCCCTCACCACCCTTCCAGGACATGGCCTCCCTTGCCTGTCGAAGGACAGCTGTGCCTCCCAGTGGCCTGCACCCCCCTGCCCAAGCCCGCCTCCTCCCCCAGCCCCCACACAGAGCGCAGGGCTGAGCAGCGAGGGTTGGGGGAGAGCAAGCCAAGTCACTGCTGAGCCCTCACTGTGCTCTCCCGGAGCCAGAGGCAGGCCTGAGACGGAACCTCAGCTCTGCGCCCTTCTGTGTGTGTGACCTCAGGTGACACCAAACATCTGCAAGCCTTTGTTTTGTAATTTACAAAATAGAGAAAATAGCACCTACCTTCCTGGGGTTTTGAGACCCCCAGATAGATACTGTATATGAAAGTGTGCTCAGAACACATTTCAGTGGGATCTAGATAAGTCTTAGCTTAATTGTGAATTATACCCACCTGGTCAGGGAATAAAGTCCTAACACACACCGTAAGGCTGAAAGGAACCTTAGAGAGGCTTACAGCCCATCCTTCCCATTTCACAGAGGAAAAGGGAGTTGACCAACACCACAGAGTCAGTCAGCGGCAGAATCAGACCTAGGATTCATCCAGTGTCTAAGAATTCCTGAAAATGAGATCCTACATGGATTCCAAATTGTCCAGCTCCTGGCTCAGGTGTTGAATTGTGCAAGATTATAAAACCAGTGGACATGCCCACACATTCCGGGCCGCTCTCCCAGAACACCACTGGAGCCCCTTCAGTGTGTTCACGCAAGCAGCCCTCCTGGCACGAGAGAGCAGAGCAGGGTGGGCTGTAGCAGGCGGCCTGGCACAGCCCATCTCAGGTGCAAGTTCTCGTTAAGGTCACGTGCTTCATCTCGTATGCTCATGAGGATGCTTCACTCACCTCCAGAGCGGGAGTGTGGCTCGCATGGAAAAGCAGGTCCTGCTCCTTTGGCCTGCATGTGTCCACACACACTCATGACTTTTTCTTTTCTAAATCTGAGTGACACAATGGCCCCACAGCCGCCCCATGTGCCTCCTTGAGCTGGGTGCTCCATGGCACCCACAGAGCCACAGCAGGAGAGGCCCGCCCCATCCCCTTCTGTGACCAGGTCCAGCTGGCATTCAGGGCCATGGGAAGCTCCTACTCAAACCTACCAGGCCTGTGGCAGGGCGCCCACTTGGAAAGCCTCCATGGGGCTGGCAGTTTGACTGGACTGGCTGATATCTGGTGAAGACTTAACAGGATGTCATGTTTACCGGGTCTAGGCAAGCTGCCTCCACCTGGATGGGCCAGGGATGGTTTCTGAAGGAAGAGAAACCCAGTCTTGACTGGGAATCCGCCCAGTTCACTACCGAGCTGAACTTGCTGATACGTTTTGTTAACTCCACATCTCCGGTCCTGGGGACTGATGGGTGCCCAGTCCCTGCGCTGCGTGTATAGGCCTAAGAAGCTGATGGCCACAGCCCTGGCCCCTGTGGGCATCTCCTGCTGTGAAGATGCTTTAATAGAAGGTATGCAGGGTGCTACGGGCGAGGCACGTGCTAACCTGGCACCCTCCCATCTGGATGCGCCCGCAGTGGTCTGACAGCGTCCTGGAGCCCTGGCCCAGGATCCCAGACAGAGTGAAGCTGGACGGGCGCAGCCAGGCCTCTGTGCCCGCTGGCAGCTGCACGGACCCTGGTCTGGGCCCTGCCTGCTCAGTCCTGAATGCTCTCCTCCTGACCCTGCAGCTCACACACTGGAGGCCCTGGTTAGATTGGGCTCAGCTCCCCTGCAGATCGGCCCTTAGGATTCCTTGCCCTGCTTTGGCATGGAGCCACCCCACACTGGCTTTTCCCACCCTCATTCTGAGCCCCTAAAATAAAGCTTCCAGCCCCAGCTTCTCAGGGGGGAACCTGATCAAATCAACCCCAGGCCTCCCCTCCCCCACAAACAGGAGGGGTCAGACATGGATGGACCCCAGGCTCTTTCTGAGTCACTTAGGACAGAAGGGGCACAGACAGACCCCTGCAGCCAGCACTCAGCACAGATGTGGGCAGAGGCTCCAGAAGCTGGGGCCCACATACCTGCTGTCCCCCCAGCAGGTGCCTTTCCCTGGTCCTCACTCACAGGGTGTACTACCGGTTGGCCTGGTGAATTCAGCGCAGCAGCCCTAGGGCACAGGCCGCCCCCGGCAGTGGCCTGAACGACTGGCTCTGTCTGTCTAGCTCTGCGCTCCCAGATGCCTTCAGTGCACAGAGCCCTCCACTTGTTCTGGCACTTGCAGCCTCTCGGCCAATCAGAAAAGAGCAAGCCTGAATGTGGGGGAGCGAGCCTGCGCTGAGGCAGCATCCCCCAGAGCCCGGGTCCCCGCATGAGCGCACGTGGCAGGACGCCTGCCCAGGGAGGGCCCGCCGGGCCCCCCGCGGAGGACCCGCAGCACAGGTGCCCCTGTCCCCACCCGGTCCACCCAGCACGTCTGGAGCCCAAGGCTCAGTAGCTGTGCCTTCCCTGGGACAAGGGCGTGCCACGTGGCTGCCCCCTGCTCCGTGACAGGGGGGCGAGGCCGGAACAGATTGCACGTAGACAAGGCTGAACTAAAATCTCACCGCCACTTGTTCGCGCAGTGAACAGCTCAGCTGTCGGTGCCAGACTTGTGCGGGGTCCTGTGGAAACAACAGTAAAACTTAACCCCTGTCTTTCCAGCGCTGGCTGCGGAGTGGGGAGCACCCCTTGGCTTCGCTCCCACAGCCACTGCCAAGCGCTGGGACCTCCCCCCTCTGGAGAGGCCAGACCCCCGCCCTGCCTGGGGTCGGGAGCTCGCGGCGTAATGCCCGATCTGTTGAACACCCTCGTAGTGTCCCACACGGGCCCATGCCAGGCCCCGCTCCTCGCAGCAAGCCTACGGGCGACCCTCTGGCACTCACACAGGTCAGGATGTAAGGCCCCAAGAGCATCAGTGGCTCCTGCCGCCTCTGGAAAAGAAGGCGGACGCCAGCCCCCACCTGGGGCGCCCGTGCGTCCCCGCTCTGCCCTCGGCTGCCCCGGCCCCGCCCCCTCCTCAGCTGCACGCTCCCGTCCCGCCTCTGCAGCCCCTCCCCTCCACCTGTAGCAAGGTGGCCTCTAGGTGCGTGGTGGGGCAGGTGCAGGCTGCCTCTTGTGGCCCCTCTGGGACCTGCCCGCGCTGCAGGTCATCGGCCTGGCTTGGCATGTCTGCCCTTTGTTTTCTCCAAGGGCATCCAGCAGTGGGAGGTGCTCCCTGCAACCCCACTCAGATCTCAGTCTCCCCAGTGCTCCCGGGCAGGTGTCGCACTCCCCTTCACCAAGGGCGGCAGGAAGCCCAGAGAGTCGCCGCCTGGGGACTGTGGGTGTCTGTCCTCAGCTCCCCACCTGCAATTTCCCTGCCTAAGGGGAGCTCTGGGGTTTCTGCGCCCTTTGGTGGCCACCTTGGGGAGCCGCTCCCACACATCCATTGGAGCAGTCCCACTACACTCTACATAGTAGGGTTCTATATAAAATTTCATCCTTATTAATGCTTTAAAAACCTTGACCTTCATCAGAAGTCATTGTTAAATGCCCGTCAGCCCTGACATGGCCTTATATGATCTCAGAGCCCTTCAAAACACTGCAGCAAAAACACCAAGGGACAGTCAGTGCGACTTCCCAGGACCAGAGCACATTTTACGGGCAGCACTTCCCTCAGAGCCAGTAGCCCTCCGAGGTGGTCGTGTTGACCCATTTTTGAGATGACAGACGGAGGCTCAGAGACTGTCAGTATTCAAGGTTCCAGGGTGCCCCTGGCACAGCTGGCCTGTGGTCCCAGGTCTGCCTGACACCAGGACCTGAGCTCCTGAAGCACAGAGAGCAGAGGACGGGCTGGGGGCTCTGAGTGGGCTGCCCTCCACCAAGGTAAGCCGGGGGAGAGGAGAGTCAGCAGCAGGCGGAAGCGTGTCCCCGTTGCTCCAGAGCCTCTTGTGAAGCAGTTTCGGTTTCTGCTTGGGTGGCAACCTTGCAGCCCAAACCCCACAGGCCTGGAGGGGAGCCCCAGGCACGCACACGCCCTGGCCCATGCCCCTGGGAGCCGTGGGGCCTGGAGCCCACGTGCACGCAGCCACATTCAGGACTAAGCCCCTGACGCTCGGCGGAGAGGGGCCCAGAACACGGCCAGTGCCCAAACATGCAGGCTGCCATTGTGCCGGGTGCTGGGGAGCTGTGGACGCCCACTCCCCGTCCCCACTCAGAGAGGAGCATGCAGCCCTCCAGACGCCAGCTCTGAGCATGAGCTCGTTCACTGAGGAGCTACTTACCCCGCCTGCGGCAGTAGGGTGGCACCAGGTGGAGGTCCAGGGCTTCGTGCCGCACATGCTCTGTTTGGATCCCAGTGCCTTGCTTGGGAAGGTCTTCAAGCTCTCTGAGCCTCGGTTTCCCATCTGTGAGACGGAGGCCAGAGCAGAGCCTCCACCCCCCACTCCCCCCCACACAGCTGAGTCCCATCATGCTCTCTGGAGCATGGCACCCCTGGTCTGGGATACTGGGCAGCATGTGGCAGAGAGCCGGTGAGGCACGTGGCCCACCACCACAGAGGTGACCAGGAGGGAGGATCCAGGACCCAGTAGGGAGGGGTGGCCCCTTCCTAGCCAGGGCACCAGCCTGGGACCTAGGAAGGGGTGGGGTGGCCCAGGACTGCTGCATCCAGCCCACCCTACCCCAGCCCACCTCCCTCTCCAGGAAGCAGTGAGCAGGGCCCAGGTGGCGGGTCTGGATTCTGGCAGGGAGGGGACGGAGAGACTTGGTCAGTGGTCCAGGCAGGAGGGGAAGCTGTGAAGCCGGGTGTGGCAGTGAGCGTGGGGAAGGCACGGACTCCGGAGATCCTTGGTGACCAGCTGAGCGTCAGGAATGGGAAGGAATTAGGAGCTGAAGATGATGTCAAGGATGCCCCAAACTGCTGGCTCGTAATAACCCCTCTATCACGCACAGCCATGATTGCTCAGCTTATAAGCCTCTCCCGTGCCTCGTGTGTACAGGTGCACGAGCGTTTTGTCGTTTAAAACGACAGGAATGTGTTCTCTCAGGAATCTGGAGGCTAGAGGTCTCCGTGGAGGTGGGCAGGGCTGCACTGCCCCTGGGGGATGCAGGGGAGATTCCTTCCCTGCGTCCTGCCCTCGGGGGGTGGCCAGTAGCCCTGGCCTGTGGGCGCGCCTCTGCCTCCCTCTCCACACGGCCTCCTTCCTGTGCCTGAGTGGATGCCCCTCTTCCTGCCAATCCAGTGTGACCTCATCTTAACTTGATGTCATCTGTGAAGACTCTGTTCCCAAACAAGGTCACGTTCACAGGTTCTGGGCGGGTGCTCGCTTCAGGGGCTGCGCTTTGCACACGCACGTAAACGCCCGTGTGTGCGTGTCTCCTAGCAGTTGGCCTTTGGAGCTTCGTTAGCCCGTCACCCAGGCCTTGTGAATCGCTCGGCCTCAAACCATGGCTGACCCTGTTAGCCAGGAGCTCTCTGCTCCCCGCTTAAATAGCCCCGGGAGTGAGCCGCATCCCCCGGACTGTGAGGAGTGTGCAGGGCCTCAGGAGTGCGGCGGTGTGTTGAAGACCCCAAAATAACACGTAAATTTATTTCTTAATACATTTATTATTATAAATTTGATCTGGCAACTCCAGCCCTGGCAAGTGCCACAAACCCAGGGATCCAGAGTGGACTCCCCAGAACACCAGTTTCCAGGATGTTGATAGATTTTCCAGGAAATGAAAACAAAAGGGTCCCATGAGGGATAAGCTCTGGAAAGGTGCCCTCGCCGCCAGACTGCTCGGCACCCCTGCAGTGGGAGTGGGTGGAACAGGGGGCCCCCATGCAGGGCCCCCCACGCCCACCTGGAGAAGCAGCTCCAGTGTCCCCTGCCTCGTGGCCTTCACTCTTATCGGTGGATCCAATGTGCAGGCTCCTGTGTTGCGGCTGTTGCAGGGCTGTGGGGCTCCAGGAGGGCAGGGGGTGGAAGTATGGGTCCTGCAGACATTGCTCCCCCCAGGGGCTCCCAGGTGAACCCTAGAATCAGCTGGAGACCTCTAAAAATACAAGTACCCAAAGCCTGCCCTCTCCCACCCTTCTGCCCAAGGATCTGCTTAAATGGGTCTGGGGAGGGCTCCAGTGTCCGTGTTACGTTCCCAGATATCTCTAATCACAGCCTGGATAAGTCTGGTTGGAAAGACAGGGTCACTGCGAGCTGATGATGGCTTTGCCGGGGAAGGACAAGGGAATGTGGGGGCACACGGCCTCATGCCCGGCTGTCTAGAAGGAGCTCTCTGGGGTTTGTCACGGATAGCCAGGAGGCGGCCGGTGGCCGGGTTACAGCGGGGATGGGATGAATGTTGGTGGATTCACACATGAGGAACCATTCCGGTAGAGAGTAAACGGTGGGGAGACTCCACCTTCCATGGTTGATGCCACCTGTGCGTGGGACACAGGCAGGTACCCTGCGCCTCCAGCTGCTGGGACTTCCCCTGCTCCAGCCTCCTGAGGGTGGCCAGCCATCCCGGTTTGCCCAGCACCGTCTCGTTTCAGCAGTGAGGGCTCCATGCCCGCGGAAACACCTCAGTCCTCAGAGCCGGGCTGGTTGGTCACCCTGTCCAAGGGTCTGTGTTCCATGGAGGCTGGAGGTGAGGGGAAGGTAGCGGGCAGGGCTCCACGCCCCCCCCCCCCCCCCCGCCCAGCCCAGCTCTCACTGCCCCAGATGGAAGCTTGTTACAGTACAGGCACTGGGAACTCGGGCACAGGCATCATCCCAAGGTGGGAGAGGAAGGAGACCCAGCCCCAGACGGGCATCGGGCAGCAGGAGCCGTCTGGCTGAGAGGGAGGACAGCTGGGGGCAGTTCCTCCAGCCAAGATAAGGATCCAGATGTGATTCTGGTCCTGGCCCACCTCCGGGTGTGATTTCTGAATCCCTTCCTGTTAGCTTAGTGGCCACAGGTGGTTTCCCATCAGTCCTTCTTAACCTGCCGAGTCCTCAGGTGAAGGTCCCAGGCAGTGAGTGGTTCTCAGCCTGACTGCACTAGAATTGCCACGGATGCCCAGGTCACACCCAGACTGAATAACTGAGCCCGTGTGCAGCCGTGGTGGAGCCCCACTGCTAGGGGTGCTCAGTGACCCAGGGGCAGCCCCAGGCTCTGCCCCTGCACCTGGTGAGGCTCCCGGAGTGATTCTGCACCTGTCAGCAGCCTGGCTTTGACAGAATGTTTCTGGGTCCATCTTAGGACACCTGGGGAGCCCCAGGCCAAGGTGTCCATCTCTTATGCTGGGTCTGGGGATGCTCTGGGTCTGTGGTGGAGGCCCAGGCGGCTCAGGCCCACCCCTGAACCTGGTGAGGCTCCAAAAGAAGTTCCCCAAGTCCTACCAGCTCTCCAACCAAGCCAGGGGGCCCTCAGTGGCCTCTGCTCTGCTGCCTTCCCAGCTCTGTCCCAGGAACTCTCATTAGGCCTGTTAGAGTTCAGCGCTGTGACACAGGTTCTCCGGGGAGGCCCCAGGTTTGTTCCTGAATTCATCCTGTACCCTTGGTCCTGTGCCATGTGTGCAGAGGCCTTGGACATGGGTCCGGGCCGTGTTGGAACATTCTGGGACGTGCCCATGGCTGGTTCCAGACCAGGACTGCTGGTCTGCAGGGGGACTCCACTGGGATCCACACGGCCGCTTTGCCATGGCAGACGCGGTCCTGTGGCCCTGAGCCCCGCTTATTGTTCTGGATGAGTCCAGGCTCAGAGAAGCTCTGGTTGGCCGGGCATCATTCCAGGCCCAAGACGTGGTACTGGTCTAGCAGCCCCAGGGTGTCTGGCATCCATTCTGCAGCTCTGCGGCGGCCCATCTCTGGCCTGTGTCCAGCCCGTAACTCTGGGCGTGACCTGGGGTCTGTCCGAGCTCCGATCTGACACCAGCTGAGGGTATGGGACCGACTCAAGGGCCTCTGTTGACCCGTTCTCAGTGTTCTGAGGAGCCTCCCTCCTGCTTTCACAGGGGCTACGCCAGCTTGCGTTCCCACTAGCGGTGCAGAGGATTCTTCGTCCCCACATGCTCGCCAACGCTCGTCACTTCTTGTTTTGTTGATAACAGCCATTCTGGCTGGTCTGGATCTTCATTTCCCTAATGATCAGTGAACTTGAGCGTCTTTTCCTGGGGGTGTTGGAGTCTGCATGTCTTCTTTGGAAAAATGTCTATTCAAATCCTCCGCCATTTTTTAATGGATATTTTGCTTTTTTTTTTTGTCATTGGGTTGTATGAGTTCTTTATATTTTTGGATATTAATCCCTTACCAAATACATTATTTGTAGATATCCTCTCCCATTCTGTTAGGTCGTCTTTTTATTTTCTTGGTGGTTTCCTTCATTGCGCAGAAGCATTTTAGTTTGATACAGGCCCACTTGCTTATTTTTACTTCCGTGGCTCTTGCCTTTGGAGTGAGCGACAAAGAACGTCACCCAGAGCAACGTCAAGGACGTCACTGCGTATGTTTTCTTCTAGGAGTTTTATGGTTTCTGGTCTTACATTCAAGTCTTTAATCCATTTCGAGTTAATTTTTGTGCATTGTATAACAGAGTTGCATGTAGCTGTCCAGTTTTCCCAACACCATTTATTGAAGAGACCGTCCTTTCCCCATTGTATGTGCTTGCCTCCTTCGCTCTAAACTAACATGACCATGTAAGTGTGGGTTATTTCTGGCCTATTCTGTTCCACTGACCTATGTGCCAGTTTTTATGCCAATACCATACTGTTTTAATCAGTGTAGCTTTGTGACAGTTTGAAGTCAGGGAGTATGATGCCTCCAAGCTTTGTTCTTCCTTCTCAAGATGGCTTTGGCTGTTAGTGATTGGCCGTGGCTCCCTACAGATTTTAGGATTATGTTTTCTGTTTCATGAAAAATGCCATTAGGATTTTGATGGGGATTGCATTGAATCTGTAGATTGCTTTGGGTAACGTGGATATTTTAACAACATTAATTCTTCCTATCCATGGGCATGGGGTATCTTTGCATTTATTTGTGTTGTCTTCAATTTCTTTCATCAGTGTCTTATCGCTTTCAGTGTGCAGGTCTTTCACCACCTCCTTGGTTAAATTTATTCCTAGGTGACTTATTATTTTTGATGTGATTGTAAATGAGATTCTTTTTCTTAATTTCTCTTTCTGATCATTTATTATTAGTGAATAAAAATGCAACTGATATTTCTTTCTCTGGGATCAGTTGTAACTTCCTTTCTCTTTTTTCTGATTTTATTTATGTGGGCCCTCCTCTTTTTCTTTCATGAAAAAAATATAGGCTTATCAATTTTGTTTCTTTTCTGAGGACCATCCCTTAGTTTAATTGACCTTTTCTGTTGTCTTTTTCATCTCTATTTTATTTACTCCCACTGTGATCTTATTATTTCCTTCCTTCTACTACTTTGGGCTTTTTATTTCTAGTTCCTTTAGATGCAAAGTTAGATTATTTATTTGAGGTTTTTTTTCATTTCTTGAGGTAGGCTTGTATCACTATGAAATTCCCTCTTAAAAATGCTTTTACTACATTTCATAAATTTTGGCATGCTGTATGTTGCATTTCTATTTTCCTTTGTCTCAAGGTATTTTTTAATTTCTTCTTTGATTTCTTTGTTGACCCATGGGTTGTTCAGCGGCATGTTGTTTAATCTCCACATATTTGTGATTTTTCCAGTTTTCTCTTTGTGACTGATTCCCAGTTTCATACCACTGTGGTCTGAAAAGACATAAACCAGCCTTCTTGATATGTGGCTTGGTATGATTTCGGTCTTCTTCAGTTTATTGAGACTTATTTTGTGGCCTAGGTGATCTGTCCTGGAGAACATTCCAGGCGCTTGGGAAGACAGTGTGTTCTGCTGCTGTGGGGTGGAATGTTCTGTATCTTTTTGTTGAGTCCATTTGGTCTAACGTGTCATCTACGGCATATATTTCTTCATTAATTTCCTGTCTGGAAGATCTGTCCACTGGTGTAAGTGGGATATAAAGTTCCCTACCGTCATTGTATTGATGTTGATTTCTCCCTTTAATATTTGCCTTATATGTTTAGGTGCTCCTATGTTGAATGCACACATATTTACAAATGTTCTATCTTCCTGTTGGATTAACAGTTTTATCATTATGCAATGCCTGTCTTTGTGTTCTGTCAGCCTTTGTTGTAAAGTCTATTTTGTCAGATAAAAGTCCTGCCACCCCAGCTTTCTTTAGGGTTCCGTTTGCATGGAGTATCTTTTCTCCATCCGTCCGCTTTCAGTCTGGAGTCTCCTGTAGGCACCGTATCGATGGATCTTGGCTTTTTATCCATTCAGCCATTCCATGTCTCTGATTGGGGAATTTAGCCAATTTACATATTAAATAACTGTAGATAGGCTGTATTTACTGCCATTTTGTGAATTGTTTTCAGGCTGATTTCTGTCTCCTCTCTGTTCCTTCCTTCTCTTTCTCTCCTTGCAGTTTGATGACTTTCTGTAGTATTATGCTTAGATTCCATTCTCGTTACCTTTCATGTATTTACTACAGGTTTTTGCTGTGTGGTTACCATGGGGCTCACGTGTAACATCCTATATATAACAGTCTATTTTAAGATGATAACAAGTTAAATTTGAAAGCATTCTAAAATTCTACATTTTTACTCTCTACCCACCCATGTTTTATGTTTTTGATGTCACATCTTACACCTTTTAATATTGTGTATCCCTCAACTGTTGTACTTACAGTTATTTTTACAACTGTGGTTACTCCACTGCGTATACTATATATTTACTTTTATCTGTGAGACTTTTACTTCCACATGCTCTCTTGGTATTAGTTAGTGCCCTTTAGTTTCAGCTTAAAGAAGTCCCCTTAACATTTCGTGTAATGGTGGCTTAGTGGTGGTGAACTCAACAAACTTTTGCTTGTCTGGAAAACTCTTTATCTCTCCTCCAATTCTGAATGATGACCTTGCTGAGTAGAGGGCTCTTGGGTAGAATTTTTTTCCTTCCACACTTTGAATCTATCATGCCACCCTTGCTGGTGTGCAAAGTTTCCACTAAGAAATACACTGATGAGTGTTATGGGGGTGCCCTTGAACGTGTCAAGTTGTTTTTCTCTTGTTGCCTTTGAGATCCTATCTTTATCTTTAACTTTTGACATTTTAATTATAACGTGCCTTGGTGTGGATGTCTTTGAGTTCATCTTGTTTGGAACTCCCCGAGCCTCCCAAATCTGCATGACTGTCTCTTTCCCCCAGTTTAGGGAGTTTTCAGCCATTATTTCCTCACATAAGTTGTGTCCCTTTTTCTCTCTCTTCTCCTTCTGGGACCCTCATTATGCAAATGTTATTCTGCATGATATTGTCCCATCAATCCCATAGCTATCTTTACATTTTTTAATTCCTATTTCTTTTTTATGCTCTCTTTGGGTAAGTTCCTTTGCCCTGGTTTCCAGGTCACTGACCCTTTCTTCTGCTTTACCCAGTCTGCTGTTGAACCCCTTACTGTATTTTTTAATTCAGTTATTGCATTCTTCAGCTCTGTGACTTCTAGTTGGCCCTTTCTTCCATTTTCTATCTCATTACCAAGGTTCTGTATTCACCCATCCTTCAGCCAAGATTGGCGAGCATCTTTATGACCATTACTTTGAAAGCTCTATCAGGTAAGCTACTTATCTCAGTTTTCTTAAGGTTGTTTTCTGGGTTTTTCTCTTGTTCTTTCATTTGGAACATATTCTTCTGCTTTTCTCATTTTGCTTGACTGTGTTTATTTCTGCGTATTAGGCAAAATAGCTATCCTCCCCATTGTTATAGGAACTGTCTCAGGAAGACTGGGGCTGTGTGTCAGTCTGTGCTGTGCAGTGCCCCAGGGTGGCAGACTGCCAAGAACTGTCTCTCCAAGTGTTTCAGACGCACAGGGTGCAGAAATGCAGGTCCCCCTGGTCACCAGCCTCAGGCTTTCAAGGGGCATTCCCATGTGGTCAGCTTTGGCAGGACCACAGGGAAGTGCCAGGCCAGGGCAGGGCAGGGCAGCCCACCAGGTTTTGTGGGAAGGGGCTATAGCCTTCCTTCACTTTTAAAACCCTGGATGTTCATAACTTCATGCCATCACAAAATCTCCTTTTCTCCCAATTGTACAGCAGAACCTGCTTCCCCCAGAGAAGTCTGCAACCCCTTTGTGCTGGCCAGGAAGCAGGATGAAGGTAGGAAATAGGTTGGCACAGAGAAGAGTCTGCCATACCCTTTGCCCACCCTAGGGCTCTGCTTACGTGAGATGAGCTACCTCGGTGCTGAAAAATGCAGCCACCTCATACCTACACCAGTAAAGGCAACAGGCTCAGAGTCTTGCCTTCCCACGTGGGCTTGTGCCCCTAGAGATGCAGCCATACCAGGCAGTACAAGTGGCATGTCAAATGCCCAGGAGGGTTATTGGAAATATTGTCGATATGAATCAGAGTGAGGGGTGAGGACCACAGATTCCTGGCACCTTCCAGGGACATCATCAGAACCTCGGGGTAGGATGTAGCATTCATGCAGCTGTTCACACTTGGTACCAGGCTCTGTGTGGGGTGCCGAGTCCCCAGATGAACCCCGCCCTGGCCTTGAGCAGTCCAAGGCCCCGGGGTCACACTGGCCTGTGAGGCCCCTGGAGAAGGCAATCCTGTAAGGGAGGCAAGGGAGGGAGCCCACAGGCCGCACCCAGGGCTGAGCCAGCGTGCGAGCCAGACAAGCACACGCCAGATTCTGCACACCTGACCCTGCAGAGAAGACAGCCAGGCCGGAGCCACACTCCGAGCCTCCTGAGGCCGCAGCCCAGGTCTGCCCGGCTCCAGGGAGAGACCAGAACAGACACTTAACACACACTCGCGTTCACACCATCTCTTCCTCTTTCCCACCTGCTGGCCTCCCTCTCAGTGGGAGGCAGGTAGACGGAGACAGATGTGGGTGGGTAGGGTGGCTGACACAGCACAGATGACACAGATGAGGAGATACGGACAGATGCGGACACATCGAGGAAATCGAAAGGACCCTAGGGCCCGCTTCATCTAACCAGCCACTTCACAGATGAGGAGACAGGAGGAGGCTTCCTGGCCCTGGGCCACACTGGGGGTCAAGTGCAGAACCCACACCGGATCAGACCTCACCTCCAGGGCTCCTTCTCTACCCAGGGAGCCGCTCGCCCTTAACTCTGGGTATGCACTCGTCCATTACAGTGCAGGGGGCAGTGGAAGGGTGCTGGGCCCAGAGCCACCCCCGCCCGCCTCGGCTTCTGGTCCCCGCAAGGCCGCGGCCCCAGCACCCTCTGGAAGATGGGAGTCGTGTCGCCCTCCTCGCAGGTGGCTGGGCTGCTGAGGGCGTGTGTGGACGGCTCCCGCGTGGGGCCAGCCACCTAGCAGGGCCTCACATGACCACAGCCCCCGTCCCACGTCACCAGGGGCTCATGCGGTTCTCCTGCATGAGGTCTGAGAAGCTGGCATCTTCATCCAGGCCCCTCCAGTCCCCTCCTCTAGCGCCTCCCTGAGGCCTGAGCCCTTCCTGCGGGGGCTTTATTCTTTCCCAGGGGGCTTTACTCCTGCTCTGCCTTCTCCCCTGTCTCTCTGTCCCTCTGTCCCTCCCTCCTTCCTCTCTCTCTCTTTATCCTCCCATCTGCACCTCCCTCCCCTCATCCTCCGAGTCCCACATAGAGTGAAGTCCCCTTCACTTGGCTGCCTGAAGTCAGGATTTCTGATGACTCAGAATTGCTGGGTGAAAGTTTACCCTCTGCTAGTCGGTCGGGCAACAAGGTTGTCTAAACCGGTCGTCAGGGTCCCCGGGGAGGTTTGCAAGCACGGAGGGAACACCAGAAGCCCCAGGGCGCCGCTGCCCAGCTGCACCTGCTCCTAGCTGGGGGCCAGGGGCAAGCCCCTCTCCTGCCCCCACCGCTCCCATTAAATGGGGGTGTACACCTACCCCCTGGGCGGCTGTGTCCCCAGAGAGGTGACGTGCTGAGAACCTCGGCTCAGGCCTCAGTCCTGCAGCTTCCCTCCACCTGCGGCTGAGGCTCCCCAGTGGCCAGCTCTGCAAGCCCTTGGCCTCTGCCCCGGAGGTGCCCTGGCACTCCCCGGAGCTCACCCGGCATCAACAGACTGCCTGTTACGAGGTTCATGGGGCTTCCGGGCCATGCTGCCCCCAGGCCCCACAGCCGCCTCTCCTCCAGCCAGCATCACCCGAACCTCCAGCCTGCCAGTCACTCGGAGCCTAGGTGACCTGTCCCCACGGGCAACGTGCTGCCCATGTTGGGACACTCAGGCGATAGCCCAGGAGAAACCCAGGGCCCTGGGCTAGAGCAGGGGTGAGGCTGCACAGAGGTGGAACCGACAGCTGGGTGGGCTGGCGGCTGGCGTGGAGGCACTGGGAGCGGGTGGAAGGAGCCTCTGAGCGCTCTGGTCCCCACCAAAGGGGCGGAGACCTGCGTGTCCTCTCCGCTCCCTCCCATGGCTGGTGCAGCCCGCGGTGGGGCTGGGACCTCCTGGCCTTCTCCCTTGCAGGTAGATTTCTTGCAGGGGCGAGGTTGCAGGGCGATTAAAGTACACCGGGTGCTCAGGAGCCATTTGCTTCTCCACAAGCAGGGTGGGGCGGGAAGAGGCCTGTGAGCGGGCCAGGGCCTCAGCCAGCCTCCTCACTCCCTCAGGCCTCCGCCGACCCAGCCTCCCCTGGGCGAGCAGCCCCATGGGGAGGGAGCCCCTCCTGCCCTGGGAACTGGCCCAGCCCCGGGGCTCTGAGGGAGCACAGACCCCCGCTGCGCCCACGCACACTGCGAGCACCCACCTGCAGGCCCGTCGAGCAGGAGCCTTGCCTCTTCCCTCCTCACCCCCCTGGTGCCAGCCCCAGCCCCTGACTGAGTGGTAGAGGCCCACAGGGCACGTCATCCTGGCTGCTCCACCTTCCAGCTGGTGGCCTTGGGCAGGTGGCTTGACTTCTCTGAACCTCAGGTTCACCCACTGGAAAACAGATGGTAACGCCTGCCCCACTAGGGGAATGTGGGGACGAGTGAGGCCGTGGGAGACAGGCACTCATGCCCATCAGGTCTCAAGAGACGGGAAGGCGCCGGGTGGCCACCTGCAGCTCTGTTTTCCACCTGCTGCCGTCGCAGGCGGGGCGTGCCTGTGGGAGCCTTCTGAGCTCTGTTATTTGAGGCTGCAGCTGGCACACTTCATTCCATAGCCCCAGTTACCTGTTTCCTAGGAAACAAGTGAGAGACTTCTACTGCGCACACACACACACACACACCCTGGCTACCACCAAGACTGGCAATTCACAGAAATACAGCGAATGTCAGCAGAAGCTAAAAATAGTTTACACGCCGCACCTCAGCTGCAGTTCCCTGCTGCCTGGGCTCGGAGGACGGAGGGGCACGGAGGGCACCCTGTGTGATGGCGCCACACCACGGCCTGTGATGCGCCTTCTGAGCGGGTACGCTGGAGGGTCCCCTCTGCACCTCCATCAGGACAGGGCCCAGGAGGCCTCATGCTGTGCTTACCCACCTCTCTCTGAGGAACCGGCCCCCAGCTGTCCTCCCCACCCTGAGGCTGACACCCCCCTGCCCCATGTGCAGCCTGGAGAGACGTGGAACAGTGGACCGCCCACTCCATCCTGGCCCCCTACACCTGCGCTTGATCCTGCCCATGCCCCACCCTGTCTGTGGTGCCCCCAACCTGGCTGCTCAAGCCAGAAACCCAGGGGCAGTGCCCAGCTCTGCAGCCCACCCCCGGCTCAGCTCACCGCCTGGTGCTGCCCCCACCCACTGGCGTCTCTGCTCACACCTTACGGCCCCTCCCACTCCCCACTTCCACCCCCTCAACTGCACCTGTGACCCCCATGCTCCTGCTGCCCTCGTGCTCCTCTGTCCAACCGAAATAAAGCCCGGACCGTGGCCCTGTCCTCGGGAAGGCCTTCTGCCCTCCCTGGGCCGACTCGGTGGGTAGCTGTGTCTGGGCCCCACACCCATTTCTTCCCTCCATCACACGAACGACTGCACAGCCCTGACCGTGCAAACACATGCGCTTATGGTTCCAGGAGCCGTTCCCACAGCTCCACGGGCAGTGCCTCACCCGACAGCGTCTCATGTGTGTCCACCCTCGGCTCCTCTGCCTCCCTGGGAGCTCAGAGGCAGGCCCCGGGGTCAGCCCAGCTCTAGTCAGCCACCCGCACCCAACGGAGGTAGCTTCCAGCGGGCTGTCCTAGGGACCATGTCTGTCTGTTCACTGCTTGAACCCAGGATCCAGAGAGCGTTCAGTCAGTTTTTGTGAAGCGAATTACATGCGTGCTGATCTGGATCGGTACGCAGTTCCCAAAGGGGACGCCCTCTGGCCTGCTTCCCTGCCCTCCTTCCAGCATACCTGACGGCTTGAAGCTGGCTGTTGTTTGCAGTTTGTTGGCAAGTAGGGCTGTGGGTTTGCTTCCTTCTAACAATATCCTAAACATAGGTTCTGTTACATGGCACAAAGCCTGCCTTAATCGCAGGCTCGAAACTGCTAGACAGAACGCCATTCCGACGAGGACAGAAACCGCACCTGTGCCCAGCCAACGTGGCTCCGCAAAACGGCTGGAACAAAAGCCGCAGCCTCTGCAGGCCCCACGGACGCCACGGTAACTGGAGGCATCTTCTTCTCGGTGCAGCACTACTTCACGGTCAACTTCAGCCATGAGAGCCAGAAAGCCCTGGAGCTGAGGACAGAGGACGCGAAGGACCGTGACGAGTGGGTGGCGGCCATCGCTCATGCCAGGTATGCCCACCCACCCCTGTGGCCTATGCCGGAGGCTGAACCCCGGGGCCCTCACTGAATAAACCCTGAGGGGGAGTGGGGGGCAGGGGGAAGGAGGAGAGGGTGCAGAATGGACACTGGCAGAAGGGCCTTTGGCCAGGTCGCCCTTGGGGCCCCAGAGATCTGTGCCCTCTGGGGTGAAAGGGAGGCTGTGGGGGCAGCACCGTTTTCCTATTAGGGGAACCGAAGACAACTCGGTTGGGTCAGTTTGGCAGCCGTGAAACCGAAGTCTGAGGCCGCAGGGGCTCTCAGCCAGAGGCGGCCACTGATCTGCGGCAAGGCCATGAGCTGGTGCTGACCGTTCTCGGGGCCCCAGTTTTCTCCTCCATAGGCTGAAATCCTCCAAACTTCTCTGAGCTCAGGGATTCTCGACCTGGTCCTCCCCTTGTTCCCAGCAGTGGGTGCCCCCCTCTGGAAGGAGACTCAAGTGGGCTGGAATAGGGGGGAAGCAGGAGAGGGTGCTGCAGAGAAAGAGGGGACTCCCAGCCCGACTGAGTCACTTGAGTCCCGGGGAAATGAGGGGCTTGTGGCCGGGGTGTGGCCCCAGAGTTAACCACCCCCTGGCAGAGCTGAGTGCTGTCGGGGGCAGGCATACCGACACTCACCCCTCTGGGCAGCAGATCTTTCTGGTTCAGTGGGTAGGAGTGTGTTTCTGTGTCTCTCTCCGTATGAAACACGAACTCCTGAGGGCAGGGACCAGGTGTGATCCTTTGCACCCCCAGGCCTGACAAAGGCGTAGAGAGTGCTTGGCAAGAGTGGGTTGGAAGATCGAAGGGCAGAGGATGGATGCAGGGGGGGCGCTGAGTTCATGTGTGGAAGATGGATGGTGGATGATGGACAGGGGGTGGGTGGGTGGGTGCTGATGGATGGGACCAGGACCCTTCCTTGAGCCTTGGGTCAAACCCCTGATCAGAAACCCCCTGTTAGGGCATAGTATTGGCCGCAGCCTTCAGGTCACGCCCTTTCTGTCCCCCGAGGAGTGCCCAGTCCAGCTGTGGAGACAAGAACATATGAACTAACAGAGTCAGGCTCTGAGCAGTGGACGCGGCACAGGCACCTCCCCAGGGGCTCAGCCAGTCGGGAGGACAGCAGACACACCAGCAGCTCTGAGGCCTGAAGGCTGTGTTAGGTGCAGGGCGCCACGGACAGAGACCTGCCTGCCCTCTGGGGGAGACGGGGGTCTGGGGCAGCTGGAAACAGTGACGTTTGCCCTGAGCAGGAGGACTGGGGGCACATTGGAGGGTTTGGACATGACTCAGTCCATCTCCCGCAATTGCTTCGATAGAGACCCCATGCCAGAAAGAGAATTCCAGGAGAAATGAAGAGACAAAGTTCGGGTGTCAGGAGGTAGACGCATTCGGACACTGGGCCGAAACCGCATCATAACTGGTCTTGAATCCCCATCTTGGCCGCCTGACCTGTCCTCTGTGAACCTGGGTCACTGAATATCACTTCAGGGAACACCAGGGTGCAGGTAGCTCTTTGGATTGGCGTTCTTATTTTCTTAGAACAAATACCCAGAATTGCTGGATCATGTAGTAGTTCTAATTTTTTGAAGAAAACATATGTTTGTTTTTTTTTGAGAGAGTATTTTTGTTTTTTCCTGCTCATAGCAAATGACCACAGACAAAACACCACCCACTGACTGTCTCACAGTTCTGCAAGCCAGAAGTCTGGGTGCTGTGTAGCCTCTGCTCTGGGTCTCATGGGCTGATATCCAGGGGTCAGCAGGGCTGGGCCTTCCCTCTAGGGTCTGGAGAAGTCTCTGCCCCCAGGTTCATTCCTGTTGTCGGCAGGACCCAAGCCCTCAGCACTGCAGCGCTGAAGTCCCTATTTCCTGGCTGGCTGCCAGCCAGTGGGGGGGCTCTCCCCTCCTGGAGGCCGCCTGCCTTCCTTGCCGTGTGGCCTCTTCCATCCTCGGCAGCACATCAGATCTTCTCGAGCCCCAGAGCCCCAACCTTCCCTATCACAACCAGCCAGAAAACACTGTTTTAAAAGGCTCACACGATCGGGTCACGCGCACTGTGTATAGTCAGTCTCTCTACCTTAAGGTCAGCTGTGTCCCGGTGATGGGAATAGAAACCCACCATATTTATCATCTCAGGCTTATGCAGGACTTGCAAACCAGGGCAGGGGAGGAAATCTTGGGGCGATCCTACAATCCTGCTTGCCACAGGGACAATAACTCTAAGCAATTTACTAAATCAAAGACTGGCTCCACGTAGCCAACAAAATAAGTCATATGTTGATGTGAGTCCTTATGACATCCCGAAAAACTCCATTTGGTAGGTGCAGGTACCCCAGGTCCTGACTGCAAGCTCAGGGGCCTGTGACCCCCTGGGGAGGCAGATTCAGCCCAGCTAGAAGCCTGCCACCCCCACAGAGCTGGGGCAGTAGGGCAAGTCTACACCCTCTGCCTCAGGAAAAACCTCTCCATACTCATCATTTTGGAGGCCAGGGGAACATGTTGATGGTCTGTCTTCCTTGCCAAACTGTGGGGCCTGAGTCGACCCCCTGGCCTCAGATATGATGGTCACTGATAAGGGAAACCAAGTCCCCTTCCCTAGAAGGGTCGTCACCAGCCGGCCTGGCTCGGGTTGGGCCCGTTGAGCAGCTCCCAGGCCAGCATCAGCCACAGCCCTTCTCCGGGGGGCTGGCCGTGTGACCAGCAGGGGACCACAGATGAGATTTACTTGGCCTCAGACCTCCACGACACCAGCAAGAGCGTGTGCATGTGAGTGTGAGCATGCAAGTGAGCAGGGGAGAGACTGGTCCCTTCCAGCCTATTTTGAGTGTAAGTATTTTTGCAAATACATAATTCACTTTTTAAAACACATACAGAATACATCCAGAAAAATGGGCCCTGGAGATGAAAGCAGGCAGAGACCCAGTGATCTCACACTGTGGGTACAGTGCCAGCGTGGGGGTCCACTGTGGAGCGTGCTCACAGTGGGTGAGTGTGGCCGGAGCCCAGTCCCCTGGAGGGTGGACATGTCGTTTGGGGCGAGTTGCCCTCCCCGAGTCTGTGTCTAGGATACAGGAACCCTGATGTCTTGCCAGTGGGTGTCAGCCCCTGGCAAGTTCGCCATGGATTCAGTGTGACCAAAGGAATGACAGCAGAACTGCTTGGGGCGAAAGGGTTTATTACCCGGCTTGTTCTCACAGCAGTAGGTCGAGCACTGCGTCTCTGCCTCTGCCCAGAGCACTGGGCCGAGCTCTCTACATAGCACAATAATAGCTTATTGCCTACTGGTGTGGAAGCGGTAGCCTAGCAACAGGCCAGTTACCTCATCAAGTGGTTTAAGTTAAGTGAGGACCCCTGACTTCCCCACACCTGGCCTTTAACCATTTGTGTGCCCCTCCAGCTCTGCGGCCTGGCCTGCAGGTCTGTGAAGAGGGTGGACACACCCAGAAGGTGCTTGTAGGTCTTTCCTGGGGAGACAGGTAGGGGAAAAGAGGGGTGCTGGTGTGAAAGCAGATTCCTTCATGCTTTCTGCTGGATTCCCTTTGCAAGTAAAGAAACTGAGCCTCTTGGGGAGATGGAGAACCTTAAAGCCTGATTATCTGGTTAACAAGGGAAGCACAGAATGCTTGCTTTGTGCGCAGGATTGCAAACCTGAGAACTCTTACAGCCTGTTACTTGTAAGAGAGGGGCTTGGGAGCGAGACTTCACTTTCATTTCCAGGCCAGGACTTTCCCCAGGCACAGTGCCTCCTCTGCCCAGAGGTCCCCCTGCTTGGAGGCCACCAGCCCTGCCCACCCGTCCTCCCACTTCGGGGCACAGCTGGAGTCACCCCTCCTCAGACACCTTCAGGGGCCAAGCCCTGTCTCCAAGTGCAGCAGCCCCCACCTGATGTGGCCCTTTGATACAGCAAAGCTGAGCCCCTCCCAAGACCCTCTGGGGACCCACCTCACACCTGGGGATTTGTAGGGAAGCTGTATTGTCCCATTTTGCAGTGAGGGTTGTGGGGCATAGAGAGCTTGTGTGACACAGCTGTTGGGTCTGTGACGAAGGTCAGCATCCCTAACCTGGCACCCCACTGATGCGCCCCATGCAGTGTACCTGGAAGGTGGTGTCAGAAGATGCTAGACTAAAAAGTGACCCCTGATTCAGCAGGTGGGAGCTGGTTTGTGGAGGGGACCCGGTCCCTGTGGATGCTGGGGGAACACTGGGCTTCTAGCGCTGAGAGGGAACGACACCTTGGGGACAAAGACGGCAGGCCGCCCTCAGCAGGCCTCACTGTTGAAAGAAGGGCAGGAGCTGGGGGCTCGGTTTTGCCCTAAATGGGGGGCGACTGTGGCTTCTGTATGCTGAGGACCAGGGCCTTGCTAATTTAGAGGAGGGGGTGGGATCCGGAGCAGAGATTCTAAGCAGGGTTCTGGTGAGACCTGGGGGGCTTTGCCCTCTGATGGGGTGGTTGTTATAGCAACAGGCACCCAGTGGGGGTATGGTGTGTCCACCCATTCAGTCCTCACAACCCTGTGAGGAGCTGCCCTCGTCCCCATTCTGTGGATGAACAAACTGAGGCTCAGAGAGGCGACCTATTTGGGTCCCTCAGCAAGGGGTGTGGGGCTGGGGCTGAGCCCAGGCAGATGGGCCCAGAGCACAGGGCCCTACTGGAGGCCCAACACATGAGGTGGGAGGGGTGGGCATGTGGGCTTGAAGAGGGGCACAGGTGTGTGGCAGGCAAGGGTGGAGGGTGGGCACAGGGCCCTCTCCCTGCTGAGGAGAGGTAGGGCAGGGGGACAGGGAAGGGGTCCTGGGACTCTGAGGACGTCCTGGGCCAAAGCAAAAAAGGAGGGGAAGATGGGGGGCCAGGGCAAGGAGGACGGAGGGCCTGGGCCCCCTGACCTTGCTGCAGACGCGCCGAGCCTCTAAACCCTCCCTCCCAATCTGGGCCTGCCTCTCAAACCCCCACCACGGGCACCTCCGCAGCAGCTTCCATTCAGAGCCCCTGTGCCCTGTGAGACTGGGCCCCTGGGTAGATGGTCCCTCCCCAGCTCTGACACCCCAAGTGGCCCTCTGGTGCTTTGGGGTGCCAGGAAGATGCAGGCCTGGGATGCAGAGGGCAGTGCCACCAGAGGCCCGTGGTCTCAGGCAGGCAGGCTGCCTCCCAGCCAGGCTGTCTCCCACATCCCACCTTCCCACCCTCCCCCCAGTGGTGGTGTTCTGCACATCTAAGAGATGTTAATTCACACAAATGTTGGGTCCCCTCCTCCACCCTCTGCCCATTCTCTGCGGGCATCCTCTGTGTGATCTGGCCCCACCTAACATCCAAACCCATAGCCAGTTACCCCAACCCAGACAGACCTCCTACCCGAGGCTGCCCCTGGATGGCACTGGGTTTGCAGTCAGAAGGCCTGGGGTCCCGACTCCTCCAGAGGGTGGCAGACTCCTCCAGGAAGTCTTCCCTGATCACAGGTCCCTGTTGCTGAGCCCCCCGCCTGAGTGCTACCTTGCTAACAACCCGTGGTGCACGTCTTGGCACCCAGTTTACTGTGCAGGCTCTTCAGCTGTCCCCCAGACAGTGAGCGCATGGGCCTTCTCCTCTGTGTATCCCCGGGGGCCGGACACATCCACCCACATGGTCATCCATCCGTGCAACAGATGTTCGCTGAGCACTTTTGAATGCTGCGTCATGCCCGGGCGAGCAGGAGCAAGCCACACCAGCCTGGTCCCTGCCCACAGGGAAAGCAGGGATCTCCTGGGGGGACAGAAGTGACTGGACACTCCCAGTCAGTTTGGCCCAATGCTGTGCAAGTAGCAGCTGGGAACTGTGGGACACCCCACACAGCCTGGGGTGGGGCTAGGACGGCTGTGGCCTGGAGCGGCCTAGGGCACAGGAGACAGTCCAGGGAAGGGAAAGGAGGCATGTTTCAGAGCATCTGCCTGTGCGAGGGCCCGGGGATGGGGGCAGGGAGAGAGCAGGCCTGGGCAGGGGACAGAGGTCAGAGGCCAGAGCGGTCACCTGCAGCCCGCAAGGCTCCGGGCACCGTGCCTCGGATGGGGCCGTCTCCTAGGTGAGCCCCCTCCCAGCTGGGTCTCCAGAGGCCCCGGGGCAGGTCTGAGCTGCGCGTCTGTGTCCACAGCTATCGGGCCCTGGCCACGGAGCACGAAGCGCTGATGCAGAAGCACCTCCACCTCCTGCAGGTCGTTGAGGCCGAGAAGACAGAGGCCAGGCAGCTGCGGCAGCAGATTGAGGATGGGGAGATCGAGATCGAGAGGCTGAAGGCAGAGGTGACCGGTGGCCAGGGTGCGGAGGAGGCTGGCGGGGACGGGGCTGCCGCGGGACCAGAAACGTGTAACAGGCCGCGGTCCGGCTCCCACCTCCAAACTTCAAGTCAGTGGTGTGGGCGGAGTGGGAGCGCTGGAGTTGGGGCTGGGTCAGAGCCTGCCTCTGCCATTCAATGCGGCCTGGAGCAAGCCCCCACCCAAACCTCTCTGGGCCTCAGTTTCTTCATCTGTAAAATGGGCTTTTTAATGCTCACCTGGCAAGGCTGTGAGCACTGGGAGGGGTATTTACAGACGAGTTCCCAGTCACAGTGCTGCTGGCCATGTGCACCTGCTACCAGCCAGGCTGGGGCCTGTCCTATCTGTAACCGCCTGGCTCGATCTGGGGTCAGCCCCACTCCAGAGAAGACCCCTGGAGTCCATTCTAGCCCGACACATCCATGAATCCCCACTGAGCTCCCTAAGGGACAGAGGTCTGGCCCCACTTCCAGGCTGTCAGCTTCATGACTGGAGTGCTCTGCACCTGGGTGGCATTCACTAAGTGCACCCTGTCATAGCTCCCCAGTCTCGGGGCCCAGCTAGAGCTCCAGAGCTGTGGCCCGAGCCCCCCTGGGCCTTTGCACATGCTGGTGCTCCTGTTTGGAAAACCCTTGTCACCCACCCTTCCATGACTGGTGAGATCCTGCAAGCAAAGACACCTCCCCAGGACTCCAGAGCGTGTGCCCTGTGCCCGGGCCTTCCCCACAGCATGCCACATAAGGGCTGAACCCATGCATGTGTTGGCCACCCCACCTGGTGAGAACTGCTCAAGAGTCAGGCTGTCCTTTGTCACATTCTTCCTCATGTATGGCACATAGTAGGTGCCCGCACGGGCTCCATGAACGGATGGATGTCAGGCCTGTGGTAGGCACCAGATATGGAGGGTCTGTTCTGGAACGGCTGCATTGTGACCTCAAGCAGGAAGTGAGTCATTTTGCTGCCAAAGAGGGTGTGGGTTCCAGGCCTTAAAGGGTTTCAGGGGTTTGTAGCCAGAGAAGGGGTGGGTGCAAACGGTGGAGCCTCTTCTGGTGCTGGGGAGCAGAAAGCAGATCAGTTGTGAATGAGCATGTGTGTGCATTGTGTGTGTGCATCCATGCACGTGTATGTTACACCATGGAAATTTGCAAGTTTATAGCCAGGCTCTTTCAGAGAGCTGGTCATTAGACAGTTGCCAGTGTTGTCTGCACCTGTTTCAGGACCAGCTACAATATTTGCAGGGCCCAGCGCAAAATGGCAACGCAGGGCCCTTGAGACCATCGGGGCGGGACAGCAGAGCCTTAGCCCAGGCCTTGGGCCCTTCTAAGCGTGAGGCTCTGGGCAGGTCACTGGTCAGGAAGCCAGGCCTGGCCCCACTGCCCTGCAGCCCCTACCCTAGCATCTCTCCCTGGAGGTCACAGGAGGTCACGCCCAAACACAGTCTGCACAAAACTTGACTGAGCAAAACCATCCCATCTTCGTCTCTTCTCTCGTCTGAACAACCCTGTCAGCCCTCATCTTTCGTGGCCACAAAGCTCCACAGATGGTCAAGCAAGCGGGAGCACCTTCCCCAAGGGGACACCCCCAGCCAGAGGCATGGTCTCCACTGTTGCACTATTTTAATGGTGGTTTTTCTCCCATGTATAATAGGAAGTAAATCTAAGAGCCAGGGCAGGCCCTGAAGGGCAGGACAGGTGTTTAGAGGAGTTGTGGTGTTTTTATCGGCTTCGATGCTCTCAGAACCCTGGAAGGCTGACTTTGGAGGGAACTGCAGAAATCTTTAGTTCAGGGTTTAAAATAAAAATGTAGCTGTGGAAGCTGATCTACAAACTTTGATGTGGAAGCTCACGGTATAAAAGAGGTCAGCGAGGACACTGCTCTGGGGGACGTAAGAGAGGGCGGCCTTGACCCCTCCCTCCCTCACCAGGACCCACCTCCCCGGCCTCCGGTCCTGCTTCCATCGCCCCACTCCCCACCCCTGCCCTGACAAATGCCCTGCTGTGCCCTGTGCCTTTGTTCACACCATCCCTGCTGCTTGAATTCCCAACATCCCTCAGCCCACCCGTTGGGCTCCTGTTGGTCCTTCAAAACCCCTCCTGGGTAGCCCTTGCTGGTTCCATAGTGAGACGGGCCACTGTATGAGGGCACACTTGCATTCTGGCCTCGCTGTGTTGGAGTCTCAGTTACTCCTGTGGGTGTCTGACTCCCTGCTTGCGGTGGCAGCTCTCAGGGAAGGACCTGACGTACCCACTCCAGCTGTGTCCACCAGTGCCCATGGTGCCCAACACAGAGACCCGTCAGGACATGCTGACAGGGTTGGACATGGGGGATAGAGGTGGGCACCTGCTGGGCCTGGAAAAGGCCCTAAGGAATCAGGAAGGAAGGAGAGAGAACTGAACTATGTGGCCGCTGCTGGCAAAGCAAGAAACAGATCTTCAGCACACCTTGGTTGCAAAGGGAAAGAAAAAACCTGGATCGATCCCACCATCACTTGCTGCAGTGACTACACGCGTTGGGGACCAAAGAATCTGTCTCCAGAGGAGGTGGGGAGACGAGGGTTTGCCTCTGGTGGACCAGAACACCAGACTGCAGTGTGCCAGCAGGCAGGGACACCAGGCACTGAGCCAGGCTGGGCAGTCAGGGCCAGACTCCAGGCGGCAACTCGGGGTACAGGCCAAAGCCCCATCTCCCCACAGCCATCACTGATGAGGGTCAAGGGCAGGCCCAGACAGCAACAGAGCAAATCAGGGTTCCAAGCAAAGCCATCGCCAGTAGGGACCTGCCAGGACTAGGGAGAGGCCGCCTGGGCAAGCCTGCTGGGACCCATCTGGACCTCGGCTCCTGGCAGGGATGGCCATGGCCCAAGTCTTCAGCAGGGTCCCTGGGCTCACACTCTCCAGAGGTTTGCCCACCGGCCTGCGCCTTAAATACAGACTCCAATGTGTGTGACACAGCACCTGGCCTAGTTACAGCTATTTTTTGCCCTGGTCCCTGCTGAGTAGATGTCCTGGAATGCCTCTCTCTGAGAGTCGTCCATTCTAAATACAGACTACACACACACACACACACACTCACACACTCACACACACACACACACACACTCACACACTCACTCCCTGCCATCCTAAAGAGACGGGGATACCATGTGCTAACCCCAAAACGGGCAAAGAAAGCAGACTAGAGGCGGGAGTGTTGGCTGGGCACCCGGCATGTGTGTGCGCGTTCATTAGTGTGTGTCCCGCACCCCTTTACGGGACAAATCAAAGAATCAGCCTTTGTTTCAATGTGCAGATGTTCTCAGGGAATCAGGAAGGGGGTAGCGGAGAGAAGCCCGTGCGGGCACTGAGTATTTCTCACTGAGATATTTTCAGCTGCTCTTCAAGCAAAGACGGGGTAATTTTAGCAGCCCAGGCGTGGAGAGCGGGGACTGTTCCGTTTTGCTCTTGAAGCGCTGCGTTCGCTCCACTGTGAGAGCCCATTCATCCTGTGTTCGGCAAGCGGCCTTGAGGGGACAGAGCCACAAGCTGAGAGGGAGCCTGGCTTTGTGGCCGTGCCGTAGGCTCCCCGAGTGGCCGTCTGCAGACACACGGGGCTCGGCAGTGTGGTGGTTTCCCGTGGCCGATGTTGCTCCCCTTCTTTTCAATGCACCCACACAGCCAACAGGTGCCCGGTGAGAGCCAGCCCTGCTCTGGGCTCCAGGTGCCCATCCATGCACCGGACAGCTGCAGTCTGTTCCCCAAAGAGCTTACGGCTGGCAAGGAGGAGCAGAGAGGCGGTGCCACACCGGCGCTGGCGAAGGCGCGGGAGTGGCGGGGGTGGGGATGTCCCCTGAGAGGCTGCGACCTGGAGGTCCCCCGACAGGGCTTCTTACAGCACCCCTTCTTCTGGGCACCACCCCTTGTCCTTGCAGGTGTGCCAACCTCTCTGACCCCCCAAATCAGGCAAATGGAGATGTTTGGGGTGGCTCAAATGTCTGTCCCAAGGCTGCCCCATATCTGAAGGCCAGCAGTTTCCATGTTGTGCTCCAAAGAGGGATCTGGGCCAGGGAGGCTTCAGGGCATTCCGGCCAGCAGGGCTTGGCCCCACCACCTGCTTGGCTGAATACATGCCGGTGGCCCATATGCTTTTGTTTGAAAAGATGACGGGGCTCCCGAGTGTCTGTCGGTGGATGAGTGGGCTGCAGACACATGGGGTCCTGCTCAGCCTTAAAGGGAAAGGGGTCCCAACCACGACGGCCCGGAGGACACTGCCTGTGCAATCAGCCAGATGCAGAGAAGCAGCTGCTGTGTGATTCCTCTTAGGGGAGGTCCCTGGAGGGGTCCCACCCATAGCCAGGAAGCCGTCCAGTGGGCACCAGGGTGGGGAGAGGGGGGATGGGAGTTAGTGTTCAGTGGGGACGGAGTTTCGGTTTGGGATGATGAGAAAGTCCCAGAGGTGGATGTTGGTGATGGCTGCACCACCATGTGAATGCCTCTGGCCACCGACCTGCACTGTTAAATGGTAAAACTCATGTCACTGTATTTACAACAGAAACCCAGACCTAAGGGGCTGAGGGACAACCACAGATTTTGGCCAAAGCTCAGGATTACAGTCAGGGTGCCCTTCGCCCAGAGAGCAGAAGGACACCCCCTCCCCCAGGTCACCCAGAGTCGAAGCCCCACTGCCCAGCCCCCAGGGAGATGGGCTCCCAGGGCTCAAGGACCCCCCACAGATCGAGTGGTGCAGTGCAGGGCAGCGACTCAGTTCCTGCACCCACAGGCAGCCAGGGCAGGACCGTGCCAGCCATACCTCCGCACTGACCTGTACTCTGTTGCAGGTCGCGTCCCTGCTCAGGGACAATGAGCACACCCAGTCCACCCAGACCATCGCCCCCAATGACGAGGACAGTGACATCAAGAAAATTAAGAAGGTCGGTACCATCCCTCTGAGCTGACGACGCCCCACCCTCTTGAGGAAGCCTCCTGGCACAGCCCAGGCGGCACTGTTCACCTGCTATCCCACTGTCCCCCAAGGGCATGCGCCCCTCCTCAGCTCCAGAGAGAACCAACAGCCCCTGCTGCACAGCCCGTCAAGCCCCGTCTTCCGCTTGTCCCTGAGAGGTAGGGTGGGTCAGCCCATGTTATGGATAAGAAAACAGGAGGAAAGGTCCGACAGGATGGGAACCCAGCCCTCGAGACCCTCCACTGAGGGCCTTCCTCCCGTCGCTGGGCTTCAGGAAGTGCCCAGGCCACCCCTCCAGTCCCTCTGTCACCCCCCACCCTCCAGCTATCAGGACACCCCTCCTCTCACAGCCACCCCGTTGGTCCCCCACAGACCTCAGCATGGTGCCCGCCTATATAAGACTCCATAGCCAGCCTCGCTACTTCTGCCATACTGAGTCCAGAAAGAGCGGACATCTCAGGAGTCAGGGCTGTGCAGGAAGGAGCATGGTTTGTGTTTGCAGCTTGCCAGCCTTGAGGCCGGGCATCCTGACTCACCCAAAGGAAAATGGGAGGGCAAAGGGTCCCCAGTGCCATCTGGATGAGAAACTGCAAACTGCCGTCCCCTGTGCCAAATCCGGCCTCCCTGGGGGCTTTTAGCCCCCATCCCCAAGGTCCCAAGGTTGGGGTTTTTCTTCTTAACTTGTTGGCAGTGTTTTAAAAGCTAAGCATTTCACATGAAAATCTGAATTTCTGGTTTTTCAAAAATAGAAATATCTAACATTCATTAAGCACTTTCTATGGGCCAGACACTATTCTGGGAACTTTGTGCACATTAACTGGTTCCTAACTAAAAACGCTCTGAGGTATTATTATTATTATCTGCATTTCACATACGGAAGCTGAGGCCAGGAGAAGCTGAGGCCTGCCCGGGTCACACAGCTAAGTATTTGCAGCATTCAAAGCCTGGCCATTGAGCTCCAGGGCCCACATCCTGGGTCACTGGGACACACCACCTCCCAGAAAAGCAGGCCCTAGGCCAGCCGCCCACACACGGCAACAACTTCCCCGGACAGGGCACTGCCCCACTCAGCCCCGCCCAGCCAGCTGCACACATCTGCCAGGCCTGCCAACCCTCTCGGGCGTTGGGACGTGCCACCCAGTTTCAAACTGGGGCCCACCCAGGCAGCGATGCCCTGACCTGCCTTCTCTGCTGGGCCCCCGGGGCTTCCTGGCCCGTTTTGAGAAGCCATTCTAGTTGGAACATCCTGTTAAGTACCAGCTGAAACCCACTGTCCCCCCAGCAGCCCCCTGGGCCCTCAGAGTCAGCCCCTCACTTGTGGAGAAAGCCCCCTGACTTCAGGTTTGCCGCCGGGGCTGTGGCCTGGCCTCTGCTCTCCAGCACACACATCCTCGGCAGCAGGTCAGCTACACTAGCTGTCTGGCCAGTGCCCTACGCAGCCCACGGGTCTGAGGAGCAAGCCCCTCTGGCGGGTCCCTCTGCAGACGGCCCTAGGCCCCCTGTCCCCACCCCAGCTCCGCAGCACCTTGCAGGGAGTGCCTAGGCCCTCCCTGTGCAGACCCTGCATTCGCATACAGCCCAGCTGCAGGACTGGCAGGGAGAAGACGGCACCTGGATTGGCGCAGGTGCATCTGGGAACGATTCTCTGCGTGTGTATGTGGATCAGGCCTTTTCCCAGGTTCTTGCCACAGCGAAGCCACAGCAAGGGGCTGGACCTGGGTCAGGGTTCACTTCCCCCGAGGCAGGAGAGGCTGCCGGCAGGTGCTGGTGCCCCCAGTGTGAGGTCCAGGCAGGACATGACCGGCTTGCCACGCCCCGATCAGCAGGACAGCTGCCGTCTGCACCCACGGGCTTTAGCCCTGGGCTCTCGGCCGCATGAGCACAGCCTGGTAGCCGAGTGTCCACGGGGCTCGTCCCGCCAGGGCCGAGGGCCACGCTTCTGGTCCCCCAAGGGCGAATGGGGGCCCTGTGGAAAGGCAGAGGTCTGGGCGGGCCCGGGTATCTGCATCTCCCGCAAAGCTCGGGAGGTGCGCTTGGCCCGGCGCCCCCAGGAGCCCCGCGGTTCGCGCAGGTGCAGAGCTTCCTGCGGGGCTGGCTGTGCCGGCGCAAGTGGAAGAGCATCATCCAGGACTACGTGCGCTCGCCGCACGCCGACAGCATGCGGAAGCGCAACCAGGTGGTGTTCAGCATGCTGGAGGCGGAGGCCGAGTACGTGCAGCAGCTCCACATCCTCGTCAACAACTTCCTGCGCCCGCTGCGCATGGCCGCCAGCTCCAAGAAGCCGCCCATCACGCACGACGACGTGAGCAGCATCTTCCTGAACAGGTGGGGGGGGCCCGGGGGGGGGGGGGGGGTGAGCAGCATCTTCCTGAACAGGTGAGCGGGGGGCCCCCGGTGGGGGGCGGTGAGCAGCATCTTCCTGAACAGGTGAGCGGGACCCCCGGTGGGGGGGGGTGAGCAGCATCTTCCTGAACAGGTGAGCGGGGGCCCCCGGTGGGGGGCGGTGAGCAGCATCTTCCTGAACAGGTGAGCGGGGCCCCCGGTGGGGGGGGGGGACGCCGGCGCCGAGGGCACTCGACCTGCGGGCCCTCCTCCCACCCGCCGCGTGCAGGTGAGGGTGCGGGTGCGGCAGAACGGGGGTGCCCAGCTGTGGCCGGGGTGCGCCAGTGTAAACGGAGGCCTCTGCGGGTTTCGTCTGAAGCAGCGGTTCTCAGGGCGCAGTCTGGCCCCCAGGGGACATTTGGCAATGTTCCGGGACGTTCTTGCTTGTCACGACGCGGCAGGGGTTGGGGGCTGCTACTGGCATTAGGGGGCAGAGGCTGGGGACGCCGCTGGACGCCCTACGTGCACAGGATGCCCCCCAGCAAAGACTCGCGTTGCCCAGAGGGCAGTCGTGGCCAAGTCGAGAGACTCTGGTTTAGTTGTTTGAGTTATAAATGGAGCCGCAGAAAGCTCACGCGCCCCCTCCTCCACCCTGATGCCGTCATGGCGGACCTGAGGCCAGGCTCACGACCAGGTCAGGCCCCGAGAGGCCTGCTGGGCGCGCCCTCAGGGACCCTACAAAGCAGTAGCTTTTCCCACGTGGTGACTCCGGCGCTCATGTGGGGCCGGGGGTCCCTCAGAAGGCCGAGCTGAGCCTGCTCTTCTGCTGTCGACCTCTTTCTAAGAGTATTTTCTTAGGAAGTGGTTGAAATAAATGGGCGTCTCGGTGGGCAGTAAAACCAGGTAAACTAGGTGAGTGCCAGGCGCACAGACAAGCAGGGGCCGTGTGCACACAGCTGTCCCCGGGGAGCCGGGCAGGCGGTCGGGGCCCCTGATGCGCCCTCGTCTGCATTCCTGTCAGCATACCCGTCGTCCTGTCCCCTCTCTGGTCCCCCTGCCCTCCAGAGCACCTGCACAGGCCTTCAGGCCCAGCGCCGCCTCCCTGCACCCTGGCGTGGCGAGTAAAGGGGCCTGAGGCACCGACACCCGGGAGGAAGTAAGAGGGCGGCAGGGGGCAGACGTGGGCCTGTGGCCCAGGCCAGGGACGGCGCTAGGACGGCGGAGGCCACCGGGCGGGGACAGGGCTGGCAGTGGCGTGGACGACACATCAGAGTTGGGGCACGGGAACGGTGGGACCAGCTTTTGGCCTCAGGAGGACGTCTAGAAACTGACTCACTGGGCCTTACAAGATTGCTTTTTAGCATATGTGTTAAACACAGTTTCTAAATATTCAATAAATGCTTTTGTTCGCTTACTAAAACAAAGAAAATGGGTATTATCTTTTTGTGAAGCCAGGTACCATCACCTCGGGAACTGCGCCTGGTCTTCCAGACTCAGAGGCCTGGGGTTTGGCTGAAGAGCGGGAAGGAGCTGTTCCCTCCTGAAAAACCGCGGGCGGCTCAGCTGGGCTCTGTCCGGCCTGAGCACGGGTGCGGGGCCCACCCCGCAGCTGTGGGCTGCTGCCTGCCCCAGGGCCTTGGCCGCGTCCCTGTGGAGACCCTGGCCAGGAAGCATGGCTGTAGTTCTGTGTCGGAGGTTTTCTTGCATCCGGGGCCACAGTCGCAGACTCTAGTGGCCACTTACCATGACCACTAAGAGATCACGTGTCCTTTGGGCTTAAGCTTTCCGTGGTTCTGCTCGGCTTCTTTGATCTTTTCTGGGTTCCTTTGGTTGAAAGACTCATGCCCACTCACAGCATTTATTCAGAAGTTGCTTGAAAAAAATCACATGGGTTTATATTCTTGTATTTTAACGACCACGCAGATCGGATCAGGCATCTTTAACTGAGAATGAAAGGCCTTCTCCTGCACAGTGCCCCGCCGTGCCACCGCAGAGCCTGGGTGCCCTCCCCCGAGGGGCACAGGTGCCACCGCCCGTCCCTGCAGCTGTTGGCCCTGGCAGCCTGGTCAATCCTGAAGGCCTCCCCTCTGACCCACAAGTGGGACCTGCTTCTCACAGGTGTTGGAGAGTCAACTAGGGAGTTCGTGAGAGCCTCTTGCCCAGCGCCCGTGCCACGTGCTGGGCCAGAGTCAGACGTTATCATGAGGGTCGAGCCCCACAGCGGGGAACCGAATTCGCGTCTAATGTGGAGGGAGCACCTCCCAGCTCATCCCAGGAGGCCAGCGTTTCTCTAATGCCAGATGCACAGCATAATGCGAGAGGGACCAATACTGTCATATCTTATCAAAGATAAGAAATGCCATCAAATCCAGCAACATATAAAAAGGATAATACGTCACAACCAAGTGGAATGTATCCCAGGAATGCAAGGCTGCCTCAACACCAGAAACCAATGTATTTCACTCCATTTTCTTCCCTTATAAAGAGGAAAAGTCAGTGGCTCTTATCTAATGGATGCTGACCTGACGCGGCCGGCTTCATCTCTTTGCCTGAGCCCGGGACAGGGCAGAAGGTGCTAGAAGACTGCCTGTGGTCGTCCTCACCCCACTGTGCGGGCAGCTGAGAGCAGCAGAAGCTTCACTTTAACCTCTGTGCTCTGTAGGGAACAGCTGGGATTTTTTTCATTCTCCCAACAACCCCACCCATACTTTACACGACCGAGTGTCTGACGCTCACATCACGGTGGTGGTTTTGTGGGGCTTGCTTTGTGCCTGGCTTTCCGTGAGCAGCTGGCCTGTGTGGTGTCCAGTGCTCCGAGCTGCCCCAGGAAGCTGGACCCCAGAGAGGCTGGGGGATGTGCTCAGAGAAAGGCAGCAGGCTTGGATGGGCTGCGACTTTAACCCAGCTCTGCTCCATGTTGAGGCCCCTGCTCTCCCCTCCCGCCCTGCTAGGTGATGGCTGGAATCCCCTCCACCAGCCCCGTCCTCCTTACCCTTCTCCCTGCTCCCTGCTGCAGCTAGTTACAGGGAGGGTCTCAGTGTGCACTCCCTCTCCCCGCTGCACAGTGGGGAATCTTCCCCCTGGCTGTGAGCCCAGCCTTCTCCCCTACTGAGTGGTGCTGCTGGACTTGAACCCCCAGGCTTCTGCCCTGAGCCACAGCTCAGAGGTCTGCCTCACAAGCCAAGGGCAGAGGCTGCCAGGCCCCTACCAGAAGACATTTCTGCACACAGCTGTTTCCCATGGGTTTGCCGTGAGGCTTGCAGGCTGAGCCCCAGGAGGAACCTGGTGCTAATTCTGTAACTTCATTTGCTGGAGCTCAAAAGAAGGGGTTCCTGTGAAGCGCACGTCCTCTCCCCAGGTCGCAGATTCACTGAAGCTGCTACAGAGCTCCGGAGGGGTCGAGCGGTGCCTCTCGGGTGGGGGAGAAAAGATATTCCAACTCAACGTCTGCAGCGGGCTTTGTGCAGCAGAGACAATAGGCGTACAGACTTGGGCTGTTTCCCTGTAATGGTCACCATGCCCAGCATCCTGTGCTGGAGCCACAGGCGTTGCCCGAGTGAGAGGCATCCTGCCCACGTGGCAGATGGTCTGTATCTTGATGCTGCTCTGAGGCCCAGAGTCCTGGGCTGAGCAGGATGATGAGACCCCGTGGGGTGGGCAGGGGCAGCGTGCCACAATCACGTTGGCATGTCTGCAGGAGCAGGGAGCGAGAAGGGTCAGACCCTTGGACCCACGACAAGTAACTGGCAGCATGCAGCAGAGGCGGGATGGGAGTGCAGAGGCCAGGTTCTGCCACATCGCTGTGGACTGGCCCTGGGCAAGCCACATCTGTTTTGGGGAGGGAACTGGGCAAAATAAACATCCCCCCCATCTGTGTCCTGTGGGCAGTTTGTCCTCCCCCCTGACCCCCCCATCTGTGTCCTGCAGGCCGGTTGCCCACCCCATCCCTGCCCCCCATCTGTGTCCTGCGGGCTGGTTGGCCTCCCCTCCCTGGCACATTCTCCCACCCCATCCCCCCTGACAATCCCCTCTGACTCTCCCCTACCTCTCTCCTCACGCCTGTCCCTGACGGCCCCCACAGCCTTTGCCACCATGGCTTGTGCTGCCTGCCATGTGCTCCCAGGGCCCTGGAGCTGCCCCGCTTTATAACATTTGTGACACTTAAATGATGCTTCTCTGTGTCTGGGACCATCACTGGACTGTAAGCTCACTGTGGGGGTGGACAGAGATGCAATGCACCTGCCTGGCCACACACCACACAACTCAGGGATGCCATCCGGTGGATTGAGGCTCGGCAGCCTTTCTGTGTAAAGGGCCAGCTAGTCAATATTTTAGAGCCTGTGGGCCATACAGTCTCTGTTGGAACTCAGCAGCCGTAGGCGGTCCATAAACGAATGGGTGTGGTTGAGTTCCAGCAAGTCTTTACTTATGGACACTAAAATGTGAATTTCATATGTGTTCATCTATCATGAGCTCTTCTTTTGACTTATTTAAACCATTTAAAATTGTAATAATCCTTCTAAACTTGCAGGCTGCATCCTGGATAGGAAGATTTCCTGTAATAAGCATGCCATTTTCACCCAAGATATTCTGTAAATATAATACAATTCCAATCAAAATGCAGCCTAGAAAAATGATTTTAAAATTCAACTGAAGGAATCAATACATACAAATAGATAATAATGTTCTGAAAAAAGAGCAATGAAAGCAACATTCCCTTTTTAATTAAAATATATTACAAAGGTTTATAAATATATTAGAAGTAATGAAAACAGCCCTAAGAATAATGCCTGAATAGACCAGTCCATCATCAAAGTGAAATATAAAGTCCAGAAGCAGACGTAAGAAGGTCTATTCATTTAGTGACAACAAAAAGACAGCCTTGCAAACTAGTGGACTTGGGGAATGGCTGATCAAAGTGGAGGAAGGTTAGGTTTGTGACCCTTATTCACATCTCACACCAAAATAAACTCTAGCTAAGTATGTGTAAAAATGAAACAATATAAAATGTAGGTGTGTTTGCAATCTGCGATTGCAGGGAAATGCATGATGCCTGAGGCAGAAAGCAGAAAAAAAATCATACACCTCATAAGACAAAATAGAAACACTTAAAACTCACACACACACACACACACACACAATCAAGGGGCAAATAGCTGAGCAAAAATGTCTTTTATAGTATATGCTTAATATAAAAATAATGTTATTTAATCACTTTTTATTAGATTATAATATATAAGCCCATGTATAAAATATTTTAATTATATGTAATTATAAAATTACTTAATGATCAACTGGTAGTATAATTAATTGTTAATAATTAATAACTAATAATTAAGCATATATCATTATTTAAAATTATGAGAGAAAATTGTAAATGGACATGACTAGGCAATTCCCAAAGAAATTCAAATGGCCAGCACATAGGAAAAATGTTCAACCAACTCAATAACAATGATTTTTCTTAAGCAAATCAAATCAAAATGAGATTTTTTTAATTAGATGGATAACAAGGGTAATTTCAGAGTAGCGAGATCACAGGTGAAATTCTCACAGTTTATACCTTTGAAGTATAGTTTTGCAGTCCTCGCTTATGGTGTTCCTACTAGGCTACTCTACAGGTCTGTGCGATGCTGGGTTGTAGGACGTCTGTCTCCTCCCTGGCGCTTCCTGAGCAGTTTCCTGTGGAGTGGCTGCAGTCTCGCCATGGCCAGGCCAGGGTCCTCCAGCGCCTCCTGGCTCCCCGAAGAGCCCCTGAGGGTCCCGTGAGCCCTGTTCTTCCCGCCTCGGTTGGACGTCCCCTAAGCACGCTCATGCACCCTTCGGTCTGTTGATTCACTTTTCACGTGCACTCCCAAGGTTCTCAGAATTGGTCCATGTTTCATCCATTCATCAGAGGGGGCCCAGGTAGACAGGTCGCTGTGCAGGGGACTTGCCGCAAAATGACGCTGACCTTGGCCGTTAGGTGGGACTTCTAGTCCAGAAGCCAGTGTGTCACGACCCCAGAGGGACCGTTCTCCTGCGACTTCAGGGAGGTACCAGCTCAGCACTGGGGACCCCGGGCGGCTCAGGCTGCTCTGGAGCCAGCTGCTGGCGGCCTGCGTGTAGGGCCCAGGCCACGAAGAGCCGGGGTGCATCTCATTCTGCTGTCAGTCTTGAAATTTTTCTTCTGTGAATCACTATATTTTTGTTGAAGTATAGCTAACATACAGTGTATTATGGTTTGCATATGCACAGCATAGATTAGACATACAGTACGAGCCACTCACCACAGTAAACACAGCCACTGCCGACCGCCCTGCAAAGACAGTAACGCCTCACTCTGCTGCGCCTCCCCCCACAGCCTCTTCATTGCACAGCTGGGAGTTTGTCCCCCCTAATCCCCTTCACCTGGGTCACTCACCGCCCCCACCCCCTGCCTGGGGGCAGCCACCTGTTTATTCTGTTTATTGTCCATTTGTTTTGTTTTTCAGATTCCACATGTAAGAGAGAGGACACGACATTTGCCTTTCTCCCTCTGCCTTATTTCACTTAGCCTGATGCCCTCTAGGTCTGTCCCTGCTGTCACAGAGGGCAGGGTCTCATTCCTTTTTGTGGCTGAGTAATGTCCCATCAAGTGTACATACCACATCTTCTCTCCACTCATCCATCAGTGGACACTTAAACTGCTTCCATATCTTGGCTATTGTAAATAATGCAGTGAACACAGGGGTGTGTGTCTATTTGCAAATTCATGTTTTCGTTTTCTTCAGGCAATACTCAGAAGTGGAATTACTGGGCTGTAATGAGGCTCTGGATGCAGATTCATTCTGTACGGGGCCCCACAGATTATACAGTCCACCCCACTGTTGGGGTTTGCACATAGCCCCTTGAGAAAGGGGTTTGGGGCCTGAGTCCCCAGGCAGCAGCGCCCCGCCCTCTGCCCGGAGGCCTTGCTCCTCTGGACCTTGGGCGGGGACACCTGGGGGCCAGCAGTGCCCTTGGCTGGAGCTCACCCTGTGTTTTCCCTTTCAGTGAGACCATCATGTTTTTGCACCAGATCTTTTACCAGGGCCTGAAGGCCCGCATCTCCAGCTGGCCCACACTGGTCCTGGGTGAGTAGCCAGCCCCTGAAGAAGTCCCTGGCCCTGCCTGAGAAGGGCCCGCACCTTCCAGAGTAAGACGGACAGGCCCCTGAAGAACCCACAGGACCCCTCAGAGGGAGCAGGGATCCCCTCAGAGGAAAGACAAGTTGGCAAAAGCTGTATTTCTAGGAGGAAGTGACATATTTTTAGTTTATCTGCTTTTCCCTTTTAAAAATAATACATACGTACCCATTTAAGAAATTTTGAGAATCCAGAAAAGTAGAAAAGGCTTAAAAATACCAAGCTGAGCTCTGCTTCCCAAAGATAACCACTGTAAACACTTCAGTGTGTTTTCTTCCAGTTTTTTTTCTGCACACAGATCTTGGGGATTTTTTTTCCAGTTTTGCATAATTGCAAATGTGCTGAATATAGAACCTGAATTTTGCTGTGGCTTGTTTTCCTTACTTAGCATTGGAGCACAAGTGTTTTCTTGTGCTGAAACCCCACTTCCTGGTGCCCCGCGGTGCCCCATGCCCGGGGAGCACCGTGTCCTGCAGCCACCTCCCATCCTTTGCTCTTAAAGTTGTTCCAGCTTTTTGTTATTATAAATAATCGTATCTGTGCACGAAGTGCTCTCCTATTAGCAGTGTTCCCTTGGGAGAGGGCTCCAAAAGTAGCGTGACCAAAACAAGGATACAGACATGTTAAGAGCTCCGGGCACACTGTCTGTCCCGGAGCCGCTGCACCACAGTAGCACCCCAAGCAGAAAGCGGGGTCCCTTGGGCACTGCACCCTCCCACACTGGGTGCCACCCCTTCCTCGCCCCTTCCTTAATTCAGTCTGTAAAGGTGAGTGTTGGTGGCACCCCCTCAGGGAGGTGAAGGGACCCTAAAGCCAGACCAGCGCTCCAGCCCCCCTGCCCTCTGGCCATGGAGACTATCAGGGGCCATGTTTTTCCCTCAAATCAAAGACCCCTGCTTTTCTCCCAGGTCAAAATGAAAGGCAGCCCTAGGAAGGCCCCATAGCTGTGTGGTGAGCAGCAGCTGCTGGGTAGTTCGTGTCCTACGTAAGGGCTCCCATTTGCCTTAATGGCGTTTGTGAGCAGAGATTCCAGGGGGTCCAGCCCCTCCGTCACGTGTTAAAGAACAGACTTGGGGAGATTGGTTGGGCTTTGGGGGCAGGATACTGTATACGCAGGACGTGGAGCCAGTGAGGGGCCCATCTGAGCCAGGGGGTGCAGCATTGGGGGTTCTGGGAGGGCGCAGATGGACAGCAGAGGGACAGGGGCCCAGGAGGGCCTGGTGTGTGGCAGGATGCCCTGCACCGGGGACTCGGGAGCCCTGGGTCCAGCCAGCCGCTGACTCACCTTGTGACCTCAGGTCACTTACCGCACAGGTGGGTCACTGGGAGAAGGGCCTCGTGGAGAGTCAGCATGTCACCATGGGGGAGCTGGAGGGGGAGGCACAGCGCAAGTGTGACACAGGCATCAGCCGACCCCACGGACGTCCGTCCAGAGCTAGGGCGGCCCTTCGGAGGCGTCCACGCTGAGGTGGAGGCCAGCCCTCGCTCCCCACTTAGACCCGCACTGGGTGGGGTGGCCCTGGTGCCAGGCCGCTTCCTTCCACTGAGAGTGGCTGCATCGGCCACAGTCCCAGCAGCTGGGGAGCAGGGCCTGGTCCTGCAGAGGTCCGGGGCCATGGCACCCACCCACCAGATCCTCTCTCAGCCTCCGACACACGGTGTCAGACTACACAGTGCCTGTCACTGAAACTGGTTCTGACGGCCCAGAGCCTGGATGGGGCCGTGGTGCCAGAAATTCCCAAAGGCGGGGTCTGTGGGTGGAGCTGGGGCTGGCTGAGCCGAGGTCCTGTGGGGCGCCCACTGCCCGCTGAGCCCGCCACCCTCCTCCCAGCTGACCTGTTCGACATCCTGCTGCCCATGCTCAACATCTACCAGGAGTTCGTGCGCAACCATCAGTACAGCCTGCAGATCCTGGCCCACTGCAAACAGAACCGTGACTTCGACAAGCTGCTCAAGCACTATGAGGCCAAGCCGGACTGCGAGGAGAGGACGCTGGAGACCTTCCTCACCTACCCCATGTTCCAGGTGCTGTGCGCGCCCCCCACCCCCAGGATGCCCACCGGGCCGGGGGAGCCCCAGGTCAGGACCAGCCCCCAGCCGCAAGCAGGCAGTGTGGGAATGCGGGGGCTCCTGTCCCCCCAGCCGGAGCAGCCCCATGCCCTCCTCTCGTTGGGTGGGCCTCTAGCTCCAGGCTCAGGTCCCAGGCCAGACCCTGGAAGAGTCCCTAGGCCAGAAAGGCAGTGTCCCCGCTGGGCCCTGCCCCGGGGGCCCCGGGCGCTGACAGGACCGCCCTCTGCCTCCTTTCCCGCCCTCAGCCTGCCCCCCTCCGCTGTCCTGCTCACCACTGGTCTCTCTCCCTGCCCTACCCTATCCCCATCCCTGCCTCTGCCCCCTCCCCCTGCCTGTCCGGCCACAGATCCCCAGGTACATCCTGACGCTGCACGAGCTGCTGGCCCACACTCCCCACGAGCACGTGGAGCGTCACAGCCTGGACTACGCCAAGTCCAAGCTGGAGGAGCTGTCCAGGTGAGCCACGCATGGCGGGCAGGCCGGGGCGAGGGGCCCACCCCCACTGCCCAGGGGTGGCGGAGCCCGGATGGTGCGTGCTCACAGGCCGGGAGCTCCTGCCGCCCACCCAGAGCCGAGCCGCTCCGGGTGCCCCGCGGCCCCGCACAGACCCCAGCCTCGGGTGGCCCCACTGAACCCGCAGTTCCCACGCATCTACTGGCACAACCACGTTGGCACCACCTCGTTTTCATACAGCAGAACTCCCACCCCCGTCAAGAGAAATGGCTGTGGTCACCTTTGGCTGCTCCCAAAACCGCATCCCTCGGCAGGGAGCTGGCACACGCCCTGAAGGGTGTCCCATGCGGTGCCCCTCCTGGAGGACGGCCAGGGCCTGGCTCCTGAGAGGAGCATGCTGGGTGGGGGCAGGGAGCGCCCAGGCTCCTTGGGAAGACAGCCCCTGGGTGCCCGTCTGATTATCAAGGGAATGACGGGTAGTACGACTTTCCTTCGCAATAACACGCGTACACCAGTGGTAACAGCAGTGTGAGCACCGCCCTGCAGTCAGGTGCCTGTCACGTGCCCGGCGTGAGGCCGGCATGTGGAATTCTCACCTTCCCTCCTCACCCCGACGCCCCACAGGCGGGGAATGGAGGCGAGGGCTGGGCGCATCGGTCGGCGTCGTGCTGGCCGCGCGCACACCTGCTGGGCCTGGGATTGCACGGGGTCCCATCTGTGGGAGAGTTTGGTGAGCACACGTATTAGCCAGCCCTCCCGGGCTCGGGCGTCAGCCGCAGGTGCTGGCTTTGTGCTTCGCTGGAGTGGGTGGGGTCTGTTTGCAGAGCCCCCCGAAATCACCGCTTCCCAAGGCCCCTGGGAACACCAGGAGCAAAGCAGGCAACCCACCCCTCAAGGCCCATGTTTAAAGCAGGTAAACAGCGCCACCGCCTGGAGAGGAGGGGTGTTCGGCAGCCCAGCCTGGACGGGGCGGGTGTCCAGCCTCAGACTGGGGGGCAGGCTGTGTCCAGCTCCCTCCCGGGCAGCGGAGCCCGTGGGCGTACCTGGAGCCAGCCTCCCCCTGAGCAGCTGGATTGCCAGGTGCCCCAGAACACATTCCTGACCCCAAACACAGGAAACGGCCACGGGGTGGGGGGCAGTGAGCGCAAACCTGCGGCAGGCATCCTTGGCTTTTCTGGGGTGGAAATAAGGCCCGTAGTGGGAGGACGGGAGCAGAGAAACGAGCGAAGGATGCTCCCTGCAGCCCCATCACTCGCTCCCCACCTCCATTCCACGTGCTTCGGACTTCAAATCAGACCCATCTGCTTCCTCCTCTGAAGCCCCTTTTCCTTCTCTGAAATAAGAACACTGCTTCCTGGGGCTGTCAGAATACAGCAGAATCATGCCTGTGAAGTGCCCAGCACACCGCAGGGCTCAGTAACCGCTTGCTCCCCGCCTGAGTGAGGCTCCACCTGAGGATCGGGTGCCAGGCTTCCTTCCCAGGTCTGGCCAGAGACCCCGCCGGGCCTCCCTGAGCAGCGGGGCAGCCCCCCTCTGACCTCCCTGTCCCCAGGATAATGCACGACGAGGTCAGCGAGACAGAGAACATCCGGAAAAACCTGGCCATCGAGCGCATGATTATCGAAGGCTGTGAGATCCTCCTCGACACCAGCCAGACTTTCGTGAGACAAGGTACGGCCTCTGCGCCTGCCCCGCAGGTGGGCCCTGCCGGCTGGCCTGGCAGCCGTGCGTCGAAACCTGCCGGCGTGACTGCGGCGTGTTCCCGAGCTGCCGGGGGTGTGACAGCGAGTGCAGCAGGTGCCTGAACACAGACGCGTAGAACACTGGCTTCAGTTTCCTCCCCCAGGTGTAGACAGCTCTTGCCTAGGCTAATGGTGTCACAGCGAATGCCCACGGGTCCTTTCTGGGGAGAGAGGGTAAGGGGTGGAGGAGGATGATAGATACCAGTTGGCAGTGGGAGTCACAGCGTGTTCCTGGCCTGGCCGAGAGGCCATGGGTGTGGCCCGGTCCCTCCTGCCTTTGCTCATCATCCACCACGGTGCCGCCATCACCGATCGCGGGGTTCTTACAGGCGGGTTTCCCACCCTTCAGCCCTAGCTTTCCGTGGGTGCCACATCTGAGACACAGTGGTGGGGGCGGGGAGGGGTTCTGTCTGGGGGTGACTCCCTTGGAAATGTTAAGGCTGCCCGGCTCAGGAGGCCACCTCAGAGCCCATGCTATGGGGGGGTCAGCTTCCACCCTCCTCAGAGGGCACCCCGAGTTCTCTCTAGTCCTGGGTCACCCACTGGTCCTGTGCAGTTGCCTCTGAAAACCCTGCGGTCTTGTTCTGAGCCCTGTGTGTGGCCCCTGCGCCCCTGCCCCAGGCCCTCCCTGCTCCCTGCCAGGCCCAGTGCCAGCCTGGCCTGCCCCCTGCCCCATCTGAGCCGCACTGGGCCCAAGCAGGAAGGGCCCAAGGATGCCCTCCCCTGGGGTGCCCGGCGTCCCTGCAGGCCAGGAGTCTGCTCCTCAGCCCCATGCCATGGCGGCCCCTCCCCTCCTGAGGGGCTGGGCTGGACCTGAGACCAGGGAGGGCTTCCTGAGGAGGCAGCTCTAGAATCATCTTGAAGAATAGGAGTTCACGGGTAGATAGGGGAAGGAGGGGCTTTCCAGGCTGAGTGGCATTCAGGGAGCCAAGGTCTCTGACCCTAAGAACTAGGTTTCGGGCAGAGAAGGGGGCCACGGCAAGGGAGGACACGTGCCAGGCCAGTCGGGACCCAGAATGCCCCAGCCCCGAGGACGGTGGGCTGCAAAGGATGTGGGGAAGGGAGGTGTGCAGAGCAGCTGTTGGGGGTCGGGGACCAGTGTAGGGACAGGAACTGGGGTCATCCAGCCCCAGCCTGCCCGGTAGTGGCTCCCGACTCTGCTGAGGTTCGGGGCCTTTATCTGGGCTCGGCAGCAAGGTGCGCAGCAACTGACTGGTGACGCCTGCTGTGGCTGCCAGGGCAGAGGGGGCTGGCAGCTTGTTAATCCTGCCCACCCGGCACCCCTGTTCAGCCTCCTGCCCCCTGCAGACCTGCCCACCCTGCATTTGCAGCACAGGGGCTGTGCCCTTCACGCATCCTCTGCCTGCCTAGGCCCCAGCCCAGCCGGGGAGCTGAGGGGTCCTGCATGGAGCTTCCTTCCCTGGTCCCCCCTGCACCCCACCATCCAGCCGGAGGGAGGGCCTGTCGGCCACTGGGAACCAGGCCTGCCCGTCCCACTGCCCCACATTCCCACCGAGCTGGGTCAGAGGTGGGGGCCGTTCTGGGAGCGGGGCTCAGGGTCTCCCTCCTCCACCCATAGGTTCCCTCATCCAGGTGCCCATGTCCGAAAAGGGCAAGATCACCAGGGGCCGCCTGGGGTCCCTGTCACTGAAGAAAGAAGGGGAGCGGCAGTGTTTCCTCTTCTCCAAGCACCTGATCATCTGCACCAGGGGCTCTGGCGGGAAGCTCCACCTGACCAAGGTGAGGGCCCAGGGCAGGCCTGCCAGGCAGTCCGGGGGCACCACGGGCCCAGGGTTGTGCGAGGGCCTCAGAGCCACGTGAGTGCCCCCTCGCCATGGCTTACTCCTGACTGGCTGGAGGAGCAACCCAGCCCCTGTCTGGGTTCCTACCTGAGAATCTACTGGGGGCGGGAAGGTGAGCAAGGAAGTGGCACCCGCAGCTGGTGCCGGCCTGGGGAGGGGCAGGGAGGCTGAGGGCAGCATGCGGAGCCAGCATCTCATCCGAACCCAAAAGGAGACGGGACAGCCCCTCCCGGGGCCTCCCAGGCACCACGGGCTCCCCCGGCCCAGCCCTACGGGAGGCCCACGCTCAGCTAACCAGCCCACCCCTGAAGCGCAGGGAGTGCACCCATCTCCTGCCCTTTCAAAGACCCTGGGGCCGGGCTCCTGCTATCTGCTCGCGGTGGGGCCTTTATTCCCCTGAAGACACCCTCCAGGGTCCACCCAGGTGCCAGCTGCAGAGCCTGCACCCCAGGCAGAATGCACGCTCCCCGCATGGCACTCTGCGTGGCCTGCCGCCCTGAGGTTTAGAGGGGGCGGAAAAGCCCCCACCCCTCTACACCTCACTCCTTGTCAGCAATGGGGATGAACAGCTGCCCTCCGGCGAGGTGCTGCCCAGCTTGGGCGGCCGCCTCTGCTCTGTGGAGTGTGGAGCACTGGCACCCCAGCATGAGTCCGTCCCCATGGAATCCTGCTGTGGAGGCTTCAAATCCACCCAGAAGGGGCCCTTCATTGAGCCAGAGCTCAGGGCCCCCCGGGTGCCCAGCCAGGAGCCTCCTGCAGAGCTCGGAGACCAAGCGCAGCTCTGGGGGACACGCTGCTTACGTGGACACGCTGGCAGATTGGTCAGCAGCACAGGGAGAACTTAACTGACCAGCACCCATGACTCCAGTTTCAACCACGTTACGTACCAAAGAAGCTTTCATTATTTATTAGCTGTGGAGCGGCCTCTGCAACCATCCCTGCCCCCACAGGTCAGGGAGGAGACCAGAGAGCAGTTTCCTGGTCTGAAGGGCACCTTTATGTTTAGTCTTTCACTTCGGTTCGGGGAGCTGCTTGTTTGCATTTTTAACGTCTCTGTGGGTACTGGGGAGGGCACAGCATTGGGGCGCAGCTCGAATCCTGGCACTGCCCCCTGGCTGAGCCGCCGGCTAGTTACCTGCAAACAGTGGTGCCGTTTGGGCAGTGCGGTGGGGGTGAGGTGAGCCAGCGGACGCTGAGTGCATGGCTCCTGCCTGGTCCCCGGGGGTGCTCGGGGGGACACAGTCACTGCTGCTCCTGGTCGTACAGTAACAGCCCTGTACCGGTAATAGTAGCGGCCCTCGCACAAGATTGCTGCTCCAAACGCTTCATGTCTAACTCCTGGAACAACCCGTTTCATCCGTTAAGGAAATTGGCTCTTCTCGAAGCAAGTGGTAAAGCGAGTATCTGAACACAGTACTGGCCCCAGGGTCTCCGCTCTTAAACCATAAGCCGAACCCAACTGCTTCTCTTGAGGTCCACCTGGAAACGGGACACCTGAGTCCCTTCCGAAAGCAGAATGCTGCACACGCACAAGATTGAAAGCTGCCCCAGGAGTGCCTGTGGCGTACAGGAGGGAAATGTTAGAGCTGGCGGAGCCTCACGATTGTCGAGCGCAGTGACGTCCCCAGCAGGTCAAGGCCCAGCAAGGCCACCCAAGAGCCGAGCACAGGGCAGAGCCCAGGACGGGGGGCCCCTGATGCCCTCCCCAGCCCTGCTTGCCTCCCAGCTGGCATCCTGGGCTGCAGACACTTTCATAGACAGACTGGCTGCCGGGCGAGGCCTCTGTCACCGTCTGTCACTGTATTTCTTACCTGTTGCTGGGTAGTGAGTGGCCACTTAAAACAAGCACTCGATGTCTCATTGTCTCTGTGGGTCAGAAAGTTGGGGTGGCTTCACTGCTTGCTGGACATGGGGTCTCAGGAGGCACAGTCAGTGTGGCTGCTGGGCTGCTCATCTGCAGTGACTAGGACCACAGGACCCTCCTCCAGTGTGGCCCCTCACCCAGCTGTTGGCTGGAGGCATCAGTACCTACCCAGCCCCGTCCTAATGGGGCAGTTGGCTTCCCCCAGAGCAAGTGATCTGAGAGACTAGAGAGGCAGGGGCCACTGTCCCCAGGGGTGCACCCCATTCCTTCTGCCTTACTCTCAGTGGGAAGTGAGCCCCTCAGTCAGCCCACACGCAGGAGGCAGGGGAGTAGGCTTCACCGTTTGAAGGGAGGGGCATCAAGAATCCGTGGGCGTGTCTCACGACCACTCCAGCTGGGGCCACTCTTGTCATCACAGCATCAGGGGATCTCACACCCTCTCACACCCCAGGAGGAGGCATTTTTCCAGATATTCCTAGTAATGAAAGCCAGTAACTGGCCATGGGCTGGGCTCAGGTCCCCACCTGTCCAGTGACCATGGGTGAGACACATAACTCTCAGATTTCATTTCTTCATCTGTGCGGCCAGGACAGCAATACTGGGGCATGTCTGTGAGATTGGTCCTTTTCCCACTGGCGCCCTGAGGGCTTTGGGCTAGAATAGGCGATGGCAAACTTCTGCAGGTTCGTGGCTGCGAGGCAATGCCTCGGAGCTCTTGCAGGGGCTTGAAGGAGCCAGGCAGGCCAGACTCCCGGCCCTCCACCCCCGGCCCAAGCTTGACCCTCACTGGGGGGAGGCTTCTCTGAGACAATCCCATTTGATCCACTTCATTGGGCTTCTTACAGGAAGATTAAGTCCTTCAACTTAAAAGCCATATGCACACCTGGAATATAACATACACATACGTGCCTGTATACGTGATGCTCCCTTTAAATCCTGCCCCGTGCCGATGCTCTGGGGCTCCCTAAATGGCATGCCTGCCCCCTGCTTTTTCCAGAATGGAGTCATCTCACTCATTGATTGCACCTTGTTGGAGGACCCTGAAAGCACAGAAGAGGAAGGTAGGTGGACATGGCTTGGGTGCATGTGTGTTCACACAGGTGCTCACACAGATGCACACACAGGAGAACACAGGTGCTCACACAGGTGCACACGCACACACCCTGAAAGGTTGGGCCCAGGCATGGCTTTTGTTGGGGGGGTGTGGGGGTGCTGAGTGGGGTGGCCACTCTCCTAGACCGGGAGAGGCCGGGCTGGGTCTTTGGAGAAGGAGCCCCCTGGCCCAGCAGGTATTAGCCTCACTCTGCCTTCCTCCTTCTAAGCTTCCTGGGTCTCTGGACTTGTGGCGCCATTAGGTTTGGGGGTCACAGCATCCCCCAAATAAGCACCCCTTGTTTACATGCCCAAACAGCTAAGGAGCAAGCACCCATCTCTGACCTCCAGTGGGGAAGAATGGATGTGTGGGGACACATGGGCCACCAGCAGAGGGAGTGCGGGGAGCTGTCCCCTGCAGGTGGTTAGAGTAGCGGGAGGGAAGGCAATTTGGGGAAAAGGCCTGGAATGGGGCCTTGACCAGCTGCAGGGGGTAGATGGGGGGCGGTCTTGGTGCTTGGAAGCCTCTGGGGAGGTGTGCTTGGGGGTCCCCTCCCCAGGCATCAGGACTGGGGCATGGGGTCAGCACTTGAGGTTAGGCTGCAGGGTCACAAGTGCCCCTTAGTTGTGCCAAATTGATCCTTGTCTCCCTGTTTACTGGCCCCCCTGCCCAGCTCTGATGCCCTCCCCTGGGGGTGTGCCCTAGCCCGGATGCATCTGAACCACAGATCCAGCCCCAGCAGAGCCGGGGCAGGCAGCAGGGGCAGGAGGAGTTGCCAGGGCCCGGGGACCTGTCCACGCACACACAGCCACACAGATGCCCCCTCGTGGCCTTCCTTCACGGCCGCAGCTGCTCTGTGGGAAAGCCTGGACGTGGGCAGGATTGTCAGCCCCGAAGCCCTTTCCTTTGCTTGGCTGGGGGAACAGAGGCATGGCCACGCACGCCCCCGACTCAACACACAGACACCCTGCCTCTCTGCCAGCATCGCCCCACCCTGAGTCACATGGAGTGGCCCTTCTGTGCCCAGCAAGGAATCACAAATTCTTGGGCTCAGGACTGGGAGAGGTGGGGGCTCAGGGACATCACACACACACACACCCCCCGCTGCTTGCCCAGGAGGTGTCTGCAGCCCAGAGCGCAGGGGCGCCACCCACAGGTCACGCAGCCAGCGAGCAGCAGTGCCGACCCCCCCACACCTCCCTGCCCCATTTGGGGCACCCCATTCCTGTGGGAGCATTCAGAGGGATCCCAAAACTGACCGTAGTTTTTCCAAGGAAACAGCTTCCAAGAGTTCGAGGAACTTCTCAGGTTAAGAACAGTAATAGAAATATCTAGTATTTGCTTCAGCTTTGGGGGGCTGTGAACTGAGCCAGACGTCCAGTCGGGTCTGTGCCCATCTCCAGTGTGACATTCCCATGGCCTGGTGCCACCAGGGGTAGCAGGAGGGGCCGGCCCGCTGTGCGGCCCCTTCCCATCCTGGCTCAGCTGCTGCCCTACTGGGGTCTTGGCATCCTCACTGGGCGTAAGGAGGGCAGAAGGCTGGTCCCATGACCCTGGGAACACCCCACCTCTGTGTAGGGATTCCACACTTTAGGGAGAAACGGGCAAGTGGCCTGACACCGTACCAGTGCAGTGGCTCCCCCGTGGGTGAGGCGAGGTGTCATCAAAAGGTCTTCCAACTCAGAAGGGCCCACCCTCACTCTGCCAACTCCCTGTTCTGCTACCGGAAGCCAAAGGGTCCAGCCAAGACACGGACCGCTTGGACTTTAAGATTGGAGTGGAGCCGAAGGATTCCCCACCTTTCACGGTGATCCTTGTGGCCTCGTCCAGACAGGAGAAGGCGGCGTGGACCAGCGACATCAGCCAGGTGAGCAGCTCCACCCAGCCCTTCACGCCTGAGCTGGCCGGGGGCGTGGGGATGGCTGCGGGGTTCTGATGTGAAGAGAGTACCGTGAGTGACAGCCCACCCGAGGCAGAGTCCCCAGGGCACCTGCCCAGTGGCTGGGGACCCCTGCATATGGGTCACCTGCTGCAGTGATGCTTTAAAACGCTGGGGTCCCAAGCTCCCCCGGCCCCCTGTGGCACACAACCTGCAGGTGTCTGTGGGGCCTGAACCAGCCTTTCAGCACTTGCCCCAGGCCATCGGTGTGCATGCAGTCTGCACGCTGCTACCCAAGCAGGCAGGCACAGCTGAGCTGGGACAAGGAAAGCACACGCCTACCAGGCCCAGCCTCCGTCTTTGCACAGGGCCGGTCACCCCACTGGGTGCATGGCAGAAACAGACTTCCCGGGGACCAAGGCCAGAAATCTGAGTGGGAGGCTGTCAGCAGCGTCAGCAGCTCCAGGCTTTGGGACAGGCCCCTCCCTGGGCCAGCGAGCGACCCCCATGGGGACCGGAGTTTGCACCACACTCACAGTTGCCCCCCCCACCCCAGCCCTCCTTTTATGCACCTCTCTGGGCAGCCCAACTGCACGTATCCCTCCCTCTAACCTACCTGCCCACCGTGCCACCCTAGAAGAGCAGGGCAGGGCAGGGATAATGGCACAAGGTACCTTACTATGTGTCCTCAAAACACCCAGTGTGCCCAGAGAAAACAGAAAGCAGGAAAACCCCTCTTGTGTCCCCAATGGTTCAGGGTTGTTCACTGGGCTCTGCCCTGCTGATGCCAACAGGGGTCAGGGGCCCCAGGCCCTCAGATGCCTCCAGGAGGCTCCAGTCCATGGCCAGGGGCCCTGCATTAGGGGGCTGCTGATAGATCCGGAGCTAAAGGTCTGAGAGTGGCGGGTGGAAGAAGCTGGGGTGGGGGCCGGGCCTTGACGGGGACACTTGGTTGGGGTTCCCACCACCCACCGCGCCAGCCTCTCTGCACGTCTGAGTGACTGACCCCCACATGCACCCTCAAAACCAGGAGATTCTGGGATGAGCGCCCACAGAGGCCCCCAGCGCCACACCAGGAAGAAACCCTCTCTGGGCAGAAGCGTGCGGGCTTGAGCGGGAGGCAGTGACGTGTCTTTTTGTTTGGGTGGGTGCTTTTGATTCAAAGCGAAGTTTGGATTGTGAGTATTTTCGTAGGCTGAGCAAAGGTTTGGTCTTCTGTTCCCCTGATGCTGGCCGCCCTGCCTCCCCCGGGCGGGAGTTTTAATGGAGAGGACGGTCCACAGCACCAGTGTGGGCACCACTGTGCACAGAGGACAGAGGGCACAGGGCGTGGAGGGCTGCCGGGCTGGCTTCCCGTGAGCAAGACCCAGGCCACTGTGGGTCTGATCCTGCCCTGGCACTTGCCCTCAGAGGTCAGCAACAGGGTGGCCAGGGCCAGAGGCTTCTGTTTGGCAAACAACCCAGTGAGATAAAAGAGTCATTATCCCCATTTGAAGACAAGGAAACTGAGGTTCAGGAGGCCAGGTAAACCCCGAGGGGTCACTGATGTGGGACTTGACTTCCAACCCAAGTCTGAGGGATGCCCCGCGTTGACCCTGCCCTTGACCCCGAGGACATGTGTCAGGCGGGGGCACGTGAACCCCTCAGGATGCAGAGCTCCTGCTGGCCTGGGTCCCGGGACAGAGACCAAGGCTGACCCTGGGGTCCCCTCTCTGTTTCCAGTGCGTGGACAACATCCGGTGCAATGGGCTCATGATGAACGCATTCGAGGAGAACTCCAAGGTCACTGTGCCCCAGATGATCAAGTGAGTGCCTGCCGCCCGCCTTGGGCGCCGCCTTGCAGAGCAGCAGCCCACCCGAGCCTGCAGGGGCGCTGGGCCTGGCCACGGTGGCCTGGGGATGCTGGTGCTCCTTGCCGGGTGTCCGGAGTGTCCGTTCGCTTGTGTGTCTGGGATTGACGAGTATTTGGATGGTGGCTCTGGGTTTCTGTTGCTGCTTATTTTTAAAATATGGATTTTTATTAGGCTGTTAAAAGCATGAGGAATGAAACCCATGCACTCCTTTTTTTAATAACTATTTTTCTTTTCCTAATTACAAAATGAAAACTCTTGGAGAACATGGGCTCCAGGGCCCCTGTGTTTGAGCAGCCCCGGGGGCGAGGGGTCTGGCTCCGGGCGGGACGGACACAGCTCCCGGGGCCCTTGGCAGCGCAGGTGGCCTTCCTGCCCCCACTCCTCCAGCCCGGGCGGCCCTCCACTCCCGGACCTCCATCTGAACCCCTGAATCCCAAGCCTGCAGATGCCCACCTGGCACACACAGGACCCACTGCCTGCTGGCCATGCTGCCACTGTCTGGGGCAACATCTGGGTAACCTAGGCCTCTGCGACTCGGGGCGCACTCTTTGGCCAGGTGTGTGCTCTCCCGCCAGTCAGTGCGTGAGGCCAGCGTGACAAAGCAGGCCTTTGGTGACCTTGCCGCGTGCCGGAGGGGGAGCTACCCTGGGCGGTTCCGTGCACTCCAGGCCTTCCAGGTCCCTGCCTGTGACCCCAGTGGTGTGCAGCCACAGGAGGAGTCCGAGCCACAGGCCACAGCCCCACCCCCAGCGCCGGCTCTGTGGTGACTGGACAAGTCGCTTAACGCCTCTGAGCTTGGGTCTGCCGCTTGTGAGTGGGAGATGCCGACACCTCCCGCCTCCTGGATTCGATTTCCTGTTTCGGAGCCAGCGCTTGTTTGCGAGGCCTCGGGTGACCTGTGCACAGGAATTCACTTAGTCCTCCCCAGTGAAGCCCGTGGACTTCGCACACCTGTGGCACACGTGGGGCCCACGTTGCCTGTCAGACTGGACCGGTTTGAGCGAGAGCCTGTTCTTCTGATCCTGTCCCCCAGAACACACACGGGCCTTGAGGCAGCCCACCAAATGCATAAGAAACAACCAGATAAAATACACTCATCGCGTATAAGGATTGAGGGCAAATGGAACGTAAGGAAGGGAATAAAGGGGAGGCCCCGACGAGGCTGCCCCCCCACCCTGCACGAACTCAGCGTGAGCATGAGACGTGAGTGCACGCCTCCCAGCAGGCAGAACGCAGAGGAAAACACGGTCATAAGGAGTCACAGTCCAGAAAACGAAAAACCGCGGCTACTCCGAAGATGACTTCCAAACCCTACTGGAAGCCCACGTCCCGCGCTTTGACTCCAGAGGATGCCGTGCGGTGCACCGGCCATTAGTCCCACTGTCCCCCCCTCACCACAGGCCTTGAGCTCACACACGGCGGAGAGACAGGCCCGTGACCGACTCAGCTCACCCCATAGCTGACTGTGCCCAGCACCTGTCCTCACATCTCAGCAGCCTGCAAGGACCGGGACTTGATGCCTCCAGACCCAACTTGGAAGGTCTCAGAAAGAGAGATGGCTCTGGCTTGGGGCGCTTTCCCACCCCATGCAGAAATCACCTTGGCCTGGGGTGCAGGACGCCTGCCCAACCCCAGGGGGTTCACTTTTAGTCAGATACCTGACGTCTAAAGACTGACCCTAATGCTTTACTGAGCAGCCCGGGTGAGGCCCAGAACCCCTTCTGAAGCTGCTAAGAAGTCCATCCTGCCTTGCACAGGGGCTGGACAGTGTGAAGTGAGCTCAGCCTCTTGGGAACTAAGGCAGGAGGGGCCTCAGCAGGTGGCTTGCAGAGAGATGACTAATAACAAAAAGCGGAATTTTCACACTTGGAAAACAGTAGACTCTTGGGGGTCTGAATTCAGTGATTGCTGTATCTGCTGACCCTTGCTCATGGTGACCTAATTTCTCACCTGGCTTTTAATTTTGAATTGTGAGCCCATTTTCTGTAGGGATTTATCTGCAAATATCCCCTAGAGCCTGGCTGAGAGGTGCCCTTCCAGGAAGGCTTTGCATCTGTGTCCCCCGGGTGTCCTGAGCATTACAGCCTGTGACTTCTTTATGCTCCTAGTCTGGGGTTCCCAGACCACAACCTTAGTTACAGGTTTCTGTTCAAAAATTGGAGGGCAAATAACACTCTCTCCAGGGAGTTCTGTGCTCCTGACTCCCCACCCCCGGGCCCTGGGCTAACACAGGGCACCACAGTCTCCCGTTCCTGGTGGGTGGATGGCCCTCGGCCACCTGTCACTGGGGGTGCAGCCCTCCCAGAGTCTCACTCCTCCCCCCACAGCCCTGTTTACTTCCCTCCCAAAACCCAAGGTACTTGGTGTCCAAGGGCAGCAGATGCCCTAACGGTGACTAAAGCTTCAGCCAGTTTCCGAATTTCTCTTCATTTTTGGCCCCTGGGAATTTCCCTCCTATCTTTTTCACCCCTACTTATTTTTTTATTGAGGCACAATTCATACCATAGAAACATCATTTGAAAGTGTGCAATTCAGTGGATTTCAGTATATTCACCTTATCGTATCATCACTTTCTAATTGCGGGATGTTTCCATCCCCCTGAAAAGATACCCTGTATATATTAGCATCAGCTCCAGTTCCCACACCCCTGTCCCCTGGCACCCTACCTTCTGTGCCTCTGGGTGGGCTGTTCAGGACAGTTTACACGAATGACATCATACCATCTCTGGGCTTCTGTCTCTGGCTGCTTCCTCTGGCATGATTTCAAGTCCTTCTGTGTCACAACACACATCAGCGCTTCGTTCCTTTTTCTAGCTGGTGATAGGGATAGACCTTACGCTCCTATCCTTTTATCATGTGATGGGTATCTGAATTGTTTCTACTTTCGGGTGATTATAAATAATGCTGCTGTGAACACTTGTGCCCACGCTTCTGTGTAAACAGATTTCCCTTATATCTTATGAATCTGGCAACATGGTATTAAGTTTGTTATACTTTATCTGGTGTTTCTTGGAATTTTTTAATGTCAAGTTTTTAGGATGGAAATTGCAGCCCTTCTCCCTCAAGGTCATCCTTCCAAAGCTTTCCTTGCACCCAGAATAAGCCAGCCAGTCCTTCAGCCGTCTGTCCGGCCCTCGGCTGTCGGAACGCCGGGGAGGCAGTGGTGGGCCAGCCCTCTGCATGCCCACCGCCTGGTCAGGCAGCCAGCCACGGGCTCAGACAACTTGAGACCGGTTGTCCTGGTCCTTCCTCCCTCAGGTCCGACACCTCCTTGTACTGCGATGACGTGGACATCCGCTTCAGCAAGACCATGAACTCCTGCAAAGTGCTGCAGATCCGGTACGCCAGCGTGGGGCGGCTGCTGGAGCGGCTGACCGACCTGCGTTTCCTGAGCATCGACTTCCTCAACACCTTCCTGCACTCCTACCGCGTCTTCGCCACAGCTGCTGTTGTTCTGGACAAGCTCATCGCCATCTACAGGAAGCCCATCAGTGCCATCCCCGCCAGGTGGGCCCCTCCTGCCAGCTAGTCTGGCCGGGCCCTGGGGGGCAGCTGTGACCTGAGCAGGGGTGTGTGGGCCACCCCCGGCCAAGCCTGCCCTCTACATGGAGGTGGGAGGCCTGGCCTGCCCGGGGCTGCTGCTCAGTCCCAGCATGCTCCACTCTGCCCGCCTGCCCCTGGGGTGGAGTTTGCGGGCACACCTGCGCTCAGCTCTTAGCTTCCTTCCTTGAAGCAGACCCGCCCCTCTCCCAAGGACAGTGCTTCCTGGCCCTCACCACTTAAGAAACAAACATGGAGAGGAAGAAAGGGAAGGAGGGGCACAGAGGGAGGGGTTCTCATCCCTTCCCTGCTTAGACCACGTGCCGCTCTCAAGAGGCAAGGGAGCCCCCCGTTGGAAACACTTGGGGGAGCCTGGCATGTGGCACAGGCCACTTTGGCCTTGGCTTCAAGGCCGCCATCCCGTCTCTGCCGGCCAGCTCAGGCCTGTCCCTGGGCCAGCTGGGACACAGGGAGGCCGAGAGGTCTGCGGCTGAGCGGGGACCTGAACCCAGGGCCAGGCTCATGGAATACCGGCCACCAGCCCATCAGAGGGACAGGAGGGGTGGGAGTCCCCTGTTGTCAGTCCCTCCGGCCTCCTCACGGGTCTGTCCCAGCCGGTGTCCAGTTGCCCTTCCCCAGCTCTGGCCACGCACTGGGGAGCTGCCCTGGGTCCCACCGGGGAGAATTCTAGCAGGGCAGCCACATGGCAGGGCCAGTGTTGGACCACCAAGGCCCGAGCCCAGCCCGGGGCCAGAACTGCAAAGTCCACAGGACTCACTGATGGCGAATCCCAGTCCGACAGCCAGGCACCCAGAATCGTAGCTGAACAGAAACCTTCATACCATCTCACCAAGCGGTTCCCAGGTGAAGGTGGTACCAAGCACCGCACCTGCCTGCCTGCATCCCAGTTTGAGATGCAGACAGCGGTTTGCAATCCTGGGTCAGCAGAGCCTGAAGGGCCTGCCCAGGGCTGCCAGCAGGAGGCAAAGCAGGAATGGACGTGGCTCCAGGAGGGATCCGCCAGAAATGGAGGGGCCGCAGCCCTTTCCTTTCCTGCCTGGCGCTGTTCTGGCCACCAATCCTGGGCCTCAAGAGCTTCTGAGAGCTGCCCCCCACCCCACCCTGCAGGGCATGGGGCCAGAGCCTCAGCTTGAGGGCTGTGTGGGGTGAGCTCCTGAATTACACCAACTCCCCAGGGCCACCGGGAGGCCACGCTGGTCCCAAATGCAAGCTCAAGATGTGAGGAGGGGCCAGGCAGCCCCCAACATCCCCCCTCCCACTCCGCCTTTGCTGCCGGAGCAGGCCCACTGGGGGTGACAGTGTGCCTGCCGTCCCCCAGCCCCCACCCTGCCCACCAACACTCGCTGTGCGCCTGCCCGGGCCTCTTCAGGGCAGGAGGGCCTCACACTGGATCCCTTGGGAAGGGCCCTGGCAGAGCAGGAGAAACCACCCCATCCTGGATGGGTTCACACCTGAAACCAGCCGAGGTCGTTCCCAGGACCAGCGGGCAGAGCCCCGCAGTGGGAAGAGGCAGGTTCCCACCCAGCAGCCGGCCCTGCCCTTACCTTCTCAGAGCCTGTTTCCTGCCTGTGATGAGATAAGGAGCCTCCCAGGGCAACGGTGAAGCAGGACCCAGGCAGGCGCATGCCGTGCGCACAAGCAGCAATTTGTCCTGTCGCCTGTTCCAGCCCAGCCCTGTCCTCTGGTGGGGGACATTGCCAGTGTTGCTGGGAAACCCCAGTTAGCCTCCTGCCCCCAGTTGTGCCTGAGGCAGGCCAAGTGCCCCAGTAGGGTACAAGGACTCAGGGTTCAGAGTAGGGAGGCCTCAGATGAAGCAGTTGCACCTCCAGCTGCGGCTTCCCAGTGGTGAGCAGCCCCAGCACCTGCTTGTGCTGGAGGTCAGCACAGGAAGGGACGCCAGCCCCGGGGTAGGCAGGAGAGGTTTAGCAGAGGCTGCAGGTCAGGAGGACCCTTAGCACTTCATCAGCGTCTGCAGCTGCCCAGAAGGAGCTTCAGACAGCCCTGCGGTGCCACGAGAGCCCCAGCCCCCTGCCCAAGCCCTCAGAGCAGGACACCTGCGCTGGCAGATGCCTGGCCCAGGCCATCCACTCGCACACGCCCTGCGTCCTAGCCTCCCTCAGACAGGCCTGCTCAGGGGTCAGGCTGTGTCGGGATACCCATGGCTGCTGCATCCCCACCAGAGACAGGGAAACCCCATCCTGGGCCGGGGCCAAGCGTCCCTGGCACTGACATGCCCTTGCTGCAGGTCCCTCGAGCTCTTGTTTGCCAGTGGTCAGAACAACAAGCTTCTGTACGGCGACCCCCCCAAGTCCCCACGTGCGACCCGCAAGTTCTCCTCGCCACCGCCCCTGTCCATCACCAAGACATCGTCCCCCAGCCGCCGGCGGAAGCTGTCCCTGAACATCCCCATCATCACGGGCGGCAAGGCGCTGGACCTGGCCACCCTCAGCTGCGGCTCCAACGGCTACACCCCCACGTTCCCGGCCATGTCGCCTTTCAGCAAGGCCGCGCTGGACACCAGCAAGCTCTACGTGTCCAGCAGCTTTGCCAGCAAGATTCCAGACGAGGGAGAGACGGCCCCCGAGAAGCCCGAAGACCCCTCGGCCATCGGCAAACAGGGTGAGTAGATGCGGGCAGCTGGGACCCCCTCTCAGAGCCCCTGACTGCTCTGGGAGATGCTACCCAGAAGTCTGGCCGGTTCTGTCCTTGTTCCAGTGAGGACACGTCCTGGGTGCCGCCAGCATGGGTCTGAGTCAGCACACGTGCTCAAAAGTGTGCAAGTGCACACATCCCTGGGCTTCTCAGAAACCCCAGGCCTGGCACATGGTAAAGTTGGACAAGACAGTTCTGAGAAACCATCTCCTGCCAGCCTCCCACCAAGCCCTGAACCTGTCTGTGTGGGTGGGGGTGGGGGTGGGCAGCGTGTGGACCCTTCATAAGGGAAGACTTGAACCTCCCTTGGGTTCACAGAAAGGTCAAGGGTCATTCTACTTCCTTTCCAGTCGGGGACACTGAGGCCCAAAGATGTTAAGAGTTTCTGACCAAGATCTCACAGTGCCAGAGCTGGGCTTTTAATATAATTCCTCAGTGTTCCCGGGATGGGTAAACTGTTAGGTCTCTTAAGCTTAGGGAGACTGTAATTTGCGGCCCAAACCAGGATGCTGTCACAGTGACGGGACGTGGGGCAGCAGGTGTGAGGCAGGACTTCCTGGGCCAACGGCAGGTGGTCGCCCAGCTAAGCTGCTTCTCACACACCAAGTGAAAGCAGGGGAGCCGGGCCGTCGGATCGCCGCATGGTCCACAGAGCAGCTGTGCAGGCAGCCCCCGGGCGCATGTTTGAAGTACAGGTTCTCAGCCTCCCAGACCTCCGTGCCAGGGTCTGCATTCTAGCAAGACCCCCGGGGTGCCCACTGAGGTTTGGGAAGCCGGGCAGGAAAAGGCATTTGGAGATGCGTGGTGCCCATCTGCGCCAGGAGTCCAGGTCCCACGCAACCAGCCACTAACCTTCCTTCAACAGGTAAATGCAACGCTTGCAGCCTCGCTTCAGTCAATTAGGACCTGAACTTAAAATCAGTGACGACTGGAGACCCGTAAACGGTGCCCTTCTCCCCCCAGGCTCGGAAGCCTCGGTGAGGGAGGAGTCGGACGACGACGCGACCCGCAGCGACGACGGCGACGCTGAGACGCCCCCGACCTGGTCTCCGACGACGCCCAAGGCGCTCAAAAGCAAAAATTCCTCAGGTGCGGTTCGCGGATCCGAACCCAGACGGTTCCCAGTGGACGTGAGAGTCAGGCTGGGAGGGGCGGGTGGGCGTGGCCCTGTCGGAGGCCCCCAGGGCAGGAGCTCCTCCCGCCTCCCGGGACCGCTCTGCAGCCCCGACTCCAGACCAGCCTGTGCAGCTGCAGGGCACACATGGGGAGACCAGGCTGGGACCGTGGTTCCTGGGCTCCTGCCAGATGCTAGGCCCTTCAGGTCTGATGGTCTCATAGAGTGGCCAGGTGACTCCCAGCTTCCAATACGGGGCAGGATGCCAAGAGGGTGATGGTCCCATCAGAGGCTCAGATGCACCATCCCAAAGGGCCCCGGGGAAGCCGTAAAGCTCCGGTTAGGCACCTCCCACATGGGGGGCTCTGGGACGCCTCCCCCACAGAGCAGCCCCTCCTGCTTTGAGCCCCATTCTGGAGCCCCTGCTCCCACAGACAGACTGGGCCTGGGTCCCCAGCTGCCCAGAACCTGGGCCCTGGAGGAGACACGGTGAGTGGCAGGGTCACCCAGCTGTGCACAGAAGCTGCCCAGACACCACAGGCAGGCTGGCTCCTGACCTGTGAACACAGAGCGCACGGAGAGCCCAGCTTGGCCTGGCGCTTTTAGAATGAACCTCATGCCTCAGAGGGTATGTATGTGCTTGCAGTCCAGAGACTTAGGAGATGAGGCTGAAGGTTTCTGGAGTCAGATGCGACTCTTCCTACTAAAAAAGTAACGGTTCCTTGGTGCCGGTACCCCATGGCGCATGTAAGACTTGCCCTCCATCCAGTCTCCTCAAGCATCATGTCCTGCTGACATAGATATTAGCAGCCCCCTAATGTGGAGATGGCTGAGACTCAGAGAGGTCCAGTGACTCACCCGAGGCCACACAGCTAGTTGGGGGCTGATGACTTTGAGTGTGCCCTCCCTCTACCCCACTGGCCAGAGAGCCTGTCGGTGTGAATGGTGGAGGTCAGGCATTGCACAGGTTAGCTGTTCATTCCAATGAACAGGCCCTGGAGCAGCGCGGGGGGCAAGGGGTGACCGGACACTTCACTCAGAAGCAGAGGGCGGCCACCAGGGACCTTGGCCATGTCCGGCCAGCCCTGGGTGCAGAAGCCCCAGGCTTTCTAATCCCCTGTGGGCTGCGGCAGGGAAGCTGAGGCTGGTCCCTGCCCCTCCAGAGTTCCCGCTCTTTTCCTACAACAACGGGGTTGTCATGACCTCCTGTCGTGAACTGGACAGCAATCGCAGTGCCCTGTCGGCAGCCTCCGCCTTCGCCATAGCAACTGCAGGAGCCAACGAGGGTACCCCGAACAAGGAGAAGTACCGGAGGATGTCCTTGGCCAGCGCAGGTTTGGGGTGGGACAGGGCTCCCCACTCACAGGCCCTGGGGTCGGCCGGCCACGGCAGCCACAACCCCAGATCTCGACCCCCGTCAGTGTCTGCCACTCACTACTCTGGGCCTCGGCTGACACTGGCCCTCCTCCCCGGAGGCCCCTTCCACCCACCCATCCCCTCAGCTGCTGGGAAGACATGCTCCGGTAAAGCCCACTGCCCCTGGGAACCTCTGTCCCCCTCTTCTACCCCCCATGTACAAGGCAGAGGCTGGGTTGGGGGCTGGGGGTCCTGTCTGGAGAGCTGCCAGAATCTTCCAGCAGCTTCTGAAAACGCAGAGGCCTAGTGGAGGTGGGTGTTTGTAGACTGTGTCCGTGCGAAGCCACGATACCCTACCTGGCTCATCAGAACCTGGGCTGGCCATCCAACATTTCCTCACCCCCACTGGCAGCCTTCCCCACGGCTAACGCGAGAGGCAGCCCCAGCACCAGGCCTGGGGCTCACATCCAGACGAGAGCCGGGCTCATTTCTTGTCCTCACAGACCCTCTCTCCCCTCTGCCCTGTGCCACCAGGGTTTCCCACTGACCAGAGGAATGGAGACAAGGAGTTTGTGATCCGCAGGGCTGCCACCAACCGTGTGCTGAACGTGCTCCGCCACTGGGTCTCCAAGCACTCTCAGGTGGGTGCACAGTGTGCTATGCCACAGGGTCTCCGGGCACTCTCAGTGGGTGCACAACATGCTATGCCACAGGGTCTCTGGGGACTCTCAGTGGGTGCGCAGCCTCTGGGTGGGCTGCTGGGGACCTGTGGGTCCCCGCCCCAGGACCAGCAGAGGGCCAAGGGAGCAGGGCAGGCATTAGCCGGGCACTGGCAGGAGGGGCCCAGGTGTGCCACCCCATGTTCTCAGAAGGACCTGCTTGGAACCCCCGGGAGGGGTCAGGACTTGCAAGGGGTGGGGGCTGTATCTCTCCACCTCAGTGTGCAGGAGGGGTGTGGGAAGATCTGTCCTGCCAGTGTCCCCGCCTAGGGGTGCAGCCCGCTGAGGGGTAGTCCCTGGCCTCACCCGGTGCCTTTACACAAGGTCTCCAGGCCCCCTGGTGTCTGGCCCAGCCAGTGAGAGGGCAGGGAGGCAGGGCAGCCTCCGCGGGCCAACTCAGGGGCGACAGCCTCCTCTTCTGGCCTCAGCCGGGACCAGATGCACACCTCCTCCCCGCAGGACTTTGAGACCAACGAGGAGCTCAAATGCAAAGTGATCGGCTTCCTGGAGGAGGTTATGCACGACCCGGAGCTCCTGACCCAGGAGAGGAAGGCGGCAGCCAACATCGTCAGGTGGGGGGCAGCCCTTGGCCGCCCGCTGGAGCCAGGCCCTACCCTCTACCCACACACAGGAGGGAGCCCCTCCCAGGAGGGCAGACAGCCTGGGCAGGAGCCTGGAGTGCCTGGGGGCTGTGCACCCCCTTCCGCAGCCAGGCTCCACTGTCCTGCCCCTGCGCCCTGCATCAGACCTTGACCACCGGGAGGCAAGAGCCCCGCCTGCTTCTCTGTCCACATGCACAGCTGCAGACACCAATCTAGTCCAGGCTGCCCTGTGTGTGGCCACTGGCCAGCTATGGCTGTAAATCTTAATTAAAATAAAGTTAAATAAGGTTCAAATTCAGTTCCTCAGCCACATGAGTGGCCACATGTTGGACAGCCTGGGGAACATTCCGGTGATCGTGGTGCAGCCTGTGGGACTGGGACCGCGCTGGTAGCCTGTTTGTGGCTTCTGGGAAATGCCTGCTGAACCACACGGGTCAGTTTGGCCCCAAGTCTGTCCTTCCCCTGCCCAGCCACCTCTCCTGGTGGAGGTGGGGTCAGCAGCCCCTCCACTGAGCTGGCTCAGCCGGCACCTGGCCGTACGGCCCTGGACGGGCCTTCCCAGAGCCTCGCTGCCCTCCCTGGACCAGGGGAGCACCCGCTCCAGGGGCCGCGCTGAGCCAGGGGAGACATGCTGTGGCTTCCGTGAGCTGCTTGGCAGTGCTGCACTCGGGCCCCTGCCCACCTGAGGCCCCCATCCGCTGACCCGGTCTGCCCCTCCCAGCCCTGCCTGTGGGTGGGCCCAGGGGCAGGCCTCTCCTCCCTTCTCGCCCAGCTCCAGCTGCCCCTCCCTGCCCCGCGCCCCATCTCTGGCCCAGACTTTCCCATTCCCTTCCCCCAACCAAGGTCTGTAGCCTGCCTCCAACCAGACCCCCCACTGTGCCTCCCGAGACCCCTGCCCAGCCCCGTGGTTCCCCCAGGCTTCAAATACTAGATCCCTGTGACTCCTCATCTTCAGTACCCAGCCCTGCTCACACGTATGCACGCACATTTGCACACATATGCGCAGCGCACTGGCACACGCACACGTGCCTGTGCACTCATGCATATGCATACACACGTGCACACATGCACATAGGCACACAGGTGCACATGCAAGCCACCAGCCCCCAGCCCCCCTGACAGCCTGGCCTCGTTCCACTCCCCCAGCATTCTCGGTCGCCGGCACAATGAGGGAGGGTCCACCCTGCCCACTCACAGTGACCACGACCCCCACACGCCCGCCGCTCCCTTGCCTCCTCTCACCACGCCTTCCACAGCCCTGCTGCTGCGCCTCGGGCCTCCATGCTGCTGCCTGGCACCCTCCTCTCTGCCCAGCACCCTCCTCTCCCTCCACCCAGCTTCCCAGCGCCCCCACCCACTAGTCCTCCAGCCGCGGAGCCCTTCCCCTCCCTGCCATCCTTGTGCACGGAGGAACCCTGTGCTGGCACCAGTGCAGGACGAGTCAGCCGCCACTCACCCGAGGCTCCCAGTCACGTGGGGCGGGGCCAGGCGCATAGACAGCTGGTCCAGCACAGGTGGGCCTGGGCAGAGACGGCAGAGGAGCTCACCTGCCAGGGGACCAGAGACTGAATCCTGAAGGCGTGCACGAGGAAGAGGCCATGCAGGGAGGGCCAGGCTCCCGGCAAAGGGCCAGTAGGGGTGGGGCCCCGAGGGCGTGTGCCCAAGGTTGCCCAGGACTCATCACGTTTTGTCCCTCAGGACTCTGACGCAGGAGGACCCAGGAGACAACCAGGTCACGCTGGAGGAGATCGCGCACATGGTGAGCCGGGCCTGCCCGCCTGCTCGCTGGCCGTGCCCGTCCCCCCCGGGGCTCCCAGGTGCCCCGCTTTTATCACCCCTGGCTGAGCCGGTCACGCCTGTCCTGGTTCCCTAGAACTGCTGTAACCAAGTCCACAGACTGAGCTAAAATGACAGAAACATAACCCCTCCTTGTTCTGGAGGCCAGAGTCTGTATCAAGGGCCTCGCTCCCCCAGACACTCTACGGGGGGCTCCCTGTGCGTCTCGTCCAGCTTCTGGAAGCCATTGGCGCTCCGTGGCTCATGGCGACGAATCTCCAGTGTCTGCCTCCGTTGTCACACGGCGCCTCCCCCCATGTGCTTGTGTCCCTGTATATAAATGTCCCTTTTTCAGGAAGACACCCGTCATGTGGGTTCAGGTGATGCCCTCACCTTGATGTGTGTACGTGTACAGAGACTCTGTTCCCAAATAAGGCCACATCCACAGGTGCAGGGTCAGGATGCCAGCAGTCTGTTCTGGAGGAGGACATCCGGCCCAGACACTACCACCTCCCTTCTCTGCCACCCCCTTGGGCCCCTGCTCTTCCCGTGCTCACCCTGCTTCTGGGAGGAGGGCAGGGGTCAGGCCTCTGGCTGACGGGGGCCCTGTGCTGGGCCCTTAAACACACCGGGGGCTCTTAGCAACGGCAGCACTTTTCTATCTCCCCATCCTTCAGGGAAGGCGGGCGGAGCGGGGAGGCAGCGGCCCCCCAAGGCCGTGGTCAGTGGCAGGGCTTTGCCCACACTCACGCCTAGTTCACTCCCCTGCCTCACCCCCAGGGGGAAGGACCGGGGAGCTGTGCTACCCCACCCCCAGGAGTGGGCGCTCCACACAGCGCAGGGGAACAGGAGTCGGTGTCCCAGGGCCTAGCCGGGCCACTGTGCTTCACAGGCTGGTGGTGCACCCAGAAAGCCACCACAGGCCACCCCAGAGCATGGGCCTGCCCTCGGCAGAGCAGCTGACCTCCCCACAGGTGGAGACGGCAGGGCCTTCAGCCCGGTGGAGGTGGCGCGGCCCTCTGTGCACGCCGGCTCACTTCCCGATGGGCTGAGGGGCCTCCAGTCTGTTTGGAGTAGCCAGTGTGAGGACTTAACACCCGGGTTCAGGAACCGCTGCCCCCCATCTCCCCCCTGACTCCTGGAGCTGGCTCCTCCGGCCCTGGGGTTGGGCTAGGTCCCAGGGAGCAACTATCGCCCTGCCACCACCAGGATCCCCATGTGCCCAGGGTGGGAAAACCCGGGCAGGGCACCTGGGGGCTGGGACATGGGCAGCCCTGAGAGAGCGGCTCCTTCCGGTGCCTCCCTGCAGGGGTCAGACAGCTCTCTGCCCCCTTCCTGGGAGGGCCAGCAGGAGTGTGTAGCCCTCCAGAGCACGAGGGCCCTTGTTCCTTCCTGAACAGCCTGAGGCCTCCCAGAACCAAGTTCCCCAAGCCACCCCCGGCCTCAGGGCTCGTGCCCAGAGCCAAGAGCCTGTGGGGACATCGGTCTGGGGAGCCCCCAGCAGCCTCGCAAGGGAGCAGACGGTCTTTCCCAAGCCCTGTGGAAAGCTAGGGAAGTTGTCTGCTGGCCTCTGCTTCCAGGGCCACACCAGGAGGGCGCAGAGGGCTGCCTGCTCCCCTATGCCCGGCACACCTCCCCAGGCCAGGCCTCTCAGCCTCTCAGTGGGCTACCGGGCCATCGCCCAGCTCGCCCCACCCAGCCCCACCCAGGCCGGGACAGAAACTGGCCCTTGGGCGCTAGGAGTTCAGCTGCCTAGGCCCTCAGGAGTGGGTGTCGCAGCCACCTGCCTGCACCCGCTTTGGGAGCTGCAGCCTCCTGCTGCCAGGTCCTCGCTGTGGACAGACCTGCTGCCCTGTCCCTGGAGTCCTGCATGTGAGCTGACAGGTCACTCCCAGCCTGGGGCGGCTCATGGAATACACGGACACACATGCACACTCAGGCAGACACATGCAGGCGTGTGCACACTCAGACACACGTACAGAGACACGCATGCACACTCAGGCAGACACATGTGCACACTCAGACACACGTACAGAGACATGCATGCACACTCGAGCAGACACATGTGCACACTCAGAAGACACACGTACAGAGACATGCATGCACACTCGAGCAGACACATGCAGCCGTGTGCACACTCAGACACACGTACAGAGACACACATGCACACTCAGGCAGACACGTGCGGACACGCGCACACTCGAGCAGACGTGTGCAGACACACACACGCACACTCAGGCCACAGTGGGGCGTCTGCTCCTCTTTTGCATGTGCTGCCCCTGCTTGGTCTCCGGGCATGTGTCCAGCTTCCGGCCCCTGACGACCTGTTGGCCGAGAAGGGCAGGCAGGAAGGCGGGCACTTGGTCCAGGGCGGATGGCTTGTGCCCTTGATGTGAAGTGGACCCCACTTCCCTAGGGGTTACTACTTGCGGGAGCTCAGCCGCATCCACCAGGACTCTGGCCAGTGTAGCCAGGCCCCCCTGCCATGGGTCCCAGTCGGCCTGAGGGGGGGCAGGGCCTTACTCCTGACTGTCCCCTTGGTGGACAAGGCTCCTCCCAGGCCCAGCACAGCGGCCCCCCCTTCCTCCTCGTTGCTCCAGCCTCTCCCCCAGCCCGTCCCTGCCCACAGTCCTTCTGTGGGACCTCTGCCTAAGAACCCTGGCCTCCCCGTGTCTGCATCTTTAGTCCTCGCACAGAGACCACAGTCCACTGCTGAGTGTTCCCTGGAGGTTCCCCTGGTCATATGGCCCAGGTGGTAGATGCCTTTGAGGGGACGTCCACGGATCCAGGGACACCATAACCTGGGGCGAGGGCCAGACAGCTGCTCTGAGCATAGGACAGGACACTGTCCCGGGGCAGCCACGCCTGGCAGCCCACATCTGCACAAATCCAGAAGGAAACTTCATGCAGCTGGTAGTGGACCAGGCAGAACCTGAGGGACAGGTCACAGCCTGGAGTCGCCGGCCCTTTCCGGCCCAGTGACTCGGCGGCTGGTCAGCCTCCAGGTGCCGGTTTGTCTCACCCGTGCTGGAGACGTGGAGGCGGCTCGGAGGGTTGGCAGCAATTAAACAGGCAAAGGAGCCTTACGAGGCACGGCAGACAGCCCCCGGCGGCTCCCGGTCCCTCCGCACCCCCTCCCTACCGCACCCCCCACCCACCCGCCAGAATCCAGGCAGAGGTCACACCAGAGGAGCCAAAGGCCAGCAGGTGCCCCTCGAGGGCCTCACCCGGACCCTGCCCCCCTCAGGCTGAAGGTGTGAAGGCAGAGCCCTTTGAGAACCACTCTGCCCTGGAAATCGCGGAGCAGCTGACTCTGCTGGACCACCTCATCTTCAAGAAGATCCCCTACGAGTGAGCGGGTGCTGCATGGCCTCCTTCCCCCCCACTTCGGGCGCTGCCTTTGGGGCATCCCCGAAGCAGGACCGTGAAACAAAACGCAAGTTTCCCCCGGGCTGAGGGAGCCTGCCCCCTGCCCCCTGTCCCCTGCCCCCTGCCCCCTGTCCCCCTGCCCCCCACCCCCTGCCAAGTTCTCTCCCTACCTGTCAGCTGTGTGCACACACACTTTCCCAGAAGCTCCTCTGACTCTGCACCTCTATTCTGAAGGTCAGGAAAAGGAGTGTGCATGTGTGTGTGTGTGCATATGAACATGTGACAGATGTGTGCAATACATGTGTGTGCACACATACACCCAGGGGCAGACTTGGGTCAGCTGTGGACTTTGACCCGAGGCCTGGTGTCACCTGCCTGGCCTGTAGTCAGCCCCGTGTTCCCTGTAATTTCGCTATGTAAACAGTTCTGTCCCAGTCAACGGACTGAAGTGGCATTTGTAAGCACCCTCTCTCCTAAGAGCAGTGTTTCCCGACAGTGCATCGAGCCCCAGGGTCATTTTAGTTTCACTGTTTTATTTAAAGCTGAGTAAACTTCCTTGTAACTACGTATTTCTCTGAATTTCTGACAATTGTCCTAAAATAGCTTCCCAGAATTGGAATCGGGGGATCTGAGGCCATGACTCACTGCAGGGTTTTGAGCTCTGCCTTCCAGAAAGGCAGCCCTGCCTGGTATTTCCGAGTGTCCCACCTCCCCTTGGACGGGCGACGGTGCTCTGGAAGCCCAGATCGGATGGGCTCCCTCTGAGGAGCTGTGAGACCCGCCCTCCTGCCCCCGGGGCTCCTGGCCAGCCCTGCTCGGTGCCACGTGCGGAGCCTCTGGAGCCGGGGAACACGCTGCTGGCGTGGCCTGCAGGCCCCTTTATTCTCACGTCTGGCCGTTTCTGTGGCCTCCTGCTCTCCCCGCGCTACAGAACAGCTCACGCACAGTGGCTCTAAACCGTGAGTTCTCCAAACAAGAGCTGGTGTGCCCGCTGCAGTTCACAGCATGTGATGTGCCCCCATGCCTCATTGCGTGCCCGCCCCCCCATAAGTCTGAGGACTGGACACCACTGTTCCCACTTCTCAGATGAGGAAACTGAGGCCCTGCGATAAGAGTGGCTTCCTGAGGCCAAATGGCTGGCTGGGGGCAGAGCTGGATCTGAGCCGAGGACCCCGCACCCCAGCTACTCTGTGCACAGTTACCCCCCCAGAAGGCACAGCCCCAGAGCCCAGCCCCATGTGCCCTGGCATCCCCTTATTCCCCCAGGGAGTTCTTCGGGCAAGGCTGGATGAAGGTGGACAAGAACGAGCGGACCCCTTACATCATGAAAACCACCAGGCACTTCAATGACGTGAGTGGGGGGGGCCGGGGCACCTCCACCGGGCTTTTTCTTGCTGGGGGGCAGGCACTTCTTCTGGCCGGAATGAGGCCTGGGTCTCTACAGGCCTGTGAACCTTACGCACAACTGTCCCAGGTGAAGCTCACCCCGGCCTCATGGGGGCCCATCAGCACGTCAGGTATCAAGAGACAAGGCTGTCCTGGCCGGTCGAGCAGCCCGTGCCCTCCTTCTGCTGCACGGCCCCAGCCTGGAGGGATAAGGGCCCCTTGGCTCCCCCCGAACACGTTTGCCCAGGCTGCACCCAGCCACAGACAGCTCCCACCCCCGGGAAAGCCCTGAGGGCTTCTTCATTCCTGCGCTTTGTCATCAGCACAAAGGCCCTGGGTGGCTGGACGTGGGGCACGTGGTTCCACTTGTCCTGAGCACCTGATCGAGGCCACATCATGTCAACCACTGCAAGGACAGCCCCCAGCAAGCACAGCCCACAAGTGGCAGGGTCCTCGGCGGCCTGGAGGAGGCAGGGAGGACTTGGCGGGCCACAGGTCTTGAGGGGAAAGCAGGTGATGGAGGTGGGCAAGGCCCCCCTCCTCCTAACGCAGAAGTCCCGTGGCTCCAGGCTCAGGAAGCGGCCCCTCTCCCTCCCTGTCCCACCATGCCTGGGCCCAAGCCGGCCAGAAGCGGGAATGTGAAACAAGCATTTGTGGAGTGGTCACTGGGTGCCAGGCCTGTGCCACGGGTTCCTGCACATCCTCTCCATTATCTGCTACTCCCACTTATGGAGGGAGAGACGGAGACACTAGGAGGTTACATTTCATCCCCAATGATACACAGCAGGAGCGCCTGCCCGGGTCCTGCAGTCCACCCACAGAGGGCTGCCCTCACCTCCACTGGGCATTCGGCATTTCTGTTCAAGTCCCACCTTTCTCCCACAGGCAGAGCATGTGCGTATGGGAACCGTCTTCTCTCCCGGGCAAGTTTGTTTGGGCGTTTCTCATCCTCTATTCACTCGTCACCTTCTTGAGTGGCATTGCCCTGGCTCTCCAGTGTCAGGCCTAGGGCTGGGTGGGGAAGGCAGTGCCCGGGCACACAATTCGAGGTGCCGCCCAGGCCAGGTGCCTGTGCTGCGTGCCCAGTGCCTCCTGGCCGGCCCCCCACATGGTGTCAAATGGAAATGGCAGTAGTGACTCTGTTCCTTGGTTTTAAAGAGAAGGCTTTTAACATTTCCCCATTAGGATATTGTTTGTCTCTTTATCAAGTCAAAGAAATTATTTTCTGTTCCTTGTTTGCTAAGGTTTTTACCAGAAGTGAACATTGAATTTCCCTGCATCTAACGAGGTGGTCATACGGGTTTTCTCCTTTAATCTGTCGATGTGGTGAATGACAGTGACAGGTTTTTCTCCAGTATTCAACCATCCTTGCATTCTGGGACAAGCCTAAAATGACTGTGGTGCATCAAACAGATGGGTGTGCGGTTTTCCTGTCTTGTATTGTCTGCATCTGGTTTTGGCATCAAGATCACACCGACCTCACAGAAGAAATTGGCAGACGTTTTTTCTCTCTTTCCTGGAAGATTTAACTGAACTATTATGTTAAAAAAAAAATACTATGACATATAAAACTGTTTTGAGTTCAGTGTTTCCCTTATGGAAAAAAATCACTACTTCCATTTAATCAAGCTATAATATATGTACTATTTTGTGTTCTCACTCCTTGCTGATTCTTATCAGAAGTTTTCCATCTTAAGTAGTTTTATAATCCATCCTTTTGAAGCCCAACCTTTAGAAATTATTTTTGAGATTTCTTGGTGGTAAAGCCCTACATTTTCTTTCATCTCTAAATGTCTGTTTATCACCTTAATTTTTTTATAACAAAGTCTTTTTTTTTTTTTTTACTTTCTATTTTTATATAATTATAGATTCACAGGAAACTGCAAAGAAGTGTAGAGGGAACCCTAGTACTTCCTGCTTCCCTAGCTCCTTGCAGCTCTAGGACCCTGATATTTGGGCCCCCGGTTTTTTTCTACTTTATGTGAGACTGGGTGCCACAGAGTGTGTGGCCTGTCCACACCCGAGATGCATGGCAGGAGAGTTCCTCAGAACTTGACTCTTTTTCATCTCCTTCCTTCCAGATGAACTTACAAATGACTTTGTCAAGTTCTCAAGAAAGCTCCCATTGCATGTTTTATTAGATTTCACAAAACTCATATTAGTTTTGAAAAATGACATATTTATATTCCTGTTTGGGAGTTTCATCTTCTTCATATTTAGGCCTTTTCTAGTCTTTGGTAACTTCTTTTTGCATGGCATGTAGCATCCTCTGTCATACTCATTAATTCAAGTTCCTACGTAAATTACAGATTCCCACTGGTATTTTGAATATAATATATTTTTCATTGTATTCTCTAGTTATTGCTGATATATAGGAGCACTTTTCATTTTTGGATATTGAATCTCTAATTAACCACCCTGATGAGCTGTTAGCTGTTCTAGTACTTCTCCTGTATATTCTTTTGGGCTTTTCAGGCAGTATACAATCCGCAAGTAATGGTAACTTATCATCTTTACAATATTTACTCATCTTCCTTTTTTCTTGTCTTATTGCATGGTCTTAAAGATCAGTAACTTGATTGCTTCAGAAATCATCCGCAATGAAGATATCAATGCAAGAGTGAGCGCCATCGAGAAGTGGGTGGCTGTGGCTGACATATGCCGCTGCTTACACAACTACAACGCTGTGCTGGAGATCACCTCGTCCATGAACCGGAGTGCGATCTTTCGGCTGAAAAAGACGTGGCTCAAAGTCTCTAAGCAGGTGCAGATGGGAAGGCTGGCACCATTGCCTGCGTGGGGCTGGGCTGGTGCTGGGCAGGGAGACTGGAAGGCTGGCTAGTTGGTATCCTTAGATGGGCAAAGGGCAGGGTGAGGGCCAACACTCCCAGGTGAAACAGAGAACCTCTTCTCCTATATCACATGGGACCGAGTATCAGGCCCACAAATGTGGCACTGGCACCAGTGTGACTTTATTCCCACTCCAATAACTAACACCCCAAGTGGGAAGTGTAAGTGACTGTTGGTTCCAGCACCCTTCTCGAGTTGGGATGAAAGGCTGTTGGCTTCGTGGAGACCCCAGTCCAGATCTGCAGGGTTGCTGAGCTGCTGGTCAGGTGATCCTTCAAGTCCTATCCAAGGATTCAAATTTCACCAACCATTCTGGCCACCAGAGAGTGAGCTGGTCCCTGTTACCATTGGTTAGTGGTGTTCTTAAATGCGGGTTTGATCATTATTCATCCAAACATGATTCTAAAAAACCGTAGGGTGGATTCTTCCTCGGGAATAAAGTCCCCTGCAGTGAGGTCATGAGGGGCAGCTCTCCTGAAAATGCAGAGAACACGGGATCACTCTCTTGGTGACTTGGACGCCCCAGCCCCAGCCTGTGTGGGCAAGAGGCTAGGCAGGCAGCACCAAAGGTGCGTAAGCCCCCAGAGGCACCAATGACTTGGCAGTAGTGTGTGTGGTCCCACGGCTGGGTGGGCTGTGGGGATCCAGGGCCTCGCTGGGGCCTGTCTCACCTGAGCCACTCTGGATTTGTGTGCCGTGTCCCCCTCATTGTTCCCTTTATTACCTTACGTTCACCACCCTCTTCGTGCCATTGGCCCCCCAAGCAAGCACAAGATCCATAAATCCTCCTACTTAGACAAGCAGCCCAAATCAGGACAGCCCTGGGGCTTCTCCACCGCCCTCCATGGCCACCAGCCACTCTGGCTCCAGACCACAGCAGGAATGCAGGGCACATCCCAGCCAGGCTGGGCCTCCTGCTGCTTAGCATACAGAGGTGCCAGGCTTAGGACAAGGACCGTGGAAGATGTCAGTCCTATCAGCGGGATCCTGGAGAGAGCAGGCTGAAGGCGTGGGAGCGCAGGCCTCGGGCACACCTGGCCACATGCGACACACGGTGTCATCAACTGACGTCAGGCCGAGCAAGGCTGCTGCAGAATCTGACTCCCCCTGGGCTTGTGTGGCCTGTCGAGCTTCCGGTAGGGCTGTGGCAGAGCCCGAGGGGCCCATTCCAGTAAGAGTATTTGTTCACCTGCCACTGGAACGATGTCGTTTCCAGAGGCCCTCAGACAAGGCTCGCCTGCCCACCACACCGGGGACTCTGAGTTGTCGGCTTTGTTCTCCAGCCCTTGTGAGGCTGGGCAGGAACCACCACTGACCACCATCTCAGAGGCAAGTGCAAAGCAGGGGCAGTTAGAGGTCAAGGCCTGGGACCTGGCCTGCATTCCAGGATGTCACTGGGGTCAGCCAGCTCGGTCCAGAAATCAACGCTGCCTGTGGCAGCACTCCAGCCTGCACCCTCTGTGGCAGACTGCGCCCTGCGGCTTCTCCCTGCCCGTCAGCACAGCACCCGGCTCCCAGAGCCTCCCGGGGCCTCGGCACAGCCTGCTCCACCCCGGCAGGGACAGTTTGCTATCTCTCTGCAGGTGGACACTTGTGACCCACCAAAATGGCCACATTTCTCAGAGGACCTTTAAATGTAGCCTCAGCAGCTCCAGTTCATCATCCCCTTGAATGTGCTGGCCCAGAACAGAAGACCTTACGACCAGCCCTTGGCAAGAGCCAGGCAGCCGGTTTAGTCCGGGACATGCGGCCTCCAGTCCCCCTTTCTTCTTTCACTCCTCTCCCAACCTCTTTGAGAATAAAAGCTGTCCCTCCAGAAAGGGTCTGACGGCGCCCCTCCACGGGCTGACGGGGGTGGCAGGCGGCCTGTGTCCCCTCTCTGCAGGGCGGTTCACTGCAGCCAACCCTCTCTGCAGCTGACCGTACTCCCGGGCCTCTGGGAGGGAGCGCCCTTGGCCACCCAGAAGCCCTCTGTCTGGAGGCCCCACAACCATCTTCTTCCCAAAGCAGGCTCCTCGCTTGGTCTCTGGCTTCAATGATCGATTCCAAGGCCCCCTTATTCCTGCCCACTGGTATCCACACTCCACAGAGCCCAAGCTCCCGTGGGCATCAAAGGCAGGCACTCCTGGCCCCACCAGAAGATGCTTGAGCTGCTTTGGGGCAGAACACACTTCTGAAGCAGCAGATGAGAAAGCCCGGTGGCCTCCCAGGTTGCTGGGCTCCTTCCTGGACAGTCAGGGCCTGAAGAGGGGCGCAGATGTGGAAGGAATCAGTCTGACCAGTGTCACCGTCAGGGACCTGGGCGCACCTCCCATCCTCCACGTGCAAAGGCAGAGACCCAGCTGGGTGGGAGGCCGGTGACTTGCCCAAGGCCGTAGGTGGTGGGCCTCTGTGCACTCGGCCCTCAGCTGGCCTCGGGCCACATCGGATCGTTTCTCTACAGGGGGTGGGAAGGAAGGACAGCAGGGACGCAGGTCTGGGAAGAGTGCGCAGGACGGAGCCTCCGCTCCTAGCCTTGCCCCCCCGGGCGTGTGTCTCTCTCACCAGACCCACAAGGCATTTTGCTCTGAGCAGGGCTGGTCACAGGCGAGACCAACAGAGCCTCCCAGGCTTTCCCTTGAAGAGCTCGCAGCTCTCCTCCACCGGAAGACTCGGAGCGTCATTTCTGTGGGCAGGTCGCTCAGACAGAAGCCTGGCCCGTAGATCAGGGGTGCGCGGGACCCAGTGGCCAGTGTCCCGCTGGTCACCTGCTGGCCACTGGCCTCCAGTGCTGTTTCTGTCTCATGCCGAATCTGAGGACCAGAACTAGAACGAGGTGTGAATGAGGACCATGGACGAGGGGGTGACGGGCTCCCCAGGCCACACAGGGAAAGGGGCCCAGGGCCAGACTCCACCCAGGGCACCGTCACACCACCTGGTCCCCGGAGACAGACTCCAGCCTCCGCAGCCGCCCCCTCCCGTGTGGGTGGGGCCTGGGGGCGGGACCCTCGGCGTGGGGCTCGCTGCTCGATGGGCAGTTCATTCGCCTTCTTCTTGGTGCTGAGATGTGGGTAGTGTTCCTGGCGTGTGAAAGGGAAGCTGTGGGGAGCTGGGCCCAGCCTTTGGGTACAGCTCAGACCAGGACACCCACAGAGGCCCAGCCCTGCTCAGGGTACGGGCTGCTGGAAGCCACCAAGCCCCGAGCCACCGGATCCCGCGGTGTTTCTAGGGCCTGAGACGGGGCTCAGGGCCCTCACGCCCCACCCCTACGTCTCTGTGTGGGCGCAGCGCAGGAAGCGAGACCCCCGCCTGACCCTTAGCTCAGGGGCGAGGGCCCCGGGCCCAGGAAGTCCCGCGTCTGCCCTGCCCGGTCACAGGGTGGCGCACAGCGGCGGGGAGGCGCGCGGGGCTGCGCTGGGGCCTCGGGCCTTGATGCCCGGGGATTCTGATCGCTTCTGATTCCTTCTAGACAAAAGCTTTGATTGATAAGCTCCAAAAGCTTGTGTCATCAGAGGGCAGATTTAAGAATCTGAGAGAAGCTCTGAAAAAGTAAGTGTGTCACTTTGTCCCTGTCATTTTTTAAATTGTAGAGCCCCATCTGGCTGGAGCAGGAGGCCTGTCTGTCTGTCTGTCTGTCCACAAGACCCCTAGACACCCAGGGTGGGTCAGCGGTGTCCTCTGTTGTCTGCCAAAGAAGCTCCAGAGTTTGGGTGGTGGTCCCGAGGAGGCGGGGGGCCTGCAGTCCCGAGCGCGGGGCTGTGCTGGGAGCAGGGCCCAGGTCCCTTGATTCCAATGTGCACTTTACGCTTTAATATTTCTGATGTCGGGATGTGTCTTTAAGTCAGTGTGTTCACTTCATACGATTGGGTTTCCTTTTTTCTTGACAATTAGTCACCCAAATTGGAGTGCATTTCACAGATGATGGCATCTTGGAATCAAATAAATGGTTTTACCCATAAGTGCACCTTACAGTTTGCAGAGCGTGCCCAGCCGGGCGCCCGCACCTGCATCACCACAGCCGGTCAGGCGGGCTCTTCAGCTTGCACCCTCTGCACTCAGGTCGGGGTGAGTGCCTGTCACATCTAGACGTCACCAAATATGCCCTGGGAGGCAAAGTCGCCCCCACTGGTAACCACCACGCAGATTCTCCCATGACAGGGAAACTAAGGACTCATGGGTGGCCCAAGGACGCTGGCCGTGGTGACGGAGCCAGGCCTGCGCCAGGGCTGGGGCCTCCCACAAGGGCCCGGCAGCAGTGACTCGCCCGTTGGCACCTGCCGTGGTCGCACACCGCACAGGGCAGGGGCTCCCACTCCCATTAGGCATGTGCCTCGGGCCTCTGCACAGTCTCTGCCTTTTTGCAGACCGCCTCCACTGGGCTCCCGTGGAAGCCTGACCACGTGCCCTGGGCTGACCTCACTCCTGACGGGCTACTCACTGAGTCTAGGAGAGGCCCTGGAGGACCCCAGGGCCCCGGCTCCCTCCAGAGCCCAGAGCTGCCCCCTCCCATTTGAGGGATGTGATCACTGCCAGCATGGGGTTCCCCCACGTCTGCCCCCAGGCCCCAGGGTGGCTCAGCACCTCCAGGTCCTAGCGTGGCTCACACACTGCACACCCCCCGCCGGCCCGGCTCACTTCTTCCTGCACCGGGTCTGCCCTTTGCCACTGCTGTGACCACCCCCATGTGACCTGTGCCCTCGGACAGGTGCTCTGCCATCTGCACCGCGCCTTCGCCAGGTTCCCCACGTCCCCTGTGCACCGTGCTCGGGGGGCTGCCTGCCCATCTGCCTCCTGCACACGGCTTCCTGCCGTGATCCCCGTTCCTTCTGGGCCCCACCCTGACGCTCCCTGTCTCAGGATCCCCGGGGGCCTCCATCAGGGCCTCTCCAGAGCCCACACGGGTGCTCTGGGGGCTGAGACCTTTATGAAAACCAGGGTGCTCCCCAGCCCTGCAGAGGAGGGGTTGTTGAGCCGGGGCAGGTGTGTCGTGCACCCTTTCTCCTGCAGGGTGAAAATTCTTGCAGAGCCGTGCTGTGTGACCACTGGGGGTCTGTCTCACCAGGCAGGGAGCTGGTACCTGGACAGGGAGCCCCCAGTGGGCCTCACCAAGGGTCCTTAGCCCCGTTCATAAGGGCCACGCCCCCTCTCAGCCTGTCATTTAAATATTTAGTCTTATGCAGGCACCCAGGCTAGCAAGTGGCCTTACTGCGTCACCCAAACCCTGCATCCCTGCCACTCTCCTGAGTCCCCCTGGCTGCCCACAGCCCCTCCTGCGCCCTCTTGGTCCCCGGCCCCTGAGAGTGACCATCTCCCGCCTCATTCCCCACACCTGCACCCTCACCCCTCCCAGCCTCCCAGCGAGTAGAACCTTCCCACAGCCCCGTGCAAAACTTCAGAGGAAAGTGTCTCCAGCCTTTTGGGGTCGATTCTGGTTTTGCCCATCCCATCTGACCAGAACCCCGCACATATCGCATCTGCACCTTTTTCGTTAATTTGAACAGAAAGTCCTCTATTTAGAGGAACACGGGACCGGCCCCTGTTATGGGCTGCTGCACTTAGGGCCAGTGTCCTTTGTTCCCCAAGGCTCAGGCTGGGCAGCCAGCGGACCTCCAGGCCCTGCCTGCACCCCCCAAACCTCTCCGTGTGCAGGTGGTGAGAGGCTGAGCTCCAGGCTTCAGGGGCTGTGGCCACGTAGCAAAGCCAGCGGCCCAGCGCCTGCCTCCACCATCCCCCAAACCCCTTACGTTTACCAGTGACGTGGCTACTGAGACAAAGCAGCTAGCATCCAGGCGGCAAAAACAGGCGGGGTTCTGAGCCCCACCCTGACTCCAGCCCCACTGCTGTTTGTTTTCCAAAGTCTGAACAGTTGATTTCCTTGCGCCACACACCAGACCTCGGACCCTGACCCCAGGGATTCCAGCCCGCAGTGCCCAGCCCCAAGACCCTTGATCTCTGTTATCCCTTGTGTGGCACCACCTGGAATGTCTTGGTAGAGAGAAACCATAAGTGTGAGGGCCCAGCAGCCACCGAGGCCCTGAAGCCAGCCCGCCCATGATGGGGGGATGCGTCCGGGTGCTCAGGAGACCAGAAGCAGCTTCTGGAATGTGGGTGGGCACTTTCGTCTCCCAAAATCATCATGGCCAGGCATGTGAGGGGCCTGCCAAAGAGGCCACCCCTAATCGGCATTGCTGGGCAGGCCCAGGGCAAGGCTGGAACCCACCCAAAATGGGCAGATGACACACCCACTGGGCATTTTGCCTACACAAGGCCTCCACCAGCAACGGCCTCCATTCAGACTTGGTCTAGCAGGAGCCCCCTTCTGGGACACCCCAACCCCTTTCCCCTCTGCCCCCCACACTGGCCACTCCAGCAACCCTATGTGTTAACCAACGAGGCTCTGGAGTTGCGACGTGTCTGTGCGCGTGCATGCATGCACATGGGGGGCTAACCCTAGGCTGTCCCCAGGGTATGTGTGCATGTGGTCTAATGTGTTCATGTGTGTATGTAGGCTAATGTGTGTGTCCCCAAGGCCCCTCCCTCCCCATGAACTGGTACATGGGTAACAGACTGCAGCCCTGGGGCAGTGATGACACTTGCACATGACTAGGGCACCGGCTGCCCCCTTTCGTGGGGTCCTGAACCCCAGTGAACACCAGGACATCTGCCTCAGTGATCAGCCTTCCTGCTGGTCTGGCTGGTCAGAGGCGCAGCAGGGCTCTGAAGCTCTGCAGCCTCCCCTTGTCCAGCCCCCAGGCCACCTAGCTGCCATCTACTCAGAGACCGTGCAGCACTGGGGGTGGGGGGGAGATGGGAGTGCCTAGCAGTTTGCACTGTCCTGCCCGAGACCCAGAGGGTCTGCTGGCGGCCAGTGTGGGTCCCCTTTTAAATCACAACCCGCAGTAAAAGTATGTGCCGCTGTGGGGCCCTATACACAAACACATGCGTGCATAACAGGACTACTCAGTTGCACAGTGACACACACCTTGTGTCCACACAGTGAGCCCAGACATTCTGTTCTGTGCCGCCTCTTTTTTTTTTTAATTTTTAAGTGAACTGGCTTCAACACCCCTGAGAGTCAAAGACCTACCATTTAAAAGCACTTATGTCCTATTTCCCAGGCCGCAGGTCATGTCCTTCACGGCTTTGCCACACCCAGTGCCAGCTGTGTTTGCATTTACTGAATGGCCTCTTTAACTCACTTTTTCCCCAAAGTAAATTTAAATGGGAAGGAAAACTCCATATCATGGCAGTGAGTGGGAGACCAGAATAGTGGGTGTAAGTAAGTGCAAGAACCGTAATAAGTGAATACAGCAAAAACCCTGCATTCTAGCTGGATCCTGAGGTCCACCAGCTCCGGTCCTGTGGCCTGTGAGACGAGCTGGGGGAGGACTGCAGGGTGGTGGAGGGTGTCGGCCATGGTGCCAGAAGTGAGCTTCCTCCAGCACCAAGGGAACTGAAGTCTAATCTCTTACCACATGTTCAATTCATCACTGCGTCTATTAAATATACTTAATGCAGTACCTAAAATCCACTCTCAGACCACCTAAAATGTCTCAACTGTCATGAGCTCTGCTGTAGGAGGGGAGCCTGGGCAGCAGAGAGGGAACCGGCCCAGGGCCACGTGGCGAGCAGAGGGCAGAGCGCAGGCCTGCCCCCGTGCTGCATGGCCGCTGACAGGTGAAGGTGAGAGGGCAGAAAGGAGGGTCCCCTGCGCCCGTGCGCTGGGCCGGGAGGAGACAGAGCACCGCGAGGAGTTCCCCAGCCCGCCAGACGCGTCGCGCAGTCAGACCCTCGCCAGCCCCTGCCCGGAGGCGCCAGAACGGGCCCCGGCTCCAGAGCCACAGAGCGGAGACCAGCAGCCCACCCTCCGGGAACTACTCCCCAGAATGCTGCCCCCCAGGTGCCCCATCATGGAGGCCACCACCCAGCCTGTCCCCCCACTGCCCAGAGCACCTGCAGGAGGGTGACCTCAGAGGACACCCAGGGACCAGGTGGCTGGGAGGTCCGGCAGGGCCAGAAACAGAGGCGGAGGGGCCGCAGAGCAGAGCCCAGGCCTGGAAAGGGCAGCTGGCAGGCACCGGGTGGCAGGGAGGGGAGGCATGACCAGCGGAGATGCCCCAGGCCCCGGGCTTCTCCAGCGGTAAACTTTGTTGATGCCATTTTCCTCAAAGCTGTGACCCTCCCTGCGTCCCTTACCTGGGGATGTACCTCACCGACCTGGCCTTCATCGAAGAGGGGACGCCCAATTACACGGAGGACGGCCTGGTCAACTTCTCCAAGATGAGGATGGTAGGCCCCCCCCCGGGGCAGGGTGGGGACGGAAAAACCCAGCCCTGGGCCCTAGAGTCTGCCCCCCCAGGCCCACCTGCTCAGGGGGCACCGGGCTGCAGAGCCACAGAGCAGCCCCTGCACTCAGAACCCCGTGGCACCAGAGCCTGCCTTCACCTTTTAGTGCCACCCTCTGATAGCGGGCACTCCAAGTGCCTTACGGATGAGCGGCCTGAGGCTGGGAGGGCCCCTGAGCAGCCCGAGGCCGCCCCACAATAAAGGACAGGCTAGGCCAGGAGCCAGGTGAGTCTGACCCAGGGCTGTGTGGTCACTCACACCTTAGCCCTTGTTCATAGAAACACCTGCTTTATGGGACCCAGCGAAGTCATTACACGGCATCTCCCGTGCCAGTGGGTTTCAGCCGGCCCCAGCCTGGGCCGGGAGGCGAGGGCCAAGGGGAGCCCCTCTGAGCAGGGGCCAGCACGGAGCCGACCATGCCCTCCTCGCTCTACCCAGGAGCCCTGCTTGTGCAGGGTCTGTGCAGGGGGCGCCCACCTACGATGCTGCTAAATGGAGAGGGTCTCTGTCAGACCCAAGCCGCAAACACCGAGCTGGTGACCAGGCGGGAACCCCTGTGTGTGGGCTGCACACAGCAGGAGCATGGAGAGTGGCAGATACCTGAGCTTGTGATGGGGCCCTGGGCACTGTTATAGGACTTTGGCCCTGGGAACTGTTATAGGACTTTGGCCTGGGAGCTGTTATAGGACCTTGGTCTGGACACTGTTATAGGACATTGGCCTGTGCACTGTTATAGGATATTGGCCCTGGGAGCTGTTATAGGACATTGGCCTGGGAGCTGTTATAGGATGTTGGCCTGGGAGCTGTTTTAGGTTATTGGCCCTGGGAGCTGTTACAGGACATTGGTCTGGACTGTTTTAGGCTGTGGTATAGTTTGCACTGCTGATCAGAAGATATGTTCACTAGGTCACATAGCACCACGAGTCACCCTTGGGAGCAGAGAGCTGGTTCAAAGAAACTGTGTGCCTTGGGCGGTATCCCAGGAGGTGATATGTTTGCAAATTTGGAGGCTGACTTCAGGCCTGTGGTGCCCCTTCTGTCCTGCAGAGGAGGACAAGGGCATCGACGGTCTTCTAAACCTCTCCTCTCTGCTCACAGATATCTCACATCATCCGGGAGATTCGCCAGTTTCAACAAACTGCCTACAAAATCGAGCACCAAGGGAAGGTAAGCCACCATGTCCTCACAGTCACTGGGCTCTTGACAGGTGCTCTGCGAGGCCACCTTCCTTCCCTACTTTCCCCTGTACACCCGACCCCTTTCCTGGGAGCTGTTATAGGACATTGGCCCTGCGACTTGTGCTGACCTTACTCTCTTTGCACCTGGCCGTCCCATGGCCCACAGTCATGTCGCATCTCCCCCAAGGCAAGAGGCAGCTTCCCAGCCCCTCTGTGAAAGGCAGTAGTTTAGTTAGAAAACTCAGTCGGGAAGGGCCCCCAGCGAAGAGGCCCCGCCACCACGTGCCCGCCCAAGGAGCCTGTGCCACTTCCCAAGCCCACAGACGCAGCCGACTTTTCTCTGCAGTGCCCAGGCTCTCTGCTACTGGGCTCCTTCTGTTTTCCATAGGAATGTATCTCAGATCATTTCCAACTGAGGCAGAAGTGTCCTCATTCTTAACAGCTGCAGAGAAATCCACTTACTGAGCCAGAGCTGTATCTACATTGATAGAAAAAACCCCTCCGAACGTCCAGGGAGCAGAATGTGTGCATGAGAACGTGAATCGGGCTTCGCCCTGGTTCACTTGTGCGAGGCACGTGGGGGGACCCTGGAGGGGCTTCCTGGTCGGGGGCACATCTTCCCGTCAGAGACGTGGTTGGGTCCCAGTGGGACGTGCACCTGGAGTCGCAGACAGGCCTGAACGTGGCTCCCAGAAGGATCTGGAACCCCGTCCCAAGCACAGTGGAAGCTCACACAGTTGGATTAACTTGCATTTTTAAGAGGTGGCTGGCATATGCAGAGTGGTGGGCACGTTAGTCCCTTCTGACCTCAAAGCCTGTGCCGTCAGCCCCATCTCCCGACTCGGGAACCGGGATTCTCTCATCCGGACTCTGCCTCCGGATCCCATAGCCTCCCTGCCCAGCTCCTAGCCTGTGGATCCGCAGTTCTCAAGAACACCCAGCCCCAGGCACGCCCAGGCACAGCAGAAAATGGAGCTGTCGCTGTCTTCCCTTCCGCTTTGCCCGTGACACATTTACCCGGCCAGGATCTGTTTTCTGCCATGTCCCATGACCTTGTCGTCTGTCCTGTGGCTCTAGCCGGACAGCAGGGTAACCGGGATCACTTTCCCGGCTCTTCACCAGCCCTCCCGCACGGCAAACCCTGAGCCCGTACTGTGTGCCAGGTACCGATGAGGCCCGCGCCCTCCCCTGAGCTCCTCTGCCTCCTCTCGTGGGCCTCGTTAGGGAGCTCCCCCTTGGTGTGCTCGCCGTGGATGGAGCCAGTGAGCCTGCGATCCCCAGAAGGTTTGGGTGTCAGGATATGCCCCGGAAAGCGCTGTTCACGGTACCCTACAAGCTAGGTGTGAGACTGGCCCATTTCACCGGGCCATCAGGTCGCCACATCTTTACCTCCCCTGTATCAGAAGCCGCCTCCTGGAGGCACCGGGTGTGAGCCACCCCACGCGTGGCCACGGACCTGGGGCGGGCCATCGGCGTTCTGACCGCGGGCCCTGCAGCAGCAGAGCCACTTAGCCAGACACCACCGGGCAAGAGCCAGTTTTCCCCAAGCAGTATCACAAGATTCCCGAACATCTGATAAGAAATATAATTTTTTTTTCTTTCTGCTCTGGGTTTCTGAATGAAACCTTCAGTCTCAACAACTTACAGATAAATGAGCCTGTGAAGGGCTCTGACGCGGGGGCTGCCCAGGGGCTCGGCTCTGCTCGCCCTGGCGGGAGAGGCGCGGGAGGGGGCAAACGATTTGACCCACAGAGGACCTTCCCGAGCGTCCCCTCCAGGATTTGGTCCCAGGCTCCTCCCCAAAAGCCCCCCGGCGCGCTGTCATCCTAATGCCTGAAACACGGAGAGCCGTGGCCACCCGTACACCCACTGCCTAGGTCCCACTGCTAACATTTTAGGGTTTGTTTTTCTTTAAGACGAGTCCAAAACACTTCATCTGGTGCTCGGCCCAAGAAACAGTCAAGAGTAATCTTGACCGTGTGTGATTTAATATCACTAGGAAGAGAAATACTAGGTCAATACTGAATAATAACAAAGGCCAAACGCTGTGTGATGCATCCCCCCCTGTGCCGGCCGGGCGCCCCTGCCTGCCCGCCCTGGGGTGCCTGGCTCCTGGGGGCGCTGGCGCGGTGGTCCCGCCCCTGCTGCTTCCTCCTCCGTCCCCCCCCCGCAGGTGACCCAGTACTTGCTGGACCAGTCCTCCGTGATGGACGAAGAGAGCCTCTACGAGTCCTCTCTGCGCATAGAGCCGAAGCTGCCCACCTGAGGCCGCCGGGGGTCCCGTGGACACCGACATGTGACGCTGTACATAGCCGGCCATTTCTCGGGTTTTCTTCAGTGTGTGCTTCTGCGGGAATAGCAGTCCGCCCTTGTGCTTAGACTCCGTAGCGCCGGAATACGAATTTATGCACCACGGAGACTCTGCCCACCCCTCTGCCCCCTGCCTCCCGCCTCTGCAGCCTGTTTCCGTTCATCGACTGCACCTGTCTGGCCCCCTCGCCCCCACGCCAATCTCCTTGGACACAGCTGGCCCAGGGGTCGGCCGCCCAGGTGCCCTCTGGCATGACCACAGAGACCCTCCAGTCTGGCCGCCCACAGATCTCCCTGCTGATGGCAACCCGCTCTCCAAGCTGCTTTTCCGGCCACAGTGCGGGCCTCGACCTCGCCATCTCCCCTCCCCCAGGTGGAAGGGGGCATTCCACGCGGAGGCCAGCGCGTCACCCCGTGCTGCAGGGCCAGCACCAGGCAGCATGAGCAGCCGTCTCCGCGCTGGGCGAGGCCCTGGGACGTCCCGAGGAGAACGGACACGGCATGCCCAGCATCCCCTACAAGGCGGGGACACTCGAGTCGTCGCAGTTCCCCTTTTAGCCGCCGAACAGTCACTACAAGCTTACGTTGAGATGCTCAAAGTCTGTATGCCTTGTGAATATAGTCCCACACTGTAGAATTAGGAATCCAATAACCAAGTGTTTTTACTGCATATACTGTAGTCCTGTCTGAACACCTTCTAGCAGGAATATGGTACCGTAGTGCTTATTCTGTGAATATCGCCACCTATTTTTTACACTGTACAGTATAGAAAACACAGGTTAACTCCTAAGTGGCAGGCATGCTCCACGTCAACCAACAGATGACTTTTGCTGTGAGCAACACCTGGTGATACAGGACAACTCGATTTCAAGTCCTACACTGTTTTGACTTACAGCTTGTTTGGAAAAAAGAAATTTCCATTTTTGTAAAAATATATGTTTCCTGATTACCTCTTGCTAATAAATCTATTCTATCTCAGGGTGAATGGTGAGTTTGATGGTTTTCATTCAGTATTTATTCAATGAGGTCCTGGTCCTTACCAGGCTCTGGGCTGGGGCCAGGGACCCAGAGCGACAAGATGCAGCCCTCGCTCCCTGGGGACGCCGTCCGATCAGGCGCCTGCTTCAGTTTTATCTGCAGCACCGGGACGAATCACTCCAGAGCTCCATGGCTTAGAACAGTTTTCATTCTCTTTCTCTGGGTCGCCTGCCCCCAGCTGGTGGGGGCTGCTCGGGGTCCTTCACAAGGGTGCAGAGACAGCAGCTGGGGCTGGGGGCATCCAAAGGCTTGGCTAGACCCAGACAACCTGTCCGACATCGCATGGCTGGCAGCTGGCGATGGCGGGGGCCGAGCCGAGGCTGAGGACCGGCGCATCCACACGGGGCCCCCGGTGGCCTCAGGCTCCTCACACAGGCCTGTGGCCCCGAGACCAACCTCACCAGAGACTCAGGCAGAGGCTGCCCAGCTCCTCGTGACCCAGCCTCAGAATTCCCTGAGCATCACGCCCACAACACTGACGGGCTGCAGGTGTGTCCATGGGAGCCGTGGCAAGCTCGGTCAGCCCCCTGCCTCTGTCAGGCCGGCTCATGTTGAGGGTGTCTGCCACCCCCTCCCCACTGGAAGCTCAAGGTGCAGCTGTGGCATTTGCCAAGTGAGACCACTGTAAAATCTACTTATCCGGCAAAAATGGCCCATCTTACTCTTTAACTTAATCTGTATGTTCTTCTTCCAGCCCCTTAATCAGTTAAGTAACTGTAACTAGGACAGGAGATAGACCTTGGAGTGTAAGTGAACAATGTGGATCGACACAGTCACCAAAATAACCCTATTCTTAAGACAAAACTTCAAAGGAATTATTAGTCAGCTGTATACCTCATGCCTCATACAAACCGCTATCCGAAAGGCCTTATGAAATCCCCAGCACTAAACCCTTGCCGCGCCGCCTCCCGAGGCCGCCCACATCCCCGCCTGTGTGTACTGTCTTATAAGATGAGCTTCTTGGTAGCCAGTTGCACGTCTTTGATCTTTTTCATGATAAAGACAAGACCTTACCGACCTCTTTGTCACACTGCTATTTTATTCAGCTTTCTAGTCTCAACACATCCTTTTCTCCCCACTTCATCAGAGGCCAGTAGGGAAGGGGCAGTGGGGACCCCGCCGCAGGAGGGGCTTGCCCTCTCCCACAGCCTGGGCGGCCCGGATGGAACCGAAGCCACTCGATCGCTTCTTTAGCAGCCTGCCCCAAAACGTCTTCCTTCTTTGCTTTGGAAAGTTCTCAGAACATAATCCCACTCCATCCAGTGCTCCATGGCTCCCCCAAATCCTGGGGTGGTGGGGATCAAGCAGACGCTGGACGCCAGGTGACCCTGGCTCTAGGAGTTGGCGGGGGATCTGCCCTGCACTGCGAACGAGTCAATGGATTCTCCTTTTCTCCTCTGCTCTTCCTTGCTCTCTCCCGCCTGCTCAGCTGCTGACATTCCTGCTTCTGCTCCAGTGAAGTCCTTGCTTGGTGGCACTTGTTCAACCTGACCACAAAGTCTTCCCCAATCAGAGTTGAGAGCCCTCCCCGTGCGGGCTGAGGTTTCACCTAGCGTTCAGGCTGCATGACATCTCCAGTGCAGAATTTAAAGGAGTGCCAAAAAAATCTCAGTAATCCAAATAAAATAATAATATTCTAATGTGATATTTCTAAAAATCAAAAATCAATGCAAAAAACCCATGACACACAATATGTCACATTTCAGTATGTAAAACAACGACAGGCTCCAACCCTGAACCTGCACCAGGTGCTGCCTTCACCCCAGTCCTGGCCTCAGCGGAACACAGCTTCTGGACTTTCGTAACTCCGGGGAGAGGAAATCCCAGGACAAAATACCTCTAAAATCGAAATCAGTCAAAGGGAGAAATAAAGTTCAAAACCTGTTTATTGCTTACAAACTGCAGTCCCGCGCCATTTCTCTCTCATGCTCCGGCAGAAAGAAAACAAGCCCCTCCCCTCACCTCTCAGGTTCAGATGAGCCCTCCCTTGCTTAGGTAATTACCCACTGATACGGAGACGAAGCTTCTCCACCCCTGAGGAATGCCTGTTGATATGCAGATGCTCTAAAGCCAGGCAGGATATTCTGGAAATACTACAATTTTACCCACAACTTTCCTGCAAAAGTCTTCACACTTTTCTTGCCTGTGGGTGCAGCACCTTTGCAGCATCACCAGTGAGGTGGTGGTTTCCATGTTTCATGACGTCTTAGGGGACAAACGCTGCCTCTCATACAGAGGGACATTGTCTGACCACAGCGAAGGCGGTGACCAGAATGGCTCAGTGGGGCATCTGCAGGTGAGGGACGGACTGAGCAAGAGGTCCAAGTTCATGTTATAGTCCAGCTGTTGGGCAGGAGAATAGATACGAGTGGGGTGGAAAGAGAGCAAGGCCTGTAAAGCCCATTACAAGGGACTCAAAGAATTAACCAGTTGAAACTAGAAACCCAGAAAAGACTCCGAGTTAATGAGTCAATTAGTTGAAGTCATGCCAGAGTTCTTGCTTGCAGAGTCGAAGAATGAAGTTAGCTGCTAACAGTCAAGGTAGTGGAGCTAAGGGGAGACTTACTGAGAGATGCAGTGAGCGGACAGACGGAGCTCCTGGGTGAGCCGGGCGGGGACAGGACAGCCCGGGGTGGTACCTTGTCTAGGGGATTTATAGGCGGTTGAGAGACAAAGAGCTAGTTCTCTAAATGTTTATTTTTAAGGAGACACTAAGTTTCTTACCAGGTTTTCGGACTATTTTGCAGAGTTAGCGTAAGGAATTTACTGCTTTGATTCTTTCTTAGAATAGCAGTTTCTTGGTTTGGGAGCTTATCAGTCAAGGCTGCTCGTCTTGCTTTCAGGGTGAGCTGAGTTATTGTCTGTTTGTTAAATAGTAAATTAAGAATTTTACTTCCTAACTTCTTATCTTTAAGATGGAATCCTTCCTGCCCTTCACTATGTTGTTTACGGCTGGGCCTGCCTGTTATACTAATTGCCCAGGTTACACACTATTTGATTAGGGGCTGGAGGAGGAAAAGCAGCTTCTGGGCAAAGTTAAAGATAAACGGGGCCTTTTAGCCGCTTAAGTAAATTTTACAATAGCCTCATTTAATTGACGCAAACAAGACATGGGCTATGCTGGGGTATTTTCCTATCTGGGAGATGTTCAAACATTCCAGGCTAAGTTACTCCTGGCTTTTTAGTTTTACCTACTTTGATATTTTACTTTAGAGAATTAATGTGACTCTTGAAGGGCCCCCACCAGTAAGATGGCGAACTTCCGGCTTCTCTTGGGGGGGGGTCCTCGGTTCCCGCCGGCGCCACCTGAAGCCCAATCACCCCTCGCCCCCCCCAATCCCAGCACCTAGCCAATAGCCACCAGCCCCGTAGAAGTGACACCTCAATCACCCCATGCCCCTTCCTATATAACCCAGCACCTTTCCCTAATAAAGCGGAATTCTCCGGTGAATTGCTGCTGTGTGTCGCTCCTTTCCTTTCAACTCTGTCTTTGCTTAATTGTTTAATATGGAGTTTTGGTAGGGGTCTTTTTCTAGCCTTACTCTACTCTGACTATACCCATGGTCCCTGTCTCAGAAGCTCAAAAGGCCAGGAGCGTATTGGCCTGGAATGTTTGAATATTCCCCAGATAAAGAGAAGTATCTGAGCACAGCCCGTGTCTTCATTGTGTCAAATAGGTCATGCCACTGTAAGATCTACTTTGGCCTGCTTTTAAAATGCATAATAAAAACAGGAAGATTCCATCTTAAAGCTAAAATTGCATTTTAAAATTGAAGAAGTTAAGAAGATTCTTTTTTTTTGAAATTTTTTATTACGGTATGATTGATATACACTCTTATGAAGGTTTCACATGAAAAAACAATGTGGTTACTACATTCACCCATATTATCAAGTCCCCACCCACACCCCAATGCAGCCACTGTCCATCAATGCAGCAAGTTGCCAGAGATCCACTATGTCCCTTCTCTGTGATACGCTGTTCTCCCCGTGACCCCCACACCATGTGTACTAAACATAATGCCCCTCAGTCCCCTTCTCCCTCCCTCCCCACCCGCCCTCCCACACCCCTCCCCTTTGGTAACCACTAGTTCATTCTTGGAGTCTCTGAGTCTGCTGCTATTTTGTTCCTTCAGTTTTGCTTCGTTGTTATACTCCACAAATGAGGGAAATCATTTGGCACTTGTCTTTCTCAGCCTGGCTTATTTCACTGAGTATAATGTCCTCCAGCTCCATCCATGTGGTTGCAAATGGTAGGATTTGTTCCTTTCTTATGGCTGAATAATACTCCATTGTGTATATGTACCACATCTTCTTATCCATTCATCTACTGATGGACACTTAGGTTGCTTCCATATCTTGGCTATTGTAAAAAGTACTGTGATGAACATAAGGGTGCATATGTCTTTTTGAATCTGAGAAGTTGTATTCTTTGGGTAAATTCCAAGGAGTTGGATTCCAGGGTCAAATGGTATTTCTATTTTTAGTTTTTTGAGGAACCTCCATACTGCTTTCCACAATGGTTGAACTAGCTTACATTCCCACCAGCAGTGTAGGAGGGTTCCCCTTTCTCCACATCCTCACCAACATTTGTTGTTCTTAAGTCTTTTCGATGCTGGCCATCCTAACTGGTGTGAGGTGATATCTCATGTGGTTTCAATTTGCATTTCCCTGATGATTAGTGATGTGGAGCATCTTTTCATGTGTCTGTTGGCCATCTGAATTTAAGAAGTTTCTGAACATACTCTTCAGCAAACAGATAACTCAGCCCACCTTGGAGGAAGGGCGACAGTCTTGACTGATAAGCTCCCAAACCAAGAAGCTGCTATCTTGGGAGGGGACCAAAGCAGTAAATTTTTTGTGTTAAGCTAATTTTGCAAAATTACCTAGAGGACTGATAAGAAAATTAATGTCTCATCAAAGATAAACATCTTGAGACCACTTAACAAGCCACACCCCGAGCCCTTTGTCGCATTCCTGAAAAAATCCTTAAAAGGGGGAACCCCCAGGCTTTCAGTGTGCTCCTCTCTCTCATCCGCATGTTTTAAGTGTGTAAACTTTTTGTCTTAAGCCTTTTTCCCAATCTTTCAGGGCGCCTCTCCTCCCTGAGGTTGCCTGTACTTTTCTCTCTTAAGTAAGCAACTTTCAAACGTTTTCTCTGCTTCACTCTGTGTCTCTGCCCTTCAGCTCTTTGCTGCGGTGGGGACAGGAACTGAGGAGAATACACAAGGCTCCCCCCAACACACCCACCCACCCACCCATCATCCACCCACCCACCTGCCCATCCATTAGTCATTCCGTCAGCCATGAAGCCACTTTCCGGTCCAGCCAGCCCCCACCCCTTCTATCCTCAGCAAAGCAGTCATCTCTGCAGCCATCGCCCAACCTCCTACTACGCAAAGCCAGCATGTGGGTGCGGAAGAGCCTCTCCCTCACCCACAGGCCTGATTCACTTCCAAGCCTCAGTCTCCTTATCCGGAAGAGGGGCATGTGTATGCTCAAAGAACCTGCCCAAGGTCGCTATGAGCTTTAGATAATGACACCCACGTAGGTGGCAGCTATTACATTGTGTTATTAATGTAATCATTGTTATTATAAGACAATAATAAGGTGGCTGCTGCAGTGAACCTGATGAGGGGTCGGTCCAGCTTGCCTGCCAAGATGTTGACTCTGACAGATGATCCGGAAAACCAGTTAAACCTGTAGGTGACAGTCCGGAAGGGATAAGCATCCAGTGGGGAGGGAGATGAAGCAGTGGACCCCGCCTGCAGAGGAGGAATGAACGGAGGTGGGGCCGGCAACAGTCCCCAGGACATTCTGCGTGCAGGTGCCCACCGTGGGACCCGGAGCTGCGGCTGGCTGGACACCAGACCCCTGCCCAGTCTGGAGCAGGGTGGTCAGGAAGGTGGGCTGGCCTTGGGCTCACCTTCGTTCACCTGCTCCTGCAGGAAGATGCCCAGACCGCCGAGTGGAACTCAGGACTCGGCCAGGGCCTGAAACCCCAGCGCCGGCACTTACTGGCTGTGGGGCTTCAGGCCAGCCCCTGAAGCACCTCAGTGCTTATCTATACAATGGGGACAAGTAGTGAGCATTAAGAAGGTTCATTCGTGTAAAGCACTTGGAACTGAGTCTGGCACGTCCTTAAAGGAGGAAAGGCTCTGGAGCAAAAGGCAGGAGACCTGCCGTCCTCTCAGCCTGACCGCACAGACCAGGGGCCTCCAACCCCACGAGTCCCTCATGTCACAGTCGTGGGCACCAGAAGCCTTGTGTATCTGGCTGCTTCCTCTTCTCCAGGCCTCACAAGGCCGAAACCGAGGGGTCAGCCCGGCTGCCTGCCTGCCTTCAGGCTCTGGGGATGAACCAGCTTCCAAGCTCATTCAGGTTCTCGGCAGAACTCAGGTCCTCGCGGCTGGGAGGAACTCCAGCTCCTTGCTGGCGGTCGGCAGGGGTCCTTCTCAGCTTCTGGGACACCCACATACCTGAAGGGCGGGACACCCCCACACCTGAAGGAGGGACACTGCATACCTGAAGGAGGGACACCCCCATGCCTGAAGGAGGGACACCCGCATACCTGAAGGAGGGACACCCCCATATCTGAAGGAATCTGCTGATTCAGGGTGGGTTCCCCAAGGCCCTCCCCAGACCCACTAGTCAGGTCCCAGGGGAGGACACCAGGGCTCTTCTCCAGAGCCGGAGCTGAGAACTCCAGGGCAGGAAGCCTCATCCCCCCCCAGAGGGACGGAGGGAGGCTCAGGCTCTGACAGGCCAGCCTGACAGGCTGCAGTCATACCCTCCGCCCAGGAGGTCAGACCCGGTTCAGACTCCCTCAGCACTTATGGGGATGTTACCATCAATTTTGAAGCCTCAGTTTCCCCATCTGTAAATGGGGGAGGGGGTCCAAAGCATGCCACGTTGCTGAGCAGTGGTGTAGGGAAGCACATGGCCCCACTGAACAACTGCCACGGCCAGTGGGGGGAGAATTCTCTCCTTCCCCAGAGCAATCTCAGCGCCCCTTTCCTTAGTTTGAAATGTTCGTTGTTCTGTTTATGTCACACCCAGACTCTTAGGTTCAAAAAGAAACAGCAAACCCAGACCTTACTACAGCTTTCCCTGCCCCAGGCACGCGACCGGTCTGACATTTCCCCATCAGCATCGTGAGGGAATCATGATTAAAAAACCCTGGTAAAAACCGCGAGGTCCCCTGCCCCAGAGGGTCACGCACACTCCCTCCTTTCCTTCCAGCGAGACGCTCTGCTCCGCACGCCCCTCGGAGCATCTCTACTTGCTGGAGGGGCCGCTCCTGCAGGAATCACTTAATGAAGCTAATGACACTTCAAATCTATCCCTTGAATTCTGTTTTTTAACACTGTATCATCTTCTTCCTTTCCTCGGATTTGCAAACTAGAGAAAATGACCCTAAAGCTGCTAAAATGACTTTGTCAGCAGAAATACTTTATTTTAGCCTGTTGGGGGGAAAAAGGGGCAGAAAAGGGCATCCCTCTCCTGGGTTGTTAAGTTCCCTGGCGGCAGCCGGCCCCCGGGACGCGGTCAGCACGGAGGGCAGCGGGGGGCTGGAGGGGCGGGGCTGGAGGGGCGAGTCAGGCTGGACGCCCCGCCCCCAAGTCCGGCCCCGGTGCCAGGGAGGCCAGCCTGCCCGCCTCGCCGAGGCTGCAGGGGGCCCACGCGGCCGGGTGTGAAGGCGGGCGGGGACCCGGGGCGGGGCGGAGCCTGCGGAAGCCCGCCCGGCCAGGCCCCGCCCCAGACTCCGCCCACACACCAGCCCCTGGGCTCCGCCTCCCAGGCCCCGCCCCCGCCAGTCCCGCTTCCCGCCGCGACCGGACCGCCGCCGCCGCGATGTGGGCCGCGCTGCTGCTGCTCTGCGCCGGGCTCCTGGGCGCCCCTGCCCGCGCCGCCAGCCTGCCCGCGAGCCCCTTAGGTACCGGAAGGGGTCACGGGCCGGGCGCGACTCTGGGAAGGTGGGGGGCGCCCCCGGGGGCTCCGTGGAGGGTCGGGGTCCGAGAGGGGCGCGCTGCGTCCCGGGGGCCGGGAGGTCGCGGAGCGGCCCCGCTGCCCCCGCGCCCTGGCACGGGTAGGACTTGCTCTTCCTCCGCCACGCGCGGGCAGGGACTTTCCGTCCCCTCCCAGCAGCTTCCTGGGGGCCGGCGAATAGGAGTCCGTGCAGGTACTCGGGGAGCGCTTGCGTGGGACCCGCGGGGACCGCGGGGAAGCGACCGTCCTGAGAGCAGCAGCATTTAACCCTTGAAAACGAAGCGCCTTCGTTCCGTGGGTTCACGGTGCCGGGTCAGGCCCCAGCATTCCCCGTTTTTGGCCAGGTGGGGCCTGCCCGCCTCCCTCCTGCCCAGGTGCCCCACCTTCAGCCTCAGCCCGCCATCCGTGGGGCCCTGAGCTCACAAGACGTCCATCCCCCTGTTGTCGGGCAGCCGCCTTTGGGGAGGTCTCTCCCTGCCCCCCAGGTGAGACCTCAGCCTGGATGGGGGAGGGCTGCTGGCTCTGATGGAGAAAGAATTCTCCAGCAGGTCGGATGGGTGCAGGTAAGGAAGGAATTCATTAAAGCAAGAGGGGTAACAGGTGCCATGCAGGCAGCAGAGAGGAGGAGGGGCAGAGGGAGGCCCGGGAGGCCCGCTGAGCGCCTGCCCTGCACAGGGCGGGTCCCTCGCCAGCTCCTGAAGCCAGAGTCCCCTGCATCCAGAACCTGCTTGGATCTGCACGGTGTGGGAACTAAGCCCCCACCACCCCAGGATTTGGGGGAGCCTCAGAACACCGAGTGGAGGGAGATTATGTGCTGAAAACTTCCCAAAGGCAAAGACAAGATTTTCAGACAGGTTGCTAAAGAGCATGATGGTATAGCCACAGTCCTGTCCAGGTCACCCAGGGGACGGGACCTTGCAAGCCCAAATCGGAGCTCTCAGTTGAACAGAGAGAGTGAAGACTCATGCTTAAGTCTAGACAATTGAATGAAATCGTGAAGTAACAAAGACGCTCAGCACTGGAAGAGCTCACAGACAAAACGCAGTCAGTTGAGCAGTGAGAGGAGGGCTTTATTTAAGCCGAAGTACACACTCGAAAGGGGGGTGCGGGCAACCTCAGAGAGGACGTACTTAAGGGTTAGGACTCTTTTAAGGCTTTCAACAATGGGGCACAGGGTGGGGTAGGGGGTCAGCGTAGGCTTGACATATGATCTTAGGATGTCTGCAATGAGAGGCGCTGTGATGTCATCCATAGTCCATCCTGTATATATTCTGTAAGATCAACAAGGAATGTATTGATTCTGTTCTCCAGGATAGTGGTCGCCCTCAAGCAGTGGGGACAGGCCAGTTAGGACCGCCTGCCCTGCCTTAAGATAGGGTGTTGGCTGATTACCATAAAGTATGTCAGGAATCTTACCTCCTAACTCTCTACTTTTTAAAGTGGAAACTTAGCCTTAAGATGGAGCCCCTCCTGTTCTTACTACACTGTTTATATCTCTGCATTTTTCATCACTGGCAGGAAAAATTAATCATGATGCTTGTCCCATGTGCCGGTCCTCCCTCACCCCTGCCCGGGGACAGAGAAAAGTAGCAAAGAACAGCCTGTACTGGGCACAGATCCTGGGGGCCGAACCTTGCCGCCTTATTTACACAAGGCAGCCCCCAAGCCTTGCACACCCGGGGTGTGCCTGCTCCAGGTCAGTCCCAGCCTAGGGGAAATGCGGCGCCCCCGGCGAGGGCGTTCTCTGCCCTGGTGGTGCGGCGTGCACCGAGGAGAGCCGAAGCCATCGTTAACTCCAGAGTCAGTAACAGTGAAGAGGCTGATGGTCATATTTTAGATTTCGTGGGCCATACAGTCTCTGTAGCAACTACTTAACAGTGCCGGGAAAGTGCCCGGACAGGCTGTGAGTGAGCATGACTATGTCCCATAAACCTGTGTTTTTGATAGACACTGAAATTTGAATTCAAATGATTTTCAGGTGCTGCACAACGATGTATTTTTTCAATCATGTGAAAGTGTAATGGAAAGGTTCTTTAGATCATGGGCCATACAAAAACAGGCCATCGTGTCCTGCCCCCCGTTCTAGGTCCTCCCCCACGAGGCCCCTGGAGAGGGCCTACGTAAGTGACTTCCAGAAGCCACACGGGGCCGACGTGGCTCCAAGGTTGGGGTGCAGGGTCCCCAGCCCCAAGATCATCCCTGCCGTTTTCTTCCACTGACGCCCGGCCAAGGAGAAGTAGTGCCGGGTTTCCAAGTGTGCTGGTTGGGTCTGAAACCCCCCAGGAGTGAGTGCTAGTCAGCCGTCCTGGCCTCCTGAAGCCCTCACTTGCGGCCGCCCACCCAGTTGGGACCTGGAGCGTTTGGTGGCCCTGGGCAGGCCGCACAGGGAACCTTGCATTTCTGTCACAGGGAAATGGCGGTAGCTTGGTTTCTGGAGCAGGTCTGTGATCCACAAAGGGAGATGTAGACACTGCACAGACTGGGGGAGGGGTGGATCCTTCAGGGACACAAAAAAATCCCGACTGGAATCGACGTCCAGACCCTCTACTTCCAGAGGTCCCCTTTGCTCAAACTGAGGTGCCTGGAAAAGTGCCTGAGGGCAGGCAGGACCCCTCTCACTGATCCTGACCCTGAGCCGCTGGGGTGAGCATCAGAGACGCAGAGCAGGACGTGGTAACCTGGCCTTCCCTCGGCAGTTGTCTGTTCTTCAAAGAACTGAAATCAAAGAAGAGAGGACCTCACCAAGGGTCAGCGGACAGGGCCTCAGAAATGATGTTGGGTGCTAGGGCATCCCATGATGGGCCAACGCCCGGGGACTGTGGGACAGGCTCTAAAAAGGCCTCCCAATCCCAGGCCTGGGTCTACCCATCCTGCTTACTCAGGCAGAATTTCTCGGCCCTTTGACCTTTCAAAAAACAAAAACCAGAATGAATGCTGACTCATTCAAAAAACAGGTAATATGCGCCCATGAATATATATATCCATGGTAGGCGTTGTTAGTAGATGCATCATTAAGAGATGCATTTCTAATACTTACATCATTTGAAATATTTTAATCGGTTGGAGTGTTAGTAATGATGATGCTTACTCAATCCAGAATGATTATTTGTAATATTCAGAGGTGTGCGGGTCACAGGAAATAAAAATAATTTAAATTTATACTTTCTGTTCTTAACGTCCATACGAGCACGTTAGGGAGATCTATACAAACATATGCTCCCTGAGGATAAAATTCTGAGCTGTGGATGGAGGTGGGGGTTCAAGGAGAAAAGGAAACTATGAGAAGTACCAAGCTCTTCGAGAAGAGTTTGTATTTTCGATGGTGGGCATCAAATCATGGTAGATAGATTACACTAGCTTTAAAAGAATGATACAACAGTCATTTTTAAATGTCAGTATTTACAATAAGTTGGAATACATCCTCTGCAATGATTTAAATTTTAAAAAATGGAACTTTTAGATAACTCACAAATGTACAAGGCGGGTATGCCTGGGCTATAGCGGAGGTCCACAAATGGCCAGCCTGCTTTTGCAAATAAAGTGTTAACGGAGCACGGATACCTCTCCCCGTCCCCCTCTCCCAACTTACAAGGACGCGGTTGAGTAGCTTGTGACAGAGACCCGACAGACTGTGAAGTCTAAGATATTATTTGTCCCTTTTAGAAAAACTTTGGTTACCCTTGGGGGAGACAGGTTTGTAAATTAACTTCTCATTGAACTATAACACACAGAAAAGTGCACAAATCATTAGATAGGCATTTCAGTGAACTGCCCCAATCTAAACACACTTGTGTAACCAGCACCCAGATGAAGAAATAGAACTTCCCCAGCACCCCGTAAACTCCCCCACTAAGGATTACCACCAACCAAGCTTTCAACTCCATAGGTTAATGGCTTATAATTTTTCAAATTTGGGGTCCCAAAGCAGAGTTTGAGTTCCTTTCTTCATTCTGTGCTAGATCACACCATTTTTGGTGCTTTAAATTTAGCCTCATTTCCTAAAATGCAAATCAGTTCTAAAGGGCCCAGCTTGGCTTCCACCCCTCCTGGGAGGAACTCAGGCGTATTTTTTTTTTCTTTCTACAGAACAGTTTCACTTCAAGTCATGGATGTTGCAGGTCAGTGTTCAACTTCAATCTGGAGTTTCTCATTTCAGTTTCCTGTTACCAACCCAAACTGTGCCAGGCCCTCCCCCGGGGCCTTTCCGGACTGGAAATTGGCCAAACCCTGGGAGAGATTCAGTGAAGTAAAATCCCCAGTGGTGCAGTTGGCTGGTAGCCTCCAAGCCTTGGGATTCCTGTAGAGTCTGCATGCAGGCCACACGGCTGTGGGTCGCCTGGGGACACTAGTGCGCGTGCTTTGGGGACATGGCGGCTTTCGCTGTAAATATGACCCAGCTCCAGCTGCGCTGTCCAGGGAGGTCCTGCACGTGGCAGGCCTCTCCCAGGGCCTCCTGGGCTGTCGGCTGACTGTCAGGCAGCAGCTCAGCCTCATTCCGCCCCGTCCCAGGAGACAGGGTGTGGGCTTTGTAACTTCTGGTCGCAGAGGCCCACCTCCTGACACAGATGGGCCTGGCAGAAAGAAAACCTTCATCCCTCCTCTTAGAAAACAAAACTGTCTCCTGCTCAGGGGCTGCATCCTGTTTCAGTGACTTACTGCTGATGTATTTTGTTTTAGCACCAAAAGAAATACAGCCCAGAGGAGAACCACCACAGGCTGCAGACCTTCGTCAGCAACTGGAGGAAGATAGCCGCCCACAATGCTGGGAACCACACCTTTACGAGTACGTGGGGAGTCTCTCCTCCCGGCTTTCAGCCCCTGGGAGCGGGGAGCATCCCCGATCTGGAGAGCAGGGGGTCACTGACACGCTATCAAAGTTTTAAAGTTAAGCACTTAAAGAGAGAAAAAGTGAAAAAAAAAGAGAGAGAGAAAGTACAGGCGTGCTCAGAGAGGAGGTACACCTAAGGGTTTAGGGTGTCAGGTTTTATGGGCTGTTCAGGATTTTTCGGGTATGTGACAAAGGGCCGGGCGGTGTGAACTTGTCCCCCCATGCTCGTCTCTGGGGAGAGACACGTCTCCTCTTCTCTATTAATAATTGGTCCACCAGGTAATTCTGCTGAATAAACTGAACACAAGGACCGTATTGATCTGGTTCCTCCACAGGACAGTGACTTCTCTCTGGGGACCGTTTGCCTTGCTTTAGGTGGGTTGGGTCTGTTTACTAAAGAAAGCATTAGGAATCTTACTTCTTGACTCCCTGGGTTTTAAGATGGAATCTTAGCCTTAAGATGGAATCTCTCCTCTTCTTACTATGCTGTTTATCTCTGGGTGTTTTGTTTTGTTGGAAAATTAATCATGATGCTTGTCTCCTGCCCTGGTTACAAAGTTACTTGATTAGGGGCTGGAGGAAGAGGAGAAAAAACAGCATATAGGCAAACTTAAAGAATAAGCTGGGCCTGGAGCAGGCTGAAGTAAATCTTACAATTGCTGATCTAATAGACACGGGGAAGACGTGGGCTCTGCTCGGATACTTTTCTTTATCTAGGGAATCCGACTTTCCAAGTTGCTCCCGGCCTATGGAGCATCACCTGAGTAGCTCACTAACGTGAGTCTTTTCTGGCTCTAGTTCTATCTGGCTCACTCTGAGCCCTTCTCGTGGGCTTTACTGGCCTTATTCTCCCTTCACCGGCTCATATCTGTTTTTCTGCCTAACAGTGGGACTGAACCAGTTTTCAGATATGAACTTTGCTGAATTCAGACGCAAGTATCTTTGGTCAGAACCACAGGTAAGTGTCATTCATTGTGACCAGATCTGAATCTTCCCACTCAGACTTTGGAATAAGCTCCCACCTGCCCTGCAGCCCAGCGGCAGTGGGGGTGCCCAGGGTCCTGGGGGAGGCAGGGAGGTCAGCACAGCCTCAGTCACACTCATGGCCTCAGCAGTGCAGACCCCAGACTCAGGGCTGCCAAATTAAAGTACAGATGTCCAGTTAAAACTGAATTTCAGATAAATAAGAAATATTTTAGCATAAGCATAGTCTCACTGTTACATAGGACATGTTTTGTTTTGTTGGAAACACTACCAAGTTACTCACCATTTATATGAAACTCACATGTAACTGGGTGAACTAATTTCGTTTGCTCAGTCTGGCTGCACTGTCCCCACGCCCCCGATCTGGGCTCTCAGAGGCCCTGTCACTTAGCAGTTGGAGCCACTAAGCGGAGCAGGGTGGTTCTGACAGCCAGTTTTTCTTGGTCTCTCCTGGTAATTGCACACTTTTCTTTCCTCCTGAAAAAAATACATTTGGTTGTTCCAGAATTGCTCAGCCACCAGAGGTAACTACCTTCGGGGTACTGGTCCCTACCCACCTTCCATGGACTGGCGGAAAAAGGGAAATTTTGTCTCACCAGTGAAAAATCAGGTATGCACAGCAATCCCTGTCATTTCTCCCCAAAATAGCCACATTCTCAGACAATAAACAGAAAGAAAAACTCAACCCCAAACTATGCCAAGTGTATCCCCAGCCCTGTGTCTTCATCTGAAAAGCGGCAAGGTTGTTATTTCTGTGGGCTGCCTGAAATCCAAAAAAAGTCCCCCTTTGTTGGTCTGGAATTCGCTGCAAAGACCCCGCCACCTCCTCCGATTCCCCCGAGGCCCCAGGTCTCCCCTGTAACAGGGCCACCTAAGCCACATACACCCTGATCCTTCAGAGGTGGGGCGCCAGGACCTGTCCTCCGTCCTCCATGGGGCTGAGGACGGCCACTGGCCAGAGGGGCTCCAGTGCGTCCTGTCCCCAGCGTCTGGGCCCCACCCCCTGCATCCCCGCCCCTGGAAGGGAAAGGGCGGTGCCTTAAAAAACAGGGGAGACAAGGTGGAGCTTTCCTTCCTGGAAACACCGGCTTTGCACTGAAACTCCCCAGGAGAAACATTTTATCCCTCTCCTTGAAGCTGTGGGGTACAGCTTCAAATCTCCTGGGGTCTCTGGGCTCCTGGACCTGCCAAGTGACCCCGACATTTAAACAGCACCTGGAGTTGGAACGAATCCCCCCTCCCAGCAGTCAGTGGGCTGCACAGAGCCAGCCTCTCCTCCTCGAGCCGATGGCAGGTTTAGAATTTGAGGCAGGGGCCAGAACGCAGTGGTCGCTCCCATGGGCCCGTGGCACCTCACTGTGGCCACCACGTGGTTACAAATACTGATCTAATCTTAGCAGCCACTGAGGGGTCCTCACTTCAGAGGGAAGTGCAGGAAAGAGGCTTGTCTGGAGCCCACAGTGGGCCGGGGACCGAGTGGTCTCCAAACCTGGGGCCCAGGTGAACCTGCTCTGCGTCCATGGTGGCTGAGGCCCCCTCAACTGACTCAGGCCCCCTGACCAGGTCCCCGTCCCTGCCAAGGGAAGGCCGAGAGGACGACAGGAGCAGGCGTCCCCTCCCGGGACAAGCAGGGAGGACCGAACTCAGGCAGCAGTGTGTGCAGGGCGTGGACAGCCTTGGGGATATTCCAGTAGAATATGGGGTCGGACAGGCAGGAGCGTCACAGCCAGCCCCTCAGCCAGTTCCCTGTGGTGCTGCCAGGAGGGGAGGCGGCCTGGGAGTCGGTTTGGTTGTGCCTGTGATGGAAGGATAGTGAAGGTGGGAAGGTGAGAGAAGGTTCTAGAACCAGGACTTGGTGCATCCTGCTGGGACCCAGGGAGGAAGAACAGCGTAAGTGGAGGGCTGCCACGGGGTTGGGGGGGGGTCGGCAGGGCTGCAGCCCCTGTGGGCGGGGGTCCAGTGGGTGCTGCGGATCCGGCTCTTGGACGCGCCCACGTCACCTCCCGGCCACATGGGGAGATGCCTGGCCTGGCAGGGCACTGTGGCCAGAGTGGGCACATGGGGACCAGCTCTGTGGTCTAAAGGCCTCAGGCGCCCCTGCTGTCCGGGTGTCTGACCTCTGACCCTACCTGTGGCTGCAGGGTGGCTGTGGCAGCTGCTGGACTTTCTCCACCACGGGGGCCCTGGAGTCTGCGGTTGCCATCGCTGGCGGGAAGCTGCTATCTCTGGTAAGCAGTTGGCCCAGGGTGCAACCCCGGCTTCGCCTGAGGCCTCCCATGCGGGGAGAACGGGCTGGGCCTTCAGCTCTGCTAGAGCTTCAGTAAGAAGCTGTTCCGGGTCCCAGGCACGTATATCTTGACTGGGAAAGAATTGGGCCTGCAGAGGAAACAGTCCAAGGGCTCTTCCCTGGGGGACTCGGCTATCTGGGCCTTTAGGAAGCAGAGCCTGCCTATGCGGCAGCTCTGAGGTGCCGTGCCCACCCCAGGCTGCCTCAGTTGTCTTCGTGGAGGGATAAGCCCCTCGCCCTCGAGAGCAAGGGGTGTGGGCCTCTGAAGGAGGCCTCCTTTGTGGGGAAGAGGGACGGTAGAGGGCAAGGCTGGCAAAGGCCTGGGGTTGAGGAAAGGGGGAGCTGGGTCTCCAGGTGGGCATGTCCCCTCTGCTACCAGGGCACCCATGACCGGCCTGCCCACACATACCTGCAGGGCAGGCTTAGACAGGCGACCCTCCCAGGCCCTCTCATCTGCATGCTTGCTGCCAGGCGCAGCCCCCGCACGCAGATACACCTGGGGTTGTACAGCTGTGGCCCCTGCCCTCAGGGAGCTTACAGTCTGGCCATCGAGGTGCCAAGCTGAGGGGGCTGTAGGCTCCCAGCTGCCTGCTGCCCAGTCTGTGTTCCTTCCTGTAGGCAGAGCAGCAGTTGGTGGACTGTGCTCAGGACTTCAACAACCATGGCTGCCGAGGGTACGTGCGCATGAGCCCGTTTGCTGCGCCCACGTCTGTGGGACCCAGTGTGCCGGGAGCTGCCACAGACACAGTGTCCCCACCTGGGTGACAGCAGTCGCCCCCATTTCTGGGGCCCTCAGCCAGGACGGGCAGAGCTGTACCCCAAGCCCAGGCCTGCTGGTTCCGAAATCCATCCCCCATGGTGTCGCCCACCCTCAGCGCAGGGGCGGTGGCCTCGTCTGCTACCAAGGCTTCTGGGCAAGTGGCCGCAAGAATTCAGAGTGAGAAACACCCCCCTCCAGTAGCACCCGCCACAGGCGTCTGCAGGTTCCAAGCTCTGCCCCCAGCACCCTGGCTGGGCGAGGGGCTCTTCTGTAAAGTGGGGAGCTGCTTGGAAGGAAGGCTGTGTCTTCCCGGGCCTGCCTCCTGGGCCACTCTCAGAATGGTCAGGGACTCGCTCCTGTCACCACATCTCCAGCCCTGGCCTCTTTCTGAAACAGTCTGTGGTCGGCTCTCCTGCACGACCCAAAAGGCCAGGCCCTCGTGTTCCCCCTGAGCAAGCTCCCGGCCTGGCCCCCACCTCCCTGCCTGCACCCGGCACAGCCCACCCTCCCAGGCCTGCCATGCCCCAGCTCCTCCTCCCACAGCTGAGTCCTGGGACAGGCTTCACCCACTGCGGCCGTGGCCACCAGGAGGGCCTCCTGCAGACCTGTTCTAAGCGAGGCCTTGGGAGCCCTGGGCAAAGTCAGGCCCATTTGCTGACGGCCCTCACGTTCCCTCCTTTTCTGGTCTCATTCCTCTGCAACTTACAAACCACCCAGAGCAAGAATCGGAAAGGCACCCTGGGCCCGGGGCCTTCCAGAGTGGCTGTGCCCTTTGGCTTAGTTCTTCATTGGTTTGGCCAGTGGCTCCGCGGCTGCCACGCACCTGAGCTCTGGGGCTGCAGGGAGCACGTCCCCACCAGACCAGGCTGGCCACGAGTAGGTGTGCATGGCCCTGTGACAGTACTGGGGCTGTGGGTGGGCTCTCCCTGGCCAGCAGCACGACACAGAAAGACCGACCTTTGGAACCAGATGCTGTTTAGCTATGGCCCCAGCAAGTTGTTCGACCACTTTGTGCCTCAAGAAGTACCAGCATCCACCACACAGGCTGATGGGAGGGTCAGAGCACCTGCCCAGTGAGGGCCAGTGGGCCTCAAGGTGGTGATGATGGGGAGCTGGGCTCATCCCATCCACCGTCCCGTGGCACCACCTGTTCCTCCAGACAGAGGGGCCCCGGCCCCGGCTCTTAGGCCTCCGCAGGGGTCTCCGTCCCACTGAAGCACGTGGGGTGGTCCTTGGACTCCAGTAGCGTCTGCACCTGTCTGCTCCCTGCAGGGGTCTCCCGAGCCAGGCCTTTGAGTACATCAAGTACAACAAGGGCATCATGAGCGAAGACACCTACCCCTACAAGGGCCAGGTAAGCCCAGTGGCCGGGCCCCGGCTGCCCCCCACCTCCCCGGGTCACCCTGCCCCTCCTGCCTGGAGCTGGGGCTTGACACCCAGGGAGCTCGGCTGTGCTCCGTCCCTGACCCCTGCAAGCCTGGGCCCGCAGCTGCCCACCCAGGGCCTCTCCCACCATCAGATCTTCCCCTGCCCCCAGCTTGACCCTGCCGGGCTCACCTCAGCCTGCCACACCTGTGGCCAGGGCCCTCGTCTGCCCCAAACCTGCAGCTCCACCTGGATGTGCTCAGGAAGGGGCAGAATGGGCCTCCTCAGAACCACTCTGGGGGCAGCCCCCACCCCACCTTCTAACCGTCTGCTGCTTGGGGCCATCACGTCCCAGCCCCACCAGCCCTCAGCCTCCCCAAGTCTGGGGCCTCCCACCCCCGGGGCTGCCAGGGGCCCGAGGCCCAGGTCTGACCATACATCTGCGTGGCCACGCTCTGCAGAGGCCCCTCAGCCCGGCCGGCCCCCCAGCCCGCCTCCCCGTACCCCCCTGGCCCTGCTCTCCAGCCACCTGCCGGCCAGTTCCCCAGCACCAAGTCCTGCCTCTGCCGTGGTTCCCACTCCTCTCCTGTCCCGGAGGGGCTGCTCTCGCCTCCATGTAACCCACTCGTTGCCTCGTCAGCAGGATTCCTTCACAGAAACACCCCCTCAAGCCACTCAAGCTCTTCCTCAGCCCCGTTTCTCAGCATGTTTTCTTGTCCAGGGTCAGGCCCCCCCTGGGCTCCTCCCACCCCTGCTGGAAACAGCACAGGCCCCTCGGCCCGGGGGCTGTGAGTTCCTTGGGGCCAGGGGTGCCCCCCTTGCTCCACAGCAGCCCCGTTACCAGGCCCTGGCACCTGTAGCTTTGCTCCGTAAATGTTACCATGCTCAGGAGCCCGCAGCCAGCTGGCCCAACACCATAACCTGTGTTCCTTGCCCTTTGCTGCCTTGAACAGGACAGTGACTGCAAGTTCCAGCCCAGGAAGGCCATTGCATTCGTCAAGGATGTGGCCAACATTACAATCGTGAGTACCGGATCCCCCTCTGCAGGTGGGATGTGTTCTGATGAGCAGGCCAATCAGGTGGCCCACGGGCACAGCAGGGCATCCCTTCCTGGCAGCTTATCTCTGATGAAAAGGTTTCGATTGTCGGACCCTGAATCGCCGTGGAGGCAGCGTGGTGGACGGTGGGAGGGAGAGAGCATGCAACCGGTTCTGACCTGGGTCTGTGCAGGTCTGTGTTCTGTCTCAGCCTCGTCTGTAAAATGCAAGCAGTAATCCCATCCTGCAAAAGCAGGTGTGGATGTGTGTGGCATCGTGTGTGTGTAAGAGACCAAGTGCAAGCTCACCAAGATGTGTTAGCCAGGATAGGCCAGGTCATGCCACAGGGACAGGAGCCCCCGAATCCGAATGGCTCGGGACGACCGAAGCTTTTGTCTCCCTCGTGTGACTGTCTGTCGGCCCTACAGCTCCCACTCTGCTGTGGGTGTCACTCCAGGGCCGGGGCAGACGCAGAGGCGAACTACTCACTGGCTCTGAGAGCAGAGCACACATGGCACGCCTGGCCTCCGGCGGACAGGGCCCTGTTGTCCCAGAGAGACCAAGGATGTGGGAGCACCCTGTGCCTCCCGAGCCTGCGTGTGACGCGTGCAGATGGGAGCGTGAGGCTGACCATGTGTGCCCACAAGCACATGCCAAATGCTCGGCATGGTGCTGACGGCTCTGGAGCGCGTGCCGGAGCTGCCCCGGCAGTCTCCCCCTCGCAGCCTCCCCCTCACATGCCGGCCAGCCCGCGGCCTGTCATCGGAAGAGCAGGCAGGCTCAGGACAGGTTCAAACCAAGACCGCAGGACCAGGATGTGGAAGCTGACTGTGAATTGAGACCATGGCCTTCTAGAACCTACACCTGTAATGGGGATGGTACAGAGGCCGTGAGAAAAGCCAGTTTCTCTTAAACACATCCACCAAGGGATGACCTGCTCTGGGCTGTTTGTGTCTCACTCAAGAGGTGAATCAGGGGGACAAAAGTATCCCTGTTGCCTGGTGCCCAGGAGGGCCTGGCAGGGCCCTAACAGGCAGGCCATGGCAGGATGGATGGCCGTGGATCAGGCAGGCCCCACAGCAGTGCCCGCCTGGTGGGCAGGCCTCTATGCCTACCTCGTCTCCACCTGACGTGTGGGCTCACAAGGCCTTTTCTGAGCATGGGGCAGGGGCAGTTGGGTCTCTGCCCACCCCTCATGACCCAACCCCGCACCCGGTTCCCTTGGCCGGAGCCCTGGCCTCATCGCATGACTTCCCATTTCCACTCCCAAAGGTCTCCAGCCAGGGGCACAGCCCTGTTAGCTGACCTGGCCCAGTGGTTCCCAGCTGGGATGCTTCAAAAGCTCCTGGTGCCTGGGCCCCCTACCCCCCAACACTGACGGTCCAAGTGCGGCCTGGGCATCGGTGTTCTGAAGCCCCTGCCCATACCTGGTCTCTGTGGCTCTGTCCCAAAGCCTCTGTCATCCTCCTACCCATCTGCCCAGCTGGGGGCCCCAAGTCCTCCACAGGTCCTTTCCTTCCACTGTCTCATCTGCTTGTGGACCTCTAAGCTCTGTGTTCTACCAGAAGAGCTCCTTAGACTGGCTTTGTGGGTGCAAGGAGTCCAGAGGGCGAGGGTGGGGGAGTTACATCCCTCTCTGCCCACCTTGGAGCCCCTGGCCCCACTCCAGAGGGAGGGAGGAGAGATGGCCAGACAGGCCAGCCCAGCTAAGGAGACGGAAGCCACAGGGAACCAGTTTTTGGAGGGGAACTGCTAAGCCAGTAAAATCCCCAAAGGGTTCTGGCCACTCGGGAACAGGAGATTGGGGTTCCCCATACCACCCCAACGTGCTGTGAGGAGGGGGCAGCCTACTTCTTCGGTCTGAAACAGCCTCATCTTCTGCCCCTGACCTGCCCCCACCTTGGGACCAAGGGCCATGTGTGGAGGGGAGGTGACAGAGGTGGTGTGTGCCCACCTGCACTCTGTCTGTCTACAGAATGATGAGGAGGCCATGGTAGAGGCGGTGGCCCTGTACAACCCTGTGAGCTTTGCCTTTGAGGTGACCGACGACTTTATGAAGTACACTAAGGGCATCTACTCCAGGTGAGCAGGGGTCCCGGCAGCTGCAGGGAGGGACCTGGCGCAGGACCCAGCTCAGCCCCAAGTTCTGGCCCTTGCTGGATGCCGGGCACTGCACATGCCCCCAGCACAGCTCCTGCACAGGTCTCGGACACAGGAAGCAAGGAGGAGGGCTGGGTCCAGGGTCCCACCCCAGAGCTCACTCTTCCTCCGGTTAAGTAAACCCACATTCAAAAATTTGAAGATGTGAAATGGAAGAGAAAGTAGCTTCCCCCAGACCAGAACCAGGCCGGGGCTCTGCTGCAGACCACCCACGAAACCCCGGCCTCGGGGCGCACCTGGGCGGGGCTCCCCTCCCTGCATCCCGCGCCCCTTGCCTGAATGGCACCAAATGCACTCGGCTGTCTGTGCAGCTGGTCCTAGACTCCACCTGGCGTCTCTGCCGCTCCCCTAGTCCGGCTGCCCTCTGTGCTGCTTCCCCGAGGTTTGTCCTCAGCCTCCCATCTCAGACACTCCTGGAACCCCATGGCCAACTGTTTGCCAAGAACTTAAGAGTCCCTGGCTGCCGGCCTGGAGTCTGCCGCACTCGGCCCATAGGTGGGAGCCCCCCTTGCCCTGGGCCTGCACAGACCAACGACCAGCAGACCAGTAAGGCGGGACCACTGCGGAGGCCTCTGGAGTTTCTTGGAATTTCCTCATGGAAACTAATTCACTATAATAAATGGAAAGCCTGTATATTTGCTCTAACTACAGATAATCTTAAAAATAAATAGAACAGCAACAAAGTAATGCTGTGAAGCCACTGGACCCTACTGCCCAAGGTGAGCAGGGCTGCTCCCCGTTAGAAGAAGTGAGGAGCTGAGCAGAACGACAGAACTGGAGAGGACGCCCCCTTGCGCTATGACTAGACAGTCTATCTGCAGCCCCACGACCATCCAGGCCCTGCGGATTTTGCAGCCTTTTTTGTTTTCATTTTCCAGTACATCCTGTCACAAAACTCCTGATAAGGTAAACCACGCGGTGCTGGCTGTTGGGTATGGAGAAGAAAATAGGGTGCCTTATTGGATCGTGAAGAACTCCTGGGGCCCCAACTGGGGAATGAATGGGTGAGTGGCTTCCAGGTCCCAAATGCTGGGAGATGCATGACTGCCTGGGTCTGGGGGCCTTGGAGGGGGTCTCCCTACCTGTCAGATCCGTGGCTCCTGAGCAGAAGCTGGTCAGCAGGGCCTGCAATAGGGAGGGAACCTCTGTACCCCAAGACCACCTGGCCATCCCTCTCCTGCCTGGGGCCTAGGACTAGCCATCGTGTCGGGCACAGGAATGTCCATAGGACGTGTGACCACTGAGAACTGTCCACCACACAGCCTCTGGGACTCAGGCATGGGGAGGGCCCAGGGCAGCTAGCTCACCATGGGGGGAGGGGGGCACAGCCCTCCAGCAAGGAAGGGCCCTTGGGTGCATAGCCCCGTGTGACTTCACGTTTTTGCTCTCAGACTCCATGTCCCGGAAGGGCTCACTCAGGGGCCCACAAAGCCAGGTTCACTGATTTCCTGGAGATAAAATCAACCCAGGGCCACCGTTTTGAGTCAAGGGTATAAACCCTGGAGTCAGCTCTTGACGAGAACACTCCAGAAAAGACTGTAGGGAGGCGGCCCCCCAGGCCTCAAACTGCTCTCTCTGCCCAGGTACTTCCTCATCGAGCGTGGGAAGAACATGTGTGGGCTGGCAGCCTGCGCCTCCTACCCCATCCCCCTGCTGTGAACAGCCGGCTGGCCACAGCAAGGGGCTCCCGCCGCGGCCCAGGGCGCCTCATCATACCCGCTGTCCCTCGAAACCTTAGAAAAAAATGGAAGAATTCCAGCAGTATCAAGCCGCCCACATCTGCTGACGAAAAGGCCTCAGGTGTGATTTTTAACAATCACACCCACGTGGGCCGGGAATGTTCTTGACCTGTGCCTGGCCGCGTTTCGCATATGGAGAGCACCCCAGCGACTCTCTTCAGGGCTTCCCCTCAGTAAACCTCTGGTGATCACTTCCCGGAGCCAGGCCTGTGCTGTGCTGGGACCAGACACGGCAGCCTGTCTGCCCAACAGGCTCAGCCACAGGCGGAGGCATCGAGGGGCCGATGTCTGGCTGCGAGGGGTGGTGGTGTCACTGCCCACTGGACGCGGTTCCCCGGGGGGACATGGGAAGGAAAGGTACCCGCGCGGTAGGGCAGGGCGGGCCTGAAAGCTGGGGCTTCTGCGGTGGCCTCCACCGGCAGCTCCCTCCCCGGCCCAAACCCAGCAGCACTCCTAGGACTGCCCCCCTTCCCCTACCTGCCCCTTGCTCTGAACACACTGGGATGCTCCTGGGCCCTGCCATCTCCACACCGTCCCATCCCTTTGGAGAAATCCTGGGCTCTGGAAGCAGAGTCTGCTTTGTCCCACAGTCCACAGATTTTCTCAGGAAGAGCGCTTTCCCATCACTGGGGCTCCTATAGAGCCAAAGACTTGAAAACATTTGAGAAAATATGTTGTTTTCATGACAAGGCTTACTTAGAAAATGTAAATGTGGTTTGATCTATTTGAAAATTCTAGTAACATGAGGCACCACAAGATGTCGGGACAAAAAAACAGTCTTCACATCTCCACCCAGGGGAGACTGTGCAGCACCAGGCAACCCACCCAGCACCCGAGCTGAAAGCAGCACTTGGGGCCCCTCTGCATCGGGGGCTGTGCCCTCCTGAGCCTGGCCAGTGAGCCCCCACCGCAGCACAATGCCCCCAGGAAGGTTCACACCCCGGCCCCTCCCCCAAGAGGCTGCAGGGAGACTGGTCTGAGCTGCCCGGCACACACTGCTCCCTACTGGGGCCTCAAGTCTTACTCACTTCTCATGGCCAGTTTCTCTTCTCTATTACTGAACATACTGTATGTGCGTTACCCCGATGTTAATGAGACTGAGGGTGTCTGCAGCCTCTTCTGTGTGTCATCTACGTTATCTGCAGGGATGTTATTTCTACCTTGCATTTCTAGGTACTCTGTAGTGGGAGCAATTTCAGGCTATACAGTCTATATGGCCCTGAACCAGCCTCCAGACCTTTCACAAAGGCATGAACACAGCCCTGGAGATACAGATACAGTGTTTATGCCTTAATGAAAATACTGTTCTCCACTTCCCTCTTCCATCCGGCAGCATGTGAAAGCAAGCCCAGCCAGGCAGACTGGCAGAAGTGCACACAGCAGGGAGGGTGAAGGCAGGTGACACAGTGCGGAAGCTGACTCTGCACCTTCACCTCCCCTGACTTCACTCCTGTAATTCACACACTAGCACACAGGAAACTACTAGTTTAGGATGGGGAGCCAGCTGGTGGATTACAACACTATTAAAACACACACTCCATGATAGGCACGGACAAGGCGGACAGGAAAGGGAAATGGGGCGGTCAGGGTGTGATGCTCAGCTAGGAAGACCATGGGGAAGTCTGAACCCTCAGAACTGCCCTTTCTGTTCCTAAGACACTGTAAGCGGCAACAGCTGTTACTACACACGCCCAAGGTCCATGCAAGTTCAGGGCTGCAAATGTGTGCCAAGCAAAGGCCAAAGAAGGGGGGAGGGAGATGCAGGGGCAAAACACCTCAATTCTGAGGAAGTAATTTCAAAACTTTGAAACTATCACAACTGAGTAAATAAAAATGGGAGCGACTAATATGGGAACAGGCACCAGCACACTGACACCCTCCGATGCCACAGATGAGTTGAAGCCAAGCCCCGACCATCTCAGGAGCATGCCTACCCCAACCAAACGTCCAGAGCATGCACCTCCACACGGCTCTGCTTCTCCATAAACACGCACATCAAGTGCTCAGACTACAGAAAAGCATGAGTCTGCCATTTTACCAACAATCTGAGGTCAGCTTTGTGAAACTACAAATAAACGTCCTGAACATTAAACGGAACTGCAGGAGTAACAAGAAGACAAAGGCAAAGAAAAAACTAGTTCACTGCACACACATCAGCAATGCTTCCTTCAAGGCCAGGCCCTTAACTAGGTCAAAGAGTACATTTAAAACAGAAAATTCTAGATTGTAGTCCATAACGTGGCTACTCTAGAAATCTCCAACATGGCTGTGATCCACGTACATCGATGAGTCTAATAAATACTGGGAAGAGAAAATTCAGAAGTAAAGACCTAAGTGAAAAAAGTATATATGAAAATGGTCTTTAAATTCTGTAGCTGTACGGTGAGAAGTTACCTTGACTTGCTGTTGTGATATGTGCAAGATATACAAATATCAAATCGTTATGTTACATACCTAAAACTAATAAAAAGGTTTTAGTATTAACCCAACTTCACTTTTTGGTAAGCAACAGTGAACTATCGTCAAATCAGTTCAGGCTCATCTCAATTACACTTAATCCCACCCAGATGTCCTACAGCCACGTCTAAAGTTACTAATAACTCAAAAAGGAATTAAGAAACTTCACAGGGAACTTTAGTACCAGCAAGCAAACCTACCAGTACTCTATTATTATGCTATATTTAAACGAGGAGATGGTGGTAAGAAAATCTGGAGTTTGGGCACTGTGAATAATGCTGGTAGACACCTTAAAATGAATTATGGACAAAAAGTACAACATCACACAGGTAAAAATTCCCTAGGAAAATTATATTCACATGAGCCTCTAACATCTTAGCCATGACTCAAGAGCTGTCTCCTAGCTGCTGTAGCCTGGAGGTACGTACTGAAGCCAATATTCTCATACTACAGAGGCCAAACAAGAAAATTAAACACCCACCTGATAAATCAACTGTCTAAACACAGGAAATACACAACAGACAGAAGTTTTATAATGCATCCACACAAGCACATTGCTCTTTGAAATTTAAAGAGAAAATTTATTGAAGATCTGAAAAACAATTCCTAGAAGGTTGACTTTCCAGAAAACTAGCTACACAACGCATTGCGTCCGTCAAGTTAACGTGCATTAGACACAAACACAGAACCATGAAACAAGCCACCATTCAACAATCTGAGCAAAGATAAAATGCCTAAGGAACATGGATGACTTGCAGAAGATGGGCTCTTTAAGCACCATAAAAAAAAGCACAAATGGACAAGCGTGTTCAGTTATACACACTGAATTGAACCTTTGGCACTAGAATCAGAGCATTCTGTCATATAGCATTAACACGTATTATAAAAGTGCGTAGTGTCAAAGGAAGAGAACCACCAGCATTCAAAAGCAGCTTTGTCAACTAGGCAATAAAACACTCTACAGTATGTCTCTGTTGTCCATCACTGAATACACTGGTAGCAACTTTGAAATGAAAAAAAAAAAAAAAGAAAAGAAAAAAGGAGCTGTAACCCCTTTTATTTTCTCTGTTTAAAATCAAACAGAAAACAAACATTGATTCTGTTATACACTAACATTTTCAAAGTACATCATTTGTACAGAGGACCAGAACAAAAAATGTGTTTACAGAGATCAGGCGGTGAGGGCCAGCGCCTCACACCGCTTTCCGATGGTACTCAGGAGGGGCCACTTCGTAATCGCTGGCACTAAACAAAGTCGCAGAATTCTTTGCCAGGTACCTAAAAAATAAAATGTTACGCATCACAAAGATTTAAAAACTATCTTAATCCATATCTCTTCTCATTCGCTATATACAGAAGTTGCACTAAGCTCTCTTAACATATATTAAAATGATCACAACCTCACAGAAAAGCCATGTAATCACAACTCAGGTAAGTAGGGTTTTACACCAGACAACAGTGCATACGGCAATGAAGTCCACAGTGACTCCCCTTATTCCAAACAGCAAAAGAACAAACAATTGTCCTCAGAATACCAACGTGACAGCTCGAACTGTATTTAAGAAACAGATGCTGCTTGGTATCTTACAAGAATAACGTATCTAAGTATTTTCTTTAGCTCTTTGAAATTCACTACATTAAATATAGATTCAGAAATAGACAAGTTTCAAGTTTATACTCAAAATGGAACACCATAAGTATCAGAGGGCCCTGAGTTGTCAAGCCTAGGACACTTGTACTTAATAAAGAAATTGAGGATGAGGATATTTATCACTGGTAGAGTAAGGACTATAAAGTGGTCTAGATTCCCAGGCCCATGCTGTCATGCTTAAAATTCGTTACTGTAACACAATGATGTCATTTAAGAAAATTCAAATTAAGAAATAAATTAAGTAGAAACATTAAACTTTAATCTTCCTTCCCACCACACGAAATGATCCTGGTTAAATGTGGCCCACACTACACCAGGTCTCTTCCAAAAACATAAATGCATTTCTCTACGAACAGGGAGGTACTACACTTTCTACAGCACTTTGTTTTTTAAAAGACACAACATAGACACCTTAGCTGGTAAGCATATTTAGACCTACTTCATCCCTTTAACAGATGCTAGGCTGTTTAAATTTCTACTACTATAAAAAAGCCAATGCAATAAACATACTTGGAAATCTTTGTACACTGACTTCTATAGGGTAAGTTCTCAGAAGCTGAACTGTCCGCCCAAAGGATGAGGCACATTTGAAATACTAAGCTTTGTCAAAATGCCCCCCAAAAAACCTGTAGAACCATCTTTGACACTAGATATATTATCACAATATTGAACATGTTTTTATAGCCCTTTTTACTGCCACTTCTGTGAATTTCCAATATCCTACTTTCCTTTCCCCTATGGTTGATTCATTTTTTTATTATTAAGAATTCTTTGTGTACAAAAGATACTAGCCCTTCACCATGTAATGCAATCCCCTCGTCTTTAAGGGAGTATTTTAATCACATATTTTTATATAGTCTAGCTTATCAATAACTTAACATATTAATTTTTAGAAAGACCTCTCTCACTACAAATATCATAAAAATGTTAATTTTTTCCTTCATTACCTTAACAGTTTTAATTTTAGATTCAAATTTTTGATTCACCTAGAATTTTGGTGCATGACAGTTAAGTGTGCATTTAACTTTGTTTCTTTCTGAAAAACAGCCTCTTGTTCATACTGCCATCTACTAGGTACCCCATCATTCCCCCCCACTGTTCCAATACCCGTACATTCCAATTCATCATGTGAAACTCCTGTACTTCTGCACTTGTATCGGTCAATCAACAACTCACCTACTCCTATGCCAAGGCCACCATCGTGCCAACCTACAGAGTAATCGTCACCCTGTGGCACTAACAACATTTTAATGTCAAGCATACTCTTACAGACTTACTTGAGGAAATCATGAAGGTAATTCAGTAACAAAGCAAGGCTCTTCTCATCCAGAGGAGTGTAGGCCAGCATGGCGCCAATGCGGACTATTTCAAGGAAAAGAGCTCAGTCAGTCACACGCCAGGCAGCACTTTCAGAAGCACGGATCTTAACTAGACGAGCAGTTCAACTACCACGAATTCCTTTAAAATACATGGTTTCCGAACTCAAACTTTTCACCATTTTAATACTTGACATTTCAGACAGAAGTTCAAACTGAAATCACCATTTTAGAATGTTATTTTGTTACCCCTTGATAGCCACAAGGAAAGACAAAAATGGCTCATTACCAAACAATCTCAGAAGATGTGGTGCTCCATACACCTGGGACATGGGCGCATCAGGGTGATCCGCCAGGATTTCCGCATACTGCGGCCTCTCAAACTTGTAGAGCAGCTGAGTGCCCAGCATTACATTGAAGTATTCCTTTATCCCTGCCACCACCTCATTAACAGCATATTCCCTGATAAATGAACAAACACATCTACTTTCAAAGCAGTTCACTGAAAGAATTGAGATGGAGATTAATGCAGCCAACACAATAGCAAAAGTTTTAAGTTAATGGTTGAATTTATTAATGACAATGAACCTTTACCAAACAGGTTTTTTAAAAACTGGGATCTAACAAGAGAACAAGAAATCAATTCCAGAAATAAATCAGTGGTGAGCAAACTATAACTGTCAGGCTAATGGTTTTCAGATTTTCAAGTAATTTTTTTTAAATGGTTATATATGTCTTACACATAACATCTTTTATTTTACCTAAAGTAACTACTATGTGGCCCTTTAAGAAGGTTTACTAGATTAGACAACCTGACACCCCCACCACCCCCTTAGCCTCAATGAAATTCTATTTTGGTAGTTTCTGGTATTATTTTAGAGTACATGTTTCAGATGATTTATTTGGAAATAAGAATATCTGAAAGATACTTTAAAGATGTATATATTCTTACTTATTATCTGTGTTTCCTCGAGATTTCTTATAATTTGCATAATCCTCTAGAATGGAATCCACATTCTTCTTGGCAGGAAGATAAAAGAGCTATGAAAACAAAACACACCTGAACACCAGCATTTTTTTTAAAGGAAAATTACCCCAGGAAAGTTCTCACACAATACAAGACCACCTGACAGTACTACAACATAGAAACGGTACCATTCAGCACTTGAAACGCAGCTAACGTGGCAAAGGAAGCAAACATTAAGCCAGATTTGCTACGTGCCAGGATGGCCAGTGGCTGCCATGCTCTGAAGCATGCCCCACTTTACAGCACAGCTCCCAAGACAGGTAACGACCTACAAGACACTGTCACTACACACAACTGGACCTATGCATTATGTCTGAATGAAGCATTTATGTGAATTCTCTCTTCACCCTCGCGTCAGTACTGAAGTAGGGACCGTTACTCCACCTCATGTACAAACTGAAGCACAAGGCCAAGTAGCACGTCCCAGCTCACACAGCAGGCGGCAGAGCCAGATCTGAGTCCTCGCAGCCCACCTCCAGAGCCAAGTCAAGAATCACGTGCCGTCCACGTCATGTTGCATTAAATCTCACAACCCTCTGCAGAAGTTTGTTTCCCCTGCCCCAGCACGTGCTGGAAGAGACCTATCACCTGTTCCCCAGAGCTACTCATTCTGTACTATGACGTTACACACATACCTCGTGTCCCTGTGTCCTGTACATCAGCGTTAGACCTAAGCGCTTGATTTGATTCAGGTCCTTTTGGAGGCCATAAATACCTTGGAGAGGTACTGTGAGGTCCCTAACACATTCTGTTAACAGTGACATATGTGAGATGTCCCACTTCCAGTTAAGAGTGAGACAGGAAACACATCCTTCTTTGTCTTCATCAATTTAGGATGATTTCTCTGCCCAAGCAACCTCCAGAAACAAGTCATCTCTACCTTTCTTTTATCATTATAAACTCACATATAAACATGATTTCAAGTCATTCTTTCTGATAACCAAACTGTTGTCTCTGAATTAAAATAATACTCATCAATTTAACACCCTGCCTCCACATTAGCAGGAACTTACCATATAGATTACATCTGCTGTAGCTGTCAAGTTACCTGTTTTTGCCGGGTAATTAAGTCCCAGTCATCAACAAGCCACGGTTTCAGCTCTTCAGGAATCTTTACTTTAACTTCAACTCTGTTCATGAATGTTTCCTCCTAAACAGAAAAAGGAAGGATATTAGAATTCTGTCTTTTCTTTTTGAATAGCAACTCTGAAAGACAGGGCTTTTCTCAACCTTTAGATGCCCTGGGTATAAACTAATTTTCAAGTATTCAAAGCAGATGCTGGAATTTTGTCATTTCAAAAATTGTAAATGAAAAGGCCATACAGCTAAATGGTGGGAAAAAAAGAATCCTATCTTAACAGGTAACTGCTCTATTCAGTGCCTTTTCGTGTGAAGGCAAAAATTCTTCAGAAAATTTCCTTTTCTTCTGTAAATAAATACTGACTTGACAAACTTTAACTCTGTATTTTCGTATTTACTGTCAGCATCTAGTGACTATCCCAAATACAAATATCTTAAGCTACGTCTTTAATGCATAAAGTTAGATGTACTGACTTCTGATGAAGTCTTTCTTCGGTAACTGCCCAAAGCTGCCCAATTTTCAGAACATACCACTGTTTGAAAGTATACGACTGCTTTAAGACTCCTGTGTCAGAAATGTAAGCTGTATCAGCTAAAAACTAAAGCCCTATTATCAAATCCTAACTCTGGAGATTATAAACTTGAAATAACACATCTTACCACGTATGTAAGGATTCTCAACTACTATAACCCACACGCGTGTATGTGGAGCTCATAGGCTTCCGTGGTACCATTCATGAGTTTGTTAAATCATCCTGGAACACACTCAACCATTCAGTGTGACCTATGTTGTCAATCCTTTTGAGACTAAAGTTCTATGACTATTTTACTATGTCATAACATGACTAGCAATTCTAACGTGTGTAAACTTAAGGAAAAACTCACGTTTTCAACAGTTGGATCTACTCGGGCTCTTTTCTTGCGAGGCGGCTGAGGTGTCTCACTGGTACTGCCACCATCTCCATTTCCAGGTGCTACAGAAATTTGGGAGCGAGGAGGGGACATTTTTAGCTTAATGAGAAGCTCTTTTAAGGAAAACAGTCTCACAACACAACACACCCTCTCTTTTCGTTTCTCCATTACATACAGATATGTTACATAAAAGATGTATGTTGTACCTTAGAATCTACATTAAAGAATCATATTCCCACCAAAAACATAACTATAATGAACAGCTCTACCACACATTTAGTGTTAAGATGACATTTTGTAACAATACCACCTTTCATTTATTAAATGGAAACAGCTACTTGCACGTCTCTCCGCAGGCAAGAGCACTGCAGCTGGGCCTCTGGGCCTCATTCCACAACATGCTGTGACTCAGTGTGATACCCCTCTGCAAAGGTGATACACTTGCTCTAAAGCTTCCTGACTTTTAACATTTAACAGAGAATTAAGAACTGTAAACTAATGTACTTTAACAAAGGTAATATTCTTACTTTTCTGTTTGTTCTTTTTTGTTTTCCTGAAAGGAAAAGGGAAAAAAGGAGAAAGAAAGGTAAGTAATTATTGCTAGTAACACCCTTAGCAGGGTTAAATTCAGAGAAATATTTCCTTGGGTCATAAGGTCAGGCAGTGGGTAGCTTCCTGCTCAAACACGATTTTCCCAATAGCTGGCTCAGTTCACATGTCCCTCCAACACAGAAAAATGAGCCAAACACACCAAGGCTACTTTCCAGGGTTGTATTATTTATAAGCTTATAGCATACAAGTTACACATATATATATAAACTAGAGTATTACATTATTAGTTCTGCCTGCCCCCCCACAAAAATTCCAAAGGTTAAAATATTTTCCCCAATTACTACACAACCAATCCAATTTGATTTCAGATCTGCATGTTTTAAGACCAATCCCCTGTTCCATTCTCACTGGTCCAAACCCAGTTTCACTTTATTTCTTCTCTATCTTCCCTCCTTTCCAACACCAAATACCCCGTTCTCCCCTGTGTAGAACAAAGCTAACATCTCCTTCCTCTTGGTTATCTCTGATAGCAACTTAGCTTTCAGATTTATATACTACCCAACAATAAATCACTTATTTTGACTTCACACTATTTCTGGAATACAAGGAAAATACTTAACAAAGCCCATGACTATGGACTATGTCTGTTGGGACTATACCAGAACACCTGAGTATTTCTGGGTCAGATTAAACCAGGAACTTTTACTTCTACATGTCAAGAACACATGGAGACCAAGTAAAGCCAAGAGCCCTTATATTCATCCCTTACCCATTTATCCTATCCCATAAAATTAAAGAAAAAATACTGACAGCTGATCCCAACTCTAAGGTAAATATCCCACACTTCAGTGGATCACAGCAGTAAAGACTCCTAGACATTCTTGCTTCAATCTTCTTGTTTGTTACATCAAACACACAAACTAGTTTCTCAAACTGTGCGACAGATTTCACACAACTGCTAGGGATCTGTCTGTATTCCTACTTCTTCACCCCATGACTAAGTATTATGTAGCTGGAATGTAAGCTGTTAAGATTCAAGTTACTTCAGAGACTAACTGAAGTCCTAAGTCATTCTTCAGAAAAGTCGTGCCACTTGGTAGCCAACACCACTACACAGCCTGGGAAACCCAAGTGCCAACAAGTAACAGCTCACAGCACTGGCTTGGAAAGGAAAGCACTAGAGACCTAGATGTCCACACAGTAAAGGTACATCTGGTCCTCATACTTTCTAACCAGATGTACTTAAAATTTATGCATAGTCAGAGAAAGCTACAGACAATTACCAAACACTAAAGGTGGAGTAGGGACATAAAAATTACATTGAAAGCTCATATCAAAGCATTAAAAAAAAAATCACCAGGCTTGGCTCCCCAATACTTTTAAAATAGACTTCCTAGTCTACCAAGGAAGAGCAATACTTAAAAATTCACAATGCCGTCTAAGCTCTCAGATTATCATTTTATCAAGAAACTATGTTTTCCCACTGAAAAGGTCAGCTCCTAGAGAAATATTAAGTTCCATGTCTTGACAAAGGGAATCTAAAAGGTGAGCCTGAACATAACGTCTTGACCTGCTTACTAACAAGACCCAAGACTCACTCACAATCCCTCACAAGACTCAAGAGTCAATCTGAAGCAGTCCCTCTGCCTCTGTTCAGGGAAGGAAATTTTGAAAAATTTTGCAATTTTAAAAAGTATTACTTCATATACTTACTCAACCATTGTTTTTGTCATCAAAACTGTGCAGCGCTTTACATTCAAATACCAGTAATTTTGGGGCCTATTACTTACCTGGATAAGATTTTTGTAACACCTTTTAGCACGATGATAAAGAATTGGCAGTAAACCAGAAAATTACACTACTGATAAAAACCCATCAGCTCTCTGCACATGAGAAATTTGCTGCCTCGTAAGGCTCAGCTGTGAATAAATCCTAATGCATGCTACCACACAGCAGTTCCCCAAAGAACCAGATCATGGAAAACTACTACTTACCACCAAAAGCAACAGGCCACCTGCAGAGTAACACACCTACTCACCAGACCAATTATCTCTGACCAAAACACTTCAAAACCAATTTATCTTCATTACTAATACCTAACTTTTAGGTAGTAAAATCCGACCAGTGACTCTAAAATCAGCAGAATGTATTTTCAAGGACAAACGCACAACCTTGCCTTAGAGAAATCATATTTAGTGTCAGTTTTGACCCTCTGATGAGAAGCACATGACCACTCATGAAAACTACCTAATCTTAAATGAAAATACCCAAGGGGCAGGAAATAAAATTACCTTTCAGTAAAAGTTTTGATTATTCATGTTCTTTGATTAGAAAGGTAGTGCTCTTACACTGACATTCAGATACATATACACCCGTGTATGTGCACATGACTTCCACACAGGCTCATCCCCAAGACGTTCTAAATCTTAGGAGTTAACATCTTGGGGGTGGGGGAATATGAAACAACACATGTTCTCACCAAGGGTTTCCAGAGAGGAATCAAACTTTATATAAATTTTTAGCACTACAGAAAAAGCACATCTACTCCCAAAAAATCTCAAAACTTGTGTCCTAGTGCTGGGCATAGAAGCCACAGGGCATAAATCTGCAAAGAAGTAAAAAGCTAACCTTTTCAAACAATATGGCTTCTCTCTCACTTACCAACTTTTACATTTCCCTGTATGGCCCCAGAAGATGACTGGTTAGTCAGAGACGGGTAAGATTCCTCAAGGGAGGAACAACCTAAGACAGGCACAGTTGCAGGGGGGCCATCAGGTGAGAAATTGGGGAACAGTGGTGAAGCTTAGAACCTCACCCCACCCCCCCGTCTTGAGAGAAAGCTTCTGCATCCGTGGATGTTTTATTGCCCTTGTCTAGCTCGGATTAGCACATAGTCTACAGGCACACACATGATCATCTACAATTGCTCTCTTACAACACTAAACTATGTTTTCTACCTTTATCTTGCATCTACCTACCACTTCAGCATTTTATTAAAAATAAAAATAATAATAATATTAAAGGGAGAAATGTGGGATCCACATATAAATCAAGTATAAAAATCAAAAGAATATTCATATTTGACCTGATTGTTTATAGTTCATAATGCGTGATCAAAACCGAAAGTTTCTGTGATGAATGCCCTTGTACTGTTCACCATGTAAGAACTTATTCACTATGTAAGAATTCGTTCACCATGTAAGAACTTGTTTGTTATGCTTCAGAAGATTGGAGACTGACGAGAATTAGGCTTGAGATGGATTAATGATTGTACATTGAGCATTGATCCCCCATACTGAATTTTTGTTAACAACCATTTGATCAATAAATATGAGATGCCCTCTCAAAAAAAAAAAAACTTGTGTCCTATTGATAATTCAGTATCACGCTTGAAGAAAACACACTACATGCATGTATGTATTTACACATCCAATTTCAATGTATTTCACACCCCAGAATTATACACTTACAAATGAGTTAAGTGGTAGATTTTGTTATATATATATATATATATAATTTTACCACAACAAAAAAAGGGGAATTTAAAAACCTGTTAAGATAAAAAATTAATGTCATTAGTATGTATTTTCAATGTATTTCCAACAACCTAACACCAAGAATGGCATTCTTACTGGCATTTTTCAACTTACACACACACACAACCATGCTCCAGTTCCCATTTTCAATAAATCCTAGTACACGATAATGGGTGTCAAGTCTGAGTTCCACTTATAAACAATGCAAAATTACAGCCAATGTGAGAGCTTACACTTCAACGTTTTTCTGTTGCAGACCAGATGCCTTCTTTCCGGGGGCAGCCCCTCTCATCTTCCCCTCTGCATACTGCTCCCTTCAAAAATAATGTCAATGAAGTCATCAGAAATTTGTGCCAGCGCGATTCCATTGTGAAATTCGTATTTAAACCAAGGTCCCCAGTCTATATATATATTCTGGTACCAAGTTTTAAACAAGTTGGACAAAGATAATTTACAAAACACAAACAATTTAAGAAAGGAAGAATAGAAAGGCTCTTCTACATCCACCAAAATTAGAACACATGCAGTAAGAGGGCACTGACTGTGAGTCATGATTGAAGATTCTGTTTCCATTCTGGATTTCACCAGCCCCAATGTTTATTTGATCCTGTTTTATCATTTCAATTTTCTTGATATGTATTTCAGCTTTCAAGTAAAAACCCTATAGACCACAGTCCTAAGAGTTCCTTTCCTCAATGTGCTTTCAGGGGTGAAGGATAACGGGATGCTCCCTTTCTCGCCTCCCCCTCCACCTGGTGTGCCTTCCGCACAGCTGAGCTAACAGTGAGTTCGCAGCACCAACACAAAGCCCTACCACCACCCCGCCTGTGCACCTCCCTGTCCAAGGACAGACCCAGGAAATGACAAGTGTGCTAACTCTGTCACCTTGGAAAGGTTTCTCTGATCACTTCAGGTCAAAGATGCAACAGGACAGCTAGCAGGTTAACAGTAGTCATTTTACAGGTAGGCAGCCAACACGATTTCTACTTTCACTCCATTTCTGAAAATGGACAGCATTTCTCTTCATACTCATATTGCAAAACAAACTTACTGATTGGCCTTCTGAAGTTCTCGCTGTTTCTGCAGATTGGTGTCCACATATTTGAGTACTCTGCTTTCTGGAACCCATTCATCCCAACTGAAACAGAAAACATTCAAAAATATTTTCATTACTATTCAGACTCTGTTCTCCAATTGTTTTTTAGAGATCCAAGAAGCAAGACTTTGGATTTCTCTGCAAATAATCTGATGAACTGACACTATAAATTCATTTTCAACTAAAATCAAATGCTAGTGAAAAAAATGTTAAGGAAGCAAACGTCATTATTTTCAAAAGTAGCATCCCAAATCTAAATTGCCAGAGTCCAACATCACATTATTCAAATCGTTTTTTAAAATGGCATTTAGAGCATGGCATTTAATACAAGTCCCTAAGCAATTACCCTTACAGACTAAAAACTCTTACAGAGAATTTTAATTCCCAAAAAATGAAGCATAGGAGCCCATAAAAAGCTGACTTGAAGACCTAAAATGGCTAGTTAGCTTTGTGCAAAAGTCAGGTTACAGGATTCTCTGTGCCTTAGCCTCACCTGTAAAATGGAGTTGACAGGACATATTCTTGTAGAGTTGTTAGAATACATACATGCACAAAACACTTGAGAGTCTGACATGCTAAAAGTACTCAAGGTATGTCAGGCACATATCCTCAAATACCATCCTAACTGCTTCAGGTACGACTGCAAACTAAAGTGTCACGACGCTTTTATCAGGCGTCACCATCCGTAACCCCCACTCACTCACAAATGCATATGTGTTCACAGCATTACCAGAAAGATGCCTTTCTGATCCCCAAGAGGCAGAGCCAACCACTCTCTTAAGTATCTATTTGCTAAAGCATTCTGGGACTTAGAAAAGCTCTTTCAAAACAAGATTTCTGATGTGCTTTTTTCCAAAGGGGAAAACCAAAAGCTATTTCTTCAGGACGGTTAACTTTTCAGGTCAAGTGGTTCTTTTCTCCTGCTGAGGGAGCTCCTTTAGTGACACCGTTAGGTGTATCCTCAGTCTTCTATTTAATCATTTCCCACCTCCGACCTCTTATGCAAGATAGCCAGACAGCGACTAACTCAACAGAAAGCACCCCTCAACATGATCTCCTAGAGAAAACTTTAAAACATGCATTTACCTAGAGGTCAGGAGGGGGTGGTGTACTGAGGGAGCTCCTTCAGGAACAGGAAAAAGGGCTACCATATCCTCACGTGTCTTCAGAGTTTTCTCAGAGCGCCTGGGCCTCACAGCACTTCTGATACAGACAGCACAGTACAGAGTGATCTCAGTGACCAGGCGCAGAATTTAGTTTAGCTTTATTAAGATTTACTTACAAATGGAATATTTAAATGTCTCTGTGTCAACAAATTCCAATATCTCGAAATACTGAAAATACCTTACTAACTACTGTGCTTTTGAAAAAAGTATATAATATTTACTGAGATTTAAGAAAATTCTAATTTGGAGACTGGGCCTTTGCTGTATGACTTTCTAAAAGTAAGGTATCTACCAACCATTTTCAAAGTGAGGACCTTGTTTTTATTGATGTGCCCACTTCTATCTATTCCGATTCTCTCTGAATGAAAGGGAGTAGTACGTTGAGTTCACCACAAATTTCCATTTCAGAACCTTGCAAACCTCTTCCCCCCTCTAACGTAAATGCCTCTAAATAAGCACCGTGATCTAAAAACCAAGTCAACTCTACAGCTTTTCTATGTCAGGAGCTATGTAACTGAACTACAGGAAAATAAAGCACCACCTTTTGCTCTGAGGAACTTTACTACTAGGGTAGTATAGTAAATGAAGGCCAAACATGCAGAAACCTTTATATGTGCAGGTCAAGCATAAAGGAATCTCACAATTTCCTAAAGGTAGCCTGTCACTCAACCCTAAAGTCACCAATTACATACACAGCATTAAATAAAAATACAATACACTTGCTGGCACCTACATAATTCCTCTCCCTTTCAAAATGGGTTTATCGAAAGGCTTTCCTAAATACTAAGATCAAATTTTCCAAAATTATGTATATTTATCTACACAGCAAATCAGTGACAAAAAATACACCCGTTTATTAATATTTCTCAACATATATTAATGAAGATTAACATTTACTGCCATTTTTAATTTTTTTCCAAGGAGTGATCAATTAGCTGAAAACAAAAAATAAAACAAAACCTGTGCAAGTTTTTTATTTGCATTACTGGAGTATAACAGAAAAAAAGCAGTGATTTATTTTGAACTCATCAACTTCAAAAATACAAGCATGTGGTACTTTCACAGTATCTCATAAGTTACAAATGCCACTTAAAAGCTATTCGTCATCTACATGTAGTTTTATACAAAATATTACTCATGAGAGGTTAAGACAAAAGCTACATCCACAGCTACTAAGATGAAATACTGAAATAATTATTTCAAAGTACACATGGTGCTGGAAGCAGACCCAGCCCATGAATTTGCTGTTTCTGATTTCTTGGATAGACTTTAACTTTCCCATACATAATATATGTATAAGTAAGATATTCTATTTCCTGTAAAGAACTGAAATTCTCCATATTATAATCTTCTCAAGTTCACCTGTTACTGATAGAATACCAACATGTAAAGTATACCTAATAAAAAGACTGAACTAGTTTTAACATTTCATTTATTTGAAAGGAAAGAGATCCTTTTGTAGTTCATAAGCATGATGAGTGGGTGTTCATACTTTTGCATGACATGTGCCTCCCTCAAACCTTGTTATGTCAGCACATTACACATCAACTGGGAAAATGGATAAACAAACAAACAAACAAACAAAACCGTAATACACACTAGAGCTCTTCCCACCACCCTGGAGCCTGTGGAGCCTGCTGGGAACAAGACTTCTAAACTAACACGTATGTCTGGAAGGCTGTGGTCCAAGGCCAGAACCAGAGGGCGAACACAGCTCTTAACACTGAAGGTGTTTATACTTGAGACAGTTCTCCCTGGCCAAGGGATGCGCCTCTGTGCACCAAGCCAAGAACAACAGCGACCCCTGGTGGCACACCAGAGTCACCTGGGGAAGTAACTCGTGCTCAGGGTAGGAGTGGCAGGGTTCCCACCAAATTCCGAAGCAACCTTCCCGCTAGGGCCACTGGACACAGAATACCCTTCAAGGATTTAAACTTTATGAAAAATAAACAAATACAAGTGGATTTATTCTGTTGTTAAAAAAAAAAAAAAACACTAGGAGCCGTAAGATAAACTTTCCTGAGTATCATAATCAATTTAGCATTAATACTGAAATCACACTTAAAACTAAGTCTTTTATAAACCCAAAAGTAGGTTTTTTTTCTCCATTATTTTCCCAATTCTCAATACTTAAAATGAAAGCTCACAGGGCCACTTTGAGTTACTGGTATTACCTATCATTATTACAAACACTTTAATCATTATAAGTTGTGAAGTTCAGTGTGCTTTTTTATACATTTTAGATTTCCACCTTTCTACAGTTATACTAATGGAAAAAAGGTTAGGGGATGGTATTTCTTAGCTAAAAGTATTTTGTAAAAAAATTTCCTAACGAATAAACTGGGTTAGTCACCTGGACAGGGTGCTGTATGAACCAAGGCGCAATTTACAGGGCCAGCAAACATCCAGAGAAAACTTCTTTCCACAGCATCGATCAACAGTATTGATCACAGAGAGAAGCAGGTGGCAGAGCGCCGCCCAGGTGACAAGTCTGTTAAAAGGTGCTAGAAAACTGAAGTGCCATGCTTTCCAGCAGTGCCATCCTTGAAGGACACATACCACTATTAACAGTCACATACGACCTCTCATAGCAAAAATTACAGGCGATCCTATTACAAGTATCAAAAATAAACACATTATCACATATGGCTGTGGGCCCTAAGGAGAAAGACCTATCACTGGGTAAGAGCTCCACAGGCTGGGCATTCTGGAATGTATTCAAGCCGCAACCACTGTTCACTCCTGGTAACACATTAATATACCACTGCTTTAAAAAAAAAAAAAAACATGGTATAGAACTTGTCAGGGTGGAAGACTAGGTTCTCTAATTATATTTCTGTATTTACACATGCTAAAACGAGAATTGCGTGAAATCACTCTCTCTTATATTTTGGAAATTTAAAAAACAGAAATGACCCTTACTTCCTAATTAGCGTACCTTTATTCTTTTCCCTTGCTAGACAGAAAAATCCAACTAGCTTGGAGAATAACTTTTTGAAGTAACATATAGTTACTGAGGTTTTGCTAAGGCAAAAAACTCAAACTGTTCTGAAATGCACCAAAACCAGAAAAAAGCAGTTGGTTGTCTAATGAGTAGACCTTACTTATACCAGAACAAAAGAAATACCTTTAACCAAAGACTTTAAAATGGCTGCAAATCCTAATTTCTATCATCTTTTCTTCATACTATGGTTCATGCTTGCTTCACTATGTACTGAAACTGTACAATTAAAAGCATATGCCCAAGACACCTACAACATGCTACCTTGCTAACTGTAGTAAAACATTGCTTTTGAAGATCTAATACTCACTTTTTATTCCAGCCACTGTAATGTATAAAGTATTTCACTTGTTTGTCCTTTATGGCAACCTTTACACACTGCAACAAAAAAGGAAAAGATGGCTTAGAAGTATTTTTTTTATAAAAAGAGATGAGATGTGACTACCTGGATAATTTTGACGTATCAGATTTTTTAGACACTCTGCACACTTAAACTCTTTGGTGGCCAAAATAAACACAACAAAATAAGGCTCTCTAAAAGAACATTAATCTTTCAGACTTACATATTAAGTTATAAAACTGTCGAATAGTCAATTTGCTGGAGTTTGTCCAATAAAGCTGAAGAACAGATAAATATAAAATTTGGTCACCCTTAAACCTGAAGTTGGTGGGTTACACAAGCTATTTGACAACAGCTAAGGAAAGCTATGTCTGCTTTTGCAAAGTCTAGCCAGAAACTGTTTCAAAACAAGTTTAACTGAAGAAAGATATTTACACCATATTATTAAGAAATTTCATTAGCTTATGAAATAATGGAATTAACTTCTTTTATTGCAGATTATCAGCAACTAGCAAAGTGACAGTTATACACATTTCATGTTGTTCTTAAAAGCAGCTGAACACGTTAGAATTTATTGAAGGAAGTCATTAACTATGAAAGCGACGGCTACCTAGTTTTGTATTTACAGTTTTATCTGAGGTAAACCAAGAGAACTACAAGCATCTAAGCTGTTCTAACAGCCACTTAAGCTGTTCACCACTGCATTTGCTGCCCAAGAAAAACCTGCCAATTAGGTACACTCTGCCAGAAACTGACACAACAAAAATAACATTCAGAGAAATAAATGATCAATAGGATTCATAATTTATATACAGTATTAGCACTTTATTACAATACATGTACATACACATAAGTTCCTGACCATCTCCATGAATCCAAATTCAGCCCCTTCAGAACGTTTTAAACACATATCTATGTATTCAAAACATGTAAATAGTAAAAATGCTTATTAGTCACACTGACCCTTTACAACTGTTTAACTGAACAATATACTGTTTTGTAATCCATGTTCATTAAAAAGAAAAATATGAGTAATATTTGTGCTAAAAAAGTTACCAGAAACAAAACACTGAAAACAATTTTTACTCTGGAATGCATTATCCCACTTTGGCTTAATGTGAATCCATATGCATGTACTGTGCACGAACACTGCTGCACAGCAAAGGGAGCCCCCAGTTCCAACTTTGCTGGACAAACCAAGAAAGAGTTAAACGTGCTTTTAATGGCAGCTTTTAACCTTTAACAATGTAATTAGCTCAGTGCTTACTCAGCACACTATATTTGGATATTAAATTGACTTTGGCAGTATTTTCTCACAAATAAGGAAGTGCACAATGCTATTTGACCCCACATTCAACCAATCTTCCATCTTCCCTTCAAACGCTCCTTCCAGCCGCTGGGTCTGTGGGTCAGCGAGACGACGGCAAGGCAGCAACGCTCTTCTTGGTCTGCTAAGCAAGCAGTAAGACCCCCAAACAAGCTGGGGAATCTGTAACTAGGAGTCCATGGAAAAGGCAGCTCTCTTACTAAAGCTACCAACCAACAAAAGCTAGTATTAAGCTGAGATACAACCACTAGTTCTGGCTAACTTCTCAAAGGAAAATGGGTTTCCTACCTTTGCTTCATAAAGAAGAGGTCCATGAAAGCACAGCACACGCTCGCCTGTAAAATTAAAAAGCACTGAGTTAGCAGTCATTTCCCTGCACGTTTGAGAGTCCCACCCAAGAGCCACTACGCTTGTACTAATGGTGTAAAACACTAGTAAAGTGGGTAAGACTATGCACAGATCAAACTTCAGTAGTATCCCACAACCAAAACACCTTAATATCTGATATAAACAAAAAACAATGGGTTAGAATGTCAATCTATTTAAGCCAAATAAACAAAACCTACTGTAGCTACCTACTGATAGGATTGATTGGGTTTCAATGTATACCTTGCAGTGCAATTCTTAAAATGCTTCCCAAGTTTAGGACATCATGCTCTACCTGTACCTCTGCTGCCAACTCCTTCACTCTGTGAACGAAGTAAAACATTCTGTTCACCAAAATTTCAGTGTGCATCAGAAATGGCTGCACTTTATTTTAAAAAGAGGTCCCCCTAATGTCCTGGACTCTGGTGTGCTCAATGATGTTCTGGGTACTAGGCTGCTTCAATGAACAAAAAATTGGGCAGGAATTCTAACGTTTGGAACTGACACTGTTGAACCTACCATTAAGACTTCAAGATGGAAAAACACACAAAGGAATGGCGTAAGACCTGGAAGCCAGGCCTGTTTCCCAGACAACCAGACAGGCAGCTGGCTGGCGGTGCTTAAAGGTTACATTTCACTGTAGAAAAAATCGATTTCTTGCACATTCTTTCCAGTCCACTTGGTTTCAGCCCACCCAAAGGTAAAAAAGTACTTGTCACCTCTTAGCTCTCCAATTAAGAGAGCCTAATAGTTCAATTCCAAAGAGACTGGAAAGCAACCTGGGTTTCACAATTTTAAAAAATTACTGATGCTTTTAAAAGTTTCAAAACTGGTAACTTAGAACCCTTCAACCTGAAATAGTTGCCCTACAGCAAATCTATTCAACCAGCTATCTTTCATATACCTCTTAGTGCTAACCACTGCAAAGTAAGGGCAGACACTGCTAAGTAAGCAGTGTTGTGCAACTCACTGGCTTTTCTATTTTAAAGCTTTCTAACCAGTAAGAGTGATCAATAAGCTACTTGAGAAGGTCACAAGGAAAGGAGGGTCCAAGCAGAGGAAAACTGGTACAAAAGCATAGAAACATGAGAAAATGATGCTATCAGATTACTACTTAAATATTAATAGTCCACTACCACTGGAGCACAGGACAAATGACACATTTAAAGTGACAACAGATCACGAATGCCTTCAAGTCATGAAGTCTGGACTTTATCCTGTACTGATGGGATTCCCAACTCTGACCAAGAATCTCGTGGAGCAGTTTTTAAAACTACAGATTTTCAAGTCTTACCAGACCTCTCTTAGAACCTCCTGTAGTAGCCACAGTAACTTCACTATGTTCAGCCTCTTTCTTGTGCAATGCGTGACCGGTTCTGAGGAACCACGACCAGAAGCTGCTGAGCCCACGAAGGGCTTGCAATGGAGACTGCATATAGGGAGACCAAGCGGATTTCTCCCAACAGTCAGGCTAAAAGCTGAAACAGGTCTGAACCAAAAGCAACTAGAAATAGAGGACAGCTAAGCAGAGGGAGCGTAGGGTGACTTCCAAGCTGGTGGGAGTACCCGCCACAACAGCAAACGCAGGCGCATTCCAGGTCAATTTTGGAATGCATCACAGTGGCTACAGTTCCTCCCCAACAGAGCCAAAAAATGAGCAGTACCTGTCTGGCGCTCAGGAGAGCAGTGGGCTGGAGCCCTCACTGAGCACTGTGGGCGAGAACGAGACTGGGGTGACCGCAATGAGGAAGACCAATGACCAGCAGCACCAAAGTCAGAACTGTCTCTCCTCACTTCACTCTCCAGGTACACCTTCTTAAAAAGGAACCCTGGAAATGGCCTCGATCCCCCCTCCTTTTGGCTGCTGCTGCCAAAGACAACTGCACTGAGGCTAAGGCCCTCGGCCCTCCATTCTAGCTGCCTGACACTGACACTGCTTAAGTACGCACTTAGCTGAGGAGTACGACTCAGGATTGATGAGTGCCTTTTTCATGGAAATAGAGAGAAAGCCTGGTAACTGGGGAGAGAACTAGCCTATCAGATACCGTTAAACAGTTCTCCACTCTCAATTCTATCAAACCACAAAAGTAATTCTGCCCAATGCTCTCAAGGTCCTAAAGGCAGATGGGGTTCCAATTCTCCAACCTTCTACCGGCTGGTGCTTACCAGGAGCAACAGACGCCGGCACCAGCCAGTCACTTAATCCCCGACGAGGTGGAGGCCTTCACCCTCTCACACCACACACACGCCCCACGGCTTCCTCAGCCCTATGCTGTTTCAGATGGAAGAACGAATCCAGTGCAGAACAGTCACTGTGCTTAATTTAAGAACTGCCATTATAAAGTATATCGTATTATTATTAAATGAGAAAAACTTCCAAAGTTAAAGGAATCATGAAAAAACACTATTTCTGATCATTCGTTTTTCCACCACTACATAAGCTCAATTCTGCAGGGTCTTGATATAATTCTCTTGGCACTAACACCAGTATTCCTTCTTCCTTACAAGATACTCTCTGAATTTGCCTTATAAATACAATTTCTTGATGATGGTCATACTCTTTAGCACAAGAGTAAAAAAAAAAAAATATGGAAACCGACAGGAAGGGCGGCTCTCGGGCAGCTTTCAAACCCTCCACGGGGTACCTCGGCTCCTCGTCGGCTAACTCCCCACCACAGCAGCACTGGGCTTCCAGTTTGCTGTCACCCCTCCTCTACCATCTCCCCACTTCAGCACTTCCTCCAGAAAGCCACCCTTGACTGTTCCAACTTCATGGACCCTTGACACCTGATGAAACTTACGGGCCTTTTCCTGTTTTTATAAATATGTAAGACATTATTACATAGGAAACCAACTACGTTAAAATAGCCACCAAAACATTTAAAAATATACTGAACTCTTTTAATGATGTTGTGCAGCTAAAAATCGAATAACTACCTTTACTTTTAACTAACGAGAGCATCGATGGCATCTAAATATATCTTTCACAACTGTAACGCTGGGATATGAAAGCTGCTACTACCGGAGGGTAGCCGGGTGCGGGGCAATCCCTACTTGCATAATTTAAATACCAAATTTCAGAAAATAGGAAAAAATTTTTTTGCCCAAGTTCGCGGATCTCCTGAATTATATCCACTGACTCTAGATTAAGAATCCCTATTATGAAACATCTGGTTAAAAAAAGAATCCATGGGAAGTTATCCCACCTTCTCAAGGAAGTCAGACAAGAGAGTCAGCGATTATCCAAAACATCCTTGAAAACTTAAATATTCCATAAAGTTACAAAATACTTGGGCTTTGGGTAAAATGACTCAAAGTAATTCTAACATCAAGTTTGGAAACCGCGGCCGCCAGTTTCTGCAGCGGTCCGGGCATCCCTGGGGGCGGCCACATCCCCGGCAAAGCCGCCCCTGGCCTACAGGTCTCCCCGGCATCTTGAGTCGGCTACGCCCCCACCGTGATCGGCGAAAACGGCACCCGTGAAAGGCAAGGGGCCGCCCTGCACTAGGTACCAGGTTCTACCGCCAACCAATAAAGAGCTACTTTCAAACCAGTGAGTCACAGGCTATTACTCAATTCCCGAGTTCACAGGACCTCAAGGCAACGGACACGCGTCCCGCCGCCGTAGGCACACCACCTTCCTCCGCCAGCAGCGCCCCCACACGCTCCCGCGGGGCCCTCGGGCGGCACAAAGCGGCCGCCGCGCCCCGTCCGCCCCGCCCCGGGGCCCGGCCGCCATCTTGCGGCGGCCATGACGCGCCGCCATCTTACAACGCACTTCTCGTGCCCGGGCGCGAAGCCCACCCGCCGGCTCGGCGCCTCCGCCCAGCGCGGCCCCCTCGGGCCCGGGGCAGCCCCGACCGTCAGCCGCGGGCCGCCCACGCCGCCGGGGCTCCCGCGAGCCCCAGGCGGCCGGAGCCCCCGCCCCCCAACCGCGCCACATCACTGCCCCCACCCGCCGCCATGGCGCCGCCGCGTCCCTACAACGCGCTGCCGGCCCCGCGCCCGCGGCCTCGAAACACGCCGCAGAGGCTCGGCCACGCGCCCCCTCGGCCCCAACGCCTCGGCCGCACACAGCGTCCGCCCGGTCTCCCGAGCGGCCGTAGAGCGCCCTCCGCGCACAAAGCCCTGCGGCGGCCCTCGGCCCCCGCGCTCCAGCCCCCGCGGGCTCGCCGCCCTCCGGTGCCGCTAGGCGCCCTCTCCCCAGGGGACCAGACTCACCCTCCTGGAATTTGGGCTTCGGGTCCTGTTTCGGCGCCATTTATAAGTGATTCGCCGCCGCCTCCTCCTTCTCCCACCACCCCCGACTACCGCCCCCTACTCTACCCCACCCAGCTCCGCGTCAGACGCGCCGTCAGGCACCGCCGGCTCTACATCCTGGGCCCGATTTGCCAGCGCCCGTAGACCTCACAGCCCGGCGACCCGCGCAGCCGCCGCTCCAGCCAACGGCCGCCCGTCGCGCACGCGCCCTGTGCCCGCGCCGCCGCGGGGCACGCCGGGAGTGGTAGTTCCGGCGGTAGGGGCGGGGCGGCGGGGGTCCCGCCGGCTGCCCGCGGCCGTTAGACACCGGGGGCCTGCGCGTCGTCCCAGCTGGGGGAGGTCTCAGTTCGTCTAGCTGCGGAATGGAGAGACGAGCAGCGCCTCCGGGCGGCCGGCTGGAGGGCGTGGAGAGGCTCGGAGCGGCGCCGCGGGGCCGTCCCGCACCCGCCCGGCCTCGCCTCCGGCCGCCAGCGTACCCCGCCGTCTCCCGGGCCGGCGCTCGGCAGCCCCGGACCCTCGTGCCCTTGGCTCCGCTGGCCCCGCGCCTCCCAACCCGCTGCAGGCAGCGTGCCGCCTGCGCCCGAACCTGTCCTGGGCGATCAAAGAAGGGAACGGGGATCGCCGTGACCCCACCCGCCGTGCCGACTATGCCCAGGGCGCCCCTTTTAAAACCTTAGAAAATACTCAAAATAATTCAAAGTTTGAAAACTCTTAAGGATGAAGATCCGGAAAGGGCCCTTTCCCACGTGGCCCTCACCTGCGCGTTCCCGCACCGAGGGCGCCCGTTACGTGTTTGAGGCAGATTCTCTGCCGGCGCCCGCGTGATGCTCTTACATGGAAGTTCACTTTCTGTGTTCATGTTATGTATCAGTAGTGCTTGAATATTCACAGCAATTCAAAAGTATAAAATACACTACAAAACTTGAAGAATTATTTTTATGTTCTCTCACCTACCTAGCCATTATTTGGCACGGACACTTTTTGTACTCCCTGTTTTTCTTTTACCGTGAACACACTGACCATGTTGTTCTGTGTCTTTAACTTAATGACTCAGGTTAGAGACCACTCCAATTACATGCGTGTCTGTTACTGCTGAGAACGCCTAGTTCTTAATTGCTCATGCCATACAAAACTAAATAGATCATGATTGATGTACCCTCGATTCTATTGCTGAACATGAGGTTGCTTTTAGTTTTTCAATGTTAGAAACCTATGTCTTTCAACCTGAACCTTTGTGTACATTGCTTTTATTTTTTTACGACTCTGGAAGTAGAATTGCTGAGTCAAATGCTGTGGGCATTTTCAACTATCTTATGAAAGGTTGCATCAATTGACCGTTCAACAATTTGAGAGAGGGCCTGTTTTTCCACTTTCTTGCTAAGCGTGGTATTATCAGTCTCTAAAAGCTTGTTTTAATATAGAGGAAGTCATTTTGTGCAAAGGAAGTCAGACACCAAACAGAATATACTTGATCAGTGGTGCTAGAAATCAGGAGAGTGGCCAACTGGGGCAGAAGGGGGATTGATTGCCTAGGGAACCAGAGTGCTGGACGTGATGGGTGTCTTGATCTGGTGTGCTTACGTGGTGTTTAATACATGTAAAAATTCATCAACTTATGCGCTTGTGGGTAATGCACTTTACCTACCTTTTAACTTAGCAAAAATACTTAAAACATCACCTTAGTTCAGATTTTATTACGAAAGTCTCACACAGAAAAGCAGAATAATTCAGATGATCTCAATACAGTTGTAAATATTTCCTCATATCTGCCTCGTATATACATATGCGTGTGTGCATGAGTGTGTGGGAAGACCTCAGGATTTATGTCTGATTCCTTTGGTATGTACTTCCAAAATAGGAGGGCATTCTCCTACAAACCACAGTACCATTATACACACCCGACACAACTGAAAATAATTCCTGAAAATCACGTAGCTCCCACTCCACATTTCCTCACTTGTTCCTACAATACTTTTTATATTTTTATGTTTCTTGCTTCTTTTCTTCAAACAGGGCCCATTAAATGGCAGTGTGTTACATTTGACTGTTAAATCTCTTAAGTCTTTTTAAATCTAGACCAGAAGTTCTTAAGGTGGGAGCCCACGGGTATAATTCAAAGGGTCTATGAACTTGGATGAGGAAAAAAATTACCTCTTTATTATTTTCACCAAATTTGAAGTGGAATTCAGCATTTCCTTACATTGTAAATGAAGGTGTCCTCTTGGTAAAAGGCTATAATAAAAGAAGTACCCAGGCTTTGTCACAATAAAAGTGCAATGCCTTCATATCACATTACAGGTCTTGCTATATCAGTATTCTGAAAGTACTCTATACTTACTTGACCTGCTATTTATCTTGTTATTTGATGCATTAAAAATGAAGCATGTGCATTACCATATTTTAATAACTGCATTTCAATATCATTGTTTTCCTTTATGATCCTATGTTTTTAGTATTCTGAAAAAAGAGGCTTCAGCAGACCACAAGGGTGGGAGGGGAGCTTTCAGCACAAAAGAGTCCACTCACACAACTAATTAGTGGCATAAGTATTTGGTTGTGATACTTGCTTTTGGAAAAATCTGAGCCTTTGAAAGTCTGACATTCTGGATTGGTCTGTTTCCTCATGGTGTTACTTGTTCTCTTTTTGCTGTCTATAAACTTAAAGTTCAGTTTAAAGACTTGATTAGATCAGAGCCATAGATTGATGGAATAGAATAGAGAGCATAGATATAAACCCACACATACATGGCCAGCTAATATATGATAAAGGAACCATGGGCATACAATGGGGAAATGACAGCCTCCTCTTCAACAGCTGGTGTTGGCAAAATGGACAGTTACATGTAAGAGAATGAAACTGGATTACTGTCTAACTACATTTACAAAGTAAACTCAAAATGGATCAAAGACCTGAATGTAAGCCATGAAACCATAAAACTCTTAGAAGAAAACAGAGGCAAAACTCTCTTGAATATAAACACGAGCAACTTTTTCATGAACATATATCCTCGGGCAAGGGAAACAAAAGCAAAAAAGGAACAAATGGGACTACATCAAACTAAAAAGTTTCTGTACAGCAAAGGACACCAACAGTAGAACAAAAAGGCATCCTACACTATGGGAGAATAGATTCATAAATGACATGTCCAATAAGGGGTTGATGTCCAAAATATATACAGAGCTCACATGCCTCAACACCCAAAAAGCAAATAACCTGATTAAAAAATGGGCAGAGGATCTGAACAGATACTTCTCCAAAGAAGAAATTCAGACAGACAACAAGCACATGAAAAGACGCTCCACACTGCTAATCATCAGAGAAATGCAAATTAAAACCACAATGAGATATCATCTCACACCAGTAAAGATGGCCACCATTGAAAAGACAAGCAACAACAAATGCTGGCAAGGATGTGGAGAAAGGGGAACCCTCCTACACTGCTGGTGGGAAATGTAAATTAGTTCAACCATTGTGGAAAGCAGTATGGAGGTTCCTCAAAAAACTCAAAATAGAAATACTATTTGACCCAGGAATTCTACTCCTATAAATTTACCCTAAGAAAACAGGATCACAGATTCAAAAAGACATATGCGCCCCTGTTTATTGCAGCAATACTTACAATAGCCAAGAAATGGAAGCAACCTAAGTGTCTATCAGTAGATGAATGGATAAGAAGATGTGGTTCATACACACAATGGAATATTCTTCAGCCATAAGAAAACAAATCCTACCATTTGCAACAACATGGATGGAGCTAGAAGCTATTATGCTCAGCGAAATAAGCCAGGCAGAGAAAGACAAGTACCAAATGATTTCACTCATCTGTGGAGTATAAGAACAAAAAAAACCTGAAGGAACAAACAGCAGCAGAAGCACAGAACCGAAGAATGGACTAACAGTTACCAAAGGGAAAGAGACTGGGGATGATGGGTAGGAAGGGAGGGATAAGAGGAAAAAGGGGCATTACGATTAGCACACATAATGTAGGGGGGCACTCAGGGAAGGCAGTATATACGGAGAAGACAAGTAGTGACTCTGTAGCATCTTACTATGCTGATGGACAGTGACTGTAATGGGGTATGTGTGGGGGACTTGATAATTGGGGGAGTCTAGTAATCACAATGTTGCTCATGTAATTGTATATAATGATACCAAAATAATAAATAAATAAATAAATCCTATTGAGGCAGAAATAAAGACTTGATTAGATCTAAGTTGAGTGTTCTTGACAAGAATACTTTATAAGAATATTTTATAAGTGATGCTGGGCACCTGTCACAGCAACATCATCAGGGGGCACATAGTGCCTGGTTATCTCCTTAGTGAAGCTAAATTTCATCCCTGGGTTAACCCGAGGTTAAGACACTTCTGTTTCTGCATAATCAAATAGTATTTAAATTTATGGAAATTTAAAACCATACACAAAACTAGAGGGCACAGTACAATGAACCATAGTGTATCCACTGCTCAGCCTCTAAGGTCATCAACACAGGGCCAATCTCGTTTTATTGGTACCTGATCATTCCTTCCCCCACCAAAATACACACACAAATCCCAGATATCATTTCTATTTCATTCATAAACAAGATAGAACACATCTGTAAAATATAAGGGCTTTTTGAAAAAAAAATAATACTTTTATTACATTTAAAAATACTTAATATCTTCTAGTGGTTCTGTACAAAACTCACCTATTCTTACCACACGATCTAGCAGTCTCACTCCTTGCTATTGACCCAAAGGAGTTGAACACCTGTGCCCACACAAAAACTTGTGTTGAAAACTTGTGGCCCCTCTCCCCAAATAAAGCATCCAGATGTTTATAGCAGCTATGTTCATAACTGCCAAACATGTAAGTAACCAAAATGTCCTGCAGTTGGTAAACGGATTAACTGTGGCACATCCCGACACTCATTTTATTCAGCACTCAAAAGAAATGAGCTACCAATCATGAAAAAAAACCATGGAGGAAATGAGTTACCAATTATGGAGGAACCATAAATACCTATTACCAACGGAAAGAAACCAATCTAAAACGACTACATACCATATGACTCCAACTATGTAACATTCTGGTAAAGGCAAAACCGTGGAGACAGTAAAAATATCAGCGGTTGCCAGGAGTTGGGAAGGGCTGGGAATGAATGAGCAGGGCACAGAGGAACTTTAGAGCAGTAAAACTACTCAGTATGACACTGTAGAGATGAGTACATGTCAAACGCATAGAATGTACAGCACGAGAGTGGGTGAACTGTAACATAAACTGTGGACATCAGGTGATGATGATGTCTCATGAAGGTCCATCACTTGCGTAACGAATCTCCGGCCTGATCGGGGATGCTAGTAACGGAGGGCGCTGTACACGTGTAGAGCTCGGTAGTATATGAGAAATCTCTCTACCTTTCCTAATCTTGTGTGAACCTCAAACGGTTCAAATAAATAAAGTCTTAATTATTTTCCTCAAAAAAAAAAAACTTAATATCTTCAAATATCCAGTGTTCAAATTCTCCAGATTGTCTCATACATGTTTATGCTTGGTTGGTTCACACCAGGATCCGAACACAGTTCACATATTCCACCGCATGTCATTTAATTGACTCGGTCCCGCTCCTTTTCCTGTTATTTACTTGTTCAAGAAACTGGACCACAGAGAATTATTATCACACTTCCTTAAAATGCTTTGTTTTTAGAAAGATTAAATGTTAAAGTCTTCAAATACGAGTTCCAGGGGTTAATAAAATGTGTTTCGTTTGGTATATCTCTGAATACATTCTTTTAGGACAAATAGTAATATATCATTAGTCAACATAACAAACTAGCCAACAATAAAAAAGTACCCTTTGAAATCAAGCTCATTTTTGACTGTTAACTTCTGAATGACCTGTGCTTCTTAACTACCTCACTCAACCTGAACTTAGGTCTACATCAAAAGAAACCATTGCTCTTTATTAAGACTTTTGAAATGAAATGAATATACCTAATATAACGTACAAAAAAATTAGAATCAAAATCACCTCCCAGTAGAACACGGGTTAATTTAGTTCCCGGGCCTCCATAACAAAGGGCTGGCACGACTGGGTGGCTTAAACAGCAGATGTGTCCTCTCACAGCTCTGCAGGCCTGAGGTCCAGGATCAAGGTGCTGTCAGAGCTGGTTTCTCCCGAGGGCTGCGAGGGACCTGCTCCGCGCCTCTCCCCTGGCTTTTGGTTGTTTGCTTGCCGTCCTTGGGCCCCTGGGCTTGTAAAGGCATCTCTGCCTTCGTCTTCACATGGCTTCTGCTAGGCGTCCAAATGTGAGTTTCTGAGTGTGTCTGTGTCCAAATGTCCCCTTTTTATAAAAACACCAGTCATATTGCATAGAGACCGTTCTACTTCAGTATAACCTCGTCTCAGCTAATCCCATCGCTATCAACTGTTTCCCAACAAGGTCACATTCCATGGGGCTGGGTGGGGATCAGGACTTGAGCGCATGAGTTATAGGGGGACGTGACGCACGCAACCCGTAACACCCACCTACAATCTAAAACGGGTGTATGATATCCCCACTGACTTCAATTTACCGGTTTGCTTTTTTCTCTGACGGGCCCTGCATTTTGAAAAACTGCTTTGCCTCCCATTACCAGGAAACTAAGTACACTCCTCTGTGACGACGAGGCTATTTAGGGATCTTAATTTCAGATGCTGAAATTTTACATGTGTTTCTTCCAAATCCGAACGGTATCTTGATGATAAGAACATGTAGTAATTGTGGAGAACGTTCGAGAATTTCTGGCAATGATGGAAAATACTTAAGGAAAGAATGTGCAGCTGTTAACACAAAAGTGAAATTTTGCCCTAAGAAACTGCACTCCTTAGAAAAGCATCCTTAGGAAAAGAGAGTTACTTCCTTTGAGGTGTTTTGAGGCTCCAAATGGTGGAAGAAGTTGAATCACTAATTTAAAGAAAGGGTAGCAGGTCCCTCGGCCGGTTCCCAGACGCCCGATCAGCAGATCCCCCGACCCCCGCCTATCCCCGAGTGCCCGGCCTGCGCACGCGCAGAAGGAAAATGAATTTATTCGCGGAATTCAGGATAGGAAGTCGGTGCGCGCGGGAAGCCCGCCCGGTCAGGTGATCCCCGAAGCTCTAAGGCTAAAAAAAAGGCCACCCTCCCAGCGGGCCGCAGAGCCGATACGGGGGTGCAGCGCAGGGCCGCCAGGCCGCACCCCGCTGCCCCGCCGGCCGCGCCCACTGTCCCCTGCTCAGTCCCCGTAGTTTTTGCCCCGAATTGTCTGAAAATAAGGCGCGATCGGAATGGGTTACTGCCGTTGGTGAAGCCTAAGCCGGTTAAATGACGACTGGAGACAAGACCTCACTACCGGCTGGAAAAAGAGCGGAGCCGCCCAACGTGGGGCTCGAACCCACGACCCTGGGATTAAGAGTCCCATGCTCTACCGACTGAGCTAGCCGGGCGGACGGCCGACCCGCGTGTCTCTGCCAGCGCTTTTCAAAGGAATAACGGTTTTTAACTTTGATCCGAAACATTTTGCGTAGAATAATTTTTAAAGTAACTTTTTTTGGGGTTTTCCCTCCTCTCGACATTGTATTTCACTCCCGATCCTGAGCGCACGACCTGTCTGGTGAAGTGAATGATCAACCCTCTGGCCTCGCCCCGGGGACGCGGGCCCCCAGCCCGCCGAGAACCCGCCGCCGGGGAGCGCCCAGGCCCGGCGACCACCCCCGCGGGGTCCCGATGTCCCCACGCCCCTGTCCCCCGTGTGTCCCCCGCACACCGTCCTCAGCACTCCGCCGTGTCCCCACCCGCTGGTGTCCACACGCACACACACCGTGTCCTGTTTCTTCTTTCTGCAAAATATGGGGGGGTGGGGCGGCGAGAGGGCCAATGAGGGGTCCGGTGTAAGGGGGGTCCCTACGGAGCCCTTGTGTGGGTGACCATGTACATGCCGGGTGCGGTGCCAGCCCCGCCTTGGGGGTCTCACTGAGTGGGTACAGGTGATAGGGAAGATTTACAAGGACAGCAGCCTAGCGGGTGACTCCACTCCGCCTCGCCCCCCTCCTCAACATAAACAAAAAAAACCACTCCCTCGGTTTCCCGCTCTGCCGAGCGCCGGGTCCCAAGGTTCACACCCTGAACGCCCTCCCCCTCGCCTGCTCGCTTGCTGTGCACGTAGGAATGTTACAGATAAAGAAGCAGAAAGATGTATATTGCTCCCTTTGCCTCTGTTCAGGGCTCAGACTTTCTGGGAGACTGCTCCCCTCTGAGCCGCCGGGTGAAATAAAGCTTCAACACTCCAAGACCTCCGAGTGCCGCTTGGTTTTTCCATCGGTGATCCAGTCCAGGCATTTTTTTCAGTATTTTCCGTAACACAGGGAGAAAGCTCTTCTCCCCCAGAGGCACGGCTCGATGTCCCCTCGGTCCGGGCAGGGCCTGGGCGGCCTGGGGTGGAGGATGGGGGGCTGAGGATGGGGCAGGCGGCCAAGGCTGCACGGGCTGGTGACACGGTGGGCCCGGCTGCCTCTGCTCCCCCACCCTGTAGTCCTCTCTGTGTTCAGAGGGAAGCGGGAGAAGCCAGGGTCTAGGCCAGCCTGAAACACAAAATCAGAGGAACTGTACCGTCTTCCACTGTCGCCATGGAGACGGCTGAGATGAGTACGAGAAAGGCCCCCGGTACCAGTCTCCCCGCCTCTCCCCCGGGGTTCCAGGCGCAGCTGACCCAGACTCGGTGATGCGGAGACCTCCGAAGCGAGCCGTCTACCCAGCATTTCCCCTGAAACAACTCCCCAAGGCTGCCCACTGCCTCAGGATGGAGTCCAGAGTCCAAACTCTCGCCTAATGCAAAGGCCTGTGGGCTTGCCTGGGCCTTGCTCCGGCCTCCCTCCACAGCCTTGACTGCTATTCCCACTGTACCAGGCGCTCCAGCCACAGGAGCTGGAAGGAGCAAAGCTCTGTTCATAATTGCCAAGATGTGGGAACAAACCAGACGTCCATCATCTGGCAAATGAATAAATACTGTGCGGTATGTCCAGATAATGAATGTAATTCAGCCAAAAAGGGAATGAAGTTCTTATGCAAGGGGCAAGCTACATGAACCCTGAAAAGGTTACGCTCAGGGAAATAAATTGATCAGGAAAGACCATATACTGTATGATTCCACTTATAGGAATTGTCTAGAATAGGCAAATCCACAGAGAAAGACAGTAGATTAATGGTTACCAGGGAGTGGGGGAAAGAATGCAGAACATGTTCTAATATTAGGTAGTGCCCATGCATACATATACACACATGTGTACAAATACACATTCACACATACACACTAAAAAAATCACTGAGCTATAGTTTAAAAGGATCAATTTCATGGTACGTAAATTATGCCTCAATAAGCTATTTTTTTAAATGCCACAGTAGGTTTATAAGAGTCCAGATATACTCTTAGTATTTAAGCCACAAGATAAGTGTTTACTTTTTGCATCTTGTGGGTGTGTTTAATGATAGAATATACAACTTTGTTTGGAGAAGAGGCCAAATATCTGCGGTCTAAACATCTAAATGCTCCTGGGAATAGGAGAGGGGAGCAGTGGGACCTCCCTCTCTCTGCCCCCTGTGTGAGGCTCCACCCTTCATCTGCTCTGGGACCGTTGCCACGTCCCTTTCCCACCCCGGCCCCCATCATTTACATGACAAGGAGACGTCAGACGGGGTCCTGCTGGGCTGCCCTCCTCCGGCAGTCTGTGCTGCTTTGACCTTCACTGAGACGGTGGGTGGGACTCTGGCTGGGCTCCCATGCGCTTCCCACAGGCCCCAAAGGGCCTCTCTACAGGTTGGAAGAACAGAAAGGAAACTGTGAGTCTCCCAGCTTCCAGATCGGAATCCTTCCCCAGCTGGGAGTTGGGTGCCTGCTGAGGGAGCCGGCCAAGAGCATGCAGCAAGCACTTAGCAGTAGCCATGGAGCCTCAGCTCTGTGAGCGCCTCTGAGCCCCCAAGGGGCCTTCACGCAACTGGGTTAAATGAGTCGTCCAAGATCACGCTGCCACAGGTAGCAGAGTCAGGCTTCACACACACGTGTGTAAGTCAGTGCTCAGCCACCTCCAAGGCCTCCGAATATGCCTGCCACAGTCCCTTCCTGCACCCCTGCTCGTCTCCATGGCTGGGGAACTTTGCTAAGTGTGTATGAGTGTCAATGCCTTTAAGCTCCATAAGAATCCCAGGAGGGGAGCAGTGTTACTATCATCATAAGGATAAGGAAACTGAGGTACAGGGTGGTTGAGTAACTTGCTCAAGGTCACACAGCTAATGAATCACAGAGCTGGAACTGGGACGGCAGCCTGGCTCCAGCTCCCACACTCTTGCCAGTTAAGCACTGGTCTGCTAACAAGTTCTTTCTTGCAGAGGATTTTACGAATCATTTCCTGATTGGTTGAAAAGGGATTTAAGTGTGGTGAGAGGGCTCTTGTGCCTGTTCTGCCATCAACTGGACCACAGGGCCCAACCTGAGCCTAGGGGCTCAGCACACCTGAGGGCCTACTTTTCATGCCTGATCTAACAGGGCAGCTACTGCCAGCAGGCCCAGGGCCACCAGCTATTCCAGCATGATTTAAAAAGGAACCAAAAATCTAGACTTCAAGCAAAAACTCCTGATTTTCAAATGTTGGCAACTAACTTTTTTTAAATGCCAATACTACGTGGGCTGAATGAAACCCACCTGTGAGTCAGCTGTCACCTGCAGGGTGCCAGTCTTCACCCTCTGGAGTAGACTGCTCAGTGAGCGGACCTCCCAGCATGGTTCAGGGTTGGGGACAGGCCTCCCTGCTCTTCTGCTGGCCCAGGTGTGGTGGGGATCAGCTGAGATCTGAGGGTCCTGCCACTGAGGGTGAGAGCAGATGCCACACACCCGTCTGCCAAAGACATCCCCTCCAGGGCCAGCCCGGGCTGGAAACTCCCACCCTGAGACCCCTGGTCCTTGGAGAATTAGCACCTAATCTGGTGGGTCAGACAGGCTGCCAGGCTCAGTTTAAACACTTCTCCCCAGAGACTGTCCATGACCCTAGGACTGCAGCCTTTGTCCAGGAGGGCTGCACACACAGCACCCTGGGCCCCAACACAGTGGCACATGAAAGGCCCTGATGTTCTTGGGGGCAGGTCACTGGCACGTATGTACCTTTGGCCTCCTAGCCCCCTTAGTCCTTTCAGGAGCCAATTCATTTCATGGAGCCTTTCCGGTTTCCATTTCATCATTTGACGCAGGAGGGAACAGGTCCCGACTAGAAAATCTCTGAGACTTGAGCAGATCCTTGTACACTGATGTTCACAGTGGCATTATTCACAATGGCCACAAAGTGGAAGCACCCAGGAATTGAGAACAGCAAGGGTCAGAGTCCCCATCAGCATGAGAGCCCTTCCCCAAAGCCTGACTCACTGACCAAACATCGTGAAGGCCATGCTACTGCTGCCTGCTGTCTGCCTCGGGCACAGGAACCTAGACTCGAAGAATCCAGACCTCTAGGGAGCCCTGGGACTCACAGCTCTGACCTGCTCATCTCACGGATGGGGAGCCACAGAGAGACACAGGGAGGGGACACAGATACTCTTAGGTCACATGGCAATGGGGGAGCAGGTCTGGGACGGGGGCCTCGGTCTCCTGACGCCCAGGCCAGCGCCCTGTCTACCAGCCCTCACCTCTTCTACCAGGCTACTTCCGCCCACCTGAGCCCAGCCTCCACTGTTACATGAGCAGCTCTGTACACAGAACATTTGTGCATCTTCAGATCTTCAAGTGCATTCTGATCATTTAAGGAGAAAAGAGGATCTGGTGAAAAGCCTCTGAGTGGAGGCTGCTAAATATTTAACAGCAGAGTTGTTTTGGACTGGTCAGGGCCAGGAGAGAGAAGGCTTAAACTGCCCCGCTTGGAGAGCCCCAGCCTCTTCCCTGGTTGGCTTTCCAACACCCTGGAGGAAGGAACAGTTGGACCCCAGGCCACAAGAGCACCTTTTCTTGAGTGCCTACTGTGTGCCAGGCACTTGCTCTGTTCTTTACTCAGAGCAGCTCAATAAGGTGTCCACTGCACATGGGCGGATCCAGGCTCAGAAAGCAATGGGAGCTTGCTCAAGGTCACACAGAGACTTAGGGACAGAGCTTGCTCAAGGTCACACAGAGACTTAGGGACAGAGCTTGCTCAAGTTCACACAGAGACGTAGGGACAGAGCTGCCCGAACTTCCCCAACTGCAAAGCAACAGAAAGGTGTGCCAGCGCATACAGCTGAGCAGAGTCTCTCAGAGTGCATGCCATGTGGATCCTGGCATTTATCAAGAGAAATGTTTATGGAGATCACAGTTAAATAGCTCCAAGAGCGCTTCTAAGTTGTCTTTTGTACAGCTGTGCAAAGCAGTTGAAGACTGGCTGAACTAGGGACCCTGGGGGCATGTTCCCAGTGAAATGGGGCCCCGGGCGCAGCTGCCTTCGGCACCCACACCACCCTGCCACCAAGCTAGGCAGTGGCCCTGGTGGACCCATGGAACAGTCTGGGCCTCCACATCCTTGCCTTTTCCATTTTTTTCTAGAACTTGTTGGGGAGACTTCATAGGAAGAGGGAGAGACTGTGGGTAGGGCGACTGCCATCCAGGTTGGCCAGTTGTGGCTCTGGAAGTCCCAGGCGCTGGGAAAGTGGACGTCAGGGTGGCCTGCGCCAGGCCCCTGTCAGGCTACGGGAGGTGAGCTGTGACGTGGACTCCCTGCAGGATGCTGGACAGTGGCTCCCCTCCCTGGACCTCGGTTTCCCCTTCTGTAAAACAGGGGCTTGGCTGATCTTCTAGCTCACACGTTCCTCTGTTCATGCGTCTATGTCTGGCCTACCGAATTGATGGCATCTTTTGTCCCCACGTGGCAACCTTCCTCCAGGTCATGCTAAGAAACCTGGCACAATAATCCAGGGGGGCAACCGGATCCCTGCAGGAGTGACCCCCTTTCCATCCACAAGCACTGGGAGCTGATTCATCCTAACAACACAAGGGCACTTAACATGGAGCCCACTCACCGTCAGGAACCAAGACTGGCTTTATAGGTCCCCATTTTAATCAGCATTTAAAAGCAGAGAAAAGTGTTTGGGGGGCACACATTCCATTTCAGCAAGGAGTCTGTCAACACCACAGAGCGAAGCAAGCCCCGGAACAGGTCCCTGCTCCCGCCCAGCCAGGCACAGGGTCGTGCCCGTAGGGGGCGCACACGAGCAGCTGGCAGTGCCCTCGGTGTCCCCAGGACGCCGGGAAGCCTGCACAGACGGCTGGGCCGCGTGACTTCCCAGGAAAACCGTCAGGGTCCCACCCACCGGGTCCCTGTGCGTGAAGAGGGGTAGCAAGAAATGCCCTGAGAGGCGGGGGCAGCGGAGCCAGGGGGCTCAGACTCGGAATGCCTGCGCCCAGGGGCAGCACCATGCGGAGTACGCCCGGCCGCGGGGGCGCAAACTAACTCCGCACCTCGCGGGGTGCCGCACAGGCCCAGGGAGCGGCGCCGGGGGCGGGGGCGGGGCTCTGGGGCCAGAGCGGACCCCGCCGAGCGCCGTGGCGTGGGGCCTGCGGGACAAGGCGCCCGCTTTCCTTTGCAGCGCCTGCTGCCCGCGCCGGTCTCGGGGAGTGTCAGCTGGAGGGTGGGGTTGACCGGGAAGTGAACATGGATGTGGTGCAGAGCAGAGCGCAGGATGGATGGAGCGTGAAGGTGAAAGAAGGGGGTTCAGAGAGCGCCCGCTCCCAGCCGGATGCCGGGCGCTCCCGCGGAGGGGCATGGAGGACGCTGCCGGGCGGCAGGGCCCCAAGAGGCGTTCGTGGCGGAGACGCGGCAGGACCGGCTCTGCATCTGCGGCGCGGGGGAGCGCCCACGCGGGGTGGGGAGGCCTACAGAGGCGCCCCCGGAGCTGGGCCTCGTTGTCACGGCTGGGATTCCAACCGGGAAAGATGGGGCTGGGAGCGGACCTGGGCGGGCACCGCGTGAGCTTGGGAAGGCAGGCAGGCCCGGGACTCCGCACGAAGCCTGTGGGAGACGCGCTCCCGCGGATCCCCAGGGACGCGGGGCGAGGCCTGGGGCCGCCGCGTCCCGGGGAGGGAGGCCTGCGTGCTAGTCCTGCCTACGGAGGGGAGGCCACGCGGTCACGTCGGCCGGCAGCGTGGATTTGACATGCAGGGAAGAACTCGAACCCCAGGCCAGCTTGGACTCGCAGCCCTGCCTTTCGTGAACATTGCACAACCTATCCAACCGCCCCGTGCCTCACTTTTCTCCTCTGGGAAATGGACACGTTGTGATACCAGGACACCTTGAATGGGCCTGGCACACAGCAGATGCTCAGTAAAGGTCAGCTCTTAGTGTTCTCATTATTCAGTTTTGAATGTTTGCCTATTCCCATTATGATTTAGTTTTTACGTTATCTAGAAACTTTCCTTAAATGTCCAGGGTTTTGTTGTGACCGACTTCCCGCTTGTGGGGTGCTGGATCTGTATGACAGGCATCTATCAGGGTCGTTGAAAGTTGCTCTGTGGCTGGGCCATGGCTAGTTCAGTTTTCTGAAAGTTTCCACGAGCATTTGGAAAGAATGTGTCTCTGTTAGGTGCAGAGTTTTATACTTACCATTTGGTTAAGCTTGTTAATTGTATTGTTGACATTTTCTACACCCTGATTGTTTTCATCTGTTGACCTGTCCATTACTGAGAGAGGTGTGTTAAAAACCTACCATACTCATGGATTTATCTGTCTCTCCCCTGTGAGTGAGTCCATCAGCATTTGCATTATATAATTTGAGGCTGATGTTAGCAATGCTACACCCAAGTAATGGTGCAGCCGTTCATGTTTGCCAGGATTCGTATTGGCTTGGTATGCCATCCCATCCTTTTTGCTTCCAACCTATTTGTGCCCTTATGTGTAGGTGTTTGTGTAAACAGAATAAAACTGGGTTGTGGGGTTAGTTTTTAAATCCAGCCTGACAATCTCTTTGAGTGTGTGTATTCTTGTTCCTGGAGAGGCACAGGGCCTGGCACACAGTCAGCCTTCAAGAAGTGTTTGCTGCATACAGAACTGGTCCCCATGGCTGGAGAGCAAACGTGAGCTAACAAGTGGTCTTGTCCACAGAGAACAGTGACCTGCTGCTAAGGCTGCTACGAGCAGTCTCCCCATGGGCAGGGAGGTTGAGACCCAAGGAGGCCAGGTGACCTGCTCAAGAGACACAGCCCAGGAGTGCCCGAAGCCTGCCTGGCTGTCCTGTAACTAGCTAGGAGCACGGGGCTGACCCACAGGGTCATCAGGAGCCACAGTCGAGACTCCAGGCTCTGTCAGGGAGGTAGAGGGCAGCCACCTTCTCACCACCCCTGCTGGCACCCTCACCCACTTGGAGGGGCTTTAGGGTCAAGGGCCCCTCGTGCCTCTCCCGCCCAGGCCGCTGAGGGGGCTGGGATGTGAGGGATGAAGGACAGAACCAGGAGTGCTTGTGACTCATCTGGCAGCCGGCCTCTTGCCCTGCAGAGCCGGGTGCCCAGCCCCGCCTCTATCACCCAGAGCGCTCAGAGCCCAGATTCCTGCAGGCGCCTGGCCCTGGGCCTGCCTCTCTGTGCAGGACACATGCCTCATTTGCCTTCCTTACCCCCTTCTTGGCTCCTGGCAGATGAGCCAACTGACTAGGGTCCAGGCTCTGGAAGCGGCAGCTGCAGGTTGAAACCCGGTTACCCAGTGTGACCTTATCCACTGGGAGCCCAAGTGTCTTCTTACAGTGTGAACACGACACCCATCCAAAACCCCTTTAGGGTCAAATGTAATACACACAGCGCCGTCCTGCCTACCTCCCACCCCCGTTCAGTGTTCAATAAACACCAGCTCATTGCTTTTCCTGCTGTGCAAGCTTTGCGTTTGCTGTTTCTCTCAGGAATCTCAGTTTTTCTGTTTCTGTGCATGCGTTTCCCTCCTGTCCTCTCTTCTGTATCTGTTGACTACTCACTCCTCCAGATGGCCTTCTCAGAGTGCCCTGTGCCAACCCCTACTGTGCCCTCAGTGCTGGGACCAGGACCCCGATGAATGCACTCTCAACTGGTCCTGCGTCCACATGGGCAGTTCCAAGGGAAGCCTCAACAATGCCACGAAGAGCTGGGGTCCCAGTCAGTGCCTCCTGGTGCGTGGCTCCACCTAAATCTCCTTAGGACCCACCATTCTCTTCTGGGCCAGCAACATGACACTCTCCACAAGGGCCAGCAGAATTCACCCCACCTCCATAAAGGAAACAATTCGCAAGGGCAGGGAGTTAGACTGACCGTGGAGATTCATAGGACCTCTGTTTAGTGGCAAAAAATGACCCTAAAAACAGTTTTCGTGTGAAGAGTGGCTAGAAAAGAACACAGAAGGGGCAAAAATTAATTGTGGAATTACTGACCCCCTCATTTTATAGGTGGAGAAACTGGGCTCCGAGAAGCAAAGCGACTTGCTGAAGGCCACACAGCAAAGCAGAGCGGAGGCCATTCACCAGGTGGACTCCAGGATGAAGGGCTTCATCTCCCACCCCCTGGTTGGTGTCCCCTCTGTGGAGTTGTTAGTGTAGCTTTGTACTCTTTAGACACAGTGATGTTATAAATGACCATTGCCATCAGGTTCTAATTAATAAGCTCCTGTTTCTGAGCTGGAGTCCTGGGGGCTCCCAGTCCTCTCGGGAAAGTACCCCCGTCCCCAGCCCTTCCGTTCCTGGGCTGCCCCTGGACACCTGAGCCGCGGGCTGCCGACAGACAGGTGGAAACTGCGGTCGGGGCTCCTCCTGCCTCCAGTCGCAGGCTGTGGGGGCTCAGACAGGGACAGCCAAGCTGAATGAGGGATGCGGGGACAGTGCTGGGGGTGGAGGTCATGTGGGGGCTGGGGGCTGTGAAGGGCCGTTCCAGACCTGTGTGCCTCCGGAAAGGCCAGAGCAGGGAGGGGCGGGCGATGACAGACAAGCACAGGAAAGTGGCTTCACAGGGCAGAGCCTGGGAGAGTCCCAGAGGGCGGTTGGAGCGGGAGCGGGGCCAGCACGAGGCTGGCGTCTCTCCTTGGCCGAGCACGTAGCACATCCCCCAGCCAGACCAGGAGCTGGACACAACCCCCTCTGCAAAGCCTGTCCTTTTCCCTCTGGTGCTCGATGACAGCTCTGAGAATCTGCACGTGCAGGGGGTCCTCCCAAGAGAGGCAGTTATGGGTGGGAAACATCCCAGGCTGGGGACACGTGTATTTTTCTTTCCCAAAGCAAATCTCTTTACTCTTGTCACTACAGCGCAAACAGCACTTCACTGGCAGTTTTCTGCAAAGCGCATCGCCAGGGCCGGGCTCCTCTTTGGGACAGTCTTCCCTCAGTGAGACTGCAGGTGGCAGCAGTGGTCACGTTGGGCTGCTCAGCCCCTGCTTTGCTGCACCGGGAAGATCACAGAAAACCAGCCAGCCTGGACCCGGAGGATTGCAGAGGGCAGAGAGCTTGAATAGCCGGCGGCTGCACAGGGGCCCGGCCCGACTCAGGGGCCCTCCTCCCAGAGGTGCCGGGCTTGTGTGGGTGCGGCCATGTCAGCCAGGCAGGGTCAGCAGGTTTCAGCAAATACATCGGCAGTACCATTTGAAGCTTTTAAACCAGGAACATGTGTTGCACTGATACAAATGCAAATTCAATAGCGAAAGAACAAACATCTTCACAAATTTGACAGGTGAGAAGTGCTCCATGGTTGCTTGGATCTACATTCTTTTAATTTCTGGCAAGGACGTACATTGCTCAAATGTTTCTGCACCGTCTGTGTTTTCTCTAAGTCCTGGTGTCTGCTGCCAGGGAACAGAGTAAGGCTGGAGCCTGGCACGTGGGGGCAGACAGCTCTGCTTCCAAGTCCTGCTCTGCCAGTACCTGGGTGACCTCACATGGGGGGCTTTATCTCCACTTTGCTCACCCACAAACTGGATGGTAATAGGATGCAGTCTTAGTCCATTCAGGCTGCTTAAACGCAATGCCACAAACTCAGGGGGCTTATAAACAATGGAAATTTGTTTCTCATGGTTCTGGAGGTGAGAAGTCTGAGAGCAGGCTGCCGGCAGGGCCCGGTGAGGGCCCTCTTCTGGGCACACTTCCTCTCTCAGGGGAAGGGGCAGGGGCTCTCTCTGGGCCCCATTATATTAAGGCCCATTTCATGGGGAGGGGGGCTCTGCCCTCATAATCTAATTGCCTCCCCAAGGTCCCACTTCCTAACGTCATCACCTTTGGGGGTGAGGACTTCAATGTGTGGATTTCAGTGGGACGAGGTTAGACAACAGCAATGGTGATGTTTTGGTGAGTTGGGATGGCAGAGGTTGCTAGAAGTCTACCAAGTGCTCTCACCTACATCCTCTCATTTAATCTGCATAGTATGGGCGTTGTTTTAACATCTTTTTCACTAAGGACAGGAGACTCAGAGGGGTGGAGCAAGTTGCCTGTCACCCACTCTATCGCTTTGTGGAGCTCACCGTGAGAATGTCTCTGACCCTGAACCCAGCCCCAAGCAGACCCAGGGGCCAATCTTTGCCACTAGGTGTTGAATTGGCCATTCAGACGGTCCGTGATTGAGCCTCTGTGGCTCCTCTGTCTCTGAGTTTTGTTCATTTCTTTTGAGACCTCCCTCAGGGGCCCCTGACTTCCTGCTCCCGTGCGAACTGGCAGCCCTCTCAGCCCACTGAACGGCTGTGGTTCTGGCATTTTCCTTTGCTGTTACCCTGGGGACCCCCATACTCCCTTGTGTTGGATCACTGGTTTCTTAGTCCCCAAGTCTTTCTGTTTTGCAGCTCACCTTCTCATTTTGGTGGAGCACAGCCTGTAAGGAGGCATGGAGGTAAATGTTACAAGACCTTGCATGTCTTAAAATGACCTTATTCTAGCCTCATGCTTGATCAACAGCCTGAGAATTGAAGTCTATGTTGAAAACCATTTTCCTTAGGATTTTGAAGGCATTGCTCTGTCGGCTTCTAGCTTGTAAGGTTGCTGGAGAGAATTCTGGAGCCATTCTGATTCGGAGTGTTTGTGACAATTTCTCCCCATTCTCTGGAAACTCTAGAAACAATTTATTCTAGCACCCAGTCGTTCTGGTACATAAAGATGCTGTGTCTTGGTGTGAGTCTTTCTTTTTTAGTCCATTCCGCTGGATGCCGGTCAGCTCAATCGAGAAGCCTATGGGCTTCAGTTCTGAGAGTCTTTCATCACATTTGTCAGCCTCCTCTCTGCTTTCTCTGATCTCTCTCAGCCTCCTATTTTTGGGATGTGGGATTTAAGAAGCTTTATAACATGGAGAAGTTCCGAACTTTTTATGCAGGCATATCTGTTAACTTCCATTTAGCCTTCTAGATGGACCTTGCTGCTGATCTCATCTTTGAAATATTCTTCCCATCCCTAAAATTACATGACCAACTCAATTGTTAATGTTGGCAATAGCAAGTTCATAACGAGGCTCACGCCGTTGTGTTCATCTGAACTCCACTGCAGGCAGCACAAGTGAGCATTTGTGTGACAAGCGAAGGGGAGAAACAATTTACTGGTTAAACCAAGAAAAAAGAAAAACAACCCACATGATTCATTTTATCTGGGATCTTATTGCCAGCAAAGATTCTGGTTTTTAAATGTTGAAATGAGTATTTTTTTTACACAAGTTAAAGGACATGAAAAAATTGTTGAAGGACAAATAATGAGCAGAAAGAACTCCTAAGCACTTAGTAAATACATTGGAAAAGAATAAATGCTTTTCAAATTATTTCCAGACATAAAGTACATTCATTGCTGAAAGAATGGCATAAAAAAGAAAAAAACCCCCACAATTTTAAGAAGCAAAAGAAAACAACCAAGGTGAAGAGCGATTTGGAGAGCGAGGGGTGGTGAGAGGCCTAAGAGTGAGTAGGTTTGCATGAGAATCGGGCTGGGGGCACAGACTCCTGCTTCCAGAGCTGGTCAGACTCTCATTCGAGTCTTGTCCTGAGATCCTGCTATGCACCACCCGCCAGACATGGCCCCAGACCTCTGGGAGTTCCCCGGCCGGATGTGAAGACGCTATTTCAACACAGGAAATAGTGTGAGGGCCATTGTGAAGGGTCCCTTCGGAAATCAGCATGGCTCTTGGTGGCTGGCACTTAATCCACTGAATCCCATTTCCCACCCATCTAGCTGATGGCAGATGCAGAAACAATCCCCAAAGGAGGAGCCTCAAAGAACAGGTCCCTTGCTGAGCCTCAAAGAACAGGGGAGGCAGACAGGAGCAGTGGTCAGGGAGCCAGGTGCCGGAGTCAGGCCAGTCCTGGCCTTGACACTCCAAACCTGGGACCTTTGGCAAATTCCTCCTCCCCCTTTCTGTGCTTCAGTCCCTCCATGTGTAAAGTGAGGGTAAGAACATTCAGTTCACGTTGGGAGGAGGTCACATGAGGCTGCGTGTAGGGCACGGTGCTGGCACAGGGGACACGCACACTTGCTGCCACACCCACCTTTGTCTAGTCACCACTCTCTCCACCCCAGTGGCAGCTGGTGGGGCAGTGGAGGCCCCTCTCGGGCCTTTGTCGCCTCAGTTGAAATCTCTGTGTAGATAATGGCATGACTCCTGGCCTCATCCCTCACGGTGTGGGGGCATGCCACACCCACTGAGGCCTGCGGCACTGGCAGGTGGAGGCTGCTGTGCTTCAGAGAATGCAGTCACTGGAGAACGCCCATGTCTCCAGGGCTTCCAGAATGAGGGCTAATGGGCCTGAGGCCAGGGTACTCGCCCTGTTTGTACTGAGGGGGTCTTGGGGAGCATCCCTGTTTAGCAAGCCACACCCTAAACTACTATTTAACATTATTTTTACAATTCTTGCAGTTTACTGGTAAGGAAGGAGCCCACCAAAAATAATGCCTTTAATTTGGCAATACCTATCTACCAACTTGCTGAAGTTATGGTTGATGCACATGCCCTTGACTGCAGTCTTGAGCCAGGACTTTATCCTGCAGATGGAGCCACCCATATGCACAGAGGGTAGTCACAGCAAGTGACTGGAAAAAAATCTAAATACCCACGGTTAGCAGACGCAGATAAAGGCATATACCCATAAGACTGTCTCAATCATCCAGTTTTACTTGGATCATTGAAAATATCGACTGAATGTGTCCTATATGCTAGCCAAGTGCTTAGGACACACTGGTGAGCAAAAATCTCTTGCCCTTGTGGCACTTACATTCCGGTTTATGTGCCACAAGCTGACGCTATCAAAGGCTGCAGCACATCCATGGTAAGTAGGCCACGTTGTCAAATGGAAAAGCCGGGTACAGAGGGTGCACCTCTGTGCTACCGTGTGCATGTGGCTGCATAGCCTTCTTCCGGAAGGGTCCGTGAGAAACCGGGATGGCCCCAGGGTCAGATTTGGGAGGGAAGTTACTCTCCACTGTTTGTAAAGTCTAAATGTTTATCCTGCGCTTGCCTCACCAAAAAGACACAGAACAGAATACTCAAACCGGCCTTTTCCTCTGCTGAGTGCCTCCCAGCTGCTTACCCCTTAGACGGGGGTTTCTCAACCTGAAACTACCACCCTCTGGGCTGGGTGATTCCTGGGGGGCCATCGTGGACACTGTACGATGATCAGCACCTGGCCTTTAACTCCTATGGCACCCCAAAACACCTCCAGGCAGTGCAGATTCCCTGCAGGCAAGATCATCCGTTTGAGAACCACTGCTCTAGAAAACCCCGGGAACTAGGGGAGTCCCTGGATTGAGGAGGGCAGGAACTGAGAGACCCCAGGAGGACAGCCGGGCTCGGAAGCAGCCAGATGGCCCTTCCAGGAGTGAGGGACCAGGCGCAGGAGAGCAGACGGCTGAGCGGGTGTGTGGGCCTGGGGACAGGATCTGCACAAGCCGTGGGGAGCTGGCCAGTCCGCCCTGAGGACGCGAGGAATCCTCCTGGCCGGAGGCGGAGGGTGCGGTATTCCCGGGAGGGGCACCCTGGACAGGAAGCCCGAATCGAGGCTGGCCCAAGAGGGCAGCAGACGGGGGCTTGGGCAAGCCCAGAGGCTCCGGCCTGGGGGTGACCCTGCGCTCCGCTGCGCTAACAGGCGCCGGGAAAGCATCTGGAGGCGCGGGATCTCGGGGCCCGCCTCGCGTGGGAGGCAGCGCCCACCCGGGAAGGCCCGGGCTGGTCCCACGCTGGCTCCGGAGCGAATTGCCCCCGGAGGCCTCCAAGTCCCTCCTAGGGCAGGCCTGCCTGGCCCGGCGCGCTCCGAAGGGCGCCTCCCCCAGGAGCTCAGGGACCCGGCGCGCGGTCCGGGAATTCCGGGTTCTTCGGGGTTCTTGGAGGGTGCAGGTGGGGCTCCCGGCCCGGCCCCACCGCCAGGGTCTGCCCTCGGCGCGGGAGGGGGGTGTCTGTCGGGGGGCGCTGCCCGCGCCCTGGCCCGCCCCACGCGGCCCTACGAGCCCAAGATAGGTCTGTGGGGCGCCGCTAGGCCGGACCCCCAAACCCCACGAGCACACGAGCGGCCTGCGGGGCTCGGTCAGGCCGGGCCGGAGGGCCGGCCGGGGGCGGGGAGGAGCCCGGGGCGGGGCGGCCGCGGCCGCGCCCCCTCTTCCTCGTCCCCTTCTCCGCGCCCCCCTTCCTTCGTCTCCGCGGCCGGCCGAGGGGCGGGCCCTGAAGCCTTTGTTGCCCGCGCCGAGCGCGGCCGCGCGCCGGGCCGGAGTCGGGTCGGGACGCCGGGAGCCGAGCGCGGGCCGGGAATGTCCTAAGCGGACCGGAACCGGGCGGCGAGAGGACGGGACGCACGAGCGCGCAGGGTCGCCCTGCCCGGCCATGCCCGGGGGCCCGAGCCCCGGCCGCCCCGCGCCGCTGCGCCCTCTCCTCCTGCTCCTCTGCGCCTTGGCGTCCGGCACGCGCGGATCCGCGCCAGGTGGGTGGCCGCGCCCCCCGCGCCCCTGCGGACCCCGCTTCCGCGGGCTACGCTGTGCGGGCCGCGGTCCCCGCCCCTGGGTAGGCGGCGGGTGGGCCGGGGGCGAGCCGCGCCCCGGGAGCCCTCTCCAGCCCGCACGCCCCGGGAAGGAGTCCTTCGCGCGCCGGCTCCCACCAGGCGCAGCGCGCCTGCCGCGGACCTCGAGTCCGCGCGGCGGCAGGAGCGCGGTGGCGGCGCGCAGGGCTCAGGGCGACCCTCTCCGGGGTGCCCGTCGAGCGGGTCCACGCGGCCGCGCCCCGCCCCGAGTGGCGCTCGGCCCCTGCACTTCCTGCCCTCCCGCGTGGAGGCGCCAGGAGAGCCGCGGGGCCGAGCGTCCCCCAAGCCCGCGCGTCCGCCCGCCGGTCCGCCGGGCCTGGCCCGCCTCCAGCTCTCGGCCGTTGGGCCGGCGCGGGACACAGGAGCGAGGCGCGCAGGGGACCCCTGGCCCGGCGCGCAGGGAGCTCCACGGGGGGCGGTGGCAGACCGTGCGGACCGGCAGTCGCGGGCGTCGAGGGGAGGAGGGCGGAGCTTGGCAGGCCGGGGAGAACCATGCTATTGCTGGGCTGGGCCTGCGTGCTCAGCAACCGGGAGACCTGACTCCCCACTGGAAAGATGGTGGTCGTGAGGCTGGAAAAGCTTTCAGGGCAGAATGTTGGGAACCTTCAAACCAGGTCTTAAAGGTTTGGGGCACCCAAGAGGGGAGCAGCTGAAGAAAGCTGCGTTTAGGGCGCTTCTGTCCAGCCGCACTGCGTGGGGGCCGGGGAGGTGGCGACCATTTTAGAGCACCTACTCTGTGCCAGCCTCCTGAATTCTTCCTTCTCATCTCCACGGTAACCATCAAGGCTGGTGATGGCAAGTCCCTTTGTGGATGGGGCACAGGCTAGGAGAGGAGAGGCGCCAGCTAGGTCGGACTCCGTGGCTAGGGCATGAATCTGTGCAGACGCCCAGACCTAGGAACCCTTGGGCATGAACCGGGTGATGGGGGGTGGGAGTGGGGGGTTGGGGGGTCCCCTGTGGTCTGGGCCCTCCACTTCCACTGCAGGCCAGCCCCATGTCTGAGGCTGGCCAGCCCCCTGCCTGTTTAAGTGGGGTAATGTACCTGCCTTGTAGGGTTCTTGCGAGGATTAAGTGAGATGCTGAATGTCAGCTGCTTAGCACAGGGCAGAGCGACCATCCTGAGGTGGCCATCACGTTTGTGACCTGCCACACAGACTCACGTCAGGGGGCGCCTGATGGGTCCTGTCACTTGGACCTGCCGCTTGGGGCAGAGCCAGGGCGGGCGCCCTTCCCCAGCAAATCTGCCCCCCTTCAGGGTGGCGTGTCTGTCACTGGCACTCCTGTGCACGTGTGGCGACCGGCCCTCCCCTTTCTACTCCCAGTACCCCTTGCCCAAGGCTGCTAGGCACTGTTTCTCTGCTGCTGTGAGGGGAGTCAGACGTGGGGCTCGGCCCTCTGAGTGCTGCCTTGAGACCAAACCCACACCTTGGGCTCACTTTTAGGAAAATGTATCCTGACTTCTTTTCCTCTGTTGGGGCAGCTGGGACTGAGACCCAGGAGTGTCGCCACCATAGCTGTATTGCACACGTGAGGCCTGTGCACATATACATGTGTGCATGCCAGGCACATGCAGACAGAACATTTTAAGAAGGGCACATCACACACACACACACACACACACACACACACACAGAACATTTTAAGAAGGGCACATCACACACACACACACACACACACACACACACACTCTCTCTCTCTCTCTCTCTCTCTCTCTCTCTCTCTCTCTCTCTCTGTGCTTTTCTTTCTCTTTGGCCTGAGCTTTGGGTCAGGTTGTTTGAAGGGCTGGATTGTACCTCGGGTTCTTGATAGGGAGGTGAGCAGAAACGCCATGTTGGCATTTCTCTGGTAGAAGCTCCAAAGTGACAGTTTTGTCACCTTGGGGTGACATTTGAAGTATTTAACACCCAGTGTGGCAGGCATGCAGTCCATTCAGAGAAGACCTCCTGACCTGGCACAACAGACTTGGCCGTGAACCATGGCAGTCCCCACGAATGGCACCTGCTCCCACCCACTGAAGCTCTGCTCGCTCAGCCCTCATGCACCCACATGCCACCTAAGAGGCTGGAACCTGCAGTTGCCTTGCTGGCACTGAGGGGCGGCTGTTTTAGACACCCAGGTCTCTCCCAGGGGTCAGTCGTAGGAGACTGAAAGTTGTTTGCTTTTCCAATCAATCTGCTCCTCTTTATAAATAACTTAAAACAATTCAAGTTGATTCTTTAAGAAGCGAATAATGCAGAACAGTACAAGCAAATAAAAATTATTGTAATAAAAGTGATAACTTACTGTAAGACTTAATTTTATCCTTTTTGATTAAAAAACATTAAGGCTTTAGGCAAAGAGCTAAGACACGTGTTTAAATAGCTCAGCACGCTTTTAGAACTTCTCTTGCTAATTTCCAACAGTAATTCAGCTCACGTTTGCTATGTTCCATCTGCTGTCCTACACACTACGTGCTCATGCCTTTAATTCTCACACACCTGGAAGAACAGGTAAGATAGTGTCACGCCCATTCTACAGACGGAGAAACAGACGGAGCGGCTGAGTGACGGACCCGCGCTCTAATCGCTGGGAGTGGCCGAACTGGGACTCAAACCAGGCAGTCTGGCTGTGGGGCGCACGAGTCCTCTTGGCCTTTCACCTACAGCATATCTCTGCTTAGTCCCTGCCACATTTTTTCACTTAGTGGATGGCCTCTTTGTAACTCACCTTGAATTTCTGTCTAAGGTCTCGAGCAGGGAGTCTCAGTAGGACTGCTCGTCCCCAGGGACATGGATCCCACCCGAGGGCACTTTTATTTAGTCCTTGGCGCTGTTTCTCCCGGTCAGATCTCTGTACTCCTGTTTTGCTCCCTGTCCCGCTCACGTGCGTCGAAGACACAGATGTTGCCCGGGAGCGTGCGGTGGGGCTCCCGCCTGCGGGCGTGCTCAGCCCTGCAGGGCCAGCGGGCATCTGCACCCCCTGACCTCCCATCATGTCCAGCAGCCTTGGCTGGGGTTGTCCAGCCCTGGGAGCCACTGGTAATACTCTTTAAAACAAAGCTCCAGAATGTAACTGTGGGCTCATTCTCCATCTCCTTGTCCTGTCTCCCTCCTTTTCTGCCCTGGGTTCTCTGAGCAGATGGGGAAATGCAGGCTCAGCAAGATGAAGTGATTGTCCAGGTCACACAACCAGTAAGTGGCCCCATTTGGACCCAAGCCCCAAGCCATATTCTTGGCTGTGCACTGTTTTGCCACCCCATTGCCTCTCACTTCATGACACACTGGCCTGGGCTTGCCCTCCTGCTGCTTGCTCCCATCATTCCTAGCTTTCCCCACTTCTCTGGGTCCTACTGCATGGTGTCCACCACCAAGATGCTCCACGTGCCAAACAATGCCTCTCATGTGCCCACTTTGACAAAGCTTTTCTTCATCCCTGCCCACCAACATGATGTCCCCTCTCCTGGACCTCTCCATGGTGCCAGGAGTGAGGACCATGAGTGCCCTGTGCCCATTTCTCTATTTTGAGGGGAAGGATGGTGTCTTATACATTTTCCTGGGCTTTGGAATACCTCACACTCCCTCATAGGTAGTAGCCAAGGGCTATACTCCGAATGCCGTGGAGCAGCCATGTAACATGAATGAACAAACTGGCTGGTGGAGACAAGTTTTTCTTGAAACCTGGGGTCCTTGGCCCACCTTGTTTTCCCATTTTTGTTAGACACTCAGGTCTTTAGTGAGTGAAAGGCAGTATAAGCATGAAGCCAAAGGCAGCCTGCATTTGGCTACAGTGTTGGGAGCACGGTAGGGAGTGGTGGAGACTACGGCAGACAGGGGAGCACAGTCCTCCTCTAAAGGGGACTCGCTGCTTGAGCTGAGCTGCTTCTGCCAGGTGGCAATTTAGGCCTGACATGGATGATAAGACATTTCAAGGAAAACTGGAAGTTGAGGTTTTTGCACAGTATCCTTAAACATTGGCAACTGATGAAAAATTTTTCACTATTTGTGTCAACCAAAACAAACCAAAATTTAAAAAAATCAATAAACTGACAAACATAAAACAAGTCTGCAGGCTGTGGTTGAGGAGTTGCAATCCCAAATGTCCTTATTAGGATGTCAGAGCAAGAAATCTCCTTAAATTATCCAGCCCAGTGGCTTCCAAATGTCAGCCCCCGAAATGGGTCTGTCACAATCTCTGGAAAGTCTAGAAGAGTAGAGATTCTGATTCTGGGGCCCGAGAGGCCTGGATCCATGGAGTCAGAACCTCTGGGCTGGGTCCCAGGCGAGGGCGGTGTCCCAGCATTCTCCAGGCACTGCCGGGCTGGCCAGGTTGACCCCCAGTGGGGAATTTCCTAGCTTCCTGATGATCTCGGTCCCCCGAGACTCTTGGTAAAAACGCAGCTTCCATGTCCCATTTCCTGGGGATGCTGATTCAGTGGGTCTGGGATGGGGCCTGGGAATTTGTTTTTAACAAATTCTTATCTGAGAAGTCTGGAAAATCCTTGTGCTAGTGTCTTCCTGAAACTCAGACAGGGAAGAAGTCATCCCAGCCCACCCTGCCTCCTGACTGTTGGGGGGCTGCACCTGCTGGCCGCTCACTGGGGCCATTGTGGGCAGGGAGCCACGCCACTGGCACGTGCAGGGCACTCACTCTACATGTGGTTTGGCAGGAGACAGATGGGAAGGGTGAGTTGGACTTCTGCAGTCTGAGCCGGCTGGAGCTTCGGGCTGGGCTCCCCTCCCAGCCCCAGCCTGCAGCCAGAGAGAGAGCCCTGGGGGACATCAGCAGGGTAGCCAGGCATCCTATGGGCCCGAGTGGTCATTGTTGTGACCAGCTGGGATCCCAGAAGCCAGGCGTAATCCCAGGTGGTCTAGGCAGGACCTAGGGCTGGGAGAAACCTCAGATGGGCCAGTTTCCTAACAGTACTTTCAAGTCTGGGGACTGCAGAAGAGGAAGAGGGGGCAGGAGCATAATTACTATACACATTGCTGTGATGTGTGCAGTGTCCTCATGAGATGTCTTCTGAAGACTAGGTCTAGTGGCCAGAGTTTTCAAAAATGGAATCTAGTCCAACTCCTTTATGTTAGCAAAGGGGAAACTGAGGCCCAGCAGGGACAGACTGCTGAGAATGTGGAACAGTGTTACTGAAGAGATGGAATACACTTGGGAGACTTAGATCCCAGTCTTAGCCCTTTACTCTCGCTGTGTGGCATTAGGCCGGTATATGCACTTCTCTGAGCCTCCCTTTGCAACCTCCAGAAGCAATCTGAAGACCTTACTGCACGTGGGCTAACCTGGAATCTGCAGCCTCAGGGAGCTGGGTAGAATTCAAAGGATCCATGAACTTTTATTGGAACATATTACATGTCTAATTTTTTAAATGTCTGAGTGAAATTTAGCATTTCCTTCAATTATAAATATTAGCAACAAATCACAAGAGCTTAGCAGCACCTGTACTTTTGTTATCAGTAGAAAAACATTTTTTCTGTCCTTATAGTTTCAGATATCTTGAAATAAGGTTTAAATACATGACTGCTTCAAAATTATTGTAGTTGTCAAATTTGCCATTACATCGTGTTTGATGTGTTAACAAAGGAGTACGTAATTCCACATGCCGCTTTTAAAAGGATTTTGGTAACTGCATTTCAATATTTCCTTGGCATTCCTATGCATTTAAAAACTTTCTGAAAGGGGTCCATGGCAAAAAAAGGTCAAGAATTTGACCTTACTGGGAAACCCAAGAAGACAGAGTGACAAGCAGAGAATTTTGCAAACTCTACAGGCCTAAGCATGAGCCTGCACATTTTTTTCCAGCCCTGAAACCCCTTCTTCAAATGAACTCTTGCATGTGAGAGAAATAACCCAGAGCTGCTCTGCTGGTAGTAAAGGGCCAGGGAGCCCCATCTGGGTGGTCCTTCTCCGTCTCCCCATCTCAGGACGCCTGGAGACATGCGCAAACCTTCAGGACCCTAGAGCACCTTATTAGGTCCGTTAGGCTGAGGACAGTCATATGAGATTGTCCCAGGGGCCCTCGCAGTCCCGCCAGGCCCAGCGTGGGGGGAGCTGCTCGGCTCATGGAAAGCTCACATCCCCCGAGTGCGAGGTATCCCCATTCTGCAGATTCAGTCCGCAAACACTGAGAAACTACAGAGTCTGGCGCCTACGAGGGCTCAGACACTCTGGGCACTTGAGTTCTGCAGCGAACGGACCGAAGAGTCTTACTCTGCTAGGGCTCATACTTCGGCAGAAAACAATGGGAAAAATAATGGAGATGTTAAGCAATACCGTCTGTCAGGGGCACTACAGGCGAAATGAAGCAGGGCAGGGGATGGGAGAGCCAGGGGGGCTGCCCTGAGGTTGGGGGGCACCCTGAGGAGGCTCTGAGCTAGGACTGAGGGAAGCCAGGCGGTAGTCATGCGAGTCACGGAGGGAAGCCTGTGCGGGTAGTGGGAGCAGCAAGGCCGAGTCCCGAGGCAGGAGCAGGTCCGCCTGGAGGGGCAGCGGAGGGGCCTGGAGGGGCAGCGGAGGGGCCTGGAGGTGCCGCCCCAGGACTGGAGGGGTAACCCTGCCTGGGGCCAGAGCTTTCTGCCTCTGAGTGAGATGAACCCCTGCAGGGTTTTGAGCCTTGATCCCGCCGGTTTGGAATGAATCCCTGCACAGGGTAGGCAGCCCCAGGTGGGCAACAGCGGAAGCAGGAAGGCCTACCTGTTAGGAGGTTATCGCGACGACCCAGAGGAGGAACCGGGGCGGGAGCGGCGGGCGGCCCCGCGGGCGGTGCGCCCCGCCCGCCGCAGCCGCGCTCCCTCTCCTGCCCGCAGGGCGCGCCGAGGCCCGGGCGCTGGACGTCGTGCACCCGGCGCGCGTGGACGCCGAGGGCTCCTTTCTGTCCTACGAGCTGTGGCCGCGCGCCCTGCGCAAGCGGGACGGGTCCGCGCGCCGCGCCGCGCGCGCCTTCTACGAGCTGCAGTTCCGCGGGCGCGTCCTGCGCTTCAACCTGACGGCCAACGCGCACCTGCTGGCGCCCGGCTTCGTGAGCGAGACGCGGCGGCGCGGCGGCCTGGGCCGCGCGCACATCCGCGCCCGGGCGCCCGCCTGCCACCTGCTCGGCCAGGTGCGCGCCCCTGAGCTGGAGGGCGGCCCTGCGGCCATCAGCGCCTGCGCCGGCCTGGTGAGTGCGCGGCGGGCTGCGACCCGGCGGTGCCCCGGGAGGGACCCCCCCGACGTGCTGTGCGCCAGCCACCGCAGGCCTGCTTGAGGCAGAGTCCACTGGGGAGGTCTGCGCGGGCCCCAAACGCGTTTCTGACCATTTCTCAGATAATGTTGAAGCTGCAGGCCCAGGAGCTGACTTTGAGAACCACTTGTGCACACACCACGTCACTCAGAAAGCATCGGGGCCCTGTCCTCTGCCCAGTGGGGAGAGTGCTGCCCCACAGCCCCTCTGCCGCCCTGTCTGGCAGGGCTGCCCGCAGTTAGCTCTCCCGGGGGCCTGGCGGGGTTGGGGCAAACTTGCCGCCCTCTGCTTGAATGGTGGTGGAGCATCCCCCAGCCATTCTGCCCCTGTCGGGAGACCAGCCCTGCCCTCCCCTCTCTGGAGGGTGTGCATTTAAACCCGGGCCCCCAGCGCCCGCAGCCGGGAGCGCTTTCTAGCTCCAGGTTCTCTGGCTCTGATGGAGGCCAGCGGGAGGTGGGACAGTCCTGTGGGAGCCCTAGGCTGTGTCGAGGTCCCTCTCTGCCCAGGCCTCTGAACGCCTGCTCCTGGCAGGCCCTGGGCCCAGGCACACGGCATCCTGGGGCGGTGGCATCTCCATGCTGGGGGGGGGGGGGCTGGAGCGGCTTTTGGAGTGATTCATCTCCTCAGGGAGACGAAGGCAAGCCAGGTGTTCAGCCGTCGGACACAATGGCTGGAAATGGCTGGCACGCAAAAAGATGGAAAACGGCTTGGAGGCTTGGGGGTGGGCTGCCTGGTTCAGGACGGCTGTCTGTGGAGATGTCATCTTCTTAGATCTGACACAGCCCCGTGCTCCTAACGGATGAGGGCTGGTAGTTTCTGAGCGCATAGCAGGGAACAACATTGCAGGCAGAGGGCACAGAGTGAAGGGAGGCCAAGGGGGAGGAAAGCGCAGTGCATGTGGGGCAGTCAGGCTGGTAGGAGCCATGGGTCCCAGGGCAGGACGGGCCTCGGCTAGGTGGGAAAAGCAGCCGGTGCCAGCCCCCAGTGTATGACCTTGGTGCTTCTGACCCAGAAAGGTGTGTTCCAGCTCTCCCATGAGGACTACTTCATCGAGCCTCTGGAGGGCATCCCAGCCCAACCTGGCCATGCCCAGCCCCATGTGGTATACAAGCACCAAGCCCCCAAGAGGCGGGCAGAGCCGGGCGACTCCAGGGTTCTGGGCACCTGTGGGGTGCAAGGTATGTTCCTGTGCTGCCAGCTCCAGTGCAGTGGGTGGGCCTTGGGGCACGGAGGTCCCCCCTAGAGGCCTCTCTTAGCATCCCCATGCCCAGCTGCCCTTGAACCAAAGGGACACACAGCGATACACACATCGTCATAGCCTGTGCCCTCCCATGTGCTGTGGGCTTGTGGCCTCTGCCTGGCAGGCCTGCCCCAGCTGATCCCCTGCACCTACACCTCTCACGACCTCCTCCCCCACCTCCCCCACCTCCCCCACCTGTGGGCTTGGCTCCCCCCACTCGCTGCCTGTGGCCCCTGCTGCTCTGCCAGCCATTTCTCCTCAGGTGTCCAGGCACGGCCAGGCCGTGCCCACCCTGGCAGGGCAGCTATGCAGAACCTCCCTCCCACCCCCACTCTGGTTCACCCCAGAATAACTGGCCTCTGTTATTGGGGACCTGGAGCCTGGCACCTCTCCTGCAGAGAGTCAAGGTGCTGCCGGGTCAGGCAAGGAGCAGCTGGGGCCTGGTGACCGCCTGGCCAGCCCTCCCCTCATACATGGCCATGGCTTGGGGCTCTGTTTGCTGGGGCAGATGTCCACCGAGGCACGCTTCTTGGCCTCAGTTAGCCAGCTTCCCAGATGCGTTTGCTCTTCTGGTCTGGGGCAGCCTGGGGCAGTGGACAGGGCTCCAGTGGGGTCAGCCCCGAGGTTGGGCTGGGGCTGTGGAGAATGCGTGTGCTGGGATGGGAACCCCCCAGTGGGGGAGGGCGCAACACGGGGAGTGGGGGCCGGGGGCTCACCGCATGGGCAAGCACCTCACTGTTCTCTCAGCACCATTTCATTGCCCCAGGTCAGCCTCTGAAGCTGATGGGCTTGTTCCTTTGTAGTCAGGGATCCCCAGGGTCAGCGAAGGGGAGCAGCCAGGTCAGGGTCACACAGCACAGGCCTGGGGCACAGCCACAAGGCACCCAGGCCTCTTGCCTCTGATCAGCATTCCTGTGGCCCCAGAGGGAGCTTGCTGGGAGAGGTCCTGAGATGCGTGTCCATGCCCTGTCCTGGCCGCTGACACCCCCTCATGTGGGCCCACAGCGTCCACGGAGCTGGAGCCCTGGAGGGAGCATATGCAGCAGCCGTGGCGACAGCAGTGGCCAAGGCGTCTGTACCAGCGCTCCGTCAGCAAGGAGAAGTGGGTGGAGACTCTGGTGGTGGCCGATGCCAAAATGGTGGAGTATCATGGCCAGGCACACGTGGAGAGCTACGTGCTGACCATCATGAACATGGTGAGGCCGCCAAGGGGGTGGGTGGGTGGGGCACCAGAAGGGCACGGGGGGGAATGGTGAGGCTGCTGGAGGGGTAGGTGGTGGGGGCACCAGAGGGGCACGGGGGGGGAATGGTGAGGCTGCCAAGGGGGCAGGCAGCAGAGGGCACCAGAGGGGCACGGGTTGGTCAGCTGGCCTGCCCTGAGCTAGAGGCATGGTTCCCAAGCTCTAGTCCAGAGTGGGGGTGGGATGCCTTGCCTGGAGTCACTAGCAGAGAGCCAGGCAGAGGGCTTCAGGCTGCCTGAGGACACCACTGGTTGTCATGCCACCTCACCGGTCAGCTGGCATTCGGGATGGCCTCTACCTGCTACCAGGACCAGAGCAGGGGCAGGGGGAGCTGAGGCAGCTGCGGCTCTGAGCCTGCATGGGACAGACTGGTGGTTCATTCACCTGCATCCAAAGAAAGACCTCCCCGCCTTGCACCAAGACTTGTCCTGGGTTTGGGGACACAAGTGCCCAATCAGCCTAGTCCATGCCCAAGACACCAGCATCCATCCGAGGTGGAGGGACCTTTTCAGTTCTGAAGTCTACAAGCTGGGGACACTGGGCCAGCACTCCACCTGTCTGTGCCCAGCTCATGGTGCACCTCACAGAGCTGGGTCCCGCTCTCGACCTCATATGCACTGAGATATCTAGGCCCCGAGAGGGTGAGGGGCAGGCCAGGTCACACTGTGAGGCGGGCATCCCCAGATGGGAGCCCGGCTGCTGAGTCCCTCCTGGGGTGCTGAGGCTCACTGGCACTGGTGATGCCCGGGGCTGACTCCACTGCCTCCCCACTGCTGTCCAGGTGGGCCGATGGGAGCCTCAATTGCCAGGCTGCTTCCTGCTGCCCCCTGGAAAAATGATCTGTGCCCCTGGTATTCTTAGGCTGCCCAGTGGGTAGGCACCACACCGCAAGGTTCTTCCCTGGGTGGTCGAGGGCAGGGTGAGGGGCGTATGCTATGCAGCCGACGCCGTCTCAGGGTTGTGGCTGGGGCCAGTGTGATGTGCTCCCACTTCCCCTGTGCCAGCACCTCCCCTCCTGCAACCCTGAAATAAGTGCCTCTGAGGTCATCTCATGCCTGGCCCCCCACTTGACAGCTATAACCCTGGGCTCAGAGAGGAGGGGGCTCTGTCCATTTCCATCCCTCCCCCACAGACTCGGCCACCCTGTTGGCACGTTGTTCTTTATGGAACAAAATCCACAGCCTTCTGCCTGGCATGGGGAACACCAAAGAGCCGGATCCTGCACCTGGGAACATGCCTTATGGTAGCATTTCTCAAGGAACAGCCCAGGGAGTACTTGTTCTTAGGATGCTAATAAGTGTCCTGAGGAGGGAGGGTGGGCACACAGCTTTAAAAGGCAGTAGGCAGGCTGCTTTGCTGCGGGACTTCTCAGAGCCTTCAGAGCTCGTCTGCATTGAGAATCCCGAGGCAGGCAGCAGCTCCCAGACTTAAGAAGGAAGAGCAGGGGCTTCGAAACGTTGACCCTGGGTTCTGGGCCCAACTCAGTCTCTGAGCCTCAGTTGCTCCGTCGGTAAAGTGGGTACAGTTTTGCCCCTTGGAGGTAAGAAGGTTAACTAGGTAGTGCACGGAGGGCTCCCAGCACAAGGGCTCCATGTTCGGCTCCCACAGGATTCAGCCCCCAGCTGCCTTCAGGGCACCTCGCTCCTCTTTCCCTGGGCCTCTGTCAGTGTCCTCTCTGTGCCAGATGCACGTCAGTCTGGGAGACAGCAGGACAGGTGCCTGCCCAGCCCTGTGTGCACCCCCAGTTCTGTTTATGCCGTGTGAGGCCACAGGCCTTTCTCAGTGGCTGTGACTGTCTGCTCACCCGGAGCTTGTGGTCACCCATAAACCTCAGATCTAGCTTGCTTTCTGGGCCTGCACCAGAACAGGGCTCGACTTTTCTAGGTCTCATGTATTTGTCTGGCTGCAGTATCTGCACTGGCCTCAGGCCATTAGCACACACTCATCCGCTGAATTGGTCACCCAGTACATCTGCCTCCCTCCAATGTCTCCCTGCTTCTTTCCTGGAGGACGGTGAGAGAAGGGAGGGCCTTTGTGGGGGCAGTGAAGCTGCCCCCAGCCCTAAGTTGGGGCGCAGAGTGGGCCAGCTGCGGGGTGGGCCTCAGCAGACCCTCGGGGCTTCCCGCCCTGCAGAACCACGCAGGAGCTGCCGCCACGCACACCTGTAGTCCAGGGGAGGCTTGTTCTTTCATCTGATCCCTCCAGGACCCCTCCTTCTCCACGGTGTCTTTAAAATGAGATAATGTGTTGGAAATACTTAGCAAAGTGCCCAAGACTCATCTGTTAATTCAACAAATATTTCGTGAGTGTCCATCATGTGCCAGGTACTGGATGGGTCACTGGGGCTGGAGGAGGTAGACCTGTCCCCAGCCCTTGGGTGGTCTGGAGGGGGAGACAGACACTAAAACTGCATCTTGAAGTGAAGGTGCAGTGGAGGTGGGTGCCAGGAGGGGCAAAGTCCTGGTGCTGCGGGATGTCCAGTAGAAGAGAGCACCCCAGAGGCATGATGGAGGGTCGGGGGCTTGAGGGGAGGCAGGAGGTGCCTGGGAAAGGTGAGAGGGAAGCTGTTCCAGGCCGAGCACACAGCACTGCAAAGGCCCTGTGGCAGGAAGAATCAGGGTCCAGAGAGAAAGCCAGAGGCTCAGAGCCAGGCAGTGAGGCCAGAGAGGCGGGTGGGCCAGGCTGAGAGGCCCGTGGACAGTGACGATGCACCCAACTGCCTTAAAGTGGGGACATGGCAGCATCAGATCTGCATTTCACTGACAGATTGACTGAGCTGCGAGGCTGAAGGTGGGTGAGGGGGCTGCAGAGTGCGTGGGGCACCCCTCAGGAGACCTGGCCAGGGACACTGGTGCAGAGGGCTCCCCGCCTGCAGCCTGTGTGTGGATGGAGGCATCCCTGTCTGTCCTCACCGGTGCTGACCCTGGGTTCTGACTGTGATTCAGCCCTGTTACTGGGCTCTGTGCCCCCTTGACAACGTGTGTTTCGTCCATTCCTGTTTGGATAGTATTTTCCTTGATGGAATTGCTAGAAGCAGCTCCTGGCATCCCTGCCCTCCAGGAACCTGTCCCCTATCCCCAGCCACTGGCTGGCCTCTTTTCCTCCTGAAGGGGCATCTAACAGCGGCTTTCCCCTACCGTGCCAAGCACTTGGTGCACCTCCCACCTTTGGGGGTGACCCCTCCTCCTGGGGCTGAGTGGGGGGCCTCTGAGAGATGTGCCCCTTGGCCCCACGGCATCAGTCCCAGGCAGATGGGACAGCAGGGTGGTGCAGAGACTCTGGGACCTGCGCCTGCCCCTGCCTCGCCCAGGCTCTGCCCAGGTCTCCTGCCTCATGGGAGGGTCACTTCTGAGATGCTGGTCCTGGTGTCCCAGGGCAGAGGGTGCTGGCCCAGCCCAGGCAGAATGGGCAGACCAGGGCCCTGAGGTGGGCCAGGGTGTGAGCTGGGGAAGCAGATCCCAGAGCGGCTCTCAGGACCAGGTTCCCCAGTGCTGGGTTGGGGAAGCACATGTGCCCATGTGGACACAGTCCACATGGGTGCACGCGTGCTGTTCCTGCATGTGAACGCACGTGCACATCTTGCTGGGGGCACTGCAGGTGTCCCACTGCCAGGGGACAGCCTGACCCCCCATCCCTTGGGCAGGTGGCCGGCCTGTTCCATGACCCCAGCATTGGGAACCCCATCCACATCACGGTCGTGCGCCTGGTCCTGCTGGAAGAGGAAGAGGTGAGAGGTCACATGCCCACACTCCCCCAGGGGGCATTGGCTGCCAGAGCCCCCACCCCACTACCTGAGCTCCCCCGGGGGGGAGGGTGCAGCAAGGGGCATTGTTGGCCCTGGCAGTACTGACTGTCACCCAGTACCTGGCTGACTGCTTCTGAGATCCCCCAGGAGGTGCCTGGGGGGCAGTCAGACCAGAGGCTGTGCCAGCCCACAGGCTGGCTGCCTGCCCCCCACTGCCCCTCTGGCCTCTGCTCCTGCCTTCGTGTGAACGAGAATTCGCCTGACCCTTTGGTGCTCAGGACAAACGCGGGGCTGCCCTCTCTCCCCCAGGAGGACCTGAAGATCACGCACCATGCAGACAACACCCTGCGGAGCTTCTGCAAATGGCAGAAAAGTGTCAACATGAAGGGGGATGCCCACCCACTGCACCACGACACAGCCATCCTGCTCACCAGGTGTGCCCCTGGGAGGGCACAGCCGTGGAGCCCGCTCTAGGGGGCAGTGCTGCCTGGCCCTCAGGGAGCTCGCTGTGGAGAGGCTGCGCCCCTCGCCCTGAGACTGGCTCCCATCAGCACTTGGGGAGACCTTCTGCTGTTGGAATTCCTGTGGGCTATTCAGTTGTCAGAAATAATGCCCTTCGTGGGGTCTCCCCAGCGGAAACATCCACATAGCTATGAGCAGGATTCCCACCGTGGCATCAGCACCGCGCGGTCCAGACCCACTCGGCTCCTACTGGCCTCCCGCACTGGTGTGTGAGTGCACGCAGTCAGGCGCACACACTCCCATCCCTCGTGTGCGCCCCTGCATCCACTACCGCAGTCCAGACACACGACAGTCCCCGGGGAGGCTCCGGCCTCTTAGCCAGAGCCCCCCGCTCCCTCGTGCCGCCTGCTCTTTTTGAGCTCCAGGGGCATTCTTTTCCCCTGCTGGGCTTGGGCGGCTTCTGGCAGCACCCTCACAGAGATGGCAGTCAAAATTGTGCCAGCCCTGCTCGCCAGGCCCAAGGAGGTGTCCTTGGTGAGCATGGGCCTGATGTCCTGGACTGATGGCCATCCTCTGGCTCCCCAGGGTCGGCCTGCCCTTCCCTGGCCCTCTCGGCGCTCAGCTCGGGGGCCTGGTGCTGGACCAGACCAGTCTGAGGGCATTTCTCTGTGTGCAGGAAGGACCTGTGTGCAGCCATGAACCGTCCCTGTGAGACCCTGGGCCTGTCCCACGTGGCGGGCATGTGTCAGCCGCACCGCAGCTGCAGCATCAGCGAGGACACCGGCCTGCCCCTGGCCTTCACCGTGGCCCACGAGCTCGGGCACAGGTATCCGCCTCCTCCCACGCACTGAGAACCCACCTGGGGCTCCAGGCAGCCAGGCCCCTGGGCCACAAAGGGAGGGCAGCCTGACTTGGCCGTGTGCTGTCCCCACCCCACAACCCCAGCTCCTTCCTTGTTAAACAGGAGAGGCCCATCTGGCTACCTCTGAGCTGGCCGGGAGAGAGTCCTGTTTTAAGTGGGGTTGAGATGGGCCAGAAAGTTGCCCTGGGTCTCAGGCTTTCCTTCCTGGTTGCTCTGTTTGTATTTTTGATGCTCGGTCCCTGCCATACCTCTATTCCTAATATGCTGTGACCCTACGCAAGTGCCCTGCTCTCTCTGGGCCTCTGTGTGCGCCCTGTTGATTGGAGGGGGGGTTGGATTCTGTGAGCCGGAGGCTGCCTCCATCTGCTGCCTCTGGGTGAGACTCTCTGAGCACAGCTGCCACCCTCTAGCACATGCACCCGGGCATCAGCTGGTGACCCAGGAAGCACCCTCCCTGCCCGGGAGCTGAGGAGGGCAGCTCACAGTCCTGTCAGGCATGGCTCAGGTGCTCTGGGCCCCCTGTGTGGGCCCATGGTGGTAGGAAGCCCTGCCCACCTTGGCCACATCTGCTGGGCTTTCTTGGCCAGCTTTCAGCCCCCCAAGCCTCTCCAGGGGCATGGGGGCTGGCGAGGTAGTGGTCCTGGAGCTGCTCAGCATGATTCCTGGCACATAATAAGTGCTCAGAAAATGGGATTTTTCCCGTATGCCCTGAGGATGGTCTCTTGAGAACTTTTCTGATACAACGGCTTAGACTTCCTTGAATGGGGCTTGGCCTTGAGGACCTCTGCTCCACAGTTTTCGATGCCAGCAAGGTTGCGGAGGCCACAGTGGCTGTCTGTGCCACCTGGCTGGCCACTGTTGGCTGGCTGAAGGCAGAAGCCAAGCTGGTCCAGGTCCCTGTGCTCATTTCAGGCTTGGGCGCCTGAGGAGGGCCCCCTGAATACTGGCTGGCATACCCACATTATAGATAAAGGGAACCGAGGCTTCGTGAGGGGTGACTTCCCCAGGGCCATGCGGCCTGGTGGCTGAGCACCCTGGGAGCCAGGACTTGGCTGCCTGGAGTGGGCGGCTGGCTGCCCCGCGGCTCACCCGCCCCTGGGGCCTGTGCTCTCACACAGTTTTGGCGTTCAGCATGACGGAAGCGGCAATGACTGCGAGCCGATTGGGAAACGGCCTTTCATCATGTCTCCACAGCTCCTGTACGACGCCGCCCCCCTCACCTGGTCCCGCTGCAGCCGCCAGTACATCACCAGGTTCCTAGAGTAAGCCTCTCCCAGGTGCTGGGGGCCTGCCTGTGAGCTCGGGGCCCCAGGGGCGCAGACAGTGGCATTTCAATGCTGTGGTTAAGGGATGCGCAGAGGGGACTGCGTGGAGATGGGGCTGGGTTCCCAAAGTCCTCCTGGGGGGCCACTGGCTGCGTGGGGGAGCATCGTGGATGTAAGGAAGGAGAAGTGGGGCGCTCTGCTTGGAGGGGGCCGGGCAAAGGCCTGAGGGCTGGTCGCCTGGGAGCTGGTGCCACAGCAGGGCCCGACGTGTATTTATGCACAAACCAGTTCGCAGACAGAGGAGAGGAGCTCTGGGTCTCCTGCCGTCTCTTTCCTTCTGTCGCCGTTTTCCGGGTAGCAGTCGGCTGAGCAGGGCAGCAACAGGAGAGCAAAGGAGGGGGTCCCTTGCTTGCTTGCTCCTGTTTCTTAGGACATCACTGCCTTCTTTCTGCATCAGGAGCAAGTCCTGCTTCAGATGGGAAGGGTGGCCTCTGGGGCCGTCAGCCGTGTCTATCAGCAGCCACGGCAGGCTTACCTCCTATTGCTCCCAGTCTCCCTGAACTCCTGCAAGTCGTGTGTCCACTGGGACTGTCCTCACGCACGGACACACCTCTGCTCCCGCTCGTGTTCCCTTGTCACATCAGCTCCCCTACGAGCGAAGTCTGAAGACATGAATTCCTTAAGGCCACAGTGTAGCTTTTAGTCCCCTCCCCGCCTCGGGCCCTCCGTTCTTCTCTAAGCCACTGCTTTCAGTGTGACTGATTTTAGCATTTTCTTACCTTATCTACCTTCATGTTTCTGAAAAGCTCTCCAGCACTGTCTCTTGATTTTTCAGTGTGGATGCTGTTTGTCACTTGCACAAGAGAAAGGTGGCCCTGGCCCCCGCGTCTCCACCTACACACACGCCTGCCCCCTGCCCACACCCTAATATTGTGTTGACACATGTTGATTAAGTCAGTGGCCAGTTTACACTACAATGATTGAGTAAACACTGCTGAACTAAATGTTGTAATGAGATGACATTTGTTTTTTAAGAACAAGTCTTTTTCTTATTTCCTTGGTTTCCTTCGCCTCTGTCTTCTGTATTCACCAGTAGTTCTATAAAACGTCTCCAAATCCAGTTTTCCAGAAGGTCATGCCTGCCAGGTAACTTAATAGGTCCCTTCTTTCCTGGACTTCCCCCCAACTTCTCTCTGGCCTCCTGCTCCAGTCTAGACAGGACGCTTTCTAGGCCTGCCCTAAAACTGTCATGCCAGGGGCTTCCTGTTTTCTGGATCCCACGCTACCTTTATTAGTGGGGCTACATCTTTGTTTTGGTGGGACACATCCTCAAGTAGCTTCTGAGAAAGGGTGTGTGAAGGGAAGTGGTTTGCTTGTCTGGAAGTGTCTTTATTCTTCCCCCATATACCTGATCAATAGTTTGATTTGAAACTGACTTCTAGGTCAGAAGTCACCCTTCAGAATTTCAAAGGCGTTTTTTCTGTTGTCTCCCCGCCTTCCGACTTGCTCTTGTGAAGGCCCGTACTGGACTGATTCCCAAGCCTTTGTATGGGATCTTTAAAAAAGTCTGGGAGCTTTTCTTTCTCTCTCTCTGTTTTGGTGATAGGAAATTTCAGAATTATGGGCCTTGGTCTGTTTTTATTGTGGGTGGTTCTTGGTGGACCCTTTGTTTCTAAAAACTCACGTCTCTCAGTTCTTGGAAATGTTCCTGTATTATTCATTTGATAATCTCTCTTCTGTGTCCTCATTCTGGAACTCTTTATTGTCAGCTGTTCTCATATTCTTATTTTTTAATATTTTACCTTTTTTCATCTCTTCCCATTTCCTGGATGACATTCTTTTTTTTTTCTTTTTTTTTTAGATAATTATTTTTTATTGAAGGGTAGTTGACACACAGTATTACATTAGTTTCAGGTGTACAACACAGTGATTGAACATTTATAAACATGATAATTCTAGGTACCAGCTATCACCATACCAAGTTGTTACAATATTTTGACTATATTCCTCATGCTATACATTACATCCCGGTTACTTATTTATTTTACAATTGGAAGTGTATATATATATATATTTGTGAGGGCATCTCTCATATTTATTGATCAAATGGTTGTTAACAACAATAAAATTCTGTATAGGGGGGTCAATGCTCAATGCACAATCATTAATTCATCTCAAGCCTAATTCTCGTCAGTCTCCAATCTTCTGAAGCATAACGAACAAGTTCTTACATGGGGAACGAATTCTTACATAGTGAATAAGTTACATGGTGAACAGTACAAGGGCATTCATCACAGAAACTTTCAGTTTTGATCACGCATTATGAACTATAAACATTCAGGTCAAATATGAATATTCGTTTGATTTTTATACTTGATTTATATGTGGATACCACATTTCTCTCTTTATTATTATTATTTTTAATAAAATGCTGAAGTGGTAGATATAAGATATAAGATAAAGGTAGACTATGTGTTAATCCAAGCTAGACAAGGGCGATAAAACATCCACGGACGCAGAAGATTTCTCTCAGAACAGGGGGGGGAAGTTTCTAAGCCTCACCTCTGTTGATCCCCAATTTCTCACCTGATGGCCCCCCTGCGACTGTGCCTGTCTTAGGTAGTTCCTCCCTTGAGGAATCTTACCTGTCTCTGGCTAACCAGTCATCTTCCAGGGCCATACAGGGAAATGTTAAGTTGGTAAGTGAGAGAGAAGCCTTATTGTTTGAAAAGGTTAGCTTTTTACTTCTTTGCATATTTATGCCCTGTGGCTTCTATGCCCAGCATTTGTCTTGAGGTGTCTTTACCACTTGGAAGAATTATGATACTCGGTAAATTCGATATGTGGCACGAATTCTATTTAAGGGTTGTAATTAGGAAGGAAGAAGAAAAGCTATAGAGGTAGCAGGAGGAAGAAAACCTGGGAAGATTGATTATTTCTTTGATATATCTTCTTGTAGAGTAACTTCAGCATGTATAGGTTTTAAACTACTAATTAAATTGCACACACACATTAACATAATAGGAGTACAGTTACATAACCAAAGCAGACCTATAATTACCAGCCATCTCCAGTGAAATCAAGAAAACCAGTTAGGCACCTTAGGCATTTGTGAAAACTTATCTATGATATGGTGGATATTGTCCAACTGAACTTGAACAGTCTGAGAGAAATCAGACAAATTAAAACAACCCATTCCTGGGGACTGTTCACATCCCATATGTTCTTTTAACAGTAAATAGTCTGTAGTTGTAAGATTTTGGAGCGCTGCAATTTGCACTTCTCCTAATTCTTGGTTGAGTTCCAACAGTATAGATCCAGTCAAATTTGTTGTTTTACTGTATGCACAGGCCAGCTTAGATATCTCCTTCTTCATTCCCATGGCAAGTCCAGGAACCGGTGGGATGACTGCATCTACAGCTGTAGCAGCGCCTGGATCTTTGTTGGGGTTTTTTGATGATCATCTTCTGGCATGAGTCTTCCCGAGAGTGCTGATGTTGGCAGTTCTTTTTCATATCTTATCTTAGTTCATTTTCGGGATAGCCAAATTAGGCTTTGACTGGATGACATTCTTATCTTTACCTTATAATCCTCTTTTTTTTTTCTGTTGTATTTTTAACTTTCTGAACTTTCTTATTCACTAAATACTTCTTTTTATAGCCTTCTTCTTGTTTCTAGGGTGTGGTGTTGTCTCATCTTTCTGAGGTTACTACTTATGTGGTTTTAATTTTTTTTCTTCTGCTCCCTGCAAGGTCTTTATTTCCTTTGCATTATTTTTAAAAGTCTTTATTTTGTGTTAAAGGTTTTCTTAAAATGGCTTGGCTATATTTCAGTCATGGAAGGAGGCACTGGACACAAGCTGGGGGTCTGCAGAAGAGGTGGGGCTTTCTCAAGTCAGAGCCGAGGATTGGCTGGGATGGGGCTGTCTCCTCGGGAGATCTTCAGGTACCAATGTTTTTCTGAGCCATGAGGTTTCCCTGGGGAAGAATTCTCTAGCCTTTTTCCGGGAGGATGTAAGTCTGGCTGTAGCAATCTGGCATCCATCCAAATGGGGAAGGGGCTTGGCAGGGTCTCACCTGTCACTGTGTGGACTTCCGTTTGTCCCCTTTTCTCTGTAGGGTCATCAACTGTGTCTGGCATTCCTGGGCATAATCCTGGGTCACCCTCTTCAGAGAATGAGCCCCCGTCCTTTACTAGTAGGAAGGCGGCCATCACCGGGCCGCACAGGGCTGGGGAGGGGGTCTGGGGCCTGATGTGTTCTTGCAGACTTTCAGCCGGGCTCTGGTCCTCAGGCCTGGCGCCTCGGGTCCCTGGGCCCCTCATTCCCAAGTCCTGCTTCTGCTTCGGGCGGCTCCTCCCCCCAGGATGTGGCTCCAGGCCCCTCAGCTCTACCACAGCAGCGCCACTTGGCTGTCTGCTTTCCAGCTCCCAGAATGTTGCCAACATCTTCCGTCTGCCATCATCACCCCTGCCTCGCCCTTTGTCCCTGTGGATTTATGCTTATTCCTTTGCTGTCCTCATCGAGGGGTTCTGGAAGGGAGTGGAGATCCATCTGCTCAACGCTGCCATGCTTTTCTAGAAGTCCACCCGTGGTGGGGTTAAAGCGGGGAACGGACCACGTCCATTATGGAGTGAGAACAAGAACTCTGGCCTCGGCTGGGGGGCTGCTGCAGTGGGCAGTGGGTTTGGAAGCAGGGAGGGCTTGAGTGTGGTGGTTAAGGACCTGTACTCTGGCCCAGGCTTCTATGCGTGTTGGCAGACAAGTTTCATTAGCCCTTAAGCCTCAAAAACTCGGTGTAAGGATGCAGCTGCCTGGTGGGTCCTGCTGTGAGGATTCAGTGAGTGAACATGTCAGGTTTTGAGCATAGCGCCAACCACGCGGTGAGCTTCGATGCTGTGACTTATCACTGTGCCAAGGCCATGCCAGACACGACCTGAACGAACCAGGAAATGGGGCTGGGCAGGGAGAGCAGGGCTGAAAAAATCCCAAGGGTGTGTCTCTTCCACCAGATGGAGGCAGGCAGCGCAAGAATGGCTGGAAAACCGGAGAGCAGGCACCCCTGCAACAGCCCGGGGGCTTGTTCCTAGCTGCCCCCCCGGGGTGCACCAGCACAGACAGATGGTCTCTGTCTTCAGTCAGCAGCTGGAAGGAATGTGTGAGGGACTTGGCCCTGGGCCTGGGGCCAGGATGAGGAGACGGTGGGGAGAGCCTGGGGCTGCCACACCCCCTAGAACCTTGGCACGAAGAAGAGCTGGCGGAGGTGGAAAGATAGGGAGAAGCAAGCCCCGTGAGAGATGCCGAGGAGGCCCTTCATCTCCTGAGGCCTCCTGCTCCCTGCTGTCCATCCTGGGGGCCTGGGCGGAGGGGGTCACAGGCCAGGGAAACCCGGAGAGAGGGGTGCTCAGACAGCATGGTACCCTGTGTCCCACTGGATGGGGGGGCAGATAACAAGCTCCCAACTGGGTCAGGTACCAAGTGAGCCTGAGTGCTGGGTGCTGAGTGGGGTCAGGGGTGCTCTGAGGGCTCAGGGGAGGCTCAGAGGCACTCTCAGGCCACCCCCTTGTCCCCACGGGTGCCCCCAGCCCCTGTGGAGAGACGTTTATCGGCCCCAGACCCAGATGTGAGCAAATGCCACTCAGTCTCAGACTGGCCCATGAGCAACACCAGCGTGCAGGTGCCTAGGTCCAGAGTAAGGAGACAGAGGACGTGCCATCCTCGGTGCCCTCACCATCTGAGCCATAGGCCCATGGTGGACGGTCCTCCTAGGCTTTGTAGGGGTCTGGAGAGATGCACCAAGCCGTCTGGGTCCAGGACATCATGTCTCAGGAGCCCAGGGGCTGCCTTCCAAAGACTAATGGAGCTTCCTGGGGAGGAAGGGTGCCCAGTGGAGGGCATGGGGTGGCTGGGGAGCCTCAGCAGGTGGGCGTGAGCGGGGGAAGGTTTCTGGAGCCCATAGGCATTGGTCAGTCCAAGGGGGCAGAGCCGGGACCTGCCTTCTGGGCTGAGAGTGGCATTGGGGAACCCCCGAGGGGTGGGGAGGTCCTTCACTTCACCCATGTCCCCACCATCCGGCGACTCCAGGACCGGGACCCCAGGGTGACGAGGGGAGAGGGCACACAGTTGCGGGTATCTAGCTCTCAGCAGTCCTTGAGGTGGGGTGGATCTTCACTGGAGCCCCCCACTGCTGGCTCAGACCCTGTGGGGCCGCCCAGTCCTGCCGTAATAGAGTGAAGAGGCCCCGAGGGGCTTGGGGGCAGATGTGTGGGCAGTGATGGAAGGAGTGAGCCGCTAGAGGAAGGAAGGGCCGGCCACCGCCTCTGACTTTCCCAGGTGGAGGCCGTGATTTCTGCCCCTGCGGTTTGGATCACAGGTAGCCTGGTGTCCTGTGACAAGGACAGGGCGGCCTAGAGAGGGTGGCAGTGGCCAAGGCCACCCAGTGTCTGCAGCTGGGCAGAGGAGAAGCTGGGTTTCTATAGTCAGCACCTGGCCTGGACTGGCCCTGATTCTGGCGGTGGTACTGTGAGGCCCCCACCCTGACCTCTCACACCCTCGTAGGATGGACCCAACCGGCCATTTCTCTGACAGCCGGGCCCACAGGAGCTGACATGGGTCCCAGTCAGGCTGCACGTGGCCTTGGGCTGAGTCTCTGAAGCCCCCGGCCCACGTCTTGAGCTGCTGTCTGCCAGGAGAAGAGAAGAGGCCCCCAGCCAATGCTCTGCGCCAGGCTGCAGCCCCAGGGAGCCCCACTGAGGCAGGCAGAGCCTTCCTCTCTCCCCACTAGGCCTCGGCTGCCATGGTTTATACTTGGGGTGAACTTATACATGGGGTGAAGTGTTTGAGGCTAGGCTGGTGGTCAGGTGGGAGGAGCCCTGCTTGGTGGCAGTCCAGTGAGTGGGCTTGGGTGGGCTGGCAGCCTGGGCCTGGCATCAGGTCCTGACCTCACTGACCTCTGGTGTGACATGGGGCAGGTGATGCACTGCCTGAGGCCTGGGTGGGCAAGAAGATGGGTATGGTCTGCCCAGGGCATGCGAGGAGCGCACGAGATGGCCTGTGGCCGTCAGGGTGGAGGGCTGGGTCCAGAAGCTGCTCGCTGCTGCCGTCCACTGTAGCAGGTCCATTTCCAGCTAGCACAGGTGGCCCAGTGATCCCGGGGGGTTCCCCGAGTCCTCAGCAGGGATCTGCCACTGAAGCTTTGTTCCCCCCGGGGTCCACCACCAGCCAGGGGGCTTAGGACATCATAGGGACCATCCACCCCACCCTGAATCTCACACCCCCGACCTCTGACTCTGACATCTGCCCCAGCCTCTCCCCACACTGGGCTTCTCCCGATCCCTCCACGTCCTGTGGCTTCCCCTTCCCTCCCTGTGGCATCCATCGTGCCCCTGCCCATCTTCCCCGTGCCTCTCTGCTCCTGCCCAGGGCGCTCTGCTCATCCTGGCTCCCCAACTGGGCACCAGCTGCCCTCACGCGCCCAGACTAGGAAACTGGAGGGTGCCTGCCTCCCCCACCTGCCTGGTGGGGTCAAGCTGCACACCTGCCACCCCTTCTGCCTCTGTCAAGCCCTTGCTACCTGCTGCCCCCACCCTGGTTCTCTGCATGGCTCCGCCCTCCCCACTAGGCCCGGCCTCTCGGTTCGTCCAGAGCAGCAGCAAGGCTTGGGGCTGGCCGGCCGGCAGGCAGTGCACTCCTGCTCCTGTGTGGGTGCCCACCCGGACCCGGTGAGGGCAGTGGGCCGGTCCTGGGCGCCAGAGGCGGGCAGGGCGGCGCCCTGGGCTTTCTAGGCCTCGGTCCTCCCACACATGACCCGAGGCCTGAGCCGGGCAGGGCCAGCAGAGGCTCTTGCTGCAGGGGCTGTGATGTGAGGCTCTCCAGATCCTTGTCAGAGGCGGCCCAGGGCCCAGGCTGCAGGGAGGCGGGGCAGGGCCACGGAGGGCTTGGCTGTCCAGCATGCCAGGGCCAAGGGGCTTTGGGCCCCGGCTTAAGGAGAGAGGCTCTGCCTAGAGCAAGGAGGGCACTGTAGGGGCAGGCCTGGCCCTCATGCATGGGGGCAGTTTAGCCGGGTGAGTGCCCGGGAGACAGGACGGAGAAACGAAACACTGAGTTGGGGTCATCGCGTAGGCCGGGTGTGCCCGGAGCCTCGGCTCTCCTGCAGGGTTAGGGCTTTGAGCCCCTCCCCCCTCCCTGCCCTCCAGCCCTGCTGGCCTCCCTTGTGGGTCTCCCAGGCTGTCCTGAGCCTTCACCCCACCCTCCTTCCCTGTCTGCAGCCGTGGGTGGGGCCTGTGCCTGGACGACCCTCCCGCCAAGGACGTCATCGACTTCCCATCTGTGCCACCCGGCGTCCTCTACGATGTGGGCCATCAGTGCCGCCTCCAGTACGGGGCCTACTCGGCCTTCTGCGATGACATGGATGTGAGTGGGGCATGGGGTGGGCCCCCCTCACTGCCTGCAGACCCTTCTGGCCGTGGCCTCGGGTTGGGCATGGGGACATTTACCAACTGAGGGGCACTGGGTAAGCCCGTCACTCCCCAGAGCTGGGCTGTAGGGGGTAAAGCCTATGCTGTGGGGTCGTGGGGGCCACAGGCACGTCACGGAGACCCCGAGGCTTCTGACGGGTTTCTCCGGATGGGGGCTGGGCCGTGAGGGGAATGGGAGCTGGGGCTGCTCTGAGCAGCAGGCCTGAGCCCTGCGCCCCACAGGGCCCCATGGTTCAGGGAAGACCAGGGCAACCTCTGGGAGTCCCTCCTGCAGAGCAGCTGGTGCCAGCCTCGCCCAGGCACTCTCGGGGTAATAAGGGGCAGGGCGGGTGGTGGCCCCGGAGTGGGTGAAGGTGTGGCTGTGCCCTCCTCCTGTAGAATGTTTGCCACACACTCTGGTGCTCCGTGGGTACCACCTGTCACTCCAAGCTGGACGCGGCCGTGGACGGTACCAGGTGTGGGGAGAACAAGGTAGGAGGTGCCCCATCCGTGCTGTGCAAGGGTGGGGTGAGAGGTCAGAATTCCTGCGCTGTCCGACCTCTGGGGTCGGCCTTGGCTCACAGACCTGCGTGTGCTCTTAGCGGACCCCCCGGGCACCCTCCCAGCCAAGATCCCCACCTGCAGAGTGGAGGTACCAGAGCAGGGCTTGAGTCCAGATTCTCTAAGGCATCCCGCCCAGAGGCTGTTTCAGTCCCTGCTCAGCTCCACCCTGGGGCCCGGGTCTTGGGTGCCTGGAAGGCGGGCCTGCTCTCACCACGTCACACACGCACCGCTCTCAGCGGACCCCCATCCCTTAGGAGCTCCCCCACTCCTTCCACCCTCCCTCCCCTCTGCCTTTCTGGGCCTTTCACCTACCTCATTCTGCTGGGGTGAGGATGGTGGACAGGTTGGGGTGGGGTTACTGTGTCCTTGTCTCGGCAGTGGTGTCTGAACGGGGAGTGCGTTCCTGTGGGCTTCCGGCCTGCGGCTGTGGACGGCGGCTGGTCTGGCTGGAGCGGCTGGTCCGTCTGCTCACGGAGCTGTGGCACGGGCGTGCAGAGCGCTGAGCGGCGGTGCACGCAGCCCACGTGAGTGCAGGGAGGGGGGCTGGGGCAGGTGGGGTCCAGAGCCCAGCAGAATTCCTGGGTTGCAGGGAGCCTGGCTCTGTCCCAGCCTCCCGCTCTCAGAAGTGTCCCACAGAGGCCAGGCCTGGAGTGTCTAGAGCCACCATAGGTCACTTCTCAGAGCACCCTGGGGGTGACAGAGCCCCACTGCTGACAGCCTTGCAGAGAGGGGAGCGTCACTGCTCAGACAACAGAGCAACAGCTGGCCGGAGGCAGGAGAGGGCAGAGGCCCAGGGCTTCACCTCTGGGTCTCACATGAATCCAGGGGCAACTCCCCTCTCCCCTCCTCTGGGCTCAGTTTCCAGAGAAAGTGTGTGATCGGGTGAGAGCAGAGCCTACCCAGCAGAGCCGCTGTCCAGACAAATGCAGTTAATGCGGGTAGAGCGGGCACCCTGCAGCTTGCGGCACGCTCTGTGGCAGGAGGCTGAGCCGCATCAGGGGCACACAAGGTCCCAGATGGGATTGGGGATGGCAGGGGGAGCCGGTCAATGGGATGGGCGCTGCGTGACGTGGATGCGCTCACAGCCCCAGCCTGGAAACCGTCCCCAACCCTGGTTTATAGATGAGGAAACTGGGGCCCGAGAGCCCGAAAACTTGCCCACAGCCACACAGCGGCCTGGGGCACAGCCCGGGCTCCCTGCTGCCACCTCTCCTTCAATCCTATAGAACAGGGGGAGCGTGTCCGGGCCAGAGTGGGGCAGGTGGCCTGGGGCAGCCCAGAGAGCCAAGGCCGGTGGCAGGGTGTGCAGGAGCCGCGGAGCAGGTGCTGGGCACCCACGCAGCCCACTTGCCCTCCCCACAGGCCCAAGTACATGGGCAAATACTGTGTGGGGGAGAGGAAGCGCTTCCGGCTCTGCAGCCTGCAGGCCTGCCCGCCCGGCCGCCCATCTTTCCGTCACGTCCAGTGCAGCCGCTTTGACGTCATGCTCTACAAGGGCCAGCGGCGCACGTGGGTGCCTGTGATCAATGACGGTGAGTCCTATCACCCAGGGACACGGGGGTGGGGACCTGAGGGCCAGTCCACCCAGCCTCCCAGGCAGGGCCCAGCCCCGGCTGCCCCGCGCTGGCCCTGGCCTGCTGCTGGTATGTGTCGTGGAGCCTGTCTTCCTGGTGGCTGATGGGCCCCCTGCCCCGGTTGTCCTCACGGCTCCTGCACTTGGGCCCCCAGAGAGCCCCTGTGAGCTGCACTGCAGGCCCTCTGATGAGCCCTTTGCTGAGAAGCTGCGGGACGCCGTGGTGGACGGCACCCCCTGCTACCAGGCCAGCCGCGACCTCTGCATCAATGGTATTTGCAAGGTGCGCTGGAGAGGACGGGTCTCCGACCGGGCCTGCCCCTACGCCCTGGCAGGCCTCCAGTGGGTCCCCCCAGGCCGTGCCCTCAGGCTTCCCAGCTCTGCCAGCAAAGCCCTCTGGTGGTGTCCCACCACCTCCCAGCAAAGCGCCTCTGCTGACGCCAGAGCCCGCACAGGCAGGCGCACACCACCAGCCCTGCCCGGGGCCTCCCATCTCCTCCCCAGGGCATGCAGGCACTGCCCAGTCCGGCCAGGGCCCAGTGGCTTGACCTGCTGGGTGGATGCCCCCAGGCAATGGTTTCCCCCTGTGCCTTACAGGGTTCAGTGTGGCTGAGCCAGGCTCCAGCCTGGCAGAGTAGGCATCCGAGTCTGCTGGCAATGCTCATCCCTAGCCACAGCGGTGGCCTCTCCTCCTGGCCTGTGCCCCCCAGCCTCCTTTTACCCTGCCCCTGGGACGAAGCCACTGGGCGTAGAGGCCCAGGCTCAGAAGGAGCCCACCTCGGGGTGCCAGCCGCTGTGCCTTGATGTGACTCCCATTTCCAGGAGCTGTCAACACTTCTCAGGGGTCCCCAGGGAGCTGGCTCCCCACCTATTGCAGCCTTCCATACAGGGCCCAGAGAGGCCAGTGGTTCACCTGGGGCCTGGGGCTGGAGGGCCCAGCAGAGGGCAGGGCTTGGGGGCTGGTGGCAGTGCTGGCACCAGGCCCCCTCCCCGTGTGCTGCAGAGCGTCGGCTGCGACCTCGAGATCGACTCCAGTGCCATGGAGGACCGGTGCGGCGTGTGCCATGGCAATGGCTCCACCTGTCACACCGTGAGCGGGACCTTCGAGGAAGCCGAGGGCCTGGGTATGGGGTAGGGCCCCTGGTGGGACGCAGGGTGCCCCTTCTTCATCTCCCCTGATGCCCTGCCCTCTGACCCCACGGTCCCCACCCAGGCTATAGATGGGGAGCAGGGCAGCCACCTTGCTTGGCCCAGGTCCTTGCAGGGCGGGCACTGTGGCCCAGGTGTGGGCACCTGTCCTCATGGGCTCCTGCCCCAGGGACCCCAGGCGAGCCCATCTGGCTTTGCCTTCCCAGAGGGCTGGTGCTGTCTTAGGAAGCTTCAGAGACCCCCAGCTCCACTTCCTCCCCTCAGGACCTGTTTCTGAGTGCCAACTGTCCTAGGTGGGGGGGACGAGGGGGTGAAGAGCTCATGGTCTGACAGGGTGACAGAACCTTTTAGGGTGACCAACACAGGGTGGGGAGGCTCAGAGCTGAGAGACTGGGGAAGAGAGTCCTGACCCGGGGAGGTCAGGGACTTCCTGTAGGAGGCAGGAGTTGTGCTACAGACAAGATAAAAGATGCACACAAGATGGGGAGTCATTGCACAGGCAGAAGGGGCTTGTGCCCCCCAAAGCGTGAAGTGGGGGTGGAGGCAAGCATCTCTGGGAAAGGCATGGGTTGCGGCAGCATGGGAGACAGTGCCGCGGGGTGGGAAGGGTCAGGCTGGGAGTCCACTTTGTATCCGGCAGAACCTGGGGCCTAACGTGCCTCCCTGGCCTCCGTTTCCCCATATATGACGGGATCACAGCACCTATGTTATGGGGCACAGGGCTTAGTTCTGTGGGCACACGATGGGCACTGCTTAAGAGAAGGCACTGAAGCCAGCCATGTGGGATTGAGGGGCCTGGGGAGAGGCCGTCTGGCCCAGTGCAAGGGCCCAGCCTGAGGCACGGCACTGCTAGGGTCTCCGGGAGAGGGTGATGGGCTGCGGGCCACAGGTTTGTGCCCCTGAGGTCTTGGTGACAGGTAGATCCAGCGCCTGCCTTTCGGGGGAGCTCGGATTCTTAAGCTAACAGTAGGATCTTTGGCAACAGCAGGCAGGGGCGAGAGAGGGAATGTGGGACGAGAGGTGAGGGGCGGGGGGGCAGCCCTCCACCTTGTGCGTGACCTCGGCCACCAGGGTACGTGGATGTGGGGCTGATCCCGGCGGGCGCCCGTGAGATCCGCATTGAGGAGGTGGCTGAGGCGGCCAACTTCCTGGCCCTGCGGAGCGAGGACCCAGAGAAGTACTTCCTCAACGGCGGCTGGACCATCCAGTGGAATGGGGACTACCAGGTGGCGGGCACCACGTTCACGTACGCACGCGCGGGCAACTGGGAGAACCTCACTGCCCCTGGGCCCACCGACGAGCCGGTCTGGATCCAGGTGCCTGCTGCCGAGGACCAGGCGGGGGGCAGTTAGTCTGGGGCATCCAGTGGGTATCTCCGTGCACTCACGGCCCCCGCCTGCCTGCCGCAGATCCTGTTCCAGGAGAGCAACCCCGGCGTGCGCTATGAGTACACCGTCCACAGGGAGGCAGACAGTCACAGCCAGGTCCGGCCACCTGAGTTCTTCTGGCACTATGGGCCCTGGACTGAGTGCACGGTCACCTGTGGTGCAGGTGAGGGCAGCAGTGGGCAGTGGCTGCCCCACAGGGCCTTGTCTGGGCAGCGATGCTGGGTTGCAGCTCTGCATATTTGCTGGGCACCGTGGACTTGGACAGCATGCCTCTGGGCCTCGGTTTCCCTATTTGTAAAATAGGGCTGGTGGAGCTTGGAGGTTGTGCCCCTGGGCCTGTGTCCTCATCTGTGAAATGGAGCACGAGTCTCACCTCAGAGGCCCACTGGGAGGTGGGGAGGTGGGGCAGAGTTGGCCCCAACGGTGGGCTCTGTGCCCCATCTGCTGGCACTCCCCCGGAGGCATGGCTACCTGCCCCTCATGTTCTCGTTGCCCAGCTCTGTGGGTCTCATCCTGACCTTTCTGCTCCACACTGGAGAGCTGGCACTGCCTCCCTGGAGCCTCCAGCCCTGCCCGGGCCCAGATCCTGCGAATCGTGGGCTCTGACCCCGGGAGGGGCTTCCCCACGTGACCCGGACCCACCAGCTCTGAGCCCACTCAGCACATCCCCTTGCTCCCTTTCACTTCTTGTAGGCATGTGATAGTTTGGCTGACCCCCTCCCTCACCCGTCCATGTCCAGGGATCGCATGTCAGGAATCTGGGGCAGGGACCGCTGAGCATTCCTTAAAATGCTGTTAGGATGACAGAACAAAACAGGCCCACCAAAGCCTGGCGGACATCCCGACCTCTGTTAAAGCAGCCAACAGGAGTGTCTCTGAGTTTACAAAGTGAGAATGGACATAGGGTGAGCCAGACTTGGGGGCCTCGGGGACGATGAGTCAGGGATGTGCTGAGCTGCAAGAGGTAGGACGGACTGGAGGCTGGAGCAGAAAGGGGCTTGTCTCTGCTCTGAGAAGTCCCCAGGGTGCACAGTCTGGCTGGCGCTTGGCCTGGGCCTTCCTCCCTCTCAGCCCTGCCTTCCTCTCCTGGGGGTCACAAGTGGGGTCCTCCCTCTGCACCCCTGGCCACGTTCCTGGCCCGGGGAAATGGTGCAGGCCTGACCCCAATGGAGCGGAGGCCCGCACAGGGCCGCTAGGATTCTGCAGGACCCGTCGTTCCCCTGAGCAAAGCCTGCCTTCTGTGAGTGAGGAAGTGGGGGTGAAGGTAGGGACTGAGTGGGTCCTGGGGCTGGGGGGAACGGCACAGCTGTGCAGAGGTCCCGGGGGCGACGGCAGAGGGTGAGAAGGACAGAGCTAGCTTGGGGCCAGCAGTGGGGGCTCCAGGTGGTCTGAGGAATCTCTTCCCCAGCCTTTTTCGGAGCGCTGAGCTTGTTGGGAGGGGTGTGGACGGTGGGGCAAACCTTAGGATTTGTACACTAGGAGTGGCTGGCTCTTGAGCTCCTGCCATGTACCAGGCGTGGGCAAAGCCTGCACACGACACGCATGACCTTGCCAGCCTCATGCCCAGGCTTGGAGGCAGACATTATTGCTCCCATTAGCAGATGAAGACTGAGGTTTAGAGAGACCCAAGGCCCAAGGCCCCCTAGCTAGCAGGCTGCAGGGCTGGGCCCCCCCCCACTGAACCTCTGCTCCACGCCCTGCCTGGAGACAGTGGTGACGGTCCGGAGGACGGAGACGGGCAGTGGGTCCCGTCCTGGGAGGGCTCTGGGCTCAGGGACTTGTCTTTGGGTGCCGGCGGCTGGGGCGGGGCCCTTAGTGCCAGGCCTGGCTGAGCCCTCGCCCCCTAGGTGTGCAGACACAGAGCGTATACTGCGCCGAGCGGCAGGCGGGGCTGGTGGACCAGAGACACTGTAACCCCCTGGGCCGGCCGGCCGACCACCAGAGGACATGCAGCCAGCAGCCCTGCCCCGCCCGGTGAGCCCCTGGCAGCTGCCTCACAGCCGCTCCTGACTGCAGGGCGGGCCCGTGCGGCAGGCTCCATGGGGGCCCCAGGAAGCAGAGGGAGCGGGCCTCTCGGCCTTGTCCCAAGGCTGGAGCCCAGCCCCGGCCTGCCCCACACTCCCTCTGGGCCTGTTCGCCTCTGTGGTGAGCACCAGCCTGGGACGCCCCTGGTCACTCGTGTTCCGGTCCCTGGGGGTTTGCCCAGTCCCCTTGGGGGAGGGTGGCAGGAACAAAGGCGACCTGGGGGCTAGGCTGCCGACCACGTGGAGCTCTGGGGGATGGTCCCTGGCTTAGACCTGACCCACCTGGCCCCAGTCCTGCGCGTCCAGCCAGCCTCACGCTGATGCCCGTCTGCCTGCAGGTGGTGGGCAGGTGAGTGGCAGGCGTGTTCCCGCTCCTGCGGGCCCGGGGGCCTCTCCCGCCGGTCCGTGCTCTGCATTCGCAGCGTGGGGCTGGATGAGCAGAGTGCCCTGGAGCCGCCTGCCTGTGAGCCCCTCCCCCAGCCCCCGGCTGAGAAGCCCTGCAACCGTGAGGTGCCCTGTCCTGCCACCTGGGCTGTGGGGAACTGGTCTCAGGTGAGCGTCAGGGGGGAGGGGCTGCCCCCAACTCCCCTGGCGGCAGAGATGGCCTATGGGAGCCGTTGCTGGCCCACACGTGGTCCCGGCTGGGGCATCCCAGGGCCAGCCCTGTGCCCCAAGCCTCGGGGACCAGGATGCCTCAGCAGACGACCATGTGGTCCCGAGCTGGCTGGGCCAGGAGGGCTGAGGCTTCTGCTGTGCTGACGAGCGGTGGGCCCAGCTTCCGGCCTGAGATCTTCACCCCACCTCCCCTGTAGTGCTCGGTGACATGCGGGGCAGGCACTCAGCACCGGAGCGTCCTCTGCGCCAACAACACCCAAGTCCTGTGTGAGGAGGCCCGGCGGCCAGCGGGTGAGGCCGTCTGCACTCTGCCACCCTGCCTGCAGGGCCTGGATGCGCTGGGTCCCGACGGCTCCGGCAGCGGCTCCTCCAGCTCAGAGCTCTTCAATGAGATCACCTTCAGCGCCCCACACCCCCTACAACCCCCCTCCCCAGAGCCGGCCAGCACAGGCAATGCCATTGGGGGTGAGGGCCCTGCCCGGGACCTGCCAGGACCCATATTCGTGGACGACTTCTACTACGACTATAACTTCATCAACTTCCACGAGGACCTGTCCTATGGGCCCTTTGAGGAGCCTGAGGCTGACCCGGAACTGGCGGGCACAGGGGACTGGACGCCCCCACCCCTGAGCCGCCCTGATGAGCCCCCCACAGGCACTCCCACACCTGCCACAGAGCCTCCTGCGGTCGAGGAGGGGGCACTGGGGAGTCAGGCCCCTGCCCCTTGGCCTAGCCAGGCTGGCCCTGTGCCGCCCCCACCCTCAGACCAGACCCCTGGGAACCCCTCTGAAAATTTCTTACCCGAGGAACACACCCCCATGGGGGCCCCAGACCTTGGGCTCCCTGGCTCGCGTGGGCCCCCGGCTTCAGCTGGTGGGGTGGAGATGCCTACCACCCCAGGGAGAACAGACAGACCTCTGGGAGCGGGCGACAGCCAGAGCCAGCCACCGCCCCCAAGGTGGGAGAGGACCAACGAGGTTTCCGAGGACAACGAGGTGCCCCCACTGCCCCAGAGACCCGGCCCCGTGCCGCCCCCCCGCCCCTCCATCGGCACTGCCCACCCCTCGCCCGGGCCTGACTCGGTAGAGCTGTGGACCAGCAGGGTGGTGGTCTGGGAACCAGCCCTGCAGGGTGGCCTGGGGCCCGCGGATAGGGAGCTGTGGCCCACTGTGGGGAGGGCTGTTCTCCCGGCCGCTCTGCCAGAGCCCCCAGGCACAGACAGCCCCCTGGAGCCAGGGATTCCCACCCTTTCAACCCCAGGACTGGCTCCTCGGGACCTGCGGACCCCAGCAGTGTCAGGAGCCTCCCCTCTGACAGCCCTACCTGGCCGAGGGCACACACCTCAGGTGGCCTCCCCAGCCCCAGGGCCCCCAGGCCAGCCTTGGTCCCCTAGCCCCCTGGCCCCCAGTCCTGCGGTGCCTCCAAGCTCCGTGCTGCCGTCCACGCCAGCCCAGAACAGCAGAGCCCCTGGGGTGCAGCCTCTGGGCCCCAGCCCAGCTGAGTTGGGGGGCCCGGCAGACCTGCTGCCTGCCAAGAATGCCAGCTGGGAAGCGGGCAACTGGAGTGAGGTAGGTGGGCAGAGTCCGGACAGGTTGGGGCCGTGAGCAGGACCTCAGGTGGGACAGCAGAGCAGGGTCTGAGCCTGCCTCCCTTGGGGACGCTGGGCTGGAGATCAGCCTTGGGGGGCGGAGGGGTTGCCAGGTGGGGCCACTGCACGGCTCAGTCCCGCTGCCCATGTGCCCTGTCTGGCTTATTTCGGGCAGGGTGGGGAAGTCTGCCTGTTTCTGGCCTCCAGGGCCCACTCCTGAGCAGCCTTGGGTCCCCGGGCACATCCTTTCATATTTGGGCTTGTACACTCCCAGCAAAGGGACCCCCAGACAGCTGTGTGGGTGGGAGGCCCCCATGGCCCCAGGCCCGGTGCTGCCCAGGCCAGCTGGCTCCTCCGGGGGTGGTCTGGACCTGCCCACCGCTCTGTCCTCGGGGGCTCCAGCCTGCCCTGTCAGGGGCCTGGGATCTGAGCTGCCTGGGAAGAAGCCGGCCCAGGCGATGGCCATCCCTGACTGTGGCTGGGGAGGGACACATCTCCCCCAGTGGCTCTGGGAGGCAGGGCCTCGTCAAGACAGCTGGGTGGCCTCCCCTGGGTCCCCGGAGCAGGGACAGTTGCTGCTGAGGTTTGACTTTTTTCCTCGGTCTCCTGGGTCGGGGGTTGGGGTGAGGGTCCGTGGCACAGCTGTGAAGCAGGTACAGAAACAGGCCTGGGCACCCTGTGGCCCACCCACCCTGACGGGCAGCCAGTGCCACTGCCTCTCGCCCCACAGTGCTCCACCACCTGTGGCCTGGGCGCCGTCTGGAGGCCCGTGCGCTGCAGCTCCGGCCGAGAGGAGGACTGCGCCCCTGCTGGCCGGCCCCAGCCTGCGCGCCGCTGCCACCTGCGGCCCTGCGCCATGTGGTACAAGGGCAGCTGGGGTAAGGTGCGTGCACTGAGCAGCGGGCCTGGGCAGATGCCGCCTGCGAGGGTCTTTGCCCCCCGTGCTGCCCTCCTGGTGTCTGGAACCCTCCCATCTGATGCTACCTGCCCCACCTGCCACCACTGGCTGACCCCTCTCCTGGGCACTTCCACCCCCACACGACTTTGTTCCTCTCCCCATCTGTCCCCTTCTGCGGGGGCTCCGACCAGGCTGTTCAGGGCCTGGCCACCCGCCGCACCCCTCACTCGGTCCTGTGTGGTCCCAGTGCTCCCGCAGCTGCGGCGGCGGGATCTCTGTGCGGGACGTGCTGTGCGTGGACACTCGGGACCTCCGGCCACTGCGGCCCTTCCACTGCCAGCCGGGGCCCCCAAAGCCGCCTGCCCGCCGGCACTGCAGAGCCCAGCCCTGCCTCGGCTGGTACACCTCCTCCTGGAGGGAGGTGAGGCCGGGCGTATGGGGTGGGAGGTGGGGCGTCCTCAGACCCTGCGGTGGCCTGACCCGCCTGCCCACCCACCCCCAGTGCTCCGAGGCTTGTGGCGGCGGCGAACAGCAGCGTCTGGTGACCTGCCCAGAGCCAGGCCTGTGCGAGGAGGCGCTGAGACCCAGCAGCACACAGCCCTGCAACACGCAGCCCTGCACACAGTGGGCAGTGGGGCCCTGGGGCCAGGTGAGCGGGTGTGCAGGGCACAGGGGCGCAGGTGCTCAAGGTGCAGGCGCTGGGCCCCAGCCGCCCACTGTTCATGGGGAGGGCAATGTGGAGGGGCGCAGCCTGGGGAGGCTCCTCGGGGAAGGGACGCTGCAGGAGGAAGAGGGTCAGGTGACAGCAGGTGCAAAGTCCTGGGGCAGGAATGACACTGGGGGCATTCACTCTGCAAAGGTGAAGGGCAGAAGGGGTGCAAGGGTGGCCACGAGCTGAGGGTGGACAGGGCCCCTTGTGCCAGGCCTCCTTGGAGCTCAGAGGTTCAGGAGTGTGTCCCCATCCTCTGGCTGTGGAGTGACCGCGGCAGGTCATCTTGCCTTGCTAGCCATTTTCCTATCTGTAGACGGGGCAAAGGTAGCGCAGTGAGGCACTCAGCCCGGCACAGTCGGCACAGACTGAACTGTTTTTACGGCTTTTTGCAAATTTCTAACCCTGAGTGATAGGGACAAAGCCCGACTCAGGATGGGGTGGGCCCCCCCCCCGTGGGCCCCCCCTTCCTCTGCCCATGCTGCAGCAGGTCCTCCATCCTGCAGCCGCCCACCGAGGCCTCGTGGGCATGGCTGGCCTCTCTCCCCCCTCCCTCCTGCAGGTGCACGTCCACAAATGAGCATGTGTGGTGGGCCCTGGACTGGCCAGACCCTCCAGGGAGGTGTGAGGGGTGGGGTGGGGAGCAAGGAGGGGCCGTGAGGTGCAAGGATGGCTTCCTAGTGCAGGCAACCCCCACCGCACACGGCCCGAGGCACTCACCCCCACCTCCCGCAGTGCTCAGCCCCCTGTGGTGGCGGCGTCCAGCGGCGGCTGGTCAAGTGTGTCAACACCCAGACTGGACTGCGCGAGGAAGACAGCAGCCAGTGTGACCACGAGGCCTGGCCGGAGAGCTCCCGGCCGTGTGGTACCCGGGACTGCGAGCTCGCTGAGCCTCCACGTGAGTGTGCCCGCCCTGGCTCGGGGGGCGGTGGGGCAGAAGTCATCCACCCGGCACCACAGCCTTCCAGCTTGGGCAGCAGCCACAGCCGGGTTGCTCTATGCCCTTGGGCAAGCTTTCTCCCTCTGCTACCCCCAGAGTGAGGCTGGAGCCCCTGAGCCTGGGTGGAGACAGGGCCTGGGGGAGCCCCCAGCCCCTCTCTGGCCAATTGCTTCCTGGCCAGGGGTTTCCTGGAGTGTAACCACAGGAAGGGCCCCCTCCAGGTCCTGCCGGGTCCCTTCCTGGCCATCTGGGTCCTCCTGCATGAAGGGCCTGAGCTGGCGGCTCTGGACGCATGTGCACGTGTGCACTCCCTCCCTGCAGCCTGGCCGCCCCGGCAGGGCTGAGCCCAGGAAGCCGTGCCCCCCACAGCTGTTCAGCCTCAGCCTCCATTTCCCTCTTGGAGCCCCTACTTCCTTGTGCATAACGGGGCTGCACCCCCTCCTTGGTGGCGGGGTGGGCAGCATAAATGGGGTCCTGGGCAAAAGCCTGGGAGGTGCTCGGGGGGGCTGGCTCTTCCTCTCCCCCGATGCCACTGTCACCCGCTGAGGTCAGGACGAGGGTCCGCCTCTGTCAGTCGGAGGGCCCAGCAGCAGTGCCCTGTGCCAGCCCCTGTGCGGGCCCCGCTGGCTGCTGGTGCCATGGCGCCCGCCTTAGGGTGGAGCGGGCCACGGCTACTGCTGGCCCTGCATGCTGGGCTCAGGGCTGATGGGCACTTGGCAGCTGTGGCTCCAGCTGGCTGGGGCCGGGGGCAGGGGGGGGGTAACTGAGGCCTTTGGTGCCTAGAACCAAGGACAGGCCTGGCCCAGAAGGTTCTCTTGGAGGTCAGGGAGGGCTGAGGGGGGACTGTGGGGGCGGTCATGTGGCTGAACCATGTGCTGTCCCAAGTGTGGCATTTACGGTGGAGGCCAGCAGGGAGGTGGCTTGGACGCCGTGGCCCTGAGTCCCCAGGATGTTTTGATGGCTCGTGAGCTGTGTGGCAGGACATTGGGGAAGCCTGGAAATTCCAGGGCATGTGGTCACTGCGGTCAGGTGGCTGACACAGTGTGACCACATCCGTCTGCCTATGAGGTGGGGGCTCCTGACGGAGGGGGCAGTAAGAGGTCTCCCCAGAGGTCAAGAAGCTCGCCGTAGGCCCCACAGCAGGAGCAGGCTGCAGGGCAGCAGGAGTGCAGCTCAGCGCTGCTCCCTGGCCCGCGGGGCTGCCTGCCGCCACGTGCCCTCTGCCTGCCAGGGATGTCCCAGACCCAGGGCTGTCCTGCATCCTCCTCCGCCACGATGTCTGCTGGAGCCAGCAGGGCAGCTGGGGGCCGTCCGCGGCAGCAGCGGTGGGCCGCAGCGGTGGGAGCGAGGCCAGGGGCTGGGAAGCAGAGCACATCCCAAAATAGCTCAGAGAAGGGAGGGAGGGCCAGCGCCTCAGCCCCAGCAGCCCCGCCTGCCGCCTCCCGCCTCCCTCCCCAGGAGGCCTGGCTTGCAGGCTGTCTCTGGGCCTCCCTCCCCAGCCTGGCTGGGACTCTGTTCTGGCCTGTGACCCAGCAGCTGAGGCTCAGTGCAGCCCGCCTGGCTGCAGGGGGTCAGGGAGGCACAACAGGGCGGGTGCAGTGGGGCTTCAGCTGTGTGCCAGGACCTGTCGAGGGCACTGGTGAGCAGGGTTGCACGGAGTGTTGCCCTTTGGCATCTAGTGAGCACCTCAGCGTCAGGGCCTTTCTTCTGGAAGCTGGAACACAGCTGGACCAGTCCTCAGAGTCCTGGGCTGGGGGTGGTCAGGCCAAGGGCTGGAGCCAGGGACATCTCTGCAACTCCAGAAACGGGGCTGATTTGCTGGGGGTTGCAGAAGCCCCCCAAGGCTGCTGAGGGAGAGCAGATGGCCCAGGTAAAATCCCAGGGGCCCCTCCACCCCCGGTGCTGGTGCCCAGCCAGTGGCCCTGACCCGCCCCACCCCACCCCAGGCTGTGAGCGGGACCGCCTGTCCTTTGGCTTCTGTGAGACACTGCGCCTCCTGGGCCGCTGCCAGCTGCCCACCGTACGTGCCCAGTGCTGCAGCTCCTGCACCCCACCCAGCTGGGGTGCCCCCTCCCGTGGCCGTCAGCAGGGCACCCGCCACTGACCCACACCCATGGGGCCTGCAGCCAGGCCGGGATGCACAGACTGATGACCGACGCACGGACCTCAGTGCCCCACCCAGGCTGCGGTGGAGCCGGCCCTCGCGCTTCTCTGGTGCTAACCCCGGCCCCTGCCAGTAGCAGACTGGGGACCCCCTCCCCCAAGAAGTATTTTTTTATTCTAACAGTTTGTGTAATATTTACAATGATGATAAACATAAAGAACATCTACCATTTCAAAGCACAGCTGGGCCTCCTCTTGGACTGGGTTGGGGAGGTTAAGTTAGAGCCCCAATCCTCTGCCCTAAAGTCATCCCCCATTCCAGTGGCACCTTCCCATAGGCTCGTCTGGGAGGCCAGCTGGGTGAGGAGCAAACGGTTCTCCCAAAGAATGTAGGTAGGAAGACTGTAGGAGGCAGAGGGCTTCCTGGAAGAGGTGTATGCAGGGCTCAGAGGGGTGGTGACGGGTGGCAGGAAGGATTCCTGGGCAGGGGTACAGCTTGGCAAAGGCCGTGGGGGCTCATGCTCTTTCCTCAGCCCTGCTCAGGGCCCCCATGTCCCTGCCCCAAGGCCCCCAGGGACCCACGTTCACAGGGACGGAGTCGGGCCCTGCCTCAAGCAGGCAGCAGCGATGGTGAGGGGTCTGGGAACCCCACAGGCACTGCCTGGCCCCCTCTGCTCTGTCTGTTCATGCCCCTGCACCCAGTAGGAGGGGGAGCATGGGATGCGCTCAGCCCCTGGGAGGATGGGGAAGGAGCAGACTGGCCGGCCATGCCCCTCCTTCACCCCTCCCGTTCGTTCTCCGTGCTGAGATGGGCTGGGCTGCGTGTGGCCATGACTCAGGTGTCTCCTCCCTGCCAGCCCTGGGCTGGGTACCTGTGACCCGGTGCCTAGTGCCTGCCCACCATACCCCCCATGGAGCCAGGCTGTGGGAGCAGGCGGGGAACAGCCCCGCCTCAAGGAGTGGCCTTGCAGACCCCAGCCCCTGCCTCTGGCATGAGCTATGGACTTAACCCTTTGACACCTGCTCACATGCACTGCTCTAGGGGGGTGCCATCACCCTTCTGAGGCTCAGAGGCCCAGCCCCACTGTGCACACCTTCACACTCCATTCTGCAGACTGCAGTGTGGCCCCGAGGGCACGTGCCCTAGGCCCCTCGCCCTGCCTGGCTCAGTGTGTGAGGGGCACCGAGAACCACTCCTTGGGGATTGAGACAGAGAAAAACTACCAGGCTGACCCAGTTAGCAAGTGTCTGCCCCAGAGGCTGCCCCGCTGCTCCCCCCGGGGCTGGAGCAAGGACCCCAACTTCAGACGAGAAGCCCATGGCTCTGAGGGAGGTGAGCAGTCGAGGGCCTCCAGCCCCACCTTGCAGTCTGAGCTCTGGGCTGCCCCAGTGCTGAGCCCTCCCACGAGGCAGGAAGATGACTCTGCACAGGCCCTGCAGGGGGTGCCTGCCAAGGCCCCTCAGGGAAGCGAGCTGCTGGGGGCTGTACCCGTCTGGACGTCACAGCACGGTCCACGGGTGGAGTGACACGCTTGCTTCCTGCCCGTCTGCAGTAGCTGGCCAGCCCCAGGAGGTCCCAGGGTCCCATGCTTTGAGTAGGGGTTCCCAGGGCTCTCCTCAGTCTGTGAGCAGGGCCTCCGCATTTGGGCTCCGACCCCTGCACAGGGGCCACAGGTCACCGCACGGGGCTCTGCTCGGATTGGCCCAGCTCTGCCACTGTTCTTGGGCTGGGGTCTCAGAGCACCTCCCCACACCGTGGGAAGACATTTGGTCTTAATCATCCTCGGGTGTTTTTCCGATGATGGGGGATGAGGGGTGGCGTCCCCAGAAGCAGCCGGGCCTGAGGCCAGGCAGGAGGCAAACAACCCATGACTCAGGCCGGGCAAGCCGCAGCTGGCGGAAGGCGGGGGCTGCTCCGGACCAGCGCGGCTCCAGCCCCTGGCCCCACCTCGGTGCCCCCGGCCCTCACCATGGCCAGCCATGGCCCTTGGGCCTTCCGGTCCCACCCACCCCAGAGCAAACCAAGGACCGGACGGAGAAATGCAGTGGGCGGGTCGGGGAGGCTCCATTGGCCCTGCCCCACCCTCCAAGGCCATGGGGCTGGGCCCTCAAGAGTGGCCACATGCCAATCCAGAAGGTCATACAAATTATTTATTTTACCTTCCAGAATGACAATTCCAAAGTCGTACTTGATAAGCACAGAGGTGGTGTGACATGCACAAGGTCCCTGGGCAGCCCCTTGGGTCCTCGGGCCTGCGGCCAGCCCCCACCCCAGGCACGCCCCAGGCAGGCCCAGCCGCTGGCCCACATGCAGTGAGACATCGCAGAAAGTGAGGGGCGAGGGCTGGTGCAGCAGTACAAACACTGAGTTAAAAAGGAGAACAGGGACTGGCTACCTGCCTGGAACACTTCCTATGTCGATAAAACGCAGTTGAACCGAGGTCGTTCTCAGCGGCCGACAGCCTGGCTGTCAGCATGACTGGCTGTCAGACCTGAGCCCACTGGGTGGGGTGGTCGTGCGTAAGTGCAGGGCGGGCGGGGGTCTAGGGCCACAGTGCGGGGGGAGCTTCAGAGAACTCAGGCTCACACAGACACATAGGGGTCGTGCACACACAACTTATACAAAATAGGTAGGATCTAGAAAAATCTTGATAAAAATAGCCTATAAAAATATAAACTGTAGTGAAAATATACAGATGTATTAACAGATACTAAACCCATAAAAAACAAGCCCTCGATGTGAAAGCTGGCAGTTCCTGCCTGGACGACGGGGGAGCTCGCCTGGGCCGTGCCCATCAGGGCTGAGCAGTCTCTCCCAGCCCCAGGCCTGCAGTCTCAGCTGCCAGACCCCTGCAGGCCCCGGGGCAGCACCTGCAGGAGGCCGCCCTGGGGGCACAGAACTATGCTCAGCACAAGGGGAGGGCAGTGTTGGCCCAAAACGGGGAGCTGGACCCTGTGGTTCTGTGAGTGCACCCGGCAGCCTGTCTGGCACCAGGTCAGCATTTCCACTGTGCTTGTTCCAGAGAGGTGAGCCTCCAGGAAGCACCCCAGTCCCTTCTCACCCCCACTCTTGCCTACTGCCTGGAAACTGGCCCAGGACCTGGGGAGTGGCTGAGACTATGGGCTCCAGCCACACACTAGGGCCCAGGACCCCGGGCATCCGGGTGCTTCCAAAGATGCCTTTTCCAGGGTGAAACGAGCCTGTTCCTATAGATGGCATTTCAGCTCCAGGACAAAGCATTTCCTGGGGGAAGCAACTCGGGGACTAAAGCTTGAGGGCAGGTGGGGGCCAACCCCTACCTTCTGCCCCTCCTGGGCTGCTGTGCCCTAGGCCGAGAGCAATGGGGAGGTGGGGGGGGGAGGGCTCCAGCAGCCCAGCTGGTCCCATGGAAAGACGTCCTTGAGTGGTCAAAGCTGGTCCCAAACTGCTAAAACATGTTTTTGGTACCTGAAGAGACAAAGGCTTTGGCTAAATATAGAGACCAGCTCCCTCCACACAGTGAAAAACCAGATTAACAAATTTAACTGAAGACAGAAAAGTTAAGCTCAGTCTATGCAGAGATGCCACCTGGCCACAACACTGCTGGACGGTGGACAGAACAGTCTATGCAGAGATGCCACCTGGCCACAACACTGCTGGACGGTGGACAGAACAGTCTATGCAGAGATGCCACCTGGCCACAACACTGCTGGACAGTGGACAGAACAGAAAACCACAGGTGAAAAACGCTTCACTTGACTCTGAGTCCGTGGGGTTGATACACATCAGCTAAGGGTCATCCCGTTTCCTAGGCGGTGGGACACCACTTAAAACAGCTGCTTTCACGTTTGACTAACACTGTGCAGGAAGCCTCCTCCCCTCTCTACATCAGGGGTGGTCCAGGAGTGATTAAGCAGCAGTAACCTTCCTTGAGCAAAGCCCCTTTTCCAGGGATTCAAAGAGGCTGAGTCCCAGGGACAGCTGGGCCCACGAGTGAAACCTGTGCTGGCCTGGAGGGCATGTCTGTGCAGCCTCACCAAAGCTGGGGCCTCAAGCAAAGGCACTTCCAGCCACAGGCCCTGGCTGCCGACCTCCCTGCCATCCCAGCCCAGTTGCCAGGAGCCCAGGATGCCCCAGAGAAGCCCCAGCTTCCAGCCGCCCCACAGCTTTCGCCAGGCAGCCTGCCTGCAAACCTCCCCAGGGAAGCTTCCTCTGCCTGCAGCCAAGGCCTATCTGGGGCTACACCCGCTCCACAGGGGGACCCAGATTCCCTTGGATCCACCCGATTCATGGAGAACGACTCTCAGAGTCAGCTCTTGGGTGGTAGAGATTTTCATAAGCCTTGCGGAGCTTGGCCAGACAGAGGGCAGCAGGGCCAGGGCAGACTGACACCAAGATGGCTGCTGGTGGGAAGCAGGTGTGGAGCGGTGCAGAGCTGGCCCCAGGGCAGGTTGCGAGCATGGTTTGAAAGGCTGTGTGGGGGGAGACAAAGTTGCTCGGAAATGGGCGGTGGCTGGCAGACAGCTCCAAAGCACTGCTCTTCATGCCAGCCTGCTGCCGGGCCTGGGAGCATCCGAAGCAGCGGGCATCCTCCACAGAGCAGTTGTGCAGAAGATGCCCTCGACCATCCCTCCGTCCAGGAGGCATGGTGTGGGGTTTTCTGGGGGGGGCACCAACACCACCAACGGGTGCTGTGAACAGGATCTTGAGAAGAGCCGCCTGGGAAGCCCAGCAACATGCCCCTCAGGCAGAAGCACGGTGGGGACGTGTGTAACCGAGCGCTGTGCAAAACACAGCTGTAAACAGAAGGGCCCGAGCAGGACGAGAAAGCGCCATGTGGCTCTGGCCATCAGCCCGGCGGGCCTCCAGAGACCGCGGCGCTGTGCACTGGCTCCGAGGGAGCAGGGCCTGCAGCTCCCCCTCCGGTGCGCCACGGGGTGACGCGGGCACGGCGGCTGGTGCTCAGGTGTCCTCCTCCTCGTCGCTGACGAGCTCCCCCTTATCAGGGCTGGAGTCCCGTTCACGCAGGAAGTCCTCCCGGATGGCCTCCAGCTCCGTCAGCTCCAGCCGGACCTTTTCCAGGTGGTAGGCACGCCGGTTCCGGATCTGACGCAGGGGGAATGGGTTTAGGTCTCCAAAGGAGATGCTGATCAGCTTCCTGGCAGGACACAGGACAAGGTGTCAGTGGGGTTTGGGGGTGCTGAGGGTGGACCCTGGACCCTAGAGGGCCTGATGTGGGTATGTCCCCAGGGCCCATTCCTCATGCACAGGCTACCCGGGCAGGCCCTGAACACTGCCTGTGTGGCCTGGGGACACCTGTGTGGCGCAGATGGACAGGTACCCGTTTGTGGCCTCTGAAGCCTCATCTGTATGTGGGTAACAGCCATGCCACCTGCCAGGGTGTGGGCTCCCGGGAGCTGCCACCTGCCAGCACTAGGACAGCGCCTGGTGCTTGCTGGGTGGCAGCAGGGATGGGCCTGCCGAGTCCTCCAAACCAGCGTAAGGCTGGGCAGTTAGACCCTGTCGGACAGATGGATGGGATGAACTATGCCCAAGCAAACCTGGTGGGCACTGCAGACCCGCCCACTGTGTGACAAGTGTGGAGACACAATCTAGAGAAACGGGCAGGTGGTGTTTCATACCACCCCCAGGTAACCTACAGTCAACATTTAAAAATCACAGTGACCTGTCCCAGTCCCCGGCCAGTGATTTAACGGAAACTGAACTGAGAGGACCCAAGGCCTGGCATGGATTTCCAGCACCGACGACATCAGCTGCAGCTGACCCGGGGCTCCTGGCAGAGCCCGTCCCCCACTCCAAGGCCCCTGCCCCTGGGGTCTGCAGGCCCCAGAGGCTTCTCTTCATAGCACCAGAGGCCACCCATGGTGCAAACCCAGGAGAGCCCGTGATGGAACAGAGAACAGCAGGGCCTCTGTCAGAAATGACCCCTGACCCGCTCCTGTGAAGCAGACAGATGTGGGGAGAGCATGTCTAGCATGTTCCTCTTTCATATTTAAGACACCCACTCCCTAAAGACTCCCAGTTCCAAGCCGGAGGATTCTCCTGCAGGCCAGCTTCAGACATCAATCCCAGTGCTTCTAGAACAGGGGAGGCCTGCAGCCTCCACTCATCTTGGGTTCCTCGGGGCCTCCTCTTGCCCCCTGAGGCTGACCCTCTGTGACAGGAAATGCTGGCTGGGCAGCAGGAGTCGGGCCTGACCAGCCTTGTTTCTCCTATGGCTCCACCACTTGAAACCTAAGTCGTCTGACCTTTGCTACAGAAAACACGGCCCTGAATCACCTAAAGCTCGTCATGCCACTGCAGGCCACTCTGTGAGGCCTACACTCAGGTGGCCTCTGCCTGGGCCTGGAAGGTCCAGTTCAAAGAAGGGAAGGTGCCCTGTGGTCAACCGAGGTTAGTAGCCAATGCTCCCAGACATCCGACTCGGCCACGGTTAACATTTATCGGGCATACCCTGAACATAAGAATCTCCCACTTTTTTGGAAATGATCGGGAGCTGCAGAATTGGTGCTCTTGGAACTGCCAAGGTCCACTGAGTCTGGGGGCTTATTAACATACTGAAGCCCCTGTGCCGAGGTGGCCAGGGCCTGTGGTCCCGGTGCCACCCTGGCGACCCTGACACCTGGCTCGGGCGCATGGTCCGGAAGTACCGGGCCAGACAACATGGACTCTGACAGGCAGCAGGAGGTGGCCCCAAGGGCCCCACAAGGTGGCGCTGCAGAGGCGCACAGCCCAGGCACCTACGGAGACCACAGGGCACCCGCCGGTGGGCAGGCACAAGGGCACGAGACCAGCAGGGGCTGAGCAGGACCAGCCTTGAGCCAAGATGCCCTCCACACGTTGGCTGTTGGAGTGAAGTTCATGTAGGGCCATTCATTCTTGGGGTTGCAACCCTATGTGAGATTAACAAGCACTGGAGAGGTTGGTCCAGGGCTCAGAGTCAATCTCTCAGGCAAACGTTATTCTCAAACACCCTTTCTCATTTGGCAAAGTTTAGGTCGCTGTGATTGAAATATCAACAGGTTTGAAAGTATCCTTAAAATCCACTTCCCAAGCAGAAGATTCTAAAAATAGTGGGGTGGTCTAGGATGCCAGGCACGCCCCAGCCAGCGCCTTCTGCCACCATTGTCTGCTGCCTGGTGGTGTGGCCTCAGAAGCAGAGGGTGGGTGGGTCGGCGTGGGGCTCAGCCCGGCTCTGGGTGGCCAGTGGCCTGGATGTCGGCAGGAGGGAACCCGCCGCTCATGTCGGGTGAGCTCAGGGGCAGCGGTGTTTACCAGGTGGGCTGTGGCCCGCTAGTGGATTGGGGAATCAATTTAGTGAGTCACAAGTGTTTTAGGCGTGCATACGTAACCTAGGAGGAAACAGCTGCTTTCTGGAGTGCAGAGCACACACCTCTAGCAAGAACCACAGACACCTCAACAAATTCTTCTCCCGGTCACACGCACCCTAGGACCTGTTCCAAGGTGCCACGACAGAGCACGCAGTTCCCATTGTGGGCTGCGGTCAAAATCTGAAGAACATCGGTGAGCCCCACGCACTTCTGCGTGGAAGGGCTCGTGGTCTTCACAGGGGCGCCCACGTCTGATGCATGAGCTGCCAGGTGCTCATACCACCTGCACAAAGGTGGGTTTCCACATGGCCTCGCAATCAAGAGGCCCTCCCCACCCACCCCACCAGCTCAGGTCAATGGAGGCAGGGTGGCCGCCAGCTGTGGTCGGGGACACACGGCCAGGTGGCGACCACGTGGCTGGGGAGGAAGGGGCGAAACGAGCCTGGAGCTCGGCGGCCCAGGCCAGGAAGCCAGGGCTCCTGCCGTTTCAGGCCGCCTCCACCTCCTGGGCCGCTTCCACGCCTGGGCCCGCCCACCCCCCGCTCCAGGCCCCGCCCCCTGCCCCCAGCCCCCACCCTGCCCCTCCCTCCTGGACCCTGCGGCCCCAGCTGCCAGTCCTGCTCACTGTCCTCCTATGCCTCCCTCGTCCTGCAGGCCTCCCGGTGTCCCCACCCCTCCAAAGGAGCACCCTAGCTGCACTCCTGGGGGGCCCCACCCCACCCCGGGCCTGGGACTCTCGCCAAGGACCCACCGAGCGTCAAGGACAGTGCGAGTAAAATAGCGCAGATACTTGAAGATGGACATCGAGTCTTGCAGCTTCAGGATCTCCTCTTCCTTGTACTTGAAAAGTGCCAGGGCGAAACGGAAGATGACCTGCGGGGAGACAGGGAGGCCTGTGGGCAGAGGAGCACCAGCTCCGGGCCGTCCAGGCCTCCCAGGGCCGGCGGGCAGCCTGCACACCCCCGGGGGCAGACCCCTGGCTTCCACGGGGGAGGCGCCCTTCCTACGGAAGGGTCAGCTCTCTGGACAGACCTCTGGGGTCCTTCCCTACGAAGCCAACGTTTCTCATCACAAGGTGAACAGAACTAGAAACGATTTTCAAACAAAATCAAAACCAGGGTCCTTTGATTCTGAGAGTCTTAGAAAAGCTCCAGCTCCAGAGGCAGTTTTTATCTCAGCTACTGAAACTAGGGTCTGAATTACCGACTTCTAAGTATGTGAGAGAGATTTTTAAAAACTGATTTGTTTTTGGAGGGGGGGCACTGTGTCTGAAGCCAGAGGACAGGCCCTGGCCAGTCTCCCGAGTTCAAGCTGCGTCGGTGCGCGCGGCTCTGCCCGCATCTACGCGCGCGGCGGGTCCGCACCGGCCCGCACTTCCTCTTCTTCCGAAAGCGATATTTACAGTTCAAACAGATTTTCTTTCTCTTAACATCCCTACCGATGGCTCAACAGGGAAAATAATAATGCAGGATAGTCTCTGGTTGAGAATCGTTTTTTAAAAATTAAAAAGCTGGTAACTTACTGTTGGGCAGAGTGTACGGCAATATACACACTCAAACTTTGCTGGTGGGAGTAGAAGTTGGTAAGGCCCTCCCTGCAGGGCAATTTGGCACTCTTGATAAAAACTGCAGACAGGTGTGCCCTTGACCCACTCCGAGGCCCAGACCTACAGATGCACACGCAGGGGGACGTGATTATATGTGGTCACAGCACAGACTGAAAAGGCAGGAGACCAGAAACATGTATATGCCCTGATGTGGAACTAGCTCCACAACACAGGAAGTTTGAAAAAACCCGTAATTCAGACACACACAAAACACTTTGAGAAGAGCACCCAGGAGCCTGGAGATGGCCTTTCTACTGCAGGCCCTCAAGCACATGGTTTGAGTTTATCCTGTGTTATTTTTTCACAAACTGAGTTCTTAAAAACATAAAACAGGCTGAGTGGGAGGCTCGTGGGCGGTAAGGCTCCGAAGTCGGCCCCGAGTCTGTCCCTGAGCCTCTGCCTCCTCAGCCACACAGTGGGGATGGTACTGCCACCCGGCTATCAAGTCATCAAGCCCCCATGCCCGGCACAGGGCTTGGCTCAGTCTAACTGTGTTTGATGAATGAGCAAATGATGGTCTCCCAGACCTGCCTCCAGCAGGCTGCCAGGACCGCTGTGGCCCCTGGTCGCCCTCACACATCCCAGGTGAGCCAGCCCTCGCAGGCACTGACGCCCCCCACGGCCACGCGGCACAGACCCACCTTTGGTCCCTCATAAAGGAAGGAGTCCCATATTTTAAAGAGGATGTCGCTGACGACACTATCCACAAACACCACCAGAAACCAGTTGAACGTGATGAGGGTATAGTCAACTTTGTACTGGTCCAAGTGGGCGTGCAGCCGAGGCAGCTTCTCACTCATGAGGTCCCTGAACACTCGCTGGTCCACCTGGAAGGGGCGGAAGGGAGGCGTGTACGGGGCCTGCCACAGCACCTCGCAAACGAGCTGAGGCGCCGGGGTGCCTCCGGCCACAATGTGCAGCCACCCAGCTGTGTCCAGGGCACGGTGGGCTCACCCCAGAGTGGCTGGCGCACACGCTGCAGGCGCTCAGTGCCAGCTGATCCGGCCCTTTCCCCAGGGAGCGGTGGGGATTGGGTTCTGTGGCCTGAAACCCACACCTACACTCAAAATGCTCTGTAAAAACAAGCCACAGCCAAGAGCTGGGGGAACAGACAGTCCGGCTAATCCACATGTGATTTCGGGGGTGGGGGTCCTGGTGCGACAGCCCATACAGCCAAGTCCTGGGCCACAGGGGAAGCGACACCAGGTCCATTCAGTGAGTATTTACTGGCTGGCAGGGCAGCGGGGGTGGCAGGGACCCAAGCCAGGTGGACCCGAGTGTCAGTCTCAGCTCTACCACTTACTAGCTGGCGGCCTTGGGCAGCTCTGAGCCTCACCTGCACGCAATGGCCCCTCTCTTATGGGGCTGCTGTGAGAATGACAGGAGACACAAACTATCAAAGTTGCTGTGTTAGGCACAGGGCCGGCACTGGGCAGAGCCCTGATCTCAAGGAGCTCAAAGATGAGTGGGGCAGCCGGGCGTGTGGGCAGGGCTGGAGGGCAGGGCTCTGCTGAAGGGGTGCTCATAGAGCGTTCACGGCCAGAGGCTCCCGGCCAGGCCTGGGGGGCAGCACAGCCTGGCAGAAGCTGGAGCATGGCACAGAGGAGCAGGCAGCAGCCTCAGCCTTCCCCAGCCTTCATGGCCCACAGGGAACCTCGCTGTGGGTCAGCACAGAACAGAGCAGATGCCCACAGATGACCCCAACCCCACGCAGTGGATGCACCACGTCGCCTTCAGTTCTAGCCTTTGTAGTTTCATTTGTCAGAAAAGCTGGCATAAACCTTCTACACCGATTCCTCTACCCATGCCTGAAAATCACAGCAGGCAACTGAGGCGTCAAGAAGCTTTGATGGGGAGAGTGAGGCAGGGCGGGAGGCCCCTCTGCAGCCCAGGTGGAGGGGGGCCACCCCCAGGACAGGCGGGGAGAACAGGGCCAGATGCGTGGAGCCGTCTGTAAGACGTCTGCAGCCGTCCCTCTGGGGCACGGATAGCGCAGAGTGGGGCCTACATGTCCACTCACCCGACGCAGTATTATACGGCCACCAGATATGACGGCTAGAAAGTATCTGATGGCACAGGGATGCTCAGGCTACAGTGTGTGGCAGCCACGGTACCCTGTGCTCTGAGTCTGGACGCCTGACGTATTGGAAACAAGCGGAATGCCAACAGGAAAAACATCTCACACTAACTGGGTTCTCCAGTGGGCAGGGTAGCCTTTTCCATGTCACCAAATTCTCCTTAGTGAGTGTCTGTCACTTCTATAGTCAGGGGAAGGAAGCTCCATAGAAGTCACAGTCGAGTTTATGTGACAGCGTGAGGCAAGGAGTACCTTGAATTCACGTCCCTTCTGCCCACAGTAACAACATCAGCAACAATCCCATCAAGTTTTTATAATGTTCTGAGGAGCTACTGGGACGTATCCCCCAGGCACTCTGTGGGTGGATGTGGCATGGATGGGGAAGCTGAGGCACCCGGATGTCAGGTGAGGCGGCCCAACTCCACGGCTCAGAGGAGGGGGCCCTGGCTCCCTGTGCCCCTCAATGAGCTCAGGCCAGTGCTTCTGAAACGCTGACCCTTCCAAGCTTTCCATCGCGTCTTTCAAGCTGCCAGCACCAGGTGTCCATGAACACCTAGAACGTTCTTTACTGTCCTCTCAGTCCCACCAGACAGGGACACCTCCTCATCAGCCACTGTGGTATCCCAGCTCACATGCTACTCCCCCTGAAAATGACCTCTCAGCCAATCGGCAAAGTGACACTGGGAGACCCAAGAGCTTCTCCTGGGATCCGTGGACATCCACGAAGCTGGGAGAGGGACCCACCCGTAGGAGGAAAGCCCCCGGCCCCCAGAAAGCCAGGCTCCCACCAGCAAGCTCCCAGAGGCCGAGACGCCTGCCCTGTGTGTGGTGCTGGGGACCCCGCATGGCTGGGCTGCAGCCCTCAGAGCCAAGAGGGCCACCCAGAAAGGCACCAGCTGTCACCGAGGCCTGTGCCAGAGCCACGGGACCGAAGACGGCCTCACATGGCCTTGGGGAGGCGGGGCCGCGGTGGAGGAAGGGGCCTGCGAGCTCGGGCTGAGCTTCCTAGGGCAGCAAGCAGGGCGCTGGTGGTGGCAGCCGCGGAACCGCGGAACCGCGGAACCGTGGAACCGTGTAACCGCATGCTTGCAAGTTCCCGGAGCAACGTGTCCTGTCCCAGGGTCCACTGCTCCCAGCAGCTCAGTGGGCAGGCAGGGCTGGGTGCAGAAGGGGAGCCCGGGGCCCAGCAGTGGTGGGAGACACGGTGGGGGACAGACTCCACCACCAGGCAGAGGGCAGTGGTCAGGCCAGTCCCCACAGCAGGAGCGGGAAAGAGGAGTGCAGGCTGGCAGGTTCTGGCCTGGGAGCAAATGGGGTGGGTGGCAGAGGGGTAACAGAAGGCAGTGAGGTGGACCCTCCAAGGGCAGGGTCTCTGGGGTGCCTGCCTTACTGTGCACCTTCTTCGGGGCTCAGCTGCTGAAGCCGTGTGCACGGGCCCCCCACCGAGGCTTAATGCAGGTCACGTTTCAGCTCTAACTGTACACGTTGCTGCCTGGGGCACAGCAAGTCCAGAAGTACCTGGGATCCTAAGAGAGTCTTCGTGTAATAGTCTCGAGGCATGAACACTTCCACTATGGTGACCAGGCACCAGAATGCATCCTCTTGCTCCAGGTACAGGAGGGCCACGGCCGCCAGCCTACGAGCAGGCAGAGAACAAAGTCAGAGCCAGCACTAGGAGGAGGCGGGCAGCGTGGCCAGGCTGCATGGGGGTGTCTGCTCCCAGCCTGCCCACAAACAGCACAGCAAGCTCCTTGGCAAGCGAGGCACTGCATGGAGTTCGAGAGCAAAGGTACCTCCCCTCCCCTCCTCTCCCCGCCCTTGGTTTTCATTTAAAGACGATGGACCTGTTTCCCAATGATCAATTGGCCTCGTTAAAAAGAAGTGTTTTCGTTTTAAGATTTTTGTGAATGCAGCTTATCCTTTTATGCACAAAAAATGCAGAGGTGACTGTAAGAGACAGGATGGCTTAAAAACAACTTTCCTGACACCGTTCTGCTTGAGATGGGGCTTCAGACAGAACCACTCAGGGGTTTGATAAGAACTGCACGCACAGCGCTATACTGGGCGGGAGCAGGGACCCTGCAGCCGCTGTCATGGCGTCTCAGGTCTAGAGGTTTACACTAACACTCAAGAGGTGACTTCTCCATCAGTCCCAGACGTGTCCCTGAACAGGCACTCAGAGCGGAAGGAAGGGATGCGTGGAGAAGAGCCCCGTCCACTCGTCACACCCAAGGACCTCACTCGTGACATGAAGCTTCTGTGTCACTTACAGGAACACCTTAAAGCCACTTCACAGAATGTTTTCTTTTCTTAGATAAAATTGGAATAAACTCGTCTCAAAGGGTAGAAAGAAAAGACCTGGCTGGGCGGAGGGGATGCCCCAGCGGCACGAATGAGATGGAGCACAGAGGCGATGAAAGGCAGAAAGGAGGGAGAGACGGGGTGCGTGAGCGCAGGGACCAAACGCGCACCCCCGAGGCCGCTGGGGAGCACAGACTCCCAAACCGCGGCAGGGCCTCCAAGGACATCCCGGATGAACCACTTAGGGACAGGAAAGGCTAACAGTCCTCACTAAAGTTCTGGGCTCCCAGAAGGCATGTGCGCAATGTACTAAAGAGATGGTGGAAATGTAGGGGCCCTAAATGGAGGTGGAAGTACAGAGAGAAAGCTTGAGTTTTCTGGAGGAACAGATTCCGTGACAACGCCAGAAAAACGGGGCGCTGCTGTTCATCAAACAGCCACACCCCTGTCCTATAGGAGCCTCCGGGTTCCCAGGGTTTTAAACTCTGCAAGTTTTCAGACTGAGTATACAATGTGCGCTGCGGATTTTAGCACAAGACCGCTTTATTTGGCAGTATCCTATTTACAGGCTTTTTAAAAAATGGGTCTCTAAGGAGCAGCCCGGGGTCCCTTGACTCAGGGTGCAGAGAGGCTGCCCTGTCCTCACCACCACAGGGCAATACCCTCTTAGAACCATGTGGTTTCGGGCCCTAGCCAAGAAACACTCCAGTCTGGAATGTTCCTTCCTGCAATGCCTTATCTTAGAGGCAAACAGCCACCTGTGCCTGGAGGTCATCATCTGGCACAGATGAGGCCCAGGAGCAGCCGGAGTGAATATCAGATTCAAAACTCAGTTCATTCATGTGGCTGAGGGGATTCTGGAAGGATGCACAGGGGCCTCTCCTCACACTCTACCCACATTCCTAACAGGCCTGGTCCTGCCTTCAATCTGATAGGGTTACCCAGGTGGCTGCAGACGGCGCTGAGAGGCGGCAGAAAGCGTGTCAGCAGCTCAGGAGCAGACAGACGTGAGGAGAGAGGCCACCGAGCACAGAGTCCAGGCACGGGAGCAGCCCCAGAGGGCAGTGGGGCTCCCAGCCCACCTGTTCTGCTCAGCTCAGACAGGAAACCCAGATCAGCAAGGGAAGGGTCTGGTCCAAAGGAGACAAGTTTGGGTTCTTCAAGGCTCAGTGTCAGCCAGCGAATCGTCTGGGGTGACTCGCTGATGCACAAAGATCCTGTGTGAACAAGGGGTGACCACGGGTTTCACCTCGTGCATCAGGGTCTATATGCAATTACTCTGCTCAAAACCTGGGGCAGGATCAAACCAAGAAGCCTAGTGGTTGTAACATTACTCTGATGTTGACGCTTTCCAAAAGCATGTTGCTCTCAATCACTCCAGCACGGGGATGCCACAGGATTGAAGCCGCTTGCCGCCACTGAGGTCCTTAAAGCATCGGCTTTTCCCAGTGAAGCAGGTGGGAGGAGCCGGCAGGCATGTGGGTCCCAAGGGCGGGCACCCCAGGCCGCACACCCACCTGTTGAGGCCCTGGCAGTAGCCGATGTCCGGGTTGCGCCAGGAGAAGGCCAGCAGCACACTGCGCAGCTGCTGGATGCCCTCGGAGGTGGGCCGCGCATAGTGCTTGTTGCTGGGTAGTGTCCGCAGCAGGTCCAGCTCAATCTGCTTGGACGCGGGGTTCTGCTTCTCCAGCGCCTTCTGCAGCAGCGTCTGGAAGTACGCGGGCTCCGTGCCGTCCCGGAACTTGCGTGTGTGGAGGTCCACACACCACTTCCACACCTTGGATCGGTGCTCGTGTGGAACGCCCGCCCGGATGAGGCCCTTCAGCTCTGGGGAGCACGCCATCTCCCGGTTCACCGTGCTCGCAAAGAAGTTCTCCCACTTGACCCCGGTGGACACCTCCTGGTTCTCCGTCAGGTGCAGCGTCTTCAGGTCCAGCGCCCGGACTTTGGCAACCAGCTTCTCTTCTTCGTCGTCCTCTGGGACGGTCCTAAACCCATAAATATCATATTCACTGTTGAGAAAGCAAAAGGGAACATTAGCTGATAGGACCTTGGAGGAAAGACCAACGTGGCAGCGAGAGCCTAGGAATCGACCCGCGGATAAATGGTGCTTTGCTAAATGACAAGACGCTGAGGGTGGGTGGGGAAATGGGTGTGCTTGTTAGACGGGGTGAGGGCACCGGCGACTATACAGAATAGATGAAGTTCGGTCTCTTTCTGATACTGTACAGAAAAATGTCAGTTCCAGATGGCTTAAAGCCCTAAGTGTGAAGGGCAAGGATTCTATAAGGCTAGTAGATCTGGATGCACGAATGTGTGTGTTTACATATCATACAGACACACGTGTGCAACTTTTATGTCCAAGAAATGTCATTTTAAAAGGCGAAAGGACAAGGGAGAAAATATCTGTAAGCAGAGTGCTGGCCTCAAGGAAGCTCACGTCTACTCCCTGGAGCCGGTGAGTGTGTCGCATGGCAAAGCGATCAGGCCACAGAGCCGAGGACAGGGAGAGGGTGCTGGGTTCCGGGTGGGCTCAAAGACCACCAGGGTGGGTGAAAGTGAAGAAGGCAGGCAGAGGAGTCAGCCTGAGACGCAGTGATGGAAGAGTCCAGAGAATGTGACATTCGAGGAGCCGGCCCCTCCGCGGCTGGCTTGGAAGAAGGGGCCCCGAGCCAAGGGTCGCACTCGGCCTCCAGTAGCTGGGAACGGCTGCGCTTGAGAGCCAGCAAGGAAACGGAGGCCTCGTCCCACAGCTGCAGGAACCGGGCTCTGCCAACAATCTGAATGAGCAAGGCCACAAACTGTCCCCTAGAACCTCCAGAAAGGAACACAGCCCTGCTGATCCCTTGGTTTCCATTAAGTGTGGCCTGCAGGCTGCTGGCCCACAGGACTGTGAGATACACAGCAAACATGCGCAGTGTTAGGCCATGGGGTTTGTGATATCGTGTTCGGGCAGCCACAGAAAACCATCCTAGGGCCTTTCACCACGGGGTGCACACTCGCACAGGCACTCTGGGACCTGGACCTGGCAGCTGGGTGTGCGCTCTCGATGTCGGAAGCCCTGAACGTGAAAAGCACAGAGGAAAGCCCCTAGAGGCCAGGAGTCGACACCTGAGAGAGGCCCTCGCACATGGACATGCAGGCTGCATGGTAGAACGGAGCCGGGGCCTGCATGCAGGTGTGAGAGGCTGTGGGAGGCTCTGGAGAGCAGTGCCCGGGGCTGCCACAGCCCAGACGATTTCAGAAACGATGCTGAAAGAAGCAAGTTGCAAAAACACAGGAATAGGGTACATTCGTGTATTACAGCATCATCAGTTAGAAATACACACTGACATGTTTAAAGGTGAAATGATGCCTGGCATTTGCCTTAGAATATTCCAGAAAAGAAAACTGTGGGGGTGGAGTAAGACCAAGTGAGGGTGCAGAACATGAATCACTGTGAAACCTGGGTGACGGCTGAACATGGGGGCTGCTGCGGACTGCGAACTTTGTCTGCCTGAGATTTTCTATTACCAAGATTAACAGAAATAGCGAGAGACCAGAAACGCACAGGGGAAGACCCATGCCTTCAGAACTGGATGCCTTCCTGGAGGCCCCCACCACTGAGGACGTGGCAGGACGTGGAGGGGATGGGCCCTTGACCAGGGATGGGCCGGGCTGGTCCTGTCCCAGCCGCCTCGTGACCCTGGCAGGTCCTGCTCTCCCCAGCCCCAGCTTCCTCGCTTGTAGAGGATACAAACGTCCACCTTACTGGGCATTAAACACCAGCCTGGGAAGCCTGGGACGCAGCTCCCACCACACAGACCCTGGGGCACTCAGGGCCACAAGGTCAGGTCAGGCTGGGGCACTGCGTGGAGCAGGGGCGCGGCAGCTGCAGCCAGGGGCCTAGACACAGGGCCACAGGGCCCCACCCAGTGGCAGGGGGTGGAACAGAGCAGACTGAGTGAATCTGCAGATTTCTCCTCATTCTAGTATTTCATGAGTCTCATTTTTCCGGAACTAGGATACAAAGGTTCTTAATCCAAGACTCATCTCAGGTCCCTAGAGTCTGTGATTTTCTGAAATTACAAGTGATACCGTAAGTGTGCAAGGGCACTCTGGCCATAAGGGTTCCGTGGCGGCACGACTGGGTCAGGCCTCCCAGGTGTTCTCACAAAGCAGGCCAGCTCCCCACCCAGGGGCCCATGGCGGCATCCCAGGAGCCCAGGAAGAGGGTCCCTCAGCCCCGGAAGCTGGCTCCTCTTGCGGCTGGCCCAGAACTGAGGCAGCTGCCTGCCTCGGCACGCGGGACAAAGGTCCTGGAGCCCAAAGACCTGGCTGAGTCCAGCTTTACCGCCGATCATCATGGCGAGAATGCGGAGATTATCTGCTCTGACCGACAGTACCTGTCAAGAGCGCCGAATGAGACTCACAGAGCTGTGCCAAGTTCTGCGTGAACGGGGACCTCAGAGGCAGGTCCCACTCGCCAGCAGACTGAGCCAGCACCTTTACCTGACGGGGTGAGGCTTAATGAAGGCTTGCTCTGGCTGCTCAGGGCTCTCGACCTGCAGAGCGTCTTCCAGCAGCTGGGCGATGACGTCCTGAGCAGGCCCCTGCTCTTCTGAGCAAACCGGCATCTTCATTTCTTGGAGCAGTATCAAGTATTTACTCTCTATCTGGCAGAGCTTGGCTTCCAGGCTAGAATACTGGAGAGAGAGTGGTGGTGATTTCCAGCCAGGAAAAGCAGCCCTGAGCACCTCACCATCAACAAATGACACGCCCACAGCTACTGGAAGTGAGCCACAGAGACTGTGTCAAAGACAGGAGACTAGTTCATGCCACAGGCTACCTGCCACGGGGCCACCCCCTTCCAGGGGGTCTGGCACAGACAAGGTGCTGGTAATAAGACCCCTGGATGGACAGCGTGAGAGGGCCAGCAGGAGCCAGGCCACATGCCAGTCACAGAGGTCAAGCTAAGTGCCGCCTGGCATGTGGGCCATGAGCAGTGCCCTGGGCTACATCAGCACACTCCCAGGAAGGCCCAGGACCAGCTCCCGTCTGCCACCTTATCAGACAAGTCAGACGTCCCCGTGGAAAGGACATGGGATCAGGGTTTGCAAAGGCGCTTTGGGGACCGTTCAGAAGGCACGTAAGGTGCGCAACAGCTGCTGACAGTGAGTTTTGCGATTATAACTGCAGTGTTGGCCCGTCTCACACCAAGCCCGTCAGGCTCACGGGGGAGGCATCACCCTCACTGTCCCCCTTTACAGGTAAGAAACTGGTTCACATGACTCAACAGCAGAGATCCAAACCACCTGAATCTGGGGCGTCTTAGAATTGCATTAATCTTTTCCGTAAACTCCATTACGTGTGAATGGAAGCCACACCCCAGGCCCCCTCTATTTGTCCTCATCACAGAGTGAGGCTAAGTCCAGAGTGCCGGGCACTATTTTAAACCCATCAGTATCGGTGACCATGCCCACCCAGCACAGGGTGGCACGGGGTTGAGGCATGCCCATCCAACGTGGTCCAAACCAGCCCTCCCACTGGGTGACAGGACACGCCCGGCCTGACCCACCTTTGCCACCAGATCTCTCTCTCTCCTCTCTGCATTTCTTCTCAGAGCTGAGAGTTCCAGGATTTCCTTATTTAGAAATTTATTTTGGGTTTTATATCCCTGTAGACTATCCTGTTGGGGAAAAAAATCATTAATTCATATTGACTGGCTGTTGGCTAATTATTCCATGTGATGAATATTTTGCCCCCTCACCAAACAGCCCGAAGAGCTGATTGTCAGGCACTTTCTGGTCACTCTCTGTGGCCGCCCTTGGCCGGAGGCAGAAGGTAGGGCTAATGCTGTCACAAAGGACGTGGGGAAAATGAATTTATCTAATGGTGATTGTTCTCAACCGACCACACAGCAGAAGGTAGACTTATGTCCTGAATCTGTGCAAACGTTTTATCGAGCCACATTCACGGAGGTGGTTTAAAAAGCAATGCCTGTGTTCATTTCTTTTTTAACTAGAAACTGAATGCACTTTCTGTAGGTTCTCATTTTCACTTACCTAGCTTATGTGGAAAACGATACACACAAATACAACACCCTTCACCAAAAGATTACTTAGGCATGGCTTCCTACAACCTGCAATGTCTAAGAACTTCCTCACATTAAAAAACTTCAAACTTACGTTAAAGTTGAAATGAAAGTTCAGTGAACACAATGTTCATCTAAATTCGCCAATTTTTAACTTGTGCCACTTCTTTGTGTTTTTAAGAGTGGGTCACAAGCTGGTAACAAGCTCTGCCAGATCCAACTAGAAGCTCATTCTGGACGCCTCATGTTGGTTTCAGCCCCTGGTCCAGAGCACGGAGAGTGAGCAGGGGCCTCTGACCACCTGGGCAGGGTTTCCACGTGCTTGTACCAAATTCAGCCCTCCCTGAACACGTTCTTCCCCACTCGGACCTTCCTGAGGGACCAGAGTCACTCAGCCATGGGAGAAACACTCCGAGGGCTGGCCAGGGGGCTCAGGAAAGGCACCACATCTGTGCCTTCCCAGGACGGAACCGTGGCTGTGGCCCAGAGAGCTGCGCCCCAGGCGCCAAGCTGGAAGCCACCGTGAGGGCACACAATTTCCCCTGGAACTAGAGAACTGAAAATATTCCCATGGTCCCTTTACAGGTCTATGAGATTCCTGATCGCATGAAAACCTCTCCTCTGTGAGGAGCTGAACCACAGGGGGCTGCAAGTACGTAAGCATGTCAGGAGCCGGACTCCGGAGAGCTGGGCCCTGGGCTGGGATCGGGCCCCCGGGAGCTCCGTCCTCAGCCCCTTCCCGGGCTCTGCTGTGCACCACACCCTCTCAGTCTCAGCAAGACCTCACATCACCGCATATTCAAGAAACGCAATGGCAAACCCCAAAAGAGGTCTGCACACTTTTTCTGATCTGAGTCGTGGTGTTCTCCTTTTCCTGGGGCCTCAGCATCCTCCTATTTGGAAACAATAGCCAAACATATAACAAGGCAGGTGGGCAGAAGGGATGTGAGCTTGGGGGCAACACAGGAGCACCCGTGAGGGGCAGGCTGAGGGTTGGGGCAGTGGGCGATTGCCCCCATGGCCCTGCTCTGCCCGTGCTGTGATCTGAGCAAGCCTGGCGGATTTATCTCAGGGCTCTTCTCTAGAACGATGACTATCACGTCCCTTAGACCCTACGGGGTGCCAGGTGGTGCATGAGGGCTTTATGGGGAACACAGTGTGTTTAACGGGACATGCAGGGGCAGAGACTGGACTCAGCCACCCACGGTGAGGCCTGGGCACAGCCGTCTGCTCCAGGGCCCCTACCCCATGGCCCCTGCCCTACAACTGTGCTTTTATCTCTGTGCTTCTGAACTGAACCGTCAGTTCAGGAGATCACGGACCGAGCACAGCACAAAGCCCAGTACGTGGCTGGATGAATGACAGTCCAAAGAAGAGAAGGCCGTATTCATGAAGACACGTGAGGAACAGCAGGCCACAGGCACCAGGACAAAGGCTGACCAAGGCAGTGACACCAGGCAGAGGTGCACAGTTCTGAGGTCACCAGTAAGCACAGCCCATGGGACACAGTCAGGGGACACAGCCATGGGACATAGCCCATGGGACACAGCCACAGGACAGCCCACTGGACACAGCCAGGGGACAGCCCACGGGACACAGCCCATGGGACACAGCCACAGGACACGGCCAGGGGACACAGCCCACAGGACACAGCCAGGGGACACAGCCACGGGACACGGCCAGGGGACAGCCCAGGGGACACAGCCCATGGGACACAGTCACAGGACATGGCCAGGGTACGGCCAGGGGACAGCCACGGGACAGCCCATGGGACACAGTGCACTCTGCCTGAGGGAGGGCTGCAGCGTGGGCGAGGCCGGGGAGGAAATGCGGAAAAAGCACTAAGGTGGCAGAACCCCGACCAATGCCAGTTCCCCAAAACACTACAGAAACAGAAAGTAACCAGCATTAGACCAAAAGAGAAAGGTTAGCAAATTCCAACACAGAACTCTGCAGGCCACAAATCCTGCTACGGAGTGAGAACCAGATGGTCACAGTGACAATAAAAATCCCCAACACGCAGTGCCGCTCCCCACGTAGATCCAGGGTCAAGGCTAGAGATGGATCTGGAATCCACATTCCACCTGGCTGAAGGGCGGCGAGGGGCACAGCAAACACGGTCTGAAGCGCTCCGTGCCTCCCAGCCTGCTTGCCTCTCTGGTGCACAGCAGGGGTCAGTGTCCCGGCTCAGGGGATGCCCTGGGCGCATGCACTGACCAGGGCGGGCAGGACAGGTCAGGGGACACGAGGTCTGCCACCCAGGCCCATGGGCCCCACTGCTTCTGCACAGCCTTGCGGCCATGGCTTTAAAAATTGTTGAGAAATTTTAGAGAAAAAAATGTCATGAAATCATAAAATGATTCCAAACCAGCCCATAAAGAAAAGGGTAAAAAGTCCAGTCTGATGAACTCTGTTGGCCACATCCCAAAGGAGCTGAGCCCATCCACAAGGCGGCCCCCCTTCAGCCCCTGCTCAGCTGAGAAGGTCTGGGCATGCCGCCCAGCCCCTGTGCCTGGGAACGCCCGTGTTAGCCTCTAATGCTGCAAAATAGACAAGCTTGCAAAATACAGGTTTTAGCTGATGTTGAATAAGTTGTTGCAAAATGCAACAATAATATACAAAAATATACAATACGCCGATACGCAGGAGTGTCAGCAGAGGCGAACCTCTGCCTGCGGGGATAAACTATATTTGGGGGCCAAACACCCTTTGTGCCAAATTACTTGCAAAACAGGGTAAACAGGTGAGGAAGACTTTGGGGCCAGGTGGGACCCATATCCCAGGGGACACTTCTCTACTGGGAACTTGTCCAGCTCAGGGGCAGCAGGACTTTGAGGACCCTCTCTCGGGACTGCATGTCAGTGGCCTGAGGCTGTTCCGCGCTGCCCCGCGACTGGCAGGCTTCTCCACAGGCACAAGGACACTCCTGCCTCGAGCTATTCACCACCGAAGAATGACCAGGAGAGTCACCTCCTCCCAGGAATCAGCATGCCTCCCCAGGGCAGCCCACAGAGGGGCCTGGGGGGAGAGCTCTGTGTGCATCCTCGGGGTTTAGGACCCCCAGCTTGGGGCACCTTCCCAGGCCTGCTTGGGGCCAGGGTTCCCAGCCCCACTGGGTCCCAGGCAGGCTGTGCAAATGGTGTCATGTGTGCTCCAGATCAGAAGTGCCAAGAAGCCACCTGTGGGTGCCCAGGAATGACGGTGTTCAGGGATAGGAAAAGAAGAAGGGAAGGGTGGGCTGCATGAGAGCAGGGCGGGGTCGATCCAAAACCATTCCGGGCCACGGCAGCACCCCTGGACTAAGCCTTGCAATTTCCAAGGAGGCTTCCTGGAAAACTATTAATTATTTGCCTGTAAGTCATTATACTTCCTTAAGAAGGAGGCACAGCACTCTGCTGTCATGCCAGGTTAGAGGAGGCCCGCGCTCCAGAGACACCGGGGGGCAGGCAGTCCCAGCAGCCAGCGCCCACGCCCTGCCTCACCTTCAGCCGGTCCAGCTCCAGCAGGTCCCTGGGGGCAGGTGCGGCCAACGGGGAGGTGGGCGCAGAGGTGGGAGAAGACGCACCGCCCTCCCCCTCGCTGAGCTGCCGCGAGAGCTTGATGATCACCTCGTCCTTGGCATGGATGGTCTCCATCAGCATGCCCAGCTGCTCGCTGAGGTCGCCCACTTTGCCCTTCAGGGCCCTTGCCTCCTGCTGGAGGCTCTCCTTTTCTAGGCGGAACCTCTCGAGTTGGCTGCTGAGGCCCAGGATCTGGTCGTCCTTTCGGTGCAGAAGCTCGAGCGTGTCCCCGGCAACCCCCTCGCAGAGCCGGCTGCTGGCGAAGTACTTGTCGTACTGGGACGACCGCACGGTCTGCTGCAGGAGCCGAACAAGCTCCTGGGAGCCAAGGACAGGGTGGGGGGCAGATAGCCAGGGAGGGAGGAAAAGCAGAGACCGTGACAACTCTCCCCGGAGCCATCGCTGGAATCAGAGGAAAGGCAGACCCTTTACTGGAAACACTTTATACCCAACTTCCTCTCGGAGGATCTCAAAAACAGAGGAAAAAACAGGTGCCCCATAAAGACCGTCTGCAGGGAACAGGGACAGGAAACGGGAGAGTGAACAGGCAAACGGTGATTAGCTACGCCTCCCGGTAAACATCCGTCTGTAAGAACATGTGAGCCCACCCGCCCGGCCCGCTAAGTGGTCTAGTGCAGTCAGTCTGATTAGCTTAGAAGGAACCCTGTCTAACAGGATGCAGGAACTCTTACAAAGGCTAACTTAACGGGCGCTGGGCTGAAGCCCCTCCTGAGGGCTGCGGGGCTGCGGGAGTGGCTTCCCGACCCTCGCCGCAGGGTCCCTGCTCTCCCGGGAAATCCCAGTGTCTCTGAACACACGGCCAGCAGAGCAGCCGCATCACGGAGGCCACGGCAACATAAACCCTTAGGGCACAAGCACCCTCCAGGCGATGGAACACTCAGAGGAACAGGAAGGCGGGCTCTGCTCTTCTGGCCCTCGGTCCCCTGCCCCCGGGGGAGGACACATACCTTCTGACTGGCGAGGTCTTTCCTCAACTGCTCCAGCTCCTCCTGCTGGCTCTGCGCCTGCAGCTGTGTTTCTGGGGCCGGCATGCTGGCACCGCCACGGCCTGACGTCCCTTCAGTGGACGGGTCGCCACCACTTTGACGATTTTTGTAGGAACCAATCATGTCTTTCAAAGGGCGCTTTCCTTTGTAGGGAATACGTCCCAAATCAAAGGGAAATCCTGAGCCAGTCGCTCCTACATGAAAACAAAACTTGTTTCTTACACGCAGGCCAAATCTCCCTTCTGGTTTCTCCAATAAAACATGTGAGCACCTGACATGTTGTCCTCCAAGGAGCCGGAGCCCTGCGTGCATCGCCCAGAGGACACAGGGGGGCAGGCGTCTGTCTGCTCCTCCCGGTTCTTGAAAATGACCAAGCCAAGCCCACAGGCCACGCCCCCAAGTCCGTCTCTGTAAGACTGTATCATGATCTCTCTTAAGGAAAACTTTCTCTTTTTTCTCATTTTCCCATTTCAGGTACCCTCAGGACCAAAGAGAACAGACACACAGGCCAGGGAAGAAAGTGCTTGGGTGAGTCCCCAAGCCTCCTGCCAGCAAGATGTCCCTCCCCCTGGGGGTGGGCCAGTCAGTCAGCACAGGCCCGCGGCAGGGCCTGGGCAGGCTCGGCTTCCCTGGCTTCTTGTTTTTGCTGATCTTGGTCGAAAACCAACCAAACAAAAACCCCAAATGTGTGTTTTTCTAATTGTAAGCATGTTTCAAAGCATCACTATATGCTCTTCTTAAAAACAGGCATTTAAACACGCTGAGGGACCCAAGTAAATTTCAGCATAGATGGATCCAGATACGTATTCAAGATACAAAGGAGACATGAAGGACTATGATCCATTTACAGAATTTAGAAAACAGACAAAAGAAATCCACGCCATTGGGAGTCAGGTCACCCCTGGGGGCCATCATGGAAGGGGATGCGGGGATGGGGCCGGCTGTGGGACAGACCGTGTTGTCCGGTTTCCCTAAGGAAGCCCTGGCCACAGGGTGTGCTCACTGTGAAAACCCGTTCCCGTCCTGTGAACCACACAGATGAGCCGGGGGGCTTACTGCTGGGGCCCATACAGGAAACATCCATGCGTCGGGCAAGGGTAAAGCCCAGAGAAACCTTTGTCTCTCTGCATCTTCCCCGTGGGCTCCCCACAAAGGGGCCAAGAAAGTCCTCTGGGGGTGGGGGGTTCTTGCTGGCCCAGGCCACTGCAGCCTCAGGGCAGCCTCCTCACCTTCTGGGCTCTGCAGGAGCTCAGGATGGCAAAGCTCCTCTTCAAACACCTGACCCCGCCCTCCAGAGACACCCCCAGGCCACGAGCCCCGCTCCTGGTGACTCCCGTGGGCTGTGCCAGGCATTGAGCAGGGCCCTGGTCTGCACCTGGTGGCCTTGGGCAGGCGCTCCACTCCACCGTCCTGGGGACATGGGTGAGTGGGTGAGACCCCCTCAAAGCCAGTCATGTGGGTTCTTTCCCAGGGGATGAAAAAAGTTTCCTTTAGTAAATACTCACGCTCCCAAAAGATTTCCTAAAACCCTACTTCCAATTCCCACCACCCCTGCAGGAACCAGGCCCAAGGCAGTATTTCACGATTTACTTTACATTTAGAACATGAGCATTCACTCCATGGCCAAATGGATGTGGGACCACGAACGACAGCTTAGAGTACCAGGCAGAAGGCTGACAAGAACGGTGTGTGGGTCCGGCTGGCAGCCCTGGACCCCGATGGGTCTGAGCATCACAGAGAGAACCAGACATGGTGACTTCAGAGGGGACGCACCAGGGAACGCAGAGCCTCCTGACCCGCACCCCACAGGGCTCCAGTCCCAATAAAAAGTCAGCCCTCAGTCTGGGAGGCCTCTGCTCTAGTGACCTGTACACAGGAAATACACAGATGGACGACCCACAGAAATAAAATGAGCAAATTCAGAACGCGAGCAAGTCCTTGGCACGAGGACCCCGTTCCTTCAGCAAGCGAGGGACTGGGAAAGGCAAGGGACCCGGATAAAGGGGCCTCACTGCAGTGGCCTCAGGCGTGAGAATCAGGCTGCAGTTAGAACTGGTTAGGAAGAGTTACCATCTCTCAGCGAGACTGAAATACAGACGCGGCAACTAGAGTGGGACTCACGGCGCAGTAACCAGCCGATGGAGGGGGCAGGGGGCCGGGGGCAGGGGCTCAGACTGGGCGCAGAGGGGACGAGAGGCCAGAGTTCACAGCTGTGGGGGCAGAGCCGGCACACCACCGTGACACTGTATATTCCACTTCCGTGTATGCTACCAATTTTTGTAACTAAAAAGACTTCGTTTATTTTTTAAACCAGTATTTCTACAATGAGCAGCATGACGTCTGGATGGTCTATCTCCTAAAGAAGTTTAAGAACCAGAGGACTAGACAGTTGATCATGTCTTGTAACATCTAATTTTGCAAGCCGAAGAGAACACAAACCCCACTAGGCCTTCTGGAACCATCCATGGAAGGGCGTCTGCACCTGGGGTCAATGGATGGCAGGGAGAGGGTGACAGAGGGTAGGGAGGGGAGGGCGGGGGGCACAGACAGTGGGTGGGGGTGGGAACGGAGGGTGAGGCCTGGGCCTACCTTTGCCGCCCTCGGGGCTCTGCCTCTTGTTTCCTTCCTGCGCCGCCCGCTCCTCCAGGTCCTTGGGGTTTGGGTCTAAGAGCTCCCACTCCTCACTGGTGTAGAACACACTCCTCCGACTGTCGTTATGCCCTCTCCCGGGACGGAACGAAGACATTGAATTTCTATTGCAGAAATGAAACATTATTTTTAAAAAGCTGTAAAACAAAATGCAATTTCACATGTACAGGGTTGGCAAAAATTAAACGAGCTGATAATACCAAGTGCTGGTAAGGACGTGGAGACTGGGGTGGGAGTGCAAACTGGCAGCTGTTGCCACAGCATACTTCAGCAACACGCGGTCAGGTCTGGGGGTGCCTACCCTGGACCTGCACAAAGTCCCGGACCGGCACACAGACACACACACGAGCCTCCACTACAGCGCTATTCATACTCCTACACATTCAAGAATAAACACTGAAGAATTATTCACACCAACACTGCACATCACTTCAACTCATTCACTGAACAAGTATTTCCTGAGTGTCTGTCATGAGCCAGGCACCTGTCCCAGGTACTCAGGACACACTGGTGAATCAGTCCTTGTCGCGTGGAGTATACGTTCTGGCTAAAGCCACGTGTCATGTGGGTAAGCATTTTTTAAATGCTGAATGAAATAATAAAAGTGAAGAACAACATGTATGATATTTTAAATCTTCAAGATAATACTATTAATAGATGTGCACACCAGTGTAGTTAGTAATAGTATAAAAAAATCTAAAATCCACACCCGAATGATAATTACCAAACATAGAACTCTGGTTGCCTCTGTGAAGGGCAAGGAAACAACGAGATCCTGGAGAAGAGAGAACCTGTAATGTTTTAATAGTTTTTAAAAATGCAGCCAAAATGACAAGATCATACAGTCAGGTGGTGCCTGGCTACAGATCCACGCCTGTCTGGTGCCGACCATATTTCGTTACGACTCTGCTAGGCGTTTCTGCCTCCGGAGAAGACAGAGTAACGGGGACAGAGTTTACAGGCACCGGGAACAGCTAAAACATGAACAAAATGTGGGCAACAGTGACCCTCGGGTTCAGCGTGCCAGCAACACGGGGTGGTGACGGATGCGAGTGAGGACCCAGGGAAGGCAGGCCGCAGAGGGTAGGACAGCGGGCTCTGCGGGGCAAGCACGGGGGAGGGAGCATGGCCTGGGAGGGCTTCCTGGGTCCCCAGGGGGGGCGCTCTCAGGCCTGGCGGGCAAAAGGAACCCCAGAGAGTGGACCCAAGGGGATGGAGGAGCAATCCCAGAGGCTCGTGCAGGGCGCGGAATCGTGTCCAGTTCTGCCAGGCAGAGGGAAAAGCCTGTGTGCCCAGGGTGCCAGGGAGAGTGCCGAGTTAAGTCTGCGGCCCTCGTCCCAGGCTAAGGGCCCTCACCCCACCTCAAGAAGCTTGAAAGTGAACTTGAGAAATATTGAGTTGCTTCTGCACAACAGACTGTTTCAGAACAAAGCTCGAGAATGTTTATTGGAATAAAAAAGAAAATCTAGTGCCCAGAAAGGCAGAACTCACAAAATTGGGCATCCAGTGAGAAACGCTATCGGCAGGCAAAGGGGCAGGAAAACAACTTGTTATGAGGAGAAAAATCATACACAGAAATAGACCCAGAAATGACCAATGGTAACATAAGGAGACAAGGACTTCAACAGTTACTGTTTCTCCGTGTTCCAGAAACTAGAGAGAGACTGGTCGTGTTGAACAGAGGTGCACCCAAATCCATCCTGGAGATACAAGTACGAGGTCCGCGGTGGAGAGACACCAAAGGGATCAACCGCAGAAGGGAAGGTCGGCGAACCTGAGACCCCAAGAGGAATGGCCCAGAGTGAGGGGAAAGGACGGGCGGCCGGAGGGAGAAAAGGAGGGAGGCTCCATGAGCCGAGGACGCAGCGCCTGTAATAACATCGAAGAGCCTTTCCGAAACGGTGGCACTGGAATGGGTTGTCTGCCCGGAAAATGAACCTCAGCCCCACATCAGGCAGAAAAATAAACTCATGATGTGTACATGACCTAAATAGAAGAGGTAAAACCATCAAACTTCTAGAAGAAAACGTGGGAGAAAATACTTGTGGCATTGGTTAGGCAAAGATTTCCCAAACAGAACACAAAAAGCACAATCTATTAAAGATATTTAAAATGATAAAGTGAACTTTGTGAGAATTAAAACGTTTTTCATCTTTGAAAAACATTCACAAAACACCTGACAAAAGGCTTGTAAACCAAAGCTATAAAGATTCTCACAGCCTATAATAAGAGGACAGACAACTTGATTAAAAATGGGCAGAAGACACAAACAGACCCATCACCGAGGAATATGCATGAACATATTCAAGGAATAAGCATGAGAAAAGATACTCAAAATCACTGGCCACCAGGGAAATGCAGTGAACCGCACCCTCTAATGTCCATGGCAATGCCATGTAGGGGAGCCTGAACGCCTGCAGGCTGCACATCTGTGGGCATGAGGTGCCCGCCGCCTTGCACCAGCATAGCTGTGCCACATGAGTGTGAACACACACATGCTGAGTGAGCCAGCAGTTCCAGCCCCAAAAGAAAGGAAAGCTCATGTGCACACACAGGAGTTGTACGTGGACATTCATGGCATCACGCGTCGGCCACAACCAGGATGTGTCCCCGACTTCGTCAACTGGAAGGAGAGAACCGGGTCAGCAGCAACGAAAATGAAGGAAATGTGGAAGCTCAACCATGCAGACAAACCCCAAAAGGCATTTGCTAAGGGAGCCAGACAAACACAGGGAGCCACACAGGAGGCTTCCAGCCACAAGGGATTCTTAAGAGCCAGAGTGTAGGGACAGAAAGCAGACCCCAGGCAGCCCGGGGCTGGGGCCGGGGGTGTCCCTGGCAAAGGGGCCTGAGGAAACTCTGTGGGGAGGGGGTGCTCTGCAGCCGACCCCCCAAGTTGGGTGTCCCCTATGCACACCTGAAGTTCACCAGCCTGTACACGGAGGTACGGATTCACTGTCAGCAAATTACTCCTCAGTAAGGTTACTCAAATAGGCAGACACGTGCAACTGCTGTTTCCTGGGACAGATTAAAGGTGGGGGTAGAAGGTGGCTTCATCTCTAGTTCAATCAGACAGATGAACATGCTCAGGTAAAACAGTCATGGCCATGTTTCTTAAAGCATGACCTTTTTTTGCCTTGTTTGAATTGCATTTAAGTGCTTTAAAAATTTAGAAAAGTGCAGAAAAATTCCTTGCTGCACCTAGGTTCCCACTGCATGCATCACAGAACACGTGGCCTTTTGCCAACTACAACAAGGAGCTGCAGGAGCTGGCAAGGGGACCTACTTCTCCATTCACACCAGGCTCGACCTCTTACAGCTGGTTTGCTTGGGGCCCGGGGGTGGGTGGGGGGTGGCAGACACACAGTGAAAGCACCTCACACCTGCACTTCACCTTCTAGGTCCCTTCGGGTCCCGGACCGGCTCCACATCCCCACAGAGCGCTGCATGGAGCCAGTTGGTTCCCCATGATAACCCAGCGGGCAAGGTACACGCATAATGTCCGATTTTACAGAAATCATACAACTGTGGAAAAAGATATTTCAAAATAGCTGCTGAGGAAGAAAGTAAACTCTCACGAAGGCATGCTGCGGTTTGGTGCGTCTCTTTGGCACACGCGGCTCCTCACTTGCTGAGTGCGAGTGCAGCTGGGTTCGGCCGCCTGTGCTCACCTCTGCCCCGGCCTTCGCCCTGTGTGGCTCAGCCCTGGTCCCCAAGGTGACGTGGGAGGGGATGCGAGGAGACGAGATACAGCCTGGGGGGAGCCGCCGTCCACATGGGCACAAAAGCCACAGTCACGTGCAGATGAGGGCTGAGCCCTGCAGGGAGGGGCCACCCACCCTCCTGGGTAATGGAGAGCAAGCGAAGGCCTCTCCAGGCCAAGACACCGCAGAGCCAGCCCAAGTCGGACATCGCGCATGGGAGCCCTGCTTTGTGCACGTGCAATGGGGGGGCCACAAGAGTGTGCTCCTGCAGGGTCTGCACGGGGGCTCTGGGCCGGCGTTCCAGGCTGGCCTCAGGCAGCACAGTCCTGCTGACTGCCCCTGCAGCACCGTTCACTGAGCACCAGCTACTCTGACCCCGAGTGGGAAGTCAGAGACCCCAGGCTGCAGTAGGGCCTGAACTTCCTTTAAACAAACACCAGCAACCTATGTAATTAATGATGAATGTCTGCTCCCAGGTTCATGTACTGCTGATCAACTTCCCCGTACAGTTTAAAACATCCAACGAGAACAGGATAAATTTATCCAGCACTCACTTGAACTGTCCATCAGCTGGGTCAGGAGTCGAGAGGCCCCCCCCGGCGTCCCTGCAGAGCCCCAGCCCCACAAAGTCCCTGCCAGCCGAGCTCCGGCTCTACTGCCACCTTGTCGGGGGGATGTGGGCAGAGGAGAGCAGACTCCCTCTGTCTGAGCAGCCATGGCAGGGCAAATAGAGGGGGGGCCTGATTGGCAGCAGACCACCCCCACCCCCATAAAACGATGCTGCGCCTCCTTCGTACAAATCAGTTCTTTGGGTAAATTTTCTCAGGGGCTAGGCGACATAGTACAAGGATATCAGGATGTTATCCAAAGTGATAAAGCAGAAATAACCCAGACAGACTTGTAGATACCATTAAATCAAGGATCTTGAGATGGGGATTATCCTGGATTATCTGCGCGGCCCTGAATTTTCATCTCGAGTCCTTATGAGAGGGAGGCAGAGGGAGATTTCACTGCAGAAGAGAAGCAGGCAAGTGGCCAATGAAGCAGAGACAGAGTGAGGGCGCCACAGGCCAGGAGCAGATCCTCCCTTGGAGCGGCCAGGAAGAGCCAGCATGGCCGACACCCAGACTTCAGCCCATGGGACAGACTGAGGGTGTCTGTCTGGCCTCCACCACCAGGAAAAGATGAGTTTGTGCTGTTTTAAGCCACCAAGTTCACGCTTTGTCGCAGCAAATGAGCACAACCTTGTGCACTGCTGGAGGCAGACAATGGTACAGCCGCTTGGAAAAGTCTGGCAGTTCCTCAAAAGGTGGCACAGAGAGTTATCATCAGATCAACAATTCTGCCTCCAGGTATATACGCAAGCGAAACAAAACCTATTTCACACAAAAAGCTTGTACGCGACCGTTCACAACAGTGTTATGCAAAACAGCCAAAAGGTGGAAACAGCCCACATGTCCGCCTGCTGGAGAATGCAGTCCAGTCGGACACTGGACTATGTGCCACAATGCAGGCCCCAACACGATGAAGCACGGAACATTATGCTAAGTAAACGATCCCAAAGACCTTGCACTGCAGGATGCCAGCTGTGTGGAGTGCCCAGGACAGGCAGACCCACAGAGACAGAAAGTGACCAGAGGTTGCTGAGCGCTGGGGGCTGGAGGGGGAAGAGGGAAAGGCTCACTAATGGGTGCTGGGGCTTATTTCTGGGATGGCAAAAATGTTCTAAAATTGTGGTGATGGTTGGGCAACTATGTGCATACACTGAAAACCACTGCATATTTGCCATGGGTGGACTGCATGGCATGTGAATTATGCCTCAATAAAGTATTTCCTAAAAATAACCAAAAATAAGCCCAGGTCCCCTCTTACCAGCCCAGGCACGGTCAGAGCACCCCTGGGGCAGCCCTGGGGTCCTGGGAAGGGGCTGGCTCCTCGGGCCAAGAAGCCCCGTCACTGCAGCCTGCGGACCTTCTGACTTCGATCAGGGCTCTTTCCGTCTCCAGAATGTTGACCGTACAACCCACCTCACAGACTCCAGCAACTCAATAACCCATGCGTGTGACTGTCTGGCTCAGTACCTGGCATGTAACAGGTGATCTGCACAGGCTAAGGAAGGTAACCAAGTCTGCCCGAGCTCCTTGTAAATGATGAAGATCTCAATCCTGTAAGGCGGTTTCATCATTTCATACACAGAATGACACATATTACCAGAAACAACCTATTTCCAGTCCTGATGGGCTGCTCCCCAGACTCACCTGAGCTCGGCGCCCCACTGTTTCAAAGAGAAGTTAATGGGGCCGGGGTGCCCTGGAGCCGGCTGACAGGCAGCTTGTTCTCCCACCAGCTCTCCGGGGACCGTCTCCACCGCTAGGACATTTCTGGCTTTTTCTGCAGATGCGTTTGGATGCGGATAAATCAACTCTAGGAGAAAGGCAGATAAACGTCAGTCACCCCAAGCCTCCCCACAGAACTGGGAGTCCTGCCTCAGTACCGACTTGAGACTCCACACGACTATACTGCACATCTCATGGTACATTTTTAACTGGAATTTGTGGGCGCCGTCTGTGTTCCGTGACCACCCTCCTCCACAGCAGTCCCGTGTTCCTCAGAAGATAATGAAATGCGTCCAACCGGCACATGCGCCTGGCGTTGGCCCAGGGAGGCGAGGGCGCCCCAGCTCCTGTGGATCGTCCAGCCTGGCCTGGAGCTGTCATGCAGGCCCCCTCTCCTGCTCGCCTGCCCCAGCGAGGACAGTCTCCAAGACAAACCGTCTGGTGAGGGGAGCGGTGAGTGTGTCAGTCTGTACTGACACTGCTCTTTCTCGGAGAAAGGGGGGGCGACAAGGCACGTATCTGCTCACAGTGACCCCGGAAACACGGTTGCGCCCCACAGTCGGCGAGCCCGAGGGCGACAGCACTGGCGCTGGGACACGGCCAGACTTCAGAACACAGTGTCTTTAAAATGGAAGCTCTTGAAATATTTAAGGTTCAAATGATAAGGATGTGCTTCAAAATAACAGTATGTCAATAGTTAGCAAATAAATAATATTTGCTTCAAATAACATGCTACTGGCTTCAAAGTAACAAGTATCAGTGAGACGAGATGGGCCATGAAGTGATAGTCAAAACTACCCAATAAAGGTAATAAATGGAGGTAACATGGTATTTTCTCTTTGCGTATGTTAAACTTGCCCATACATAATGAAAGCTTACTTTTTTAAAGTTTTGACAAAATCCAACTATAAATACTTTTTCTTCCAAATGATGCATTCTCTCTCAGAACAGGGAATGTTTGTAAAAAGAATTTAACATTGCTTCACAATAATCAATTCTGTCTAGACTTCCCTTTAATACAGCGTCTCTACATGGGCAGGACTAACAATCCCTCTTTCTGTGCAAACAAAATCAGAACAGAGCTGCTGAACACGGACGGACGGCCGAGATTCTAGCGAGATGAGCACAGCCCCATCCCGCAGGTCCCTGCAGGTGCTGAGTGCGGAGGAGCAAGCCGCATACATCCGGGGCCGCAGGGGTCCCGGGACACCCACATCCCGGAGGAGAGTGCTTTCCGAGGGCTCGCACTTCGCAGGCAGTTCACTGAGGCAGCCATGGTCGTGGGTGTGGGAAGGGCGCCAAGAACGCAGGGAAAAGAATCCTGGGTGTGACGTGTAGACGTGACAGCTGTTTATCTAGCAGGGCACTTTGCTTCTGGCCTGGAGGGTCAGCATGCAGCTTACAGTAGGTTCTGAGTAGGGAAGGCCAGAGGGTGGGCTGGGAGACAGGAATGCTGGGCTTGGAAACAGATCCCGAGGTGACGTCAAGAAAGCAGATGTTACAAACCACCACAGATTCTGGCCCCTGGTGCAAGTCACCACCCCCGTCCCCTGTCCCCCATCCCACACACAAGGCCTCCAGGAGACGGACATGGACACCCAGAGGGAGTCTGCCTGAAGCCTGGAGCCCGGGACACCGTGGGGACAACCAGACGGGCCCACCCTGGAAATGCCTCCTGAGAAATGAGGCCGCGGGGGTGGGTGGAGGAATGGGAGATGTCGGCAAAACCATTTCTAGAAGCAATTATTTAATGTGAAAGGAAACCGTTTTCCAGTTTTTGCCATTACTGTCATTTTGTCTGGTTTTTGGCTTTTAAAGACCACATGATATTTGATTAATTAAAAGCAGAGCGGCTGTCTCAATACGCGTCCTAACATTAGCATTCAGGGTGCGGCCTCCTGAGGACACAAACTAGGACACGGCGGTTTCCTTAAGGTCTTTGCGGGGCTGGACTGGGCTTAGGCACACGTGCCGCATCTGGCAGCTGCAGGGGTTTCCGCCTCACGGATTTTCAAAGGCCTCAGTGACACTCTGGGCGGGCTGTGCACCACAAGGTCCACACTTCCTGGGTTCCCACCCCAGGGCGGCCGGGCAGTCTCAGCCTCCTGGGGTCTCCCGCTGAGGCGGGCCCGCAGGGGGCTGCTGGCCGGGGAGGCGCCCTCCTCTCCTGCCCCCAGCCCGCTGCTGGTAGGCCCGCGCAGAGCTGGGGGCTGCAGGCGAGTCCCAGGGAACCAGGCCGGAGGAGAGGCCCCAGGCGGGAAGGGCCCAAGGGCCTGGGGAAGGACGGGCCGACTTGAAAAGGCCGCTTTTCTCTCTATCCAAGTGAGTCTCAGTCTCGTGAGGAGGGAGTGTCAGGGGCAGCAGGGACACCTCCCAGGGAAGGGCACGGCGTCGGCCAGGCACATGAAGGCAGGTGAGGCCCCCAGGCCCCGTCCCCCGGCTGGGCCAGGCCGCGTCTTGTCCCTCTGCTCTCCCAGCCCCGCCAAGGGCACGGTTCTGGTGGGAACTGGACGCCAGTCTGTCCTGCAGCAGCTCACACCCCCACCCTGCATAGCAGCAGACTCCAGCATGGTGCGAAGGCCAAGCACGGAGGGAAGGACCTGCTCACCACAGGCAGGGCCGGCGGAGGCAGCCGGGACTGCCTCAGTGGCCCTCCTGACGTCCCTCTCCTCCCACCTTGCCTCTGAGACCCCCAGGATGGGGGTGGGGCATACGACCCTACGGCCACCCCTTCCCTGCTCTCCCCAGCCTCAACCCCCACCCCAGCACCAAAGCCCCAGGCCTTCCCCAGGAGGCTCCAGATGGCTGGGATCTTTCCCACTCCCTTGCCCTCCCCATCGACAGGCATCCTTCCACAGCCTGACGGGGAATCACAGACCCAGCAGGCTGAGGAACCTCAGAGGGCATCCTGTTCACAGACGGCGCAGGGCCGGGAGGGTCTCCCCCATCAGGCACCTGCAGCTAATGACCACGGCTTATGTTTATAAACGACACAAGATCCTGGGCAAACAGGATCACAGAGAGCACGGCTCTTCACGCCCTCGGGATCCTGACATAAACGATTACGGGATTGCTACGTCTGTGGCTTCTATCTGCCGGTCGCAGTGCAGGGAGCCCCGTACACATGGCAGGTACAGGCAGCAGCCGGTTCCCCTCCCCGCCCCCACTCCCCGCTCAGCACAGCATAGACTTACTGCAGGATGTGGCCGCTCAGAGGAGGAAATCTGTGGTCATCCCTCAAACCGTCATCGCTGCCATTTTCTGCAGGAAATACCCACGTCTGGCAACAGGTACTCGGGCACTCCGGCTTCCTGTGACCCAGTGCCCTGCGCTCTTGAGCCCTCACAGGTCACGGAGAGCCTTCTGTGGCCCTCGCTTGTTTGTGTATTAGTTCATGTGGGAAGTGAGGCAGACGGAACGTGGTGGACATTCACCAGTGATGCCCTTAGCTGTGGACGCCTCCTTTGGGTGTGACCACCTCACGGCCAACAGCTAGGCATGTCTCCAGACCCCTGACCTTACTTTACAAATTCATTTCTGTGGAAACGGGGTCTTTATCTATCCCAACACAGACGACGTGCACAATGGTGTCTGAGGCGCATGGACTTTCAGAGGCCAGGACACCAAAGGCAGGTCAGAGGGCAGATACACCCTCCCACAGCCGGGCCCGCCGGCACAAAGCTGCAGATCCCCATCCCTCACTCTGGGGACACGGACGGAAAACAATTGGTGTTGCGTTCACCCGACAGCACCAGCCGCCTAGCTGTGCTCATTCCAGCTCTTCCTTGCTTAGAGCCTGGTTCCGGTGCAGCCCACCAGCTAAAACGGCTGCCCCCCCAGAGCCCCTCCCAGCAAGGGTGGCTGTGGGACAGTTCTGACCAGTGAGGCGTGGCCGAGGCTTCCTGGGGCCCCTGGTGCCACCCCAGGGCACGCGAGCAGGAAAGCTGACAAGGGGACGGGGTGGCCCCTCGGCAGTGCAGGTGGGTAGCTTTGCCAGCCATGAACTGCCCACCGTGGGATGAATAAAATCTGTGAGGCCCTGCTGGCCAGGCTTCCCGCTAACTGCGGTGGACACCAATCCTAACGATTCAGAATCGTGTCGCATGCACGTATGTCTACACTCAACAATGCAGTGTGCCAGGTGATCCTTCTGACACGGCACGAGGGGGTGGACAGGGCCCACCCAGTCCCAGGAGCACACAGCCCGGGTCCCGGGGGTGCCCCTGCCCCCACCCCCAGGGCTTCCAGCTCCTGTGCCACAGCCTTCCAGCGCTGCCCAATTCTTTCCATCTTCCCAGCCATCAAGGCTACTGCGGTTTCACCACCTCTGAGCAGGGGTCCCCGGCTTCCTGTCCTGCCACTGGATCCATTCCCTACCGCACGGCTCCCCAGGCCCTGCCTGCCCAGCGCAGCCCTCCCAGCCTGGGCCCTCAGCACGGCGCTTCCTCCTGTGAGCCGGGGCCTCGGTCTGTAGGCCCGCCAGGCTTCTGCCTCTGCCTCCCCAAGCCAGCCCTTTCCTGACCTTTGGGGCTCAGCACAGCGGTCTCCAGCCCCGGGAGGCCTTCTCAGGAACCACCCACACCCTGCACCCCAACACCGCACGCCCAGAGCTCCCATGTCTGCCGGCAGCTGCACAGGCACCCTTCAGCCGTTGGAGGCACCGCACTCCAGCTCTCTCACCTGCTCACCCATCAGGTCTCAGTTGGGATGCCACTCCCTCGTGAGGCCCCAGCCACCCCAACGCTGAGCCCTCCCACCCCTGGCTGTCCTGCACACCTGCTTGGCCAGCCAGAAGCTCTGTGGGGGGCCTAGCCCATTGCTGTGCCTACTCTGCTGAATGCCAACACCAGATGCCACAGACTCTAAATCTCTACATGTAGGGTCCCAAAACTGAATGAAAGGTGGGCGTCAGATGGTACTTCTGGCTCCTCAGCCACAGCATTCTGGCTCAGGAGGGGAGAGGTGAGTGTTATGGGGAGACCTCAGGGCTGGAGGCTGCGCTCTGCCCTCCCTTCAGTTTAACACCTGGGGGCTCTGTGTCCCCAGAATACAGGAACTGAGAGGAACCGAGGTCTCTGTGCCGAGGCGTGAGCTACCCGTGGGGGGTCTGTTGTTCCCCTGCAGGGTCTCTGAGGGTCTGGGGGCTTCAATACTACCGGTCAGACACTGAGTTTCATCTTCTGATCAAAGCACTGTAACAGTGGCTTAAACCACCTCAGCCAAGGCTGAGCAGAACGTGAAGTAGACATGGAGTAACTGAGGACCAGGCCTGCCCAGCCTCCTGGGCTGCTGAGGGCCTCCTAAGCTCTGTAGGCACACGGGAATCCCCAGGACAGAGGGTTATGCTGCTAAAAATACTGTGACCAGTGAAGGAAGGTCAGCAGGAAAACGGGATTTGCAGGAAAAAACAAGGTCCAGGAAGGCATCTGTTTCTGAAACGAGGCAGTGGCGCATGAACCAACAGCAGCCCTGGTTGGGGGACCTGGGCCCGTGAGCAGAGTGCCTGCGCCCGATGCCCTGACGGGCCTCCCATCCCACGTGCCAGCCAGCCTCTGCCGCCTTCGGTGTGGGTGCCTGCCTTTGATCTTTAGGAAGGGGTGCTGACGGCCTGTCCTCTCCACGCCTTACTTCAGGGATGAGGCGCCTGCATTCTTATGGGTTTGCTCTTCCATAGAGGGAGGGGCCCCCAAACTGCCCCACCCCGTCTTTGCAGGGGGCAGGATGGTTGGCAAACAACTGTTCTTTTTGACAGTACTCAATTCAACCAACCAGTCATGCGCAGATCATGGGGTTTTAATTTTGATACCCAAGTATAAAACCACATTATCTCTATACTGCAATTGGCAGGGGTACCGTGAGTTGTGGAAATGCCACAAAACATCAGCATTGGACGGCTGGTCTTCCTAAGAAACTTTACTGCATCGCCAATGGCATGCCTGGGAATGCCTCTCCAGGTACCTGCACCTGGGAACCCAGCCATGCCCAGGCAGAGCGTGTGGATGGGAGCGCTGCCCCCACAACGTCCCACAGGCTGGCCTTGGCCGCACCCTCAGCCAGGTCCTTGCCACCGACCTTACCCAACTCCTGAGGTCATTATTAAGCTCAAACCTGACCTGACCATATGTAGCAAGGATGGAATGCTGCCTACTCACAAGGCAGCACACCAGCTTTCACTCTGCATTTCCCTGCTGAGCGGCCTTGTTACACCAAATGGCTACATGCAAAGAACCTCCACCTCCCACTTACCTGTGTTGCCTTTGGCTACCAGACCCTTAGAAAAGTCCCCAGGCACTGGGGAGGTCCTGCTGTCCCACTTCACCATGTCAAGGCTGTTGCAATATTCCCATCTCTTCTGCTGAAGCTCCTGCAACCAGTAGGTCATGAGCTGATGATTAGGAGCCTAGACAGAGGGCAAAAATAAGACGAAGAGCTTAAATATTATGTTTTGTGAGGAGAGATTGCACCCCTTGCTAAGAACAGATGAAAGAGATGTCAATTTCAAGACTTTGGCCAGTTTTGCTCACAAGTTGGTCAAACAAACAGTTGACATCAATAATTTAACCCTATCAAAAAACTTTTTCAACTCTGTAACGTAAAACTACAGAATGAGTACGACATTTTCCTCAGAGGTCTTAGGAAGGCTCGGTACTTTGCTGCCCTTTCACTCTGAGCACCTATAAACCCATGTCAATACATTAAATCGCACACATGACATCCTTGCCAAGTCACATCAAATAATGGTACTGAAGCCGTGAGCACCTCGGAGGGTACAGAGGAAACTGCAGACGGAAGCCAGAGGCGCACACACTGTGTAGAGGGCAACACCAAGTCCCAGAGCAACTGCAGGTCCCATACACACTGCCAGGTAAACGGTGCCCCCTCTTAGAAACAGCCTGATGGCCCCACATAGCTACGTGCCTTCCAAGGACCTGGCAGTCCTGCTTCCAGGTCGGGAGGCACAAAGCATCATTCACACAAAACCCATGTGTGAGCTCAGAGGCTTTATTCAAAATGACCGAAACTGACAAACCGATGTCCTTCTGCCAAGCAGGTAAACTGTGGCATGCCCACACATGGCACTGCTGGCAGCAGGGAGCCAACCATGGCTCCCCAGAGTGGGTGCTCACGCACGCTGTGGGAAAGGGCCGGGTCACCCGTGATGCCAGCGACGGGCGTCAGGAAGGCGAAACTGGGAGGACGGGAAACACCTGTGGTTGCGGGGCTTGGGATGAGGGGGGCAGGTGGTGACGAAGGGATGGTGCGGGGCCCTCTGGGGGACGGAGCTGTTCTGCATCATGACTGCATCTGTTCAAATGCACAGATTGGATATTTATAACAGAGTGAATTTCAGCATATGTACATTAAACAACAATAAAACAGCCAAGAAGCAGAGGCGGCCCAACAAGGAACAGCCAGGGGTCACCGTCCCGGGCTGCCCCACCCGGGGGTCCCCAGAAGCATGCCACGGCACGGCTATGGCAACCTCACCAGCACGGGCATCCAGGAAGGGCAGCAGACAGGACACAGGGGTCCCCATGGTCCCAGGCAATCTGGAAACTGCTGTGCAGGCCCGACAGCAGGTGCCAGGCCTAGAGACCAAACAGAGGACGGCCTCGGCGCTCTGGCTGTGCCCAGCAGCCCTTGCAGGGGCGTTGTGCACGGCACCGGGCAGAGGAGTCCATCCCCCTGAGGACCTCGGGGTTTTCTGCAGAACATCCTTAAGTCTCAGCCAGACCATCGTCTCACCTGCCCAGCCGGCCAGCATCTACGAACACTTGTCTACCGGGTGTCAGGATCGGGCGTCAGGATCGGGCTTGGTGGGTAAGACAGACAGGAAAAACAAGCCAGTGGTTTCAGGAAGGTGTCAAGTGCAAGGGCAGAGGGCAGAGCCGGGGTGGGGCTGCCACAGACGGAGTCCTGATGGGAGACACATATCTGGGTGGGGCAGGGTCAAGTGTTTAGGGAACCTGCCCCTGCAGACTCAAAAGGGTCAAAGTATTGGTTTAATGTCTATCTTCTCCAATAAAAAACTCCAAGGTGTCTTCATTTTTCTAGCATCTGGCTCCGTTCCAGACACATAGTAGGTCTGTATTTGTTGAATAAATAAGAAATGAATGAACAAATAATCAGGAGGGGACACATGAGCCTGGTCTTAAAGGGGAAGCGGGCAGTGGCCACAGGACTGGGCAGAGAGGCTTCAAGCAGAGCAGCGTGCACGGCCCAGAGGCAAGGGAGGACGGGGAGGCGGGGCCAGGACAGGCCCCAGGCCCTAGCGTCTTCCAGACGCTCCGCTGGGCGATGGCATGATCAGACATGGGCTTCAGGGAAGGGAGGAGAATGGCCCAGGTCCAGAAGCCCCGAGCCCACTGGAGAGACCCCGGAGCACAACCTGGAGTCTGCAGGGCAGGGTGGCTGCAGGTGGATGGCAGGGCCCCAGCCCTGGGGCGGGACAAAGGGAACAGCGCGCCTGGAGGACGGGAGAGGACAGCGGCCAGGGAAGCAAGGGGCTGGAAGCCACAACCACAGCCAAAATCAGAGCCCCCAGCCCCCAGCCCTGCTCCTCCCAGAGAGTCCACACTGAGCTCCTAGTCTCGACCCGCAGCTTGGAAAATCGTGGGCGTGCGTGTGCGTGTTCTGTGCGCATGTGGACGCACCGGCACGTCTCTTCTCCCACCGCTCCCCTGCTGTCCGGGTCCCCATCCCAACCCAGGAGAGAACCACCAGCTGCCACAAGCCTTCCTCCAGACAGCAGGTGCCCGGCTCTGTCTGTGCCGCTCAGGAAGCCAGGCTCAGAGAAGCACGGGATCAGAGAAGCACGAACCTCTCCAGCTGCCACCCCCAACACAGGCACCATGAAAAATCTGTTACAAGAGTCTTTTCCCTTTAAATCTGGGCATTAAATCTAACCGGGGAACAATTAGTAACCTCTTAATCATCCCTCACTGAATTCCTGGGACAAAAAAAATTTTTTAATCACATGCTTTTAACATTTGACATATTATTCATGTCAGAGAAATCTGGTCGGTAAGGCAGGAAAAACTACCTCGAGACAGTGATTAACTTCCCTTTCTTTTAAAAAATCTCAAAAGTCACTCAGAGCAGCTGGACTGCAGCCCCGAGCAGCTGGTGGGAGGTTCTGGCGGCCTTTGCGGAGCCAGACAGGCAGAAAGGTCCTTCCCTGGGGACAGAAACACGCAGGTTTAAGGCCGGCAGTGTTGGCACAGCACAGCCATTGGGCGAGATTTGGCCTCGTTCGGTCATAGAGGCAGAGCCACAAACTAGTCTCCTGTCCCCCAACATGTGAAGTTAGCCCAGATCTGCCGTCCAGCACAGCTGCCACCAGGAAGCACAGGAAAGGCAGCCAGTGCCATGGGATGAAATATTCTAGGTTCACTGGATTAAACAAAACATATTGATTGAAGTTAATTTTACTTGTTGAATGTGGGTACTGGGAAACTGGAGGCATGTACTTGGCTCACATTATATCTGTACTGAACAGTGCAGGACGGCAGATATATTCCATTTTGAGAACCACAGTTGGCGGGAAGCCCAGCAAGTGGTGAACGGGCTTAGGGATTCAAACATAAGACGAGGACAAGGGTTCTTGGGGGTATGGGGCAGCCAGCCCCCAAGGGCTTCACAACTCAAGACGACCTCTTCTTTAACCAGGCCTCGTGTCCCCATCTGTCCCAACATGGAGATGCCAACATGAAGGGGCCCAATAGGATGGGTGGCTGGCTGGCTGCACCGCGCTACGGCCTCTCCTGCCCCTCCCAAAGCGGGCAAGTAGGACCCTCTGCTTGCTGGCTTCAGCTTGATGGTCTATCACCAGTTTTCGCCAGAAAGCGAGAGCCCCTGCCAGTCAGCACTGAAATTTATCACTACCGCACCATATCGGCCCAGCTCCCAACAGCTGGAGGGCCAAGGAGCGTGGCTGGGGGAGAACCAGCGTCTGCCCTGCCCGCCAATGACAATGTAGCCTCTAACCTCAGTTCTCTAGAGCCAGATGGACACTCCAATCGGGCTAGAAGGGGCAGAGATGAGGGCACGCTGCCCAGCTCGGCAGGGAGCAAGGGCTTGTGCCAGGCAGGCATCCGGCAAGAGAGCAGTGTTAGCATCTGCTGAGGTTCAGGGGAACCAGAGCCTGAGGCTCCCACGGCACGGGCCTCTTCAACTCCTACACACCCTTCAAAGCCCAATGCAAACGCCACTTCCAGGGAAGGCTGCCCTGACGTGAGTTGGCGTGTTCTCTCTGTGCTCACACCACACAGCCCAGGGGAGCCTTCCGTGGGGGTGGGGGCACTCGCATGTTCCTCACTAGTCTAAGTTCACTGGAGGCAGAGGTTAGACCTGCAGCTTTCAGTTTGGTCCCTCCTGTGCTCAGCGACTGCTGAGCACCTACTGCCTCAAACTGCTAAAAAGACGGTCCAAATACATCACCGCCCACCCTGAGGTGGCGATCCTGGGAGCCATCCCATTGTCCCCTGCCCAACGCATGGGTGACCCAGGGGGTCAGGGGCACCAGGACTGGTATGGCAGACACCTGCTGCACTCAGCTGCCATGGAGGCGAGATGCCAGTTCAGAGGATGGAACTGGGCCATCCACATCCGCTCGGGGTGCAACCCACTCCTTGAGAGCTTCTGGCAAGACCCACGTGGTGCCCCAGCCGCCCCACGAGCCTCCGTCCCCAGCCCTCCAGAAGCCCACTCTTGGAGAGGGAGGCCCCAGCCACCTGTCTGTCCCTTCAGGGACCTCCCTCCTCCCAAGCCCAGCTCTCTCCTAGGTGCCCAGAAAAGTCCCAAATAAGGTCATTTGATGGCCCTCCTTTCTGCATTACGGGCCCACTCCTGGTGAGCGGGTGCAGTCCTGGGGGCCAGGAGCTGAAGCAGCAGTCCTGCAGCCCTTGCAGGGCGCCAGGCCTGGTCCCCCAACTCCATTCCCTCCTCACGGCCGAGCCAGCTCTTGTCCTCCGGTCTCCAGCCCCTTGGGGAAGTATCTCCACCCATCAGAGCCGAGCACATTTTAGAAGCTGCACTAATTAATGATCCTCAACTCCCCGCCACATGCCTTTCCTGGGAATCTGTCTAAGAAGCCCAAAAGGAGGAAAAGACAAAAAAACCATGGACACAGATGCTGTTCATTCACTTGGCAAATGTTTACTGGGAGCCTGACGTTGGCCAAGTGCAGCAGCCAAGCCCGGCACGGGACTGCTTGAGGCCAGCCGGCTCTTCCTCGGGGCCTCTCCTGGCAAGCAAACGGCTCCCTTGACAGGAGCAACCAACAGGACATGTTCACAGTCACAAGCAGAACCGAGAAGGCCAAGGCATGCACTTAAGAGATCCTATTCATTACAGAAACTTTGTAAAATCCAGGCAAAATTCTAAAAGTTCTTCAAAGCAGGGCAGAGATTACTACATTAGCCTGAAGTTTAAGCTTTGAGAATTCTGAAAAAATAAATAAGGCCTGGGCTCTGCCCCACCCAACAGGTAAGCATGTTACACAGCCACACGATTAAATCAGTGCTGTCCTGCCAGAGAACCAAGCCGCAGAGCTACACAGATGTCAGGTGGAGCACTTGAAGTAAACTCAGTGGGAAAAGGATTAATTATTAGACAGTGGCATTAGGACAACTGGCTAAAAATGTGGCAAGAAATAGAATTATTATGAATTATGATCTAGGTGTGAAGCTTAGATCATAACAGAAAAGAAAATGAATCCAAGTTTGATTCAAGATTTGAATGTAAAATAAAAACTATGTAAATTACTACAAGAAAATACCTATATAATTAAAACTGAAGTTTCTGTCTCAGGATCTTGGAACAACAGTTGAGATTTGAGCCAAATTTTAAAGGGATGCAAGGGATGGCCTGGCTTTAAATCCAGCTGTTTGGATCAGCAGTGGCTCAGAGAGCAGCTTTCGGCGGCCGACTCTGAACCCTCCGCTCGCGGCCCGATGAACGCCAAGCGCACCAGGACACTGCAGACAAGGAAGGCCAGCTGCTTCCCCAGTGGGAGTCAGACAGGTAGATGCCCCACCTGTGGGCCACCGGGCTGCTTCCTGAAGGGCAGCTGCAGGGAGGCATGGGGTCAACAGGGCTGTCTCCCTGGCAATGCAGAAGCCCGCTGCTGCAGCAACTCTCTCCTCAAGACACGAAAGCCATTTTTAGTCCCCAAATAAAGGCAGGAGAGCAAAGGTCAGTGTGTCCCCAAACACCATAAACAAAATTAAAAGACAACACCCTGAAAGATGCCAGGGTGCCCCCGGGCGCAAAGCGTGGTGACCTGCCACCTCACCCTGCCCGCTTGGGGAGCCCGTCAACCTGCAGAGCTCCTGCTCAGCTTTATTTTTAAAAAACAACATATTTTACACTATTATTCCAAATAGTAATAGCAACCCACGATGGCTGTGTGAAATTTGGAAAACACAGCCAAACGGAGAAGAAAATAAAGGGAGCATGACGTCACCAGAAAACACCTCCACCGACACTGTGGCATTTGTCCCTTCAAACATTTTTCTATCCACAAATACATACACCCATTTTTCTTAGAGAACTGGAATAAAATTATACTCTTGCATAATGTACTTTTGCATGTTATAATGTTAGACACCATTAAGTAAACAACCGTGAGATGCCAGACATTGTGCTGAACACTGTACACACAGCCACGTAAAGCCCCCAACAGTCCTGCAACAGTTTCCTCTACTTGGACCCTGGAGCCTGCCTGTCTGGGTTCAAATCCCAGCTGTGCCATCTGTGAGCTGCGTTGGGGGAAGTTACTCAACTTGTTGGTAAGATGTGAGTAATAGCAGGAGTGACTGAGTGCCGTTACGAGGAGTGCATGAGCTGCTGGCACTGAGCTCAGAACGGTGCGTGGCACTCGGTGACTCACTGGCCATCAGCTGCTCCTATCACCGTGGCCACCCCAGATCTCACGGCCAGGTGGCCCAGGCAAAACGCAAACCTGGGTCTCGCCCCTTGTCTCATGGGGCAGAATGAGAAGGGCACGTGAAGACAAAATCCATCCTCAGCATTTCAGCAGGAATTACAAGTTCCTCTGTGGCTTTTCTCAAATACTGAAATGTTGATGACCCCAACCAACAGCCAGTTCGGTGGAAAACCCTGTATGTGTGTCGGCTTCCTGCATTAGGACAACTCCCACCAGAGGCGGGTCTCCCAGGCAGTCAGAAGGTCCTCGGGGCTGCGCCTGGGACAGCGAGACACCACCTCCGCGACACCACCTCCCAGGGCTTCCCCCGCATGGCCCCTTCTGCCTGAAGGACAGCCCTTAAACATGGGCTGCGGTGAGCACCCACCAACACAGAGGAGACACGATTCCCCAGTACGACGGACTCTCCAGGTCTCCAGGTCTGGAGGGCCTCCCGTGGGCCTCATTTCCCGTTCCCTGGCACTGTTCTGGTGCGACTACCTCCGGTCTCTGCGACGGCATCCTAACCGGCTCGCTGCCCTCATCTCCCCTCTCCAAACCCACTTCTGACACCCATGCAGATTGCTCCAAGAGTCCAGCAATCTGGCTTGGTCATCTGCCCCACACTGCCCCACACTCCATGGGATGGCAGCCTCCCCGGACCACAGGACACAGAGGCCACAAGGGCTTCCTCGGCCCTGTCCCCACAGCGTGAACACCCACCTGCAACTCCTACTCGGGCGACCGTGAGGCCATGCCATGTCCCAGCACTCTTCGCCCATGTGGGGTGACCCCCAAAGGGTCAGGGTCTACCATGTCCATGAGCCAGAAGAGGAGCAGATCACAGCCATGAAGGGGCCACCTAGGGGATGCACGGAGGGACTCGCATATCTCAGGGAAAGCAAGGCAAGGGGCATGGAGTTTGACTCGGGCCTCTTTCTCAAAAGGATGCCATGCTGCTCATGACAAAGCAGCCTGGCACCTTCCACCTAAAGAAGGGTATCTGGGTTTCCACGATGTTTCGAAGGCAATGCGCCTGTGTTGGTTAAAGGAGGAGGAACACGGTAGCGCCCGGCAATACGAAGTGGGGGGCAGATGAGAAACTGGCCCCAGCCCCGCGTCTGATAAATAACTTCAGGTTCCAGATTCTCTTTTGAATGTTTCAAAATGAGCCTGGAAACAATCTTGAAGGGTCTGGCCCAGTACCAATGGAAAAAAAAGTAATTTTTCCCTGGTTAGGTTTTGAAATCTGTTCCAGCCCAGAAACAGACACTGAGAAAGAAAAAAGCAGTAGCTTTCCGGCTCCTCGGAAAATGGAATTCTGTGGAGACCCACATTCCTCTAGAGAACACAGTCCATTCTTACTTTTTATCTTTATAAACTGCTATCTCAAAACCAGCATTTTCATATATCTTACTAAAAAAAGTACATGAATTTTAATCTCAATCCTTTTCAAAGGCTGAGCAAGAACCTGGAGCCACAACGATTCTCCCCGGACAGTCTAAGTGGGAGGTGCGTGGCCAGTCCTTGGGAAGGAGCCCACGCCTCACGCTTCTCGGAGGTGGTGGCTGAGGGGCTCTGCTGTCTCTGATACTCAAGCATCCTTTTTTTTCTAAGCTTTTGAAAATTTAATTCTTTTTTAATTGAAGCATAGTTAATAGACAATATTATATCAGTTTCAGGTATGCAACTTAGTAATTTGACAATTACGTACATTACAAAATCAAGCATCCTCTTTTAAAAAGCAGACATCTTGAGAGAGAAGCCTTAAAGGCATCTTCAGCTGACACCTCCTTGAGCTTTGATGATTTAAGAGAAACGAGCAGCCGCGTACTAGCAGAGAGGCTACAGACAAAACACAGGGGAGCAAGGGCTCGTGGGCAGAAGAGGGGGCAAGGAGACACCAGGAACAGGGCCTGTGAGGGACCCCACCTCCCAGAAGCCACCTGGGCTGGGAGCAAAGGGCTAGGCCAAGGCCGCTGGACCTGCCCTTCCCTGCAGGAAACTTGGAGACCATGAAAATGCTTTCTGTTTCAGACAGGGAGGGAGTGCACAGCTCAGAGCCACCACAGGGCTGCATTCCTCAGGCTCCCTATCAGCTCTGCCATTGGGCAATAAGAGGCAGCCAGGGTTTTATGAGCTCAGGGTAAATAATACTCCCGTAGCAGCCACGGCAGCAGCCCGCTGGACAGCCCCACACCGCCTCTGCCCGCGGTGGTGTCCACACGCCGCGCAACTCTGTGCTGGTTTTCAAAGTAAAAGTAGGACACGGTATGACTAAATACGAAGCTTTAGGAACCGGGTTTGGGCAGATTTCCAGAGGTCTGGGGGACAGGGGCCCTGGTACCAGTCTTTCACTGGGTTTACAGGCGTAGTCCGGGGAGTATGTTGATTTGTGCATCTCTTAAGGCAGAGAGTGCTGGATGGTTCTCCTCCATCGCTCTGTTATTCGGCCCCCTTGGGTGAAAAGCTGGGGGCTCTGCAAGTCCTGACCTGCTGTCCAGTAGTGGGCAATCACTAAAATTCGCTCTTCCACAAATGCTCCTAAGGATGCCGAGCGAACAGGGTGTCTCCAGAAGCTCCCCTCTGAGTACCCTTCCGTGGGTACCCGCTGGAGGAACCCTCCCGTGCGGTGTGTGCCAGCGACTACATGATGCGCACAGAGGACAGAAACTGGCACAAAACCCCTGCTCTGGAGCACAGAAACCCAGGATGCCAAGAAGACATATGGCTGTCAGCCGCAGGGTCCCTGAAGGGCAAAGGGCTCAAGTGTCACTGGTCCCTCCCACACAGTGCAGCTCCTTCTAGTCCGCTCAGAGAGCCGTCACCTCCAGCCTTCCCTGCAGAGCTACGGGACCCGGGGGAGGGCCACGGTCCTGGGGCCACAGAGGCCCAGGGCGGTCAGGAGGATGGGCCAGAGGGCCAGCTCTGCCCTGGCCTGCCGGCCCCACCAGGCCCTCAGCAGGTGGCAGCGCAGCATGCCTTTTAGCAGGACCTAGGAGGCTGCTTCCCCACCGGCCTGAGAACTGCAGTTCTGCAGGAGAGGCTGCCCTTTGAACAACAGAAAGGAAGGGAAGCCAGCCCAGCGTGTTACCTCCGCAACAGGAAGTGTGTCAGGGCTGCGTGCACTGCAAAGCCTAAAGGCCTGGCTCGCTTCTGAGCTAGAGGGCGGGCTTGCTGGGCAGCGGGAGGCAACGCACCAGCTGCCAAGCTCTGTCTGCCTCTGGTGCTCCCCCTCTGGGGGAGGCTCCCGAGCAGGGGCACACATCCCTGCAAGCTTATCGCCCACCTTGCTAACTCTCCATCTTCACGTGACCAAACACCTTAAATCTATGCACGGCACAAACGGGTAAATGTACAATGTACGGGTCTGTACATACAACTAAGAACACAGCAAGCCTAACTTCCTATCAGTGGATTGAGATGGAAATATGAAGCAAGTGTCACCTAATGGCTGGGTTTAAACCAATAAATGTCAGTCGTGTTTCTGAGGGAGGTTCCAGCATGGGGCTGTTTTCTCACGTCATGTGGTGACAGGGCAGGCTGATCTCAGAGGGCCTCTCCAACTCTGACTCAGGGATGATAATCCTTGGAACAAAAACACGAGTGACTTCCTCCAGGTCACAGAGCCACTTCGTGATGGCGCTCTACTCACACTGCAGGACAGGACGTGACAAGCTCCGAGGCCAGAGGCAATGCTTGAGCCCCGCCAGCTGCCCCTTGGGGTCTTGCTCTGCAAAGTCCATGAGCTGATCACCGCTGGTGGCACCACATTGCAAAAGGCAGGCTTTCTCCGTGCACAGCAGCCCCTGGACATCGCAGGCTGGAGGAGATGAAAACTGGGCTGGCTGCCTAGAAGTAATCCCTATAATCCAAGATCCACGTCTCTGACAACCCCGGCATGCCCACCTCCAGTCTTTGCCACATCCGAGGGGCTGCACAGGGAGAGCCCGCACTTCCCAGCAGGGCCGGCCCCGGAACGCAGCAGAGAGAAGCCCAGGTCTGCTCCTGACTCTCCGTCGTCTCCACAGAAGCCAGCCCTCCCACACAGTCAATCTGAGAAAGTCAAGCCCGTGGCCAAGCACGCAAACTCATTAGGAGATGCTGGTTCCCATGTGACCGGGCACGCATCCTGCTGACCCAGAGGAACTAAATCTGAGCCGCCACAATCCCACCAAAACCGAGTGGGCTCCCCAGCCATCCTCCCAGGACTCTGCTCAACAATCCATCACACAGGTCTCTCCAATCCTGCAAGGCCACAGAAACTGCTGGACAAACAGATTTCTGGCTCTGGATCGTATCCAAATACAGGATCCCCCCTCCTCTCCATTTACCATGGACATGCCAGACCTCCATCAAAATCAAAAACTTGCAGACGTTTAGTATTTACTCTCAATGCTGAATACCACACACAAATACAGTGTCTCGCCAAAGTCGTTTTTCAAGCTATGCTGCTAACCTATTTTTAAAGTTTTAACACTGTAGTTTCTTAAATGAATGGGAAAATTTCACTGCTGTATCTGCAGAAAAGCATGCACACAATGTGGCAGGTGCTAAAAATACCTGCTAAATGAATAAAGGACACTGTGAATCTCCCTTCAACCACGTGGCAAGAGCAGACCATACCCACCCCAAGAGGACATGAGCACCTACACCATGCATTTGCTCGGCCAGCACACGCGAGCCTCCCCGCGGGCCTACCCAGCCCCCGACCACTAGCGGCGCAGGCACCCCCAGCAGCCTGGGCCACAGCAGGGCACGGCACACGGCTAGGCCTGTCTCAGGGGGCAGCGCCTCCTGATCTCTGTGGATTCGGGCTTCCCGAGCTGCCTGTGAGCCCCCTGCCTCCTCCGGCCCCCACCCCCAGGGCCGGGCACACAAGCACCCGTGTGCCCCGCCCTGAGTTCAAGAAGGTGTTCGGCACTTGGAATGTCAGTGGGACCATCACTACGCCCTGGGTCTGCACGCCACGCAGCGTTCACTGTGAGGACAATGGAATCCAGTTGACGCCTGGGCCGGACAGGATGTGGGTGAACGCCCACTCGTGTCCTGAAGACCCCACTGCACCAGCCTCCCAGAAAACTGAAAGCCCCTCCCCACACTCTGTCCCCCAGCCGAGCTGTTTCTGCGGTGACAGGTTCCTTCCCTTCTCTGCAGGGACACTGTCTGTATTGGCTCTGACCTGAGACAGGAGGGCTGTAGCCCAGGCGCTGACGGGCAAAGGCCCTGTGCGAGGGCACCTGTCCAGCCCCTGGAAGCTCACCAGGGTAGCACACGTTCTTGCATCTCAGCCCTGAATGCATCTGACCCCTTCCTCTGTTTCTCAAGACACAGTTACCTCCACATGGGAAGGAAATTGGCAATGTGCTCCAAGCAACCTCAGCAGAACACAAAAACCGGGGAATTCAGCAGAGGTGGCCATCAGGAAGGCTTCAGAAAAGAGCCCCCGGCCCCCAGCCAGCTCAGACCACCACACGCCGCTCAGAAACAGTAGAGTTTGAGGAGCAGCGGACCACAGCTTCAACCTCGTGCTTCCTACTTCTAAACCTGTCTGCCCGTGTGCAACACGTAAATACTACTTCAACCCTTAATAAATGGACAAGACTATGACCCACATGAATGAAAATACTGGACATGACCCAACCATCAGTTTGGGAGAAAAACACTATTGTCAACCCTGCTTTAGACGCTGTACTGATTCCTGAAGCCCTGGCCCCTGGGGCTCCCCTTCCATGGGCTGTGCCCCTTCGCTGCTGCCAGCAGGCCCTCCTGGAGTCCCCCACGCAGCCAGCCCCCACTGTGGCCACTGCTGTGCCACTTCCTCTCACCGAGCACTGCCTGCCCTCCCCCCTCCTCCTGCCAATACTGACTGGCCCTTCACCTCCCAGCTAAATGTCACTTTCTCAGTCCCTCCTGGGCCCCTCCCACTAGACGAGGGCCCTCTCACACGCGCATCACACCTCTCTCCCATCAAAGGTCATGGCGTTCCCAGTGTGTTTTGTTATTACTGTCCGTCCATGAGGCTGGGGCCTGCTCGCTGTGTGCTCTGCTCCCCAGGGCCTCAGGGCCCAGAATGAGCAAGTAAATGGCAGTGCCGAGGCCTCCCCAGAACACGGAGTCAGGGCTACAGCCCAGGGCCACACCCTGCCCACCACCAGCTTCTATATACTTATGAGCCAAGAGTGCTTCTATTTTTTTAAGATGTTGAAAATAAATCAAAAGAGCAATATTTTGTAACATGTGAAAATCACATTAAATTCCAATTTTATAGCCCATGAACAAAAATGATAGGAACACAGCTAAACTCATTCTATGGCTGTTTCTATACAACAGCAGAGAAGAGCAGTCGCAGAGACAGTGCGGTCACAGACCTAAAGTTCACTATATGGCCTTTACATAAAACATTTACCCGCCACTGTAACTGTGGCCTGAACACAGGAGGCCTGGAAACAGGACATAGCACGACCTGGGGGAGTCCTCCTTTCCTCTGGAGCCCTTGTGTGTTCCGTGGGCATTCACCAAATGGCAGCTGCCCGCATGACATGGGGTGAGAATGCAATTTCATCCATTTGGGAATTCTGGCTGACCACTCCTAAAGAGCTGGAGCTCACCCCAAAACCAATGCCAACAGGTGACCACCGTCCACGTATTCATTCAACACACATCAACCTGGGCACCTGCTCTGTACAGGCAGTGTTCTGGGAGGTGAGGGCACAGATAACAGTCCTCAGGAGGCCTCCTGAGCAGGGACATTCTGAGGGCTGTGTGACAGCAGTGGGATATCATATGTATGATGTCCTACCTGCAAAGAACTTAACTGGGAAGCCATGAGTCACCCATGAAAAGTGAGGTGTCAATAAAAGATTTAACAATACTTGAGGCCCCTGAGTGGATGCCCCAGGGTAGGGTGGCCAAGCAGACCGCTGTGGCCAAGGCGGCTGGTGTGTCCACATCTATCTGCACTCAATGCTATAACCACCCAAGCTAACAAATGTCTGTCACGCTGAGAGCACTTTCAACACGACAATGTGTAGCCTTCCCACAAGTGTCAGGTGAGGATAGGGATGCATGGTTGTTCAGTCATGTGTGACTTGGCAACCAATACACGTATCCGTTTGAGCACCAAATGCCTCCAAGATGGGGACCACAGGGAGGTGGGGTGCGTCTGCTGACGTCTGACGATGCTTCTGGGTCCGGAGGCTGCAGAGCTCCGGTGAAGTGGGGTCTCTCAGGCTGCACCCCCAGCCAGCCACATGCTCTCCTGCCCTAAGGCCAGCTCACGCCAGAACTGTCTCCTCACCTCAGGTCCCAGGAAAGCCGGCGAGAAGCCTTCAGCACCCCTCCCCGCCCCCACCCCACAGAAGCTTCACTCTGCTGACTATTGTAGCAGTTTCCAAACAAGCTTAGTAAAAACAGGCGTTACGCATCCTGGTGAAGGATCAGTCCGGAACATGTGCCTGGTACATTCTTACTGTGAGAAAAGGGCAGAAACCAAATGCAATTCTGGCATCTTGACCACTCCCCATTCCCAAGTCTGCCCCACCACAGGCCTGAGTCCAGCTGCATGACCTCAGGCACCTCACGTCCCCTCTCTGGACCCCATTCTCCCACCTGTAAAATAAGGTTCCCTGGACCAGATCCCTGAGCTCAAGGATGAGTTTACCAAGAAATTCCGTCACAGCTTTCACGAAGACTCAGAGCAGTGCAATACTTTGAAAAAGCCAACAAAACACGGCATCTCTAGAAAGGACAGAAAGATGCTTTAAAACAAGAAACATACAAAAACACAACAAGCAAATTGCTGATTTTTCTTTTCTTTTTAACTCATGAGTCAAAAGAAATGGTATCTGTAAAATCATATACAATTAGCTGACATCTGTGACCTACATTTCTCCTTGGAAATCAGGGTCTCCCCTACGGACAAGGGGCCCCAAGGCATGGTATTAAAGCTTATGAGAATCAGTTCTTGGGTCTGAAAGGTGAAAAGGTAGATTGCAAATTTCCACTGATGCCACCATAAAATTTTTATTACCACAGCTCAAAAGTAATCACTGTACACTAAAATGCAACTTTCTCCAAACACACCCCTGCTCTGAGACCTACATCTGACTGCCCGCCCTCATGGATGGCTCTGCCTATTTCCATTTCCACTGTGTTTATAAAACAGACATGGGACCTCGGGAATTCTGTTTCATTCTGTGACTAATTCAACGTTACACATCAAAATATCCCTGCATAATCAGGAACGTGAAAATCACTTTCCTCCTTTTATTTTTTTTAAGAAATACTCTGAACATATTAAAAAAAGATGGATAGGACAATATAATACACACTGGTGTACCGCCTAGCCCTGAAGGTGAAACTGCAGAGGCACTGGAAGCCCCTGGGCACCCCTTCCTACTTACAGTTCCCTTTCCTCCCAAGTGGTACTCACCGTCCCGAGTCCAGGCTCCTCACCCCATGCGCCTCCCTCTCACGGCCCAGCACACACATTCACACGGTCTTAATTGCTGCATAAAGGGCATCGTCCTGTAGCCGTCACCCTGACCTGTTTTCTTGCTCGGCTGAGTGAGCCATCCATGCTGACAACCTGGAGTTCTCATTCTGCTGCTCCTTGCTGCATGGCATCCCATCGCATGAATATACCACACATCTGGCCAAAGACACTACTTGTTTCCTACAGCTCCATGTAGGCCTACTCTGTGCCAGCCGTTTTCCATAGCAGTGCCCAGAATCATTACAACCACCTAAAGAAGAAGGAAAGAGTCCCTCCCACTAGACCAAGAGGAAACCAGGACAGAGACCACCATACGTGAGGGCAGACTCAGGCTGCAAGCTCAAGCCCACCGAGCTCTACAAGCACACTCCTAACACTGCACCTTGCGGCTCCACTTACATAGATGCCAGCATCATGCAAAAATTTTTAAATGAAAAAACGAATAGAAGCTCCAAGGTCATCTGAAAATCTGAAAAAGGATGCCCATGTGCAACGTGAAGACAAGCCTTTGCTTGGCCCAAGTCCCTGTGAACACGTGCGGTCATCCCCCAGTTTATACAAAGGTTTTCTAAGGAGCCTGAGCTGAGATGATTTCTTTTGGAGAAATGGGCTGTCGGCCTGTTAGGGGCAGATGGAGGAGCCTGAAGGAACCCAGCAGTCAGCCTCTGCTTGAAATGGCAAGAGCCGAGGTGACAAAGCTCTGAGAATGACCTCGGAGAGCAACTCCAGCTGCTGCCAGCCCCAGCAGTCCAGGGAACAGTGCTGCGCTCATAGGCCAAGGGAGCTAGGCACAGCCCACTCTGCTCTCCACTTGGCCAGCTCTGCGGAGACCTCTCATCCGTCCCAGCCCAGCCCTGCTGCTCTGGAGAAAGCCCAGCTTGCAGTGCGGAAGAGAAGTGAGCGAGAAAGGGTGGAGGTTCACAGGAACCAGGCCAGAGTAAGGCCAGGAAAGGGGCACCCGGCTCTAGGCCAGGGCCTGAACCCCAGCTGCTGGAAGCAGGAGGGCCCCTAGGAGATGATGGGACCCCCTGGGGCAGGGGAGGCCTCCCAGCACCAGGATGCCTGACTCCAGCCGCGGCTTCTACACTATGTCTCCCACAGCGTTTCTCTGCTAGAAAATCAAGGAAGCCTTTAGGGGGCGAGGCGGAACTGTTGAAGCAACCCTATCCCACCCTGCCAGCCAAGACAAGGAGCAGAAAAGGCTGCCATGCACCGGCCATGTGGTCTCAGCTGGAGTGTCCCTGCCCACCCTGGAGGGGGCTGTAGTGGATTATCTCCAAGGGCCTGACCCCTCTCTCTGAGCCTGTGAAGCTGACTGCAATTCACATTCACCAAGCATTCTGGAGTATAATTCATTAATGCCCACACCCCCATGAGGCAGGTACTTATCCCCATTTCGCAGAAAACGCTGCTGAAACATCAAAATAACTGAGGTGGAGAAACTACAGGCACGGTGCCCAGGAGGGCTGCACAGAACATCCGTGGCATGGGGGAAGCAAAAAGAGAATCCGGGGGCGGGCGCAGGGCGGTTTGTGTCAGGGGACTGAGGAAACCCCCAGCCACTCGGGCCTAGGCCCAGGTCTTTGGGGCATGAGATGGGAACACGAGGGCACAGTGGGAGGAAGACATGGGGAATAGCGGCACAACAGGGCCTCGAGAACGCTGGCAGGAGAGGAAGGGGGTCGGGGCTGAGCGAGGACCACGAAAAGCTGAGCTCTCATCTGCAGGACTGGCCCGCCTGGAGCACCCACCCCGCCCGGGGAACCAGCCTGCCTGGAGCACCGATCCCGCCAGGAGCACCCTCCTGCCCCTCCACGCCCCCCGCCTGGAGTACCCGCCCCGCCCGGAGGACCGGCCCCAACTGGAACAGCGCAGCTCCGCCCCGAGCACCCGGTCCCACCTTGAGCACCGTGACGGAGCCCGCGCTGTGCACCTGGAAGTGCGCGGGCGGCTCGGTGCCGGCCGCCTCGTCGGGGCCCTGGTAGCTGAAGCAGGCGTCCGCGATGTCCAGGTGGCCGAGCGGCAGCGCGTCCTGCGGGCTCTTGAAGTAGTAGAGGTAACAGCGGCGCGCGTCGAACACGAACCAGCGGCTGCGGTAGCCGCGCAGCGGGCCCTTGCCCGACAGCTTCTGCAGGTAGCCGCAGAGCCGCGCCGGCCCGCGCGCCGCCCCCGGCCCCAGCCCCTCGCCGCCCGCCTCCCGCGGCTCCGGCCCCGGCCCCTGCATCGCCAGCCAGAGCCTCCGCCGGGCCCGGCCCCGCTCAGCTCCGCCCCACCGCCCGCGGCCCGGCGCCCGGCGCCCCGCCGCCCTCTCCGCCCCCGCCCTGCGCGGCCCGCGGCGCGCAAAGCCGCCTGGGACTTGTATGCCCGCTACGCCCCCGGGAACGCCCGCCCCGCCCGCGACGCCCCCGCCCCGCCCCGCAGCCCCGTCCCCGCCGCGGAAGCCCCGCCCCGACCGAGGAAGCCCCGCCTCCTGCGCCTCGCCGCAGGCCGGTTGGACGTGGGCTCGGAGCCCGGCACCGCCCAGTTTTCTGGCTGTAATAAGACCTTTCCTTTTGGGTGTCGCCACGCAGGTCTGAGCTAGCAGCGCAAACGGCCCCCGCAGCCGGCGGAGCGGGGCCGTGAGGCGCGCCGGGCCGGGGTTCCAGTGACGTCAGCCACGTTTGCTGGGATCCGCATACCCGCCCACGAACCCCTCCTTCCCTGGGTCCCCCGGGAGTACTCCTGCCCCCCCCCCCCGGGAGCCCCTGTACACCCCGGGCCTCCGTGAGCACCTGTGCGCCCCGGGAGTCCCCGCCCCGCAGCCTGCGGCCTGTGCAGATCGGCTGACCAGAGCCGGCAACACGCCAGAGCAGACCTACACGCCCGACTGGGGAACACCGAGGCCACCACTAGGCTTCACAAGGCGGACTGAGGGTGGTGGCCGGGGCAGCAGGGGCACACGCGGCCCTAGGGCCAGGGCAGCAGGGAGGCGACAGGAGCAGAGATCTGGACAAGGGGCAGAGCCCACAAAGTGTGGTGGGAAGGGCCCAGGCAGGGTAGCTCTGCGAGCAAGCACCGCATCTGATGTGTCTCACCAGCATCTGCACATGTTTACAGACACACCAAGACGGGAGGAAAATTTCTAAGATGGGCAGGACACCAAGTTAGATGCCCACCTGGACACAGGTAGGAGAGAGGCTCCTGGGCTCACCCAGCCAGCAGCTACAGGCCCTGCTTAGGGGCCCCACCAGCACCCCTGCTCCAGCCCAGGTCTGACTGCGCGGCCACAGCAAGGCGCCTCTCGCAGTGCCCTTTGGTTCTGAGTGCCGCTGGGCTTGCTGAGAGCTGGGGCCGGACTGGTCTGCTAGCTCTGTTGACCAGAGGTGTGACCTGGCATAGTTAACCCCTCTGAGGTTCATCTGTAATATGGGATGATACAGGCAGCTACTTTATACCAGTGTCCTGTCAGGGTGGGAAATGCATGGAAGTGCTTAGCATGGTACACAGAGGCTGTGACTTTTACCATTCTTGTACGGCTGACACTGATGTCTCCACAGTCAGCAGATCCCAAGGGTGTGGGAGGCACTGTAACAGGATGGGCCGCCTGGGGCATGAGGGAACCAAGTTCATTAGGGCCCTTTGGGCAGGGTGGGTTGTGAGTAATCGGCTCATGTGTGTGCACGTGTGTGTGACCAGGAAATCCCTGGGACAGAATAGAGCTGCAACCGCATCTGTCCAGCTTGGTGGGCAGCTGTATACAGGAGATATACAGAGGGCTACGGGGTGAAGTGGGGTGCAGCCTGTCTCTGTCCTCACCTTTGTCAGTGAGTTGTGCAATATGGGGGTGGCTGTGGCCTTCGGTCCAGGAGGACAGACCTTAGTCTCATGGGGTATCTCATGGAGGAACATATGTGCTAGGCACCGGGAAGTCACCCTTCACAGGCAGAGGGAGCCAGCCCATCCCTGGGCCAGCTAGTAATGACAAGGGAGACCTGCACAGCACTCCCTGGGCTGCTGTCTGTGCTTCTCAGTGGGCAAGCTAGGCCTCAGGCCTCACCCTCCTGTCTGGAGCCTCCACTCTTCCCTGGTCACCATGGCAGAGGAATGGACCTTTGAATGTGCTTCCATGCCCTGCCTTCCTCTTTGGAGGCCAGACCCCACATCATATAAAACACTTTACAACGTCCCACATCCCATAGTCAACATATAAATAATTTTTTGCTCTAAAAATGTTTGATGGGATTTCTATAATTATGATCTTGATGTTATCTGAGTATGAGGAATTCATTTTAACGTATGTTTCTCTACAACTTCTTGGAAATCATCACAGCTATGCAGAAATCCTGGCTGAGCAAGGAAAAGCCGACCTACAAATTATTTGCAAAGGCAATGACATTTTTTATGATTATTATGAAGTTGCCATAATATTATGCTTTGTAGACATTTAATTAAATGCTTATTAATTTTAATTTTGCTCTTTTTTTGGGTTTTGGAGCCAATGTACAGTTGACCCTGGAACAATACAGAGGTTAGGAGCAGGACCCCCATGCAGTTGAAAACCCATGATTAACTTTTGACTCCCCAAAACTGAAGTACTAAACACCTACTGTTGACTGGAAGCCTTAATGTTAACATAAACAGTCCATGAACACATATTTTGTATATTCCATGTATTATATACTGTATTCTTACAATAAATAAGCTAGAGAAAAGAAAATATCAATTATAAGATGAAGAAAATGTACAGTACAGTATTTACTGTACTGTACAGTGTTTATTGAAGAAAATCGCATACGAGTGGACCCGTGCAATTCAAACTGGTATTATTCAAAGGTCAGCTCTATTTTTCTTAGGCCACAGACATTTCATAGGCCACTTGAAAGCTGGCAGGTGCATGTGCTGGGCCTACAGTCTAAGGAATGAACTGTTGAGGCCTCTGCCTGGCTCTGGCCAGGCCCAGAATGTGGCCCTCTGAGGAGGCTGCTCAGTCACATGCCCTGAGACCCCAACCAGGGGAAAAGTGTGAAGGTCTTGATGCCAGTTGTAAGATCTCAGCAGGGTCCCAGAGGGCCCGAGTCTCTCTGCCCATCTGGCCCAGCTGAGTCGAAGTAGCCCACACCTGCCAAGGCTCCAGGGGGCTGTAGGTCCCTCCCGATGGCTCCAGACTCCCCTGCCTGCCTGTCTCTCAGGGCCACACTGGCCGCTGGTTATTTCCTAAGCAAACCCAGCATCGGCCCCCCTTCCCAGGGCCGTGAGCTGAAGGCGGCTGGATGGTGGAGCATCATCTCGTGTCCCAGCACCTCCCATCTTCAGTCTGGACAGCTTTTGTTGCTTATGTAAAATGCTAAACAGATGCAGCTTCAGTCCTCTCCCTTTTCTAACCAGATTCCCCCACAGCTGTCCTGCATGGAAATTCTGGGCTGCCTCTGGTGGCTCCCAATTCCTTGGAACCCTTCTCAAAGGGCTCAGTGACACTTTGCAGTTCCCAAGGTCACTTAGATTAGATGTCAACGTCTGGTGGACAGGCACCACCTTTGCACAGCCTGTGGACCTGCCCTGTGCCCGAGGTGGGTGTGCTTGGGGCCAGAGAGTCGGCCCTGGGAGTCCACATGAGGTCCTGTCCCCTCAAGCCTCTGGGGAATCCAGTGACCAGAAGGAAGTGGCCAACTTGGAGGAAGTGGCTGCTGTATATGAAAAGGGGAAATTTGGGTGGTGAGCTTGCTCCCACCCTGGAGGCCCTGGATCTCCCTGAGCTCAGGAACACCTATGAAGAAATCCCAGCAGCCAAGAGCAAGGAGACTGGATGGACACGCAAGGTGGGCTCCAGGGCAGGGCAGGCTGCACAGCGGGCTCCATGGTGGGGGCGGATGGGCACCCACCCTAGGGGGCCCCTGTTGGTAGGAGGGATTTGCAGCCCCCAGCCAGGGCAGGGCAGGTGACCTGACCTCTTTTCCTGCCCAGAGGTGCCCATAACTTTCCAGCTCTAACATCTCCTTGGAAGTGGTGGGAGAGACAGCTGTCAGGTTTGGATGTAAACTGGGGCTCCTGGTGTTTCTGGGGTTTTCCTCTGCAGTCCACTCGGCCACTGCAGGAGTCCCAGGGCCTGAGAGGTGGGAAAAGGCCCTGGCTCCAGGTTTGACTTGCCTCAGCCCAGTCATGGCTCAGCCACTCCCCAGCCATGTGGCTTTGGGCAAGAGTTTCCTGACAGGTTGGAGATTTAGCAAGATAAGATACAGGATACCCACTCAATTTGAATTTCAGATAAACAATAAGCATTCTTTTTTTTTAAGCATAACTATATCCCAAAACATTATTCCTTGTTTATCGGAGCCAAATTTCTTTGGGCATCTTACTCAGCAGCCCACCCAGGACCTCCCTTTCATCCTCTGTAGAACGGCCGGTCCTCCTGCTGTGTTCAGGGGTGGCTGCCCAGGGGGTAGTCCTAGACATCCTCAAGCGCTCAGGACACAGCCTAGAGCCTTCTAGAAGTGGAGTATTGTTTCTGAGGCTAGGAAAGGATGGCCAGCAGGGATCAGAAGGGCAGAGGGCAGATGTGAGGGGTCCCCAGAGAGGCAGAGGAACCCTCCTCAGCCCTGACCCCCACACGCTTTGCCTACGCCTGGAGCCAGTGAACCAGAGTCCGCACCACTTCGGGACAGCCTCAGATCTTGGGCACATGCACCCCCTCTCCTGGACTGAACAGCCAAAGCCCGAGACCCCTCTGGATGGCCTTCCCAGCGAGTCCCACCGCTCCCCCTCCGGGATGGGGAAGGTCCTCGCAGGCTGCCTGTGGACAGTCCTTCTGAGAGCCACAAGCCACGTGCCATGTCAGCTCTGCCCCTGGCTGTAAGGTCCCTCATCCTTCCTGCTCCCTGGTAACACCATGTATGACAGACCCCAGCCTACCTAGGACACGTGTCTGTCCCACCGCCCCGGGGAGCAGAAAGCTCCAGGTAGGGGAGGTGCAGTTGGCCTTCCGTCTCCACCCCTTCCCAGGCTCCCCCTCCCTCCTCCCACACTGCAGGCTGGGGCTGGAACTCCCTGCACAGAGGGAGGCCTGTGGACCACCATCAAGTCCCAGCCTGGCCTTTCCCTGGGCTTCACCCGAGCCCAGCCAGTGGTGATGGGCCCTCAGTGAGCTGGGATATGGCTCGAGCGTCTTCTCCCTCTGCAGCCTGGCAAGCCCCAGAGGATCTTCTTTGTGGACGAGAAGCGCAAAGCCTGAGGAGGACCTGGCTTCCAGCAGCCACCAGTGGTTTCCCAGCCTGGGCCACATTGGGAATTATTGGGGTGCTCCCAGACCCTCAGACCCGCCACCCTGCCATGGAACCTGGCTCAGAGAACAGGGGAATGCCTGCCCGGAGATGGGTGGGAGGGGACCTTCAAGCTGCAGGCAGCTCCAGGCTGTGTCCCGCTCCCCAGCACCTCTCACACTCCTGGAGGGGGAAATAAAGGCTGAGAGGACCAAGACTGACCGAAGGCAGGGGCCAGACCCCCATGTCCATGACGGACGTTCTGAGCTGGGCTGGTGGCCTAGCCTGCCTCCCACCACTGACCTCAATGGAGCACGTGGAGGCCCTTGCTTGGAAAGGCATTTTCCTAAGTGACATCATGCAACTGCTCCTGGGGCCACACCAGTTCCCTACTCAGGACCTATCAGCAGAAAGGAGGGGAGGCCGAGAGCCACAACTCTCTCCTGCCTCAGGGACGGTGGGGCAGGAGGGAGTCTCAGCAAAGCCCCCACCTGAGGGTCTGGGCTCCCAGAGCCCCAGCCTTCATCCCAGCCTCACCCTGCAAACGCGAGAGACCCTGGTCTGGCCCTGCACAGACTGGCTCAGCTCACATTTGTGGAGGAAATATACCCTCAGCTGCCCCTGGGCTCTGCAGCTTCTCCTGCTGAAAAATGTGGCTCTGTGAGCCCACTTCCCAGGGCGTTATGAGAACTGAAAGGAGGCAGCCAGCCCTGTGCCTACACCCCACAAACATTCATGGGAATTGTTATTGCTGAGGGAAATGGAAACAATTCTACCCTAAAGTCCTTTGTGGGGCTCACATGAAGATTTGGGGCACAGATGTGTGTTCCTCCCATAGGCATGGCATTGAAATAAAAGCTAATGTCTAAAGGAGGAAGGCCGGGCCACCCCGAGATGATGCTCCGATCGGGTTTCAAGGTCCAGAGGGTCATTTCCTGACGCTGGCACACACAGAACACAGGGACCTGACGGTGTTTACTCCCAGAAGTTCACAAACCTTTGGACAGCACACACCAGTGAGGATTCCACATCGAGAGGAGGCAGATGGGGTGGTGCTCTGGGTGCTCAGGACACAGAACCAGAGGCAAGGATGGAGCCCTCGGACCCCCTGTTCACATAGCATCATGCAGGGGGCTGGAGGGAGGAGGGGAATGGGGGAGCAACCGGCTGTGGGTCCTGCAGGGAGATTGCATAGCTCATTAAAACCTGTCCTCTTGTTTTTTCCACTTTGCCCTGGGTGACCAGGGGCCCGGCCAGCACTTGGACAAGTCCAAACCTGCCCATTAGGCTTCTGATGAGGAGAGGACCAAGGGGTAGGGGACTTAGGGGACAGAGGGAGGGCCTGGTGAGGGGCCACAGGTCCTAGGCCGGACTGCAGGAGCTGGGCAGGGCCCTGCTCCTCACATCCCCTTCCCTGGTTAAGGATTTTTTGCTGAAAGGGCCGAGGAAATGTCCGTTGGTGTCACCTTGAGGCCACCACTCCTGTCCTGGGGAGCTCAGAGGTCATGCTTATACAGACAGCCAAGCTGGATGGACGCACTGCACCCTACAGCCTTGGTGCTGTCCTCAGATCCGGATGTGGAAAGTGCTGGAAATACAGAGGGAAAGAGGGTGAGAGGGCTGGGCTGGGTGGGTGAGGGCTCCTCAGCAAAAGGTCACCCAGGAGGACACAGAGGACACAGATCTTTCCACCCAAGGAGCAGCTGCCCCACATAACCATGGGGCCCAGGCCTCACCCCAGCCCTGCAGGGCACAGAGAATTTCCCACCACCCACTGTAGGGAGCTGACCTGGACTGTGACCCCCTGCCCCAGCAGGCCCCTGGGGGCACCTGAGGAAGTCGGGAGCCTTGGCAATCATGTCCTCAAAGTCGGCAAAGCCCAGCTTGCCGTCGCCGTCCAGGTCTGCCTCCTCGATGACCTTGTTGCACACGAGCACCACCTCGTCCTTGTCCAGCTCGGCCTTGGTGAGCCGTGCCAGCGTCAGCTCCAGGTCCTCCTTGCAGATGAAGTTGTCTGTGTTGAAGTCTGCGGGTGCAGGCAGAGACACTCAGGGAGGGTACCTGCACACTCTGGGGACACTGACAGGGATGGGGGGATGCCCACAGTACAGAGTAACACCACACTCCACAGGCCAACTCCCGTGGCCCCCACAGAACCCCAATGTCTGCAGGTGTGACCCAAGACCCTCTAGAAGTCCAAACCTTGGCTTCCTGGGAATTTCAGGCCCTCCTGGCCTCGCCCCACAGTGGGCCATGTATTTCCTCCAGAGCTGAGGAAGCAGCCCAGGGAGGTCAGGTGACTGAATCAGGGCCAGAGGGCTGCTCAGAGAGGAGCCAGGGCCCTGGCAGGACCCACCTCCTCTAAATCTCAGCACGCAGGGTCAGGACCCTCAGCAGCAGCAGGCCGTGGGGCAGGGACCAGGTTTGAGTCTGCCTGGCAAGTGACACCATCGCTGCCCCACAGACAGCAGAATGGTTTGGACGAGCACATGGGCCGGACACGAACCCTCACTCCCTTCTGACCATGTGCTTGACCTGATGCCCAGAGGTTCTGCCTGGGTTGCTCCTCCCGCTTACCTGTCAGCAAACTCCACTCACCCTTCAATGCAAACGTCCTTTCTTGGGGGGTTTTGTGGACATGCGGGCTGCCACTGCTGAGGCCCCTGCCCACGGGTCACACCCTGACACTGTGGGAGCCACGGGGAGATACCTGCTGACGCAGACACCATGCTCCATGGCATTTAATTTTCAACATAAGCTTAATTAGCAGGTGCAGAGTCCCTGCTGTCCAGGGAAACGAGGAAACGAGGTCTGGAAGGGACAGGTGACCTGAGGTTGCACCCCGGGTCTGGGCTGACCCCTACACTGCCACCTCCCTGCAGGCCTGCGACTGCCGGGCGCAGGCACAAGGCGGGGTTCCTCTCTGCCCTCCTGTGGCCCCTGGAATGCTCTCTGCAGAGATCTGCTGGCTGACTGGAGGGTGGTACTTCTGCGCCCATGTCATCCGAGGCCCAGGCCCAGGAGGGGTGCTCCTCGCCAGAGGCCAAGCCCCAATTCTCCCAGAACCAACCCCCAGGTCCCAGCTGTCTCCCTCTCCACCCCCGAGCCCAGCGCAGCCAGGTGCCTCTCTGTCCCCTCACCTGTTCCTGCCTGCCCACCCGGGGGCCGCGCTGGCTGTCTGTGGGCCCGAGACCAGAGGGCTGGCAGGTGGAATCGAGGAGCTTCTCACAGAACCGCGGGCAGTTTGTGGAGGGCAGGCAAGGCGGCGTTGCCCTTCTGGCGTGCGAACAGTGAGGGTGCACAGGTGCCCTAGACCCGTGCTCCCTAGCGACCACCTCCACAACGGAAGCCGCCTGCCTTAGGGCCCGCTCTTGACCGAAAGAGCTGGGCCAGGAGGCTTATGCGCGGCTCCTCTGGCCCAGGCCGGGTCCCAGCGCCTCCCTGGGCCCCCACGGCCGCTGTGAGGTCGTGACTCCCGGCCTCCTGAGCCCGAGGTGAGCCCTGCAGGCGTGCTGGGTCCCCGCGCTGCTGGAGGACCGGGCGCCTCGTCTGTGCTGGCGCCCTCTGGTGGCCGGTGGGGGCGCGGCGCTGAGGCCGCCGGGCTGGGCAGAGGCCGCCCCACTGGATGGGCTGCGGCCGGCCCGGCCTCCTTTCCAGCCCCTGGCCTGGCTAATCCAGCCCACCTCCAGGATGCTGAGATCTTTCCAGAACACAGAGCTGCCCTGCCCCGCCTGCAACCTGCAGTGCCCCCCGCCAGGTCCAATCTCCTTGGCTGGCTACTCGCCGGCCCTCCAGGCTCCCCATTACGCCCCCGTCCCCGCATCCCCTCACCCTCCGGCTCCCGGACCCTCGGGCTGCTCCCCGTGCACGTTTGCTGCCTCGCTCCTTTGACCCCGCCGCACAACCCCTCCGGCGCCCCTCCTGCGGGGCCGCCCCGCTGGCGCGCTCAGAACCGCCCCGGGCCCCCTTACCGTAGATCTTGAAGGCGTAGTTTGCCTTGAGCTCTCGCGGCGCCGACTCGCAGAGCACGGAAAACATGTCCACGAAGTCGTTGAAGGTGAGGTTCCCCTCGCCGTCCTCAGAAAACGACTCCACGATCCTTTCCTTGAAGGGATTCTCCTGCGGGAACAGCCAGGTGTGCAGCGCACAGCCCGGCCGCGGAGGCTCCCGGCGTCAGGTGCAGACACCGTGAGCAGCCAGGGGGGTGCCGGCGCTCGGCCATCCCTCGAGGGGCCCGCAGCCCCGGGCAGCGGCGCTCACCGGCTCTGGGGCCCCTGCTGCCGCCCCACCCGGAGGCCTCACCTACCCGGAGCTCCGGCATCTGGACGATGAGGCTCATGGGCACGTGCACGATGGGGCTCTTCCTGTAGTCCATGGGGACAAGGTTGGGGGCCAGCTCGTAGAACCGTGCGTGCAGCCTGCGGGGCGGGGAGGAGCTCTGCAGCAGATGGCCCTGCCCTCCCTGCCAGCAGGCTGCTAGGCCAGGGGCCCCGGGGAGGCCATCCACTCTGCACACGGGATGGCGATTGTGAGGCCACCCTGGCCAGACCCGTGCTGACCGCAAGACCACGTCCCTGCCCTGTCCCTGCGGTACTGTAGCGGCTGCCACCTCCTCCTCCTCCACCACCTCCACCGCGTTCTCCACCATCATCGCCTCCACCAACTGCCACCACAGCCCATTCCGCCCCCAGGGGCCTGCAACCAGATCCTTTAATTTTTTTCTGCTTGGCGCTTCTAAGGGTCTTCTGTGAATGTCACATCCCCTCATTCAGTTCTCCCCATGATTGTACAGAAAGATGCACCGTGACCCCAGTTTACAATTCAGCAAACTGAGGCTTGAAGAGCTTAAGAGCAATTTGTCTAGGACCACAAGCTAGAAGCATCAGGAGCATAGCTGGAATGAGACTAGAATCTCAGCACAGGAACTCTTACATGCTCTTCCCCGCACTGTACCTGAAACAGTTGGCAGGCCGTTCACTGGCCTGCATCCACCCAGGTCCCGGGGTTTGGGTCTCTTGAAGAGCTCCCAGCTGCCCTCTCATCCTTGGGGAGCTGAATGGCCCACCCACAACCTCTCCCGCTGGGAGCCGTGGGGACCAAGCCCGTTGCCTGGAGGCCTTCTTTATTGAGGGGACCCCACTTCCCTCCCCTCATCCCCTTCTCAGCAACCTGGTGCTCTGGAGGCCTGGACCACAAGCCCCTATGTGCTGCGTGGACCATCAAGGGGTGAGGCATCCTGACACTGTGTCAGATGGAAGCCCCTCTCCTGTCATTTGGTCTTCTTCTGCCCCGTGTCCCCTTCCTATGTCCCTGACATCCAGAGAATAGCACCCGACTCCAACCCCCAGACAGGTACAAATTGGGCTCAGTTGAAGTTGTCCATGAAGTGCTGCCAGATAGGGGGACAAGGGTAAGGGGTGCTGACTGGCAGCCGCAGCAGGTAGCCTGCCCCAGGTAAGGCCAAGGGTGTGAGGATTGGACCAAGGTGTGACCCCACACCTCCTGGCCCTGCCTGCCCAGCTACCTGCAAAGCCAGATCAACCCTGGCCTCTTCTAAGTGGCCTGGCCCAGGTACATACCCCTGGACCATCTCAGCAGACTGTTCGGCTCAGCCCCCTGATGCCCCATCAGGATCCACCCAGTCCTTGTCACCCTGCTGCCAGCCCTCTGCAGCCAAGCAGGTAGCTGCTGCCCAGCTCAGGCGGATACCTCAGCCACGGTTCAGCGAGTGTTCATCTCTGCTAGGCTTTGGGTTAACTCTGTTAGGTAACTTCACTCAATTGAATCCCCAAACCACTCTAAGAGAGTAGATAATAGTCTCTCCATTCTTCAGGAAGGAACCTTTGCTCAGAGAGGTGCCTGTCCCAGCTCATAGAGCCAATGAGCAGGGGGGTGGGGTGGGGGAGGCAGGCAGGCCCTCTGAATTCCACCATTTGGCTCCTTCCTGCAAGTCAGGCCAGGTCATGTGTCAGCACCTGTCTCAGAGCATGTGCATGGCAAACAAAAGGCAAAATGCCATCAGCCCACTTTCCCAGCCACACATTCCTGCAAAAGGGCCTGATTTCACTAGGAAGCTCCATGGCTTGGACACACAGAGCTGGAGGGAGAAAACCCCAAACCCCATCCTTTGGGTGCGAGGGTTCAGCAGATACCAGTGACAGGATGGAACTGGGGCTCTCCACAAGGTGGCATTCGAGGACTTTCTTTGCTCTTACTTTCTGCTGATGGAAAAGGTACCACTTTTACACTGTCCCAAAACATGGAACCAGGACTTGATCACACTTTATGGGTCTGTTTTTATGTGCTTTTGACAGATCCGTTGAGTTTCCAGTGGTTCATTTTCCACTTGATTTGGCTCTTGACATGTTGGATGTGTGTTGGGGGTTTCTGGGGGCTGCCACACACCTCCCAACTTCAGAGGGGTGACTACAGCGGGAGCTGGGTCAGGCCGTGGTTGTAGACCACTGATGACCCACGGTGAATAAATCTCCCTATCAGTAAAATGGGGGCTGTCCTCCCAACCTCACACTTGTGTGGATTAACTAGGATGGCATTTGTGAAACCACCTGACCCCCACCCCCTGGTGGCTATCAGTGCCAATCCCGCCAGGGGCTACCTGCAAGGTGGGGGCTGTGAGTCCTGGCAGGCTCAGGAGGTGCCTTCTGGGGTGGGAAAGCCGACCTTTGCCCTGGGGCACAGATCTGTTCTGACTCCATGACTAAAATGGCATCGGAATTTTTTTAAGGAAACCTCAAGGGAAATTTGGAAGGCGGAATCACTCCAAAAATTGTCAAAGACCATCCCTGTTACCCCTCCTCCCAGTGAAGGGCTCTAATGGCTCAAGATTTACATGTAGTCCTATTGTGAGATCCAGGATCACAAGTAACACCTGGGCTATTGGACTGTGCCAGAGCATGGGGCCAAAGGGGGAAGGCCTGCCATTCTGCTTAGAAAGTGAGGGAGAGGCCAGCTGCCAGACCCAGTAGGGAGCACCCACAATGCGACAACACAACGGCATCTACACGTGCAGATGCACAGATCTTATAAAATAACATTGGAAAGGTAAGTCTGAAGCATTTGAGAGAGTAACACATCAGGACCAAATGGGATTAATTCCAGGAATGCAAGGTTGGATCAACATTTGAAAATGTGTGACTGCAAATCCTATTAAGAAAAAAAAATATTTTGACCATCCTGATAGCTGCATTTATGACTGGATGGCTGTACGGACCCAGGAAAACACGTGAGCACATACATCACATGTTAGCACCGATGGATCCTGCGGAGGGCATTAGGAGGGGTGATAAGACGGAGCCCCCCGTTCACTGACTCCCTCACCTACTTTTGGATCATTTGAGTTTTTAGAGTATTTATTAATAAAAATAAAAAAGTATTTGTAAAGTATGTATTGATTTTTCTCAGTAAAAAACTTAAAATCCTTAGCAAAACAGAAACAAAAGGATACTCTCTACCTCAAATCAATGCCCAACATCATACTTCAATGATAAAATACTAGAGACAGTCCCATAAAAGTGGGGTGCCGACTATCACCATCATTATGTAGCGTTACCCCGTGAGTGCTAGTCAGTGCAATTAGTTGGGAAAATAAAATGGAATATTTAAATATTGGAAAACAAATTACTTTTTGCTGGAAAACCAAAAAGAATCAGTTAAAACTCTCTGAATGAGAAACATCTTGGTAGCTCTCCCACACAATAGTTTTTCTGCACCTCAGCATTAACCTATTAAAAAATAAGGTACAAAGAAAAGCTAATTCACAATACAAAAAAACACCCAAATACCCCCCAAGCAATTAAATATAAAATAAATATGAAATGCATACAAAGAAAACCATGAAATTTTGCCAAAAGATATAAAACATTTAGGTAGTTCAATAACCAACTTATATTCCTGACCGGAAAAGCTTAATACTGTAATGATAATATGCTCTTCATTTTCCTGCAAAACAAATAGAATCCTAATAGAGATCTGCAAAGGACTGAGAACCTGTCAGCCTGACTCACAAGTTTGTTTGGAAGGATAAATGCAGAAGAACTGGGGGGGGAAACCCTGAAAAATGAGCAGCTGGAAAACACCGGCCCATCAGATGTTACACCACAGTTTAGAGTTATAATAAGTAAACGTGTGCAATAGACTCTGGCATAGATGAGGCAGACCAGGAGAAGAGGCAGACGGAATATAAATAAGAATTAGTGGAAAGTCGCAGACTGGCTGATGGTCCACATTTATGTCTCGCTTTCACATAATAATTAAAATGATAATTTCAAATATAGCTGCTGACACTTATAAGTTCAAACACTACAGGGAAAGCCTGGATTCCCTGATCACGCTGGGCCTGTGTGCCCCAAGGCAATCTAGGCGGGCTCAGGAGCAGTTATTTTTGCAGGTCTCAGCCCTAAAGGGTTCCCACAGACTGGGTGGCTTCATTTATTAATTTATATACAGCGCATGTTGGACCCTGAAGGCAGCTGAGCTTGAGACGCTTGGGATGGTCGGTGAATGATCTGGGGGTCAGAGGACAGAAAGGATACACGAGCCGGTGTGACTGAGGAAGGAGGGAGATGGGCACTTGCTCACACACAGCCTGGGGTGGTGGTTCAGCCCCTCTGGAGGGCAATGAGCAGTGCAGGTCAAAAGCCTTAAAAATGGCTAGACCTTGGTCCTCCTGTAGTTCATAGGCACGGCTGTATGTTCATGCTTTCCCGTGATGTGTGCCTCCCTCAAACCTTGTGGACGCTGGCACATTGCCTAACTTGAAAAAAAAAGTTGCACTGATGATTGTAATAGCAAAATGTTGAAAACCTAAGTGCAAACTACATGGATTAAGGAGGAGGTGAGATCATCTTTTCTCTTACATTTTTACCTAAGGAAAAGCAGTTTTGAGCAAATTACAAAACAACATGATGCAGATTCTTGATAAACACACACGAAAGAAAAGTACTGGCATGATATATACCAAAGGTTAATAGTACTTCTGGGTGATAGCATTTTAGGTTATGTTTTGCCCTCTCTTGACTGGCTTTATTTTCTAAATTTTCTGCCCTCATCATGTATCACATGTGGAATAAAAAATTGGAAGTAATTAAAATAGATTATACAGAGTTTTTAAAAGGCTGAGAAAATAAATCGGCCAATACCTTGGGGGACTAGCAGGGAGGGCCTCTCTCTGCCCTGAGGGACCAGGACCCGTGTCCCACTGACGGTTCTGGGCACCTCCTCCTGACTCCTCGCCACCTGCTCTGTCACTTATAACTTATTTTTATTTACTTATTGTAAAACTTTTCATATTTACTTATTGTAACTTTACGGTTTAACAGCCTAAGTGGGGGTGCTGGAGTCAGAGAGCTAAGTTCCTGATGGGTAGGAGGCGCCCTGGGGCTCAGCATCAGGGTGGAAGGGATCCCCCCGGGCCAAGAAGGGAGTGGGGCTGTGGTTACCCGACTCCCACCAGAACCTGCCCTTGAGTTTCCTCAGCGCCACGTGCCAGCAATCGGTCTGCAGCTCCCTCGGAGAACCTTCCAACTGGGGGAGGGGGCTGCAGGGAGGGTCCTGGTCTGGGCCTGGCCCTGCGGCCGAGCTGCTGTGCATCACTGGGCAGTTCCCTACTCCTGGCTAGCTCTGGGCTGCAGGCCTCATTGCCCACTTGGACCGGAGATGTGATCAGTGGAGCAGGCTCCCCTGGCAGGAGTGGTCAGCTGGACTGGCCTTTGCTGAGGCCCAAGGGAAGTCTGGAGAAGAGTGAACAGCTGCACCTGGCTGGCTATCAAACCACGCCGGGGCTCTTCCAGGACCACACACTCTGGTCTCCTCACCCTTCCTGAGGGTGGGCAGGTAGGAAACCACTGCAAGCAGCCCTGGGTGGCACTGAATGACAGTCACCCCAGCCCTCTCAGCCGCAGGGCTCGGAGGAGATGGCATTCCTCGGAAAGGAACACTGTTATCCCCATGCTGCAGAAACGGCATCTGAGACACGGCAGGTGCTACGTGGCGGGGACCACATCCCAGGGCTCCTGCTACCTCTGGGCCCTGGGTTGCGCTACAGAGGCTGGGGTGCTGACGGGGGCCAGGGCTGTGGGCAGCCAGAAACCCCACCGTCCTCCCACCTCCTGGGGCTCATTTGCCAAGAGATCAGGGACACCCCTGAAGGCCTATCCTGTTGAGTCCAGCCTGGCCTTTGAGATACCCTTTTCCCCACAGGCAACCATGCTTCTGTCAGTATGACCACTGGAGGGAGGGACAGATGAGGCAGGCCTGTGCCCTTGACCCTGCACTCCTGGCCTGGAAGCCCCCCGACTGGCCAACCCTTGTCCTTTACTCACACACTGTTCAAGTGCTTGCTGGTGGCTAAGAGGTGCCATGTCCAATGCAGGTGCAGGGAGCCTGGGTTCTGCTTGCCTGCCTGTAAGTCGGGGGGCTGGGCACCTGAGCCATGGGCCCACAGAGCCCTCCAAAAGGCTGTAAGAGTGGCTATATGACTGCTGGGGCAGTGGGGAGTTGGGGGGCTGTCAAAGTAGATGACTTGGGTTGGGCTTTGAAGGCTGTATAGGAGTGTGGTGGGTGAGAGAGGGCAGCCCAGGCAGCAGGGCTGGCCAGTGCAAAGACCTGGACAAGCTTCTGTTGCCAGAATAGAAATCGCTGTGGGCCTCAGAAGACATGCAGCCTGGGCTCGGTGCCCACACAGGAGGGAGGCTGGGATGGCAGGAGCTCCCAGCCACAGAGGGTGAACACGGGGAATTACATGACATGAGGACTGTGCCAAGAACTCTGAAAGGTAAGAGATGCCACAGAAAGCTGGATGCTGGCTGTGTCACCACAGCTCTAGGAATACCCCATCCGAATGCACACCCACCCCACACATCCCTCAAACTACAGCCAAAGTCCCATTTTCAAACACCAGCCCTGGTATCCCTGCCTCTGGGAACTGCTGTGTGGGCAAGTATGGTTACCCCATTTCATAGGGGGTTCTAAGGCTCAAAGTGCACCCCTCAGCTACAGAGCAGGTGTCAGAGTAGGGCCCAGGCCCACTGATGCCAAAGCCTGGGGGCTTCGCCCCTCATCCTGCCTGTCTGAACTGGGCTATCCCAGCCCACCCAGGGGACAGGTTGGCAGAGCAGCCTGGGTAGAGAGGAAAGGCCAAAGGATACTGCCTGTCCCTACAGAGCGGCCAGGACAGTGACAAACCACAGCTCTCTTGGGAAGCTGTGACAGGCCATCAGCCTCCAGGGAAAGCCATCCGAGGCCCTGCTGGCTTTTACCCGTTACCTGATAGCCCAGCATGGGGCCAGGTTTCCTGGCATTCTGAGTATGCTCACTGTCTGGTCCTGGGGCTCCGAGGCTGCCAAGCCCCTCCATGTCTCTCTGCTAGGCCCACCTCCCCAAACTCCAAAGAAAGGGGTTATCCTGGAAAGCAGAGACCCCTGCAGGACAGCTCAGGGGTAATGGGGCATTGAAGACCATGGCCCTGACCTTTGGACCTGCCAGCATGGGAAGGGCATCTGAGCTGGATGCCAAGGGACCCCTAGTCTTACACACAGGGATCCCCAGTCTGGCAGGCCCCAGGACACCATGAAATAGCAAGGGGCCCAGGATCAGAGCCACAGCTCTGCCTCGGGCTGTGTGACTCTGGCCCAGTTGCTGAGCCCTATCTGTAAAGTAGGGGAAAAAGGGCTCTCCTGATTCAAGGACACAGTAGCGACATGAAAATCGGCCTGAAACCACCCACCAGAGCTGCACAGAGAGTCAATTCCTACAGAAGGATGCGGCCTGGGAGGGGTGGGAAATGCTGAGCCCACACCTGCACTGGCTCTTCCCTGCTCCGGAGTGCAGCCCGCCCACGGGGGTCCCTGCCCCATCCCAGCTCCAAAGGCGGGAGCCACACTTACTTGAGGATGTCCTTCTTATTGAAGAAAGTGCAGTCCTGTGGAGGGAAACACAGTCAGGGTCTCGCTCTCCTTCCCGCTCAGAGCCCCCCGGGCGCAGCCCTGCCTAGGGCAGAGGAGTCACTACTCAGCCCTGTTCCTGCACTGGCGACAGCAGTCCTGGCGGCCTCCCCAGGATCTCCACTGCCCAGGCAGCTCGGCACCCGGGGTGGGAGGCGGAGGCACCCTGGGGGCACATGGAGAGTCACGGGCGATGTCGTTCATTGCAGGGGCTAGTGGACACCAGGGAAAGTGGCTGGGTGCAGGCTCAGGAGTGAGTGTGGATAAGGCTGCCCCTGAGAGGGGGGCCTGGGGGTTGGAGGCATCAGCAGCCGCCTGAAGCCCACCAGGCAGCTGGACCAGTGGCAGCGGAGGGCAGGGGTGTGGGAAAGAAAGAGGCACCAGAGAGGATGTGGGCAGGGACGAACCGGTGGCATCCAGACAGAGGCAGGAGCATTACTCACGGTGGGGGCAGCACTCGAGGCCTGAGGTGGCACAGATTATAAACTCATCTTGGGGGCCCTGCCTTAGGGTGATACCCCCCTCCCACAGCCCCGTCTGCCGGGTGACTGCAGCCACGATGCCAGGCCTTAGTGGGAAGTGTGGAGGTGCGAAGGACCAGCCCTGGTGAAATGCCCAGCTATCCCCTGCTCTCTGGTGGCTCTGCTTATGCCAAGGCTGTAGCCTGAGGGCAGAGGGTGCCTCCGGCCCTGCAGAGCCAGAGCCCGTGGGTGGTATGCCAACCAGACCTGGCTCTGTGGCCCAGGCTTGCAGGCGGTGAGCCTGCGTGGGCTGGGGTCCCTGGACTGCACATCGAGGGACCAAAGATTGGGCCTCCAGGATGCACACAACCATGACTTCCATGCCATGCCTGCAGGAGCGCTGAGGAGGGGTCCGGTGGGAATTTCCAGGCCCCAGTTAACTTCACCAGCCTGTTTCCCGGAGTTAGACTAAGGACCCCTGTGCTGCCCTGCCTGTCCTGGAACATAAGGGGCCCAGGTTTTGTTTTGGCAGTAGCCCCTGTGGAGGAGCCAGGAGAGGCTCAGGCGGGGAGGCAGTGCTGCCCCACCTGGCATGGACAAGCTCTCTGTGGCAGGCTGGGGATGTGGGCTTTACTGCTCAGCAGACCTCAGAAACCTGGGGCGGGCAGTGAAAGCAGGCCTTCCACCAGACCTCCCTCGGCTCCAGGGCTGATGCCACCGCCTGAAGGTGCCCAGCAAGGAGGACCAGGGCTCTCCCAGTTGGCCTGCTGGGGGGTGTCAGCATACCTGGGAACAGGAGTGGTCCTGGCTTCTGCTGTCTTTTCCCCATCCTCTCCTTCCCCTGGGCCCTGGGCTGCAAAGGACGCACCTGGTTCTGACTCAATGGTCACACTCTCCCTTGCCATACTACTTACACCTGTCTACATTGGTGATCCTCCAGGTGCAGTCCCTAGACCAGTGGCATCAGCATCATCTGGGGACTGAGTAGAAATTCGGGTTCCCAGGCCTCACTCCAGACCTAAATCTGGGGATGGGGCCCAGGAATCTGCCTTTTCAAAAAGCTCAACCTGTGAGGGTGGTGGTCACTGAAGAGTGAGGGCCTCTGCTCTTGAGCAGAATCATCTGGGGAGCTGTTTAAACATATGTGCCCCCTCCCACCACCACCAACAGATCCTAGCTTTCTCCAAAGGGAATCCCTGGGGGCAGATGCAGGCATCAGCAGTTTTCGAAGTCACTCAGGCGATTGCCATGTGCAGCCTGAGCCGAGAACCACACCACAACCAGTCGTGGTTACAGGGTTTGTCCAGGGGGTCCAATGTTTGCTCCCCATTGCTAGCCTATGGGGCAGGTGCTATTTCCCATTTTATATGTGGGAAACAGTTTCAATAAAGATGAACAGCTCACCCTTACTGCACATGCAGCTGGGAGGGCGGGGCTGGAACTCAGGCCTCTGTGCTTCCTGCCCACAACTCACCGATGGGGACAGAGCTGTTGTCCACCCATCGTGCACCAACCATGGCCTGCTTCTGCTGTGTGTCCTTTTGCTGGCACACAGCAAGTGTTCAATCCAGGCTGGTGGGACAAGTGGTCAGAGTTCTGCGTACAGCCACCACAGCACTTATGTTACCATCTGCCTGGCTGCACAGTATTTCACTGACTGTTGGCTCTGTTTAATCTAACCTTTCTCTTCCCTGGGAACATTTAGCAACAGCTGTTTCTAGGTTCTCAGTGTTACAAAGAAGCTGCCAAGTGCCGGCTCACAGCCTCATGTTTCTTCTGTGGACTTTACTGCCCTGGGAGTTGCCGGGAAGGTAGCTCACAGGGGGTGACGGCAGGTGCCTGAGAGCTCTCAGGGCTCCGAGGAACCTCGCTGGCCGAGGCGAAGGTTAGCAGGCAGATTCCTCTCACCTTGCTCTGGGCCCTTGGGGACATCATCCCCTTTCCTGAGCCTCGGCCTCTGCAGCTATAAAGCGGGGGTCCTGCCTCTCCGAACGGGACAGTGAGGAGCAAACGAGGCAAGGTGCTGGAGGCCTATCGGCACGGCTAACAGGGTTCTTTGCCCCTTTTGTGCACCGCCCCTTCCACTACCCCAAGTCCCTTCAGAGCCTGCAGCTCCGTGTCTGCCCCACGGAAGTCTCCAGATGAAAGTCCTGCCTCCTCCACACACTCAGCTGCCTGGGGAGCCACAGACATAGGCCTGCAGGAATTCTGCCCTGTGCTCCACTGAGAATGAATGTCCTGGCTTGGCATGGCCCTGGCAATTCATGGGGTGGGTCTCCAGGTCCAGGCTCAGGCTGGCGGTGGCGGCGGGCGCGGGGAGTGAGGGGGAAGGGGGCCCAGCCCAGAAGAGGTGGGCTCTGGCAACAGCGAGAGGGTAGCTGGGCTCTTACAGAAGCTCAGGGTCACGCCAGCTCAGCTTGCATCCCACCCCAAGCCTATATCCCCCCCATCACCCCTACAAGTGCCTCCCCCTTCTCCCACTTGTCCAATCCTTCCCATTCTCCAAGCTCAACTCAAAGGCGGCTGCACCCAGGCAGCCTCCCATCTCACACACCTGGTCTGCCTGTGCCAGGGTCACGGATTGAACCACAGCCATGCCGGCTGGAGGGACGCTCCACCCAGCTGCCCGCACAGGCCCAGCCCTGCCCAGCTGACCATCAGGTGACTCAGCTGACCTGCACAGGAGCCCTGGGACAAGCACAGTCTCATTTCAGAGGTGGGGACACAGGCCAGAGGGGACAGAGGCTAAGACCTGTAACATCAGTGGCCCAGCCACACTTGGACCCAGGGCTCTAGACCCCTTGGGCCTTTCTCCTCAGAGCCATGCCCTGACCATCGTTTGTTCTCCATTCATTGGACACCAGTGCCTCTCTGTGCCTGGGCAGGGGACACCCACACAGGAAGGGGAGGAGGGAATAGAGTGATGGCAGGAGCACGTGGGTGGCTGCAGGGGCAGACAGGAGAGGGTGCCAGGGGGCAGTCAGACCTTCAGCTGGCAGGAGACGGAGGAGGCCTGGCCCGGGGGTGCTAGCTGGGGAGGTGGCACAAATCCCAGGTGAGACACAGGCCTTGTTCATAACTGACAGTGTGGGCTGTGAGAGGACGGGTTGGTGGCTGGGGAGGGGTGGGCAGTGTGGGGAGCAGCAGTGGGTTCTGGGGAGGCAGTGAGCCCTGCTTTGGAGTTGGAGGGGTCTGGGGCTGGATTAGGAAGGTAGAAAAGCTGGCTAGGAAGAAATCTGAACTTTGGGAATCCCTGGCACCTGGGGAAGGGGGCCTGAAACAATGGGGATCCCTTGGGGCAGGGTGGCTGTAACTCAGGGTCCCGCCCAGCTGGCCTGGGATAGTAGGGAGGCAGAGTGCGGGAGAGGTGGGGCTCTCAGGTTTCACGCTGCAGGGTTTAGCCCCAGCTGCCAGAGGACCAGACCTCATGCCGGGACTGGCTCCAAGTAGCCAACACCAGGCCCTGTCTGTGTGGAAACCCAGCTCCCCAGCCCATAGGCTCCTTTTCTCTCAGGAGTGGTCTCTGTCTGCCGGTGCCACCTCCAGACCTTTACCCAAGCTGTATCCTGCATATGAAGTGCATCCTCCCGGGCCCTGGGGGGCAAAATGCTCCAAGCCTCCATGGGTCTGCTTGCGGTGGGCAGTGGTCTGCTCAAGTGCCATGTTATTTCTGACCCTTCCAGCAAAGAAAAGCCTGCCCCCCTGCCCTAGGGTGCTCTCCACGGCCTGCCTCTCACATGGGCCACACTCTGCAGACACCCAGTGCCCAGAGGACAAAGAGCACACACATGCCCCAGAAGGAGCAAGCCTCGGATTCACAGTGCAAATTCCCGGGTAAGTCCTGAGGGGGCAGGGCTCGGAAGGGCTCCTCAGCCTCCCCTTCCTCTCCTGGAAACTGGCTAATGACCCCCAGCCAATGACCCTGGGAAAGGCCAGAGCACTGGCTGCAGTGGCTGGGACCCCAGTGCTCTGGGAATGATCGGCTTTCAAGAGGGCTGAGGAGTGTGTGAGCAGGCTTCCAGGAGAAGGGCCCTTTACTTTGCCCTGCCCACATCAGAGGACCCACGTCAGAGGCCAAAATTAAGCTTCCTGCAGGCACAGGTGCTATGGAGACCCTGCTGGTGTGTCCCAGCCCCTGCCTGGGGGAGGCAGGAAAGGCTTCAGGGTGGGGCCTTGAAGGGTGGGGGAGAGCATCTGGAGGGGAGAGGCACCCCCGAGTGTGGACAAAGGGAAGGAGGAGAGAGACTTGTGTGCCAAGGGACCTGTGTATGAGTACAGGGCAGGGAGGGCCCTGGAAGGCTGGCCAGGGCTCTGGGCAAGTCAGCGGGTCAGACTTCATCCTGCGACCACGGGAAGATTTTCGCCTGGGTGGGAGAGCACTGGAGTCCCTGATCTGGACAGCTCCCTGGCTCCGGGAGACAAGGGACCTCGATAGGTCTAAGGGGGTGGCTCGTGAGGGCCCGAGGGAGCTTGGAGAGGTGGCCATGTAGGATTGGTGGCCGTTTTGCCTTCTTGCTCTAATAATCTCCAGGAGACCCCAAGGATAAGGAAGACACTCGGACTTAAACCCAGATTCGGGGGCTGGTGCACCTCATCCCAGTATAGGTGGGACCCCAGCTCATGTCTGCGTTAGGGGACTCACTGCCCCGGGCTGCTTCAGGGAACCGGGAATTGGGGGAGGTCCTGTCCATCTCCAGGCCAGGGCGGGCTCCGGGATGCGAGGCTGGAGCAGAGACCTGCGGCCGAGGGCAGAAAGGCTGAGCGGGGGAGCGGGACACGCCTGGGGGGTCCTCTACGGGAAAGCGGCCCCGTTCCCTCTGGGGAACTGAGGCTCGCAGAAGTCCGCGGCCAAGGTCACGCTTGGAGCTTGAGGCAGAGGCAGGGCTGAACCGGCGGGCGCCCCGGCCAGGGGATGGAGTGGTGGGGGCACCGCGGCCGTGGCTCACCTGGTAGTTGTCCAGCTGCTCCTCAGTGAAAATGGTCTGCTTGTTCCCCATGGCGGCTGTGCCGCCTCCCGCTGGCCGCCGCCTCCCGCTGTCTGCGCCCTACCCGGATGCCCGCAGCCCAGCTCGAGGCGTCCACTGGCCGGACCCGCCCCGCCCATCCCCGCCCAAGGCTCCGCCCACAAACCCTACAAATCCCTGCCCCGTCCCAGGCCCCGCCCACACCAGTCACAGGCCCCGCCCCCTCTCGTGGTCCCGCCCCCCGGTTGGGCAGGGATCGCAGCCCTGGGGAGGTCAGGACTTTACTCCCTAAAATGGGCGGTTTGTTTCTTAAACCACTTGTGAGCAGATGACAATCGAGATCTGGTCAGTGCGTCGGGGCGGCCCGAACGTGGGCGTCTAACCCGTCTCCAGGTGGCGCGGACGCTGCCGGCCCCCAAGCGCTCCTTGAGAATCAGCGCCCGGGCTCAAGGTTGTGGTTCCTACGCGAGCGGGGCCGAGCTTGGCGGGTGATCCCTGGTGTTTTCACATTTTCCTTTTCCATCTGAGATTGCTGGTTTGGGTTTTCCAACATTTTACCACCTTCCGGCGAGAAGAGTAGCCGTCAGCTGAGTAGCGAGCCATCCAGTTGAAAGCTCAGGCCATCAGAGGTATGGCCGTTGCTATGAGACAGGCAGAAAGCAGTTCGGAAGCCCAGGGGATTCCTCACCAGCCTACAGATGCTGCGTCATCACCTCTCATCACACACCGGACACGTGTGATGGGGGCCTCGGCAGCGAAGAAGGCACTCGGAGTGTGTGATCGGAGGTGCAGGGCAGGTGCGGTTTTAGAGCAGGGGACAGGCCTCTCTGACCCTCTCTCCATCTGTGCTCCCCCTTCTGTGTTGGAGCTGGGGAACGAGAAGCCCTGTGCAAACCCAGGCTCACCAGTACGAGTGCTCCTTTCTCCCCGCGCCTTAGGCTTTGCATTGCCCGTGAACAGGCCAGAACCCCGTGTGTTCAGACCCTGTGCTGGCACCTTCTTCTGCAATCGCTCACAGACTGCTCCTTTGTACACCAGGTCCCAGTAGAAAAGCAAGGACCTCTCCAAAGAGGGCTGTTTTCAGTTCTGGGGCGTTCCTTCTCTCACAGGAGGTAAACAGAAGCAATCAAGCTGACTAGAAAATTCCCTCAACGAAGGCTTTTGGATCGCTATTGTCATTGCTCTAAGTAATAGCCTCTCTTGAAGGATCACAACAAAGCTGTGAGGAGGGGCAACGGGTACAGGTCCCGTGTTACAGACTAGAGACCTGGGCTCTACCGACGACCTGCCCAGTGCCACCCAGCTGGGAAGGGGCAGAGTGTGGCTCTAACCTCATTTTCTGATCCCAAACCCTGCATTTCCACTGGGCCCAGATATTGGGTGTGGTCTCCGAGGAAGGCAGTGTGTGGCCGCAGGGCACGTGGACAGGGGAGAAGAAGCACTGACTGTGTACTAGGTGCCCGGGTTGCCCCAGATGCTTTACTTGCACCAAATAGGACTATTCCAGGAATGCCTCTTAGGTCTGTGGAGTGTGGCATGATTATCCCGTTTCACAGATGGGGAAGTAGTCCCAGAGAAAGTGACTTGCTCAAGGTCATGGGTGGTGAGGGTGGATTTAAATCTGGGCCCCAACTGTCTTGATTACACTAAGACAGGGGAGCATGCGGTTACTGCTGTTTTAAGGCCAAGTCCTGGGCCGTTGCGGTCTTGTAAACGATGTAACAGGAGAGGTGGCACCATTAGTTGCCGTTAAAGTGCTCATTAAATGTCAACTTTTTTTTTACTTATGACTCATACCATAAAGTCTATTTTAAAATTTGAAAGGAAAACAAGGATAAATACTGTGTAATTCTCAAGGAGTAAACTTGATAGGAGGTCTGAGTAAACACAAGACAACATAAATCTCTTTCCTTCTTTCCACATCCCTCCCTCCTTGACTAGCTGCTGTTGGGGATGAAATGTCATTGATCTTCAGGTTGTTCTAAGACTTTGAATCTGAGAGGATCTTGCTGGCAGAGATGGAGCACCTTGGACCCATGGCCTGGGCAGGAATATTTAAAGCAGACCTGCCTTCTGGCAGACGCAGTCTTGGGAGTCATTTGCCGGTCCTCCACTCACATCCTTTGCTACCCCACCGCAGTTCCCGTTGGCTCCAGGGGCCCCGTGGGCATGTCCTCGCACTGTCTTGGCTCCTCTGGTTCTATCCTGAGGCAGTTCAGACCCTGCACCTCTCCGGGTCCCATCTTCGCTCATGCTGGTCACCTTGGCCTGTCCCCTGGCACAGCTGCTGCTTGTATTCTGAGAAGTAACGAGGCCACCTCAATCTCACACACACACTTTGCACACCCTTATTTAAGCTGACCCATAGTCTGGCACTGAGCCGACCTTAAGTCTTTTGGCCTACGCGGCTGGGAGACTGGAGTCAGTTTTTATTGAGAGAGGGAAGACTAGATGAGGGAGCATGTTCCCTGCTTGTCTTTGTTCATCTTTAGAAAGAAGTTACAGCAAAGCATGGGAGGTATTTAAAAAAATTTTTTATTTTTAATTATTAATTTTTAAATAAAGGTATCATGATATACAATCTTATGAAGTTTTCACATGAGCAACATTGTGGTTTCAACATCCACCCATATTATCAAGTCCCCCACCCCCACCCCATTGCAGTCACTGTCCATCAGTGTAGTAAGATGCTATAGAGCCATCACTTGTCTTCGGCATGAGAGGATTTTAAATGTTGATTTTTTTTCCTGAACATTAAATTATAAACCCCAAGATACTAAAAGTCTTCATCATGATTATTTGTGAGGGTTGTGTGGTGGTCCACTCAATTCATTTAACCTATATTACATGAGCATTTCCTCTCTTAATCATGTAGACTGCTTTACTTTTATAGATAATCCTATAATCAGTATCTTTGTGCTGATGGCTTTGCCTTTCTGAATTTTTTCAAGGAATTAATTCTGAGGAATGGATTTACTAGGTCAAAGAGTAAGAACACAATAGCTCTTGAGAAATGTTGCTAAACTGTTTTCCAGAAGGACTGTATGCAATTTACAGGGCCAGCCAAAACTTAAGGGTGTGGCAATTCCACTGTAACTTAGATAGTACAGGACAGTCACATTTTATTAACACTTTTTAATAAAAGGGATAAAAAAATTTTTTTGCATGCACTTGATACTGTTAAGATTTTGGACACTTTTTTTTTTTGAGAGGGCATCTCTCATATTTATTGATCAAATGGTTGTTAACAACAATAAAATTCTGTATAGGGGACTCAATGCACAGTCATTAATCAACCCCAAGCCTGTATCTCAACAGTCTAAGATTTTGGACATTTTAAGTTTCTTCATTTGTGTTTCATTGGCTGTGAACTGATGGTTTGGGTCCTTTGCCCACTTACTTATTAAAGTACTAATATTCAGGAAAATAAACTAGGGAAACTACTAAAATAGATGTTTTCTGTTTGCAAAAAATAAAAAGAGGCATTTGGAACGTGAACTACATCTTATTTTGCTGATTTATTAATTTAAAAGTTGCCATCTTGATTAAGGAATTTCCTTAGAAGGACACACACCTGGATAGTGCTGTGCCACAATAAGGGCACACTTTCTAGATCTTTCTCTGAAGTCGCAAAGCTTCCCACCATCTGGTCCGCTCACACCTGCTGACGGTGTCTCTGGGCACTAACGGTAAAGTGAGGCAACAAAGGGGCTCATGTAGAGGGAAGTGACCTCCGTGTTTGGGGAGGGGCAGGTCCCAGCTGGGGAGAGGGCGCTGTCTCCCCGACTTCCCTCAGGCTGCTTGGGAGGCAGGGGGCACTAGTCGTGGGAGTTGGGCTGGGAAATCTCTGAGGCACCCTTCAGTCCCAAGAGCCTGAGCTTCTGGGGCATCCGACGCGTTTCCCCGGGCTGCTGACATTTCACCTCTTCGAGGACGAACCAAGCCCCATCTCCATAGCGGGAGCTTCCCTAACCAAGCCCCACCCGCGAGACTTACAGCGCCTGCCGTACCTGACCCTGTCTGGTCTCCCCGGTAGCCCTGGAGGGCGGGAGGGGCTCATTCATTCCTCTGTCCTCAGAGTGCAGCTCGTAGGGACTCCGCCTGGGGGCCTCTGCTGAACTGGATGACCCCTCGGGGGAAGCTCGGCAGGGAGAACGGCCTTAGTGATTTGTGGCAGCATCGCTTCCTAGCTGTACCTGTTTCTTCAGAGTTTTCGTCAAGATTAAATGGAAATCGGAGAAAGCCATTCAGTTTGTTTCACAGCCTCTGAGCAGCAAGTCCTCTGCATGTGCTGGTCCCTCTTCCGGAAACAAAGGCAAGTGATGCCTGTGGGCTGTGGAAGATCTCCGCGGACACAGCGGGCGATAACGTGAGAGTGTTCCCGGGAGAGGCGGGAAACAGGGGTGGGAGCTCCGGGTGGGGGGGAAGGGCACGCGGGCAGGTCGTGGGGGTTCCCAAAGGAACCGACATCCGAGCTGAATCTTGACAAGCGGCTGGAATTTCCACAGGTGGAAATGGGCCCAGCACAGGGCGGGTGAAATATGGGAGGCATTTAGGGGCTGGCCAGCAGTCCTACTTGGCTTGTGCACCGGAGCTTTGGGCTGGAAGGAGCGGCAGGAAGTATGGCTGAAAAACAGAGGTGACAGACGGACGCAAGGGAGGGCCAGGAGGCCTCGGCATCAGTTTTCTGGTGAACGGCTATTTCCTGGATGGAGCGCTCTCCGGGGTGGGTGGGGGCCTGGCCCCGGCGCCCTCCGTCCCCCGGTGCCCAGCCAGGCCGGGGCTGACGAGGGAGGGCGCGGGGGAAGGTGGCGGGGCCGCAGCTCCTCAGCGAAGCCTCGTCCGGTCCGCCAGGGTACGTCAGGCCCCGGTTTGCTCTCTCCAGGCTCCTCCACTTGAGCCTCTGGGCACCTGTCTCCGTTTAAACGACGCGCTCGAGGCCGTCCAGGAGCCCGACCGGCAGGCGGATGCGGGACGGGGAGGGACTGACAGCACAGCGCGCGCTTCCACTCTCCACCTGGACTGCGGCCGCCGCGCAGCTGCTCCCTCACCGAGAACGGCCCAACTCAGCGAGTTTTACGGGACTTGAAGTACACCTCAATGAGGCTGCTGAACAAAGAAATAAATACTTCGGGATGGGCAAGCTGCCCTTCGCTGGAGCGACGAGAAGCCGCTGGCGCTGCGCAAACACCGCCAGGAACCCGGGGCCGAACACCCCGGCGGGAGCCTTCCCGCTCCCGGAGCGCAGATTCCGGGTCGCTGCACGGCTCTCTTACGTCACCGCGAGCCGATCCCGGCGATTGGTCCTCACGGTTCAGGGGCGGGGCCCTGGGCGGGGCTTCCGGGAGCGGGCTGCACTTGCGCACTGCTGCCTCCCTGTCTCCGTGGTGAGAGGCGCGATGGCTGGGCCCGCGTGGATGTCCAAGGTGAGCAGGCGGCGGGGCGGCGGCGCGTCAGGGCAGCGGCGCGGCGGGAAGCAGGGTGCGCCCCTGCACGGCCGCCCTCGCCCTGTGGCCTGCGTGCGGCCGGCGTGTGCAGCTCCCCGACGGCGGCTCCGAGGCGGGCGTGGCGTCAAGGTCGGGAGCGCCGGCCGTATGGCCCGCCGCCCTCGCCTGGGATCTGCGGTGGCAGCCGTGCCTCCCGCCGGCCTGCGCCGGGCAAGATTCCGGGCCCGGGGCGCGTCCTGCCGCTGTGCGCGCCCGCGGAACCCCCGCCTGGAAGGCCACGAGGCCCCTTGCGCGTCGCAGGGCCGCCCGAGCCTTCGAGGCGGACCCTTCGTGGGGGAGAAACCTGCGACCCGGAGCGGTGGCCGCCCTGGCAGTCGGGGCCGGCCGGAGGGCTTCTGTCGCTCCCGGCTCCTGGTCGCTCCGCGGAATCCGGGTGTCCGCGGACGTGGTAGCTCAAGGTCACGGGGGTCAGTGAGAGGAACCCGGGGGTCTGTTCCCAGGGCTCAGTCCCGTGCTGCCGGCTCTGCGGCCAAGGTCAGCCGGCAGACGGTGGGCGCCGGGAAGCACAGGCGCTCAGGTCTGTTCCTCTTAAAGAATGGCCCCTGGAAATCTACCATGAGCAGTTGGTGTTCTCTAAAATTTGATGCTTCCTTTCTCCTTCGCTTTGAGTTTAAAGAGAGGTCCAGATACACAGTGATTTAACTGAGAAGAGCTCTGCACTGGAGTCTTAGGTTTAAATCCTGGCAATACCACGGATGGGCTGTGTGACCTTGAGCAGATCACTTAACATCGCTGAGCCTCATATGCCCACCTGCAGAATACCTGTACTTGTTGAGGATTAATGTGAAGGCACCCGGTACATGCAGGAGGGACACAGAAATCTGAACCCTTCCTAGCTTTCAGTGTATTTCTCTTGCAGTCACCAAGCAGACAGTGGTTCCTGGGCATCAGTGACTGTTTTATTCAGTGATTGGGTTCTCCTTTACCCTCTTCAGACCTGGGTTTGTGTGATGGTAACTTAGGTCACACTTGTTCCTGAAGGTTAAGCAGTGTCTGTGTCACTGCCTAAGCAGAATTCAGTCCTTCAGTCTCTGAGCTTACTCCACACGGAATTCACCTGTGGCTGGGACCCTAGGCCTTCAGGATGAGAGGCTCAGATGGCACTTAGAGTGGACGTGCTGGTAAATATGCCTCGCCTTTGGTATGGCCTGCAAGTAAAAGCCATATAGTTGGCGTTCAGAAGGTGTTGGATTGTGGAATTGGAAGACAAGGTTCTCTGGCGTGGATGCCCTGTGAGGCCTCTGACAGTCGTTTTACCTCTGGGGCCAGTTTCCCCCTCTAGGGATTGGATCAGAAGCCCCACAGTGATGGGGAGGGTGAGCTGGGTGTGGTGTCAGAGTGATCCCTCAACTGGGGTCTCCAGTTAAGGTTTTATTTAGGAAAAGGGATTTGCTGCTTAAATTTTTTTTTCTATAAGAAAGTTTATTTAGAGAAAAAAATAGGTTTCTAAAGACCTTTCTGGCTTTAAAATATTACAAAAGGCAGTTAGTTCTCTATCAGCAAGCATTTAAGGGGTGTAAATACATTGCTTTAGGCTGGAGTACAAAGGGAAATAAGGAAACAAGGAGTTGGATTAAGGTAGCCCAGGACCAGCTCTGAGCCCAGCCCTAGTCTCCTCATCTGAAAAGGGCCACTAATACCTAGCTCTCCAGGTTTTATAGAAATAAAATAATGTGATATATGTACAAACATATTACAAAGTAGAGGACAGTCTGTTTTTAGAAATCTTGTTTTACTTAAATTTCTGGGTCATTTTAATGACCTAGATGTGTTACTACCTTATTCTAAGATTACAAAGAAGGGATGACAAACATTGAAAAGACTGATCAGGAAAATCATTGCAAGTATTAATTAAAGCTGTTTGCTGGGTGGGAACTTGTCAGAGAGATGATTGAGACTGGCTGCCGTTTTCCCAAAAAAATGCAACGAGCACCTGCTGTAAGCCAGGCGCTGCCCTAGGCGCTGAGATACCACCATGAACAAACAGTAAAATGTCTGCACTCGTGGATTTACATTTTAAATCCATTTTTGGCCAGGTTTTTTGTCATAAACACTTGGGCATGTTCTGTATGAATGTCTTTCTCTCTTGGGGATGGGGAGAAGGACTCAAGCAAGTTGTATAATGTTGCTTGTCTCAGCATCACCTTAAATGGCCTCTCTCCCTCTGTCCCCAAAGCAGCCTTCTGCTCGTGGATGAATCACGTTATGGGATTAAGATTTTTGGCAGTGGTTTTGGCATGGAGAATTCTGTGGGATCAGGCCCTGTCTCTTCAGTCTGGAGAGGTGACTAGATGCAGGGTTGGAGAACACCATTCATCCCTTCGTGGCTGTCAGGTGGCGTCTCCTTAGCAGAGGCCGATATTACAGTGAAGGCTCAGGCCTTGTAAGAACTGTCTGTCCCCCAAAAGGAAGACTAAGATAGGATATGCGGAATGGATTTTTGCTCATGTATCTAGCATGAAAAAAATTTACTTCTTAAGTCTCTCTCTTTTTTTTTTACCTCTAAATCTCTTAAGGAATTTTAATACCTTTGGTCTGTGTACCCAATTCCTTTGATTATATCCTATATATTACAATGCAGTATGACTTTGTACCAGTTTTCAAGAACTGAGTCATTAAAGTTCAAAATAACCTTTTGAAATTTATATTTCTGGTGTGTAATAGCATTAAGTGGGGGAAGATGTTCCAGTGATAACATCTTGGTGTAGTGGGGTTACCAGGTGACTTCTCATTTTTTGTGTCTGTCCCCTGTGCCAGCAATTAACAATAAGCATCATGTTATGTATATAATCAGAAAAATAATTTACTTAAAATCCCCATTCTGTATGACATAGGTGTTACATTGTATCAGACTTTGTTAGGTTTTATTATAAAGTACAATTCCTTAATACTCGTGGGAGGAGAATAGGCACAGGGTGTAACTGAAGGAACACTGCACTGGGAGTTGGGCCTGCGGTCCAGCCCCTTGTCGTCCTGTGACCTCAGCACATCCTTCCTCTGATACCCAGTGTGATGAGTGCATTGGGCTGTGGGGTTAATGAGGATCCTTCTGGCTCTGACATTAGTGATAGTTTTCTCAGAGTATGTGTTGTTCCCCAGTGGACCCAGTGGTTAAGAATGTGGCCGTAAAACCTTCTAATTCATCTAAGAAAAATCCAGTATTTGAGCTAAAAAAATATAGTTTCACTCTACCTTCAGTATCTTTTGACAACTTGTATTCATAAAGTTGATTTTAAAATATACAACACTTAAGCTGTCAATGCAAAGGAAAACTTAATATTTGGGTTTTCAAATCTGAGAGAGCCTGCCACATTGAGCTAATATATGAGAAAGATATTCCTTGGAAGTTCTGAATGTACCTGTGCAGACTTGCAGCACAGTCAGCCATCACAAGTGGCTTCTCTCCGCTTCCTGCTATAGGCAATGTGATTCTGTAAGTGACCTTTCGTTGTTGATGTTTGTGTAGGTCTCTCGGCTGCTGGGGGCACTCCACAACCAAAAACAGGTGACCAGAGGCTTTGCTGGTGGTGTGAGTATGAATATGTCTTTTATTTTTTCCTTTTAGAAGTTTCTCAAGAAAGATGCTCTAACACATTATATAGCATTTTTTCTCCATTTATTTAAATTAGGGGAAAATTGGCCATACTTACCCAATTATCATATTTAATTATGGCTAATATGCATAAATTGTTAGGTCACTTGCACATCTAAAAGAATTATATTACGGCTGGCTCTGTAATGTCTTGAAGGAGCCTTGTTAAAAATAGAAATTCCCTTGAGCCTGTTACTTTATCTCACAATCTCATTTTGGTAAGACAGTTTTTTTCAAAACTAGTACAGGTTGAGAGAAAATTGTTGAGAACCTTCGAAACCTGCTTTGCATTTTTATTTTGTGAGCTTGCCTAAAAGCAGTAGAATGATCGCCAGCATCCAGCCGCCCTGTGGGCTTCTGCTTCTCCTGTGCAGTTCTGACAGGCGATCTGTTAGTCGGTCACCTACTTCTCATTAGATCTGCTGCTTTTGGAATTCCTAGCATTAGAGTTCTGTGCTTTAAAAGCCGATACCACATTTTTAGAGCATTCTAAGACCGTGGGTTAGTGACTTCCTATACGTTTATATTTTACCCCCTTCTTACGGATCTGACTTGGATTTCATTCCTATACTCCCATGTAACATCTTATTCTATGAGGCGTTTCCATTTACTTTCTGTACTGTGGGAGAAAAGTAGATTTTTTGATGACATGATAATTATTACTACCTGTTGGGAGAACAGGAAGAAGTCAGAGGGGTTTTCGGCTCTGTTGATGCAAAAAATGCAGAATGAGACTTGCCCTAGAAGCTCAGGGAGAGCTAAGCTAGCATTTCAAACATATTCTGAAGCTAATGAGGTGCTCATGGCTCTCTGCTGTTAATTTTCAGGCTGTCCACTAAAAAGCATTAGCCTGGTGGGGATGGGGTTGCATTTGAAAGAAATAAAAAGATTTCTTCAGATGTACAGAAAAATTCTGACACAATTAGCCTACCGGCTCAGAGAGTATCACTAGAGGAGAAGACCAGGGAAACTTGAATCAGTGATTTAAAAAAATGAAAAACGCAGGCAACTGGAATGGAAAAAAGCTGGGAACCATTGTTGGGCCAGACTGCTAGGTAGGGGGAGGATGGAGAGAGAAGGTCTGAAATACTATCTTAGCACATTTAAACCCTCACATTTCCCTTTATACTTTTTTATTTCTATGTTTGAAATGCTGGCTTCATTTTGTTTGAAGCCTTTGAAATAAGTCATTGATGTTAACACTGTAAATTCACCTGTCAGTCTAAGTACAACTCAGACTCTGCAGGTATGTTTTTTCCTGGTTACAAATAAACTGCTGAGTTCAGTTAGATTACCTTTGTCTTTCAGGAGCCAGTTTTATAGAAGAACTCAGAAAAATTGAGACACTCTCTTGATGTGAAGTCTGACTTTTTTCTGAGTGCCACAGAAAACCTCAGTGGTACTTTCTAAGTGTACCCAAAAGTGTTCTGTAAGACTGGGCAAGTGGATCCCAGTGGAGAGGAGTCCATGCCTTCATGAGAAGTCCTCTGCATTTAGTGAGAGAACATGGTTGAAAGAGTTGGCTCTGTGGTTATACAGGATTGAGTTAATGGGTCTTTTGTAGTTTGTCTGAAAAGAAATATCATTTGGGAAGTCTGCTTGTTAATTCATTTTTGTTTTATCTAGAGAGCATTACTTAAGTTCTTTTTAAAACCTCTGAACTCAGGGAAAGAGTAGAATCTGGAGTCTCTTGATTTTTGCGTCTGCTTGGATGAGCCTTTGCGAAGTAGGTCTGTGTTCTTGAAGGCATCTGGGTCTTGAGCCCCCTCCCACCCCCCCATTTCTTTGTCAGTGATTTTCTTTTTTAAACCTTCAAAAACCAGCTCTTACAGTCTTCTTTGATGATTTCTTATATTCAGGTTCAGACAGTGACTTTAATTCCAGGAGATGGCATTGGCCCAGAAATTTCAGCTGCAGTTATGAAAATTTTTGATGCTGCCAAAGTAAGTGGGCTTAAAACATACATTAAGCGACAACTTGTTTTCTAAGCCAGGATGCATTGTTCACATTTGCGTGCGGTTGGTGAGTGCTGTTTATCGCTCTAGATTTTCCCTGGCTGTGTTCACTGCCGAGGGCGTCCATTAGCCGTAGTCAGAGTGCGGCTGTGGCGTTCTGGGCCCTGGAACCCGGCCTACTTTAAACCCTTCAAGCCCCGCCAGGCCACTTGTCTACCTCCTTCTGCCTTCCTGCCGGAAAGAATAGAATTGATTATTTCAAAAAACTACATAGGCGATTTTGAAAGACTTAAAAATGGAATTCTGATGTGGTATTATCATCAAGTATGGGGTAGTGATTATTCTAAAGCCTGACCATCAGTCCGGGTAAAGATTTTTTAAAATACTTTTGGTTTAGGAATTTAGAAAACCTGGACTTTGACATGATGCTTTATTATTACTGTTTACCGCTGCTTGGTGAGCTGTGTGAGATTGAATCGCATTGTTGATACCATCAGCTGGAGTTGAGGAATTCGATGAGTTTAAACTGTACTTACACTGTTTTTCTATATGAATTTCGAATTAAATCTCCTACAGAGGAAACGATGCTTGTACAATAGCAAATTCCCCCTGTGACCTGAAGCAGGGTCGCTGTGCTCAGCTCTGAGCGCCTTGTAAGCAAGGACCCTGCCACTCTGAGCCCATTTCTAGCTCGCGCCCAGGCGGTGCTGGCTGCCTGGTGTGCACACACCGAGGATGTGAGTGGAGGGAGAGGGTGACACTGGTTTATACCTTAAAACTGTTTCCTTCCTAGGTTATATAATGTATCTTGTTTATTTTTAACAGCTTTATTGAGATGTAATTCGTATACCCTACAGCTCACTCAGGGTACACAGTTCAGTCCAGTCTTTTTCATACATTCACAGTTGTGCAGCCATCACAGTCTAATTTTAGAATATTTTCATCACCTTAAAAGAAACCTTATGCTCATTGGCAGTCAACCCCCACCCCAACCTACCCCTTCCCATCACCAGCCCTGGGCAACCACTATTTCTGTCTGTAGATTTGCCTGTTCTGCACATTTCATATAAACAGAATCTTATATGGTCTTTTATGATTGACCTCTGTCACTTAGCATGTTTTCAAGGTTTGCTTGTGTGTCAGTACCATGTAATGTTTCTGTGAACCTTATTTCTCCACTCCTTATGAATTTCTAATTGCAGTCACGTTAAGAGTCGTGAGAAAAGTGAGCAGGTGGCAGCTGGGAGTGAGAGTGATGACTGGACGAGGGTCATGTGGGGAACCCTCTGGCACGCTGGAGAGTGGCATCTCTCTGTGTGTGCCAGGAGCTTCCTGGACCCTTGCTGTGTGTTTTCACCAGTGCGCTTGTAACTGTAGCGTGAAGGTCAGTTGCGTGTGAGTCCTTCCAGCTCACTGCTCTGTGCTGTGGCACCTAGGCGCCTATTCAGTGGGAGGAGCGCAATGTCACTGCCGTCCAAGGACCGGGAGGAAAGTGGATGATCCCTCCAGAAGCCAAGGAGTCCATGGCTAAGAACAAGATGGGCTTGAAAGGTAGCCTCGAAGTGTGTGTGGTGGTTGTGACTGATTCCGTCGCGGGGTCCGTTTCTGACTGGCACCTCTGAGCCCTGTGAGGCCTGCTTCCTAAGGAAGGCACCGACTAACTCCCAGTAACACGCTTAGCCTTTCATACTGGGACGCGTTTTTTCCCCAGTACAACATAAGTATTGTTGGCCAATGTCCAATCAAAGTATATATTTTTCTTCATCTAGATTTTTTTTTATGTAATTTTTTTCATTTTTATTATTACCTTGATTAGCATATGCTTAAGGCCATGATTCAGAACAGCATGTGACTGACTGCAACACAGGCTTTAAATCCAGACAGACACAGATTGCTTTTCATCCTTCCACTGCCTGTCTGGGAGGCTCGAGCAAGTCTCTTACTCTCGGTTTTATTTTGTTATTCTTCACTTGTAAGTAAGGTGATGGAGTTGGTACTCATAGGACGGAGGTAAGGGTCACAGGATGCCAGGCAGCTTCCACGCTTGGTCCTTGTTACCTGCAGGAAGGTAGTGACATTCCAGAAAGCTTCCGTGAAGGGTATCTTACTGAGGGAGAGGGTAGTGCTGGAGGCAGCACACATTTCACAAGGTGGCTCAGATGATGATAGGTGCCCTGGGAGTGCCCAGCTGTGGCCTCCTCCATAGTGGGAGAGCGCCAGGCTTGGACATAGCCCCCACCTGCCCTCTCAGGGATGCCTGCCCTTCTCGGTTCATAAGCACTCGTGCTGGGCATGCTGCACAGCCACTTCATGTCCAAAGAAAGGATCCTAAATACAGCCCTGATGGAAACGTGAAAAAAAAAATTGGAACTTCAAATGATGTTATGTACTTGTGTTTATAAAGAAAACAGGAGAAAGGACCAGAACGTATCCTGTTGTCACCTGGGTATTCTTCATTACAGGCCCTTTAAAGACCCCGATAGCAGCAGGCCACCCATCCATGAATTTATTGCTGCGTAAAACATTTGACCTTTACGCAAATGTCCGGCCCTGCGTCTCAATTGAAGGTTATAAAACCCCTTACACTGATGTAAATATTGTCACCATCCGAGAGAATACAGAAGGAGAATACAGTGGGATTGAGCATGTGGTATGTTCATTTCAGATACTTCTATTCTCTTAATTATTTTATTATTTTATTCTTAGTTGGGTTGCTTTCTGTGTGCTTGGGACAGTTGTTGAAAGTGTCTCCCAGAAAGGGTTCACCTTTACCTCTGTGAGATGTGGTGTTTGTCTTGGTCCCGGGCTGCTGGCCGCCAGTGCTGCTGCAGATGCCAGGAGGAGCAGACCGTGGTTCAGGGCACGGGGTGGGCTGTGCCCTCTGAGTTTTGAATCCTCAGCCCCACCCATGTGCTCTCAGGCAGGTGACCGTCTCCGTCCCTCAGCCAGGGAATGCCTGCCTCGTGGGGCTGGTGTTTCATTGACCCCACTGGCCTGGCATATGTGTGATGCCAACCGCAGTAGTTGGCACCCTGCTGCGTACCACTCACAATCCTGTCCACACGCTGCCTGCTCCCTGTGCCGAGTTGTCGCCGTGCCCTTGCGGCTCGGCGGGACTGCCTCTCTTTCAGATCGTGGATGGCGTTGTGCAGAGCATCAAGCTCATCACCGAGCAGGCGAGCAGGCGCATTGCTGAGTTTGCCTTCGAGTATGCCCGCAGCCGCCACCGGAGCAGCGTCACCGCGGTGCACAAAGCCAACATCATGTGCGTCCATCCCTGCTGGCCAGGGCTCTGTCTTCTCGGGGACAATTCTTGTCTCCACCTGCTCATTGAGTCCGGATAACCTTGTAAAATAGCCTTCAGACATTTCCCTTGTGTTGTGATGTGTTTAATGGGCCTCAGTGGGTGCATGAAGCACATTTGGAAGGCGCAGAGGTTTGGGTCCTGGAAGCTTGAGGAGGGGTGAGAGTTAGACGAGAAGGTGCTGGAGACCCTGGGTCCCCAGAAGCTGTGGCCAGTCAGCCAAGGCCGTGCAGACCGGAGGGCAGGGTCGCGTCTTAGAAGTGGAGTGGTGGGAGTGGCTGAAATGGCTCCATGCCCAGGGCCTTAAATATTTCCAGACTAGCTGTGTATTTTTCTAGCAGTTTAAATTTTCCTAGTTGAGGTCTATTAAAGGCCAACCCCAAATGTATAAACACGTCTCCTAGCATAAAAAAAGTGTTGAGCATGTAAAATAGTGAAATCATTTAAATAATTGAATATGTTTTAAAGCAACTTTAACATTTCTTATTAACAGATAGTCTTAATTCTTATTGGACAACACTAAAAATACGGTCTTCTTTATTAGGCTCAAACTATTGTATTTTTACACTTTTGTTCTCCCAGAAGTATCCCTAAATTTTGAATTTGCATCTTATTAACTACCTAAAATATTTTATTGTAATTGAAGTTCAACATCTTGGCTCTGGAACTTAAATTCTTGAACTTGCTTTACTTCTCTGATTTGATCTTTTTCTGTAAGTCTTTCAACTATTTTTATTTGATTGAATACAGGCGAATGTCAGATGGGCTTTTTCTGCAAAAATGCAGGGAAGTTGCAGAAAACTGTAAAGATATTAAATTTAATGAGATGTACCTCGATACTGTGTGTCTGAATGTAAGTATGTGTTCCCGCTTTCCTGCTACCTTCACGTTGTCCCGCGTGCCCACAAGGCACGCAGCCTCCATCTAAACAGGCAAATGCATTCCTTGTAGATGGTCCAGGACCCATCCCAGTTTGATGTTCTTGTCATGCCCAATTTGTATGGAGACATCCTTAGGTGAGTCTGGTCGCCCCTGTGTAGCCCATGGTTGTTAACTGTTCTGAAATAAGTTGTGGCTCACACATTTCGATCAGGTTTTACAGAGCGCAGTGTTGGTGTGATGTGCATCCTATCCGCTTGGGTGGCCACATGTGGGTGGCCGTCCTCCTCGTTTCCCTCCCGGCTCAGGACTGTGGCCCGTCAGCCTCAGCGCCCTCTTCCTGTCCTTCACACGTTTTGTTGGCCTGTTGATTTCAGGGTTGTATTATGTGTAGCTAGGTGGGTAGATGGTCATCTTTACAAATATTTCATAACTTTTGATATAATTTCAGCCTTACGGAAGAGTCACAAGAATGGTACAAAAAATTCTGGGAGCCCAGGTTCCCCAGATGGCATCAGACTTACTCTTTCCTCCCCCCTGCCCTCCCTGTCTGTCTTCGTCCCAGTGTCCAGCACACACGTGCTGTTGACCACTGGGTGACATTCTGCGCCCACTCTCTGCGTGCTCTGCTGAGGGATGGGCGTCCCCTTCTCTCCTTACTTACCTCTGTTGGTTGGGATGTACAGTTTCCATTTCCGTCAGTGGTTCTGCCCATCACCATCATCACATACACAGATGCTCAGCTCGTCCCGACTTGGCTGGGGGCGCCCTCTGAGCTGCCTCCTGGGTAGTCCTGACGTGACCCATCATTGCTTTCCAGCACCATGGGTGCCTCGGGCTCGCTTTCCTGACTAGTCCTGGGCTCAGCTGTTTCTCCGGGAAGCCCTGTTTCCTTTTATTGTGGAGAACAATGTAAAAACTGAAGTTTGGATGCTAAGTGAGATGCTTATTTTTCAAAAGCTCCTTTGAAATGCTTTCTTTGCAGTGACCTGTGTGCAGGGTTGATTGGAGGTCTTGGCGTGACACCAAGTGGCAACATTGGCGCCAACGGGGTCGCGATCTTCGAGTCGGTAAGGACCCGGTGACATCAGAAGACTCCCAGTCAGTGGCATGAGGGCCCGGGGCTTATCTGTATGAATATGTAGTGACTTTGAGCTTTTTTAGGTATTGAAAGAAAATGGTGCTTTGTTTAGGCACAGGAACCTGCTTTTTTCATTCATTTCCCTCTTACTCATTTCATGTCTTTTTTATTATTTATTATTTATCTTTTCTTGTTAAAATACTTTTCCAAAAGTCGAGTAAGATTGTTAGTCCGTATTTTTGCACTTGGAAGGCTCTTGAGGTCTTTATTTTCTGAGGCTTCACTTCTAGGAGCCGTGCCTGGGGGACTGGGTGAGCAGCTCTTCCGGTACGGTTCCCCGTGCGGGAGGAGGGGTGGTTCCAGCCTCCCGGAAGGGGCTGCTGGTCCTCGTCCCGCGCCTGACCCACCTGCGCCCGTGGCAGGTTCACGGGACGGCCCCTGACATCGCAGGCAAGGACATGGCCAACCCCACAGCCCTCCTGCTCAGCGCCGTGATGCTGCTGCGCCACATGGGACTTCCTGAGCACGCGGCGAGGATTGAGGCTGCCTGTTTCGCTACGATTAAGGACGGGAGGGTATGCTAGCGATCGCTCTGTGCTTGTGTGGGGTAAAATGCGTTTTCCTTGCATTTCATCCACATGAAGGGAACAGGTGACGGTTCTCAAGGGGCCGAGGAATTTGGGGCCTCCTGAGTGGACTTGGTATGTGTGTACACGCCGTGCACTTCCTGAGGGAGGGCCCACCTGTGCCATCAGAGAAGGGTCCGAAGCTCAGGTAGACATCGGGGTGCGGTGGGAGTCGGCCAGCTCAGGCCTGCTTGTCCTGCTAGCTGTGTGATCTTGGCCAAATGTGTTAGTTTTCTGGGCAGCTTTTCTTCCTTTCAGCAAATGTCAGTTGCATGCATTATGAGGCGTGAGCATTGTAATATGAGGACCCAGATTAGGGCTCAGGCCTCAAGAAGCTCAGGGTCTGACAATAGTAGGTGCGGAGGGCCTGTAGTCTGGTGGTGGAACACATTGTACCGTGTGTCTGTAATACAGAAGTGATAATAGTGGCCAGCATTAGCTGATACCTACGTGATTTTATGTTCTTTACATATGTCATCTCAGCTGATCTTCTCTACTACTCCATGGGGCAGATACTTAGTTAATCCCATTTAATAGGTGAGGAACCTGTGGCACAGAGAGGCTAAGTCACTCGTCTGTGGTTGCACAGCTCCTGAGTGGCACTGTGGGCTTTGTTCCCCATCCGGCTTCTTCCCAGCAGCTGCACTGTGTCCACAAGCAGCTGTGCCCACAGACGGTTATTCTGAAGTGAGGAGAGGCAGGGGTCATGGCCTTGTAGGCCAGGCCTCAGCCTGACCCTGAGTCTGAGGACACCTTCTCTTCTGTAGTTGTGGTGAAATATATGTAATTTAATGAGGTCAACTTTAACAGTTTTGAAGTGCGCCATCCGCTGGCATTGAGGACATTCACACAGCTGTGTGGCCAGCTCCCCCTTCCTCTGGGCTTTTGCATCTTCCCAGCCTGAGCTCTGTCCCCGTTAAAGACTAGCTGCCTGTTTCTTGCCTACCCCCAATGCTGGCAGCTGCACGTCTGCTCTCGGTCTCTCTGAATGTGATGACTCTGGGTCCCCGTAGAAGTGGAATTGAGTGATACCTGTCCTGTTGCGGCCGGCTTACCTCACTTAGCCTAATGCTTTAAGGTGGGCTCCTCCTCTTTAAAAAATTCCGTAATTTGAAATTACTTCTTTTGGCCAAAATACAAGAAATTCAAGCCTGTTTTTAGCAGTCTGATATTCATATTGAAGGGCATACGATTTTTTTTTTATCCTGAAACTGTAGTTGAAAAGCTGCTATAAGCCGGCAAAGCGAGGCCAGAGTCACCCAGGAACCTGTGATTGTGCAGGATGCAGTGGGGCCAGAGGTCAGGTGGATTGGGAGTCGGCTCGGGAGCGAAGGGGGGTGAGCTGGTAGAAGACAGAGGGGCTGGGTGGGAGAGTTTCCTTAAGGGGTAAGTTTAAGAGTTAGTGATTTAAATATTACTTTAGGATTTGTTTCTTGGCCTCCAAAAATAGGTCCAAATAAGTCATCAGGTTTTTAAACTTTAAAAATCCCTCAAGGGTTTTGTGAAACCTCTTGTTTAGATTGGCCTTCATTTTTATGTCCTTCATCATCAGATGTTTTCTTAGGGTGTGCTGTGTGAGCGAAGGGAGGATTTGGGGAAGTCTGCCGGCTTCCTTTGTAGCGAGAGCGTCTTGTTCTTCTGAGGGCATCACTGTGCATGCGGTCTGGCTGGCCTTGCCCTGGGTTCCTGGGGCGGGCGGGTGGGCTTCACTTTGCAATAAGGAGTAAGTGGAGGAGCAGCTGGGTACCTCGCTCAGCTGGGGCCTCACTGCGGGCTGGAAATAAAAACCCTTGGTTTGGTTCAGTGTGTGGGTACATTCTTATTTTTGCTTCTTCCTTTTCTCAGAGCTTAACAAAAGATTTGGGAGGCAACGCAAAATGCTCAGACTTCACAGAAGAAATCTGCCGCCGAGTAAAGGATTTAGATTGAGGCGTCTGCCGGTGGTGTTTGCATCAGTCACTCCTCATGGACACCGTTTGACGCTACATGAGAGCGCCTCTCGCTGTGTGTGCATTTTGCTTGCTTGTTTCTTGACAGAGTACCTTTCTAATCCTTGCCTTTTGCTTAACAAAGTCTGTGCAGAGGACACGGGTGATGACCGTAGGCCTCTTTCAAGGACTTCCCAAGTGCTGTGTTATTTATTAACTGTCCATCTGAGATACATCTGTCAACTGTAAGTGGACTGTATCATTGCCATTATTAACCATTTATACATCAGTTAAAACAGTTTGTCTCAGCTGTAAATATGCAGAGTTAATAAGAGAAATGTAACTTTTTATAGAAAAACCCTGATTTCCTTGGTTTATGAAAAATGTAATAGAAATAAAACAGAATATTGACATCATGGCACAAGACATTCTAACAGGTACAGGAGAAATTTTGTGGGAATGTTCACATTGTAAACAACGAATATGGTGTATTTCTTAGTGACGAGGAAAATGAAGACATATTTGTCCTTTACACAGATTACTGAGTATGAATGAAGACTTGAGATTTAAGGAGTATATAATGAAAGGTGATCTAATTTCTGTTAATAGGAGGTAATATATTTGGTACTGCATAGTTCAATTGTTATCTTGACATTTACTGTTCTTGGTGAGAGCTTTTAATGAAGTGAAGGGTGGCACTTCCTTTTTAACGGACACACACTGAGCTTCATGTGTAACACAGCCCTTGAGCCGTCCTGACCCTGGGTGGGGTGTAGGGGTGACTGGGTACCTGCACAGCAGTGTGCAGGCCCCTGTTGACGTGGGCTGAAAACCCTGGGTCATGTCCGTTCTGGCTACCGTTGCAGAGGTGGGGCTGCCGGCTGCTGATGTCATATTTTAGAGGCTGCCCTTCCCAGAACACCAACCCCTGCCCTCTGCCCCATAAGAGATGGGATTGGAGACTGGAGCAGACCCAGCCTGTGTCAATTCCAAAAATGGTGCAGCCCTGGGGCTCAGGCTCAGCTTTTGACCTTTAGGCCCCTCCTTTCCCTGTCTGTTCCCCGCCCCCAGCACGATTCTTCAGTCTTCAGCAACGAAGTGCTGTTTTCATGAGCAGCCGCTGTGACGGCACCTGGAGGCAGGCCTGCCCTCCCTTGCCCCTGTGCAAGGTGGACCTGCGGCCTTGCATGGTGAGCCCTGATTACGGTGTTCTCAGCAGCAGGCACCCTGTCTGGGTGTCCTTGTAGCTGTGACCAGACACACAGTCTTGTACGTATTTTACTTACAAGCTTCCGCATCCTTTGCTTTACTGGACCACCTAATTACCAGTGATTCTTGGATTCACATTAATAAAGGATCCGCACAAGATGGACGTGGTTTCCTGGTGCTTTTGGTGGTTTTGGCTCAGCTGGCTGCCAGGAGTGGCCGCTTCGCATACTCAGAGTGGGACAGGTGGTGGGCAGCAGGCATCAGCTGCTGTTACCAGAATGCCTTCCTCCCCTCCCGGTGCCCCTGCATCCCTGCTTATCCCAGGGCTCCAGCAGCCACCTGTGGGCCCATTGCACGTGGTCCTGTACCCTCAACTCTGGGCTGGTCCTGCCTGCTCAGCTGACAGAGATACCAGGTGCTTGTTGACAGTTCTGTTAGAAAGTTTAATCAGATTACACGTGAAATGCAATGATATAGGCAGCAGTTTTGTGAAGCATCGAGTCAGTGTGTGTGGTGAGAAGTGCTGGTACTGGGATGCGAGGGTCGGCCATGTCCAGTGATTCCGGAGTAGGTGGGGCCGTTAGCCCACACTGGCACAAGCCACCGTCTTCCTCCTCCCTCAGCGCAGCCTGCCACGGGCTGGCCTGGGTAAGTGAGCTGCAGCCTGTTAAGTCTACTTGCAACTAAAGCCAAGACTGCAGCCCTTTTGTTCTGGAAGGAGAGCTGATCTCATTTGTCATCTGATCCAAAAGCAATACTTAATATTAAAACTGTCCACATGCAAAGCTCCTGGGAATTGTCAGCTGTTCCCAAGTCTGGACGCAGTGCCATACCCTTACCCTGAGACCTAGCGGGCTTGCCAGGCTCTGTGCCCAAACTGCAGAGGACCTGGAGCCCAAAGGTGCTCAGAAAGGCCACTGTCTGTGGAAGGGTGGCCCCCAATTACTTTTGCTCTTGGTAAAAGGAATCGATGGTGTCTTTGTACTTCTCCAGAACTGTAAACCGCTTCAGTTTCATTGTGGGACCTGAAAGAGACAGTGGAAGAAGTGAGTGAGGCTGAGGCTCCGGGAGATCTGAGGGGTGTGGTGAAACCTAGACTCCGTCCTGTAATGAGTCCAGCAGGATAAACGAGAAGCCAGCCCCGAGATGGCCCACGGTGACCCTGCTTGGGTCACGCCCCTCAGAGGTCCCTCCCCACATACCAGGGCTGGTCCGAGTGGCCAAGAGAAGGCAGAGGAAGTAGCAGCATGTCCTTGTGAGAAGGGTCATGAAAGATAGTTCCTGTCTTACATAAAGGGTGTAAACCACATCCCCTGGACCTGCCCGTTTCCGCTCCTCAGTGTGTTCGCTGTTCTGCCCCTTGAATGAATAAGTGATTGAAACAGAAACAAAGCCGACAGCTGCCTTGGGCTCTCAGGTCATTCTCTGGGGCAGGCTGGCTGTTAGGTCAGGAGGCCACAGGCAACCTCTGGAGGGGTCCACGGGCAGAGGCCTGGCTTCGGCCAGCAGCCAGCGGGGCACTGAGACCCACTGACCAGGACAGCAAGCATGGAAGTGGGCCCTACAGCTGCAGATGACTGCCAGCCTGCCGGCATCCTGACTGACGTCAGAGACCCCAAGCCAGAGCCACCTTGCTGAGCTGTCCTGGGTGTCTGACCCGCAGAGATTAAGGCAATAAAAGTTTTTTGTCCTAAGCTGCCAAATGTTGGGGTGGTTTGTTACACAGCAATGACACAAATCATCTGCATGTTAGACTGGTTGGCAGGGATGCCCTGGCCCGGGAGGCTTTGGCCATGGCCTTTATGAGGCCCCCCCCAGTTGCTTTCATGGTCTTGGTTCGCCCTTTGACAGCAAGGTGGAAGGGCCCTGGTTTGAGGTTGTGGGTAGCTTGGAGTCCATTTTGTGGCCACTCACACCTGACTCTGGAGGTGTCAAAGTTACGTCTAGGCTGCCCAGAGGGGACATCGTCCACTGGCCGCACGCTGTGAGCACCAGCCCTCCAGGTAAGCAGGGTCTCAGCAGCTCACGTGACTGTAGACTGAGCCTCTAGGTTTAGCCCTCTGGGTCGGAGAGGATCTCACTGAAGAAGTCCTTCTGCCTCCCCTGTGCTGTGAGCAGCCCAAGGGGCTATCACCTCGGGTGACCAGAGGCCTTCCCTGGTCCTGCAGACCAGGGTCCAGTGGGGAGGCCCCTGTACGTAAGCTGAGCGAGGTCATGGCAGCCTCAACCCCTGAGTGAGTCAACTCGGCCTGACACTCACAGGGCCTTGGTATCTGCCTGGTGGACCCTTGGTGATTTCAGGGAGAAATGATCCCATCGTCAAAGCGAGGTTAAGTGTATGTCCCGAGGAGTATGTCGGCTGCCGTCCCGACCCGCCCGCTGCCCAGGGTGCGCTGCGCCTCTGCCCTCCCGCACAAGCCCTGGTGTGATGAGAACTGACCCAGCTCTCCACCCGGAATGGAAAAGTCCTTCCCAAGAAGGGCCCACTTCTGGATGCGGTAGGGCCGGGCAGCCGCATTCCTGTTGACCCTCTGGATCCCCTCCTCGATGGCCCGGTACACGGCCACGTCCTTCCCCACGACCTCGGACACCGTGGTGGCCGTGCTGCCCACACTTTGGCAGAACTCCACCGCCCGTTCCGTCAGGTTGTCGGTAGGGTCAGAGGTGTCGGGGTCCACGGTGCACTGAAAAACCAGACTGGATCAGAACCAGGCCTCACTCCACAGGACGCACGCCCTGGGCCTGGGGGAGGGCTTGCTGCTGTCAAGGATGTGGATCCTGAGCTGTGTGTTGTTCTGGAACGGGTGGAACGCTACCCTGACCGCTGAGGGCGTGGTGTGCTGGGTGGAGCGGCTGACCAAGGCAAGACCTCAGCCAGGGGAAGCAGGGCCCTAACCCCTGCCCCATCCCCGGAGATGGGGACGAGGGCAGCAGCACTTTGCAAACTGACTACAGGGACGTCAGCAGCATGTTACGGGCTGACCACAGGGCCAGGCATTTCCGTGTCTACAGCTGCCCTTCAGTGCAGGCGGCACTGACCAGTCGTTCCAGAACAAGGACAGGTCCACACGTCTGCGTTGAATGTGGCTTTTGCTTGGGCTGGACCTGCACACAGCCCACCCATGGTGGCTCCTGCAGGGCTGGGCCCCCCACATACCTTCAGGGTGAGTAGCATGGCCAGGAACTTCCGCTGGTCCCCAAGCAGCATGGCATTGCTGATGATGGGCAGCTCCCTCTTCACTGCCTCCTCAAGGGGCACTGGGGGCACGTTCTCCCCACCAGCCGTGATGATTAGTTCTGGAGAGGCAAGGCCAGGCCCCCCACGGGCGTTATTCCAGGGACCGGAGCAGCAGGCAGCACCGACAGACACTGGGCAGGCCCAGAGAAGGCCCCTGTCTAGCAGCCAAGAAGGAGCACCATGTCCTCGGAAGGTCCTCCCGCCAGGTGGGGGGCGTGGCGGTCAGAGGACAAAGCTCGGCCAGGGCTCCCACTCTGCTCACCACCCCAGACTGCCCGCTGAGGCATCTCATCTGCCGTCCCCTTCTGCCAGACTCAGCCCTCAACAGGCCTTCCCCTTGAGCCCGTGTCCTGCCGGCCTTTATGTACCCCATCCTCCAGATGGCACTCACCAGGTGCCAGGCGCCGTGTTAGTGCTGTGCCCACAGTAATTCCCTTACTCCTCATAATAGGCCTATAGACAAGCAAGTGTTTTTCTCACTTTACATATGAGGAAACCGAGGCACAGAGAGGAGGTTAAGTAGCTTGTTCAGGGTCACACGGCAGAGCTGCAACTTCGGTGTGCTGTAGTTCCAGAGCCAGTGTTCTTGCCTGCCCTGCTGTGGGCCCCTCACCTTGCCTGTACCTCCCACTGTAACGCCCTCTCCCCGTCTCTCCATCTGCCAGCCGACTGTGCTTCCAGAACCATCAGCTCGGCTGCTTTGCTCCTCAGGAGCCTCCTCAGTACTTCCGGTCTGCATGAACTCTCATGGGCTTTTCTCATGGCGTCCATCTACTCACCCATTGGTGTTTCCTTTCATTCAAATATTTATTGAGTGTCTGTGTGCATGGCCAGGTGCTGGGCACTCAGTGCACCAGCCTGAATGATGGCTTACCCTCAGGCTTGTGGTAATAAATAGGCATTTAATAAATACACTTTGATTCTAGCTAGATTACACCTATCTCCCAATTCTATCCAATTCAGCAAAGGTGGGTTGGTCACATTCTGTGCACAGGCCCTGTGTTGACATCAGACACAGACTAGAATGGGAGGCCCTCTCTACAAGGAGCTCAGTGCAGTGGGCCTGTGGGCAGGGGGATGTGGAGGTCAAGGGTGACCAGGGAGACACCTGGCCCCACTGCGTGTTAAGTATGAATTGGGTTTGACAGGCAGTGGGTGCAGCTGGGAAGAAGCACCGGACCTTTAGGGGGCTGCAGGCAGGACAGGGAGGCAAAGACTGGAGACGGAGCGGGGCCGGCCACAGAGGCCTCGAGTGCCGGCTAAGGAGCTGCCTGGACAGGTGGGAACCACTGAATGGTTGGGGGTCAAAGTTTCAGGACACTCTGGTGGCCGGGGTGGAGAGTGGTTGTTAAGGGGCTGAGCTGGCCAGAGAGGAAGCCATGGCAAGAGTCCAGACAGTCAGGATCTGTCTGGGGCAGCAGAGCGGGTAGAGAGGAAAGACGGACTCTGAGTTGGAATCCTGCCTCTCACAAATACCTCATTGCTACCTGATTTTCACCCTCCTCCATTCTTACCAGCACCTCTTACTATTAGTAAATGATAAAAACCCTCAGCAAGCTAGGTATAGAAAGGAACTTCCTTAATCTGATAAAGACCATCTACAAGAATTCCGCATAAAACATACTTAATGATAAAATACTGAAAGCTTTCCCCCTAGGAAAGGAACAAAATAAGATGACCACTGTCACCACTTCCTTTCACCACTGTTCTGAGGTCCTAACCAGTGTGATAAGTCAAGAAAAAAATTCATAAGGAATGGAAAGGAAGAACTAAAACTCATTATTTTAAAATGATCTGATTGTGTCCATTAAAAATGTGAAAGAACATAGAAACTCCTAGAATTAATATGCAAACTCTTCAAGGTCATTTGATACAAGGCCAGTATTCAAAAAGCAATTGCATTTCTGTATATCAACAACAAGCATACAAAAAACGAAAAATTTTAAATGACACGATTTACAACAGCATCAAAAAATAAAATACTAAGGAGTGAATCTAAGAAAGATGTGCAAAAACTACAAAACACTATAAAGAGAAATTAAAGAAGACTTAAGTGAATGGAGGGCTATACCATTTAATCTGTTTCTTCTCATGACCCTGATCAATACGAGTTGCAAATATTTTTCCTAGCTTTGTCATTTGTCTTCACTTATGCTGATTTGATTACATAGAAGTTTTTGTTTTGTTTTTAATGTAGTAAATTTCATTAATTCATTAATTCACTTGTTATGGCTCCTCATTTTTGAGTCAGAGTTAGAAAGAACATCCTTAATTCCAGTGTTATAAAGGATTTCTCATATTTTCTTCTAGTAACAAGATTTCAGTTCTTTAAATATTTTATCCTTTTTATTGCTATTGTAAATGGATTATTTTCTTCTATTATACCTTTTAAAGTCGTTATTTGTACAATTGGAAGCTATCAATTCTATACAAAATTCTCTTGGTTTTTCTAAATATGTGATTTTACTGTACCTAAATGATGATAACTAACTTCTAATATTTATAACTCAAATTTCTTTCTTTGTCTGGTTATATTGGCTGGATGCTTAAATACTGCCAAATAATAGTGGTGACAGTGGGCACCCTTGTCCTTGCTCTAGAGGGACTGAGTGACTGATGCTGACTTTTTATTATGTTAAGGAAGTCTTCAACCATTTCTACTTTTACTGCATGCTTTTTTCTATCAGTGGGCATTAATTTTTGTCAAATGCCTTTTCACTATTTATGGAGATGACCTTAAAATTTTTCCTTAGATCTATTAATATGATTAATTATATAATATATCCTTGCATTCCTGGGATAATCCCACTTAGTCATGCTACGTAATTTTTAAACATGCTTCTGGGTACTATTTGCTAACATTTTTATTAGGACTTTAGCATATATACTCATAAAAGTGATTGATCTGTGGTTTTCTTTTTCGGATCTTGGTATCGATGTTATACTCATTTCATTAAAAGTTTGAAGTTTTCCTTCTTTTTTTATGCTCTGAAATAATTTAAGTATCATTGGAATTCTTCAGTGAAACTGCTGGGACTAGTGCTGTGTGTGTGTGTGTGTGTGTGTGTGTGTGTGTGTGTGTGTATGTAGCAGGGAGGACTTTATTAGTTCTATGGAAATTAGTCTGTTTAAACATAACTATCTTTTTTGTAAAAGTTACATTTTCCCAGAAAAATGATCTAGTTGATCTTTTAAAATCTATCTTTTATGGAGTTGAGTAATATATACTATATTTATATTTCATGTTTATAGATTGGAAGACTCCATGTTGTACAGATGTACATTGTCATCAAATTAATCCATAGATGAAATCAACATAAAAATCTTGACCAGTTTTTTTGAGGAAATTGACAGTATGATTCTAGCCACGTTTGTCTTAAAGCCAAGGAGGCTGTGGGATCCACACAACCAGATATCAAGCCCTATTATAAAGATCCGAAATTAAGACACTGGGGTATTGGTGCAAGGATAGGCAGCTAGAGCCATGGAACAGGACAGAAAGCCCACAATCAGACTTCTTATATGCAGTCACTTGAGTTATGCCAAGGGTGGCGCTGCAGGGCAGTGGGGAGAGGACAGGCTTTTCCAGAAGCGATGGGTCCATCAGATACTTATGTGGAGAAAGGTATCTGGGCCCCTGTGTCTCACTATACTATTTTTATTTTTATTTATTTATTTATTTTTTGAGAGGGCATCTCATATTTATTGATCAAATGGTTGTTAACAACAATAAAATTCTGTATAGGGGAGTCAATGCTCAATGCACAATCATTAATCCATCTCAAGCCTGATTCTTGTCAGTCTCCAATCTTCTAAAGCATAACGAACAAGTTCTTACATGGTGAACAAATTCTTACATAGTGAATGAGTTCTTACATGGTGAACAGTACAAGGGCAGTCATCACAGAAACTTTCAGTTTTGATCACGCATTATGAACTATAAACAATCAGGTCAACTATGAATATTCATTTGATTTTTATACTTGATTTATATGTGGATCCCACATTTCTCCCTTTATTATTATTATTATTTTTATTTTTAATAAAATGCTGAAGTGGTAGGTAGATGCAAGGAAAGGTAGAAAACAGTTTAGTGTTGTAAGAGAGCAATTGTAGATGATCAGGTGTGTGCCTGTAGACTATGTGTTAATCCAAGCTAGACAAGGGCATTAAAACATCCACGGATGCAGAAGATTTCTCTCAAAACAGGGGGGGTGAGGTTCTAAGCTTCACCACTGTTGATCCCCAATTTCTCACCTGATGGCCCCCCTGCGACTGTGCCTGTCTTAGGTTGTTCCTCCCTTGAGGAATCTTACCCGTCTCTGGCTAACCAGTCATCTTCCGGGGCCATACAGGGAGATACTATACTATTTTTAAAAGAAGGTTCGACTCTAGTTGAATTCTTTTTCTGGCTGTGACCCTCCCCACGCTGGGCCGTGGGTCCCCTCCCCTGCTGCACCCAGGGGACCCTGGCGGAGCTTTGGGCACATCCAGGGCCCACCGGGCTGCATATCCTGTCCCTCCAAGGCTCAGGCCAAGTGTGCCAGGCTCTGCCCGGAGAGCTGACCCTCTCTGGCCAGCAGAACCTGGGCTCCACACACCTGCCTACATGATCTCCAGAAAGTTCTTCACCTGCTCACTGAGCTTTGGTGCCCCGGGACTCCTACATGGGTGCTTTGGGCATTACATCCACTTGGGCAACATAAGGAAAGCGCCCGTTCATGGAGGAGTCCCCAGCTTCCCCGGGACAGCCAAGTTCTTCTTGGGAGACTTCTTTCAAGTCTCAAATTTTATTTTAAATTTTATATCTAATTTGTGTTCTACTCTACATAAAAGACTCTACCGTGTTTGCATATAAAAATGCATAATACTTATGCCCTCGAATCTTCTGGAAAGCCTCACCTTGTTTCTCTGGAGTTTGAATCCCACCTCCACCATTTACTAGCTGGGGGGCCTTGGGCAAGTTACTCACCCTCTCTGGGTGTTCTCAGAGGTGAGTCGGGAGATAGCAGTGGGTAAAGGGATGCTATGGAGGTGCTGTGCTTCCTCGCAAGCAGTGGGCAGGGCCAGCCCCCTCTCTGTCACTCACCTTTGATGCGCCCGGTGACGTAGAGGAAGCCCTCGGCATCCAGGCGCCCTGTGTCACCAGTGCGCAGCCAGCCCTGGTCATCGATGGCCTCCCTGGTCTCAGCCTCCATGTTCAGGTAGCCCATGAAGATGTTGCGGCCCCATAGGCAGATCTCGCCCACACCGCCTGCGTCTGGGTCCGCCAGCTTCGCACGGCAGCCTGGCATCACCTTGCCCGAGCTGGTGTGAGTGGAGGGGGCCTGCTCAGAGGTAGGGTTACTCCAGGCCAGACCAGGCCCACCATGATCCCCGGGACCCCAGCCTCTCAGTGTCTACCAGGGAGGGGAGGGCCCAGGGCCTTTTGTATTTTAAAAGGCGGCAGGGCCTGTGGAAGGTGTTCAGTGAATGACTGGGTCAGCAAGGTCCATGGGCGACTTGAGCACTGGTGGGTGTGGGGGGGTGTTTAGAAGCCACTGACCCTTCAGCTTGCCCAGATCTGACTGCCCCCTGCCCACTGGAGGGCTGGCCCTGTCCCCTGGCTCCCACCCCAAGCGGAGCCTGGGCCATCAGTGGCGCTGGGACCCTCACACAGGCCTCCCTCACACAGGGAATTTCCTCCATCAGCCCTGGTGGCGGCCCTGGCTGGGAGGCTGCTTCCAGCCACAGGCCCATGTGACACTGGCAGAGGCCACCCGCATGGGACTGAGGCCTGGCTGAGATGAAACTGCTGGTGCTCGGGGACCTGATCATCAAGGGGGCCCCGTGGGGCGTTCAGAACATGCGAACGCCCAAGCTGGGCCATACCTGCAGAGCCGGTAGTTGCAGGGGCTGGACATAAAGTGGGGCCCTGAGGTCTCACTGAGGCCGTAACCCGCATACAAGCGGATATTGAGGCCCAGGAAGAAGTGCTGGGTCTCCACGGACATGGGGGCCGCTCCATAGAAGGGCTTCTGACACCTGGCCAAGCCCAGCGCCTGGCGGACCTTGGCCAGCACCAGGAAATCAGCCAGTCTGGCCGTGAAGGGCTTCAGGTCGCTGGTGGGAGAGGAGAGCGGTCCACAGAAGGAAGCACAAGCCTGGATGAAAGGGTCAGGCCGGGCCACACACTGGCTTCCCTGCTCCAGTTCTCTGGTCTGGCTGCTGGGGCCAACCTGCCACATCGCTGTGGAACTGGCCCGCCTGTGAAAGGTGTGTGTGCGTGTGGCCGTGTGCAAGTGTGTCCTGAGCCAGGAAGTCGGACCAACAGGTCCAGCTGTGAACGGGCACAGACAGCACAGTGACGCACACGCAGACTCGTTATCTGTGTATGTGAGACGTGAGTGACCCCATGGAAGCCCACGAATGGGTTGTTCATGAATGTTCCCTTCTCATGACTGTGCAGAGGAAGCTCTAGGTGCACAGACACGCATGTACACGTCTCTTGAGCCATGATACACTTTCATGGACGTGCTAGTAATGGAAAGTGTTCTAGAGGGAGCAGGCTGGATGTATGCCATCACGCGGGGATTCAAGGAGCAATCAGAAGGCTGTGGGGCCTGGGGCGGTGGCTTGGGTGCAGAGAGGCTGGAGGAGCTCTGTCACGGAGGCTCTTTTTCTAGCCACCTGCTAAGGTCAGGGCACTGTGTCAGGAGCTGCTCCCTGGGAGAGGAGAGCCACCTCAGGGGCAGCAGGCCAGTCCTGGTCAGGACCCAGAAGTGGGGTGACTGTGTCTGTGGGTTCTGGGAGGAGCGCAGGGGCTCAAGCCCGGCACTGACAGGGCCCTGCACAGGTGCCCCAAACGACAAGCCAGTGGGGCCAGGCCAGCCCTGGCCAATCAGATCCTTGGTTGCACACTGGGGTTATGACCCACCCCTGCTGCCCCCCACGGCCTTCTGCCCCCCAGCCTCCACACCTGCCCAGGCTGGTGAGGTTGTGCTGCAAAGTCACTGACATGGCCCACAGCAGCATCTTGCGCCGGATGAAGCCAGACTGAGCCACCACCTCCTGGATCCCCTCCATGATCTTCTCCCAGACGCGAGGCACCCCCAGATGGGATGTGGGCTCCACCTCCCGCAGTGTGCTGATGAGACTCCCCTATTCATCGCAGAGAGTGACACCCCAGTTCAGGGCCAGCCAGCATCCATGAGGCCCCTGTTGCCAGAGGCACACACACATCACGGGCATCCACACGCATGTGTGTGTCACATACTATTGGCTGTGACTCAACAGCCATCCCTCGCTGTCCTTTGCTAACAGAACTCTGATGTCATCAGATGGCCAGATGCTTCAGAAACACCTCAGTCCATCCAGCCCTGGGGACACTGACTCTCCCAGTCTAACTGGAATGTGACAGGCCACACCCCTAACAGGGACTGGTTTAGGAGCAGACATGTGGCACTGCTGGGCCAGTGGGACGCGGGCTGGGGGACATCTGCCAGGGGCTTTGGTAAGTTCTCCTTGGGGACCCAAAGCATCATGGTTTTGGGGTGAGGGCAGGGCCATGGCCCTCTATGACCCTCTTGTGGCCTTGCACTGGAGATGGCCTGTGCTGGGTGGCACTGTGGACCCTGCGAAGCAGCCAGATGCCACTTCCCTTTCCATAACACTGTCTGTTTCCCTTGGTGCCATGTGAGCCGGGCTGAGCTAGACTTCTGGTGTGTGAGTGCCAAGGACTGGGTGCACCCACAAGCCGTGCGGACGCTGGCGCCGCCCCCACAGGCAGGCAGACACTCTCACCTTCAGCGCATTTGGCTCAGCAAAGCAGACGTGGGCTCCCCACTGGATGCCGGTCCACAGGTCATAAATCTGGGCGGCAATATGGCTGAGGGGCAGGTAGCTGACCACCACCTCCTGTTGCACCTCCGCAGGCTGGATGCCCCCGGCCTGGCTGCCATACCGTGCTGTCCATGTGATCTGGAGGATGGCAGCCGGCCAGCAGTGTCCAGGAGCAACTTGGGAAGGGCCTGCTCTGAGGCCACCCTGGGGGCTTGGGCTGCTTCTTGGGGACCCACAGTTTTGCCCTCCTGGGCATCTCTGCAGGAGGCCCCCAAGGACAGGCCTTCCTCCCCTCCCACCCCCTTCCCTCTGCTGGACCCAGTCTGGACCACAGATAACTTGGTGCTGCAGGGGCAGGATCACTGCCCAGACCCACCCTCAGACCCCCGTCTGGGCCCCTGTCCTACATTGTCCTGACTCAGCATCACGCCCTTGGGGGGCCCGGTGGTGCCTGACGTGTAGATGAGGACACAGCGCTGGTTGGGCTGCTGGGCATCGATGACAGTGTCCAGGGCCTCCTCAGGCACCAGGCTCCCTAGGCCCAGGAGCTGCTCCATCTGCAGCCAGGCAGGAGGGGGCGGGCTGTCTCAGTCAGCCGGGTGGGCCGGGCAGGCCCACCTGACACCCCGGCCCCCTCCTACCGTGTACACGTTGGCCATTTTCTCTGCAGGAGGCTCTCGGTACACCACCACCGCCTTCAGGTGTGGCAGGTTTTTCCAGATCTGTGTGGACAGGAAAAGCCAATGGGTTTCATTAAAAAAAAATTCCCTCCTGAGAAGAGCCCCACCCCCAGGTGTTGGTCTGCTGGACAGACACGGGGGTCACTGGGTCCCCAGCTCTGCCTTCTGACCCAGGAGGCCATGTGTCCCCCTTCATGGAGTTCCCACTGAGAGAACCCGGCGGCAGGAGAGTGGGGGACACCAGGGGCGGGGCAGGGCTCCCCGTTAAAGGAGAACCAGAGTGAGACCTGGCTGGACAAATGATCGTCCAGTTACACAGCAGAGAGGGAGACAGAGGGACAGACAGGGAGGAGGAGACAGACAGGGAGGAAGAGAAAGCACAGCTGTCTCTCTGCACTGAGGTGGCAGAGACCGGAGCTCAGGAAAGCTGATGCGGCAGGTTTGTGACCAGAGAGGAAAGAGGGATGCACAGAAAGTTCTGGAACTTTGGCTGAATACTGATCTGCACATGCACAGGGTGCGATTCCATGAAGCTGGAGGCAGACAACGAATGGGCAGGAGAACAAACATGAGCTCCTGCAGGGCCAGACGGCTGGCGCCCACCAGCCGGATACAGGGGCTCCAGAGGCGTCCAGCAGGGGCCCGCGGCAGCCTGGACCAGCATTGCAGGGCCCCCTCAAACGTGGTTAGCAGGCTCAGGAGGGATGCAGGGTCACATGCCCATGAAGCCAGCCCTGCTCGAGAGGCACGGACCCTAGGCTGCTGGCCCTTCGCCCTGCCTAGACTCTGGGATCTGGGGCCTCCCCACGCCCTTCCCGCCCTGCCTCGGGGCCCTGGGGCTGTAGGAGCCACAGCCGTGTAGTTGCCCTCTTTCCAGTCCTGGTTGGGCGCCCGTGAGTCCTTCTAGTCCTGGTGGGCCACCGCAGCAGAGCAGGTATGCTGGACAGAGATGGTGCCCAAGGGAGAGGCAGGCCCCTTGGTTTCTCTCACGAGTGGCACTTACGGGTCCTGCCAAGAACCTGGTGGGAAGGGCCTGAGCTCCCGTCTCCCACCTCCACTTCTACAAGACAGGGCTGTGAGCAAGCCACACGCCTCCCTGGCCTGTGACTGGGTCCGAGCCCCAGGGGGCAGGCACCACACCGCCCCCCAGCTGCCCCAAGGATCTGGTGTCCCGCACAGCACCTGCTCCTCTGTCCTCAGCCGCCCGAGGCCCTCCTCCCTCGGGCTCCTTTTTTCTGTGTGTGAACTGGAGAAAGGGTGGGAACGGGCATGCCTTCCACAGTCCCTCTGTGCCCTGGAAGTTCCCAAGGTTTAGAGAGGACAAAAGGGCCACACACTTGCTTCCATGTGAGTCCAGACTTAACAAAAGACCCATTGAAAAGCACTTCCACGGTCCTGCTGGACTGAGTTACAGAGCCTGGAAAGATGAAGCCCTCACCCTCAAGGTCTTACAGAGGAAATCAAGCCCGAGCGAGGTCCCTGGGCTGACTGATCCAGTGTGTCTGGCGCCCCAGTAAGGGAGGGAGCTGGGCTCGAAAGCAGATGGAGGGAAGGCAGGAGGACGCATGGGGCATCAGGGCAGAGATGAGCCCACGGGGCCCCCTTGCCCGGGCCATCTCTCAGTTTAACCCCCATTGAGAGGCTTTTGCCTGTGGTCTGAGGTCCCCTGGCTCCTCCTCTCCCTGTGAGCCTGTGTCCTGGGCTGGGCTGCTCATAGTGCCCCAGGGAGCCATTTGAAAACCACTCTGATTTGGGGACGCCCTCTGAGCAATCACGCACAGGGTTGGGCTGCCTCCTGGGCCTGCCTGGGCTTTCTGGGGGCTGCCCACAGGAAGCAAGGGGTCCAAGCTGTGTCCCCCTTTTAGCTTGAGGGGAACCCGCACTGGAGCGGAGGGAAGGGGCCTGTTCTGTCCTCTCTGGGGACTTAGGTCTCACAGTCCTGGAATGTCGGAGACCACCTCTCACACCCTCATGCCCAGGTGACATCTGCAGAGCGAGAGCCGGGCTGAGATCATCCCAGTGGCCTCCGCTGGAGTGCAGGGAGCTCCGGGGGTCCCTGCTGGGTACAGGTGGGACACAGAGGCATCCCTGGGCCACCACACCCAGTGTGAGCATGTGGGGACAGAGCCAACCAGGGATGGGTCTTAAATGAATCAGGGGGCATCTCAACCCTCCAGAAAGGGCCCTGCCAGTTCAGGCGGCTTTCTGAGTGTCTGATTCTGTCCCACTTCTTCAGGAGACACTCTAACTCTTGCTCTGCTTTGGCCTATGGCTGCCCACACGCGACGGCAACCCTCAGCCCAGCTCCCACTGAGGAGGACTTGAGTGCTCAGGGTGTCAGAGCCCTGGGCCACCCTCAGCGCATGCGACCTTCCCACTGGCAGAGGACCCAGCCCCATGGGGGAGACCCTGCCTGCAGGGAAGCTGTGGGAGGCAGCAGGCTCTTTGGGAGTCCCGTCCCCCGCTTCCAAGGTGACATGGGGCTGCCCCTTAGGCTTTCTGGACCCCAACTGCCCAAAGGAAGACAAGTTGGCACCCACTGCCCTGCTGTGTATGTCGGGGTGGGCGTGCTGGAAGGGAGGGTGGCAGAGCCCTTGTGAGCTGCAGGCTGCAGGACACATGGCCTCTAACCCTTGCCAGCCACCCCTTTCCCGCAAACCTTGAGGATCTTTCCCAGCTGCTCCTGCGTGTCCACCACGATGATGTCAGCGTGGGAGTTGTGGGCGATGTACTGGCAGGCCTCGGGGGAGCTGGTCGTGTAGATGCCAGTGACAGTACCTCTGCAGGGGCCCGAGGACTCATGTCTGGTGGTGCAGAGGCCCCTCTGTGGCCCAGCCCCCCGGGGGGACAGGAGGGGCTCAGACATGAGCTCAGCACAGCCGCCCCAGGCAGAGAGGGGCCAAAGGGAGCCCCAGGACGAGACGGGATGTAGGGAGGGGGCCTCTAAAAAGAGACAGTGACACCTCCAACCCACTGGAGACTCTACTCCCACTCCAGGCACTCACCCTGCAAATACTGTACCCACTGCTGAGAAGAACCACTCTGGGGAGTTGAAGCCGAGGATGGCCACGCTGTGGGTCTGCTCCAGGCCGAGCTCCAGGCCAAAGGCAGACAGACCAGGTCAGCCGGCAGGGGAGGGGCTGGCTTCCCATCAGGCCCCCTTCTCGGCTGCAGGGGACCCTGGAGGCCCGCCCCGGGGACCTCCATCCCAGGGCCCACCAGTCAGAAGATGCCCTGGCGACCAGTCACCCAACAGCCCCTGCTCCCACCCAGGGCATCCCCAGGGAGTGGGGTCCCCAGTCCAGCACCAGGCTCCCCAACCCATCTTGAGCATGTTCACAGATGAAAAGCTCGTGACAAGTGTCTGGTTCACTGAGGGCTCAGGAAATGTGAGCCCTCCGTGGGCCCAGCACACCACTGCCTCAGTAACCGGCGGTGGCTTTGCAGTATGACTTCCAAAGTCTTGCCCAGCGGGGAGTGGGGGTTGTGACGGCTGGAGCTGTAGGGTCCCTCACCTTCAGGAAGCCCTTGGCGGCTTTGCGGGAGAGCTGGTAGTACTGGGAGTAGGAGATGTTCTCCCATGAGCCCTGGCGCTTGAAGCCCAGGGCGCTGAGGTCCCCATACTTGCCCAGAGTCTCGCAGAACATCTGGTGCACGGTGTGGGGAGGGTCCGGGCAACTGGGGTCTATGCGCAGGCGGACCCGCCCATCAGCTCGAGTTGTCCAGAGCGCCTCTTCTGCAGGGTGGGGGGCCACAGCTCGGATCATGCTGGCCTGAGCCTGTCCCTGGGGGTCTCTGGTCCTCCATGGGCCGACCTCCCAGGCCTCTGGTCCTGACAATGCCTTGGGCGAGGCTGCCTGGAGGAGGAGGTCTGACGGTCTTAGAGGGTGGGCAAGGCTTAGGGATGCAGCACAGAAGTGTGGTGGGGGAACTGGAGGCCTTGGGGACCCGTTTTCTGCCTTCGCACAGCTGGCACTTGCCCCTGAAGCTGGGCAGTCAGTAGTGGGCTTGGGCCTCCCAGCAGAGCAGGGCTGTCAGACCTCAGGGGCCTTCTGGGGCTGTACCCTTCCTTGGCCTCCTGAGAATGGGCTGGAGACAGACCCGACTGGACAGAAGGTTGAAGCATCAAAAGCAGCACCCGTCCAAGGGGTTAGAGGAAGCAGAGAAGCAGCAGGCCCCCATCACCAGCCCGGAAGGTCCCCCAGCTCTGGCGATGGCCAACGAGCAGTGGGCTGTTTTTGCAGAGTGCCAGGCACTGTGCCAGGTCCTCACGCAGGAGTGTCACCTGCCCTGCGTGGCAGGCAGGGCAGATACAGCTCAGAGTTCCACCCAGTTTCCTGAGCTGCACAGGGGGACAGCTTGCCCGATGCAGGGTTCACACCTGGGAGGCTGTCCCAGGGCGCCACCCAGCCTTCAAGGGTCAGGCGGCCTACCCTGTGCCTGGGGGGAGGTGGGAGGGAACAGAGATTTGCCATTTAGGAACAGAGATTTTGGGCAAGCCATTTAACCTCTGAGTCTGTTTTCTTGGGGGAAGGGCGAGGATTCAGGTTTCAGGCTTGATATGAGGGTCAAGAGAAACCGTGTGCATGAAGAAGCCTAGGCACATAGTTGGTGCTCAGCAAGCACACATTCCTCCTCCATTGTCCAAGCTCTCCAGATTCCACGGCAGCCTGGATGGAGGCCTAGACCCTTTTGTCCCTGTGCCATGGTGGCCACTCTAAGAAGACCGTGGGGGACGAGAGGGGCAGCTCTGCCCCCTGCTTGTCGGCCCCCTGCTGAGGTGGCCAGAAGAGGCTGCCTGTGACCATCCTCCCCCTGCCCCCACCCCGTGCCTCCCCTTGGACACCTAGGCTGCACTTGGACCCTGGGGTTGGCAGGAAGAAGCGAAGATTCTGAACATCCAGGAGAGGCCATGCTCCTCTGTGGGGCCCAGACGCCAGCAGGAGGAGGGACGGCGTGAGGCAGGGCGGCCTGCAGGGGTACAGGCTGGGCGGCCAGTGTCTTGTGGCCACAGGCCCCGTGTGCAGTAGAGGCCAAGACCCTGTCCACCCCCATGGGGATGGAGGCCTTTGCCGCCAGCCTATCGCCTGAGGCAGGAGCGTGAGACGAGTCCCTCCCTAAACCCCCTTCCCCTTATCCCAGGATCCCAGCCTGGCAGACCCCAGTGATCAACCTCTTCGCCAACCCCTGCCCTTTGTGGACGTCCTGCACACAGAGGACAAGGGCTGTGGGGTCAGCTCAATGGGGGTTTAAATTGGGTTCTGCCACCCCCATCATGTGACCTTAGTATGTCACTCCGCCCAGCACCTTTTTAATCATCTTAAAGTGCCTAGGGTAGCGAGCGTGTGGGTGACTGGAGCCCCCGTATGGCGTGGTGGGGGTGTAAAGTGGTACTGGGAAACAGTGTGGCAGCTTCTTAAGAAGTTAGACATGAATCTACCTTGCAACCCAGCAACTCCCCCCTTAGGTAGATACCCAAGAGACACAAAAACATACATCTCCACAAAGACTTGTACATGAGCCTTCACAGCAGCATTATTGTTAATTGCCAAAGAGTGGCAACAACCAAATATCCATCAACTGGGGACTGAAAACTAAAATGTGGCTGTTCACACAATGCAACACTAGTGAGCTCTACAAATGAGCAAAGTGCGGATCCGGACACAACTATAGCTGTCAAACCAGGCTCAGTGGGGAAGCCAGAAGCAAAAGACACACTTGCCTGGTCCCATTGGTATGTGATGCCAGGGGCTTGGCGTGGGGACAGGGAGTGGCCACAAGCGGGAACCAGGGCTCACTCTTGGGGAGGCAGCTACCAGGGTTCTCTCTGGAGGGATGGACTGGTTTTAAAGTTGGATTGTGGTAGTGTTTGTGCAACTGTACATTTGCTAAAAAGTGAGAAATCATTTCACTTAAAATGGGTACATTGCATGGCACGTAAATTATACCTCAATGAAACTGCTGGTGCAATGGCAGGTGATCGCTGGCCTGAACTGATCAAGGACTCTGAGCCCAGCCAGCATGCCCGGAGCCCGCCTGGAGTCACGGCTTGTGGCTCTGCCTCCTCTGGCATGGGTCTGTCCCTTTGGCACTTGGGCCAGAAAAGATGTGGGCTCTTCTGGAAGTCCCACTGCATGTACTGGTCATCCGGAGATGGAGAAGTGACTCTAAGTCCTAGAATCTGGTGCTAAAGCTTCCCTCGGCCAAACGCTGTAATGCTGGCACTTAACAATCTTTTTTCAAAACCACAGAACAATACATACTAGGTCTAAGCAACAGGAAACAATTTAGAAGCATTGATGCAAGAGGTGACCATTTCTCCTTAATCCTGCCTTGTGGGGATGCCGGAGACATCAGGTGTGTGTGCATCGAGCAGGCACAATGCTAACAGGGTGAGGTCTGTTGGCTGGGGATGGTGCTGTGGTATTTTATCCAGAGGACGAAAACAAAGGCTCCTGTTACTATTGTACTAAATGAGGGCAGCAAATGCAGGATGCCCCTTGGGGCCAGGTAAGCAACTACCAGCATCATCCTAAATAATGCACAACAGTAAATAATAAATAAACCAAGTACCCCAGGATTTACATGAACACAGAGGCACTGCCTTCATTTCCACAAAGAAATAGGCTCCCTCTCATTTTCTTTGAGACGCACAGCTCTCGTAGCTCACCTTTTGTTTCTCTGCTTTTGATAAAGACAAGGACAGTCCAATATTCCATCATGGAGAGCTACCACAAGGCAGTGGTGATGACTGGGCCCAGCCTCACTGTCTGGGAGGCAACAGGGAGTGATGGGGACTGAGGCAGGAGACCACACCCCATGGGAAGGGCAGCCACTGCTCAACGCGTGGATTTGGTGCCCAGTGGGAATAAAAACCAATTCACCTGAAATCTGGGTGTTTATCTGTAATCACCTGAGTTTCAAATGTTGGCTTACACTTTTAAAAAATACTCTGTGGTCCAAATCAAACATAGCCATCAGCCAAACGAAACGCCTTTACCTTCAGTGGCACTGACGTGTCTCCCATTGTGTGTGGGAGCTCTCCAGTCTGGTCACTCAACCACCTGCCCTGCAAAGACACGCATGGCATTTCCAGCTTTGCATCCTCACAGTGGGCTTTTCCGAGGGTAGGTTTCTAGAAGGGGGCTGACTGGATCAGAATAAAAAAGCCTTCCTTCATCTGAGCTCTTCTCCCCCGCTAACCACATGCCTGTGCCTTTCTCCTGAGACCTTTTGCATCTCACGGTGCCCATGTTTCCTGCTGTCGTGCCCCATCACTGGGGGAGGAAAGAGGCCGGAAAACAGGAGGCAGGTCCTTGGGGCTGAGCTCAGCAGGGCCCAGCCAGCGAGGTGAGACTCATCTGAGCCCCCAGACCAGGCAGGGGGAGAGCGGACGGCCCCACCCAGCCTGTCATTCTCCTCCTGCTGAAGGAACTAAAAGGGCCACAGCTCCCATTCACTGAGTACCCACCTTGTGCCAGGTGGGCTGTGTGCCACCTGGTTTCATCCCCCTGGCCCTCTGCCCAGTCCCAGCTCACCCTGTGATACTCGGAGGCCGAGTGGGCCCTGCCTAGCAAACGCGGTGTAGGCATGAGGCTCTGCGGTCTGTTCCCTTGGGGACTTTGTTGGGGGAGGATCAGAGTGGCGCCCAAGCTCCCTGACCCTTGGCCACTTGGTGGGAAACCATGCAGTGGGGGTGGGGAGCACGAGGGACCCAAACCTGCTGCGGATCCCCTCAGCCTGCCCCTCTGGGATCAGGGGACAGCAGACACGTAAACCAGGATGAGTCACCGGCCTCATAAAGTGGCCCCCATCCTCCCACCTCGAAGCTCGGCAGGGCACAGACCTGTCCTGTGCCCAAGCAAGCTCATGGCTGCCCAACAGCCAAGAACATGCCCAGGACCAGGTCATTGTGCCTGTCAATCCACAAGGTGCCCACACCTGCAGCCAGACCTACCCCAGCGGCTGGACGCCCCAGCAGCAGGCCCGGAAATCAGCTGAGTGTGCAGTAGAGGCCACTTCCCAAGGCTGCTTCCCTTTCCTCTCTTCCTCTCTCTCAAGTTGCCCCTTGTCTCGGCCTGACCCTGGCCCTGCCTTATCAATTGCCCATTATGCTTGGGGTGACTTGTTTCCTGGGCTCTGGAATAAAGGTGTCTAAACAGCCGAGGAAGTCACTCTCAGCCAGGCGGGAGAAAGTCAGAGAGAAGCCCCAGGGGTGGGTTTCTGCAGCCTGTGGAAGGCTGAAATTTATGCAGATGGGGTGAGCGTTGGCCCTGGGTAAAGGTGGCTCTTGGCCTGGAACAGAAGACCCCTGCCGGGCACCAGAACCACAGCCCCTGTGGCAGAGGCCGGTCTGGGGCGAGTGCAGGGGGTCCCTCTCCGTTCAGGCCTTTTGCTGAGGGCTTTGGGAACCTGCCCAGCCCCAGGCCAGGCACTCCTGGGAGCATACTGTCTCCTTACCCACAGTGGCCACATTCCCAGAGCCCTGTAGATGCCTGAAAGTGACTATAATTCCAAACCCTAAATATGCCAGGTTTTCCGTGTACTCACACACCTGTGATAAAGTTTATAAACTAGGCACAGCCAGAGACTAACAACAATAACCGATAATAAATAGACTGGCTATAACAACAGACTAATAGAAGCTCGTGACTGTTATCTGTCTCTAAATATCCTATTGTTCTGCCCTCATCCTTCCTGTGACAATGAGAGGAAATGGCCACGTGATGACATGCAGGATATCACCTGCATCCAGACAGTGGCTGACCATGGGTACCTGAGACCGTGGATAACCCGGACCATGGGTAACTGAGACCACAGATAAGGGCACTTGCTGTGTAAGAGGAAGAGGCGACAGTGGCCCCAGGACATGGCAGGAGGTAAGGATGAGGTCTGGCTGGGGACAGTCTGCCCGGATCTTGGCAAAGCAACACTGGTCGCCCAGCCACAAGGCTGAGGGCCTCGGGGTGCCAACCACTATCCAGCCAGCGGGCTCTGAGTAACACTGGGCAGACCCCTGCCCTCCCGAAGCCTGGCTCCCCATCCGAATTCCAGCTGGGATGGAGGAGAGTCTCTGTGAGCCCCTCTAGGGTCATTGCTTTTCCCCCAGGGTCGGCTTGTCCAGGCCTGGTCCACAGGGCTGGGGGAGCTGAGAGGGGCTGCAGCCGCTCCTGTGGGGGTATGCTCAGGAAATGCCCAGGGAACCCTGAGCTGGGTGTCCATCTACTGGGGAGACCCCACCCTGACCTGGAGCCCTAGGGCAGCGGTACCCCAGACCTGCTCCACCCAACCAGGGCCCTGGGAGGGAACAGCCGTGTGGGGACACTGAGCATCATCACAGAATGTCCACTGAGGGCTGTGTGAGCATCCATGTCTGAGACCCAGTGATACCTGCAGTCTCCAGGCTCTGAGGGGGTGCCGTTCTTCCAGGAAGCCCTGAGCTGTCTCAGCCTCACTGAGCTCTGCTGGCCTCTGCCTGCCCCTCCTTCAGGGATGCCCCTGGGACTGGACATTCCCATGTCATCGTGGGCATGAGGTGCTCTGATCCCTCCCTTGCACACATACCTGGTCACACACTGGGGACAGACGCAGGCCACTCTGGGCCTGGGCAAAGCACCTAGGGACTTGGCAGAACTGGGCGTTTCGACTGGGAAAAGCCTTCTACAGGGGTTTTCAGAGGCTCCAAGGCTTTAGGCTGCTGGGGCTGGGGTTGCCACCTGTTCCTGCTTCCTATACCTACACTAATGTCGTCTGACCTCTGGGAGGCCTCTCCCACCTTCCCCACCTCCACTTCCCCAAGACTGAAGTGACAGTGGGTCCCCTGCTCTAGAGCAATACCCATCTCCTTTCGGCTGAAATGCCACCATGCCCTTGAAACACTGGGAGGGGTGGGAGCGAGGGCCGGGGGAGGTCCCATGCGCTCCTTGACCCACCAAGGGCCTCATTGGCTGGAGACCAGCCGGGCTGAGCTCCCAGCCCCCAGCTCAAACCTCCAGGAGCTGTGGGAGTTCCCTCGGAAAAGTGGGTGGGGAACAGGCCTAGCAGGTACCCCCACCCGCCCCATCCCCAGTGGCTGCCTTCCCTGGTCCCCTTCCCCGTGGCCTCGGCATTGCCCTGCCCCAGCTGGGGCTCATGCTCAGCCCAGGAAGGGTCAGGAAGAAATGTGTCTCTGGAGCCCCATACAAGGCAGCCTTTGTGTGCAGGTCAGCCTGGTGGTCTGACGCAGTGGAGCTGCCCCCTGAAAGTACAGCCACGCGTGCAGCTCAGAGACTGGCCTGGGGACAGGAGCTCCAGAAGCCTCAAGCTCCATGGGAACTCAGGGAGACCCCAGTGAGCTTGGATTCCTGAAGGCAGCCCTCCCCAGAGGGGCTGCCCACTCAGCAGTTGGCTGGGGGGAGGCAGAGGCAACTAGGCCTGGAGGGGCCTGCCTGTTCTCTAGGCCCCAAAGAGGCAGTGTGGCTGGTTGGAGTCCCTCCCCTCATGGACTGTGTGGCAGGAAATTAGCCTCTGCGAGCTCAGTTCCTCTATCGAATGTGCGAACAAAAGCGCCTGCCCTCTGCCGCTCAGAGGACGGGCCGGAGGCACGGAGCCTAGTGGCTGATGCTCCGCAGAGGTTTGCCCTTCTGCTTCTGTGTGGGACAGGAGGATTTAAGCCGCCCATAGGCCCCCAAATGCCCCTTCCAGAGGACTTACACAGGACGGCTGGCTTCTCTCAATCCTGTGGAAGCTGCTTTTGAAAGGACCCTCCCCACCCGTGGCTGCTCCCACCCTCTCCCCCACAGACCTGGGAGCCCAGGCTCCTGGGGCTGCCAGACCATCAGAGGTGAAGTGGCCACTCCCTGCACCAGGCTGGCACCCAGTGGGCACTCCGTCCACAGTGAATGTACATCTCATACCCCCAGAGACACTGGGGCTGCCAGGCCATGGGAGCTGGTGGGGCCTGCTTGGCACTCCCCCCCTGGTCACTGCCTGGGGTCCCTTGGAGCATCTGTTCTAGGTGCCCTCTGACAGCCTTAGTGCCAAGAAGTCCCTGTAGGCCCTCCCAGACTGTGCTTCCCTCCGTATCACCAGCCCTGCGTGCTGAACTCCCAAGGGCAGGCCACTTAGATCCAGAGGGGACTTAAGGGTCTGAGGCCAGCTGGAGGTCCTCCTCATCCAGGAAGCCTGCCTTGATACCCCAGTTCCCAGGAAGCAGGCCTCCCTTCCTTGGCCAGTCTGTGCCCTCAGACTGGGGGTTCTCTGGGGCAGGAAACAAGGCTTGAGGCTTGCCCACCTCAGTACCTCCAGCAGCCTGGCTCTGCATGTAGGATGGAGTCCTGGTGCCTGCCCAGGCTGGCTGTCCCCACCAGCCTCCTGAAGTCCTGGCAGACTAGAATGGCCTGCTGCCTCCCCTGCAGGTGCCACCCATTCCCCACCCACTAGGAACCCGAGGACCCAACCAGGCCCTGGACGCTCAGACAGCCCCACCCTGGCCCTGCCAGTGGGACCGAGTGTGGGGCTGTGAGGGACAGAGGGGCTGCCCCCTGCCCTCAGCCCAGGCCCCTCCGCTGGCCAGGAGAGCCCTCCGCAGGGGCTGAGGCGAGGGCCTCATAGCAAGGCGCGGCCCCTCCTCTGTGCCCAGGCCTGCCCTCCTTGGGGCAGGGGCCCCAGCTGGTTCCGCCTCAAATGCCACCACTCGGTCCAGGACCCAGACATGCCCAAAATGGAGGGACATTTGACACGAGGCTCTACCACTCAAGGGCCTGCCAGCCGTCTCCCTGACCAGCGCCCTCCACACATGCGAGTGGGGTGGCCTCAGGGTGCCTGGCTGCTCTGAGGAGTCCAGGGCCGGAAAAACCCACAGCTGGGGGACCAGCCCTTGGGGAGGCAGCCCGGGCCAGGAATAAGCGGCTGTGACGCACCCGCCTGAGGGCAGCACAGGGCTGGGGAGGCTGGGCCCTCTGTGCCCACCCTGCATGATTCTTAAACGGCTGCTGCTACAATGCGTGTACAGCCAATAAAAATGAACAAAAGCTGCATAATTATGACTGTCTTGATGACTCTCCAGGTCAATCACAGCTGCCTTCCTCACAGTGCAGGCATCTGAGGGAGAGGGCCGTGGGCAGAGCCACGACTGTCTGAGCCCCGAGCACTTCTGCCAGCCTTGGCCTCTGGCCTCCCCGTGCCCCAGGTAGGCAGGTCCAAACGCCAAGGCCTTGCCTCCCCCCATCCTCCAGCGATCCTGAGCTGAGATGCCGGTGCCATGGCCTGGCCCTGGAGGAGACCCCAGCTCCCTGCCCCCCGGCAGCTCCTACCTGGACTGCGACCTTCCCTGAGCCCTTCCGTCTGCCCTGGAGCAGCCCCCGGCTGGCTCACCTGGAGAATCCGCCTGGCCATCCTTCGCCTTCTCTGCAGACGAGGGCTTGAGAGCATGGCTTAGGCGCCCTTTGGGGAGAGCCTGCCCGGCCGTCAGGGAGCTGGTGGGGACGGGAGAAAATGCCATCAGAACATGGCAGGCTGCCCACACACCCGATTCTGGCCTGGCACACACACTGGCACCTCTGCCTCCTGCAGCATCTGTCTCCCAGCAGGGGTCAGAGGACCGGACCTCAGCAGTTGCAGTGACCTCGCCCCTTCCCAGCCTCTCCCTGCAGCCTACAAGTGCTCAGCAGAAAGAAAAATTGGGTCCTGTTTGCTGTGTGACTCTGGGCAAGTGCATGCCTCTCTCTGGGCCCAGTGTCCCCATCTGGACAAGGGAAGGCTTGAGGCCTGGCACTGGATTCTGAGCATCAGTGGACTGTGGGCTTTCAGGGGTGGAAGGAGCCCCAACCCCTCCATCCCCACACCCGCCAGGCCTCAGGCATTGAGAACACAGAGTGGGACTGAGAATGGCTGAGGCTCTCACAGGTCCTAAGCAGGCCCCAAATGAGGACCTCTCCTCTTCAGTGGCGCCCGTGGGTGCCCTGTCTGTTTGTCCCACCAACGGCAGGCTTGGCACCAGGGAGCCCGGGGCTCACCCTTCTGTCTTTGCCCTTGGCCCAGATGCCCCTGCATCCAAGGCTTGGTGGCCCTGGGCACCGGATCTCCTCTTCCTGCCACCTCAGCCCTGAGCGGCCTCCACCTTCAACTCAGCCTTGCTGCTCCATGGCACCAGGCTTCTTGGGGCTCAGCTGGCAGACCTCAGCTGCCAAGGTGGAGGCATGCGGAGTCGCACGTAGCTCGGGATCAAGCAGGGCTGCAGACTGCAGCTGTCGGCCACATAGACAGCCCGGGCAGCAGTGAGCGTGCGGCCTGCACATGTCTGCCAGGTGGAGGTGGTCCCAGCCTCTGCCCTGCTCTGGTAGCTGGGCCAGTTACCTGCTTCTCACATCCGGCCTCACTCCTTGCTGGCATGGCAGGTTCAAACTAAGCTTGCGAACACACCTGGGCCCAAATGGTGGCAGTCTGCTTAAGAGCCTGAGATAGGTTTTAAAGCAAAAGACACAAGGAGGTTACAAGGTCGGGGGGGTGGCCCAGGGAAGGGCCGAGCTGGCCCCTTCTTGGGGACTTGGTGAGCTGGCCTGGCCATTGCTATGGGAACCTGCCCGGGAGGCTCCAGAGGGGTGAGGGGGCACAGTGGGCCTCGGGAGGCCTGATGTGCCAGGCAGAGGGAGCCGGGGCTCTGGAGCCACAGGACTGTCCCTGACTCGGGATCACGTCACTGCCCCCACTGTGGGACAAAGGTCATCATGTCAGCAAACGGCCCCTAACTGGGCGCGTGAGGGAGATGCACACGGCCAGGCTGAGCAGCTCACGTGGTGGGCATTCCGGGCCCTGGAAGGGCAAACCCAGGGCTGAGAAGCCAACTGGACTTTGAAATCACCAGCAGGGCAGCAGCCCGAGTTAGCCGCGGCCATGATGGGCCGGAATCCACCACCTTCCCTGCCAGCAGTCTGCTTGTACGCCCTCACCACCAGAAGGTGCAGGCGGCGGCTCTCCCGCTTGAGAAAGCTCAGGTCACTGGTTCCACAGAGACTAAATGACAAGACAGCTGCCCAGGGAGGGGGGCCCTTCCATCCACAGTGGGAACGGGATGCCGGGTGCCTTTTCCTGAGTGTGCCCCATCTCTTGGCACCCAACTGAAGCAGCGAGTCTCTCGCAGTGCAGACACTGGTTGTGCATTCCCGTGTCCTGTCCCTCCCCATGCTCAGTGACTGGGTGGACCCTGGCCCTCCGCCTGCTCTTGGTGGGACAGGACATCTCGTTACCCTTGTGGGCGGCCCATGGAGGCTCCTGACCAGCCCTCTATGCCTCATGCCGGAAGAATGCTGGATTCCTCATCGAGACAGTGTCACTCCTGATTTTCCAAATGAGTGGGGCGTGCCATCCCCTTGCTAGACCTTTCAGGTGTAGTCCCTTTAAGGGGACACCATCCATGCCCAAGATCTGAAACAGACTTCCGCCAGCCTGGTAACTCCCTGTGCCCTCAAGGTCTCACCAGGAACGACTTCACCAGCCTGGCTTGTAACACGGAAGCGAGCAAACCTCATCGCGCCAGGCTGCCCGCCCTTCCCACGTGGCCGCAGCCTCACACGCCATTGGTGGTAGTGGTGGTGTTTCAGGGTAAATCCGTGCCTGCATCACTAGTGGCCACTCCTCTACTTCTGTCAGTGTGCTGGCCTGCAGCACATCTCCCTCCTGCTTTCCCTGCCCTTTGTGGTGAGCTGAGAAACACGGTAGCCAAGCTGGTTAGAACTGCAGCTGAAGCCAGAGGAGATGGTGTCTGAAGTGGCACATCTGTTTTCCTCAAGGAAAAACTTCCAGCTTGGGGAGAAACCCCTACTGTCCTGATTCCTCAAAGTCATCTTGGGCCACTGGGTTCCTGCTGCTCCCCAGCAGGGGAGGCGGGGCACTGCCTTGGGAGTCCCAGTGAGCCTGTCAGAGGTGATGAACAGACCCTGCCGTTCTGGAAAGTCGGACTCCTGGCCGCCAGCTCCAGGAGGGCCCCTCCCGGCGGAAGGCCTTGGCCAGAGAGGCCGGCCTGCCTGTCTGCCCTTCCCACTCCTAGGGAAGGGAGATCCGAAGAGGGCTGTCCTGGCGTGGACCCTGCCCTCCCCAACACTCACGCGTACACGCCATGGCAGGCACCTAGCCCTTCTCCACTTCCACAGAAAAAAAGCTTCTTTAGCACCTGCCCAGTCTACGGGGAGCAGGAAAGTAATAGAAGAGAAGGTTTGTGCCAATGTATACGGAGGTGCTGGGGAGGCATCCGGGGGCTGCGCTCTCCCCACCTTTCTGCTGTCTCTGGTCAGTTGGCCTCTCCTTTCTCTTCCTCTCTTCCCAGAGGAGCTGATGGAAACCATTTGGCCACAAGGCCTGCCAAGCCCTTTCCAGCTCCTCCTTCAGGAAGCCCTCCCAACACCCTGTCACTCTCTTTGCCCTTTTGGACACTCAGGTTTGGGCTTCAAGGACTCAACCCTGTGTTTTGTCCCTGAGTGCACACTGAGGCACACAGATGGAGCTCAGTAAACGTTGGCTGGATCTGATCCTTCTCAGGGTGTCACTATGTGTGTGACACTTCAGTCAAGGGAAGCCCTCATTTTCCATGTAGACCCTTCATGGCTGGGGTTGGGTTTCCTACTTAAGTCTGTCGCCCCTTCTGCCATTCAGCCCTCAGCACCCAGGCCATTGCTCTGTATGCAGTAGGTACTTAACAAGTGTTTTCTTGAAACAATGTGGTATGGAGGCTCACCAGAGCTGCAGCCAGCCTGCCAGGGCTCAACTCACTTCACTAGCCATGTGACCCCAGGGAGGTCACTCCACTTCTCTGAGCCTCAGTGTTCTGCCTGTATCCTATGGCCATTGCAAAGATTGGACAATCCGTGCCCAGTGCTTAGGGCACAGTCAGCTCTCATTACTACTGGTAGATGCTTATAGATCTTCGGGGGAATGAGTGGAAGAAAATTCTTTGGCGAGATTGTGAGGGTGACTAAATAGGGTGCCATCCCCCAGATCCAGGTGCGGGGGTCCAGGTGCCATGCCAAGCTGGGTGTTCTCCCTGGGAGGCAGCATGGGGGCGGGAGGTGGAGGAGGGTGGGGGCCTTGTTCCTTACACGGTCCTCAGGATGGAGCTGGCAGACCTGAGCAGGAGTGCCTCCAGCATGGTCACCGTGGGGTGCAGCACCCCGCGAGCTCACCTGGGTGGGGGGTGAGAACCTCAGGAAGCCTCAGCCTCCAAGAGGCCCAGCTCCACCAGACTGCCCTGCAACAGAGACACAGCATGAGTCAGGCCCAGGCTGGAGGCAGGGGGCCGCTGCCCTCCTTCCCGGGCGTGATTCACTGGCTCCCGGGCCTGGCACCTGGCTGCAATCTGCTGCGTCCTGAGCCCATATGCTGCAACAGAATCTAGAACACAGCCTGGAAGAAGGTGGCTGCCTTTGGGGTCCAGTCTGTCTGTTCTCCTGGGCCAACTACTTTCCAGGTCAGGTGAATAAATCAGATTCGTGCTTTGCAAAGACTCTTGGCCACCATGGCCGCCCTCCCTGTACTTGTGCCTGCTCTCACCTCTCTCTGCTCTCGGGGCAAAGCGAGGCCCCGGCTGCCAGAAGGCCACGGGATATTCTCAGTGGAGGCATTGCCCACCTACTTCCCCAAATCCTAGACACCCCAAGCAGGCAGAGGAGCAGTGTCCCCTCCAAGTCCCACCGCCAGTGCCTCCGCATGTGCCGGGATCAGCATCAGCCCCGGTCTTGCGCACAGCCCAGCTTCCACCCTGGCCTCTCCGTCCTGCCCAGTGGACCATGTCCTCTTCTCCTAGGCCTCACCTCAGATCAGGTCCCTGACAGCTCTTTTGGGTCCAAATCCTGGCTGGAGCTCCCGCAGAGGCCTTGATGCAGTGGGCGCCCAGGAGGCTCTGGAGCCACAGGGACTCGCTGTCCTCCGTGGCCAGCAGGCTCAGGGCTCAGCATCCCCTGGGCTCCTGTAGCTAAGGCATCGCAAGTGTGGGAGCCGACACAGTCAGTGCCCTGGGTTCCAGGGCTGAGCCAGTGGGGAGGGTGTGAGTGGGGACCCGCCCCGGCCTGCCCTGGGGCTGCAGGCGAGGTGGGGCCCGGGCTACCTCTGGCCCATCTGGCTCAGGGCCCAGCTGCCTACCTGCAAGGCTTACGTAAGAGGGGTGGGATTTGGGAGAAGGACCTGGTTCGGGTGAAAGAGGCAGTTTGCTGGCAGAGCCTCGTGAAGGTGCTCTGGGCCGCTGGGCCCTCCACCCACAGCCAGCCCCAGACGCTGGGCAGAAAGCAGGAGGTTTTCCTTGCCTTTTTTACTGAATGCACAACTGTGCCAAGTGCTTCCTGTGCGTCGACTCCTTGAGGCCTTTCAACAGCCCTATAATGTGGGTTTTATTGACAGTCCTATTTTCCAGGTGAGGTGACAGGGCTTAGAGCGCTGTAAACATGTTGAGTGCCACACACCCAGCAAGGGGCAGAGCAGGGGTCAGAAGCCGGGTCCAGGCTGGCTCTGACACCAGGTCACCTTGCATACTAGGGCTGTCTATTATTTGAATCATCAAACGTATCAGTCATCAATCACAGCAGCGTCCTCTCTCCCTCCTGCGTGGTAACAATGTCCCTGCATCTCGCCCTTTGTCTCTAATGTCCCCTCCACTGCCTCCGCGATTCCAGAGACTTAAACCTGCATCTTCTAAGCCAGGCCGGCTCCCCGGAGGTCCCTCCATCCCCCATACTGTCGCTGCTCTGCCCCCAACCCTCCCCCTTTAGTCATTACCTATGAGCAGGGGTGTTTTCAAAGTCCTCCTCCAGTCAGATGGCAGACACCCCCCCCAGACAGCTCCCCCTAGCTGGTGGGTCAGTGCTAGTGGGCCAGCTTTGAGGAAGTTCTGCCCTTCACCAGATTCCAGGTCCTTAAGGCCTCTTCTCACTTATCCTTGCCCACTGCCACCTCAGGGCACCCTGCTCACATGGGCCCCCCCAAAAGGGCCATGAATCCCTTTGAGAACCTGCCGGAAGCCCTCCCCTGGCCCCCCATCACTGAATCCCAATGTGCTCCTGCTGTTTCAGGGCCCCTGGGGCTTTGGAAGCCCACGCTGCACTAGTTGGCTTCCAGGAGGAATACAGACCCCTCCTCAGTCCTGAGGACAAGTATTGCTCCCCTTTTTCTGCTCTCCCAGGGAATACTGAGCAGTGATGTAAATGGCATCGGCACTGGGGGTTGATGCGGGTGAGGGATGGCAGCAGAAATGTTTTTGCTTTGAGGACTGGGCATGGTTAGAAACCCATACCCAGACCTCTGATCTTCTCCTGGGCAGCTTGAATGCAAATGGGTATAGTTTCCAAACTGATGAAAAGGTGGCAAACGGGCTTATTCCAGGATTAGCGGGGGTTGGAAAACGTGTAATCTCCTCTATCCAGAGGCTTGCAAAATCCACAAACTTGCCCCCCTGGGAGAAGCCTCCCATTGTTCTTCAGACCCCTTGTCTTCCAGGAAGCCCTCTGAGAGGGACCCTCAGCTCTAGCGCCTCTTCCCTTCAGCTGGCTGACCCTTCCCAGAGCACTTAGCATTTAGAGGCTGGGTATTGCTTTTGTAAACGTAATTGTCTGCCAGGAAATAAGAATCTTAACTCAGCCCCTATTCCTAGAGTTGGACATGATCTCTTCCTGCCCCATGACAGACAGCTCCGTGGGGATCCTCCTTCCTGCCCTGAGTATTAATTTAGCACCTCCTCTGTGCAGACATGGTGGTGGGTGGGGGCAGAGGTGAGCAAAGTGAGCCTGGTCCCCGCCTCAAAGGCTTAGAGATGATGGGATTGGCAGTCAGTAAAAAGGTGGATCACCAGATCCAGGCTGGGGCAGGGGCGACCTAAAGGGAGAATGTCTTGGCAAGGGGCCAAGGTCGGATCACGTCACATGAGGCAGAGGGCAAATGTTTCAGGCCGTGGTGTGGTGGGGAGACTGGGAGAAAGGGTCCGAAGCCCTAGGGACAGAGCCCAGCCCGGGGCCCCCAGCTCCAGGGGTCCTTGGCCACGGCGGAGCTCTCCTGGGGAACCGTGGTCTCTGGGAAAGGGGGAGGGCAGGGCAGGGGTGGCACACAGCGTATCTCCCGGATCCTCCAGAAGGGGTGTATCTGGGGCCCTTCACTGTAACTGAGACCCCAGGCCAGGCCTTGTGAGAGCGTGTCTGCTGACAGGCCTCAGCCCCAAAGGCTAGTCCCAGCTCCACCCTAGCTCCTGCCATGGTGGGTGGAGGCAGTCCAACCAGCTAGCTCACTTATAACCCAGTTGGCAGCACCCAGAGTGTCCACCCTGTGGAGCCAAATCACACAGTCTGCATGGAAATAAACGTATCAGTCATCAAGCGCCACTCCAGAGCCAGGAGGAGCTAGAAGGCAGCCTGGTCATGCCATGACAAAGGTCTCCGGGCACCGGGACATCTGGATTCTAGCCCAGGTTCTGCTTCCGTTCGGTGACTTTCAAGCCCCTGGTTCTCTCTGGAACTCGGTTCCCTCAGATAGTCATAGACAAAGGCCTCCTCCCTTCTCCTGTCTGTGACTGATCTGAGTGCCTGGTCTAGAACTCTGCTGTGCCAGGCAGGGACTGCCAGGCCACCGGGCCTGAGGGGCCCCGGGGAAACAGCAGGAACAGCAAGAGCCAGCAGCCGATGTGTGCTTGCGGACTGTGTGCCAGGCCATGTTCTCTGCATCTGATGCTCATATGAACACATGCAATGCTCACTATGCTCCAGTGAGGTCGGTCCTATCACGATCCTCACTTTACAGATAAGGAAACTGAGACACAGGGAGGCTCTGTGGCTTGCCCGAGGTCCTTTGGTCAGAGGAGTCGGAACACAAATTCAGGCAGGGGGGTTTCAGAGTTTATATTCTTAAGTACAAACTATCCCAATCATCTCAGGTCTCCTGACTGATTGGGGTGGTCAGGGCAGGGGCATAAACGGGGCTGGAGAGAGGAGGGCATCCCATGGTCCTCTAAACTCTGCTGCCAATCATTCATCATCAGACTATTTTACTGCAGCCCTGTTCCAAATAATGTTTTGAAAAATTTTGTGTATAAGCAAGGTGTATGTATTAAGTCATAATTAAACCATTTTCTTATGTTGTATTGATGACAGACACAGATAGCTCCAGCTGGTATTTTGATGATCACTGGGAGGGCAGCATGAAGCTTGGAGTTGACATAATTCCAAATCAAAGCAAAGACTCCCAGAAAACTGCCATCTCCCATAGCCTGCCATTTCATGTCTTAGTGTTTTTTGTGTTTTAAGTGGTACAAGTGTGACTTTGGGCACACTCCGTCTGTCAAGGGCTTCAGTTACTCCATCTGTAAAAGGAAGGGGTGGGTGGGATGGTGTCTAAGCCCCAGCTCTGATGATGGGGGTTTCCATGCTTTCCCTGAGAGATGAAGGGAAGGAAAAACATTGCTGATTCCTCAGGCTCTGGACCGTTTTCTCAGCTAGAAGAACTCCCTCTTGTAGGGGTGGGGATGAGGCTGGGGGTTAGACTTCCGCCAAAAGGGGCATCGTCCCCCTACTGTGCAGATCTGCTGCCCAGACTTGGTCCCTGCCCTGGAGGGACACATAGTCTACAGAGGAGGGTGTCGGAGAGAGGCACATACCTGGTCTATACACACAGAGGCACCTGTGAGCATGTCGGCACGGGGGCTGTGCGGTGGGGGCACACAGCAGCAGGAGGTTGGTCTTTCAGAGGAATATCATTCTACTTTTTTAAAAGTGAAGACTGATATTTTCTGAGCACCCAGTGCTTGCCAGGCTCTGTTCCAACTGTGTTGCATGTATTAACTCATTTAATTCTCTGAATAATCCTCTAAAATAGGCACTGAATTATAATCCCCATTTATGAGGACACAGGAGCACAGAAAGGAAGGGACTTGCTGAAGGCTCGTAACTGGAATTAGTTGGGCTTCAAATCCAGATTCTATGACCACTACATATGCTGCCCAAACGGGGTGAGGCTCTGCATGCTTGATACCCCACACCCCTCTGTGGTATGGGACTTCTTAGGGGCAACTGACTCAGAAAGGCAGAGTAATATCCAACATATAACAGAAAATGACTAGACATAAGAAAAAGTGAGAAATGTGAGCCAAAATCAAGAAAAAAAAGTCCATAGGAACAAACTCATATATGATATAGATGTTGGAATAAGCATACAAGAACTTGAAATGAAAAATTAACCAGATGAGTTCAAGAGCAGATTGGAAATTATTAAGAAAAAGTTTGCACACTTGAAGACAGAATAATAGAAAATGTTCAATTCAGAGAGTAGAGAGAAAAAATTCTTAATTGAACAGCATAATGCTGCTGAAAGAAATTAATGAACATCTAAACAAGTAGACAGGCATCTCAGGATCAAGAGACTTAATACTGTTAAGGTGGCAGTACTCCCCAAACTGATCCACAGGTAGACAGAGCCTTGTCAAAATCCCAGCTGGCTTTTTTGCAGAAATTAACAAACTGGCCTAAAATTCATATGAAAATTCAGAAGACCTAGAATAGCCAAAACAATCTTGAAAAAAGAATAAAGTTGAAGTGTTGATCAAAAGCACAAGCAACAAAAAGAGAAACTGATAAACAGGACTACATCAAAATTAAATCCTTCTGTGCTCCAAAGGACACCATCAAAAAATGAAAACATAATCCGCAGAGTGGGAGAAAATATTGGCACATCATGTATCTGATCAGAGAACTGTTTGTAGAATATTAAAGAACCCTTACAACTCAACAACAGAAAGACAAATAACTTGTTTAAAACCGGGCAGAGGACTTGACAGAGAGTTCTCCAAAGAAGAGCTACAAATGGACAACAGACACATGAAAAGGTGCTCAGCATTGACAGCCAGCAGGAAATGCAATTGGAACTGCAGGAGGTAACCCTTCCCACCCAGTAGGATGGCTTTGTGAAAAAGATCTTAACAGTGTTGGAGAGGGTGTGGAGACATCGCTATCACACATTGAGGGACTGATACCCAGAACATATGAGGAATCTCTAAAAATCAATAATAAAAGGATTAAGAACCCAGTTACAAAATGGGCTGAAGATTTGAATAGACGCTTTGCAAAAGAAGATACAGAAATGGCCAATAAGCACACAAAAATATGCTCAATATCCTTATCAGGGAAATTAAAGTTAAAACCACAATGAGATACCCACCATTCGCCCACCAGAATGGCTAAAATTAAAGAGAGTAACACTACATAGGGTTGATAAAGATGTGGAGCAACAGAAACTGCTCTCAGGGATGTACAAACACTTTGGAAGACTTCTGGTGGCTTCTTTAAATGTATATATATCTTTTGATCCATCAGCTGCAGTCATCAGCACTTACCCAAGGAAATGGGTACATATGTCCTCAAAAATCCTTACACGGGAATGTCTATAGCAGCTTTATTCACTAAATCCCCAAACTAGAAACAACCCAAATGCTCCCAACAGGGGAAGGGACGGACAGAGCCACACAACAGGGTTCTGCTCAGCAGAGCGGGAGAAAGAGCTGCTGACACACTTAACATGTGGGTGCCTCCCCATGCAAGCGAAAGGAACTAGATGTAAAAACACCTAGTTTTTGGACCATGGGATTCCATTTGCATGATGCTCGAGAACAGACAGGACAGCACCTCCCAACACCAGCTGCCTGGAAGAGCTGGGGGAGTGGGTGTGGCAGGGTGGCTCCCTGGGAGGGAGCCAGTGGCGTGTTCCGGGTGACGAGAATGTTCTGTTTCTACTGGGTTGTTGATCACAGGACCAAAAGTCATCAAAGTATACTCATGTCTTTACATTTCACTATACAAACATTTGGCTTCTGTTGATAAAAAACCTATTCAATTTTGCAGATGTAAATTCTCACTTTACGGCTTCCTGGGCTGGAGTCTGCACTGGGTTCCAGTCCTTCGCATGGTCCCAACCTTTACAGTTTTCAAAGCTACCTGGGGAAGGGCAGCTGGAGCCAGGGCCCCAGGGGTCGCCCCTGAGACCCAGGGCGATGCAGGACTTTCTCCACCACTGCTTTCGCTCGATGAACCCATGCATTTTGGGGGCACGAAGAGGTAAGTAAGAGTTCCTCATATCTGGAGGTGTTCAAATCAGGACAGGCTGACACAGTGGGTTAGACTCAGTGACCTAAAAAAACCCAGTGGCCCGAGAGAAAGTCTGCCTCGGGCTCGCCTGGGAGTCGGCTTTGGGCCCCAGCCCTGACTCCAGGCCAGCCTGGGCTTCACTGTCCCCCACTAACAACTCTGCAGTCCCTGCAGGGACCCAGAAGGCAGCCAGACTATGTTCCCATGTCCAGGGTCAGGGCTAGTTTGCCCCAGGGACTCTGACCCCCCAGGTGTGCTCTGCCCTGTGTGCTGGGATTCCTGATACAACACCCTGCCCTCCTGGGCCCTGGGCCCACCAGCCCTTCAGTTTCCCCATCACCGAGCTCGTTCCCCCTCCGGGCCTGTGCACACCTAGGTCCTCTTGCTGGCAAGCTCTTCCCCTACCCAGCATCTACTCATCTCTCAGATCTCAGCTTAAAGGTCACTCCCCCAGGAAGCCTACCCACTGGGTCAGGCCTCTGTTACATTCAGTCCATAATTAAAAACAAAAACCCATCATTTTAAAGACGTTCTTTTATTATGATGAAATATATATAACAAAGAACTTGCCATTTTAACCATTTTTAAGTATATAATTCAGTGGCATTGAACACACTCCCTCCTTTTTCCCTTAGTTCCTTTGTGGCACCTATCACAATTGCAGTTTAACAAGTAACTGAATAATTGTTTAACGTCTGTCTTTGCAGCATGTATTAAAGTCCATAAGTTAGGGCCTGTCTTGTTTTCTGTGGTTTTCTCCAGGGCTTACTTGGCACAGGCCTAACATTCGGCAATAAACAACTTTGAGCAAATTAATATATACTTATGAAAACAGAGAAGAACAATAAAGATACCAAACTATGAAGCAAGCAAACCCTGAACAGCCATGTTCTGTCTCATGGGGGGAGCTGGAGGCCCTGGATCGTGCACGTCCTGGGGACGCCTGTCTCTGCCCCATGGCATCCACACCACGATTGTCCCCTCTGGGCTTGCTGCTCCAGAGCTGGGAGCCTGGTCACCGGCGGGAAGCGTCAGCGGTGAGACAGGCCTCATGAGGCCTGCCCCCTGGCTCTGAGGGCAGTGCTGGGGGAGAGGCTGGGAGCCCAGGGGCGTATGGTCTGTTCAGAGCTCACCGTCCTCCCTGGACCACACTCGACCCTGCAGGCTCCCGCCGCCTGGCCTCTGCCTCAGCCCACCCAGCTCCAGCCACTGCCAGACTCACCTCCAAGACTAGGCCTCGCTAGGCTGCTTCCATGCCCCACGGCCCCTCGGGCCCTGACTGCCCTTCGTCCGGCCACACCAGCCTATCCGATCTCAGGAGCTAGCCTGACCCCACCCTCGCCAGTCCAGCAGCCTCCTGAAAGTCCTCCACCTTCACCTTCGCTGAACCATACCTTCCATCTCCCTGGTGCCCCCATCTGCCACCCAGATGAGCTGCCTCCTCCAGTTCCTCTGAAGCTCTTCCTCCGACCGGGGCCTCTCTCTGGACATACCCCATGGGTACCCCTGCTGGATGGCAGGGTCACATGGAGCCACATGGAGCACAGCTGCTAACAGTGCCAGCCTGGCCCCAGCACAGTAGTCTCTGCCTCTCCTGGCCCTGGCCTGCTCCTTCCCTCCACACACTGCTCAGTCCACTCCTGGGCTTGCAAGTCGGCACAAAAGGGAATTCACGGGGGCCAGCTGGTGTGCAGAACTCCCCCAGCTCCAGTCTCCCTTTCTGCAGTTCTGGAAAGGCGAGGAAGGACATAAGGCCCCTCTCAGGTTATGGCAGGAACACAGGCACACCCTCCCCTGGAGCAGCAGCGCTCCCGTGGCTTCAGGGCCTGACGCATGGGCAGGCCAGAGAGGAGCTGCTGGTTGGGGGGCTAGCGGGGGGCAGGGGGAAGTCAGCAGAGGGCCTTTGCAGCCCCAGTGCTGCCGAGTCTGATTCCAGGACAGTGTTAAACGGAGCTCAGAGCTACCTTCCTCTGCAAGGCTGACAGAACAGCGCCGTCTTCCCTGACAGAGAGGAGACTGAGGCTCAGAGAAGGTATGCTGCCCAGGGCAGAGCCAGACGGGAACCCAGTCCACTACCAAGAGGGCTCCAGGCATTGCCAGGAGTTTCCTCTGCCTGTGAGGGGTAGCCCCTTGCTTTGAGATGCATTGCACACCAGCTGATAGAACCAGCTTGCCTCTCTTGCAAGGCCCATGGGGTCTTCGTTTGCACAGAGGGCGATACTGAGGCTCAGAGAAGTGAACCCCCAGCCCAGAGCCGTGAGCAGGACAGCAGAGGGCTGACCCTGCCCTGCTCACAGCCCTGGCCCAGTTCTGCCACCTCCCTTCTGTGGAAAGCTGGCTCTGTGATCTCAGGTGCCCAGCCTCCTCCAGGGTGTCCAGGCCCTTGCTGGGCATGCAGGAGCCTCTGCCCCCTCATATTACTAAGGGCCTGAGACACGGGCCTCTGAGACACAGGAACACTGGGTCCTGACCCCACAGGAATGGGGCCTTCAGAATCAGCAGACCTTGTTTCGTATTGAGGGGCTGAGCTTCGGAGGCAGGCCTGTGACCACCTCGGGGTGGGAGAGCTTTGGCCCCAGGGAGGAGGGGAGGTGGCAGGGTGCCCAGAGCCCAGAGCAGATGCAGCCTCCGCCCCAGGGAGGCAGCGCTGGGCAGCTTACCCGAAAGGCCTACTACCCTCTGCATGTGGCCCATGTCAAGGACGGCCGGACCTCATGCTCTTGGAGGCCTTGCAGGTAAGGAGCAGTTGTGCCTGGAAGGACAGGCATCCACTCCGGCCTCTCTGGAGACCCAGAGCAGGGCCCAGGGCCTTAACATGGGAGGGGCCTGTCCCTGGGGCACTTGGCTTCTATTCTGCCCTGTTCCCCCCTCCTCCCCATGCTCTTAGAGTGACGGCCACACTCTCGGCATCTTAGAGCCTGGCCTTTCCACCACGATGGAGGCTCAGAGCCTGGCCTTGTCCCGCCCTTGCATTCTGCACTCCAGCTGCCCAGGTGGTTCTTCCTGGCCCGCACGCTGTCAGCCTGTCCTGACCACCCACCCATTTGGTGCCCACAGGGAGCGTCTCTACCTCCTTCCCTTGGCTGTGCCCTCAGCATGACCACGGATGCCTGGACTCTGAGTCTGTGTCTGTCTCTCCCTGCCTCCTGGGTGGGAGTCCTGGGCTGGGACTGGCCCCTCTCAGGGTCCCCCCCTCCTTGGATGAACAGCCCTGGGCCCCAGTGGGCATGGGCATGTCTGACAGATGGAATGTGCATCCGAGGAACCACACGTCAGTGACATACATGCCAGAAGGGCTTAGGGGAAGCTTCAGCTCTGCACTCAAGCACAGACGGAGAAGCTGTGGCCCAGAGAGGGGCAGGGACCTGCCAAGGTCACACAGCAAACTGGAACCTGAGCCTCTGGCTGCCCCCTGTCCTGACTGCCCCTGCCTCCACCTGCCAAGGCCCCTTGAGGAGACAAGGAGCATTCTCATTGACTGAAACCTCAGCCCCTCATTTCATACCTCTGGTGTGGCCCATTCTTTGGTTGAGCCCCTTAGCTGCTCAGTGGCTAAGACACCAAACAGCAGCCAATCACACGGTCTCAGTCCTGGCTTAAGCCATTTCACCATCATCCAGACCCTCCCCTCCATTGCCCAGGTAACAAACAGGCTCAGAGAGGGAAGCAGCTTGCCCGCGTTCACACAGCGGAGGCAAGTCCAGAACTCAGCCCATGGGCTCCGTGAGCACAGAGCGGCTGCTGGCTCACCTGGCTCCCCAGCTGTTCCGGGTGGGCCCCACGCTTGTGTCCGGCTGGCCCTCTGGGGGGACCTCTCTGCCGTCTGGCATGCTGGGGTCGCTGGGCATCCAGCCGCGTCCAGCTCTGGAGGGCGAGCTCCGGCCACGGGCATCTGCAGAAAGCTCCATCTCCCACTGCGCCTGGCCTTGCGTGGCAGTGCGGGTGGGGCTGGGGCACCCCAAAGAGGCCTGGTTCCTCTCTATTTTTAGAAGCTCCAGTGTTCAAGTTGGCAGTGAAGTTGCTCAGATGAAAACTTCCCTTTTCTTGCTGGCTTTGTTTCACTCAAGATGAGGAGAATTTCAATGAAGCCAGTGTTCTTTCTTATGCAAATCTACTCGCTGTCCCAGCACGGGTGACCAATGGGCTCAGGGCTTCGGGTGCCCCAGAGGACCTTGTCCCTGGCTTTAAGAGGCCACATTGAAGCACAATGGGTTCTTGAACCATGATGGACCCAGATGCTTCAGGGGCCACCAAACCCCACTGCCCACTGTCAGCAGGACGCCAGGGATCTCCCTGCTCAGCCCCCAGACCCTGTGCTTGGGAGACGGAGGACCAAAGCTTCTGCCCTTGAGGAGCCCCAGCCTGGGGGAAGGAAAGAGATGTTCCCAGCTCTGAACATGGGTTCCCAGCCACTAAGCAGCTGGCCGTCCAGGGCACCTGGTTTGAGCAGGGGTCTGTCCCATCAGCTGTAGGTATGAGAGTTAATGGGCTTGCGGCTGACCATCAACAGATGTGGGAAACTCACGGGAGCCCGTAAGAGCAGAGGACACCTTCCAACATCAGAAACCTCCCCTGCCTAGACCCAGTTCTGGAGGGCAAAGTGGCTGAAAACAACAGAGATCCCAGTTCTGGAGCCAGAAGTCTGGGCTCACAGTGCCCCAGCACCACGCTCCCGCCAAAAGATGAGACTTACCTTGACTCTTCCTGCTCTGGTGGCCACCAGCCAGCAGCCCCTCGATGTTCCCTGGCCTGTACGCGGCCTGTCTTCACATGGCCATCTTCTCTCTGCATCTATGCCCCTGTTTTCCCTTTTTGTAAGGACAGCAGTCACGGGACTTGGACCACCCTGATCGGGATGATATCACCATAGTTAACTACATCTGTAAAGACTGTATTTCCAAGTGAGGTCACATTCTGAGGCTCTAGTCAACATGATTTGACCTGGGATAAATTGTGCAAGGAGGTGCTGGTGATTTCTATGAGATGTCCCCAGTGCTGTCTTACCCGGTGGGAGCAGGTAGCTGAGAAAGAGCGTGGCCATCTCCGGGAAAATTCTGGACCTGGACCTTAGGCCCTGGGGTGCTGCCTGCAGTGCCACTGAAGGCACCCCGGACAGGAGGTCTGGAGTCTGGCTTTGAGACCTGAATCTTCCATTGCACTCCCCGCATGTGTCCTGTGACCTAGGGCAGCCCCCTGCTCCTCTCTGGGCCTCAGTTTAGTTGCTGGGATCTTGAGGGTGAGACTTGGAGGCAGGCCAAGGGGGCTGTCAGCTCCAAGTGCACGTGGGGAGGTGATGGGGCAGCCATTCCCCGTGAGCCAGGTGGACGCACTGAGCGGGATGTCGTTCTAGAGATATTTGAAAATAAACAAATGGGGAGCCTCAGTGTACATTTTGTCCCTTTCTTCTTACACTGGACAACATTTGCTGGAGAACTTTTCACGGCGTTTTAAGAGCCCCCTTTTGCTCTCTTTTGTGGGCCGCCGCCCGCAGAAGGGCCAGTGGGGTTTTACTCGCCCACAGGAAGGACACCGAGGTCCTTTGCTGTCACAGATGTGGCTGCATCGCACAACCTACGCCGGGGCTGTGGGCTCCTGAGTCGGTCTGGCTCTGCGACAAACCTCTTGGACTGGCCCTGCCGGGACCTGACTTAGTTGTAAATCTGAGAACAACAGAGTTTTTGTGATATGGACAGATTAAATATTCTGCCATTAGGAGGAAGGGGGTAGAGACTTAAAAGTTTTTTTCATCAACTTACAGAAAAATAACATTGCAGTTTGCCCACCTGAGTTTGTCAGTGGGGAAGTCTGTACCTGCCGTGGGTGGGGGCCGAAATGTTTTCTCTGTCTGCAAGGGGCTAGGGAGGCCTGGGAGGAGCTGCTGGCCAGGAGCAGAACATCCCCACCGTGCCCCGGGGCCAAGGGGGGCGTGACGCCAAGTCCAGAGAGACAGCCCATGGGTGGTACTGATCTCCTTGCCTCTAGTCTGGGGACCCCCTGAAGTCACAGGCAGCCTGTGTGTGCTCGCGTGCATGTCCCCACTCTCTGCACTGTCCTAGGAAGAGGGCTCCCAGCTCTTTTAGATCCTTGAGATTTCTGACAGTGAGCAGCCACAGGAAGTGGGGAACCCTGAGTGCTGGAGTCATACAGACCTGGTGTGAGTAGAATTGTGACATTTCCAGAATATCTTGCCTGGCTTTAGTACATCTGCATATCAATAGGCATTCAGAGGTGGAGATACCTGCATTGAGGCCATGTGACTCTGTGCTCAGCATCTGGGGGGCTCGGGCAGAGGGGGAGGACACGGGCTTTTGGGCCAGGTCACCTCACCTCTGCAAAATGAGGACCCCTGGTTGCAGGGGACAGAACCCCTGACTCCAGCTTAGTCCAAAAGGACAACAAAGTGACTCGCACAGCCCAAGCGGCGAGGTGCAGAGGGGGCTGGATCTGGCCTGCCCCTGGCTGGACCCACACCGCCCACCTCCTTTTGGGCCATGGCATCCTTGCTCATGAGGGACACCAAGCTCCTTCCCTCCTCTCAGGAGAGCCGAGCACGGGCCTCTGTGGATGTGACCGACCTGACAGAGGTGTTTCCTTGTGAGCTTTGCCCTGTCACCCTGTTTGCTTCCCTCCTCTGAGTCCCAAGGAAGGGAGAGAGAGTTCAGACTTCCATCTTTTGGGGCTTTTTGTATTTTGATACTTTCAGGCAGACATTTACAGAGCTCTTTGCACCAAATAACAGTGGTCAGCATTTATTGTGGGCTGTGCCAAGTTGGGTCCTATGGACTTTTACTCAATCATTTACACATACATGAACATGTGTGCGCATGTCTATCATACTTTTATATACCCCCCACAATCTTACAAGATGGGGACTCTTTACAGATGAGAGAAGAGGAATACAGTGACTTGCCCAGGGTCACACAGCTGGGAGCTGGCGGGGCCACACCACACCCAGGAGTGCGTAGGGGTTGTTTCCCTCAGGGCCCAACTAGGACGGGCAGAGCGGGCCTCTGGCCCCAGCTCTGCTGCCCACCCTTACAGCCTTGGTGGTCATCTTCTAAATGCACACTCCCTCACGAGGGATGGGATCTGCTCACTTGAAGACGGCTTTGTGAGTATATACACATACCAAGTCTTTCCAAATGGCACCCTTCAAATATGTGAAAATCACGGGAAGCAATTCATGATGAAATTAAAGTAATTGTCGCATTTCTACAGTAACCCTTATTTATTGTGTTGTATTTCTACTGCAACCCTTATGTAATATTAACCCACTACAATGTCCAAGCATGATGCATAAAAATCCTGATTCATTTCTGAATCTAAGTATTGCTTTTTGCTGCGCCTCAGAGGAGCAAAGTGTTTCCAAATTAAAATGAAGAGCTATGAACATAACTTTTTCCCTAAGTCAGTATGATCACACTATGACCCAAGAAATGTTTTGTAATCTGATGTTGCTGAGAGTAGAATCCAAAGTATGTGAAGATGCTGTTTATGACAAAGTGATTTTGCCGAAATAAAGTAAAAAAATAAATCTATGGAATAAAAGTACGTAACAATTTTTATTGCTTGAAGCCTAAGGCCCTTTAGGGGTTTCCTGGCATCCTAAGGTCAACTGTCTGACTCCAGCTCTGCCCGATGTCCACACCCCACTCCATCTCTGTTCCAGAGACACTGGTCCTTTCCTGGTCCCTGAAGTGGCCTTCGCCCTGCTCTTGCCTGGGCCTGGGCCTCTTGAGCGCCGGCCCTGCAGGCTTTTGTCCACCTCCAGGTCTTGGCACGAACCTCATACACATGACCTCCCTGACCACCCAGGACGCCACGAAATGCTCCTCTTTCATGGCTTTCATCACATGATGCAGTGAGAGGAGCATTGGACATGAGGTCTGAGCAGGTGAGTTCGCAGTCTATTCCCTGTGTTGCTCTGAAGCGTCTCGCAGTGCTGGGACACCAAAGGTGCTTCACAGATGAGCTGAATGTGACTTCTGTCCAAGCTTTGCGCCCTCCTGGGATGGGTGTACTAGTGAGAAGACCTCACTATCATGTCCTGAAAGTGCCATTACGCCCTCTCTATCCTAGGTCTTCCTCCCCAAACAGAGAACAATGTACTAGATCAAAGGCTTTGCCAGAAGTGAACAAAGCCAGGCACTAGTTAGAGGTAAGGACATATTTTACTTGGAATAGGGAAAAGGGTCTGGCATGAACCGAACTCAACTTCAGTTTGTGCAGGAATATCTAGGTGTGTTCATGGGAGGGTGGGGGAGCAGAACAAGGAGACAAGTGGATGCAGCAGGGTCAGTGAAGTGAAAAATGCCGAGGGTCAATGTCAGTGCAGTCAGGCCCGCTGTGTCTACGAGGCGAGGTTAGGCCCCCGCTCTCCCAAAGAGACTTCGAGGCAGGGCCCCCACCTCAGGTGTTGGCTGGGACAAACAGCAAAAATTTTTGGCAGTCTTGTGTTTTCTCAGGCAGGTACATTAAGGGGGATTAGAATTATTTTAGGGTTGTGGCCTTGAGCTGTTAGAAACTATGCTAGTGTTGGTAAGAGGGCCCAGAGGAGCCTGGTAGAGCTTCACAGAAGAATCTTTGTCAGCTTTAGCTTAGACAAAAGTAAAAAAAAAAAAAGCATCCACGTGTATTGAGGCTGAGTGCCAAGCAGTTCTCAAGGTTGTGAGGCAGATGCTGTTAATATTATGCCCATATGAAGGCTGAAGAATCTAAGGCTCAGAAAGGTTAAGTCACCTTTCTGAGTTAACCGCTAAGTTAACCAAGGTCACACAAGCAGCAGGGATTTGCACCCTGGCCTCCCTGGTTCAAGTGCACAGCCCCATTCTATACCTTTAGGCTCTGACCACCATCTGCCCCGTCATGTCACTGGTCCAGAGCACTGAGTCTGGAAAAGTGGGTGCTGCTGGCAGTGTCCTCAGCTCTGGCTGCACGCTGGGAGCCTTAGGAATACTGCTCGGGCTCCATCCCCAGTGCCGCGACTATGGCAAGTACGCAGGGAGTTTTAGCTCCCAGGTGATTCCTCTGAGCAGCAAGGTTTGAGACCCTCTGTGCCAAAAGCCCTCACTTATCATCTCATATAATCCTTGCAAGAGCCCTGTGAGGAAGGAGGCAGGCAGGTGGCAAAGACCGCGTCCTGCGGACCGGAGGCCAGGGCCGGTACGCGTGCCGACACCTGGGTGTGGGATCAGGCTTCCCAGCCTGCTGCGCTCAGTTCTCTGCCCAAAGGTCAGCGCTCCACCGGGGCCTCATTGAGAAGAGTACAGCCATGTCTCCAAGAACAGAAACGAACAGCTCAATTTCTCTCTGATGTTAAAACTCTTTTCTCGCCCTCACTGAACAGGGGGAGAGGGCAGTGCCTGCCTCACACACAGGACCAAGGACAAGGCCGGAGGGACCACAGAGGTGGCCAGTGGCCCCCCTCCCTGGCGGCGATCCGCCAGCAGAGCCGAGCCGGGCTGGGCCGGAGCAGAGGGCCTGCGGGTCCCTGATGGCGCTGCTTTCCAAGCCCGCTCTGGGCCGGGGTGGCCGTCCCGCTCCAGGGCACCTAGGGGCGCAGCCCGGGAGGCAGGCATCTCTGGGCCCGCAGGGCAGGGCCTCCAGCAGCCGCGGCGTCAGGGGCCTCGTCGGGCCCGGGGGCACTGGGGTCAGGCCGCGCCCACCGCAGGGGCGTCCCACCGGCACTGTCAGCCCCGGGCGTGGGCAGCGAGGCCGCCGCGCCCGCAAAGCCCGGCCCCTCTGCCAGGGCCCCGGGCGCCTCGCCTCCGTGCCGGCGGGCGGTGGGCACACAGAGGGGGCCGCGCCCCGGGGCGCCCTCGGACCCCCGCGGCGGCGGCCACATGGGGCCCTGGGGGGCCGGGCTTTGTGGCGTCACCGTCGCCCCGCGGAAGCTTCCGCCGGCGCCCGACAAAACCCGCGGCGCAGGAGCGGCGCGCGCGGGGGGCGGCGCGAAGGAGGCGGCCGGGCGGCGCGCGGGGAGTCGGGGCGGTTGACCGGCCTCGCCCGCCCCGCCCGCAGAGGCAAGATGGTGAAGGAGACCCGGCTCTACGACGTGCTGGGGGTGAGGCCCGGCGCCGCCCCGGAGGAGATCCGGAAGGCTTACCGCAGGCTGGCGCTCAAGTACCACCCGGACAAGAACCCGGAGGAGGGCGAGAAGGTGCCGCGGGGCCGGCGGCCTGGGGGCGCGGGCCGGGGGCGGGAGAGGCAGCCGCCCGGGGAAACCGAGGGCCGCGGTGGGAACGGAGCCTGCCCCATTCACGGGCAAGGAGACGCCTTCCTGCCTGAGCAGGTGCCCTGCGGATCAGGCGCTGATCTTCGGGAAAGCCCGGTGGCCTTCCCGTGCACCTCCCACTCTGCCCGCTTCCCTACGGAATCCGGGGGCCCCGCATGGCTTTCGGTGGGGCCGCTGTGGCAGCTGACAGCAGTGACACCCGGGTCCTTTGGGCCACAGAGCCCCCATCTAGTCTTTAGGCCCCTGGACACGGAGCTACTCCACCCCGGGGAGGTTGCCTGGGGGGCAGCGATGACAGCATGTTTATATTTAGCCACATGTTGCGACTGTGCCTGTCACAAGTTTAAATGCTCTCCCCCAGGAAGGTTTCTCTGTTACTCACTTGCACTTTTCCATCTATATTTAGGTGGCTTCCTGTAGCTTTTAAAGTGGCTTTCCAGTGATGTAGCTGGTTGGTAGATTTGCTCCCTGAATTCACTGCAGCCTGTCTGTGAGCAACTCCCTCAAGGAGTGCGCACCTGGGTCCCACCCCCACCTTCAGAAGACGGCCCTCCCCGGGTTTCAGGTCGGATCTCAGCTCCCTCCACCAGTGCATTCAGCCTGCCTTTGGAGTTCAGACGCTTTTTCTCAATTAGCCTCCACCTGTACTACTGTCTGTAGGGTCGTCCTGTGTATACCTAAGATTGGTTTGTTCTAAACCAGTGTTTATTTACAGCCAGTGTCACATAAGCGATGCTCTTGATGGTGAGGTCTGGCAGGCCCCTCTCGGCTTGTGGGGTGGGGGGTTCTGTGATGTTCCCACTGCCAGGAATACTCCTCCAGCCCACCCAACATCTTCCACAAAGGGAATGAAATCCTTGACTTTAGTTTCCTGCTAAAATGACTTTCAGGGGGCTGCCTCTGGCTGTGGACTGACCTGGCCCAGTCCCCATCCTACTTTAATTAGGATTTCTTCTTCGATGCCCACTGTTCCCACTGCTGTGGAAGAAGGGCAGGCCCACCCATGGGCCTGTGAGTGTGGGTGCTAAACGGTTGGCTGAGAGAATGGCGATGTCATGGGACGACATACACTTTAAAGAGTTCTAGGAGGGGAGAAAACCCTGTCAAGGCCCAGTTTGGAGGGAAGTTGTCACAGTGAGGCAGAATCAGATCAGGGGAAACTGGATTGGAAATCAAAAGGGATGAGGACATGGGACAGTCACAGAAACTCTGCTGTAAAGTTCCCTAAAAAGGCCCTTTCTGGCCCAACTGTGTGCTGCGTAGACCTTTTTTGTGCAAGTCTGTGTATAATTCTTGTCCACTTTATCTGCCATAGTGGACACTCAGTGTTCCCCTAAGTTTGTCACTGTATTATTAATGTCTCTTCAAAAATAGATGAAGCCAGTGCTCCCCTGGACAACTGAGGCGGCTGTTGGGCGTCGGCTTGTGTTTGCTGCCCTTTTGTCCTGCGTTGCTAAGCACTGGGCAGCCTGCTCGCATTGTCAGGCACTCTTGGTGGGGTCTGTGGTTCTCCCAGATGGTCCTCTGCAAGACTCTTGGGTGGCAGGGCCAGTAAGCTAATCCCTTTAGGGGTGCTGAGAGGGGCCAGTTGCTTTCTGACCTTCCACATCAGGCACCTAATCCCATCCCTCAGTTTTTCTGCTGAGAAAAAAGGTGGCAGTCGGTACCTACTTCTATGCAGGAATGGTGCAAGAATTAACAGATCAAAAGTTCTAGCTGCCCTGCGTATTATTCTCATGTCCGTTTAGGACCTAACTTTGAATTACCCACTATTTGTTAGCAGTCATTTCTTGCTTATTAGTTACTTATTAGATCTCTGCCAGGGACCTTAATACAAAAGAAAAGGTGCATGTCAGTCAGTTTCCATGTTTGTATCTTCATAGCACTTTTTCTGTATGTTTTATGGAGCCTGCTGCATTAAAGGCTATGTATATAGACACCTGTACCACGGAGTACGCTGTACTTCTGGAGGGCTGTGACCCTATCATCCTTTATTCATTTCTGGATTCGCAGAATTGAGCCTTTCATGTAATGGATCTTGACAAGAACTTTCCACATGCCAGGCACTCTCTTAGTTTTGGGGGTACAGGAGTGGACAAAACTGGCACACCCCATCCTCATGGAGCTGACCCTGCCCTGGGGACGCAAGCTAAGCCATAAATGCTGCGGTGCTGAGAGACAGCACGGAGCTGGGCGAGTGGGAGCAGACTTGGGGAGATGGGGTGTAGATCAGAGTAAGGAGTGACATGCGCTGCCATGGTGGGTTGGGGCAAAGAATGGAAAAGACCAGCCAGCCTGTTCTGGCTGCTGTTTGGAGCACAGACTGAAAGCTGAAGTGAGGACAGAAGACACGGACCGCGGGGAGGTTCCAGCAGTAATCCAGGTGAAAGATGGGGTCTGTACCAGGACAGGCATGCAGTGGCCTCTGGGTATTTTACCAGGCTCTGATTCGATTTTAAAAGCTGTCTACCTACAGAAACATGAGTGGTACAGCAAACACGTGCTTCACCCAGCTTCACAAATTATAAATGTGGTTGACCTGCCAGCGCCCCTGAGCAGCCAAAAATATGTGTGTGACTTTTGATTCCCCTTCAAGTTAACTAGTAAGCGCCTACTGTTGACCAGAAGCCTCACCAATAACATAAAACAGTCGATGAACATGTATTCTTGTGATATATGTATTACATATTGTATTCTTACAATGAAATAAGCTAGAGAAAAGCGAATGTTTTTTCAAATTGTCAAAGATCTCCAAAAAATTTTTCAATATGCTTATTGAAAAAAATCTGCATGTAAGTGGACCCTAAATAATGCAAACCCATGTTATTCACAGGTTAGCTGCCATATTTGCTTAATCTCTGTTATTATTAGCTAAAGTTTTTGAGAATAGGTTGCACATATCATAACCTTTCAGCCCTAAATACTTCAACGTGTTTCTCCTAGAAAAAACTACATCCTTGTACATAACTATAGTTCAATTATCAAGTTTAAGATGTTTAACCTAGAAAAAAAATCACATTTCTCTAGGTTCCAACATCCTTTGTAGCCACTTTATCCCCAGTGTGAGAGCCAGTCCAGGATCACATATTGATGTTAGTTTTCCATTTAGTTTTGCAGAATGTCTTTAAATTTGGTTTTCTGTTTCTTACATTTGAAACCCAATGGTACATTTTTGGCGTGAGTGTGACACATGGGGTATCTTGTCTCTGGTGCTGGAGATAAAAACTTGAAGGTTGTGCTAAAAGGATTTGTTGACAGATGAGATGTTGGGGAGAAAGGAAACGAGATTTGGCATTGCCAACAGCTGAGATGTGGGGGATGGGAGGGGCGGGACTTTGGGAGCAAGGTCAGGAGCATGGGTTTGCACCCTGTGTGTGCACCCTGCATGGGGACAGTGCTCATCGTGTGTCTGTAGTGAAACCTCATGCTAGCAAAGTTGTAAAGCAGTCTTCATGGGCTGGACAGCTAGCATCAGTGGCTGGCAGGCTGGGCTTCTCCAACTGTGGGTTGAGTCCTGGCCTGGTCTCCCCCATCCTAGCTCCACTGGACCCCATCCTGTCTGCTGCAGCCAAGTAGAGGAGGTCCCTTCCTACTGCTCTCCGTCCTTACTCTGTGCCATGGCCTCGCCACTTGTCCCTTAATGTCTGCCCTGTGTTTCCTACTCTATGGGGGAAGAAGAGGGGCAGTCAGGTTGCAGAGATATAGACCAGCTGGTTTTGGGGGTGTTGGCAGGGTGTCTCTACCACTTGCTGGGTTTGCTTACTAAAACAATTTGAACCTTCTCTCTCTCTTTGTTTATTTTAAAGTTTAAGCTCATATCCCAGGCATATGAAGTGCTTTCAGATCCAAAGAAAAGGGACATTTATGACGAGGGCGGTGAGCAGGCGATTAAGGAAGGGGGCTCGGGCAGCCCCAGCTTCTCTTCGCCCATGGACATCTTTGACATGTTCTTTGGTGGTGGCGGACGGATGGCTAGAGAGAGAAGAGGTAAATGCTTTTAAAGACATTAAACGAGTTTCATAGTATCCAAACTGCACGTTACTGGAAATAGGACGTATCATGCTTTAGCAGGGTACAGTTGTCATGTTTTGGGATCCTTTGCTAAACAGTTCATCACTTGTTTAGTACCCAGGCTACCTGGAATCTCTCAGGGCATTTAGCAATTACGTGATACCCTCCAGACACCACATATGAAGAAGCAAATGGTGTGGTGAGTCCAAAGGAGAAAAGGCGAACCCATCTTGCCCTCTTTTACTCTGCTGCTTGGGTCCGGGCCCTGAGTGTCCTAAGGGATGTAGGTGGCACCCCTCTGGTCACCAACGATGCCTGTGCCACAAGTGCCCTTCCCCATCATGCACCTCCGTGGGTTCTGTTTCTTGCTGGAGCTCTGCCATGGGCACAGGAGCCTCATTTTCTCAGCTGCCCTGGAGATTGTCTAGGTGACAAAATGTACTGCTTTATGTTTGAATGTCTTTGTTAAAGAACCCATCTGCCTTTCTCTTTGGAATGTATTATGATCAGCAGCTTTGTCCCCAGGAGGTGAGTGAGGATTTAGTGGCCCCACGTCACTTTCTGAGGTCCGGGGTTTGCTCTCCTAATTCTTGTCCCTCTAGCCTCTGCTGGGCTGTGGGCTGTGTCCCCCGGCTGTAGTAGTGATCTCCTGTAGCCCCCATCCCCCTGTCCAGTGTAGGGTTGATAATCTATCTGCTCTGGACCTTGACACCAGATAGGTAGCCAAGTTTATTACAATCTTAGATAAAATCAGGAAACTAAGCTCTGCAAGGGTGGTTTGGGCCAACAAGAGGCTCCTAGGTAAATAAGGCTGTACTTGTTCTCACATTATAACCAACTTTCAGCTTCAAAAGCTTGGCTGTCGGTTCTGTGAACAGTGTTTGGGGACACCCTTGCCCCGTCTGCAGTATTGCTGCTCATGTAGTTGACAGCGTGGACATGACCAGAACCTTGGGGGCCTCTTTATGCCCTTAAGTCAGTCATCTCCCAAGGCTGACAGCCGTTCAACAGGGACGCAGTCTCGTGTGAGCCCTGCGGCTTCTGAGAGGGGGTGGTGCTGAGGGTCCTGACAAGCAGGCCTGTGGCACGGCCAGGCTCCTGCACGCAAGTCTAGAGTCCCAAATGCACAGATGGGATCTCAGCAGGGGATGAGTGCCCACCTGGCCACAAGTTACAGAAGGGCTCAGCAGGTGTATATGGAGTATATGGTCAAGAAAGAGTGTGAAGGGAAGACCCTGAGCCCGTGAGAGAGGAGTCGGTGCCTCCGTTAGGAGAACCTTGTGGCTGGTTTCCTCACTGACCCCTCTGTCCTCAGCTCTGTTCTGGGAAAAGGTGGAGAGTCTCTTGGCAACACCTTCACATGGTGGGAAACCTGAAGGATGGGCCAGGAGTGACAGAAGCTTCTGCGGGAGGGCGACGAAGGGCTGGGCATGGCCCAGTCTCTGGGCTTTGCACAGCGAAGGGTTGGGGGGACGGGAGGCAGGTGCTAACTGTGTTTTCTTCCTTGGTCAGGCAAGAATGTTGTACATCAGTTGTCTGTAACTCTTGAAGATTTATATAATGGAGTCACAAAGAAACTGGCCCTCCAGAAAAATGTAATTTGTGAGAAATGTGAAGGTAAAAATTAGTTTGTGAGTGAATCTCATAGTTCTGATCCCTTAGATCTGGAAACAGTTCTGATTATTTTACAAGTCAGAGAAAAATAATTTATCTTTTCCAATGTGAGGGTCAAGTGTTTTATTTGCCCTATACATTTTTTATTTGGGCTGCACATTTTTGTAATATGTTGACCATTATTTTACAAATTTGAAAATTAAGATGGTTCATGTGCCCGTAGGAGTCAGCAAACTTTTGTGTACGGCTAGAGAGTAAATATTTTAGGCCTTATGGGTTACATGGGCTCTGTCATGACTACCCAACCCTCAGTGCAAAAGTAGCCAGACAGTATGGATGCATGGAGTGCCTGGGTTCCAATAAAGCTTTATTTACAAAGCAGGCAGGTAGCCAAGAGTTTGCTGACCTTTGGCTTAAATGTAAATGTAATTGATGTAATTTTTAAAATATGATTTTTAAGAAAAGTTAGATGTGGTGACCCCAGCCTCACACTGTCTGGAGCTAGGTAGCCACCTCTATGGACAGGTCTGTGTTCTCCAGTTTGCAGCGGCCCTGGCCGCTTGGTCACCTGAAGGCACCCTGGGGTGGAAGAAAACATAGCTGATAAAGCTGAAGTAATGAATTCAGCTTGGTACAGCCAGAATCACAAATGTTGGAGGCCACATTAACATGGATATTTTCTGCTTGGCTGGAATCATCCAGGCTCTTCCACCTTGCTTTTCAGTATCATAAATAGAGTTCAAACCCCAGTGCCGGATTTAGTGGCTGGTCACCCTCCTGCTTCCGTGCTCAGCAGGGGGTGCCTCTAAGGAAGAGTGGGGCCCTCACCCCTGTCCCGACAGGTGTTGGTGGGAAGGAGGGGTCCGTGGAGAAGTGCCCCCTGTGCAAGGGCCGCGGGATGCAGGTCCACATCCAGCAGATCGGGCCGGGCATGGTGCAGCAGATCCAGACTGTGTGCATCGAGTGCAAGGGCCAGGGCGAGCGCATCGACCCCAAGGACCGCTGTGAGAGCTGCTGCGGGGCCAAGGTAGTCCGCGAGAAGAAGGTCCTCGAGGTGCACGTGGAGAGAGGTGAGGCTGTGCGGGCGGCCCCTCCCCGCCGACGCACTCACAGGTCGGGGGCGGGAAACAGCGTCACAGCTGGTCCGTGGCCGGCAGAGCCTCCTGTTCCCAGGCCAGCCCTTGGCCCCCTGGCCTGCCTTCCATCGGGCGTCACCTGCCAGTTTCCTTGCTGAGGCCTGCTCCTTGAGGTCCAAAGCAACTCTATTAAGGTTTCCCACTGCTCTGACAGTCCCTTGACCTAGAGTTTGGTTGGTGGCCCTGCCTGCCACCCTCAGCCCTTCCTTTAGAATCACTTGGAGAGGCCCCGAGAGCTTGAGTCGTCGTCTTCCCCTCAGTCGTATTGGGTTCTCCCAAGTACAGGGCCTTCACCGTGCCCTTCATGTTCCCTGGCACCATCATGCTCGCCTTGCTGTTCTTAGCTGTCCTCACGCCGTCCCTGATCATTCTGTGGCTTTTTAATCCAGCAAATATGTCCCAAGAGGGATGAGAAGTGACTGTGGGTTGAGCACCCACACTAACAGTGGCTGTTAGAACACCTGAGCCCCCATGCCTGTGTGCACACACCAGGCCGCCCCTGCCAGTGCAGCGAGCAATGGGGTGACCTTGTGCTTGCTGTAGCACATCGGCTCCGACAGCACGGCCGGGCAGGCCTGTGGCGTGAGGCCTCACTCCCCTCCTCTCCCCGCTGCACTGGGCTGAGCACCTTGGCGTGCCGAGAAGCGGCCCCTTTCTCGGTATACGCCCAGCCTCCACTCCTGTTCCCAGACACTCGGGGGTGGGAGTTGGTGAATCGAGGGCCCCCAAGGACCATGTGCTCCTCCATAAGTTTTGTGGGCAGCATGGTCTAAGGGGAATAGCTAATCAGAAAGGGATGATGTTTCTTAGGTATGAAAGATGGGCAAAAGGTACTCTTTCCCGGAGAAGGAGATCAGGGGCCTGAGCTGGAGCCTGGCGATGTCATAATCGTGCTTGATCAGAAGGATCATAGTGTCTTTCAGAGGCAAGGCCACGACTTGATCATGAAAATGAAAATTCAGCTTTCTGAAGCCCTCTGTGGCTTCAAGAAGATGATAAAAACCCTGGACGACCGAGTCCTTGTGATCACATCCACATCAGGTGAGCTCGGGTGCACCCCGCCGTGGCTGTGTCTGGATGGCACTGCTCTCACTCCGAGGCCGGCTCTGTTTGCCAGTGAGCGTCACCTGATTTCCCTAGAGTGAAAGTCATCTCTGTGACTTGAGAATTTTATGAGTTTCTTTTATATTCTCCTAGAAAAAAAATTCAGAGTGGGGGGAAGAGCTTCAAACAGGAATGTTGGGGGTCTAAAATTCTAACTGGAAACTGTCAGTTTAACTTAAATTAAAAAAGATAATCCTTGCGTAACGATAAAATGTAGCAGTCACCTGTGCTGACTCACCCACTGTCTGTCCAGCCTCTGCATTGTCAGTTACATGTGGTAGCCATGTCAAAGTAGTTTTCCTGAAAACGATGTTACCTGCAGGCTTATCTTTGCAGCCTTCTGCAGAACGCCTGCCCCCACACATCCCCAGGGTGGGAGGCACCGCCTCTGTGCCAGACGGGCTGCCAGGGCCTGAACACTCGGCCTGCGGCAGATGTATGGATACCATGCTCCCAGCTCCCAGCAGGGCGAGTGTCCATGCTGGTCGAGCCCATGTGGGCACCAGAGCACTTGCCTACCTAGGGCTGAAGGGAGGGCAGGCATGGAAAAGGGGGAGTGGCCAGGCTTGGGCCCATGACTTTCAGCTGCATCTGGCAACATTTCAGGTCAGCTGTCCAGGTCAAAGCACATCTGGGTGGTGTGGCCGTGGCCAAGCCACCCTGGACTCAACCCCACCACTGGCTCTGGCTCTTTCGCTGGTCACGGGGTCAGGAGTGACATTCCCTGTGGGCACACGAGTTGAAGGGTAGGGGGCGGGCTTGGGGCTGGGGTCCGAGGGCAGCGCCAGCCGGTGGCACCTCTGAAGCCCAGGGAGGGGCAAACCCTGGGCTACCTGCCCTAGCTGCCTCCAGGCCTGCCTGCCTCTGCCCAGCTCCCCTCTTCCTTTTCTGGCATTGTTCGCTTTCTCTCTCTTTGGCTCTTTCTCTTTCCTCCTTTTCTGGGCATGAAATGAAGTGGAACTAGTTATCCAAACCTTGATAAAATTTTTTTTTACTTTTGGCAATAATTTCAGACTAACAAAAACTCGTAAAAGTAAAAATAGCATAAGGATACATAAATATATATACATGATTTGCCTCTTGTTTACATCTACCCCATTTAATTATCATTTGCTACTTGTAGGTCTGTACACATTTAATCAAGAATTGGGGGAAAGCACCAAAGAACTGTACAAGGTTTGCAGGACATACATACAGCGCCTTCCGTAGGTTGCATCCCATGATCCTTCCCTCACCTGAGTAGGAAAGTTTGAGGAGGGAGTCCACACACAGTGCTAGGCCCCAGTGCCCGACGCCTGTGTTGTGTCAGGACCCTCATGTAGCCTCTTTGCCCTTGGCCAAGGGCAAGCAGTTCAAGGTCTTGGTTGATGTGGCTGGGCTCCCTGGAGTGGGCTGGGCTCCAGTGCTCAGCACCTTGCAGCTGCCCACAGCCACAGGCACCAGGAAGCCAAGGACAGGAGGTGGTAACCCCAAGGAACCCGTTTCCTAGCTTAGTAATTATGGAAATGCAGGGACTGCAGGGGATTCCCCTGTGCTGTTTCCTGTTTATCCACCCTTTCTCGGGTCCTCCACCTCTTCAGCTCTTGTTCTGGCTTCTTGCTCCTTCCTTCGTTTCTCCTCTTCCTCCTTGCCTGCAGTTGAAATGCCCACCTTGCTAGAGGCCCTTTGGCCGCCCTGAGGAGTTGGACGGCTAGGGATTGGAGTCAGTCAAGGAAGTGCCCCAGGAGTCACCCAAGGCCTGCTGCCTCGCAGATAGGCGCCCCCTGGTGGCAGGGTCACCTCGCCCTCCTCCGTGTGGTTTTCCGTGCTTGTCCCAGGGCTTCCCAGCCCCCAGTAAGTTTGAAGTAGATGCTTGAGGAGTCGTGATACCTGATAGGAATGGAGAGACAAACCAAAAAAAAAAAACCCGAAAGAGTACAAACACAGATATCTCCGTGGCTTTGGCTGAGGGGCCCCCTCCTGCAGCCCGAAGCCCTGAGGGCCTCCCTGAAGCATGCCCTGCACTGGGCAGCTCCCCAGGCCTCTGTATTAAAGATTTCCCTTCAGGAGGAGGGGACATCTTGCCTGGGTGTGGGCTGCTGCTTAAAGGAGTGTTTAGCTTCCCCTCCCCCTTCCTGTTTCTTCCGCACATTTCTTTCCTTTGTGCATTTTCATCACTGGGCTAACTTTTTTAGACACCTTTGTCCTTTTCCTTTTTGGGTTTGGAGGGAAGTAGTATGTTTAGATTTGGGGGAGAACCTTAGCACTCTGTGGGTCTAAACTCCCATGATGCCCTTTGGACAGTGCCTGGCTTACTGGCTGTTCAACCCTGATGTCTTCTGCCAGAGGACACGGGTAGGCAGGTGGGCTGTCATGCCAGGTGGGGTGGTCAGACTCCTTTGAGGTCCTTTCTTGCTCTGAACTCTGTTTCCAGCTGGAGGAGCAGACTTTCACCCTGTTGAGGGACGGATGCAGTCAATGACTTGAGGAGGCAGGCGGGCAGGTATCACCTGTTTACCCAGATTGTTCTGGTCGATTGTTCTTTAAAACTACACTTACAACGGGGCCAGAGCAGGGCCAGAGTCCCACTGATCCCCCACCCAGGCAGTTCCTCCAGCAGGCAGCGTTCCAGCTGGGACCAGACTTCCTGCCAGATGCGACGTTACCCCTTTGATGGCATGGGGGAACCAGGGCCTGCTCTCCGGCCTTCCCAAAAGGTAGACTGCTGCCTCCAGGCTGCCCTCCATCTTCCTGTTTCACAGCTAAACTTTTCCTGCTGCAGGTGAGGTGATCAAGCATGGGGACCTGAGATGTGTCCGTAATGAAGGAATGCCGATCTACAAAGCACCCCTGGAGAGAGGGACTCTGATCATACAGTTTTTAGTAAGTTCCCATGTTCTGCTCTCATGGGACATATTGCTAAATGCCTTAACTGGGAGGGAAAATGACTGCCTCTCCCCACCTCACCCTGTACAGGTCATCTTCCCTGAGAAGCACTGGCTTTCTCAAGACAAGCTTCCTCAGCTGGAAGCCTTACTCCCTCCTCGGCAGAAAGTAAGGGTCACAGACGACATGGATCAAGTGGAGCTGAAGGAGTTCAACCCCAGTGAGCAGAACTGGCGTCAGCACAGGGAGGCATACAAGGAGGACGACGACGGGCCCCGGGCTGGCGTGCAGTGCCAGACGGCATGACGGCTCAGCCGGACTAGCACGTGACAGAGTACAGTGGGCACAGTGGAACGCGTCACCTCACTGGCCTCATGTTTGGGTGTCCTGTGTGTGCGCTCAGCATCCTTAATTGCTAAGTGTCTCTGGTTTTTCTTTTGGTTGTAACTTAAGTTATAGCTTAATTTATATGTAAATGTTTTAAATGTGAATCACCTCTCGTCTGCACATGGCATCGGTTTATTTACACCTTCAGGATACATCTGAGGAGCCAGTGACACACTGTGACATGTGGTTCTCATGGCTTTGCCCAGGTAGCAGCCCTCGGCACCCCAGAAACTTCTGGGCAGTAGGTGGGCATCCTGGCCCTTGGCTGGCTGGGCTCTCCCTCCCTCCCATGGGGGTTGGGGGGCGGGACATTTCTGCATCTGGATCCTAGGCGATCCCCAAGAACAGAGGTGCATCCGGATTGGGCTTGCTCCAGTGCCTGCTTCACGTGGGGTTTCTCCTGCTCCATGCCCTAGAGTGGCTGGAATGGGGTGAGTCCAACCAGCTCTCCCAGAAGCCGCCTGAACCTCCCAAGCCTCATGGTGAGGACAAACCAGTGTTTTAACTGGAATGCCGATACAGCTGTTTGCCTGTGACCTCCATGCCTTGTTCTCTGTGGTTTCAGGATCTGTTGACCTTTGCAGTGTGCTCCCACCCAAGTGCGTGCTTGTAAGAAACTCAGCCTCCCACCTCCCCTGCAGCCTCAGTGCAGTGGAAGGCATGGGAGGATGTTTGGCGGCCGTTGGGCCCTGTGGCTCCGCCAGCTTCCTGTCTGATCAGGGACCCTGGGTGGCTTGAGGGTCGGGAAAGCATTTTCCTCTGCTCCCAGATCCAACTCCCTTCTGAAGGGGCATGCTCCCCTTGTGGCATGGCCATAGTACAAGGGCTTCCTGCTCAAGTGATATTGGTTTGGAGACAGCTTCTATGGTGACAGCGGGCCAGGTGGACTAGCTGTAAATGGAAGCCTGTTTGAAGGAACCTTAGTCATGAGGTCGCCCCTGGCAGGTAGACCACGACTGAAATTTAGGGTTACCTCAGCCTGCACCATTGCTGCTCCGTTCCTCCCACAGCAGCCATGAAGAGAAGCTGCTGGGCTGTGGTAGAGGCTCCTTGGCGCAGAGGGTCCACATGTACTTGCTCATTCAGTCCCTGAGGGTGCAGTCAGACCAGGCCCCCTGAGGGTCAAAGGGCAGGTAAAGCCTGAGGTAGGTGAGCCGGCTGGAAGGACCACATTTCTGCCCAGAAGGTGGCCAGAAATTTGCTCAGAATAGGTAAAGAGCCCACCTTTGCCTGTCTGACCATCAGTCAGGACAGACATAAAACCTATTCTTCCAACTAAGCCTGTATGGAAATCGACTTACACACAGACCACAGCTCCAGGGTGTTCTGTGGGCCGTGACTTCCTGAGAAATTACTGCATTCAGCTCCTTGTCAGGTAAATGGAATTTGGAGGTTACTTAAAACTTAACTCCACTTGTACATTTCACTTTAAAATTAAAATTGAGCTGGTATGAATGACAGACAATGGCTTTTGTTTTATTTTCTCAAGCTCAAATGAAGTACTTTAAGTGCCAGCTTGCCTCGCCTTGGTTGATCTAATGGCATAAAGTTTCCACTCTCACAGAATGTACATTTTGCAGGTGGGGATAAATGCAAACATCAGCAATGATAACTGAAGAAAAAGTCATGAGAAAGGGTGGCAGGGAACAGAGGCAGGCCTCTACTGGGAGCTGGCATCCAGATGGCTACCTGAACAGTGAGTAGGCCTCTGAAAGAACATTCCAGCAGAGGGAATGGCAAGGGCCACATGTGGTTACAGGGTGGGAGCAGTAGGAGCTACGGTAAAGGGCGAGAGCTTCACCCTAAGAGTGACGGAGAATTTGGCGAGAGAGTGTACGACCTGACGTCAGGCGCATGGCATCAGGATCAATAGGAAGCGACGGGCTTTGGGGTCAGCTACGTGTACCTGCCACTCATGCAGACCCACTCTCAGGCTGAAGAGAAAACCGAGGAATGGGGATCCTGGGGCAGGGCTGGCATTCAACCACAGCAGGTGTAGGCAGGTGACAGAATGCACCCCCCCACGTGTCCTGTCTCCTTCGGGGCCCCATTCTGAAAGATGAGCTTTCCTTTCTATCATGGCTTCTGTGTGACTCGGTCCCCTTGAAGTGAGCCTGCCTTTCTAAGCCAGGAAGTTCAGGAAGCGCCTGGAGGCAGATACTTGCTTTCGTGATGCCAAGTCCTGTCACAGCTGCACCAGGGATGACGAATGAAAACGCAGGTTCTAGAGCAGGGTATTTGCATTAAGGACACTTTATGTTAGAGTATGAACAGCATTTCCAAAAAAAAAAGATTTACATTTTATCTACAAAAATCTGTTTTTGCTATATTAAATGCTGTTTTTTAAGTTAGAAAGGTAAGGAATGTCATCATTCTGTACATTCTCTTTCCAGCATGAGCCTGTAAGACTCAGTTTAAAGTGGACAATCGTAGATGTGAATTTCCTGGTCATCTCCGACAGACACAATTTTTGAACCATTCCCATTGTATTTTACTCCCCAGACCTGTAAAAAGATAAAAAGGAAGGAAAGTCCCACCAGTGCCTTCTTTAGGACATGCTCTCCTCGCTGTCCTCAATCTAGACAGTGCTGAGGGAGAGCCATACTCTGAGCCGTGACGATGAGCCCGTCCTTCACCAGGCCTCTTCCCTTTTGCTCAATTATCACTCCCTTCACCTCCCTACTCCAGAAAATTTCATTTCTCAACACAAATTGAGACACCTACAAATCTGTCAAAGATCCAGAATCCAGGGAGTGGCCTCATGCCATGAGGACGGGCCCGTAAGGGACGAGCATGGCTCTCATTGATTTCTAGGAGGAAAAAGGTCCCCATAACTCCCCGGGGTCACTGCCCACAGGGACAACCACCAACCTGCAACCCGAGCTCCCTGGCCCTGGTGCCCCCACTCCTATGCTCAGTGACTTTCAGTCTGGTGGGCTGTGGGGCCCAAGGAAGCCAGATGGGCACCAGCCACACCTCCTCCTCAGATGAGCTGGTGTGGCCGGGCCCTCATCAGACCACCGTCCCCCAGAGCGGAGGGGCTGTTGCACCTCCCACTGGCCAGGGGATGGCCTCACTTCACTCTGAAAGTCCTCCTGAGACAGCACCACGCTCTGATCCCCACAAGCAAGGCAACAGCCAACCAGGACTTACCCAGGAGCAGGATGTCTACTGGGTTACTGGCAACAATTTAAGATTAAATGTAAAAAAGCATGAGCCATTATGTTAGTTTAAGTTATATTCCAAAGAGGGAAAATCTACGGAATCATCACTAAAACATCTGAAATACCAACTTTATATTACATGGACTTTTTTAATACTGACTAGTTTCCCAAGACCCTTGCTACACACAGTGGTTGGGACCAGCACTGGCCTCACCTGGAACTTGGTAGAAATGCAGGCTCTCAGGCCCTGGGCCAGACCCCCTGAACTGGCGCCTGCACGCTCCCCAGCTCCCCAGGGGATCGAGTGCCCATCAGGCCCTGACAAGCCTTACACTAGAACCTTTCACTATTTCGCCTTCCTGTGGCAAAGGTTAAGACTCCAGTGGGAACAGCTCTTCCGTTTTCTAAGCTGAAGGCTGAAACAAGTTTAGCAATATTGCTAAAGCCAAATAGCCAGTAAGAATTTCTGGCTTCAAGGATATTGAGAAAAATAAAATCACATCACCGTTTGGACAGTTCCACACAGAAGCCTGGAAAAAGGAAAGACCTTCCCAAACTGCTGCTCACGGGAAAGGGCCTCAGGCACCGGCCTGCATGTGCAAAGGAGAGCATTTCAGCTTGAAGGCTGTGTGGCTGCCACCAAATCTTGTGGTCCTCACAGGGCCCTCACACCTCATGGGCTGTGACCCTAACTCCTGAAAGTGTGCACAGAACACTGGCTGGACGGACACCAAGCAGTTTGAGCAGCTCCATGCCAAGTGCCTACCAAACACTAGCAGCAAAGTTAGCACAAGGGAAGAGTCTGGCACAGTGGTCAGATGACATCAGCCATTGAAAGACAAGGGAGTGTAAATGTTAGTTTTGCCATACCTGATCCTGGTGATCAAAGAAGGTGTGAACACAAGTCCTCGTTCCAACATCCCAAACTTTTACACTTTTGTCAGATGAACTATTTAAAAAGGGAACATTAGTATCAGGAAAGTTTTCAGACTGGTTTAAAGTTGGGAGGAATCTGACCAAAAACCTCATACTTCTCCGCTCACCTGCCCTCTGCCTCCTGTCAGAGGCTCCCTTTGCTACGTGTACATGTGCACAAGCAGCTGACCTGGGCCCCTAGGAGGTGGCCTGGGCATGGCATCCCTGGGTAGCTTTCTCTACTCAAAGCATCCATTTCCCTGAACCTGATCTGTCTGTCCACATGTTAAGTGTCTTCATCAGGAGTCTCAGACACATCCACCCACTTCCAGTGAGGTGGGAGGCCTATTAAAGCTTCAAAATAATGGTTCTTAGGCTCCTGTAAACCTCTGTACAATGCCACTAAACTGTCCACCACGTGTTTTCAGCTGTCTTGCTCTGAACAACTTCCTGGGCTGAACACTGGGTTCTAAAAGTGGAACATTTTACAAATAGATTTACATATTTTAAGTTACCACTGGAACACAGGCATCCCTTAAGCAATTGTGGGCAGAAACCTAGATTATTATAAGGAAAAACTAAGAGTTGGACTGTTCTAAACAATCTCCCTTTGTTACAGCTAAGAACTGCTACCTTTACAACTTAAAAATAAAAACTGCCTGAATAAAAAGGGTCACACCACCTTCAAATTTTAAGGCAATTCATTCAAGACCACCTTCACCTTCCTAGCATGTTAGAAACCGCTAAAGTCATAATTACCTGGAAACGAAGTGGGTGTCATCAGGACAAAACGCCACATTCAGCACCCAGGACGCATGGCCACTCAGTGTGCCAGCCAAGCTGGCATGTTGTCTGAAATGGAGTTTCAAACAAGATGGGGTGTTAACTTTTGGAATACAGCCACTGAAGAGGGAAGTATGTTATTAACTCTGCCCATTTAATTGGACCAAATCTGCTATCCTTATAAGGATACTATTAGCATGTGAAAAATTTCCTTTTCAGTTAAGTAGCATCAGGCATTGCAGGAGCAGATTTTTACAGCAGCATTGTGTGTTCATTTCCCCTAACAGCCAAGAATAGGATCCGTAACAAGAGCTTAAAAGCTCAAAATAAAGGAGCCACACGACAGAGGCACCCAGGCCACCCGCGAACAGCAGCATCTTCTGAGCCCTGCCTGCACGGCACCCTTTCCACAGGGACCCAGCGCCTCACGTCCAAGGAGGGCATCGGGATGTGCTCTTCATAACGGATGTGGCTTTGAGAGACCATTGTTAACCTGACCAAGAACAAGACAGGTCTAATTACTACAGCCATTCTCACTTTCAGAAGAAATGAAGTCGAATCACTGATGACAGGACAATCCTAGGCCTGACTGATGCCAGCAGTTTCACCCCCTGAAAACAGACCCTGGTGGCCACAGTGGAAGGCAGTGGTGCCATGAGAAGGTAAAGTCCCAGGTCTTGATCTGGTACCATCACCTTAGTCAAATCACCACCTCAGCCTGAGGTCCTCATCTGCAAAAGAGGGTCACTGACCCATGCTGCCACCTCGCCATTTTTGGGGCTGTTGACGCAAGAGCAGCAGTGAAAGCCTCATAAAATAAGGAACTGCTATTATTTATACTGGCTCTGCTGCCAATAAGCAAGCATAGTTTGAGAGAGGCTCCTTCCATTCCAGGCCCTAACGCCCTCATTCAGCTCTGATTCCAGAAGCTGCAGTTCCAAATGCAAGTCTGACATCGTTTTGTCCTCCAAAAGCAGCTAGAAGGAGTGGTATGCCCACTCCCAAGTTTTGACTCCTGAAGACCTCTCACAGGTCTAACGGGATGGACGCAATGATCATGGCTATGGCACACGCAGGGGGCAGCCATCTCGGCTGGGGGATGGAGAAGAGGGACATGACGCGCCCAGTGGATTCAGATGCCAGGAGGCAGAGGCACACTGACATCAGTGCCGGGTCAGAGTATCAAGGACACAGAGCAAGCACCCTGTACGGAGACCTTGGTGGGGGCAGGAGTGGGGACTAAGAATGGGAACAAGAGAGGGGCCTGCACAGGCTCACAGTGACAGATAGCTGTGAGCCGCAGCAAATGCTGTGGTCGAACACCGACCGCCAACGGCTCCTCATCAGAGACCCACTGCAAGGTGGCTGTAGCCCCAACAGCTCCCTAAGCGGGCAGGCGTGCCTGTGGGGGCAGCGCCGCCCCTGGAAAGCCATGTGCTGACTCTTCACCATCACTTTGTGCCAGCTACAGCTCGTGGCTCCACCTCCTCACCTGTACACCACCTGCCTACCCCAAGAACCTGAAGTCAGCAGCCCCCACAAGGCACACAAGGCCGGACAAAATGTCACAAGTGTCTGACTGTAGCAGGTCATCCAGGCACGACTTCCTCTGTGACATTCTAAGTTCATTGATGGGGAAGGAAAGACTAGGGGACAAAGTATCTGATGGGAGTAGACACAGGCCTTTGCTGCCCTTGAGGAGCAGCACCCCAGCTAGGACCCCCCCCCCCCACAACACGAGAGACAAAGTAGGAAGCCTGGGATCTCACCAGGCAACTCACACATCATAGATCTTGATGTAGCCGTCATCTGAAGCAGTGACGAGGAGCTGAGAATCTGGGGAAAAGGTCAAGGAACGAATGGGCATAGCATGGCCTGAAATGCACAAAGGTTCTTGTTAACCTGGCAATTCACTGCCACCTGACCATCCTCAGATGGGCTTCCCACCACATTTCTTCTAATGGCCCTATGTTACTGAGTTGCACTCAACAGAGGCTTCAGTCAGAGAGGGGGGGCATTGACCAGACCCTTGTTCCTGATGTTCTAGAAACATCCATGTAACCCTGAGCCATTTCTCCTGTTTCCTTCCCTGACCAGGTGGAGCTCAGCACATGTTGCTCAGAAAAAACTCCTCTGCTATAGATGTGGCCAAACATGGAAATACACTTGCTCCTCATCTGTGAGACCGAGCAAACAGGGGGCTACTTCCCTACCGAACCCTTTGTTGTAGGGTGAATGATAAACTGAGGAGATAGTATTTTCACTTGGTGAGAATTCAGAACAGTACAAATGAACTGTTTCCCTGCCACCCTGTTCGCAGCACCCAGTCCTGCACAGAGGCCACCAGCACAGAGGGTGGCCACAGAACTTCATCTACCTGCATATTATCAAAAAAAAGTGCTGTTTTCCAATCACACAGGTCTTCAGGCCCAAACGTGACAAAGATGAGAAACTCCTATAGCTAAGGTAACCATTCAGCCAAATGAGTCTGTGCCATTGCAAGGCGCACCCACGTCTAGGCCACCCTGACAGCCACAGCGAGCACTTGGAGGCACTGCAGCTCTCCCCGAGACTGGGAATTCGCAAACCTAGCGCTCAGCTGACATTAAATCGCATTTCAGTGAAAATAATCCCTCCTTTGCGAGAGGACAACCCAGTCTGCATAGGATAAAATGACAAGCTGTACCTTCCAGCGTGTGCAGGAGTTTTCCTGTGGCAATATCAAAAATATTGATGATTCCATCTATGGCTCCGCTGGCCAGATACTTCCCATCAGGACTCTGTGCACAGAACGTACAGAGAACATTCCAGACTCCATGTTGTTAAGTCATTCCCAACAAACAAGCAGATTTGCAGCTACAGGCCGAATTGGCTGGCTGGCAAACCACACCAGCGAGACAACAGCTGCCTGACAAGCCCAACACAGAATGTACACCAGGGCACACAACAGGCTGGGAGAATAAACAAAGAAGGAGGGGCAGGAGAGAGCCATGTTTCCTTACATAAGCAATACTAAGGATGAATTTTCCTCTTGTGTCCAAAGAGTACTCCTTTTTCCCACTTTCCACACCAAAAATGTTCACTTTCCCCACATGAGTTCCTGTGGCCAGATACTGGGAATCAGGAGAAAAGGCTAAAGTCCAGGCGTCCACTACACAAGAAAAAGAAGGAAAAAAATAGTGAGAAATGTGACCTCAATGATGTATGACATATAAGAAAATACAATCCCAGTTATGAGAAATTCTTCAAAAAGGCAAATCTACAGAGACAGAAAGCAGATCAGCGGCTGACTTAAGCCAAGGGTGGGAGCACAGGCTGATAATAAACACAAGGGCACAAGGCAACTTTTGGGGGCACAGAAGTGTCTAAAACTGAACTGGGGTGAAGTCTGTACAACCACAGAAATTTGCTAAAACTAGCTGAATTGTATACCTACAATGTATCAATTTATAGTGCAATTACACAATTTATTCAATAAAGCTGTAAATAAATGAAGATGTACCATAGATACTCTGATACAAAACTGTAACATGGCAAGCATTTACCCCAAAGTTAACAGGGAATAAGGACTGGAAAGAGGCACTCTGCCAAAACAAAAACCAAAAAGACGAGATTTTAGGTCACCCTGCACTCGGCTGATTTTGGCTTTGCTCAGACGGTACTGGCGCATCACAGCGCTGCTTCAGGCAGCAGCACGGCCTCCGGGCTCACACACAGCAGGAACAGCACTTGGGCTTATATTCTCACCCGGACCACTGATGCTTTGCTAGCGTTTCTTTCCTTGGCCACATGGGAACTTTGAAGAGGCTCTGGGGGCCTCTGGGGTTATTATTCCTAGAGGCTGAGGAATAATCTCGCTCCCCACTAGCCCACTGCCTGCCCAGGCCCCTTTGCCCATGCCCACTCCTACATGAGAACACCACCCAAGTCCTGCCCTCCTGCACCTGCCCAGAAACAAAGGCAAAGGAGACAAGGCTGCTCCCAAGTCACTCCTCTCGCTCCTGGGGCAGGGCTCAGAGGTCACGCCCTTCTCGGCCCACAGGAGCTGGAGGAGGAGAGGTCTCTGCGGGCTGGACTCGGGGAGACCGGGGCTCCATGACAGGTGCATCAGCACCATACTCCAGGGTGAGTTTTAAAGTAATCTCTGCAAATTTAACCCACATATTCAAAGTAATAATACCTTGGCTTATCACTTTCTTTATTAAATATTTAAAAAAGGAAATTGACTTCAGAAATGCTCAGTTAACCAAGAGCAGAAACAGCTTTTATACTCAACTTCTCAAACAGCCACTTCTTAATATCTTTACTCCTAAAAGACAGCATTTATTCTAAAAGGAGTATGTTCTCTCATTTCTATTATAATTAGCTATTTACAGGAATAATGGTTATTAGGAAATCTAATTTTTATTCCTTAATTAATAAAAGAACACTTCTAAATTATTTTTATATTTTTCTATTAACTGCTTTATAATACACTTTTAGTATCAAATGTTCTTTGCTTAAAATTTAAGCAATTTTTATTCCTCAATGAAACCTTGTGTTCTAACATGTTTTAATACCTGCAGACTGAGTATTTACTTGAATCACTGAATGTGCAGCCTGTCTTTGCTCTCAGGCACCTCGACAACCTGTGGCTGAGAGGACAGGCCATTGGGCGCCCACCTTCCATCTTGGTCAGTCTGCTAGGGAGCTACAGCCTGGCTCAGGTCCTCACTCTTCTCTGCAGGATCGGGGATTTTCTCTTCTTTTTCTTTCTTCCTTGGGGGTTTGCATTATCAATGTGTGCTTCAGGACAGGTATAAGCTAAGCATCCACTTCCCTGTGTGCAGTACACGTAGATGGGGATGCGGTTTGCGGTTGGATGAATCCGCTGTTCATCCACGGTCAACACTGTGCGTGCTTTTGTCGCTCCCCACATGACTGCTGTTTCACCTCAGGTTCCGATCCAGGAAGATCATACACCCCTCTGCTCTCAGCATCCTTTTTCCTTTCCAACAGTGACCTTTCAATGGCCATTTGACGCACATGGCACCGACACAGGGTTTAAAGTCCTGGTTTTCAGAAAGGCCGTCTGGATACTGATACCACACTTTCCTTTGGGACTGGTCCAGCCCTCATTTCTTCAAGTGTGGTGTGCCCAGGGACACGAGTAAGCTTAAAAACATCAGTGGATTTCTTGCCTTAGAAATTTCATACCCATCGTATTCTAGAAATCGGGCACTTTCACCATAAATCAGTAGCAATCCCCGTGACCCAGACCTGTGAGGACCTGGTGCTCCCAGTCCTAGACCTCCAGGAGGTGGTGAGCATGTCAATTCAGGAAACGCCCAGAGAGAACCTCTGGGCTGCCCTACAGGCCCACAATCCCAAATCAGCAATGCTGAAATCCAAAGGCTCTGAAAACTGTTTTTTTAAAATAACTTTAGTACCAAGATTCGTTTGGTAGCAAAACTTGACCTGAACTGATAAAAGACTGTTTGCAGCCTCTATTTCTCTAAGTATATGCAGTCTGTTTAGTTGCACAATATTAGCATTTGATTAGAGCGCTGCCCCCAGCCCCACAGAAAGGATGACATAACATGCAGTTCGAGCACCCATGTTACCCCTCCCAAACCACAGGGTTCTGAACTGTGAAACACATCTATCCCTAAGGGTTCTGAAAAGGGGTCATGAACCTCTTTATCTTCTCTACAAGTGAAACTCTTACCAGGTCCTGCATCTATAGACTTTATCTGTTTGCCATTTTCCAAGTCCCAGAGACGAATGTGGGCATCAAGAGAACTGGATGCAGCTATGGGCAGGGTGTGGCTGATGTCCACAGACACTACACCCAGCTGATGTCCCTCCAGACTCCACTGCAGGTCCAGCCTCTCATCACGCCTTCAGTGGGGGACAGAGAAAGGGGTTTCTTCACACACAATACATTAAGCCTGGCATCTGAAATTCTGGGCCCCTATGACTATGCGCTACCAGTGTTCTGTGAAATGCAGAATCAGGGAGGGACTGAAGAGGCAGAGAATACCAGATGTAGCCAAGTTTAACCATGGAGTTTTTTGTTTTTAAACTATATGGACTTAACACTGAATAGTAGGAAAACGTGAGAAAAAAAAATTTGTCTTTTTATACCACTTGCCTAGAAAACAGTTAATACTTCCCTAATTGCAACTTGAGAGCCCAGAAGCAAAACCATGAACCCCAATTTCCAAGGCTTCTGTTAGGGAAGAGGGTGCTCACCATTTCCACACTTTCACCAGGTCATCCAGGGATCCTGTGACCACTGTCTCAGAGTTTTCTTTCTTGTTTGCCCCCCAGGCAACTGACCAAATGGCATCATCATGGGCTGGAATGGGAAGTGCTTCATTTAAAAGGTCTTTGTGCAACTTCTAGATTGAATGTGCTAAAATGGAGCTGAAATACTGTTCCAGCAACTCTTGAGATAATAGCCATCTGTATCTGCTTTATTGGTTTGAAAAGTGCTTTCCCATACAGCTTTTATAGAACTGTGTAGGCATATATGAAAATTGGAGCTTCTGAAGAAGCCACTTGCCCCAAATCACAGGTTTACCAGGTGGGGAGGCAGTGTTGGAATAATCCAAGGCCCTTTCTACCTGGATTATTATTGCTGTCCAGAAAGAGACCTAAACTTGATAGGCTTTATCTCCTAGAGATCTCTGGAAACCAGAAGGCAGTTCAAGTGTAAAGGATACAGGTCTGAAAATAAATAGCTACACAGCCTCCATATGTGAGCTGCCTTTTGCCACAAAGGTCTATTATGCTTAAAGGGCCAGTTATTAAATTAAACTTGCTATAATTATATCTCAATCAACCTACAAAGTAAGTATGTTCATATCATCCTCATTTCCCAGACAAGGTACCAGAGGCTTTGAAAAGCCTGTAGTTCACCCACCATCAAAATTCCTCCAGGATGTGAAGTAAGGAGACGTGTGAACAGCCCATGCATACACCCCTTCCCAGGTGTGAAGCCCAGTGCTACTGGTAGGTACATTCCCAGGCTGGCTCCAGCCTGCCTCCTACTCCCTACCCACCAATGCCACTGCTGCACAGCCCCAGCTGCCCCCACACTGGGGCCCTCGATAGAATTAAAGTCACTGTTACATCCTCTACTTTCATTAAAGGTCCTCTGTGGAACCCCTGCTTTGCATGTGGAGAAAACAAGTTGAGACCGGATGGCAAATTCTGAGTTCAGGGCGAGGCTCAAGTTCTCCTCCCAAGATGAGAAGGGCACTCAAGGAGTTCTGAGGCTCAGAGGTATGTGTTCCTCATGTGGGAAAGCTTTCCTTAGCCAGGAGTTCTTCAATCTATTACTTAACCCCTGCCTTTTAGTTACCTGATGTTTTGTGTGTTTTTTTTGGTGGTGTTTGTAAATGTGTTGCCTTCAGCAGCCCCTGCCAATTCTTCTGCAAAGTGGGTATACTTGGCAATTGCATACCTGATCAGCATGACAAAAATCCTGCACCAGGGACCACACACACATGAATTTGCTTGAACAGGCAGACTGCTTACCTTGTTCTTGTTTGAAGAGAATACTGTACTAAAAAAGAACAGAAGCCATGTTAACCCAACAGCCAGATTTCAGATGTATCCCATCCCCTCCCTAAAACACTCCCTGGCACCCAACTTGCCCCAGCCCAAAGAGATATGGTCACCACTGTGTCAGCTACTCCCCCTGCTGTTGCCTAACCAACATGCAAGCTCCTTGATTCCTGCTTGTGCAAGAGTTGAGGTCACACCAGAGAACAATTCTTAGAGAAACTGTAGTCTCTCCTCCCGCACTACTGCCCTTCCAGGAAACTAACCATCATGTTTTCCTGCTCTGATCACCTGGAAGCTCAGAGTCCAGTCTGCAGCTCAGTCACAGCTGCATGAAACCACAGAGCCTGCATAACCACCTGTCACATTTGTCTCCAATCTTATTACAAAGATATGCTTCCCCTTTTTTGATCTTTACTTCTTTCTCCTCAATCCATCTATAAACTGTGGTAAAGACTTAGATAAAATTACCCTCCTCTTAGTGTTGTGCATTTTACTAGGGCCACCTAACGCTATGTTGACAAGTTCCCAGGGTCACCCAGCTTTTTGAGAGCACAGCAGGAATTAGATGCTTGTCTCCTGACTACACACCCAGACAACATCCTGGATTAATGCTCTTCCCACAGGCCTTACCTGGTTGGTCATTTCCTTAACCAAAGATGAAGGGCTGACAGCCAGACAGCTCTGTGGAAACAACACCAGGGTTTCAATACAGGGTTGTCAATAAGCCTGGGCAGAGGGGCCACAGGACGTTCCCCTGGACCAACCCTAGGCCCGAGTTGCCCTGACACTGGTCCATGGATCAGTCCCAGGTGTTCCTTCACAAGCCCTGCCAGGTGGCATGGTCCTCTTTCTCCCTCGGAGCACAGGAACTTAACAACACCAACCCAACCCCGTTCTCTTCTCCCTAAGTCTGACTATAGAGAGGGACCAGTCTCTGTCCCTTGCTGCTCTTCAGAGAGATAAAACCATATGCCCTTTTAATTTTAAATATTACTTATTCAAAACTCCACAAGCAAATATGGAGCAAAGTTCTCACAGTCCATGCTGGGGTCTGAGCACAAAAATGCCTACAAGAGCCAGCAGGCACACAAAGGAGCTGGAGGGGGACACGTCTCCCAGAAGGTATCAACGTCTTCAAGGACTTAGCTAAACGCAAAATTACTTTAAGAACAGATTAATTTCTCAGGCTATAAGGAGGGTTCTTCATACTTCATGTGAGTGACATAGACTCCTCTAGCAGCCTTGTAAAGCCTACCAGCCCCAGAGGAGATATGGCCACCACTCCCTCTGCTGTCGCCCTGACCATCCTGCAAGCAACTTGATTTGCTTGCGCAAAATTTGTAGTCATACCAGAGAACAATTAGTTCTTAAAGAAACTGCAGTCTCTCCTCCCCTACAACCAAGAGAAGACTAACAAATCGTGTTTTTCCTGCTCTGATCACCAGGAAGTTCAGATTCAAACTTCTTGGGTGTTTTTAAATATATAAAATAAAACACACAGAATCAGAAACCAAGTATAGTCCATTCTTGTTATTCAAGGCAGTTATATTCTAAGAAGTTGCCACGAACACTGAATTAGTAAACACTAATGCACTGTTCCTAGGGGAAATACTGTTTAGGTTCCTCCAAGCCTCTAATAACATTTTTGTCAACTGATCAATACATAATTTTGTTTTATGTGTGTTTCTGCTTATAGTCCCCTTATGTAATATACATTGGCAATTTATTAATTTTGAACTTATGGCCAACAGCGGTATAATTCATGTCTAAATGAAGCTCATATAACACATGTATTTTCTCTGTAAGGCACATCACAGGCTTCTTGCACCTAAGACCACTAAGGACTTTAGGACTGTGCTTGGGGGCCACTTTAAACATGAAATCACCAACTGAAAGCACAAAAATCAGGCCACTGAACACACTGAAAAAAGGACACCTGTTTGCAATATGCGAGCTGAAATAAGAAAGCAGAACATCTCCTGTTCAACTGCAGCTGAGAATGTGTGCCAGGAGATTCAAAATTTTTACCACCTTGCAAACGTCCATGAAAGACCACGAAAGCACTGGAAGTATTTATTTTGGGGCTACAAATACATTTTAGCATGTAAGCAAATTTACAAACACGGAGCCTGGAAACGAGGATCGACCCTATACCGAAATAAAACATCAAAATATGAAAATTAAATCTGTGACAGTGTAACATATGCGGCTCATACTACTAATTGTATGAGATCGAGCAGCAGTCCCATGACTGACCATCATTTCAGCTGTGATGAGCTTACACAACACCCTAACATGTGAAAATATCTGTGATTTCTATTGGTGACAAGGTCACATCTTAACAGTTAACAGTGGGGCTTGCTGCCTATATTCATAACTGAAGGACACGCTAAATTTCAGAGAACGTAACAATGCATTATTTCTTCTCATCCAAGTTCATGGCCCCCTCAATTCTATTCAGGGACAGAAGAGACCATAAAACAGCTTAAGCATCCAGGTTCAGGTTGCTTACTTTAAATGTACAAGCCCAAAAGGCTACTTCCTTCCTAGGATAACAGAAAAAGTGAACAAATGACTTCTAAACCTTTGCCTGTGAAGATCTCAATCCAGTTGGTACTGCTTACTTCGTCTGTGACCCTAGAACAGAGTGTGCTCAGGATCAGACAGACAGGAGGGAGCTCAAGCCAGTTTCCCTGACGTCAACAGCATTCAGCCTCTGCCGGGCACCAGCGCTCTGCCCCGTGAAGCACAGGCCTTCCCCCTTCCAATCCCAGCCTCACATTTAGCAAAGAGCAAACAAAAAGGAGTAGGAGGGCCTGCAGGAAGCCAACTTCCAAGAAGCCAGCCTCCCCCAGACAAGGTGGGCTTCCATCAGTGAGTGCACATCATGGGTCCGACCCTGCTCTGAGTTCTTCGGCTGAATTAGCTCACTGGACCCTCATACCCCCATTCCATAGGCATCGTATTATCACCTCCACCTTCCGGGTAGAGGGAATAAGGAAACCGCTCCAAGTTAGTCTGACAGGAGGAGGACACACGCCGGAGTACAGGCTACCGAACTCCATCACCTCGTACACCCGTCTCCGGTAACAAGCCACTTCGGAGCTAGGAGGACCTCGAAGCCCTCTTTGGCCATCTTCTTCTTTCAGGGAACTTCTCTCCAACTTTCCAGGTAGAATTCACTGCTCACTGCTCACTGCTCTCAAAGAACACTACGTATGCCTCTATTACAGCACCCAGGCGGCTCAATGGCCCACACTGCTACGTGGTGCTTGGGGTAAAGAGAACCCAGACTGCCTACCTGTCCAGTGCTGGGAAGCTCGCTACATGAGGCCGCTGGCCCTTCCGTCTACGACAAGAGACCTCTCGCTCAGAGAAAGCGGCCCGAGTCTCGAGGATGCACAGAGCGTACTCCGCAGGCGAAAAGGCCGCCTCCCCTCAGGCCCCTCACGCCGAGACCAGCCAGGGTCGGCGGGTCACAGAAGCCATCCCAGGCCCCGCGGCATGCAGCGCCCCTAAGCAAACCAGCTCCGAGGCAGCCTCGGCCCACCCTGGACCACCCACGGACGGTCAGCAGCCCAACCACCGCCCTGACCCGCCGCGCGGAACGACTTACCCTGCACTGCGGCTGCGCTGCCCGGCTGCACGTCAGGCGCGCTGGGCGCGACATCGGCGCGCGGCTGTGATCTCACGAAGGGGCGGGACGGCGCGTCCGCCCCGCCCCGCCCCCGCCTCGCGCCGCAGCGCCCCCTGACGGTCCCCGCTGCTCTCTCCCCTGCAGCCCACCTCGCCCCACCACAGACGCCCCACCACAGACGCCCCTTGCCGGCCTCGGACTTCCGGCCTTGGGCGCCGGCCCGGAAGCGCGGTACCGCGTCAGCACAGAAGCGCCTTTCTCTGCTTGTACTCTGAGATCCGACTAAACCTGATGGCTTCTAGGCTTCTGACGAGCAGCTGGTCCAGCGCGCTAGACAGGTGGGGGTCCGGCCGCCCGCCTTGCCGCCTGGCGCGGGGCTGACCTGTGCCCGCCGGCCCTCCACACCCCCCCCCCCGCACGCCTCCAGGGTGGAAGCGCTGTGTGAGCGGCACGGTGGCTGCAGCCCCGGCGGAGCTGCGCGGGCTTTAGGTTACCGGAACCTTCTCATGGTCTAGCGGGCTTCAGAAAAAAGGTCTTGCGCCTGGGTGACGTTCACTTTGGGGGCTTTTTGGAGAGGCCGTGTGGCCCAGAAATTTGCTGAATACACTCGCAGCCTCCTAGGGCCCATTCTGTGGTGCTCAGTGATTCCTTTAGTGACGGCTCTGTCGCGGAAGCGTCATCCAGCCTCAGGAGGCCCTGCAGGACTCCCGGTCTAGGAAATGTGAAAACTAATAAAGGGAACTTGACTGATACAGTTCCGACAGCCTTTGGGGGGTCGCTCCACGCCAGTCTATTGCAAACCCCACAGGGAGGAAAAGACTACCTTGCAACTCTACTTTTGGCCACTTCACCACCCAGTAGGAGGAGGGAAGCGTTTGTGCCTCTCCCAGCAACAGCCCAGCCAATGAGAGACTGTTGTGAGCTAGCCAATGAGCAGCCACGACACGGTGGCTTCCTCTAATGGGCTCTTCGCTTCGCTCAGTCCGTTCCCTCCGCCCCCCCCTTCCTCTATAAAAGAGCCGCCTCTCGCGCGTTTTTCGCGGTGTTGAGCGTTGCTGTCGTGTGTCGTCTGTAAGCTCGTTTTGCTAGTAAAACAACTGACGTATTTATTTTTAAGGTTTACAGAAGTTTGGGTCAAAGTGAGCAGGCTTCAGGGTGTCCTGAATTGTCAGAACTCTGGTGCCTCCTAGAAGCGGAGCTCACCCCGTCGCCGTTACAGGCGCTTGCCCCTGAACTGAGGAGGCCCGTACCGGTTATGTCAGGCTTGGGGGGCCTCGAGGGGAGCTTGTACGCAAACCGGAGGCGATCCCCGTCGTCTCGATAAACACTGAGTGGCCCCTAGTGTTCAGACACACTCTGCTGGCTCAAAAACAGAAATTTGACTACAGTGACTGAGACCCAGGCCCCTAGAGTGCAGAAGGGACTTAACATCGTCCCCAAAGCGGTGGCTTTGAGCTGAAAGGGTGGGTGATCGGCTTGGTGCCTTCCAGTACAACCGAGCTGCATTAGTGTTGGCAAATCTGCCCCTTCGTTTTTATTGGCAAAATATGTGGGTTACTCTGAGTCTTGAAAAGTAGTTATTATATGACCTCTCCCAAACCAGTATAATAGGACCATCTTTAACTTTTAGCTTTTGAACATAAAGAAGTATTTTGAAGACTGCCACTTTTAAGAATGCTCAAAGTTTGGCTATCTGTAGTGCTTATAATCAAGTGAATTTTCGTTTTATTTAATTATGTGGTTTTTTTCTTTTTCTGCACACTAACTGTAAATACCCCACCTACAGATTATTCTGAAAGTGCCTTGATCACTTTTACGCCTTCTAATTTTATCTGTTCTCAGAATACTAAGGCTTTCTCCCTTCTGTTTGCTTGCATCCAAATTTGCTACTATTAATTTCAGCACATTGTTTTGGGCATTAGCTCAGTTTTTGTCAGCTGTTACAATTGTTCTGAATGAAAATTCAGTCACCCCCCCCCCAAGACGAAATAGAATAGATTAAGAAAAAATGGAATGGAAAATACAATAGTATATCATGCATAGTAAAGGTGTGTCCTGGTTTATAAAAAACCTTGTTTCACATATGCAGATACTGGGTCACAAAGGAAAATGTATTCTTGCTATGAGTTGTGGCCACAAAGTTTGAAAACCATTTCAATAAAGGTTTTCTAGAGAGTTTCCAGCTCTATAATTCTATAATTGTGATAGGAACTCCAACCCATTCATTCAAAAAGGATGTGTCATGCACCTGCTTTCATTCCTGTGCCCCCAGAGTGCCAGGCATATGGGGTCATTGGTATGACAGTAGTCGGACTGTGAAACCAGAATAACTGGTTGTTGTGGTGCTGTGGACATCTTCAGCATCATGAAGACTCAGAAACTGGTCTCAGCATAATGTTTTAAATGAATAGAAACAAAGCACATATGATTACAATGGAAACTATATCCCAAAAGTTGCCAAAATATTTGTGAAATAGTAATATATGTGCTTCTTTGTTAATGCAACAAGTCTAATAGCTACTGTAATTTCAAAGTAACAATGATCAGAAGCAGTATTTCAAATTATCCATGACAGCCACAATGTGACAGGAAAATGTTTGTATTGGTGACAATGCTACTGGTACTGCTAATACTTCTGGGTTTTATTGCATACACTCATAATTAATGGAAATACTTAATTCTGTTAGAGGCTAACGAAAATAAAGGTGTAATTATTTTCCACCAGAGTTCACACATCCCTGGAATGCCGTTTGCGGAGCAAATGCAGAGAGAGTGGCTACTGCACTTGCGAGCCATTCAGATGGCTACAATAAGCTATAGTCTTACAGGTCAGGAGGGATGAAAGGATTTTGGAATGAGATCCACTGACAATCCAAGCTAATGGAAGTAACTCAGGTGTGTGGCCCACCCTGAAGAGCAGCCAGTCACAAGGAGGCTGAGGTTGGAAGGCTGTGGCCCTACAGGGACATGGCTGTTCCCAGAGAGTGGCTTACTGCCTTTCCAGCCAGCCCTGGGCCCCGAGATACTGAGGCAGGCAGAGTGACACAAGGCCACAGTGACCTAGGACTTACCTACATTCCTCCCCACAGAGTCTCAGGTCTGAGCATTTTGGAAGGGGAAGGAGCCTTACAGTCCTGTCTCCCTCTTCACCAGCCCTTCACATGTCATAGGCCTCTGCTTGCATACCTCAAAGGAGGGAGCTCACGTGAGGACCTTCCTGTGCCAGTTTTGGAAAGAAAACACATGTGTCCGGGATGTGGAGAGGAGTGCAGGGGTCCTGCTTTCTGCTCCGCACAGGCAGAGGAGGGGGCTCCATGGGCCCTGCCTGCCCTGGGGGGCCCACTGTGGAGTTCCTCAGAACCCTGTCCGGCCAAGCCTGAGGTCAGAGACCCACCGTGTCTGCCCTCCCCCAGGGGCCTTCCCTGACTCTCCTCCTTCCTGTGGGCCGCAATATCTCAGTGGACTCTCTGCCCTCGGGGCTCTCCCACTCTTGGATGACTGAACCTTTGTCTGTCCTTCTTGCCCCCACAGACAAGCCCCCAGGCCCTTCTGGTTTGCAGGTTGGGCACATAGGGGTTGAACATCTTGGGTTTTGGGTCCAGAAGGCCTGAGTCCAGTCTTGGCGGCTCGACTCTGTGTGAATTATTTAACCTCACTGGGCCTCATTTCCTTATCTCTAAGATGGGGATAATAGCACCTTCCTTTTAGGACTGACATGAAGAAATAAATGTTCAATTTTATTACTCTTGTTTTTCTGTGAAGCCACAAACACAGAAGGCCATGAAAGCCCCAAGATCTCCTCCTTTCACTCCCTGGACAGCTAGGGGCATTTGTATCTCTGAAGCTAATAGCAGGGCAGTTCCCAGACATCACCTAGAAATGATCTATTCTGGGCATTTCCGCACAAGCAAACTTGTAGGATGTTATGGGGACCCTTCTAAAGCAGTGAGCCCACATACCTATCATTAAAAACATGCTCCCTGTATGTGAGCATCACTTATAAATGATGTGTAAGTATTGTTCCAATATATTCATATGATAAAACAAATACAAACATAGAATTTAAGAAGAATGAGATAAATATAACCAGAAGATATACTGTTTTCTCCCCATGCCCCAGTGGATGGTCTTGCTCACCATCTGGGGTACGTAAATCCCACTCTGGAGACCCCAGTATGTCCATATTTTTATCGGGCTTTTAAACACTTGGAGAGCTACAAGGGTGCACATAAGGCCTGAGCCGTGCACAGAGTGCACGATCGCACAGAACACTGGTAACGTTGCGGCACATGGGTTAACTCCATGCCTTGGTGCATGGGGAATGAGTCTCTCTAGGGACTAATCAGGGAAGCTGACCCTAGGGAGGTGAAGTGACTTCTAGGCTTGCTCAGCCAGCAAGCTGCAGACTAAGGATGAAACCATGGATGAATTAGATGGCTATTTCTTTTTTCATTCCCAGTTCCACAGTGTTAGGAGAGGGGAAGGTGAGGGATAGGAGATCAGAGGGAAGAAAGGTGTGGATGACAGGGTGGGGACAGGACTGTTATGGGGCAGAAGCAGGAGTCTGGGTTCACATCCAAACTCACAGGGGCCCTGTTGCTCCTTCTACAGCTGGTCCAGGGATGCTGAGCCAGGAAGCCTCCAGAAACTGGCTTCCTACCCTGCAACCTGGGTCCCTGGGCAGGCTGCAGGCTGGGAGACACTGGCCACAGCAGTGGAGCCACCAGCCCGGGGCATTACTGTTCCTGGCCAGAGGGTGGCAGTCACTTCCTTCCCATGGCCACTTGGTAGGTCCCTGCTGTTGGGGATGGAGTAGGCAATACCTGCCCTCCAGATCCCAGAGGCAGTGACTGCCTGCTGCTGAGTCACAGTGGGACCCCAAGCAAGGTCCTCTCAGGCCTTGACTTCCTCATTTAGAAAATAGAGGTCATAACCCAGCAGCCTTTACTACTAGTGGTTTTCAAAGCATGGCTCCCAGCCCAGCAGCATGAGCATCACCTGGAAATTCATTCAAAATGCAGTTTTCAGGCTCCATCCCAGCAATCTGGATTTCACAAGCCTTCCAAGGTGATGACAGCACAGGCTTTTCACCAGGTGAGAAGGGGTAGGACAGCCAGCTGTCCCCAGGGTTGTCCTGCGCTGCTGGGCATGATGCAGTGGTTCCTACAAAGCCTGGGGCAGAGAGGGTGCGAACCCCACGTTGTTTGGGGGCTGAGCTGTGGGATTCCCTCCTGGAACCCCAAGGATGCTAGCAGGGGGGATCCCCGAAGGGAGTCAGAGCAGATGGCAGGAGCCCTAGGAGGGGCAGCGGAGCCCTCCCTCCACACACACCTAGCCCGGGTCTGCAGCCTGCAGTCCTGACGGGGACTGGTCTTCCTTGCACCCAACAACCATTCTGGGGAGTTCATTTAACTCACCAGTTGCTGTCCAGGGTTAGCTGTCAGGGATTCCCACCACGGAATGACTCACAGCGACTCCCACCGGGACTCTGGACCATACTCAGCAGGCACCAGCTTTCCAGTCAGAGAAGCCCCAGCCCATCAGCTTCTCCCTGTATCAGAAGTCTAGGAATTATGTATTCCCATTTTATTGAAGAGAAAAGTGGGCACAGAGAGAGCCCAAGGCTAACCCATAGCACCTATAAAGCCATGGCAGAGTGGGGCCTGGAACCTAGGCTCCCTGAGTCCCTGTGCAGGCTGCCTTTCCGTCCCCAAGGGCCAGAGCCTCAGCTCCAAACATGCTGCACCCCTCGGCATGCCCACACCCCTTGGAAGTAGGCAGGAGCCAGGAGTGCATGCACCCACACGGGAGCTGAGTACAGCAGCAGGGACAGGCCCTGTGTCGGGGCTGGGCCAGCCCAGCAGTATGTAACTTCTTGCTGTAGCTGGGCCCATACCATGACTTTCTGGGCTTCCCTGGCATTTACCTACTGAAATAGAAAGCAATAAAGCCAGGCTGCTGAAGAAACAGAGTGCAGGAGGGTGAGCCACAGAGGCCAGGGGGCAGGCCTACCAGGAGGAGGCCCACATGGTGGCAGGATTGGGTGGGGAAGCTGTGAGCCAGTGCCCTAGTCTGCAGAGAATGAGGTAGGAGAGGTTGGTGGGCAAGTGTGATGAGCAGGGAGGAGGCTCAGTCTGGATGATGTGAATCTCAAGGGAGCCAAGGCAGGAAGAGCACGGCCCCAGCCACGTGCTGGCAGGTGTTTAATACGGGGCTCTTGAGGAAGACAGCTACCCTCGGCTGACAGCACTCCCCTGGGTCCTACTTGACACGGGTTTCTAGCAGTTTGGCCCAGGTGTATGCTGACGGCAGCCCTCTCCCACTCCCCCACCCCCGAATCTCCACTTCTGTCTTTCTGCTTGGCCACTCCATGTTCACCCAGAAGACTGGGGTGGCCTTGACTGGTGGAGGGTGGGAGCCAGGGGGTGTGTTCCTCTCTGACCCCTGAGGGGCAGTTCCTTGACACCTGTCATGGCCTCTACAGAAGCCCCACAGGAGTGAACTCTCATCGCACGCACTGGCGGCCAAACCCATAAAGATTTCTGGAGGAGTCAGAGGCCTGTGGATTGGGGAAGCCCTACAGAGCCTCGCTCAGTCCTGGGGATGGGAAGTTAGGGCAAGGTCTGGAGCCAGGGGGCCTGTTGGAGGCTGGAGGTCTGGGAGGATCCTGTGCTGGGTGGGTGGGGCCCCTGTGAGAACCCATCACCTTGGTGTTCAGGGGTGGCCGCTGTTAACGCGTCCTGTGCCTGCAGACTGAATTCTTTGAACAAACGTCTAGATGTAAAGGAACTGACTCAGGCCCTCATGGACCACAATTTCAGAGTCAGGGAAAGCAGGGGATCAAGTAAAAGGGGCCCCGCCCGCAGCTCTGAGCTCTGGGCACTTAGTCGTGAGGATGGGGCCTTCCCAGGAGGGGCTCCAAGGGCAGCGCTTGAGTGGCGTGGGGAGATTGCACCGCACAGAACTGATGAAAGATAATAGCATCTTTGACATGCAGAGACCTCGGGGGTGAGCTGGGCAGCCGGGAATGTGAAGCCACACAGTTCCCCTCTGCATGGGCCTCTTGCCAGGGGCCAAGGGCTGGGAACTAGTGGGCCTCCCTGGTCTGGACCCCACCTGCCCACCTGGCTGGAGCTGGGCCTCTGGAGCCGTTCCTGGTCCCTGGCCCCTGCTACCTTGTGCCTGACCGGAGGAGTGCCCAGAGGCAGCTCAAGGCAGCGGCACCCTTTGGCATCTGGCTGGGCTCTGACCTGGGCTTGGCCATTCCTGAGAGAAGTGACTTGGGCCATCTGAGCCTCAGTTTTCTCTTCCCCAAAGGAGAGATCACAGCTTATTGGAGCTGCTGTGAAGGTCAGCACGCCGACTGCCACACCTAGCAAGTGCTTGGCTCCCAGACTGTGCTCCATAAACGTTGGCTGGATCACCAGTTCTTGTTTTAGGATTCATTTTGCTGAAAGGCAAATGAGGTCTGAAGAGAGGGTGTGGCTCACCCAAGGTCCCGCAGAGGGCTAGCGGCAGAGCCTATGTGGGCTAAGCCCCTGCTACCCACACCTCTCCTCAGCCCTCTGCCCGCCTCTTACAGGTCCTTGGGCCTCAGGGAGCAGCCGCCTGTGACACCAGGGCTGCTGGCACTGCCTCCACCCTCCCTCCCATCCCCCCTCTGCTCTCTGCCTTGAAGATGGGCCTTGCCTTCAGCGGCCTCACCAAGGGAGGACGCCAGGCCCGGGCTCCAGGGAAGGCCCAGGCCTTGTGTTGACTCAGTGGGAGGACCGGCTAGAGGCACTGGCCCTGCCTTCCTGAGGGTGGGGGCCTCCAGCCGTGCATCGGAACCCTACACAGCATACAGAGGGAGGGGAAGGGCTTGGGAGGGTAGTTGGGGGGTCACCACCAGTCTGCCATGTATTTGGAGCACATCACACTCCCTGAGACCTCAACTCACATGCACCTGACTATCTGCAGTGACCAGAAGGGCACTGAGCTCTGGTCTGGCAATGGAGGATTCTGTCCTCACAGAGAATGATGGCTCCCTGGGCCAGGCTCTGGGGTTGGTGAGTGGGGGGAAGGGTTCCTGCTCTGTTGTAGCTGCTTCAGCAGATCCCTTGTCAGTTAATTTGGCAGCTCGGGGTCCTCAGGCAAATGATAGTACATCCACGTTAGAGATGAGTGATGGCTTCGCAGTGGGGCCGCAACCACGCCCCCTACTCTGCCCCGACCCAGGCTTGCTTTGTCATCCAGTCCCTGTGTTTGCAAGTGTCATTGCCCACCACCCCCTGGTCAGAAGGTGGCCACTGGGGACTCGTTGGAAGCCCATTATCGGTCACTGGTTGTAAGGGATGGTGGAGGGGCAGGTCCATCTGCACACACATTAGGCCCTTTGTCCCTGGATGTCGGGGAAGATGGATGAGGCTGTCACTAGGCCTCTGCTGCCTGGGGGACATCAGGGGCCTGGGACAGCCCCTGGCTGGGTGTTGGGTGGAAGCAGCTCGAATTCGCCTCTGCAGACAGAACCAGATCAAACAGGTTTAACCAAAGACAGCTGAAAGGAGGCAGGAGCAGAAGCAGGCCCAGAAAAGCCATACAAGTCAGGGGGTTTCTTCCTGGCCCATTTCAGTGTCTCCCCTCTTGATGCTGGAGGTGGTTCTGTCTGTGCTGTGTGAAATCCAGGCTGACAGAACTTTGGGACAGCTGACCTGAACTCCTCACTCTGTGGTGGGGAAACTGAGGCCTAAGAAGCCAAGGATGTGCCCCGGGTCACTCCAGGAGTCAGGAGCTGACCAGGACAAGAACCACTGCCCTTCCACAGACCCTGCACCCTGTTCGGTGCAGATTCAACTAAACACACCCTCAGTGGCCCCGAGATGAAATGCAGGTTCCAGAGGGCAGGAAGAGCAGAATAGGGCTCATGTCCACTTCTGGGCTTTTAGGGGTTAAGCCTGAGGCCTGTGAATTTGGGTGCTGTCTGGCTTCAGAAGCTTAGGCAGAGCAGCACAGCAGAGATGGGAGGCGGAGGGCTTGGAGGGCAGCCCAGTCCGGCTGCTGGAAAGCCTTCCCCTGGGTGCTCCCAGCCTTGACACGCTGGTGACTTCACTGCCCAGTTTTAAAGATTCTGTCTGTCTGCGTCTCACCTTCCTGGATTATACATTCCATGCCTGACCTAGTCCCGGCCCAACACCAGCATAGATGCTCAGCGGATGAATGAGGCAATGAATGAAATGACCAAAGGCCGAACCTTGGAAAAGCATTTCAGGCACACTGGTCAAGAGCCCTCAAATGGCCCTACCCTCTGCCCCAGCAGTCCCGCTCCTGAACACTTTCTTAAAAGAATCTAAAAACAGAAGGAGAAAAAACCCTCAGAGACAAGATTCTCATCCTAGTGCCCACACAGTGTCAAAAAATGGGGAAGTCCTAAATGTCCAATAGAAGGGGACTCTGCTGTTCAGTGAATCAGTGTATGTTCTCTGATGTGGCTGCCGCACTGGAGACTCTGCCAGTGGAAGGAACGAGAGGAGGCGGCAGGTGTGCGTTCCAGGGCGCTGCTACCACGCAGGTGGTTCAGGTTCTCCATTTCTGCATCGGCACGGCTGGTACTGGTCTGGACTTCCAGTTCTGTTCTGCTGACCTGTATGTTTATTCCTCTGCCGATTCCCATGATTTTAAAATACTAAAGCTTTCAGAGAAGGTTTATATCTGATGAGACACATTCATCTTCTTCGCTGTTTCTTTTCACAGTGGTGCTGGTGACCTGTGTTTGGTCATTCTTCCTCACAGGTTTCAGAGCCAACCTACCAAAGTGAAAAATCCTGTTTGTATTTTGACAGGGCTTGACTTGAATTAATGCAGTATTTTGGGAGATAACAGAAAGTTCTATAATGTTGAACCCTCCCATTGTATTATTTTTGCAGTTAAGAAAAAAAGTTAAGTGAACACCATGTAACAGCAGGAAAACTACTCACGCTACAAAAACATGGTTCCTGATCGTGTGTGCCGTGTGATCACACTGTAACACCACGGGGACAACGGGGGAAGTACAACCAATGCAGACAGTGGACTTCATTCTTTTCTCCATTTTCTAACTTTTCTGTAAAACATTTTATTTTTTAAAAATATATGCACATATTTTTAAAAAGTAGGACATTGACGAACCAGAACATAGTCCTAAAAGGGAGACCGGGATGAGGAGGGAACTTCAATGTGTCCCATCAGGAAAGGCTGGGGGTGCTGGAATCTCGGGCTGTGCCCCTGGCTTGGGCTGCCTGGGTGGGGGCATCCTGGGGCACAGGCATAGTGCATGCACATGGTGGGAGCGTCCCCCCAGGGTGCCTGAGGTCCTGTCCAGCTGGGGATCTGTAGCGCTGAGGCTCTGGGATGGATGGAGCTGGGAAACCCCTCTGCACCCACGGGACTTCCCGCCTGGCAGTAGGTTTGCCTTTGGAGGAGCTCAGGCCAGGACAGCCAAGGGCTGCTGTGGGATCGAGAAGAGGAGCTCCAGGGCAGCTCAGCTGCCCCCAGAGCCGACTCTAGGAGAGAAGACAGAGCCCCGCCCAGGCAGCTGGCCAGTAAGAAGCAGCTCTTCAACTAGCCAGCTTACCTGGCCCGAAGCCAGCTTTCTGGGGAGCGACCTCTTCCACTCCCCAGAAAGCTGGTGATGCCTACACTTGGTTTCCAAGGGCCCTTCATAAATCACACACTCAGACTTGTAGCTTAGGATGTGGACGTGTCCAGCTGGCTGGCCTGGCCCGCTTTCCAAAGTGAGCCCAGTCTGAGAACAGCAGGGTGATGGCCACTTTCAGGAAACAAACAGTGTCTCAAACGTGGCAGTGCTGGGTCCCTCACCACAACCCCTCTACAAACCCCACTCGGGAGGGGCTGTCCCCGCCTTGTGTGAAGGAGGAACTCAGGCTCCTGGAGAGGGGAGTGACTTGCCCAGAGCCACAGGGTGAGTGTGCAGCCCAGCCGGACCAGGCCTGCTTGTCCACTCCAGCTACAGGCTCCTGGGAGGAATTTTCCAGGTGGGCTTCTTGCTCTCCCACCCCAACCCCCAGACGGCAATGCCTCCAGTATAGTCCTATCAGCTGTCAGGGGGTGTGCATGTGTCCGTGCAGACTAGATGGACGAGTCTTTGTTAATGAGTTAGTGAGTCTGACGCCACGTGGAATGGGGTGTGCAGTCCTGATGACACCAGACCTGGCCTCCCTGAAGACTGGCAGCCTAACCACAGCTGTCCTTCATCTGTGTCCCCAACATGACTGTAGCAGGGAAGCCCCACCTTCCCTTAGAAGGTCCACTCTCCCTGTCTCTGCGGCACCCGTGCCAGCTAGGAATAGAGCATCAGAGCTGCATTACGAGTGACCATGGGCAGAATCAATAATGGCAGCACTTCAAAGACGGGGGGAGGGCACATGGCAAGTGAAGGCCTCCTCAGCCTAGGTATGTAATCACCTGGCCCAGAAGAAGGTGATGGCAGGGGCTTCATTCTGAGTGCAAAGCCACAGAGCTTTCTTGGATTGTGTCTTTGTTTCTCCCTGCCGTGTGGGAGGTAGGACACACAGACCCATCAAAGGCCTCCGCAAAGGCCCCCTGGCCCCCTGGCCACTCCCATGGGGGTGGGGCATGAGGAAGGTAAGGGCATTGCCAAGTTGTTCAGGGGCTGGGACCTCCAGTGGACTCCTGTGAGCTGTACTGACTAGGACGGGGCTGCAGATGCACAGGCCCCGGCTTCTGCCTCTCCCTTGCCCTCCCTCCCCTACACTCCCTCACCCAGGGCCTGGCCACTCTGGCCCTGGGGAATAGGATACAAAAGCAGGGGGGCGGTGGAGGGAGCATGCAGCCCCCAGGACAGCCTCTAGGTGTGTCGTGCATGCGCACGTGTGCGACCAGCCTCAGCCCCTGCCTGGCAGCCCGCTACAGTTCGCTGGCCTAGCGGGTCCACTGCACCGCTCCCAGGGAGCAGACCCATGGCTGCTCTCAGATCGGCATGGGCAGGAGTGAGATGAGCTCTCAGGCCGGAGGCGAGGGTCTGGGAGCTTCTGGAGGTGGGACACGGGGGGCTGGGTCTCGGCCCTGAGAAGGGAGCTGCCAGGCACAGAGGGAGAGTAGCGCAGCGCGAAGGCATCACAGGGCTCGTGGTTCCGGGGGCAGCCATGGGGGAAACGAGCAGAGGGGGTGTGGGGGCCCAGGTCACGAAGGCCCTCGAGGCTAGACTGGGGGAGGAGCCGCATTCAAGTCTGTGAGCCGCTGAGTGGACACTGACTTGGAGGCTGGGAGATCCGTGGAGGCTGCTTGTTGATTAGGAGGAGGCGGCCGAGCCAGGGCTGCAGCTGAGGGGCACAGGCGGTGTGAGTCCTGTAAGGAAGGGCAGCCCGGCCACTGTGGAGCCCTCCGGGCCTGCTCCTGTGGTTGGGTGGATGCCCCACAAGGTCAGCAGTGACCTCTAGGGAGGTGCAGAGGCAGCTGGGAGTAGCCCTCCACAAGAGACCCCCAAGGTCGAGGGTGTGTGTGACCCACGTGACCCCAAGGCTGTAGCCCCCCACGGGCCCACTTACATTCCCAGTCCACCTCATGTCAGGGACAAGGGCCCTCCCTGTGGAAGGCAAGACACGCAGGCCAGTCCCTCAGTTCCCTATAGTGATAACCATGGAGCAGATCTGGGAGCTGAGCTAGAAGAAGAAAATGCTCATTTCCAAACACTCTGTGGAAGAAGACCCTAGTGAGAGCCAAATACCCACAGTTAGTCCCAGCTTTGACGGTGCTTCTTGACAAGTCCCCCTCCCTCATGGGGCCTCGGTTTCCCCACCTGTTGGGTGAGAGTGTTCTCCCTCCCAGCCCTCAGCTGTGCATCAGCTGCATGGCACCCCCAGTGCCCCACACCTGTGAGCCTGACGGGAGAGCTGTTTTGCCCTGTGTGAGTGCAGGTGTCACACTGAGGCCCAGTGACCCGCCAGGTCCCACGCCTGATGCCTCTCCCTCAGAGCGATGGCGTCCTTGTTCGTGCTGGTGGGCAGTTGCCTCATAGGTGCTGTCCAGTTTCCCTGTGAGCATTTGTGGGGGCGGGAGGAGCCATGCCTTCCCTTGGGGGTCATTCCTTCTCCCCACAAGAGCTGGCCCCAGTCAGGCCTCTGCTCCTGGGGCCTCCTCAAAGGCTCACCCACCAAGTGCTGGCCTTAGTGATCTGAAAAGTCCTCTGTTCTCCACCCTGGGTTCTGGGGGAGGAAGCCCAGGGCCCCCCGGATGATGCCAAATCCTGCATGGGCACCAGGGTGTGGGCCGCTGCAGGGAGACGTGGGAAGGTCAGACAGATGGCTCTGCTAGAGAGAGATGTTGGCAAGGGGGGCCAGGGAGTGCTCAGCTGAGGAACAATAGGGCCCATGAATCATATTTACAAACACTCCAGTGAGCAGGAGAGGGCCGTTAATTAAATATTCACCTCCCGGAGGCCCCCAGGAGTGGTGAGATGAGGACATGATTGCAGCCGGCAGGAAGTGTGGTGCTCAGCAGCCGGCAGTCTTATTATGATGATTAATTTTCAAGTTATCAGCACCACTGTAATCATTATTATAGGCCCAGAAAATCCTTTTTCTCACTCAAAGCCCAGGCTGGGGCAGCCTCCGGAGGAAAGGGGGCACTGAGCCCGTCACAGGGAAGAGGGAGGCAAACCAGAGCCCAGCTTTCAAGCTTGGAGGCCTCCATGTGCCAGCCATTTGTCCTGGCCGGCTCGGTGCAGGTGCACGGCCCACAGCCCTCAGGTGGAGCTCCCAGGGCTCACCCCGCTGCCCTATCGATTGGGGAGAAGAGAATGGATTCCCCTGGACATCTGGGAAGGCTGACAGCTGTCCTGCCATCAGCCCCGGGAGGAGCTGGCTCAGCTTCTCCAGGAGCCCGGGGCTTGTGTAGACCTGCACACCCCACATCCGTCAATCTTGATCAAGGAGTGCCACCGGGAGCTGGGGGCTCCCCCGCAGGCAGCATTGTCTTGGAGACGCCAGGATGAGGGAGAAGGAGGTGCACGCTGCTCTCCTCTGAAAAGCCGTTAACCCCGCAATGGTGATTGAGCATCCGTGACGAGGAGGCATTGTGCCGGCCCGGCGCGTGCCACTCTGCCACGGAGGTGATTGATCGGACAGTGGGCGTCTCTTTCTTTATGGACTTTCAAAGGCACCATTTGGCATCCTGAGCTGAGATCGATGAAAGGCAGCTGAGCCCTGTGGCCACCTCTAGGCAGCAGGTGGGGGGTCGGCTGGCGGGCCCCTCTGTCATGTGCTCTGCACTGCCGGCGAGGAGGGGGGCCTCCCCCGTGTAGGGCTGTGGGCCATCAATTTACCTTCTCCTCTTGCCCTGAGAGGGACGTTGGAACAGTTGCCGTGTTTTCTGATGAATTATAACTGCCATTCCCCGGGCTTGCAGCCCAGAGGACCCCAGCACTTGCATAAATCAGACTAATGAGTGCTGAGGCTGTCATTTTTGAGAGCAGGCATTCATTCAGCAAACCTTTATGGGTGCCTGCTAGGTACCCGAGCTGCACCGAGCCCTGGGGATGTGGAGACAAACTGGACGTGGTCTCAGCCTGCAAAGGCCCCTGGACTGGTGCGGCAGCAGGTGTGAATACGGGCAGCTGGCAAGACCAAGCGGCAGCCTGGTGCAGGGAGCTGGGGTTGGGAACCACTTCCTCCTGGCCCTGCAGCCTTGGGCCAGGGCCTCAGCCTCCCTGTGTTTTAGTTCCCTCACTTGAAAAGCAGCTGTGAGGACACTGTCTCACAGGGTGGTAGTGAGAATTACATGACAGGGTATCATGGGGCCTAGCCCGGCACCTGGCCCCGGGAGGCACAAGAAAGGACAAGCCCCCTCTTTCCGCTCTGCTTCCACCACCTGCACTGAAGCCCCTCGTGGGGGCAGAGGAAACACAGGTCCTCCTGGGGTGGGCAGGGAAGGGGTCACAGAGCAGGGCATGCTGACATAGGACTTCAACAGCAGGAGCTATGGGCCAGTGGGGTGGGGGGCTCAGGAGTACTGGGAAAGACCAACCGAGAAGGGGCCCAGGTAGGCCTGGGTGCTGAGCGGGGAGAGCCCGGCGGGGGACTGTGGTGTGCTGTGTGGTGGAGCTGAGATGGAGCCAGCTGTGCAGAGCATGGGCTGGGGTGTGAGACCTCTGCTGTAAGGGTTCAGGGCTGGGGCTGGGCCTGAGGACAGAACAGGCTGGACTGAGAGCATCAGCCCGGTGGGGATGGAAGAGAGGGAGGCCAGGCCACAGCAGCTGCCTCTGGGCAACAAGCCCACAGCTGGGACACAAGTGACCAGACAGAGCCACCAAGAGGGCCCAGGGCCCACCCTGCAGAGAACAAGTACCCCTTAGACAGGCTCACAGGCAGGGGGAGCCACAGACCCTAAGAATGCCGTGAGCACACAGATACAAATGTACGGAGACTGAGAGCTGCAGGCACGCACAGATGGACACACAGATACAGGGAGACACACTGAGTCAGCGCACACAGAGCACACATCCTCATGTACGAGGACACACAGAGGAAGTGTGCACGTGAAGCATAATCGTGGAGCATGTATCTAGATACTCAGACTGCACTGGAAATAGGGCGACCAGCTCACTCCAGGTTGCCCAGGACTTTTCCATTTTACCACTGAAAGCCCCATGTCCTGGAAACCCTCTAGTCCCAGGATGGTTGGTCACCCTATGTCAGAGACCCACAGACACGGGCCTCTGCCCAAAAAAGACAGACACACATGGGCAGACATGCCTCATCTCGCCTGAAACCGAGCTCACAGAGACACAGACACAGACACATGGCTGGCACGCGTACACACACCTCTGGAGCAAGAGAAATGCCAAAACTCAAACTGCTGAAACAAAGACCAAGCACATCTTAGAAAAAACAAAAACAGCCATTGGATCAGTGAGCAATGGGATGTGGTCCTGCCTTCCTTGATGTTATAGATGTGCCTCGGGGAGCGGAGCATGAGTGTGGAGTGGCCCCCCTGGGTGACTTCCTACAAGGGCACCTTTTCCAGCAGGCTCTGCTGGCTAACGTGGCTACTTACAGCCACATCCATGGGGCAGTGCCCTGCACATGGCTCACCTGGGAACACTGACAGCACCTTTCACCCTAACAAGCTGTGAGGAGGACTGAGTGAGCAAAGTGTGTGAGGCTCCAGGCACAGTGCACATAGGACGTGATGTCTAGTACACTGTAGGTGTTAAGACACAGGTCTGCAGTCCCTTTCCTAAAATTCTGAAGACAGAACATTTCTTCCTAATTTATTAGGCATAACGAGAACCAAACTGACATGTTGCCATTTATTCTTCATCCAATTTCATGTGACCATTCATGTTTCTCTGTGGTAATATCAAGGTGCTTGACTATGCCGTATCATAATAGTTTTGAAAATCTGCAAAGTTGAGAATCTGAAACACATCTGGTTCCATGGGATTCAAAATGCATCTGTGCATGCATTTGCATTTAGGTAGTGTTGTTCCATGTGCACACGAGCACAGTAATGTAGACACCGCCACCCACAGCCTACAAAGGGGGGGCGCGTCTAGCACAGGCATCGACCTTAACACTATGTGTTCACACACATTGTCTCATGTGATCCTCCCAGAGCCACGTGAGACCAGCAAGTATCAATTTTACCTCCAATTCACAGACATGGACCCGAGGCTCTGGAGGTTGAGTGTCTGGCCCAAGCTCACACAGGAGGAACTGGGGGTCAAACCTTGGTCTCAGGACTCCAGAGCCTATATTCTTTCCCTTAAATTCCCTTATCCCTGCTGTCCCAACTACTTAGTGAAAAACATTGGCAGGCATTGATGGAAGTAAATGGAAGGTAATGTCAACCTCAAATCCAACATTTGTTCTCTGAAAGCCCCAGGTAATGAGCACACTGAGTAAGGTCCGTAGCGCAGTGGAGGATTAGCACATTTGGGAGCAGGATCTTGCCTCTACTATTCTGCTGGTCCTTGGCTGGTTTCCAAGAAGGAATAGTTTCTTCACCTTCATTAGAACTGCCTGGTCCTCAGAGTTGGCTGTAGCCTGTTTGCCTTTTCTGAAGTTACCTTGGACATATTTCCAGCAAAGACCCAGAGCCAGCCCAATGCTTTGAGGCCATGACCCCTTTAATGACAGCACACATGACAGTGGTTTCCAGACCCCAGGGGAGAGTAACTTGGAGCAGAAAATGTTCCAACAGGGGACCAAGACACATACCTGCAGGAATAGTATGGGACCTCTGGGCTTTTCAAGTCCCTCCTAGGACTTAACTGCCACACTCCAAGGACTAGAGCCTTTCTCAACTCACCCCAATGGGACTCTGATTTGCTTCTCACTGGACCTCTGCAGACTCGCCCCTCCCCAGGCAGTCTGGGTCATTTTGGAGGACTCTGCCTGGACCTCCCAGCTCTATTTTTATTATTTGCTATGAAAGTTTTTTGATGGGAAGGGGAGTTGGTCTAAATACCTACAGTAGACCAGCGATTTACAAATTTGGTTGCACGTCACAGTAACCTGGGAAGCTTTAAAAAGTCTGATGTCTAAGCCACACCCTGGAATAATTACACCGGCAACTCTGGAGTGGGCATCCAGGCAGTTGTGATCATTTGGAGGTGATTGCGATGTGTATACAAGTGTTATTCATTCACTTAATAAATATTCACTTAATTCTTAAAAACTGTATTCAGTACAAAGGATTCTTTCCCTATTTCTCTTCCAGTATAGATGTAGAAGTCTTTCTCCTTTCTATAGGGGCTTTATAATTTGTTTTGTGTGTGAGAGGCCCGCTGATCAGTGATGTTTTCTTTTAATTTTCTACTGGTACTTAATCTTTTTCACTCAAGTTAAGCTAGTTTATTTACTGCATGTTAAAAATGGCATTAGACAAATACATTATAAAATATCCCCTGAATATGCCCACGAGGGCCCTAAGGCAGCAGTTAAGTAGAATCCCAGGACAGCTATGACATTGGAAGGGAAGGTATCTGTACTAGGAAGAGCGTCTTTGTGGGTCCTGGGCGATCACGAAGATGGGAAGTTTTTTCCTGATGCTGGTGAATCAGGTGAGTTTGGCAAATAAAGACCTAAATAGTGAGAACTCAGTATGTGTACTCTGTTCTCAGATATCTGTCGGAGGCATTGGTAATATCTTACCTTTACTTACAATTAATAAATAAAATATGGAAGTAAGCAAGTAAATAAATAAATAAATAAAACCTGATGTGCGCGCTGTACCCGAGGCTGATCACACTCGCATCCCTGGAGGAGGTGCCACATCGGCTCTCGCTCGCAACCCCTGGATTCCAGCATGCAGCCAACTTCCGGAACCAGGGCTTCTTAAACTTGAACATGATACACATCACCTGGGGTCTTGTTAAAATGCAGAGTATGATTCAGCAGGTCAGGCTGGGGCCTGGGACGCTGCATTTCTAACAAGCTCCCAGGTGACTCTGATGCTTCTGGTCCCACAGTGCCAGTCAATCAGGAGGTCCCTTCTTGCCCAGATGATCCCACGAACCTCAATGACAAGGAAAACCAGGTTAAGCTGGGGATGCCCGTGAACCCTGGTATCACTGTGGGGCAGACATGCAGGATGAAAGGGCAGGGTCTCCACCTCCATCATGCAGGTGCAGGAAGGGGTGGAAACGAGGAAGGGAGGTCCAGAGGGCATGGCTCAACCAGCATTTACTGTTGGGCAGCCACAATGAAGTATCACAACCAGAGGGTTTAGACAACACAATGTACTGTCTCACACTTCCAACGGCGAGAAGTCTAAAATCAGGAGGAGTCGGCAGGGCTGGCTCCTTCTGAGGCCGTTAGCCAGGGTCTGTTCCAGGCTGGTAAGCAGAGCTACCCTCATGAGCATGCAGGCGGTCAGACTTCCCAGGGTCAGAGAGCTTCATGAGCCTAAGACACCTGGGCTGCAGGGCAGGGACAGGGGCTCCACTCTGCTCCCCTGTCTGACCTGGGGCCAGGCAGCCCCTCTGTGAGCCTCCAGGTCCCCACCTATGTAACAGACCAGCACACTGGGGAGGTAAGAACAGGAATCTGGGGCCAGCCCACCTGGGTTCACTCCCAGATCTGTCCTTATGAGCTGAGTGACCATGGGATGCCACCTCATCTCCTGTGCCTTGGTTCCCTCATCTGTCACTGGGTGCCACTCATGGGACAGTGGTAATGAGTGAATGCATGCTCGTGAAGCACCTAAGTGCCTGATACACAGCAAACACTTAACAAATGGCAGCTACTTGTACTTACCCCACTGTGGGGCTCCCTGACCCCAGATCCCCTTCAGCCCTGGACCACCTTCCCTCTGGCCTCCAGTCCAAGACTCCATCCTCCCCACTGACCCAGGAGAACCCACCGGGCAGGGCAAGGCAGCCCCACCCCGGTCTCCACAGGGACCAGCTCCTCTTTGTCCTGTTCTGCTGACTCCCACACTGTCCCAGCATGTGGCCCCAGGCCCCACTACAGAGAGCTTCCTGAAGACCACCCCCCACAACCTTCTTCAGAGCCCCCAGCTTTAGGGGACTGAACTCTGACCCCCATTCTTCCAGCTTGAATTCAGCCTGCCTGAGGGCATGGGGCCAGGCCAGCAAGCTCCAGTGCGTCTGAGGCTCTGGTGTGCCTGCAGCCCAAAGTCACAAAGCTCAGCAGAAATGCCCCCAGGCAGGAACACAGGTCAGTGGCCTGGGAGGAGCTGGCAACACAGGGTTGGTCTGCAAGGGCAGAGTTGCTGGCCAGAGAACAAAGGGCTCTTGGAGAGACGGCCCAGGCCCTGCCCCTGTCCCTGCGAACCTGTGTCAGAGAAGGAAGGGCCAGGATTGGCCATACCCCATAGGCAACTGCAGCCAGCTGATGGCACCCACTTTGGCCCAGACTCTTGGATCCCTCCATTCAAGGTGAGGCCCCCTAACTCCAAGGTGAGCCCCTTCTCAAAGAGCTCCTTGCAGATCTGTGCCCTGTAGGAGCTGAGCTGTAAGGGACCTCACAGCCCTGCTCAGCTCCAGTCCTTGGCCTTCCTGTCCAGGATGCTCTTTCCCTTTGTGCCTGTTGAAATCCTATTCACCCTTCAGAACTCTGTGGATGTCACCTAATGTCACCTTCTCTGGGAGGTCAGACATACCAGGAGTTAGATGCCCTTCCCAAACTCCTGAAGTGCCTCCCCTTCCTCCTTCATAACACTTACCACATTGTCCCAAATATTACCTTGGTGCAGCTGTCTTCCCCACCAGCCGGGGCTCCAGGACCACGTCCCCTCACCTTGGAACCCCATTCCTGGCCCACAGTATTCCCTCCAAAAAAATGAGTGAGTGAATCTAGTCATAAATCTTATGTATCAAGAATCTTTTTGCTCCAAGATTCAAAGATCAGTATTTCCAGCCAAAACCAAAAAGGGATCCTGACTTACATGTGAACATACCACACACACACACAGTGGGTGTGTGCTGGGATGTGCTGAATCCCACAGATGTAGGATTACATGACAACATGTGGCTGTGGTCAGCCACAGCGCTGGCCTGCCAGCCCCAGGCAGCAAGGGCCTAGGGTTTCACTCCCCTTGGCCACCCAGGCAGGGCATTGCCCACTCCCAGACCACATGTCACCAGAATCCCATTTGGAACTGCCAGCCCCTGACTCTGGGCCTCCTGCTGCCCCACAACAGCCCCGTACTACAGCCTGAACTCCCCTAAATTCAAATGCTGCAACTCCTATTCTACAGCCTGTCCACGCCAGGCTGTCTCTGCACCCTCACAGCCCCCACACTGTGGGAAACCGACCCCCCTCCTCCTGGGGGCCTCCCAGAACACTCGCTCTAGTTGCTTCACTGAATTTCACTCTCCAAACAGTTCCATCTGTGTGTCACTATGAACCTCAAAGTATTGTGTCCAAAGTGGGGCTCAGTGCCTTCCCCATGACGCTGTCCACCACAATCTGGGCTGGTGTTTTCATCTTCCATGTGCCCCGTACCCCTCTCCTGCCCTGGCCCCCATCAGTCCCCTTGCCCTGCTGCTTTTAACTCCTGAATATTCCTTGTTCTGACTGCTCTGCAGGCCCCTTTATCCTGCCTGGGCCCAGCAGTAAGTTCCTCCATGTTTCCACACCCTGGCTGTCCATCTACCTCAACTCCGTCTCCAAACAGGTCACCAGGTCGGTTGAAAATGCAATTTGACCAAGTCACTTTCCCCTTAAAAACCTTCCATGAGCCCCCTGCCTTTCAGTGGGACTGCCCCAAGTGGGTTCTGTGGGATGGCAGCAGGGTGCGCCACAGACAGACTCGCTGGCTCAGGCAGTGTCGTCACCAGTGCCCCTCTCCAAGGTTCCGACCCACATCAGCACCCTAAGGGTGGCCGCATGATCCCCTGAGGGCTAGTGTTGGGAGCTCTGACACGCCCACCTGTCTCCAGCCCCCAGGACATGTTCTTCAAACTCACAGGACATCCAGGCCCGAGTCACTCTGTTATCTCCTCGCCTAAGCCTGGCCTAAGCCTTGTCCAGGCTGTACTGCCTCCCTCTTCTGCCCAGGCCCCTGGCCCTTCACCTCAGCCCTTCTGCACCCCCATTCTTGGCTCCCCTCTGTCCTGCTCTCCCCTGTTTCTGCACCCACCAGCTTGTCCCCAGGCGTTGGAGTCGGGGAGGGCAGAAAAGCGCGTCCCACCATGACAGCTGGAGCAGCCTGTGTGCTGGCTTCAGGGAGCCCTGCTTGGGTTCCTCCTCACCATGTGCAGCCTGCACGCCTGCCTGTTTCCAGAAGGGGCTCTACTGCGGCTGTGCCAAGCCCCCTTGTGGCCTTCCTCTCATTCCTTGCAGGAGACCCATCTCTTACTTGGCCAGGAGCACCCCACCTCCTGCCTCCCCGGCCCGGGGCAGACAACCCCCTGCACTCTGGGTGGCATCCTCTCCACCCTCACCTCTGCACCAGTTTCTCTGCGTCTTCTACCTTTCCTTTCTTCGCTGCTGTCAGCCTATCCGTATCAAACCTCTTCCATCAAAGAAGCAAACAAGATGCCCAATAGCCCTATTGATGCCACCTCCTCTCACAACTTCCAATTTCTGTCTCCCTGCCCCTGTGCAGCCACGCTTTTTGAAGAAGAGTCTACATTCTCTGCTTCCAGTTTAATTCTTTCCATTCCAAACTCAACCTGCGGCAGCCTGCTTCCAGACCCCACCACCTCCTGAACCTGCTCTGGCCACAGTCCCCAGACAGTCTTGCTTCTCCCTCCAGGAAACATGGGTGCCCTCCACCCACCCATGAATGTCTCCAGAGCAGTTACCACTGCTGGCCCCGCCCCTTTGTGAAATGCTGTGCCCCCGGCTGGCAGGACTTCACCCTTTGCTCTTCCTTCCTCCTGCTTCCTTGGAGTTTCCCTACTCCACATGCCCACTGAGCCCTGAGGTTCTCCAAGCTCCGCCTCGGCCTCTACTCTTCTCTGTGTCCCACCCCTGGTCATCTCATTCACACTTGTGTCTCCCACCACTCCCTGCACACATGTGTCCTCCAAGCCCACTGTCTTCAGCTGAGACCTCCCTCCTGAACCCAAGGACACACTGCCCACTGTCCACTGGGTACTGGATGCTCAGACAACTCAACCCACATCCCAAACAAATTCATGTGTTCCACAGAGCAGCAAATGAAACCACCCAGTGTATGACCCAGAAACTTAGGAGTCACCCGGGCCTCTTGTGCCTACATCCCTGTCCCCTGCCAGGGACAGCCAGTCACATAATAATGTAGGGCCAGCCTGGCTGTACAAGGACAATCATCTGGAAAGCTTGCCAGACACAATTCCCTGGGTCCTACTCCTGACTTACTGAATCTAAATGCTCAGGGGCAGGGCCTGGGAATCTGAATTTCTAGAAAGGTTCCCCCACGTCTCTGTGACACCTGGCTCAAATCACAGGCTGAGCATTCAGGACCACTGTTCTCTGAGCCACCCCCCTCCATCCATGGGCAGCAGCCCAGCAGTTCACCTCACAGGGCCACAGCCTCCTTCTGTGCCTATGACATCTGCCCCCGAGCCTGGCTCATCCCCCATGGTGAAGCAGCGGCAGCTTCGCTGAAAGGGCAGGAGGACCCTGGCTCTCTTCTGCTTAAAAACTTCCCACAAACCTACCCAGGAACATGGTTTCGTGCCCTCTGCACTTTGTGAGATGACCTCTGCTCGCCTCCTAAGCTGCCTCCTGCCTCATCCTCTTGAGACTGTGCACTCTCACCACAGTGAATATGGGAGGCTCTCCCACAGCCCTGCTTGTATAGCCCCCATCTTCACACGAATTCTTCTTTCTGTTTATATCCCTCACTTCTTCCCTCCTCTGGGTTGACTCACTGGTACTGCCTCTCGGGCCCCAGGAGCGCACACAATGATCACTGATCTCGCAGGGTTCTCCCCTAGTCAGGCAGTGGACCCTCAGGCTAGGACCTGGGTGTTGACTGGTCACTGTCCCCAGAGCTGAACCCAGGTCCCAGCTGAGAGAGGTGGGTGGTAAGAGTGAGTGAATGGAAGGGTAAGTAAGGAGAATGAGGGAGACAGGGAGGCTCAAAGGCTTTGGGGTCATTTTGCAGGTGTGTTCTGAGGCCCTGGCCAAAAACTGGGTCTACCCAGCAGGGGCCCTGCTCTGGATGCCAATGCTGGATATCCACAGAAATGCCATCATGGTGGCGTTTCTGCTGCTTTGGGCTCTGGGTTCCCCTGGTAGCCAGGCCAGCGATGAGAGCCTGCCCTCCCTGCTCCATGTGCCCCCTGCTGAGGTGTGAGGCCTCCGAGAAGTCCTAGCCCCTCCTGCTTGCCCGGCCACCTCTGACCTGCAGTCACAAAGACAGGGGGCTTGCAAGGACGCCAGGGCTGCCCCACACTCTGATGCTGAACTGGCTGTACCCTCTCTGTTCCCTGGCCCTGCTCCCACCCTCGCTCTGTGCCTGGACAACGAGCCACTCTCCTGTCTCAGCAACCCGAACTCAAAGGTAAACTCCTTGGCCTGGACCCTCCTGCCCCACCCTCCCTTTTCCTTTACCATCACTTCCTCCCCTCTTTGCCCACCCAGTGCCTTCGCTGTGGAACCTGCATCGCCTTTAGCCCTCTGGCTGTTCTTACTGGTTTTCCCTGCGGTCCTGACTCCCAGCTTTTCTACCCCCCAGCCTCCTTTCCAGCCCTTCCCCAGCCCTGGTCTAAGAGGGCAGAAGCCTTGCTTGGGAAGAGCATTGGATGGGAGCTGAGCTTTGCATTAGCCGGATGCACCCCAGTTTTGCTCCCTCATTGTAGAGACACCAGACCTTCTGTGAACACGGTTAGATTCGGTGGCAGCTTACCCTCCGCCTCCTGGACTCAGTATCAGCTATATGATTTTCAGGTCCCAGTGCAAATGAAAATGCAGGATCCCTTGTTCAAAAATTATTAAGAATTTCAAGATGGGAACAGCAGAGCTACCACCAGGCCCTTCTCAGCACATGGTCCTGTGTGACTGTACAAGGCCTCACCTCCATAAAGCTGGCCCTGCCCATCCCCCTTTCCAACAGGTGATGGCCCCTCTCCTGTCCTCAGCTGCTTTCTAAAACAGCTCCTCAGGGCCTCAGGGCAGGACCCCAGCCCTGTTCCTCTGGCACTCAGCACAGATTCCTGCGGTCCCCGTGGGAATCTTCACCCCACACTACCATCTGGGCAATAGCGCACTCATATCCTTCTCAAGTCAATGCTCGTTTATTGAGCCCCACCTGGCTGAGCCTGAGGAAGGGACAAGTTGGTAGACACTCACTGCTGCCCTCTAGGAGTTCAGTTTATAGCAGGATTAAGACAGGAACAGGATCCAACTTAAGAAAAATAACTACATTCAGTTAGGAAACTGAGTATCACAAGAGAGATGGCATAAAGATGGACCGATGAATGGGAACAATGTTAGTGACCTGAGCAGGAAAGGGTATTCCAGGGAGAGGGCACAGCCTGCGTAAAGGTTTAGTGGTGGGAAGATGCACGGATGGTTCTAGAATCCTAACTTGTGCAGGTTGGCTGAGGCAGTCGGATGGCGGAATAGTGAAAAGAGACTAGAAGGAAAACGGGGTGTGCTGTGGAGAGCTCCAAGGGCCGCGGTGGAGACACCGAGGACCTTCGGGTGTGGGGCACAGTGAGAGCCAAGGGAGGAAGCGGAGACGGCCGTCGTCAGCCCTCCAGGCCCCGCAGATGCAAAGCCACACTGTTCTGCAAACCGCCGCCGGCAGGGTCCTGGAGCTCATCAGCCCACGCGTCCCGACTCGCCTTCTGTGCTGCACCCCCAGCCAACGCGATGCGTGCGGACTGCCTCTTGCCAGGGAGTGGGCCTCCCCCGGCCCCAGAGTCCTGTGGCAGCGCACGTGCGGCGGGCCGCGCAACAGGGTCCGGGCCTGGGGTCCAGCGGGGGTTTGGAGACCACTATTTTAACTCTGTATTATGGATATTCTCAAACATATACGAAAATAGAGAGAATGGCATCACAATTCCCCCAAGTGCCACCGCATGGCGTCAACAAACCTCTTGCCCAACCTTGTTTCATCTAACCCTCTCCCACGACCCGCTCTGAAGAAGGACGTGGTGTGTGCGACCTGGGGGCAGCAAGGCGCTCCACACCCAGCTGCAGGAGGGCGGGCACCGGGCGGGCAGCGCTGGAGCTCGGAGCGCGGGGGGCATCCCGCCCCGGGAGCGGGGCTCCGCCGCAGGGGCGGGGCGGGGCCGGGGGCGGGGCCGGGGAGCTCGCGGGCTGCTCCGGGAGCGGCGGGCGCGCAGCGGCAGTCCCCTCGCCCCGCAGCCGTGAGCGCGCTCGCCTGCCCGCCGCCCGCCCGCCGCCGCCGCCGCCGCCGCTGCCATGCCCAACTTCGCCGGCACCTGGAAGATGCGCAGCAGCGAGAACTTCGACGAGCTGCTCAAGGCGCTGGGTAAGCGGGGCGGCCGACGCGCGCCGACGCGGAGAACGGCTCGGAGGTGTCCCGGCCCCGCGGGGGGTGGGCTTTCGGGGCGACCGGTCGGGGCGAGTTCCGAGGCTCACCCATCCTGGATGGGCCGGCAGATTCGGGGACCCGCGCGCTCAGCGAGCGTTTGCTGGGGGCACGGCGCTTTCCCGAACGGTTCGGCCTCTATCTGGTGCTCGGTCATCGCAAGGGGAGATGATTGCTGCAGTCCGAGGAGGGTGACGGGCATTAAATCGGGGGGCTCAAGACCGTCCCCTGCCACGAGTTCGCTGTGCGACTCAGGAAAAGCCACTTACCCTCGCTGAACCTCAGTTTCTCATCTCGAAAATCAGGGAGAGGGCGCGGGTGGGGGCCAGTTTTAAGCCCGCATCTGTAGTGGGAGGGTTTGGGACGTGCAAGGCCAGTCCGGGGAGGCCCGGTGACCCAAGCGCGGCGCGCGCGTCCCCGGCGCAGGTGTGAACGCCATGCTGAGGAAGGTGGCTGTGGCTGCTGCGTCCAAGCCGCACGTGGAGATCCGCCAGGACGGGGATCAGTTCTACATCAAGACGTCCACCACGGTGCGCACCACCGAGATCAACTTCAAGGTCGGAGAAGGCTTTGAGGAGGAGACTGTGGACGGACGCAAGTGTCGGGTGAGGTCCTGGAGCCCTGGCAGCGTTCCCGATCCCGATCCCTACCTGCGGGCCGCCGTGGCCAGGCCAGCCCGGCTCCCTCTGCAGCCCGTGGCTCGCTCTCCTCGCAGGGCGTGTGTGCACTGGCTTTTTGCAGAGAGGATTTGTGCGACCGGACGCCCTACCCGTGTCCCTTCCCAGGCTTTCCTACCCGTGTCCTCTCCCAGTTCATACTTAAGCCGCCTCCCGAGGTGCTAGCAGCCCCGCCCTTCGCGGAGGGCCACAGTGCACAGGCAGGAATGGGGGCCGCAGGAGCCGAGGGCGAGGGCGCAGGGACGAAGGTGGAGGGACCAGGGGCCACGGTCCGGCGGCTCCGCGGTTTCTGCTGCAGTTGGTCCCAAATCCCAGTCCCTGGGCACCCCGGGAAAGCTCCTGATGGCCCGCACCCCTTTCTCCCGCCCGCAGCCTGGTTCCTTAAAGGAACGGCTGACTCTTCCCCAGAGTAAGGCTGATTCTGGCTGGGAAGGGACTCTGAGTGCACGCTCCTGAGTCCTGCAAAGCAGAAGTTTTGCATTTCTTTTCATATCGGCCCCACGGGTGAACGGAAGGCTGGAAGCAAGCGTTGTACAGTCCTTTTTAAGATGGGCGGCAATTGCATTGGGTTGATCTCTGGAATACAATGGAGGTCGGTCACTCTGTTTTGGCGACAGATGGAAAAATAATTGCTGCTGTCGCTTACTTAAAAAGTGACCAAATGTCTCCCTCCATATCTCTAATGTTTAAAAAAATTATAACATTCCAGGAAGTAAGGAAGTGTTTTTCACCTTTCCGAGCGGTGCATGTCTGATCTCCAGAGGGAGACTCTGGACACTGGTTTTGGGAGGACACAGCCGCCCAGAAAGATGTGTGCCGATCTGCACAGCAATATTTGGCTCCCAGAGTTGGCACAATGATGTCCAAGCTTGGAGCTGGCAGGGTCTGAGTCTCCAAGTCACCACCGTGTGTAAAAATGAAGGAGCATGTCAGTGTAGTAGAGTGAAGGGCTGGTCATTGAAGGGAGGAAGCCTGGCAATGGGCAGGGCTCATTCTGGGGACACCCAATAGGGGCTACTGCCAGAGACACTAGTTCTGATCAAAATCAAAGGTTTACACGACAGCCTGGAAGGTGGGGCTTTATCCCCACGTGCGCACGTTCAGTCCTCCCCCACCCCAACTCCGCATAGAGTCCTTTGCCTTGTGAGCCACTGGGAGCCTGCCAGGAATTCCTCCTTTCACCTCCACTTCCTACAGCCGGAAGACCCTTCAGATGGTGGTTGTGGTTGTGTGTTTTTTTTCTTCTTTTGGTATCATTAATGTACAGTCACATGAGCAACATTGTGGTTACTAGATTCCCCCCATTTGTGGTTGTGTTTTAATCTTTCTAGAGGGATGTAACCTTGAAAGTGGCAGTGTTTCCACCCTCAGAGCCAGAGATATCTAGGTTTATCTGTGTGCTGCGTCCAACAGAAAGAAAGGCGTTATCCCAAAATCTGTGCTGGAACAGATCTCCCGATCTGCTGACGGCCTGACGGCAGATGTGGTTCCAAATATGATGTCTTAACCATTCAAAAATTTTGTCACTGTGATATGAACATTCTTGCCTTTAATATCCAGACTGCTTGAAGGGGTAGTCTGTTTTGAGATAAACAAATCATTGCATGCTCTGATTTTATTCCTGGAGACGTAAAGCATGTGTAAAGATTTGCTGTGTTGGTAAATGTGTGTGTGTGTAAAATACAAAGTATATTTGTATGAAGTACATGATCAGCCCTCTGAATTTGGACTTTATAAGGTGTCGCAGAGAAGGGTCTGCACCCTGCTGACAGGGACCATGTGTTGCTTCTCCGCACAGTAATTATTCTCCAGTGCTCATTGTTGTCTCTGCTCCCGCTTCAAAGACTGTCATTAATGCCACTAATGGTTTTCTTGCCTGCAGAGTTTAGCCACTTGGGAGAATGAGAACAAGATTCATTGCACACAAACTCTCCTGGAGGGGGATGGCCCCAAAACGTACTGGACACGTGAGCTGGCCAATGACGAGCTCATCCTGGTGAGGCCCTTTGACGCTGAAACAAGCCCTCAGTTCCCCAGATGATGTCCTTGGTGGGCCACACAACCGCTGTCCTCACTTACCCATTCAGAGAGAGACACTGTTTGCCCTGGGTTAAAATGTAATCAGAAAGCCCGAGATGACAGTTCCAGCCAGAGGAGAGCTTTGTTAAATTGTTGGCAGGAGAGAGGAGTGGCTCAGAGCAGGGGCTAGAGGCAGGCTGCAGTGCAGTCATTCAAACTGATAGATCCCAGTGATGGCTTGGTGACTCGCTCTGGGCCAGCCTCCCCTCTGGCCAGGCTCAGAATGCCTGGGTTCTGTGAGGGTCCAGGGTTGTTCACTCTTCAGAAGGGATTTTTTTCCCTTACATTTCCCATTTTGCTGCCTGGGAAAGATTTCAGAAATTTCAGCATGTCAGTGCATGGAGCTGTAGAGAACATTTTTATCCCTGGACTTACAAACTCCAGGGGCCTTTGGGAACCAGGCAAGGAATGCTAATCAGGGAGGTGTCCGAGTGTAACCCTATGTGGAGGGTGGGCCTTTAGGACTGGAGAGGGCAGGCTCTACTTTAAAGGCATTCAGATTAAGACATTTTAAACGTCCTTGGCAACACAAAATTTAACTGGTGAGGCCAAGTTAGAAACCGCTGTAGTTTCATTACACACCTCCTCCCTTATTCAGGTATAGGGCAGAGGAGGCCTGGGAGGGCAGGACAACCTCACACCCCTCTTCCTTTGTGTTTCAGACCAAGCTTTTCTTGCAAAAACCATTCTCCCCTGGACTAGAAAAGGGAAATGCTGCTGTGGGTAACCAGAAAATGGTACCCTTTGTTCCCTATCAGGCAGTTGCTGCCATCTCCCCAGAGACTGCCTGCTTGCCCCACCTTACTGAATGTCACCGTGAAATGTCGGGAGAGCCGATGGTGAGGTGTGCCAGGACAGGACTCTACGGGACCTGGGGGGGCCCTCCGGGGCCCTCCCTCCTGAGCTATGAGACGAGCTGTTGGGCTAAAGGCTGAGATTCCTCTTAGCCCTGAAATGGCATGTTTATTCTGTGAGAAAACCCTAAACTGAGCTGTCTGTGTTACTGTAACTCAGGCTGCTCGGTGTCCCTCCTCTTGTCCTTCCCTGCAGTGATTTCACGTGCTTTCTCCTTTCATAGAGAAAGGACTGGCTTCCTTTTCAACCTGGATAATGCGTCCAGGGAAGGAACACTTGATAAGGCTGGGAGAGAAGTTTGAGGCCGGGACATGGAAATTTAGGAGAAAAGGGCACATATATTCCCCCAGCACCAGAGTTAACGGAGAGGACTTCAGAGTTCTTGAGCATAGCGGAGGGTTCAGTGGGCTTGTTGTACTCTGTGAGAGGTATGATTTTATTAACCTCTATAGTAACCGAGCAACCAGGACATATTCTGCTCCAAGGAGTTCATCCCTTCCAAATCCCCTGCCTGGACATCCTTCCCTGGCCCAACCAATGTACATACAAGCTTAAAGGGGAGCATTAACTCTTGGCATTTGAGATCTGAAATGTGGGCTTTTGTTTCAAGGACTATTATCATTAATAAGTCTAAAACTTGGGGAGATGCTTTCTCCTCATAACAAGAGGCAAATTATTCTAGGTAGGTTGAAATAAGTTCTCCCAGTGCCAACAGTAACTTGTCCCAGGGGCTGTAAGCTGCGTGTTTTGAACACTGAGTACCCTTCTTCAAATCACTATGGAACATTCTACAGAGTTTCTCCCAGGAACCTCACAGCATACCTGCAGGCTGAGAAGGGCATTTCAACTGTGGTTGGACATGTGGTGATTTCGTTTTGTTTCATGAAGTGATTTGTTGGCCTGGGTCAACTGTGTCAGATGGCTAGAGTAGGTACAGCCCAAGTAAGAAGGGAGATTCCCAAACTTTGGCATTCCATCCGACATGACACTCCATGGCCGTGGAGCTCAGAGTTCTGGAAAACTGACATGGTTCTGAGAGGTCTGGACATCTGAGTGGTGCATTTGCTGCCCTCCTTTTCCCAGCACCCAGAAGTTGTCTGCATTCCCCACCGGGAGTGGGAGAGATTAGGACCCAGAAAGTGTCCAGAGCAGCTACAGCTGTGTGGGTGTGATCAGGGGTTCCCCACTTACAAAGAAGCTGGTGATGAGCATTTGCTTCCTAAATAATCACTAATGACTCATTTCCCTGAGCACACATGTTGGAATAATGTCCTAGCACACGTTCTCTGAGAAGCATCTTGTGATCAGCTGATGGATGCAGGGGCCAGATCCTAAAGATCCAAGTACATCCAAGCTCTTACCCAGGCTTTTTGACCTCTATGGAGTTTCAGGCCCCTCTGAGAATTCGAGGAGAGGGACACTCCTGCAGAAATAGGCACATCTGTAAACATACCCACATGAGGTCTATCGACTGGAGAATTTTGTTTTTAGGGTTTTTTAAAAATACATGTATTGCTTTTCCCTGTTTCAACTGCCTGTAAGTGGCTCAGGAGAGCACGCTGTGATGAATTGCTAATTTTTAGAAGAGTTAAGACAGCTTACCTATGAGCGTTATCATTTCAGGGCCCAGAAGAAAAAAGTTATCCTCCATCTGTGGGATGATTTGTGCATCCCCACAGCAAACAGACAAACAGCAAGCCATAGAATTTTAGCTGGAAAAGGCCTTTGGGACCCTCTTGTTCAATTCCACCCCACTCCAAACCCTCCCCCCGGAGGTGTCTGGCTCACCCAGCTGTGAGCTGCAGAGCTCGCTCTGGATGCTCACGCTGTGCTTCCACGGCTCAGACTGACTGCTTGCAGATGACTTGAGTATTAGTGATGAAACATCTCAGGCTGTCTCCCAGGTTGGCCAGCTGCTTCCCGGAAGGTACTTCTACCACTCCCCAAAGCTATCCCATCTGGCTGGTCAGCGCTGGACCCTGTGGCTCCAGGTGCCCCAGCCCCTTGCTTTCTTGAAGTCATTTGAAAGAGATAGAACCACTTCAGAAATGCCCAATATGACATTCTGCCCCTTTCAGTTTAATTTTTAAAACCAAAGCCAGGAAACTTGTATTTCTTACGTCAGCATTCACAGGTTCCAGAAGAACTAATTGCATATAACTCTATACCCAAGTTGCCTCTCTGCCAATATGGAGCTTAAGGAGGTTGGGGTTGGGGGGGCCCTAACAGTAAGCATGAGCACAGGGCACAGGAAATTGAATGTTCCAAAGAGTTTTAACAGGGCAGTAGGTGGTCTTATTAGTGATATGCTTTAAGAAGTTTTGCACAGGCATCTGTAGTGATCGGTTTTCCTTCTCCTCTACAGACATTTGGTGCTGATGATGTGGTGTGCACGAGAATTTATGTCCGGGAGTGAAGGCAGCCAGCTTGCTCCTGCTTTGGGGGTGGGATGCATGTTCCCCCAAGGAATGTTGCAGGTCTGAGCTGCCAGTGGATCCTCCTCTTCCCCATATCAACATTAGGTGATCTCGTTTTCCCCATGACAGTGTTAGAGTGTCTCCCCCAAGGCCTTGTGCCTCCTCGTCCCTGGTTCCATAGTTTAGCATCTGCATTGTTTCATCAGGTATTAAACTGGTTGGACACATCTCAAGGCTCTTCCCTTCCTTGAACTGCCTCTTCGGCTTCAACATGGAATTACTGTTTCCCTGTGGCCCCCAGCACACCCTGGTCTGCCCATGTGCCATGCTTGGAGCAGACATCAGGGGTTGCAAGGTGGACTCCCTCCAACTGGATCCAGACTGTAGATCCAGGTGTGTTTGGCCTGAGTGTTGGTTTTCAATTGAATTAGTTGGTATATGGGTGGTTCCCAGCAGGAAAGGGAGGGCACATTCAGAAGGGTTAATTGAGGACAGCTCCTAATGAAAGGGCAATTTACATGAGCATTTACATAGGCAGGATGAAGAGAACAAAGTATAGTGAGGTACCCAGAGACTAGCAATAGGGGAGTCATTGCTCCCCTAGACAGGAAGGGATGGAGAGCTCACCAGACCACAAGAGCCATAGCCTGGGAGAGAGACCACCAAGACAGGTCACTTGTGTCTCAGCAGGATGTTCTGGAATGTCTCTGAGTGGCAGGCACACCGTAGGAGCTGTGGCAGCACACAGAAGAAAATAGCCACTGCCAAGACCAGTAAATGTGGGTAGGTGGGTTGGGGGCGGTCTCTTTGGCGTGGCTTGGAACTAGGCAGTTGAGTATCCTGATTTCCCACCTTCCAATCTCTGATCTACCTATTCTGCCCATTGGCCAAACCCAAGTAGAATCTAGAGGACTGGGGTGGGTGGGAGTTGCTGTTCACAAGTTACCTTCCCAGTACACAGCCAGGTGGAGAATGAATCCAAACATGTATATGGACAATAATCCACAGTTGCCAACTTTAACTTTTGAAAATCAGGAGATTTGACATAAAAATCTGGATTCCTATTTCCTTAATAGAAAAGTTGGGAAAATATGGCATCCCTGGACCTACATTCCCACAGGGTAACAACTGGCAGCTTCCCCCTGTCCAAATGGAGCCCTCTGCCTCCCTAGGACCTCACCATTGTTCTCGCCTGGCTTCTTGGGCTTCTCTCCTTGCTACACTAGGTACATGGGCCCTTGACAAAACCGGGCCAGAATTAGCTGACCAACAGTGTTGGGTAGAGATGAGACCCAAAGAAGGTGACCTTCAAAGAGCTCACACTCTGATGGGGTGGACATCGAAGGTCCAGGCACCACTATCTGAATGTAAATGAGGACATGTTTACTTAAATCCTCACACCCTCTGCAGCCCAGAGCCCCACTTTGCTCATGGGGGACCTTGGCCCCCTTGCAAACACTCCTGTCTGGAACTCTGTGGGGAGGTTGAATCTGCTGAATACTGATTCTGGAGCCCAGCTCACATCCTGCAGCCTGCTTATGGGGCTGTGGACTGTCTTGGCTGTGATGCCCTCCACAAAAGTGCCAATGGCTCTGCCAATAGCTCTTCTTCCCACAGTTCCAAAAGCCACCAGGTCTTGACTTATCAGAGCATGGCTGGATTCTGGGTTAGAATCAGGAGGAAGCCTGACACTCTCTACTGTCCCCAGGGCCCTGAGCTACCTCTGCTTATGTCTAGAACCTCTCAAAGCCCTCATGAAAACAGCTTCTTCAACTTCTGGCTCTACCCCAGTGCTGCTAGTAACAGAGGTTGCAGATACCATGCCATCCCTTCCATTCTGCTTGTTTCTCCTCTTTGGAATGAGGTCCTCGTTGAAGGGAGGATGCAAGAGGACCTTCTCCTTTCCTGACTCTTTCACTTGCTAGAAACAGCCAAGTCCACAACTCTGTAATCTACACAACACAGAACTTCATGTGCAGAAAGAGAATGCTGGAGAAGGTGCCTGATGGCTTCGTGGATGAAGGGTCTGGAGTGAGGCCTCAAAGGATGGGGAGGACCTGGGTTGGTATGTGGTGGGGAGGAAGGCAGTATAGACGACTAACCTAAGTGTGAATGTGCTAGATTTGAGGGAAGTGAGGGGACCAAGCTGGCCACACAAGAGAAAGTATGAAAGGCAGGTCGCACCAAATGAATGAAGGCTGGGATGTCTGGGCTCTACCCATGGGTACTGGCCCTCATTGCCACTGTGAACGGACTGAACAAGACCTCATACATACTTTCTACCTCTTGCTGCTGCCTCATCTTCAAATCTAGATTGGCTGCGTAAAGGACATCGTCCTGCCTTATAGTGGAGGTCCAGGGTCCTTGCTGAAGGGAAGACACAAGAGGACCTTCCCCTTTCCTGACTCTGAATCGTGCTACTTCCATCGTGTTCTGGATCACACGTGGCATGTTATAAGAGACACATGCATTCCCTTCGGATTAGCCTTCACAGGAGATGAATAGTCAGGCAGGCTGATGAAGTTACCAGCTGTAACCTTCACCCAGCTGGACAACATGGGGTGATGAGATGTGGGGATCGCACAAGTGGTTCACTTAGACTTAGAATGTGAGCGGCAGCCGGTTTCTATTGAACCCTGTTCCTTCCTCATTATCTAGAAAAAAAGGCACAGTGTTTCTCATTCCCTCATGGAACACCTCTCCTGGGGCATTAGTGTTCCACGGACCCAATCTGGGAATTTCTGCTCCTCTGTCTTACAGTCTTTGTGTATTATACATAATTGCATATGATACAGACACATTGCATATGACACACAATGTACACACATGTAGGATGGAAACTTACACACAATATGACTGTCATCAGAATAACCTTAATAAAACACTGCCCTAAACTTGTCACTCATTCACTCAGAGGCCCCAGGGTCCACAGCAGGAAGGTCACTCAAAGCCTCCATCACTTGGCTTCACTGGGCCTATTCCACTTAGACGTTCTCGTCGCGGGTTCTGGTCATGTGGCCGCTCTGGACCAATCACAACCCAGGGGAAAGGGCGCCATGATTGGCCGGCCGAATCACCTGACTTCATCCACGGCGCCTACCCGGCGGCTGTACTGACCCGCGAGGCCGCGGGGCCCCGGCCGCTCCCGATGCGACAGCATCGGAGCCACCTGGCCGGGCTGTGCGCAGAGTGAGTTAAGGTGTGTGAAGCGAGAGCTTCCGGGGTCCCTGCATAGACCTTCCCTCCACGTCCGGACCCGGGCCTGTGCCTCGGGTCCCACACCGCTGGCCGTACAGCCTTCTTTGTGCGTGCTGGGCTCCTGCCCTGGTCCTGTGCTGTCATTCCACTATTCCCAGGCTTCTGCCATGTTCTGCCAGCCAGCCTGTGCCTGGCGAAGGGAGGGCCCTCTACACAGGTGCTGATTACCTGACCGAGCGACAGCCCGTGTCCTCCGGGAGATCTGCGCCTCCTGAACGGATGTCCGCAAGGAAAGGTAGGCCTTGGGGAGCATGCAGCATTATCCAGTGCAAGCACCACACAGCAGCAAGAATAGCCCCAGATGGCATAGCATACACGTGTGCGTGTTAGACTCCAGGCGGGTGGCCAGAGATTCCACACCTCTCACGAGAAGGACGGTGTGGAAGCTGAAAACTTACCAGAGGCTTTCCCCATCCCCACCCCCTGCCCACCTCGGACAGGGCAGGTGGGGAATGGGAGTGCTTGTCCTCCCAGCCTGCTCTGTAACTAGAGTTCACACGCTACCCTGTTCTGGCCGGTGAGACTTAAGTGGAGGTTTGTAAGGAGCTTCTGGGAAAGACCTTTTCTTCCTGATAGAGAAGGAAGACTGCTAAGCTAACATCTACTTACTACCTCTGAATTTGGTGTGTGATTATGATGCCTGGAGCTGGTGCAGCCATCTTATATCCAGAGGAAAAAGTCCAGGAGAATCTCAGAGAAGCTAGCCCAGAGTCACTGAAATAATGCAGCTCTTCCCTCTCTTTGGATGTATTTTTTGAAATAGTTTTAAAAAGAAGAAAGCCCCTGTGTAAACCAGTTATTCAGTGACTTCCATACTTGCAACTGATACACTGAGGTGGAAAGAAGGACAGAGGCCTATCTGGCTTGCAGATTTCTAGGAAGCCTTGTCTTGATGACTACCAGTACTACAGAACTAGACAATACCATCTTGCTCAAAGGAAAAAATTATGTTAAAATATTTTATGGAAGCCGCGTAACATTTCTCAAATCCTTCTTACCTCAGCCTCTTCTCATCACCATGGCGGCCAACATTTCCATGTAAACAGCAAGGATATCATCAGAGAAAATGTGGGGCAGCAAGCCTGCAAATGCAGCCTTCACACCACCACCCCAACCTCACCCTTCCTTCCTGAGGCATCTGTCCTCTACTCCAGGGATCTTCCCTCCTTCTTGGCACTTTTATGTAACTGCCCATTAGTATCGGGAAAGTCTTTAGATCTTGTAAAAAATATCCCTTACATCAATATGTGTCCCTCCACTCCCACATCCTTTCCAATGTCCAGCAAACACTGCTCTAAGATAAGAAATGCATTATGCTATTAGGTGAAAAATTATTCTCCACAAAGTCTGCAGAGAGCCAGTTAAATGCAGGTCAGAGTGGATTTGAAGTCACCTTTGACTGTAAACCCTCAAATTGAGTGCACAGTTGTGCTTATCCCAACCATTGGAGTCCCTCCACTTTTAAGTATTACCAATGTGAAGAGATGAACTCGGGAAATAATTTATTTACCCAGAGTGATTGTTTCAGTTGTCTATCAAATAGGGGGACTTCATTCTCTGGATGGAGCTGTCTTGTTTTTAAAGTCTTTATTATAGAAAATTTCAAGCATACACAAAATTAGAATTGTGTAATGACTCCCATGTTAACCCCCACAACCCAGCTTCAATAACCACTGTGGCCAATCTTGTTTCATCTACTCTTTCCACTCTTGGATTATTTTGAAACAAATCCTAGACATTTTGAGATTTCACCTATTTGTATATCAGTGTATGTCTCTGAAAGTTAATAATTACCTTAAAAATAACTATAATATCATTTTCACACCTTAAAAATTGAAAATAATTCCTAATATCACCAAATATCCTATCAGTGTTCAAATTTTCCTGATTGTCCCATAACTGTTTTTGCCTGATTATTAAATCAGGATTGAAATGACCAACTTTGTGATTTGTTGATTTGTCTTTAAATCTCTTAAAAATCTGTAAGTTCTCTACCTCATTTTATTTGCTATAGTGTGTTTGTTGGAGAAACCAGTTGTTTGTCCTGTAAAGTTTCCTACACAGGATTTTGATGATTAAATTTCTATGGTGTTGTTCAACATGTTCTTTGTCTCTTGTATTGTAAGTTGTTAGAGCTGGAAGTTTGGTCAGATTCAAGATTGATATTTTTGGTAAGAATATGGCAAGGGTGGCTTGCCGTGCTTGTCTTCAAGGGTTCCTTAGGGGACTCTGGTCGCCTCTCTTTCTGTGGTGCTGGCACCCCATGATGACCATTGCATAGATCCATGGTTTTGCTAGAGGTTGAAATACCAGGATATTCTCATTCTATGATTCCATCTCTGTTTATGAGCAGGGATACTTCAATGAAAGGGTACTTGCTGGCCTCCACTATGAGGTTACCCTGAGGTACAGTTTGTATAGCAAAGGCAGAATAAATATTTGCTTCTTACCCTGTATTCACTAGCTTTCTAAGTAATTGGTTTTCCCGGCATTCTTCAAAGGTGACAAACGCATTTTAGTGGGATCTTTTTTTTTCCTTTTGTGACTATCACCAGGAATTTGTACATCGAAACATATTTGGTGCATCTCAAGTCATTGCAATCATTATTTTTATAGATGCTAAAAGTGGGCCATCTTTGGCCAGTGGGAGCCTCTTCAAATAGACTCATGAGTCTTCCAGTAGGACTCTAGTCATCTTTGATCACCTCCTTGCCGTTCTATATGACAAGATGCTCCAGGCTCATTTTGTATGTTTCCTACTCCAGACCTGGAGTCAGTCATTTTTCCAAGGAGCCCAATTCTTTTAGGAGGCAGTGGTATTTAGAAACCACAGTCTAAGGTCCGTAAGAGGGGTCTACTTTTGATTCTAAGATAGAAGCCAGAGTTCTAGGACTCAAGAGGCATGTCACAGACAAAAGAGTTACTCTGTCGTCCTTTGTCCCCATTATCTTTTGCCCAAGATGAGGCTAAACAACATTCAAGTATTACCTACATGGTGGTCAGTTGTTTGGGAATGACACCTTTTCCTGTTTGGTCAGAAACCTGAGCAGTTTCTGACTAGCCCCTGAGTGATGGGGTAGATATGAATGCAGTAAATTTGAAACATTTATCTTCAACTCAGCACCAGCTGTAAGGGCACTGCTTTAGAGATGAGGGGCATGATGGACAATTGTCACTTGCAGTCACACTGCTTACCTCCTGGGTAATGTGTCATTCTTTACGTGGAGTATTAAGCACGATTTCAGGGCAAAGAGCAGATTCTCACAAGGATTCTGCAAACGTTGTATTTGTTACAATTGAGTAACATCTTTCTGGGAGAGTTACCTACAGGACTTGGAGAAATTTCCTTTATAAACAAACAGATGACAGTCACAATTTTAACATTCCATTTGTTTCCACAGAAGAGGAAATCTCATTAGTTATGGTGAATGAAAGAGGCAGATTTGGGGTCTCTAAAGTGGAATTTGACCAAGGTCTCTCAGAATGCAAGGTCTCTTGTACTCACAGGAAGTGGGATTTTTGAGATTCTAGCATTAAAAAAAAATGTTGGCTTCAGAAAAAGTATATATGAAAAATTTATTGATTCATGAACTCTTACAAAGAACATGAGGAAAAGTGAAAACTGAGAACATTTGGGGAAGAATCCAATTCTTAGAAATACATGAAATAAAATTAATATTGAGTTTTTTCTCTTCCCACCAGGAATATGTTCAAGAAAATATAATTAAGTTCCCTTTGACTACTTAAAACAAATCGATGTAGGGGTATAGTTCAATGCAAAGAGCACATAGGAGACCCATGTGTAAGACCCAAGTTGTAAGCTATGGTTCTGTCCCTACCTTGTCCTGTGACCCTGGCCTGCTTGCATCCGTTTTGGGTCTCCAGCTGATCATCTGTGCAAAGAAGACATTGCCAAATGTGTACAGAGGCTGGACTGGCCGTGTATGAGTCACTGGGGAGACTCCAAAATGTCTACCTACGGGGAATGGTTAAGTCAGCCACGATAAGCCACATCATGGAGTTTTTGTAGCTGTCAGAGTGAGGTAAACATAGGTGTACTGATGTGGAAAGGTATCCACGATGTATTAAGTTTTAAAAATGTGTGATCTTGTTTAATGGGAAAAATAAAAACTGTATGGTTAGCTCTTCCCAGGAAAACATGAAGCCCTAGAGGACACACACCAGACTGTTAGCAGTGTCCTTGGAGGACTAGCTGTGTTCACTCTCATTATTTCTGCACCATTGGAATTCACTTAGAATGAGATGTATTGTGAAATTTAAACACATTTTCACTTAAAAAGTAAGAGATTCTGATTCTCTACATTTGGGTTAGAGCCCAGGAATTTGAATTTTTGTGAACCGTGTCTTTCCCAAGTGATTTTGAATAGAACAACTGAACCAATGTTCACAAAGATATCTTCCAGCTCTAACACCCTATGATCCCACAAAGTTTGCTTGACTCATGACTCTGGGAAGAGGAGGAGAAAGACCAAACAAGGAGACAGTGGGAGGGCAGAAGGGAGTGCACGGTACTGGAGCATAAGAAGGTGGGCCGAGGTGTGCGGCTCAGCAGTTCTCAGCCTGCCCACACACACGTGTCCCGTGGGAGATGCACAGCAGTCTTGGGGCACAGGCAGGTGTTCTCCATGTCCCCATTGTACCAATGGGGACACTGAGGTTCAGAGAAGTGAAGTTCTTGGAGTAAGTTTGTAAATGGCAGAGCTGGGATTACAACCCCAGGCTGTGTGACCCCACAGCGAGTGCTTTTCCACCACATCTGCCATTTGGGACATGAAATGTGTTCCTTACTATGATCCCCAGGGATTATGCTTATGGTTAAACGGTATCAGGTAGCTTTCCATGGCGAAGGAGGGAGGGAGAAAGCCTAACAATACTGACATTTAATAAGGGCTCACTGTACTCCAGGTCCTGGCTGAGCACTTTTCACACAAGATCACTTCTAACCCTACAGAGAGCCAGCCAAGCAGGTACCGTGTTTGTCCTCATTTTGCAGGTGATAGAACTGAGGCTCAGAGGGATTAAATAACTTCACCCAAAATGAGTGAAGTTGGTAGTGAGATTGAACCCAGGTCTTCTATTTTAAGAAAAGCAGACAAGGAGAAAGGAAGTGGGAATAAAATGACAGAGAAGTGGGTGTGTCCCACTGGTCTCCAAGAGGCTCCTGTTTCTTGGGGCTGTCACCACCCCACACAGCTAGGGATCCTGGGGGCCTTTCAGAAGGAAAGCACAGCCTTACTGCCAGCCAGCCAGCCAGCCTCCTTCCCTCCCACAGTATATTTCCTTTGCCTACGTCGATAGGTATCCAGTTCCACCAAAGACTCCAAGCTCCTGGATCTGGTTTTAATCAGGAGCTAGAGCTGAGCCCTAGAGCAGTTGCCTGGCAGCCTTCAGCAAGGGCCAGGTGGAGCCCTGCCACTGTCTCTTCCCCAGAGGCCTCCTGGAGAAAGGCGCTTGGTTTCTGGAGCCCCAGCCTTGGGTAGTGGCCCTGTGTGCCTACCATTCAAGGCGCCTTCCTTTGGGCAATGTCTCCAGAGACGGAAGATCCAGCCACAGCCTCTCAGTGCCAAAGCCCTGGGCTCACATCCCTCTCTATTGTCTCTGCAGCCACAGCTATCAGAGAGGCTGTGGCAGCAAGAACAGTTCTGTTCTCTTCCTAGCCACGGGACAGATCTTACCGCGCATCTCCTCCTTTCAGCCTGAGGGCAGCCCGGACATACTCCCTGTCTTCATGGAGCCTGTCTCAGCCCGATGAGACAAACATGAGTCATAACTGAACAACTGTATGGCCATGAGCGCAGCAGAAGACATGATTCTGTGTGTCCCTGCGTAACTCCTGACTCATCCCGGCCAGTGCATGGAAAGTAGGATGTGATGGGTGAGGAGGGGTTTCCAGACAGTACTGAAGCACTTGGGGAAAGGAAAGTGGAAAAGCCCAGCAGTAGTCCACCCAGCCACCTTTGTGTGAATTAAAAAAAGGGACCCCTTCTCCTGTGTCTGGGCAGACACAGAAAGTAACCCAGCCTCGTTTGTGCAGTGCACAGACTGTGCAGCTGTACTGGTGGCCCTGAGGCCGTGGCAGCTAATGTTTTTCTTCCCCTCTGGTTAGAGAACCCCTGTTTCTAGAAGCGAAGTGATTCTATGCAGTTTAGTGGGGCTAACCTGGCAGGGGGCACCTTTTGCTTCAGTCACAGCCAGAATGCCACATCATCATGGCCATGCTGATCAGTTTTGGGAAGGGCATGTGATCCAAGCTGTTGGGACTGCCCCTTCCTTAGCGAGGAGGTGCCCTCCCTCGGTGGGGTTTGCAGGCCCTCAGTATTGGTTAAGTCTAGAGCTTTTGGAGCTGTAAGTTGTTACTTGTAGGGGAGACTCTGCCAGATTATGAAGCCAACACAGAAAAAGGGACAGCTGAGAACTGGGGAAGAGAGAGAATTCTGAGATTTTTTAAATGCAAGGATTTTCTCCTAGAACTCTCCATTTACAACAGCCATTAATTTGCCTTTTCTATTTAACTACTCTGAGTTTTTATGCCACAACTGAAAGAACTACCATTATGGAAAGACCTGCTGGAATGCGAGCCAGTGGACACATAGCCTTTAGTGCTTTAAAAACCAAACCAAGGAAGCTTTGGCTAGGCCTCAGGGGTTTCTAACTCAAGGGCTACAGATGAGAACAGGGGTATGGGACGAGCTAGACTCCATTCCAAGCCTCTCCCAGGTGGAATCTCTCCCTGTGCTTTCTCCATTCCCCTGGGGCTGGCTGAGGCCAGGCTTCTGGGACCACTCAGCCCTCAGTTTGGGGACTGGCATCTGGGGAGGACAAGCAGAAGGAGCTGCCTGGTGAAGTGGCAGAAAAGTTGTCTCTACTGAGCCCTACAAAATCTTATGGGACTCACTTTATGTCATTGCAATCTGCTGCATGCTGCCAGGCCCCCGCTGGAGAGGCCCTGCTTACTCTGTGCATCTTGCAAATTTCTATTTTGCCACTAAAATTCAGCTCAAGGGGTATTTATTCTTGTTCTGGAAAACTTTCTGGGGCAATGTTTAGCTTTGCTTCCCACCAAGAGGCAGATTCTGTGTCCCCATCTCTTGAATCTGGTTGGTCCTATGACAGCTTTGACAGTAAAGTATGTTGAAGTGATGACGCTTGCCTTCTGAGGCTGTCTTAAAATGCCACCAGTTTCTGCCTTGTACACTGGAAATGCTCGGTCTTGACCCTGAGATGTGGAAAGTCTGACTTACCTAAGACCACCTTGCTGGAGAGCCCACACATGGACCCTTCTGCGCACGGTCCCAGCTGAACCCATTCTCTAGCCAGCCCAGTCCAACCCTTCAAGACACCCCCAGCCATTAGAGTCACCCCAGCTGAGGACCCAGACATGGGGGAGCAGGGAAGATGCATCCCCACAGCACCCCATCTAAATTCCTCACAGAATCTTCAAGTACATATGGTTTTGATGCCACTAGTTTTTGTGGTTGTTCTCTTCCTATCCTAATGTTTTTCTTCCCCTCTGATTCTGTGTGTCCCTGCGTAACTCCTGACTCATCCCGGCCAGTGCATGGGAACTCTTGTTTTGGAACAAGAGATAAATGGGGCACCATCCTGACTCCTCTGGGCAAACTCCAGTGCTTCTTTCTTTGTGTGTATGTGTATGTGTGTGTGTGTTCGTGTTCCTCATGCACTGCTCCAGCAGAGCCCTGGCCACACTGGGCTGTAACTGTCTCATTACATTCCTGTCCTTCCTGCTAGACTATGAAGTCCTGGGGATAGGCAATCAGGAGCTGTGTCTCTATGTTCCATGCTCAGGAACTGCACTGAGCAGACTCAGCAGATGTGTGTGTGTGAGAGAGAACAGCTTGGGGAAGCCCTTGGCAATGGCAGAAGTCTAGCCAGGTGCACACCTGCAGATCTTATGGGAGCTGATATAAGAGAGAGGTGTCTCTAGGCTGGGTGATCCAGTGAGGTCCACACTCACTGTGGAAATTAAACTACTGAGTTAAATGACAGTCTCAGGCTCCTTCCATCTGTACCAACCCTCAATAGTACCAGCCCTGGAGAGGGGCTGAGCCTACAACGAGAGTGACGAGACTTCCACCATACAGAGAGATCTGGGGCCAGGAGCCAGACCTGGGATACTTAGCTTAGAAACAAAGGTACCACCTGCCCCATCTGGCAGTCCATCTAGTCGCTTATTTAGATCATCAAGATTGGTGGGGCAGGGCAGGGTGGTTATCAGGGAGCTGGGAAGAGCCCCACATGTGCTACCAGAAGTTAATCTGCCTGAGAACTGGATAGCCCGCCTTTGAGGAGCAGGGGTCTTGAGCTGAGAGAGCATTTCCATTTCCCCCCTTACGGAGGCTGTTCAGAATGTAGTTGGGAAAGCAGCTGTGGAAGAGTCGACAGCAGGGAAGGTGGCCAACTTGCCCTGCTGCCTTGAGCTGGGAGGGCAGCCGGCATGGGGGGTCTGCACTTCAGGACAGGAGGGTACCCGGACACAGGGAGAGCCCAGCTCCCCGGCCTTTCTAACCCCGATGGGACTATGACACAGCCCGAGGTTTTTGTAGGGAGGTCCATATTCTTGTTGGGCCTCAAGCAACTGGTGAGGTTTCAGGACAAGGACCTGTGAAGGGAAGCAAGAAGGGGACACATATTTGTTGAGACCTACTATGTACCAGAAGTTTTACAGCCATCAGCTAATTCAACCCCCATCACCACCTTTTAGATGTGTATTTGTGGTCACACTTTATAGCTGGGAAAGCAGATTTGGAGAGTTTCAGTAAGGGATGGCTGCAGTGTGGTTCCCTAAGGGACAGGGGAGGCGGCGTGGGGGCCAATACCTCTGTGACCCCATGTGGACTCCGCGCTCCTGTGGGCACTGTAAGCAGGCTGGACTCATGATCCCACACAGATCGGGGCTGAATCCATTGCTGCCACGCACACGCAGTGTGACCTTGGGTAGCCACTTGCACAGTGTGCCTCTGCTTTGCCTTTACAGACTTCAGCAAGCTCAGCAAGGCTCTCGTGGCCACTGGGTATGCTGTTGCCTGGGGGCAGGTGGGAGCCTGTCAGAGCAGCTGCCCTCGGGAGGTGGCTAGGCAGGTGCAGGCGCCGTCCAGGCTGTGCGCTGAGGCCTCTGGCTGGCAGTTTTCTAAGTGGCTGCAGATGTGTTGTGAGATCACCAGCAGGCCAGCTGCGAAGAGATGACAATATTCTCCCATTCCAGCTGGCGCTCTGCCACCCTCTGCCTCCACTCAGGGCTGTGTTCCCTTCTCTCAGGGACAGGCCGTGAGAGGAGAGTTTGAAGAGGACACTTGTAGAAACACAGAGAAAAAGCTGCTTCCTCTGGGGGATGTATTACAGGAGGTTAGGGGAGAAATTTTTGCTGGCATGTTTTTTCTTTTTTTAAAATTTTTTATTAAGGTATGATTGATTGATATACACTCTTATGAAGGTTTCACATGAAAAAACAATGTGGTTACTACATTTACCCATATTATCAAGTCCCCACCCACACCCCAATGCAGTCACTGTCCATCAGTGCAGCAAGTTGCCAGAGATCCACTATGTCCCTTCTCTGTGATACGCTGTTCTCCCCGTGACCCCCACACCATGTGTACTAAACATAATGCCCCTCAGTCCCCTTCTCCCTCCCTCCCCACCCGCCCTCCCACACCCCTCCCCTTTGGTAACCACTAGTTCATTCTTGGAGTCTCTGAGTCTGCTGCTATTTTGTTCCTTCAGTTTTGCTTCGTTGTTATACTCCACAAATGAGGGAAATCATTTGGCACTTGTCTTTCTCTGCCTGGCTTATTTCACTGAGTATAATGTCCTCCAGCTCCATCCATGTTGTTGCAAATGCTAAGATTTGTTTCTTTTTTATGGCTGAATAGTATTCCATTGTATATATGTACCACATCTTCTTTATCCATTCATCTATTGATGGACAGTTAGGTTGCTTCCATATCTTGGCTATTGTAAAAAGTGCTGGGATAAACATAGGGGTGCATATGTCTTTTTGAATCTGAGAAGTTGTATTCTTTGGGTAAATTCCAAGGAGTGGGATTCCAGGGTAAAATGGTATTTATATTTTTATTTTTTTGAGGAACCTCCATATTGCTTTCCACAATGGTTGAACGAGCTTACATTCCCACCAGCAGTGTAGGAGGGTTCCCCTTTCTCTGCATCCTAGACAGCATTTGTTGTTAGTCTTTTCAGTGCTGGCCATCCTTACTGGTGTGAGGTGATATCTCATTGTGGTTTTACTTTGCATTTCCCTGATGATTAGTGATGTGGAGCATCTTCTCATGTGCCTGTTGGCCATCTGAATTTCAACTTTGGAGAAGTGTCTCTTCATATCCTCTGCCCGTTTGTTAATCAGGTTATTTGCTTTTTGGGTGTTGAGGTGTGTAAGTTCTTTATATATTTTGAATGCTAACCCCTTGTCGGATCTGTCATTTACAAATATATTCTCCCATACTGTAGGATGCCCTTTTGTTTTGTTGATGATGTCCTTTGCCGTATAAAGCTTTTTAGTTTGATGTAGTCCCATGAGTTCATTTTTGCTTTTGTTTCCCTTTCTTGAGGAGACGGGTTCAGGAAGAAGTTGCTCATGCTTATATTACGGAGATGTTTGTGCTGGCATCTATTTTCCAGGATGATGTTTTCCCATGAAAAAATACAGCAGCCTTGCCCCTTCCAATGTTCTAAATATGGATGTCAGACAAGCATCTTGTTTCAAATAGGCAGCGTAGGCTCATGGTGCAAAATTTAAAAGTACCCTGGGGCACTTAATACACACAAGGTCTCCCTCCGCCTCCTGAACTCCTAGAGGCACTTGCTGTTACTGTTTCTTAAGTGGGCTCTGGGAGATAGTCTGCATCTTGTCAACATGTCTTTATGCTTGTCACTATGACACTTGCCCACAGACCCACTCCACTCCCTCCCCTCTTCTTTGTGCCCAGGAGGTCCACCCTTTCAGGCTTGTGTCCCTGCCCTGGGTCAGCTGACTTCAGGTCAGATTCAGCCCAAGGGAGGCACCGGCAGGAGATAAAGGATGGGAGGGAAAATAAAGCCTTCTTTTCCCCTCTCTCCCTGCCTTGGGTGGCTTCTCTAGCAGCTGCTGCATGTCCTCCATGGAAGGGGACAGGTCTGTCAGGGTCCCAGAGCCAGCCGCTCAGCCCTGGAAGCCGCCCCATGCCTTTGTCTTTCCACGTACGGTTCTGGCAGCTTCCTTCAGTGGTTAGTTTCTCGGCTGACTTAGCTTTCCCTACTTGGTGTCTCAACTCTTAACATCACTTGTCTAACCAATTTCCTGAATTAAATTTTCTGTTTGAAAAACCTTGAGTGATCTCTGTCTTTCTAACCAGACAGATTTGATTCCCTGTTTTTGAAAGACCTCGTTAGCTGACAGCTTTCACAGATTCACAGATACTCCCTTTTTTCCTACCCAAACTGTGACATGTCATAGATTCATGGTTCTTCATCTTCCCTTTTTTGTTTACTGACATGCCTTGTGGGGTTGCCGTTGGCCTCTTTCTTATCAACATATGTAGAGCTGCCTCTTGTTTTTAATAGACATGTACAGTTCCTTTGTGCATATTACAGCTTATTCAGCCAGTCCCCATTGATGAACACTGAGGCTTTTCCCAGGTTTTTGCTATTACAGATAATTTCCTGGTGAATAACTTTGTATGTCTGTCAGTTCACCCATATGGACGTCTGTCTGCAGGGCATCTAGGAGTGGAAATGCTGAGTAGGTCCATTTATAACTTTGATAGATGTTACCAACTTGTCCTGCAGAGAAGCTGGGCCAGCTCACTGCCTGCCAGATGGTGTGTGAGAAGGCCCTGCCTTGGGAGGCTTCTGGGAGCCTAGACTTAGGTGTCTCGAGGGTGGGGACCATGTCTTTTTTGCTTGCCAGACATCCCCAGGGCATAGCCTGGTAGAAAACTCTATAAATATTTGTGGAGTGAAATTAATAAATGGAGAGGTGCCATGGGAGAGTGCAGGTCATCAGCCTCTGACTCTGCCATTGACAGGCTGAGTAACCTTGAACAAGTCCCTTGGATTCCATGATCTCAGAGCCTTCTCCAGACCTCACTGCCTGGGATCAAGGGCTTCCAACCTGGTAAGCATCAGAATCATGGGGAGCACTTTAAAAATGACAGGTCTGGGACTCCATCCAAGGATTCAGCAGCAGGAGTCCTGGGGTGGTGTCCCCACCGAGACCCCCTCAGGAATGAGTGACTTTCTCTCCCAGCTACTGGGGGTACAGCTGTCAGGAAGCTCTTAGCTGCAGCCCTCTTTGCGAAGTGCCTAGGCTGAGAAGAGCAGCGATGCCCAGGGTCGTATCCTTGTCCTGGGTTGTGCTGTAATGAGTGGTCACCTTGCGGAGCAAAGGCCCGGCTTCCCTACCCCAATGCAGGACAGCTCTGAAGGGTTGTCCCAGCTTCAGAGGTACACACAGAGTCAGCAGAGGCCTCCATGGGGACTGTGTCTTCTCACTCTGCCCAGTCCCCTTCCTCCCTCTCCCTTCCACAGGCAGTGACCCCCGAGGTTAGTCACTGAGCGGGGCAAGAAGAGGAGCAGGCTGGGGGCGGGCCGTGAGGATGACACCTGGGTGCGCAGGGTCTCAGGATGCAGGCCACCTGAGGAGGAGCCGGGGGGCTGGGGATGTGGGTGTAGACAGCAGATGGTGAGCATGGACACCAAAGGTGCCAGGAACCAGCACGGGGGGCACATTTTCAATGGGAAGAACAGGACTGAGGCAGAACTCCAAAAGCCGCAAGCTCTGCGAGCCTCTGACTGCGCTCTGTCTGTACACAGGTAATAGATGCTCATCGTAAGAAACGGGCAGCGCTTTGCATCCATCCTTGTTGGCAGTGACATTGTTTATTCAATAGTTATTTACTGGGCACCTGCTATGTGCTGGGCATGAAGCTAGGTCATTCTTTTTTCCCCAACTTTATTGAAGTATAATTTATATATCATAAAATCCATCCATTTCAAGAGTAGAATTCAGTGAATTTTTAGTAAGTGTGTGGTTTTATATGATGTCACCATGACTGTGTTCTAGAATGTTTTCTTCACTCCACTAGGTCCCCAGGCCCCTGTACAGTTAATCTCTAGTCCACTCTAGCCCTAGGCAGCCGTCAATCTGTTCTGTCTCTAGGTCAGGCTAGGCTTCATGCGGCTGATCTCTCCAGTTACCCAATCTTGGTTGTGCCTAGAAGGCAGCCCATGGTGTCTCTCAGGGCTCTCCATGCTCTGACACCCCACTGTCTAAACGCACTGTGGCCACCCAGTGCCAGTAGTAAAGCCCGTGTCCAGCCCAGTTGCCCAGGAACTAGCCAGCCCTTTGCAACCAAATGTTCCTCAAAGTGCTGGTAATCCCAGCTCTGTCCCACTCACGTGCCTCCTGCCACTGACCCTGACACCCCTCAGTGCCACCAAGCATTTATGGAGCCGCAGAGCACAGCTGAGAGGCCCCTCTGTCGGAGAAGAATCACGGCAGACCCAAACCCCAAAGGGGCGGTTCACCTCCCTTCTCCCGAGGTTGCCCCCCACAACTACACATTAGATCTGACCCCAAACAGGCTCCCGTCACTGCCGCCCTGGCGAGTCCACCTGCCACTCCTGGAGTGATGCTTCCCACCCTCTTTCTTCCGAGCCTGCAGCGTCTCCTCCCATACCAGTCACCCTTAGCTGGGCAGTGCAGGGCCACCACCCACTTCCTCACCCTCCTTCCCGGGACGGGAGGGACCTGTCCATCCTGCCGGCCCTCCCCCTTCCACTCCCTGCTATGACATCTTTAAGGGTCCTGCTCCTATAGCATCATCAATTTCCCCATCTCTGCTGGACAAGCCATCCATGGATAAACACGTTTTCAAAAATGTTCCTTGACCGCACATCGCCCCATCCCTTTTCTACTCCCAGCAGCGTTTTCAAGGACTTGTCTACATTCCATACCCCCTCTCCTTTGTTTTACTGCCATTCTTTCCTCAACCCATGGCAGCATCCTGAACAGGTGCTTGTAACAAGTGCATAGAAAACACAAAAAGAGCGAAAGGTGAGGTATTTCTTCCCCTGCCTGCAGCCCCCCTGTTTCCTTCCCAGGGGTGAGTGATATGACCCATGTCTTGGCATTCTACCACACAGAGGTGGATTCCTCGGTGTACTCCATTTGTACTTCTGGCTCCAACGCAGCTCTGAAAAGGCCCTCAGCAGGGTCACCCGTGGCCTCTTTCATTCCTGAGACTAAGATCTGTTCTTGGTCCCCGGCATCACTCGACAGGGTCACCCATTTCCACTGCTTCTCCTCCCCCCTCTCTGGCCACTTCACCTTTGCCCCTTCTGGCACCGGTTCTCTAAGTGGCGTACTGTGCAGCTCCTTCCCCCACTGTCCTCATACCACAGACCCAGTACAGTTGTTCTTCAGCTGGGTGGTACTGCAGGCAAATCTGCAAAGCTCCTTGCGCACCCCCTCTGTGTTTCCCCTGCTTGTGGAGGGCAAACAGGCTGGCGCCACCCCAGACCCAAGGTGGGGGGAAGGGCTTGCGCATTACCTTGCCTCCCTGCAGGGAGACATAAAATTCTCCCAGAAGGAAAACATCTCGTTACTTAACTTGAACATGAAATTTCATCGGCCTGTGACGTGTGTTTCCTTACAGCAGACACTAATGTGTGCTTAAGACTGAAACTCTGGGCTGCTGCCCTGGTTTACAGGTTCCAGAGGCTCTTCTGCAGTCCAGGGGAGGCACCCATGTGTCCCCTTCCAAATGGCCGTTGTGATCAAGATTTTTAGATTTACTTGGCACTTCATGCTGATTAGACAAGTGGCATTAGAGGTTGCAAAGACACTGTGATTGTGCCTCTAGCTGCCACTTCCAATCTACTGCAGGCTGGAAAATAAAATCCCATAGCCGAAGCTGTTCATTCGAACTGGGTCCGAAGTAAGCATCAGCATGCCTCAAATGAGAGCCCAGGAGGACAGAAAGACTTCATGACGGCAGTCCTGTGCTCTTGCCTTCTCCCTCCCTCCCTCCCTCCTTTGTTCTTACCTGTGCTCGAAGGAACACTGCCCAAATGTGATGTGCATAGGAAATCACCTGAGATCTTGTTAAAATGAGTCTGACTCAGTAAGTCTGGAGTGGAACTAGTTCTAATAAGCTCTCAGGTAATGCTGATGTGCCTGGTCATGGGACCACACTCTAGAACTACCGTGTTCAATGTGATAGCCACTAGCACATGTGGCTATTTAAATTAAAATCAATTAAAACTAACTGAAATAAATAATCAGCTCCTCAGTTGCACTAGGCACACTTCAGGTGCTCGATAGACACACATGCCAAGCCACTGCACTGGACGGAGAGGGAACCTTTCCCATTGCCAGAAGACACAGTGCAGCCCTGCAGGGCTGGGGGTGTTGGAAAAACAACTGCCAAAGTGTGATCTGTTGCTGTTTCCTGCCACCTTGGAGAGGGTGGGACTCCTTGGGAGCCACTGCTCTGCACACGGGTGACTCTGCAGGTGAGGCCCTTGGTGCTGCACCGCCTCGTCCTCCTCACAGCCAGGCGCATCCTGTAGGCCCAGTGCCACAGGAATGGCCATGCCTAGTGCCTGGGAAGTGCAGGAGACGTAGCAGTGGCTGCAGTTTACAACCCGGCCCCCCAGTCCCTTCCCCTCACTGTGTTTATTTGATGAAAGGGTCTGGGAAGTGGAGAGGGGCTTTGTAGGAACATGAAGCGCTTCGTGAGCTGCTGCTTCCACTGCCCTGACCATCTTCACTCCACTAGTAGGTGGGGAGAAGGGAAACTGCCAGAGCACTGAGTTCATTCCACACACACTGGAGCAGCAAAGCAGGGAGACCCACTCCCACCTCTCAAACGGATCTGGGCAATTTCTGAAACAATTCCAGCCCAAAGTTCTCCAGCAGGGGAGGAGGAGGGTGGAGAGATTTTCTGAGAATGCCTGTTATGTGGACCCAGAGTCTCTGTTTTCCCAGCAGTTCTGCAAAGCAGGATCTGGGAAAGTTTCCCTCAGTGCAGCTGGTGAGCATGTGGCCAGGGTAGCAGCCACCCTGAGAGGCACATGCAGGGGCCCAAGAAGAGCCTACCCCACCCTCCACAGCCCAGCTGGGCCTGGGGGCCGGAGAGCCAGGCCACCTCACTATCTGGCTGGAGAACTGCAGTCCCCAGCTAGGCAGTGAGGGGCTGGCCAGAAGCTGAAGCCAAGCAGCCTCCTTTCTCTGGCTAACCGGAAATGGAACAATTCTGTCCATCCCAAACAGGTAGTCCTTCAACCAACTCTGAGCTATGTAGAAGGAGATAGGTGGGAAGAGTACTGGTGCCTGAGCCAGAAAACTGGCTTCAGAGCCTGCCTCTGGCCCTAACCAAGTGTGTGGTTTTAAGCAAACCTCCTTTCTTCTCTGGGCCTCAGTTTACTTCTCTGTAAAAGGAGGACAATGCCTATTTTTCAGGTCGTTCAGCATTTGGTGCACACCGCCAGGTGCCCAATAGACATTGGTCCACCCATTCCATTCTTAGGACATGCCAGGAACTGTGCACGGTGGTAGGGAGAGGATGGTAACACAGCCCTCTGTCCCTCTGGAGCTGACTGTGTGAAGGATCACATGGGAAAGTGTAAAAGGGCCCCTGTCACAGATACAACAAAGCTAGTTGCAAGTGTGATGAGCGTTTGTGCTGGGGGGCTGGCTGAGGCTGCGAGGTGGACCCCCCGAGGACATGCTGACTGAAGAGTTACAGAGGTCAGCCAGGCAGATGCAGGGAGAGTGCTTGGACTTTGGGCAGCCTGTGCAAGGTGCTGCGGCAGGGGCGCACGTGGCATTGCACAGGACAGAAAGGATCGGTGTGGCTGAATGACAGAGTGTCCAGGGATGCAGGGATTGGAGAGAGAACGGACAGGAGCTTGAGGGAAAACCATGTGTCTGCCTCCTAAGGGCTGGTGCTGGATGGGAGAAGCCAAGCCAGAGATGAACACCTCTGCCTCAAGTAGCTCACGATCCACCAAGACAGGATGGAAACTGCTACAGCGCTGCGTCAGAAAGCGTGACCTCAGCACGGCTGATTAGTCTGGCCAACCTCGCCCCCGGTGCACCGGGCACTCATGCCAGTGTGGATACGTGCTCCCTGCTGACCTGCCTGATCAGGCTGTTTCTGATCACACGATGGGACTGACCCTTGCAGAGAGAGGACCGGCCTTGTATACCCTGTGCGGCCAGTTTCCATGGAGGCCCACCGCTCTTCCTCTCCATTCCAGCCACACTGCCCTCCATTTCGGGCCTTGAAAACATAAGCTTGCGATGACCCCAGGGCCTTTGCAAGCACTGCTCTGCTGTTCAGACAGCTCTTCCCCCAGATATCCACAGAGCTGACTCCTGCACCTCCTTCAAGTATTCTTGAGTGTATCCAGTCTATCGTTGCATCTTGGTCCATGCCCTGGAAGAAATGAGGCTTCAAACTTGTCCATTTGGAATTTCTAAAACCTCTGACCTTTCACACACACACACCCCATCTGCAGGGAACCAAGAATGGGTCAGACCCAGCTTCCAAAGGGGTCCCGGGATGGTTAGAGGAGAATCAATCCTGCACGACCAGAAATATCCCTTCTGCTCAGTGCTCTGTCCTCTGCATGCTGACCAAGAGCATGGAGTGCCATGTGGCTCACATCCAGTTTCCCGTGACTGCAGATGGTTTGCATTAGGCGACCACAGGCTTTCCTGTGCATTCTTTCATGAGGAGGGTGGACCTTCCGGCCTAACTGGATGATGAGTGGGGGGGATGATGCCTCCAGCCATCCGAGGGGCCTTCTGCTGGAGTTTGAGCAGGACTGACCTCACCCACAGGGGAGGGCCAGAAGTCCCTGGCTGGGGAGGAGGGAGCTGTACTCCTGGAGTAGGTGCGTCTTTGCACCCACCAATGAGTAGCAGCTCCCTCTGCTGTTGTGCTGTGTGGGGGGGCCCAGTGGTGGGGACGGGGCTGGGACGTCAGGGCCAGCATTTTGGTGCTGGGTGGTGGTGGTTAACTAACTAAACCAAGTCTCACTGGTCCACCCCTTCCAGCAGGTGGTAGAGACTTAATCTCAGTTAGTTTGGGATTTCCTTCAATGGTTTATCTAGATTGTGCCTAAACTCTGGCAGGTTTATGGAGAACTAAGTAGGCAAGGCATGGAGTCCAGCCCTCAGTGGTCAAGCAGCCTGGCCGTGGCAGTGGAGTGGGGTGGTTAGAGAAGAGCTCCTGGAGCCACACTGCGTGGGTTTAAGTGCCAGAGTCCCTTTACACACCCTGGGGCATTGGCTGAGCTGTTTACCCTCTTTCAGCCTCAGTGCCCTCATCTATAAGTTAGCGCCCACCTTCCTGGGTTGTTGTGCGGACTGAACGAGCTAATGCATGAGAAGTGCTTTAGAACAACTGTTGTATGTGACAAATGCTCCCTTCTATGTGGGGTTTGACACTGTTATCCTCCTTTCCCAGCAGCCCAGCCTCTGGGTTCCCAGGACAGCAGATCCATGCCTGTGTCAATGCTAGCACGCAGGACCACAAGGCTGTGCAGCACCGACCTGAACCAGAGATTGGGGAGACCTCTCTCGGACCCCTGTCAGCCTGCACACACCCCATGCTGCCCGTTCCGTCCCAGTCCCACACTCGTACCTAACTTGGAAGGGGGCAGAGCACAGTCTTCTTTCAGTGGGACCCCTGCATTTCCCTCTGCCCCTCTTTAATCTTGTTTCTCCTCTGGGGGCCAAGAGCCCCAAACTCACCCACCTCATGCCTCAGTCCCATGAGTATCTCAGGGGCCTTGGCACTTGTGGCTTAAAAGCCCCAAAGCCTTTACTCCCTGGGGGCTCTGCTGCCATTTCTTCTACGAGGTAGCAAGAGAGGAGCCCTCTGGCTGGTGGAGTCGGGGAACGGCCAGGGGCACAAGGAAATGTTGGGGACCAGGGAAATGGTGCTCAGCTACAATGCCATGTTTTCTTCCCATGTCACGTCAGCACCTCCTAAGGAGGCAGCTCAGGACTGGTGTCTGATTGCAGCCATGCAGCATCCATGCTGCGGGCCTGCAGTGGTGTGGATCCAGCACTGTGCTGTGCCTCTGGTCCATTCCAGGGGAGCTCAGGTCCTGTGGGCCCCCAGGTCAAAGGCAGGAGCACTGGGTGGCCCTACAGCGCTGCGTCAGAAAGCGTGACCTCAGCACGGCTGATTGGTCTGGCCAACCTCGCCCCCGGTGCACCGGGCACTCATGCCAGTGTGGATACGTGCTCCCTGCTGACCTGCCTGATCAGGCTGTTTCTGATCACACGATGGGACTGACCCTTGCAGAGAGAGGACCGGCCTTGTATACCCTGTGCGGCCAGTTTCCATGGAGGCCCACCGCTCTTCCTCTCCATTCCAGCCACACTGCCCTCCATTTCGGGCCTTGAAAACATAAGCTTGCGATGACCCCAGGGCCTTTGCAAGCACTGCTCTGCTGTTCAGACAGCTCTTCCCCCAGATATCCACAGAGCTGACTCCTGCACCTCCTTCATGTCTTTGACCAGTTGCCATCTCACCAGTAGGGGCTTCCTTGGTCTCCCTTCTAAGATTGGTATCCTGTCATCTCCATTCTCCACTGCCTTCCCTCATTTACTTTTCTCAAGGCAGGTAGCACCATGTGTTCTATTTCTTGTCTCTCTCCCCAGTCCATTAGGGCAGGGCCTTTATCTTGTTCACTGCTTTATGAAGTAAGGACAGGCTGAAAGGGGCTTCATAGGAGCTCTCTGCCTTCTTCCGATGGTATATGCAAAGCAGTAAAGCCAGGAGGTAAGTGACTTGCCCCAAACCACACAGCTCTTATGAAGTGAAGGGGAATCTCTGTTGGTTCATTCTATTGAACTTGTTCCCTAAGCACATCCTGCTTTTTCCAGCCTTCCCTTGGGTTTTTCTCACACATTGCAGTACCTGTAATTCCCGCCTTTTCATCTCCAGCTGTGGAATCCCCTCATCCTTCCAGGCACAGTCATGGCCTTCTCCGGGAAGCCTCCCTCGTTAGGAGTGACTCTTCCCCACTATGAACTCCCACTTTGCTTTCTCTGCCTCTGAAAGGCACTTGCTAGAGTGCCTGGTCTCGCAGTCATTTGTGTAGGAGGCCTTGAGAGACCCCAGGGCTGCATTTCCGTCTCTTTGTTGCACCAGCCCCCCGGAAGGGAGTAGAGGCATGAACACAAGCTCTTCTCAGCCTCAGTCCTCCCATGTTCCCCCAACACCCATTTCTACCTGGGAGCTTGAGACAAGGAGGGGTGGCTTATTCACAGATTATTGACCAAGTGCATACCAGTGTGAATGGGGCTGGCGATCTGTATGCAGTAATTCTGGGAAGCCTCACACAGTACCTGCCTCTGGGTTTGTAAGAAGTGCTCGGCCTCTCTTTGTGGAAGGAAAAATGGAAGGGAAGGTAGAACAGTATGTCTAGACCCATTCCAAGTGCAGTTCTGGTCTCGTGAGCAAACTGTTAAGCAGTTCTTCCTTGATGAATGCCTCCCTTTTGCCCCAGCCCCACCCACAGTGGGAGGCTGAGGCCCGGGTCAGATGCTCCCTGGAGCCCAGCGAGGCCCCCTGCCACAGCAGGTGCACCCGGAGGACCAGAATGCGACTCTCAGGGAGGCTGCAGTGGGGCCCACATAACAAGGGGAGGATGGGGAGGGGTTGCCAAGAGACCCCCTGGGCCAACCTCCCTTTTCCCCAGAGCAGTTCTAAACAATCCAAGCACGGCTGACAGGCGAGATAGGGGGGCAAGCTCCAGCTGGGGCTTCCAGCTTGGGTTTCACATAATGAAGCTTTGGAATCCGGGAAGTGGTTACAAACCCACTGGGGAGGGACCTCCTACAGGTTCTGGGCTCTTTCACTGCTCTACCCCCTGTGGCTCTACGGATTGTCAGGCTCCCCAGGAAGCTGCCCTAGATGAGAAATGTAAAAAACATAGACACCAAAACAGTGCAGAGCAGATGTGTAGGGGCTGAGATTCTGTGATGGAAGCAGGGATTCTGGCCCGTGACCCTTGAGTGATAGGGGCTGGGTCAGTTTTTAGCATTCAAGAGGCTAGGGTTGAGGACTGTCCAGAGCCCATATGACCGTATAGGTCGAGTGTACCTACCTTAAATCACGGAGCTGTGGAGAGCTCAGCTTTCACGGTGGGCAGCCTCATGTGTGGGTGAGACTGCTGAGGCGGAGGGGGAGATGGGCTGACTGTTACACAGCTGTGAGGGGGGTGGCCAGGCCTGGGCCTCAGACTCCTGTCCTGGTGCTGTCAGCCCACCCTGCCATTCCTGCCTCTGTTAGAGCCAAGAGGGAACCAAGCCAGCCTAGAATCATACTCAATCGTTGAACAGCTGAGGCCTCTGAAGCCCAGCCCTGCGGTGGGGGCTGCCTTTGGGTTGCGGTGACCAGTGGGGACCCTACGTGTGGGTCGCTGTGCTTGGTACTTTAACACAGCCTCTCACTTACTCCCTAGGAGGTGGTGGGAACTGTGTTCCTTATTTTACAGATGAGGAAACTACGGGTCAGAGAGGTTAAGCCTCTTTCCCAAGATAACACAGCTAGAAAGCAGCGGAGCTATGTCTCAGACCCAGCCAATCTGCTACCAAGCCTTTGCTCTTCCAGCATGCTGGGCTCAGGGAAGGCGACCTCTGACAGCTGAGACAGGAGCTGTCATACAAGGTTGGGGAGAACTTTGGGAACTACAGCAAGGAAGAGAGAGAATATTGTATCTTTAAGACCAAAGATTCTTAGTCGCGGAGGGCAAGCTACCAGGCCCCCAGGCAATCACTCAGTCTAGCTGGTTAGGGCCCTGAAAAGCCTGCTCTTTTCTACTCTGACTACGAACAGATTCTCCAGGCAGGAAAGGACAGTTTGTAACCCAGAAAGCTTCACAGAGATGTGGCTTTAGGGAAAGGTCAGAGGGATTGTCCCGGATTTGTCAGGGGAAGCAGAGGAGTTCAGGGCAGCTGGTAACAAGACACTAGCCTGGGTATCTGGAGGGCACCGGCCAGGGTGGGGCTCAAGGGCACAGGCGGGGCTGGGGGCCTGGAAGCATGGCAGCGTCCAGCTCAACCTTGGGGCAGACTTAGAAAGCAGTCCTGGTAAAACATTACACAACCACCTCATTAAGTGCATCAGTGGTAAGGTCAGACTAACTCGTTCCAGCCCTGTAAGGTACTGGTTGGAGGGCACTGGAGGTGGGCAGGCGCCTGAGTCCCAGGGTCTTACGTCCATGTTGGTTTGATTAGCTCCCATGATTGCTGCTTCTCTTGGATACAGCCCTGCATGCCATGCCCCTGGCAGCTGCCAGGAAAAGAAGGGGGACCTGTTAGGGGTGGGGGCCAGGGTGCAGACAAGGGTGGACTGTTCGCCCAGGGTGACTGGGGAAGGGGAACTGGAGGCAGCTGAGCAGTGACACAAAGACCAAGGCTGGAGGTTCCACAGTAGGGCTGAGGCCAGAAGGACCAAGGAGAGGCTGTAGACTGGAAAACGAGGCCAGCAAGCCTGTAGTGTCAAGGCAACCAGCTCCCGACAGAGGCATAAAGATGTAAGGGTGTCACTGGCCAAGTTCGGGATCATGTAACAGACTAGAGGCACTCAGCAGGACTTAACTGTGGTGAGCATTTAGGACTGAAGACCTCTAGGAAAAGTCACGAAAGTCAAATACTAATAAAGGTAATGGAAAGACTGGGACATGAACAAGGTGTAGTCTCTGGATCAGCACCATTAGTATCACTGAGAATTTCTTAGAAATGCACATTCTTGGGCCCCAGGTAGGCTTACCTAATGGAGCTCTATGGTGGGGCCCAGCAGTCTGTTTACAGGAACCTGCAGGTAATTGTGATGCAGGATAAAGTTTGAGAACCACTTGGCTACTCCAAGTGTGGTACTTGGACCATCATCACCAGATTACCTGAGAGCTTGTGAGAAATGCTCAATCTTGAGCCTGGCCCCAGACCTACTGAATCAGACTCTGCAGTTTAACAGGATCCCTGGGGGTTTGCCTGCACCTTTCAGTTTGACAAGAACTAACCTGAGCTCCAGCCCTGGGACTGTTTATTCTGTGTGTGGAGGACAATGGGGAGTGGGCCATGCAGTTCCAGACACAGGCTAGCTTAGCTCTCTTGTAGCCCTTCATGAACCTGGCTACTCCCAGGAAATGTCACCCAAAAATAATGGCTTCACCAAGCTTGCAAACATGCCCACACTGTACAGAAAGCAGATTGCAAAGGCAATATGACAGACAGCCCAGTGGGCACTATTCAGATTCCAGGGGGGCAGCCAGAGCCCCGGCAGGCAGGCTCCCCGTGCTCCATGATGTGGAGACAGCTGCCCCTGAGGGTGGCTGCAAGCTAGTGAAAACACTGCCAAGATACTTCTGGACAGACAGAGCTGCTCAGACAGGAGGCTGGACCTGTGACCTGGAACCATGTCTCCCTACAGTGACCCAGGTTCTCATTCTCTGCAGGGAGACTGGTGGGTGGCACTGATGAATTACTGTAGAGGAGCTTGCCTCAGATGGCTCTAAGGCAGAGAAAGAATGACTTTACCCTCCTGACACCAGAAAGATTCCCTTCCTTCCCCATCTACTGCTGGTTTTTCAGTGTTTGAGACTCTACCAGACTGGCCTTCCCATTCCCTTTAATGACAGCTGCTCATTAATATTTAGGGAGGGTTGTATGTACCAGGTTTTGGGCTAAGCATCGCGTATGTGCTTTTTTATTTAATCCTTCCAACAAATCCTTTTGGTAGGTACTACTGTTCTAGGTTTAAAAGTTGATGAATTGCTTAACAAGTCCTTGTGTTAATTCACCTTAGCAAGTGAACCACAAACTGTGCTTGGGTGATGGAATAACCCTGAACCTGGAGGTCTGCCCTCCAGTACACAAGGCTCTACAGGTGGGCAGGTGTGAAACCAGGGGCCCTGCACAGTAGTTCTGGCGCCTCCCCCCCATCGTCCTCCCTCCACTGCTTGACCCAGTTGGCAGGGCAGAGGGTGATGGTCTGCATCTCAGCCCACCAGGGAGAAGCCAGGATTGGCTTCAGTTGGCAAGGTCTGCCTGGGGACATTCAAGGGCCAGGTGTCCTGCCTTCCAATACCAGTACTAGAATAGGGTTCTTCTGATTTATGATTCTGCTCTACTGGGATATGGTACTTTCGAGGCCTTTGATGACCGTCCCTTATGTCATTCACGGTCACTGAATCACAGATTGGTCTCTAAGGAGACCTGAGAGATCAATGTAACTACATTTAAGAGTTCGGGGTCATCATCAGGGCTAAGTCCTGGCTCCATTATTTATTAGCTGTGTGATCCTGGCTGAGTTTCTTAACTGCTCTGTGACTCAGATTCCCTGTTTGTTAAATGGGAAGAATAATAGTCCCTAATTTACAGGAATCCTGGGAATATTAAGTGAAGTATTACATGTTAAATCTTAGTTGATAGGTGGGCCTCCAAGTCCACGGTTATTCCTTCACCAGGACACATCCAGAGGAGCTCCCTGGCAGGCTTCAGACCACTCTGATGAAGTCCGCTGGGAAGCTCTTCCATTGCAGCAGTTCACTTGATGGCTGCTTTGTTGTAGGAGCAGCTGTGTTTCACTGGCTAAGGTGAATTACAATGAAGAGTTGTTGAGCATTTCATGAACTTTTAAACCTTGGTGTGATGTCTGTGGTGAAACATGGCTGTTCTCACAGACTGAGTGACTCTCACCCTTTTCTCCTCAGAGACACACGTGATGGACGATGCTTATTCACATGCTTGATCCACCACCAACAGGCTAGACTCCCTTGAATCTGCAAAAATTTTAAAGAATGGCAGTATCAAGTATTGGTAAGGATGTGGAAAAGGCTGGCTTTTATACATTGCTAGGGAGAGTATAAATTGATACAGACCCAAAAGAGAAAAATTGGGCAGCATCTGATGAAGTGGAACATGTAATTTCAGCTGTATTCCCTGCAATTCCACTGTTAGTATGTGCTCACAAGGAGTCCAGCATGTACACAGGAAAGATCTCCAAGGATTTTCACTAAGGAATGTTGGTAATTGTGCAAAAATGGAAACAACTCAAATATCCTCTGGTAGGATAATGGCAAGTATTATATAGTCAAATAATGAATACTTCATAGCAGTTAAAAAGAGTGAATTAAAATGATATTTGTCATTATGGATAGATCAAATGTATTGTTGAGTGAAAACAGAAAATTGCTATATGATATAAAATTAAAATCCTATTTATATGAGCTTCAAATAGAAAAATCAATACTGCATATTTACCATAGTTGCTTGAATTTATAATTTATAAATGCAAAAGCATAGAGGACAGACTGAAAGGGTTACACTTCATTCCTGAGAGTGGTTGTCTCTGAGACAGGGACAGGAGGAGCTGATGGGTCTGAAGGACGAATGGGACTTGACTTCCTCTGTAAGACTGGCGTGTCAGTTGCATCTGAGGCTTCTCTGGATTCTCTTGACTTCACCTCTCTCTTGAACTCTGACCACTTTCTCTGCCTCAGGCACTGCCACGGTTCCACCTGAGGCCAAACAGCCATGTGCCCAGAATTTTGGACTTCCTCATTTTTCAGGACTTGAATGGGACCCTCTGCAGCAGGGCCTAGGGCCTGGCTTCCTTTGTGGCCACCCAGAAGGCCACGTGTAGTGCAGTAGCTCTCCAGGGGACAATTGGCAACATCTAACACATGTTTGATTGTGCCCGGTTGTGTGCATGTGGGTTCCTGGCACCCAGAGGGCAGAGGCCAGGGATGCTGCTAAACAGTGCACAGGACCGCCCCTGCAATAGAGCTTTATCTGGCCCAATGTCCATTGTGTGGAAATTAAGAAACCTTGGTACTGTGGTTAAGAACCAAAACTCTAGAAACAGACCAGCTGTGTGACCTCAGGTGAGTTCCTTCACCTCTCTGTGCTTCAGCTTTCTCATCTGCAAAATGAGTACAATAATTATATCTGCCACATGTGGTGGTTGTGAGGATTAAATGTTAATCATTCATGTCAGTGAATGTCAGTTGGAGCATGTTAGGCCAGTCTAATAGTGAAAAGAGCAGTAGTATCTCTGCCTGAAGAAGAATAACATTAAATTCTCTAGTATTTTAGTGGAGCCATACACAAACTCCAAAGCTTTAATTACTGCCAATCACAAATGTCTCACAACACACTTCACAAGTGATTGTTAACACATTGGTAACACCGTGTGTTACAGATTCTGAAATGCACACTTTCCCCACACTTTGACATTTCTGGACTCAGGGTGCATTTTAGTCCTGGTTGGCAGGTGGCCATCACTGTCCACATGTGTGCCCTGAACCCTCGTGGGTGCATCAGTGGCTTGGAAGGAAATTCTGGAGACAGAGAAAGCCCTATTAGAAATGGCGTGTCACTCATACTGCTGTGGCTCAAGAGGACAGTATCGTGCAAGTGTCGCCACCAGTGGTGCTCAATCTTAAAGTGACTGAGAAGAGTTGCGCCCTTCTGAAGTGAATTCATCACGCTTACATTTTCCTTTCTATGTGTATATATGTCACTGAACATTGATGTCTACATAAATCTGAGAGATTTTCCACAAGCCTGTGAGGGAAGTTCTGTATTATGATCAGGAAACTTTTTGCCATAGTTCAGTTGGCAGTGTTTCTTCCTTTTCAGCTGTACATAAAATAATGGTACCTCAAACCACTGATGATACAGATTTGATGAACATGGGTAATACAGTCATTATCACTTACTGAATCCTTCAAATCAGGCTGCATAGGTCATCCCATTTAATCCTCCCAACAGCACTATAAAGTATGAACTGTTATTGTTCATAGTTTGCTAATGAACAAACTGAGACTCAGAAGCAAAGTGATTTGCCTAAGATCAACAGCTGATAAGCAGACCTAGGACTCAAACTCTAAAGCCTTGCAGCCCCACCTTTGAATCCTGGTTCGGTTAAAGCTTACGTCCTTTCCCTGGGGTTAGCAACCTGGAGCACGGGCAGTAATGACAGAAGGTGGCTGAGCCAGCTTTCAGCAGCTTGCGGGCCATCTTCACTGCCATTTCTCCGGCCCGCCCCAACTTCTCAGACCCACTGGACTTCCCCAGCACAGCTCACCCATCTAGACCCACGGTAGAGCCCAGCCAAAGTCATGATCAATGTGGAGAGCCACATTTGAGAGACTGCTGGTTTCCAAGCTTCCCTACGAAACAAAGTTCATGTGTTTGGGTAGCTGAGAAGGACTAAAAAGGATGGAGATGTTTAATAAGTCTTGGGTAAAGATCATGTGCTCCCAGGCTAAACCACATCTTTGGAATTTTCCATTTATCCCCTTTATAGTAAAGTTCTGTCTCAGCAGATTACAGTAAATTGTGGAGCAAAACACAAAGTCACTTCAGCCAAACATCCAAAAGTAATGAATGCAACAGCATCATCAATGTGCAAATCATAAAAGCCCAATTATGGAAACTGGCAGATGAATCCTATTAGCATCGAGACTTAAATCCAACCTACTGTCTCCTGTCCAGATGTATGGGCCTCCTCAAGTCTCCCTGCCATGTGGGTTGGTGGGAAAAGCGGACTGGCTGGTCGCAGGGGGTGTGGGGAGATGGTGATCACTGCACCATGGTGAGGGTCAGAAGACCCAAGTCTGAGAGCTTGTGTGATCTCGAGCAAGACACTTAATTGTCTACACTGAATATGTGCAATCCTTTAAAAGTGTCCCATCCTTTAATTGTGCAACCCCCGTACCTGGCCCCAGGTTCTAAGACTAAACACCCCCTCACACACACACACAGTTTGCTCTCCCCCATAACTGTGGAATCTGGTTTTTATTCTCATCATCTTTTGGGGCCTCTGAGCCAGTTCCTGTGCCCTGTTTCAACCAGGATAACTACTTCCACCTGCCTTTGAAATTTGTTCCCGGGACAAGGAAAGCCTCTTGACAAGTCTGGGCTGCCTTGCATGTGTTGGATACATGTCTGAAATATGGGCCTCTTCTGGCTCCCCCATGCCTTCCCGGGCCAGGCTTGAGTGAGCAGGAGGTGCAGCTGCCTGCACACGGGGAGCAGGGATTTGCTTTTCCCGCCCGAGCTTTGCTTCTCACTCACTCTATGAGCAAGGGAAGGACTGGGATCTAGGCCGCCTGGGGTTATTTCCTGCGCTGTTCTCCCATGCAGCCTACTCCGACTGATTGCACAGAGGCCCGGAGAAGGGGGAGCATTTCTCAGCGTCTCATAGCAGAGCTGGGATGCAAGTCCTGGTGGTCTGACTCCAGGCCCAACAAGTTGGAGCAAAGGAATCCAAAGATTGTGTCTGTGGGCTCCAGCCAACCTGGATTTAAATGCAGCATTGCCACGGTTCACTGGCCCCTCTGCTCCTCATCCTTGGCCTTGAGATAATAATAACCACCTCAGGACAGGAGCGTCAAACAGGATGACGTACATGAAGGTCATGTAGTCTTGGGCTCAAAACCAGAGAGGCCTAGGTGACAACTGCTGGGGTTTTACTGGGGATAGAGAGTGGCCCACACAAATGGAGAATTTGTGCTACAGTAAGGAATCAAGCAGGACACGACTCTATCTGACGACCTTAAAGGCCTCCCACCACTTAAGCATATGGAGAGATGTGATCCTCGCTCATAAAAAGGGGATGTGTGAACCCAAACTACCCTGAAATTGGTAAAGATCAAAACGCCCAATAACATGTGAATCAAAGGTGGTGGGTAAGTGGGAGCTTCCAGGGGCAACACCTCTGCAGCACCATCAAAATAAGTAGCATTGACCGGATCCAGCCAGGTGCCAGGCTGTGAACTGCAGGCCTTGAGGGCAGCGGCCCACCTGGGTCCAGTCAGCAGGCCAGGACGGGTCCTGCAGTGCAAACCTGCCACACACACCAGAGGGTGGAGTGCACAGAGGCAGCTTCACTAGCAGTGGGCTGGGGGGGGGTGAGCAGACAAGAAGCATCTGTAGCACCTCGAGGGGACCAGTTCAGTGCCAGTAGAGTTGAGGAGGGGGCTGGTGGCGCAGTTTGCAGCAAGGGCACCCAAGAGAGGGCTTGGGTCCAGCTTCATCCAGGTGCCGCCACCGACCAGCTATGTGGGCACACCAGGTCCTGCCGCTTCTTTTCCACATCTGTTCACTGAAGACACTGCCTGCCATGCAGAGGACGTAAGGATTGAGTGAAACCCACCAGCAGTACCTGGCTCAGGTGCATGGCCAGCAGGCAGCGAAGGTTTTCTCTTCTCCATCAGCCTGTCTCTCTCCTATCTTTGTCCCTTCACCTCTTCCCTGGCTGTGTGGCCAACACAGCCTTACACCAAACCCCAGCAGCTCTTAAGAGCAAACTTCATACCCTAGTGACCAGGAGGCAGTCGCTCACCTCTCCTGCAGGTCCAGCCTTTCTTCTTTCCCTTCCTCCTGCCCTCTGTTCCCCCTTCCTTCCTTTCTACCCACCTTCTGCCTCATTCCTACCCTCTCTTCCTCCTTTGTGCCTCTGAATACTTGGAAATGGAGTCAACTGGACTCTTGCCTTAAGCTCCTAGTCGCATCAACAGTGTTGAAAGGTACAGGCCCCAGACAGGTCACTTCTGCTCCACCACATCACCAGACCAGGCCTAATACTAAACCCAGTACAGTTGCAACGCCCACCCCCCAAACGCAGTCAGTCAGGGATTTTCCAGCCAACATCATTGGCGAGATGAGCTGTCACATGAGCCCTCTCCATCTTCCCAAAAGAGATGGGTGATCTGGGTTATAAGCACCCCCTTCCACCTAAGAGAAGGTGAAACAATCCCTTCCTTCCTTTTAACTCTCACCCCCACCTTACTGTGCACAGAAACCCCCCGTTTGTACAACTCGGAGTATCTCTGCGGTGGGAGGGAATGCCACCGACATGAACTGCTTGATAAAACCTATTAGATCTTCAAATTTATTTGGATGAATTTTGTTTTTTAACAACAGCAATGTGCTTTTAAAAAATCTTTATTTTAAAATAGTTGTAGACTGTAAACATCTGGGCAAAGATCTCGTACAAAAAGAAGATGTAGATGTTCAAACCTTGTCATTGCCCATCTTCTGCTCCTTCCCTGACTGAAAGGCCTGGTCTTTCCTTCCTCCAGGACTTCATTAAGTCATTGCTTCTGCCCAGAAGGTACTCTTTATCAGCCAGAGACTCAGCCCAGTTTATACCAAATGGAATTTATTGGAAAGATACAGGGTTGCCCTAGAGTCTGTGGGAAGGCTGGGAAGCACAGCCACAACCAGGGCGCGGCAGGGCTCCCAGGGCTCTTGGCCCCTCGGGATTCTGCCACAGAAGGGACGGATGCCTATCACTTTCACTCGTGTTGTTTTCCTGCCCTTTGCCATCCCTTTACAGAGCTTTTCCTCTCTCCCTAGCCAGAATGGCTTTATCTATCTCTGGCCCAAACATACAGTCCTTCCCAGCTGGAATATTTGTTTCTTGGGGGTCAAGTTCTCAGTCCCTGCATGTCCACAATGTTTGCTCAACATTGGAAACCCAGAAGTATTATGAATAAGTGAATTCTGGCGCCAGAGGCAGTTAATTTATTTTGCCAAATTACTTGACAGTTTATACATAACCAAATGAGGGGAAGCTGCCTCTTTTCTATTTTGACTCCTCTTAATGGGAGTGTCAAGGCGGTCAGTGAGTGAGTGCATTGGGCTTTTAAAATCACTGACAAAGCTTTTAAGGAGCCCATGAACTTGAAAATAACAGCTATAGAAGGTTTTAATTAGCATGCTGTGAAAAAAAGTCACTTAACCTCTTGGTGGCCTTCCTTAAAAAGTGGGATAATGAGACTGGCCACCTGCCTAGCTCACCGAGGCACTAGTTCATTAATGAGGCCAGTGGTGGCAAGATGCTGGGAGCACTTTGGATGAAAGAAGGCGGAGACAGCTCTCCAGATACAGACTGTTGTAATGATGGCTCTAGCCACAGATCCGCCTATGTCTAGACTCCCTCTGGTGACCAATTTAGCTCACTGTATAAAATGCATTTTTAATTAATTGGTTTCTACCGCCTCTCAGAAACCTGGGAGTTGCAAAATGCTTGTGGCTTTTGCCTTTGCTAAGATGCCACGAATATATTCTTTACCCAGCAGGAGACGACTGGTGGTTGCCTCACCCTCTCTTTAATCCCTTCTCGGCCTTCACTTCGGTGCTTGGCTCTCTTCAAGTTTTTCATCCAAAAGCCGTGTCTCCAATGCTGCTGAGCAGTTTTGGGAACATCACTGTCACCATCCGTAGGTTTCTGGAGGACAGCTCACCAACAGGAGTCAACTCGTTCTGTCAGGTCCCAGAAAGCAAAGCTGGGACCAGTGAGCAGCAGAGGAGTACAGGCTTCAGCTCAGTGTAAAAGAAACCTTTTCCTAGACGGCCACACACTGAATGGTATCTTCCAGAAGTAGTTAGCACCCTGTCACCAGAGACAGTCTGTGCTGGTCATGGTCTCAGTCTGACAACATCAAATCCATTCCAGTTTTAGCAGAAGAGTTTCTAACGCTGGACTGGTGCTCAGCATCAATTCCACCCTCCTTCCTGTGTCCTTCCTCTGCTGATGGGGCTGGAAGCTAAAGCCTGTGGTTCCCAGACCTCAGAGTCCAGGTAGGCCTGCAGAAGGTGGAGGTGAGAGAAGCCACAGTTGCACTGGGTCTGCTGGTTTCTCAGTGGCCCTTGAAGATGTCGCAGTGTCCAGTCACCAGAAGCAGTTAAGGTTGCACTTACTGGTGGGCCACGGCCAGCACAGCTTGACTCCTGCACTGCTGCCGTGGCAGTTGCCTGGCTGTGACAGTCTGATAATCCTAGAGACTTCTGAATTGTAGCATCAGTGTGCTGGAGCCAGTGGCAACCTGGTCATAGATGAGGTGGCAGCTCCCTGGGGCCCTCTGGGAGTCACTGATGCAGCCTTGACCTAGAGGCAGTGTCTTCAGGTCTCCCACGACTCTGCAGGCCCTTCCGTCCCTGGTTGGAAATCATCTTCTGCTTGAAACGTAGGTTATATCCTCTGCACTAGATTTCTGGCTGATACAGAGAGGTAGTGGGAACCTGAAGAATCCCTGGGACTGTCTGGACTGAGCTTAGTAGAATGGTCCACAGAACTCTGCCAGTTACTACATGACAATCAGGCTGTCTTCGTGGGCTGTCTTCAGAATTGTACCACCTCTACTCCATTCTGTGCCAGCAAAACAGATGCCCATGTTCCACTCTTTCTCCACATAATTCAGTTCTGATGAGAATCTCACATGAGTGCACTTGACCAGCAGAATCTCAGTCACAAATAGAGCCCAACCTGCAAGGGAGTCTTGGGGATGTAATGTCAGTGGCCTGCACCCTGCAGCTCTGAAATGCAGCATGTAAGCCAGTCCACAGTATTTACTACAGAAACCAACTTTTAGGCTGGAAGAGATCTTAAAAGTAGACTAGTTCAGCCTTCAAAGACAGATGGACTTAGATTGTCCAAGTTAGGGCCAAAATCACAGCTGCTTAGAGGCAAAATGCATGTGTACAATCATCTGGCTCAGTTTCTATCTACCCTGTCTGCCCCACCTTCTTTTTCCTAATATCTGACGTTCTAGGTAAGGAATTCCTGTATCTGTTGGGGAGTCTAGACCACATATACCCAGTGCTAGAATCCATGATAATTCTTCAAAAGAAAGACACTATGGCATTTGTGTCTTTCCTCTGAGTTAGGTCAAATCCTGGCTCTGAAGCATATTATCTGTGGCCTTGGGCAAGTTACTTTTTTTGAGCTTCAGTTTTCTCTTGGACAAACTGGGTAATCGTAATGCCTGCCTAATGGATTTTTGTGAAGAACGAAATGTCAGAAGGACCAGCACAGTAAGTGCTCAGTAAATGTGACTCCTCTTATCTCAACTCTTTGATATTCAGTTGACAAGTAGTTATATTTTTGTACCACATAAAGGTAATATTTCCTAAAAGAGCAAGAGAATGTAAGGATTTTCAGAATTTGTAATGGAAATTTAACCCTTGAGTTGCCTCACAACTTTGGGCCCATTCTTAGATTGGCAATCTTTTAGGCAGATACCCCAGTATAAGCCATATCTAAGGTGAAAGTTATCAGGAAAGTTTAATCCATTCTATAAACTTGGTGCTATTCATTAAGAAGCAGATGGGAGCCCCATTAGGACCTGTTTCAAGAGCACACGCTGGCTGAAAACTCTTCCTAAGATGTTTTGAGGCTGAATTGAAGGAACTCCTCAATTTGGGTAATCTGATGCTTCCCACAGGGAACATGAGCTCTCCCAATTCCACGTTCTTTCTTATTCTTTCCAAGGGCTCAGAAGACAGAGTTCTGCCTGAGGAATCACTAGGAAGCTGCATCTCACCCGCCCCCTTCTCTATCTCCAGGCCTCAGCTGCTTCATCTAACAAAGGGGGATAAAAGGCTGTTACATCCTGGAGGCAGGCCATCTCTCTCCTAGGGTTCAGATCTGTGGCTCAAAGGCTTAATGGCGGGCTCACCCCCAATAAGGAAAGATGTCCTGGAACTCAGGAGATGGTCTGCAGAGTGTCTACCCAAAAGGAGTCCTCATCCCTCATGACCTCACAAACTGTACCTGGCAGAGCCATAGCTTACCGGGAGCTAGGGTCTGAAGTCAGCACTTAAAAAGAGACTCCTGTTCAGGCACAATTACCCTTGAAAATATCCAGGGCTGCCTATACATTGCATGTCAATATCTTCTTTCAGTAAGATCAGTATAGCCAGCTTTTCCTCCAGTTTGGAACAGCTGAACACCAGATGTAGTAATGGGCTGGTGTTTGGGGCTGTGTGGTGTGAAAATAGAAAATGTTCAGTGCTCTAGACACACCCAGTGCTGGGAGATAGATGCTCGTATCATGAGAGGCTGAGCTCCATGGAGTGGGGAGGTGGAGGCAAAGCCAAGGCCAGAGGAGAAACAAGGATCCTTGACACCTGGTGCAGGTGGACATGCAGGTGGGTTGCTAAACGTCAAAGGCCAGCAGGTTGAGGGAGGGGCTCCAGAGATCAGGCTGGGGTGGAGCAGTGATGCTGCGAGGTCCCTGGAACCCTGCTCAACCTTCCAGTCCAAACTTGGTCTAGGGGAGATCTGTCAGGAGCAGCTCAAAGACGCCACATGCGTGGAGAGCAAAGTGGTCCTACCACTGTGTGGGAGATTGGGAGGCCTCAGGGAAAACAAGGGTGCTGGACACCGTGCGGGTTTGCATATACCAGGGAAGATGGGGGTGCTGTTCTGGCATGGGAGTCAAATGGGAGGTGGAAGAGCAGGAACAAAAATGCTGAGGTAGGAAGCTCAGCACCTGCTGGATGACGCACAAGAGCCAGGGAGGTGAGACACTGACGAAGATGGAACCAGGTGTCCACAGCCAGACAGACACAAGAGGTGCCAATATCAGCCTAGAGACTTTAGATGTTGCCTTTGTGTGGGAATTGGGGGTTTTGATCAGGAAAGTTATTGTAATCAAAGTCGATGCCTCTGGAAGCCTATCCTGGGCAGTTGGGTTCAGGCAGGTGCCAGTGAGGAGGTCAGGCAGGAACCCAGGCTAGAGACAATCCTTCACCAGATGGGGGTGGTGTGCAGCATAGGAGACAGAGGCAGCCCACTCTGAGTTCAAGGCCTGGGGGCCAAACTTCCACTCCTGTACAGCACAGTGTTGATCCCTAGAGTTTTTTCTTAACGTCAGAACCTAGTCCCACATTTTCAGAGACAGCGCTTCTTGCCTTAACAACACACAAAGGTATTCCAGGTCCTAAAACTAAGAGATACTGTGAGCTTTTGTGACATCTTGCCCAGGAATGGGATGTCTTCCCTAGAGCTGTGGGGCTTTCTGTTGCATGGATTTGGGGCTCCTCAGTGTGTCTGATGAGCTTCTTTTAAAACAGTTTTCCACCATCATTTATTCCAACACAGTAGGCATAACCTTGACCAGGAAAAACCTCTCCAGTTTGAAATTTTAAATCATCAGTAAACTAAAGTTGCAGAGGCAGATTCAACCAGAAATCAGTAGAGGCCCCTGCCTCTAATGTTCTCCCCTTTGGATTCAGAGAGACAAGTTAGGTATTCTCTTTGGGCTTGCCTGCCAGGTGACTTTATTTACACATCCTTTCAACAGATATTTATTGAATGTCTGTCATGTGCCAATTCTGGGCACTGGGGATGTAGCAGTGAACAAAACAATCAACTCCCTGCCCTCATGGAGCCTACATTCCAGTAGAAGACAGACAACAAGTGGTGAGTCACCAGTATAGCATCTTATATCACAGTAAGTATGTGGAGAGCAATAAAGCAGAAAAATATATGTAAGAAGTGCTGAGGTTTGCCACATATATTGAATGCTCAGGAGCCACCTCACTGAGCAAAGGCCAGGAGAAAATGGAGCAAGCCATGTGGATGTCTGGGAGGAGATTCCAGGCAGAGAGACCTGCAGGTGCAAGGTCTGGAGAATGAACTGTGCTTGGTGCTCAAAGCAAAGAGGCCAGTGAGGCTAATGCGGAGTGAGCAGGGGATTGCAGGAGATGAGGTCAGGGAGGAGAGGTAGATTGTGGAGTGCCTTGGAGGTCATGTTAAGGACTTTGACTTTGACTGCAAGTGAGATGGGAGCCAGGGTGGAGTTCTGAGCAAGGACAACTTAAGCTGGCTCCCATTTTTTTTTAAATTTATTTTTTAAAGGTATCATTGATACTACACTCCTATGAAGGTTTCCCAAGAAAAACAACGTGGTTGCTACATTCACCCATATTATCAAGTTCCCCGCTCCCCATACCCTATTGCACTCACTGTCCATCAGTGTAGTAAGATGCTGGCTTCCATTTTAACAGAATCCCTCTGCTTGTGGTTTTGAGACCAGACCAATAATCCAGTGGTGGTTTGGATCAGGGTTTTATATCTTAGCAGCAGGAAAAGACCAGTAGTTAGTAGGAGGAAGGCCCAGGGCGTCTGGGATTTGGGGAGGGAAAGTCAGATCTTAATATTATGAGGTTTAGACGAACAGCCCCCAGAGCAAGAGCTCAGCCTCCAGCCCGACCCGTCCAGTCCAGCCCAGGGCTCTGGAGGCCGCTCGGAGAGGAGCTGCTGCTGCAGTTGGAGTAGATATCAGACCTTGTAGGATGACTGCTTTGAAAGGGCCATGTGGATGTCTTAAGTGTTAATAAAAAAATCAGTTTTTATTGCCAGGCCAGAGGGTACAATTGGGAACTTCACTGTCTTACTGTTCTCTTAGGGTTTCATCAGCCACCGGTGCCAGAGCCGGACACTGCATCCTCCACGCCTGTTTACATGGCTCCCGGGGAAACAGTGACTCATGCCTGCCACCCAGAGGCTGTTCTCCTAATTGCAGCCCACACCGTACCTCCCAGACTTCACTGTATCTTCTGGGCACACACCAAGGACTGAACCTGCTGAGCAGCCCGGAAGAGCCCCCAGAGAACTGAGGGTGAAGGGCTGGTTCTAAGAATGCTTGGCAGCTGGCCTGTCTTCACTGAAGGGTTGTGGTGCGGGGGCCCCCCATCTGGGTTCCTATTCCGGCTCTGTCGTCTGACTAGATAACTCACTATTGAACTTGAGCAAGACACATGCCTGTATAAAAACCCTTAAACTGGGTGGTTTCTCATGTTCCCTTCTTGCTTAAAGAGTTTTTGAAATAGTTTTAAAGATTTTTGAAAAAGTTTTGAAAGTTTTAAAGAGTTTGTGAAATCTCTGCATGAAATGGCGTTTCCACATCACCCCAAATCCCTTTCAGATTCCTGCTTTCCCCAAACATTCCTCCTGGCACCCAGGCACTGCCCCATGCCCTCTGGCCCTGCCTTTCCTCCCAGTGCCCCAGGATTCTGAACCTTTTTCTCTTCTTTTGCTCTCATCAGAACTTCCCTCTCTGGTTCCACCAACTGATGAGTGCTGATGAAGGGTCATTTTCTTCCACATCTCTGAACCTCAACTTTTAAATCTCTACAACAGAGATAATATTTATTTATCTTAAATGTTATTATGCAGATTACAAAAAGTGTATGCAAACCTTCTGGTGCACTATCTGAGGTATTTGATAAACGGCAAACATTATTTTTAAATGGACTCAGCTTAGACATCATTTTATCTTTAAAACCTTTGGTTCCCACCAAGGGTGTTAAATGTTCTTCATCTGTGCTTCAAAGCCCATGGGAATAATAGACCCCTGTGGTGGGCAGAATAATCCCTTCACTCCACAAAGATGCCCATGTCCTAATCCCTGTATCACATGAGTACATGACGTTACATGGCAAGAGGGAATTAAGGCTGCAGATAGAATTAAGGTTGTTGATCATCTCACCTTGATTATCAAGGGATATCCTGGCTATTACCTTGGGGACACTGTCCTGGATTATCTGGATGGCCCAGCGTAATCACAAATCTCCTTAGGAGGAGGAAAGCAGGAGAGGCACAGAGTTAGATGTACGATGGAAGCAGAGGCCCGAGTGATACCAGTGCTGGCTTGGAAGAGAGAAGGCAGCCAGGAGCCAAGAAATAAGACCAGCGTCTAGAAGCTGGAGAAGACAAGAAAACGGGCTTCCCCTAGAACCTCTAGAAAGGCCTACAGCCCTGCTGATGCCTTGATTTGAGCCCAGTGGGACCCATTTCAGACTTCTGATCTCTGGAACTGTAAGATGATAAGATTGTGTTCCTATAAGCCAATAATTTTGTGGTAATTTGATACAGCTACTATTGGAAATTTACACAACCCTCAGATACATTCAATTTGCACAATAATCCATTTAGTTGTCACTATTCCTACTTTACAATTGAGGAAACTGCAGCTTAGAGAAGTTAAGTAAATTGTACAGCAGCTATCAGACCTTTTGATGCAAGTTATAAAAAAAACAATAACAAATTGGCTTAAATTATGAAGGGGATTTGTTGACACACATAACTGAAGAAAAATTACAGAGAAGTCATGGAGAACAGGCAAGGCTTGATCCACAAGCTAAATGGATGGCATCAAGAATGCAGTATTTATTTATTCTCTCTGTTTTCTAACAGCTGTGGCTTTATTCTCAGGTTCCCCAAGGTGGATCCCACAGCTCCAGGTTCACCACAGTGGTGGTAAAAATAGCTCCAACCTTTCCAGATGTCACAACCTTTCTCCCCACAACTTTTAGAGAAGAAAGAAAGTTTCCTTTGTCAGAAAGCCTAGCAAAAGTCTTGTAATTCGTTGCTTCTACTTATGTAAATCCCCAATTCCTGAGCCAAATAGGTACTGAGTCCAATGGTGGACTTGTGAAGGGTGGGTAAGGAAGGGTCGAACTGCCTAAAGGAAAATCAGAGTAGTTGGGGAAGGAGACACAAGAAAGGGTCATCGAATGTCCACAACGCTGGCTGGAAAAGGTCCTGATGACAAAGTTGCTGCGTTCAAATACTACTGCCTCCCAGGAACATTGTTTTCTGGCTCTCTGGATACATTGTCACTGTCTATTTTATTCTCAGTGGTCTATCGGGACTAAGACATAAACCTGGAGCCAACCTAATCTTTGTGTCCCCAGCATCTAGCCTCTGGCCTGGCTGAGATCAGCCATCAGAGAATCTTTTGTTAAATGGGGCTGCTCTTCCCATGCAAGTGAGATTCAGAAAGCTCCTGAAATGGCCCCCGCACCCGCCACCACCTTTCTGTGATTCTGTGAGAGAGCTGCCCCATGTTTCTGAGAAAATAGAAGTTCTTCAGCTGATACAAGAAGAGGCTTGTATGTGAGCCTGTTTGAGTTGGATGTTTCTTGCAGCAAGAAACACACTGATACTCATGTCTTATGGGGTGTTTGAGGGTTTAAATGCGAATGCATGTAAAGTGCTTAAAAAGATTTAATAGGAGTGAGCTATTATTATTTTATTAACACTTAAAATGTCATCATTTATTTATGAGCTCCTCAAGGGCAAGCCCTTTCCCCTTCACTATTCTGGAATGTAACAGATGATACCTCAGTGATCGTTGAACCAAATTAAAGTGTCCAAGGCACCATTTTCTGAGTCTAGTTTCTATCAATTAATTTTAAATTCAAGTCATATTTTCAAATTCACTAGGATAGCTTGCTAAGGACAGAATTTCTGTAGAAAATTTGTTTTGAAAGATGAATCACTTCATAGTTCAAATAACTTACATCAAATTTTCCTATTGTACAAGTTTGGAGATTCTTATATGCGTGATCAGAGTGCATTCATTCATTCACTCATCCATTCATCTATTCATCAAGACTTTTTGGAGCAACTGCCATATACCAAGCCTTGTACTGGGAGATAGGGAGATAGAGTGAAAAGCTGGCTCTTGTATTCAGGGAGGTCACAGCCTAGTGAATGAATAGACAATGAACAAGAATTAACAGTGTAGTGAGCTAAGTGCTCTGAGAGGGAGCCATGGAGAGAGAGCCCACTGTTGGGGTGCTGGGAACAGGTGAGGACAGTGAGGCCTTCATAAAGAGAAGCCTCTACTGTTCCTGGTGAGCATGCAAAGGGTTGAGGTCACATGGAGCTGATTTTCAGGGAAACACAAGCAACATTAGTTCTGTATGGAGGTGCATTAGGTAAAAATGGGACTTGTGTCAAAGAGGTAAGACTGGAGAGTAGGGGAAGATCAGGTCCCAAACAGCTTCAAGTGCTGCATAGGGGAGTTCAGGTTTTACATTGAAGGTGATGGGAGAACTTTGAAAGATTTTAAGCAGACATGGTCAGATTTGCCTTTCCGGTGGAATATCCTGATGGTGTTGTGAAGGGTGTTTGGAGTAGTGGTGAGAAGGTGGGCAGGGAAGACCAAAGCAGGGACACCAATTAGGAAATGACTACTAGGTTGAAGAACTGTATTAAATTATTTTTTTTAGGTCAAAAATGATCCAATGTCATATATTTAATATGGTTCAACCTAATACAATGATCTGTCATCATTGATCAGAACCCAAACAAAGGTAGGAGTGGAGAAGGTGAAGCCAAGAGACATTTAGGAATCCCAGTGTGACAGGACACCATGGTTTCTTTGATGAGCGGGACCAAGGAAAAGGCATATGCCTGAAAGTGGAAATACACAGTCATGGGTTATACAGAATAATTCTTGAACCTAGGAGAGGATTTCCTTCAACCAATTAATTTTACAGCTGAGGCCTGATAGATTCGTTCATTTGGGTATGACAATACAGTGAGTTTGGGCCTAAGCTGGGATTGGAAGCTGGGTCTCCTGACTGTTCTATACTATCTTCACTGCACCTTTGATATCCCAAGAAGGTATTTGTATTAGTTTCCTAGGGCTGCCATAACAAAGTACAGGTGAGCTTTTCAACAATGTGGAGCTTAGTGGTGTTGACCCCTCACACAGTCAAAAGTTTGCACGTAACTTTTGACTCACAAAAAACTTAACTACTAACAGCCTACTGTTGACCAGAAGTCTAACCGATAACAAAAACAGTTGATGAGTACATATTTTGTATGTTATATGTATTATATACTATATTCTTATGATGAAGTAAGCTAGAGAAAAACAATTTTTTTCAAATGGTTGCAAATCTCCAAAAAATTTCCAATATATTTATTGAAAAAATATGTGTATAAGTGGACCCACACAGTTCAAAGCTGCATTGTTCAAGGGTCAACTGTACACCAAACTGGTGGCTTAAACAACAGTAATTTATTTTCTCTCCATTCTGGAGGCCTGAAGTCTGACATTGGTATTGACAGAGTTGGTTTTTTAAGATGTCTGTGAGGAAGAACCCCCTCTGGGCCTCTCCTTCCCTGGATCATCACCCCGACCTCTGCCTTCATTTTGCCTGGCATTTTCCCTGTGCGTGTGCTTGTCTCTTCACATGGCTGCCTTTCCTTTGTGGGCCCACGTTCCTGTTTCCTCTTACAAGGACACCAGTCATTGAATTAGGACCCAGGCTATTCTGGCATGACCTAATCTTAACTAATTACATTCTGCAATGACCCTGTTTCTAAATAAGGTCACATTCTTAGGTATGGGGGTTAGGGCTTCAACATATGAATTTTGGAGGGACACCCTAAGTTGTTTTAACTCATAACTGTTCTTTTGAAATTTTGATTCTGCGCCATTTTGCTGGTAATAGTTCTTTCTCTTCCCTTAGAAATGATAATAGGTATTTGAGGAATAGGGGTCTTCGACTTATTTTACATTTTATCAGTTTCAAGGACAGAGTTCTGCAAGCTTGCATGGATATTCTTAACTACCAGGGGCCAACAGATAGGGATTTCAGTGGGTTTTAAGAGTTTTAATATGTGGTCTGCTCTTATCAGCTAAAAGGAAAACTCCTAATTGCATTCCACTTGACTAGATGGGCAGGACATGTGGCTACTTGTTTTGGGTGTACAATTGTTTCCTTTGATTTCATATGCCAAAAGCTGGCAGCCGACTGTTCTCACCTTACCTGCCAACTAGGCTTAGCAGTGGACTCCAATGTGAGCCACTGAGTGGCAGGTGTTCTTGTTTATCATGGTTTTTATATTTTTAGATATGGCACTTATTTTGGTACTATTGATATAACCAAATAGCTTTCCCTGTGTAGAATTAAAAAATAGATTGCAAGAATATGGCAGCTCTTGGGGCCTAGCTAGTGAGAGGACAGACTGAGACTTAGAAAGGTGTGGGAGCCTCTGTCCCCACCCCTCACAATAAGTGAAACCACGACAAGCCACAAAACTGTGGATACATAAAAGCGTGAGCTCTAGAGTCCTGCAGATTTGGCCTTAAAACCCTGACCTGATTTTAGATTAAGAGATGACTCAGTTGCCAGAAAGGGAACTAAAGGAACTCAGGTGCCTCCTGATGAGATGCACTAAAAAGTACCATGGAATACTACTCAGTAATAAAAAGGAACAAATTTGTGATATAATAATACCCTATTGTCTTATGTTCTGTAAAACCACAGTAAGTAGATACAAGCATCTGACTACATCGTGTCATGTAGTGTAGACATGCTTAGGTGCATACATTTCATAATATTGTTTTCTGATAAATTCATTTTCTTTCTCCTTTATATTAGTTATGGCATTATATATTTTTTTGTTTTGTGTAGGTTACATTATCAATAAATTTCATGCCAGCATAGTAAAGGAGACATTATAAAATGTATGCTTTGAAAAGGGCACCCCCTTTTGACAGAGCAGAGAACCACTGGTCTAATTTCTGGTTGAGGAGAGGTGTGCACAGGATCTTCAGTAAAATACTTTCCTTCCTGATAGAGAGATGTGCTTCGCACCACTTTCCCTCCTGCTTTTGGAAGCTGTAGGACGTGGTGCTCCTGTACAATGCATTCATCTTACAACCAAGAGGCAACAAGTCTGAGGAACAAAAACCAAAATGCTGAGGATCATGGGGCCAAAATAGGGAAGGAGCCCTGAGTCTTTCAAGGTGTGATTGATCTGTTGCACCAATCTTGGAACTGCCTGAAGTGGACTTTGTCACATGAGATAATTATAGGTTATTGTTTAAGCCACTGCTAGCTGGGTAATCTCTTGCATGCAGCTAAAATCATCTAACTGAAATGGGGGAATATAGTAAATGGGCAATTCCAGTCAAGTGTAATAAAGTGCATTAACGTAAGTAGGATGATAGGGAAGCATGTCATCAGGTTCCCAGCCCAAACTGGGGTTTCAGGGAGGTCAGTGAATATTTCCTGTAGGAAATAATGTCTGGACTGGGGCCTGAAGAATGTTAGGGGTTAGCCAGACAGGGCATATCAGACAGAAAATTTGAAATCCCTACCTGAGTGGGTCGCAAGAGAATGGTTAGAAAGGCGAATAGAGCAAATATTTGGGGTTTGCATTGACAGGGCTTGGGTTCATGATCAAAGGAAGATAGTATAGGAGTCAAGGACCATGTGTGGATTTCTTGCACGGGTACCTGGGCCGATGGTGTTGTCATTCATTGATCCAGGAAGTACAAAAGGAATAGTGTGTCTTAAGAGGCATTAGCTCGGTCTTGGAGCCCGTGGTATGTGGAGGCGTCCAACAGGTTCTGGAATATACACCTCTGGGTTTAGGAGATGTGTTTGGGTTACAGGTGGACTGGGGAACATCAGCACCTAAGTAACAACTGAAGCCAAAGGAGAAGGTGAGGCGGGACTGGGAAAATGGGAGTGGGAGGTAGTGCAAGCCAGCCAAACCAGCATTTTTGAGGATGGGCAGAGAAGAGGGGCTTTGGAGACTGAGAGGGCGCACCCTAGGGACAGGAAGGAAAAAAACGAGTCTGATGTTGCAAAAGCCGAAGGGTGTTTCTCAGCAAGCGGAGAGAGCAAGCCGAGTTGGGACTAGACAGTAGCAAGTCTCGCGCCGTCCTCGACCAGAGACGCTCCTGGGGTTAGGGAGGGATAAGGATGGGCGGGGTCGGCTGTCCCCGGGAGATACAGCGGCGGGGCGGTGGCTGCCCCAGGAACCAGGTCCCTGAAAGGGAGACTGCACTGCGGACCGGGCGGATAACTGACTCGGCAGAAGCGCGCCTAATGGGCGCTTGCACAGTCCCCCTGGAGCCGCACGCGCCGCCGGTAACCGGGCTTCACCTTCCGGGGACAGCGTTCAGCTCGCGTTCTTTCCGAGAACTCCAATGCTAACACACCCTCCCATCTCTACCCCGCAGAGGCCCGTGCCGCCGGGCCCTGGGGCCACAGACATGCAACAGGACGCCACCAGGCCGCCGCGAAACCTACACGGCAGGTCCCGGCGGGCCCCGTCTCGCAAGAACAGAGGTGCCTGCGCAAGCGCAGGGAGTCGCGTTCAAGCTAGCTCCGCCCCTTACTTTCTTTGTTTCCACGCCCGAGGGCCTCGCGAGAGTTGGACTGCAAGTCCCGCGAGCGCAGACTTGCGGCTCCGCGGCTCTCGCGGTGCTTGCACGAGACTGCCCCGTCCTCGCGGCCGTGCTTGTCCGTCGCCTCCTCCCTCACCCCGCCGCCTCTTGCCCGCCGCCCCTGCTCGCGGGGTAATATGGTCTCTGGCGATGGACGCCCCAGGTGCAGGTCAGTGTCGGCCGCCGGATGTGTTGCCGCGGGGCCGCACACCGACCGGCGCCCCCGGGCCTCGCCCCCCAGCCCGGCCCCTGGTGTTCCTCCCGGCTTTTCGTGGCCCAGGCCGGGAGGCCCCCGTCGTTCCCTCCCGCCCCGTCAGGGACGTGGCGCGGCCGGGGTCCCCTCGCGGGTCTGTCCGGCGGCCTGTCCTGAGGCCCGCGCCGCCTGATCCTCCGGCCTCAGGGAGCCGCGCGGGGCGGCCAGGCCGAGGGCCGGACCGCGGGTTCGCGCCCACCCACTGCGGCGCGGAGCCGCCTCCCTGCGTACGAGGAGGAAAAGCACCCTGTTCGCAGAGTGGGCCCGGCTCGTCTCGTCTCACCTCGGCCCGAGGTCCAGATAACGTTGAGGGCCCTTCCCACTCTCCGCAGAGTCTGCACGGAGCACCCGACGGCCCTTTCCCCTCGGGGCTGCCTCCCCACCGCTTCCCTAAGAGCGTTAAGGGCTGGGGCGCATTGCACCGGACGCTCAGGACTTCGCTTTGAAGTTCTGCCTCAGCTTTTGCAAAACCAGAAAAATGTGGGGTTTTAGGGGCACTTGGCTAATTTACCCAGATGTTTGGCTTGGTTTGGTTTTGATTTTTAACATGTTGAATACTCTGAAAAAATATTTCAGTTAAGCAAAAATTGGCCCTTCTAAATTGTGGCATTCTCAAATTGTTCTATCTGTACTTCGGTAATACTCAGGACATGTCTTTCCAAAACATGCCTCTACCTTATTTAAATCATTCCTGTTGTCCCTGTCCAAGTTCTTTGTTAGCACATTTCAGGAGTTGCTTTGCCAGTTTTTATTTGATAAGACTCGTAATTTAGAGCTATACTGTCCCATACAGTGGACCCTACCCTCATGTAACTATTTACATTTAAATTAATTAAAATTAAATAAAAATTTAAAATTCCGTTTCTCTGTTGTCATAGCCACATTTCAAGTGCTCAGTAGCCAGTTGTGGCTAATGGCCACCTTACTAGGCATGCAAATACAGAACATTTCCACATGGCAGAAAATTCTGTTGGGTAAAGCAGGTTTCCAGGTATTTTCACTTGGAATAAGGTACTTTGTAGCTGTGTTTAATGAAAGTGTATTTTCTTTTTCAGGATACGCCTTTGAGTACCTTATTGAAACATTAAATGACAGTTCACATAAGTTCTTCAATGTTCATAGACTTGGAGGCACCAAGTATGGTAATGTTGCTTATAATTTCTTGGGTTTGTTTAGTTTTTAATAATAATAATGCATTTGTCAAGCCGAGCTGAAGAAATTTTAAATTTGTTCCCACCATATAGTAACAGGTACATTTATGCATATCTTTAATATTTTAAAAACTCCTTGGGACAACTTTTGTTTGAGGAAGGTGTAAGCCCATATCTTAACTCCTCACTGAAAAGTCTTAGGTTAATTTAGCAAAGATATTCTTCTCCGAAGAATGCAATTTAAAAACCAGAACCTAACTGGCGATATTCTATAGCTATTAGATGTATATTTTAATTTTTAAGTGAGCAGTGCCTCTAGTTCTTTATTCACCATCATTTGAAGAGGATCCTCAAAAGAGCCCACTGACTTGAGTTATTCTGCAGTTCTGGGCATGGTTTGTCCTGGCCTGTGCACCAGCACTTGTGGCAGACCTTTGTAGATACAGGTCAGGGTCAAACTCTTCACTGAGGTCTCAGAAGCAAGGACTTAGCTGAAACCAGGGTTTTGGATGGAAGTTTAGACTTTATTGACAGTTGACTTCTGCGAGAAAACTATATGAAAAGATAAATTCCAAAAATAGTGCCATCAGTTTTGGTGGAAGTTCTTCTTTCATCTTGGTCTTAATTTTTTCCCCTTGCGTTTAGTTTAATTAAGATTGCTTTTGTGGCCTTTTTTTTTTTTTGTAGATTTTGATAGATTTAAGTATTTTAGACTGCCGCTAACAGTATTTTCTCATACATTGTGAGAAGATTTATTTTGGAGACAATCCCTGACTTAGAATTGGGTTGCCATTTAGAAATAATTCACCAATAAAGAGTAATATCCTTTACCTTGCACAGTTAGCTGCAGAGATTTGTATTGAGAGGTTGGTTGTTTTCTTAGTGCTGTATATCTTTCATTCACGTTTATTTAGTCTCTTCGCTGTTGATACGTTTGTATTAATTTTGAAAAGGGAATAGCTATATTGATTATATGCAAGACAAATCTTTTATTTCCCTTTGCTTTTTCCGAATATCTAGTGATTCTGCCCTGGAAGTTTCTTAACCCACTTTTTATAGCTTTTAAAGTAAAAACATATGTGAGGGGGTTTTTTAGATTGAGTGATAAATTCTTTCTGTGGTTAGTTTGTGGAAATGTGCATACTTAAAGATCGCCTCTATTTCCCAAATGCAGTAAGCCAGCAAGAAACTATCAAAAACAGCTAAAATGCATTGGAAGAGAATGAGTAATACAGAAGCTAAGTTACCTCTGGAAAATAAGCCATCACAGGCATCTATACATAACTGAGTTCCAGATTATCAGAATTTTTATAACCATAATAAGTACAATAGAACATCTATAAACATAAATGCCTTCAAAAGAGGAATTTGTTTTATATTTCTATGGGGGAAAATCCTGTTTTTTTTTTTTCCATAAGAGTGGTTATGAGAGGCTTATTAGTAATTACTTAATTTCTTTAAGAGAGAATAAAATTGGAAAGAATTGACTATGAAAGAAAGAAGCAACTTGGGTAGAAGGCCATTTTGCTTGGTTATCATGAGGACAAAAAGTCCTTGTTACATTTTTGGAAGGACCAGGTGGGATGGATTCCCAGACAGGTGCTTAGGAGACATTGCTTTGGTGGTCACCGAGCTCAGGACTGCGGTCTTTTCTGCTCCCATCCCACTTTCTGATGCCTGCCAGGCTGAGAACTACAGCTTAGTAGCTATTAATGAAGGGAATGTGTTCTGTCCCTCTTATGTGGTAGGGAAGGAAAGTAGCCTAGAGTTACTCTTCTAACTCTCTCCTCCCTGTATCAGGAATGCCTGCAGCTGCAAGGAGCTGAAAACCTATGATACAGTGACTAACAAATAGGGGTTTGTTTTTCTCACATAACAAGTCTAGATGTGGATGTCTTGGACTGTATGGCACCAGTGTCAGCAAAGGACAGAGGCTTCTCCTATTTTTGTTTTGCTTGCTTGCTTTTGGTTGCAAATAGCTGCTATACCTCTAGGCATTATGTCTGTGTTCTAGGCAGCTGGAAGTGCAAAACTGGAAGAGAAACCCTCACTGGGGACTTTTGCCTGTATCTCCTTGGCCAAAATGTCATTGGCCCCTCTGAGCTTCAAGGAGGCCCAAATACCAAGTATTTGGCTTTCTAATTTTTACAGTAGAGAAATGCAAAGGGGAAGTGGTTGAAGTGGTTGGCAGTGGGTAGTGTTTGAACCAGCCTGGCCTGTCCGCCTCACTAATGACACCTTCCTTCATTAAGTCTGTCTTCAGATAGAATACAACAGAAATTTTTTGATTTCTGCTTTTTTGCTGCCAGTTATCTTTTTGCTTTTGAAGCTTATGCACATGTTATCTTTTTGGAAGTGGACACATTGTGGCATTGATTACATTTTGATCTTACATTTCACTTGTGGGAGATTGCCCTTTTAGTCTGACCCTCCAGTGCACTGACTACCACCTTAGAAATTTTGAATGACTTTCTTAAAGTAGATCTCTTAATTTGAAAATATGTTTATTTCCAAGGACGGGAGAAGTTACTGTTGCCTGGAATAATCAGACTGCCTTCTGAAGGAACTGGGACTTGAATTACTGTTAAACAGAGGGATCATAGAGAACAGTCACCACTTGGGAAATCAGAATGAACAGAAAACATAATGGAAACAAACAGAAGTGTTGAGTGGTGGAGGACAGGGCACCTGTCTGTAGGGAAGCTTGTCTGAGAGAGTAGCCGTATAGGCAGCAGGGCCTGCGGCTGTTGCAACCCCAGACCCCTCATTTATCTAAGGTTATTTCATTCACTCCTTTTTCCTTCCTAACTGCTTGCCTTTTTCACCACAGTATTGCCCAGTCCTACAGTAAAGCTAGGACTTGTTTTTCTAAATTCTACCTCTGAAAAAAAAGCTGTATTTAATTTTTGGGGGGAGTTTTACTGTTTCTAAGAAATTAGGTTGGGGTTGAGAATCACAAACAGACAAGAACATGACAGGCAGTGCAGAATCTCATTTTTAGCATATGTGTACACATATGTATTTAAATATGCTGCTTTTAACAAAATTACAGTATAGTTTTATAGCTCTTTTAACTTAATATTTGTCATGGATATCTTTCCATGTCATTGAATACAAGTTTCGCTTGCTGTCTGAATATATATTTGGTTTCTGAGTCAGGGAACTCATGCTCCCTGACTCAGAAAAGAATATCCAAGCATTTCTACAGTTTCTAAAGGCTACCGGTATTGCCTGTTTGAATGCATCTGTGGATTGGTTAGTTGATCTTTGAGTATTGAAGTTACCAACTTTCCCTTGTTTATAAATAAAGCTGCTATGTGTGTATACTATTTACATTTTGGTGCAACCTTGTCATCATACACAATTATTGGATTGAAAGTGTGCTGTTCCGTTCATCCCCACTACACACTTCCCTTGTTTACTATATACTATCTGTTCCAGTCTTCACCCTTACCCTTGAATATAAGGAAGAAAAACGTACTTAACTCAGCACTCAAGTAAAAAAGATGCAGTTTCCACACATCCAAAGAGAAAGCAAGAAAGCACAGTGAGGCCACATGGGAACCAGAATTTCTAGTCAGAGGCTGTTGTTTTTGTCATTTGAAGTTTGCCCAGTCTCTTTATCCTTTTTTTTTTTTTAAGTATCTGCTCTGCAGTCTTCTGTTGCTAAGCCCACTTTACTTAATCATTTTGTGTGATGCCATTCTTCGTACGTCACGATTGGCTTACCCGCCAGTGAAGACTACCTCTAGATGACTTTTTCACCTATTTTAGCCTAGTTTGACTGGGCTTGTCAGGTGTCTCTTACTGGTCCAGTTGTCATGCTGGAAGGAACACGAGTCTATGTTTTCTAATCTTGTTTCTTCCATGAATTCTGGAAGGGTCTGTGAGTTGGGTAAGCAACAGAACAGTGTGCTTGTGATGTTTATACGTAGTACATAACTTTCTAATTACCTTTACCTGGCATGATTCTAGTGCTCCATTACAGTAATGCCCTCACCAACTCTGCATTTTGTCCAAGGTCTGTTGGTTTTAACTCTACTTTTGCTGACAGTTTGTGTTCAGTATTAGGCTTTTTGGTAGATCACTAGCTCAGGTGAAGAAAGATTTATTCTAAGGATACAACTCCTAGGTCAGTGAAATGGAATAGTCTCAAGAAAATGGGTAGTGGGCTGGAATTGAGAAAGCTGTTTATTTGTTCTCTTGGGGCTTCCGATTTCTGCTCTCTCCATTCTTTGCTCTCTCTACTTCATTGCAGGCAAGCCTCCTCCGCCTACTAACTTTGTTCATGACTGCAAATGGCAACTTCAGTCCCTAGGTTAGTTTTTAACACCTTTCTTGTTCAATCTGTTTCCTGACTGCAAATTCCTGAGAGAGGAATGTAATTGTCCTAGTGTTTTTTTTCTCAGCAGGCCTGCTGAGGGATTGGCTCTTGCTTCAGTGCTATAGCCAGGGAGGTAATGGGACACTGAGGACTGTCCATTCCACGGGTAGCCGGTTGGACAGGCACCATGAGGTCTATCTGTTAAGTCAGCAGATGGTACCAGCTAACCTGCTTACCAGGAGTGAAGGGTCTCTGCACTTTCATCTGCACTTTCATCAATAACATACATTGTTTTTCTTGTTTTCTCTACCTTTGTCAGTGAGTAAAAAAAAAAATTTGAAGCAGGAATCTGTTTTCTCTCTTTTGGCTGTTTTAGACTCTTGCCATACATACATAAAGGGTTAGAATTCTTCATTGGAAATAGATCCCATCCAACCTGGTGCAGCAGTCTCCCTCCTTATCTGCGGTTTCGCTTTCCATGGTTTCCAGTTACCTGTGGTCCGGAAGCAGATGATCCTCCCGACACATCAGCAGAGGGTCAGAGGCAGCCCAGTGCCACATCATATGCCCCATCCTCCCCTCCATCTCAACATGTAGGTGTTTCATCATCTCACATCACAGGAAGGGTGAGGACAGAACAATAAGCTATTTTGAGAAAGAGAAATACCACTTTCACATAACTTTCATTACAGTCTATTGTAATTGCTCTATTTTATTGTTGATCTGTTCTGAGCCTAATTTATACATTAAGCCTTATTGTAAGCATGTAGGACTAGGAAAAAACATAGTATATATAGGGTTCAGTACTATCCACGTTTTCGGGCACCCAGGGGGTCTTAGAACCTATCCCCTGAGGATAAGGGGGAGCTACTGTATTGACCAGAGACAGAAATAAAACCTTGACTCCAATCAGACTTAATACTGTCACAGATCTGCTAGGGTTACAGGTCCTTCTAGAACAGTTTCTTGATCTTTTCTCCAGGCTACTGGCCTTGAACAGGGTTTTTAGGTTTACCTTATAGCTAAATTAGCAGTTTCTTGCCCAGTCCCCTGCCCTCTTTCTCGATCTGGACTCCACAGCTGCCCTCCTTGGGGCTTTAGGCAAGCCTGGAATGTTTCTTCCTTCCTTCAGTCTGGTGTATTTTTCTGTCCTCCTCAGTTTATCTAAAACCTGTTTAGTAGCGAGTTGTCAATACTGATATCCTTTATGGATGATTTCTTCATCTATTGTGTAAACCTGGTATTTTCACTTTTTCAGAAGGACAAAACCCTTCTTACATTACCTATTTGTCCTTACTGCATTGCTTTGCGGTATGTAGGAAAGTTGGTTTTATACAGATGAGGAAAATGAGGCTAAAAATCTAGGTAATTTGCCTAAGGTAATGTATCATTAAAGCGAGGAAGTTGGATCTTAGACTCCTATCTTCTGATTTCAGACCAGTGCTTTTCCTTCCTTAATACCATTGTTTTCCAGCTTAATGGTGGCAGTAATAAAAGTGCTACTGTTTATTTATTATGTACTGTATCTCTTCTGTAAGATAAGTTCTGTTATTACCCACTTGGCTGAGGTTCTGCTACTAAGTACCATTACCTGGTAAGTGGTAGAGGAGAAACTTCAACAAAAATCTGTGACTGTGATGCTTGTCAAACTGCTGCACAGAGGGCTGCGAGCTCACGCTTACAAAGACATAAAGGTCGGAACTGTGGCAGATGGGGAGTACAGGCCCTACCCAGGTGCTACTCACTTCCAACAGAAGTGTGAGGTTAGTTCTGTGAAATTCTCTGATATGTGTATTAAGAAGCTAGAAATTTGGAATTCCATGTGAGTAATTTCTGGTTTTTCAATGTTAGCTATTAAATTTAAAAATGTGAAAACTGCAGAGCAAACAAAACATGTCGGTAGGTCAGCAGTTTGTGACCTCTGGCCTGAAAGGTGTGCTGCGTTGCCTAATCTTATTAGCAGCCATTTCGTCTTGAATGTAGGATCTGCAGTCCTGGAAGCTTGGACATGCCTTTCATCAGCTGCCTCCCATGTGACATAGCAGACCTCAACATCTTTTTTCAGAGCCTGAACTGCCTGTTGAATCTTATAATTGAGCAAAAGAATATCTATTGTTAGCAGCTCATTCCAGAAGTGTGATAACACAGATTATTGTACTTTTTCAGTGTATGTTACCAGCTTGTCCTGGTTCCCACATGTATTTTTGGTTACCTGTCCTTAGAGGATTAGCTTTCTGGATTCATAGAATTCTAGAAATTCTAGAAGAGGCAGAATTAACCTAGTCCAGTTTTCTACTTGGTGTGTGAATCTCCCAACAGCCTTGTTTAATTCATCAGCTAAAATTTATTGAGCACTCACATGTTTCTGGCAAATGAAAGACGGCTAAGATAGCATCTTTGTGCTAGAGAAAGCACAGTTTAGCAACAGGGACATAAATGGCAAAGATGAAAGTGCAGTGCTTTAGTATTGTAGCTATCTCAGTCTCATCAGGGTAGAACAGGGAAATTTAATATAAATAATTATTGACCGTACTAACTTTTTGTACATATGTAATTTGACTAACTGAAATGTAAGGAAACTTGGTATGGTATTGTAGGGCCGATGTAGAATGCTCAAGAAGGACAGACTGGGAAGGGCCTCAGACCTTATGCATAAGGTGGGGTCCAGCCCGCTCTGTATCGGAGAAGTTGGCTTGTGTGCCAGGCAGGCGCAGGTCTGGAGTGGCTGGGCAGGTGCTGGGGGGCTGGCGGCTGGTGGTGTGGAACAGGTGCCTTTCAGTGGTGATGGCAGAGGTGGGTCTGTGCATTGTTTATATGCTGTGTGTGATAGGAAGTGTCCACGCTTGGAAGCCTTACTTCTCAAAGCCCTTCATTGAGAGTGATGAGCAGATACTGGCAGGACTAGAGAGTAAACAGACTGGTTAACGTCATTCATTTCTGAGAAATTGTCTGCCAGATACCTGCTTTTGAGTAACCATAGTTTGTGAGTTCTTTCAAGTGAAAACGATGTTCTTTGGGAAAAGTAGATAGGTTAGTTTGTAGTACAATCACACAAGCGTTTTCCTCAACCAACCATTGAACTTTGATTTTGACTGGAAATACTTTCCATTTTTGTCATGCAGAATATTAAAACTTGACCTCAGCAGTTAAAATTTAATAAAATTAACACTTTTTTTCTTCATCAAAGACATTCTTAGGTGAAACTGGTATTTTGTGTGAAAATGAACAATATGAGTCCAAGTTCAGCTTGGTGCCACTGCCTTGAGTCCTGTCAAGGAACCAGCAGTTTTATTTTCCATTGCTTTTGAACCATCTGTGCATGTGACAGGATGGTGAAAACAGCAAGTAATGTCTTAGTTGACCTTGAATAATTCTTAAAACAGTTTCTGGGTCCCCCCAGGAATCCAGGGACCACACTTTGAAAGCCACTGGAATGGGGCAGGTGTGGAGGTGGAAAGATGAAGTAGAGAATCTGGGTGAGAGAGAGAGAGAAAGTGGTGGCTTGGACTGATTTAGTGGTCGTGGTGAAAGAAGTAGGCAAGGTGTCAAGGGCGATGCCTACATGTTTTCGGCGTAAGCATGGGTGGATGGTGGTGGTACAGCCTGAGCTAGCAAACCCGAGGAGGTGGGAAACTGGGGCAGGGGCAGAGGGGAATCAGTTTTCCTAGTGAGTTTGGGAACATAACAGTGTTTAAGTAGAGGTGTTCATGAGGCAGTTGGACAGATGGTTCTGGAGCTCAGAAGACACACGTGAAGTGCAAAACAATATTTTGGAATTATTAGTGTATAGATAGACAGTTGAAGCCATAGGAGTAATTAAAACTCCTGAAGGTAGATAGTATGGAGTGAGAAAAGAAGTGAGCCTAGATATGAAGTCTGGGAAACTTCTACATTTAAAGAGCAGGCAAAGGAGTAGAGGTGAGCCAGGAAATAGGGCTACTGGAAAGTGTTAAGAACTGGAGAGGACCTAAAGTTGTACTTTCCTTGCAAGTTAACACGTTAGCCTAACAGAGCGTCTGTGAGGTGCCAGCAGAAGACAGGAGTCTCTTGAATCAGAGACATGGATAGTTTATTACCTGTAGCAAAGCAGCCTCCTTGTTACCCAACTTTGTCCTGGTTTCCCAAGCTCCATTTTGTATAGGGTGAGGTTGAAGAGGACCAGGTAAGACCTGCACAGACTGGTTGTGTTACAGAAAAGGACTCTGACTTAGGGAGCCCAAGTCTTTTATAATGGGCAGTAAGCATGCCTGCCCTTGGCTCTAGGAGGAGACCCTCTCTTTATTTTCCAAAGCTATTTAATGTATGAACATTGTTTAAAAAATAATCTGGAACAAACGCAGTCATTGTCTTTACTTGCAAGTCATATAGAAATGTGAGATGGGAGACATGGAAAATTCTCTTCCAACAACCTTGTAGAAAGAAAACTGGAGGGTGGTGTCATGAAAACCAGTATAAAAAGACTGTTTCAAGATGGAGGAAGTGGCTAGCCCCATTGGATATTGCTGAGAGGACATTGGAACTTTACCTAGAGCTCTTTCATTGCTGTTTGAAGGACAGAAATCAAATTGATGTGTGCTAAAGAGTGAATGGACATGTAGAAAAATGGACATTGGGAATATAGGTGACTTTTGAAAAAAACTTGGTTGAGAATTTGAAGGAAGCAGTACTTGGAAGCTGTGCATGCGAGTAGTATATAAGGAGAGGGAGAGGAGAGCCCAGGGCTAGAGGCTGTTGAAATGCTGATGGGAAGAATCCAGTTGGAGGGGAGATGGCAGAAGAGAGAAGATGATTGATGACTCGTGGTTCCTAAAATGTCTTATCAGTGGGGATGGGATGCAGAGTTCCTATGGAGAAGCTGGCACTTAGGAGGAGGAGGTCCTCAGCTGCCTTAACTGGGGAAAGGACGAATCCAGAGGCAGCTGTGTTTATGAATATAGCAGGAGAATGTGGAAGTAGGAACTGTTAGGAAGAGGGGCCAGGTTCTCTAGGAGGTAAATAGACAGTAGATTTTTAAGATTAGATGAAGGTGTGAATTAATTGTGGAGTATGGGAAAACAACCGATGAGAGAACAAAGTAAGAGTTCCTGGTGAGGATAGAGGTGGTAATCGTGTATTTCTCTTGATCCCAGTTTCTCTGGTTGATGGTTTAGGGAATTTTCTTCCCCTTTTTCCTTGACATATCACCACCATTAAAATGAACAGTTTCACACCCACTAGATGGGTATTATATAAAAGACAGGCAGTAACAAATGTTGAGGAGGAAGTGAAGAAATGAAGAAAAGAGACCCTCAGACTTCACTGGTGGGAATGTGAAATGGTGCGGCCACTTTGGGAAACATTTTGGCAGTTTCTTAAACCATTAAGCATAAATTTACCATAATGCCAGCAGTTCCATTCTTAAGAATCTACCCAAAAGAAATAAAAACGTTTATCCGTACAAAGGTTTGCAAATGAATGATCTTAGCAGCATTATTAATAATAGCTGAAAATTGGAAGCAACCTAGATGTCCTTCAAAGGGTGAGTGGATTGTCAAAATTTAGTTTATACAATGTAATACAATAGATTCAGCAGTAAACAGAAATTAAGTATAGATACATGCTACAACAAATAAACCTCAGACACATGCTCAGAGACTTTAATGTATGATTCCATTTTTATGAAATGTCCAGAAAAGACAAAGCTATAGAGATACAGGGTAGATTAGTGGTTTCCTGAGGTCGGAGAAGACAGGGCAGGGAATAGCGGTAAATGCACATGAGGGATCTAATGAGTGAGGGAAATGTTCTAAAAGTGATTCCAGGTGCTGATTGAACAACTTGGTAAATGTACTAAAAAAGTCACTGAATTGTATACTTGGAAAGGGTAGATTTTATGATATGCAAGATGTGCCTCAGTAAAGTTATTTTTTAAAAAGAGAACAGTTCTTAGGAAAGTGGTACGAAGTTCAACTGGAACAGAAATAGGCTGGCGTTTTGTTGGACAGATAGGATAGAAAAACAAAGGGCCAATTAGGTGTGGGATTTGGGGAAATGAGAGATTTAATCACATAGAATTGAAAAATGCATTAAGTAAAGGAAAGTGCCGAGCAAGAGGGTGCTGACGGGTAAGGCGGAAAGTAAAGTCCTTGGGGTGAGAGTGGCTGTCAGAGAGGTTTGGGAGTTTAGGGAACTTTTGAGATGGTGTAGTTGGATCATGGAGAATAGGGGAGAAGAGAAGGACTGAGGTCCTTTGTGAACTTTGTACCTGTTCCAAAGTAGGGGTAAGGGAGTTCACAAGACTGAAAAGCAGACTGGAACAGTGGCGTCCCTTTTCCACCCTGCCAGCTTACTCTCTGCTGTTAGGCGTCTGGAATATCTGCCTGTAGATCCAGTTTATGGATTAGGTGAGATAAAGTAGGTAATATCTGCTCCTGTGAGGAGTATCTACATGCCTTACAGGTTCTAAATAACTGTAGATGTTATTAGAAAAATTGAAGAAGAGGAGTTTATTACTGCATAACAAACGAAAAGCTTTGTGGCCAGAAGTAAGAGTGAACATTTATGGTATGTAGTTTTTGTGGGTCCAAAATTGGAGAACAGCTTAGTTCAATAGTTGTGGCTCATGGTCTCTCGTGAGGTTACAGCCAGGCATTAGTTAGCTGGGTCTGCGTCATCTGAAGGCCTGTAGCTGGAGGGTCTGCTAAGGCTCACGTGGCTGACCAGGTGGTGCCCGCCGTTGACACCAAGGTCTCAATTCTTTTCCATGGGAGCCTCCCTCAGCACTGCTTGATGGTCCTCATACAGGCTGCTGGCTACCCAGAATGACCCCAGAGAGGAAGGCTGTGCTGAAATACTTGTGTAGTGGAGCCTTAGACGTCATACGCTCGTCTCTGCCATTCTCTATGGGTCACACAGACGGCCGAGCATCGGTATGGATGACAGGAGAGCATGGATGCCAAGAGGCGAGGACTGCTGGTGTCACCTCAGGTTGGCTACCACAGAGAGAAGAAATAAATTGCTTTTTTTTGAGGGGAGGGTATTTATTTATTTGCATCTTCCTTGCAGTAACCTCTATTAGTTATGAATTTATACAAATATGCAACCTAGTGCTTCTTAATGACAAAATATCCTGTTAACATTTGTGATTCATCATTTTTCTGACAGCACCTCATTTGATAATTGCTTTGTAATATTTAATTTTCCAATGATAGAGTTAAAAACCAGTAAGACCACTAAGATATAACCAAAACAGTAGCCCTCTGCCCTACCCTGAATTTCTGCTTTGCAGAGAATGCTGTTTTTAATTCTCTGGACTATTTCTTTTGCTCACTTCCTTCACATTAAAGTAGCCTTGCATGTATATCTGTTTCTTGATTTTTCACTTTTAGACTACCAACTTTCTACTGTGGCACATGAGATTTTGGCATGTCTGCTGTCCCACTATGTCCCGTATGCCTCTTCCTAGGATAGTCATCACAGTTGGATTAAATCAGGATTGAGTGTTTATATTATTATGGCTGTAAATATTTTCTGCAAGTCCATGAAGCAAATGCTGTTTGCATCTCCTTTTTCTTACAACTTTGTGTTTTTTCCTGGAATTAATGACCATCTCTTCTTGTTTGCTTTGTTTTCTGTGTCCTTATCAATAAATCATGTCCAAACTCTTCAGCAGAAGTAAACTCCCAGCACAATCAGGTAAAAATCTGCTACTTAGTGTCCCTTCTCTTGGCAGCATCCCACCTGGGCTCCATCTTTTGCTGTCCTTGAGACTGAGTATGCTGTGCTGGGTTCCAAGAGCCCCTGCTGTTTCCTGTGTTAGAGATTCTCCTAGATTTCATGATTTTATGTTCTCCATTTACGTTATTGTTGCACAGAACATACCCTGTCCTCCAGTAGCTTCCTAAGAAGAGTGCCTGGAAAGTAGGGTTTTGAGACCTTGCAGGATTAACTGAGATCGCCTGTGAAAAAATCTCTAGGTTGGAAAGCAATTTAGAAGGCATTATTTCATTGCTTCTGTTTTCTCATGCTCTGCTGAAGAAATCCCAGTCCATCCCAGTTCCTAGTAGTGGCCTCTGATTGCCTGTTCTCTGGGTGGACATTCAGTTTGGCCTTCTCTGTTCTGCTTAGTCCACTGCCAGTCATCCATGCTCAGTTCTGCAGTTTTCTTAGCCTCGCTTTTCCCTGTCTCTGATATTATGGGTCTAACTTTTATTTCTTTACTATTATTTTAGTGGGTTTCAGGAAGTAGTAGGGATAATTGTTCGTGTTTATTTTACCATATTTACTAGAATATGTGATGAAGTGCTATGAAGAAACTTTAAACAAAAAATATTCATAAGATGGATTTACAAGAAAAATTAACCAGATACAAAGCTAATTTTGTGTATTTCCTTTTGTGATCTTTTCCTTCTTATTTCCAAAAGTTATATTTAGAAAATTTCCCACCTCTAATTCTTCTTGGTTTTGGGGACTTCATTATCGTTATGATTGAGATAAGGTTGGAAACTAATTATTTTGTTCAGTACCTAGTATTTGTTATAGTATGAAGGTTTTACATAAACTAGATGATGAGGTAAGATAATCGTGACATCTGTTGTTAGGTAGCTCTCATTCCCATTTTAAATGAGAAAATGCATCAACCTGAGTCACGTTCCAAAGGTCATACTTATAGTAGCAAATACAGGCTTTGAATCTAGTATTTTTGGTTATGTAGTCCTTTATCCTCTTTGCTTACAACTTCATTAATCTTTAATTTGTGTGTGAAAATTTCCAACCATAAAAGCAGGGAGAGAATAGTGTAACAGCCCCACCCTGTGTTTGTCATTTGTCAGTCAGTCACCATCATTTTGCCAGTCTTTTGTTTTAGGGACTCCACCATTTTTTTTACCTGTAAATATACTTCAGTATATGTCTTTGATATCTGAAAGGACTTAAAACAAATCTCAGTGCTTTTATTGTACCTAACAAAATTAACAGCAATTACTTAATGTGATCTAAAACCCAGTCCATATTGAGATTTCTCTGGTTTTCTCAAAGACATTTCTGCTATTGGTTTGTTCACACAATATCTAAATCAGGTGCACATATAACCATTTGGTTGTTATTTATGCCTCTCAAGGCTCTTTTAATCTTTCTTCATACTGTTTTTTTGTTGAAGAAACCAGGTCCTTTACTCTGTACCACATTCTAGATTTCGCTGATGGCTTTTTCATGTTTTCATTTTAGTGTTGTACTCTTCCCCCTATTTCCTGTTAACTAATGAAGTTAGAGCTAGGTGTTTGATTAGATTCAGGTTTGTGTATTTATTTTTGCAAGAACATTTTGTAGTTGGTGCTTGTATTTTCTGTTTCATCAGGAGGCGAATAATGTCCATACCCTCCCATTTTCAGTGATTCTGATTAGTTGTAGTTAAAAGCTTGATCCATGCATTACAAGTTCTCCACATATATACCTCTTCATGATCTTACCATCCGTCCACTGTGTGGTTATTGTCTAGGTCCATTATTTCATTAGGTGTTACACATCAATGTTTCCTCTTCTACCTTTGTTAGCTGTAATTCTTCTATAAAGAGGACTTTCTCTTCTTAACTGTTTGGTTGGGTGAAATCAGCAAAGACAAGATTAATAATTGATTTTTCCCTTGTCAGTTTTCAGGGTAATGAGTTGCTCTAGCAACTTCCACTGGTGATCAATGAAGGGTTTTTAAAGGAGTCATTATGAACTAAAGGCTATTTATGTATTTGATATACTTCAGTGAATTACAGTAATTACTCATTTTGATGCTCATATTGTTTCATTAGAGTACCCATTAATCTGTGACAACCTCTTTGTTTTCTGACACCTGATGTTCCAGGCTCATTTTTTACATACCCTTTCCCAAACTTGGAACTGGCCATTTCTCCAAGGGATTCTTTTTTTTTTTTTAATTGAATTTTATTTTTTTAATGGGTACTAGAAACAGCAAGCTGAATTGAGTTCTTAGGGGTTCATTACCCTTAGATTGTTTTAGGCATGTTCACTGAAGGAGAACTAGGAAATACATACCTCTTAGAAAAATAAAATGAATCATGAGTTTGTACCTATGATTCCAGTTGAAATTGTTTGGCTTTTTTTTTTTTTACATTGCCCCTCTGAGTTTATACTTCTATATCATTTTTCTTGAAAATCTTGGTTCACAATCATCGTAACAAAAGTACTTTCTGCTTTCTTATTATATGTATGACAGTTTCTTAATGTCAGTATCAGTACTAACAGATGAATATAGTTTTTCTTTTTGGATCTTTTTGTTCATATATATATTCTGCTAGGGAGATACAGCCAAAATAGTGTGTGGAATACATACTGTATTTTCCAGTTTATCCTCTCATTGTTACTTCTGGGGGAAAAAGTATGTATTCAATATATATATGTACATATTTTGAATATATAATCTTTAAACTTCATATTTAATACATAATACTATATTCTTATACATACTTATTTTTTCCCTTTCTCATGAAAAGGTGGTACAGTATAAACATTTTCTTGTCTACTTTTTCTCTTAGTGATATGTCCTGTAGATAACTCCTTATCAGCATGTAAAAATCTCTTCTTTAAATAGCTGCGCAGTAATCCATTGTGTGGACTTTGTGATTTATTTAACCGGTCCTTTAACTGACTGATTCAAACTTCCCTTTTAATTCTTGAGGAAATACTTTTATGTGGCAAATCTTGTGTGAGGATTTTCTAAGGTTAAAAGTTTTAAAACTTTAAAATGTATTTCTTTATTGTATTCTTAAACTAGTAATCGAGTGAAGGACAGTTCATGAAATTGATTTTACTCACATAACCATGCTGATTTACTTTTAAACTTTAACCATTTTTGATGGAAATCTTTTACATTTATTACAGACTTTTATACAGTGTATTTTTTACCATGATAGGGATGTTCATCACTGGACTTCATTCTAATTTTCTTTGCATTTTAATTTTTCTGTGTCTTTTCTGAATGAAGACTCATGCCTAAGTCAGGACAGCGCTGGTGTGACGGTTTTCTCTCTTCAGGGCCTTAGCTTACGTACAGGAAAGTTGAATTTATAGATGGCCTGTTAACTTGAATGGGGGGTGTTCTATTCCATGTTTACTACACAATTTTTTTTTGGTTGAGAAAACTGTGCATCCATGTCTATCTAAATTTTTTGCTCTTGTATTTTTACAATATGTGATTATGACTGTTCCTTATTAATGATAATATTTTCTCCTGAATCAGATGTTCTGCCTTACTCAATACGGGTCCTGTTGGAAGCTGCTGTGCGAAATTGTGATGGCTTTTTAATGAAAAAGGAAGATGTTATGAACATTTTAGACTGGAAGACCAAACAAAACAACGTTGAAGTGCCCTTTTTCCCTGCCCGTGTTCTTCTTCAAGATTTTACGTGAGTGAGAGGTTTATTTTTCACGGATGAATTTTTAGCTTTCCTTTTCTAAAATTCAGATGCCCTGATGGTTGGCTCTGTTGTTTTTGTAATTTTGAAGATTACTTTATAATTTTAACAAATTGCTTTTCCTAAATAGAAGCAATTCATTAAAAATTAGACACTTGTTTATTGTACCATTTATTCAGACTGCTTTTGCTTAACTGCCTGCTTGTCATATCTACCTAGCTAATCGTCTTCTCAAACTTACCCTGTCCAGAACTGGATTGCCTAGCCTGCTTCACCTATTCCTTTCCAAGACTCGTGCATTGTAATAGATGGCACTATAGTCTCCCGTTTGCTTAGGGCAGAAATCTAGGAGTTGACTTTGACTCCTCTCTTTCCTTCATACACAGTCCAGGCTATCAGCATGAACTGTTGGCTCTACCTTTGAAGTGTATCCTGAGTCCAGATACTTCTTACCATGTCCTCTCTGGCCTCGTCATCCTGGTTTTAGCCCCATTTTCTCTTACCTGGGCTACAACTGTAATAGTCTCTTAACTGGTATCCCTGCTTCCACACTTGTCATTTCTATTTATAGTCTTGGCTTTTCACAGTATGCGATGTGACTTTGTTAAAAAATGTTAATCAAGGTGATGCTGTTCCCCCATGTGTCCGCTGGCTTTCATTACACTTAGGATAAAATTCAAAGTCTTTACCATAGCCTGAAATGCTGCCTGACCTGGTTGTCCAGGGATTATTTATAGACGAGTTAACCTTTAGCTAAGATTTGAAGGAGGTGTAGGAATTAGCCAAACAGTAAGAAAATTCCCTTCATCCACCCACCCAAATCTGGTCTGTGTGCCTCTGCTCTGTGCACCGTGTATAGGCTGTTTTAAAGTATGTGTATTACTATTTTGTAGTCACTCCTTTATCTTCCTTACAAATTCCTTGAGAGCATGAACTAAGGGCCTTGTGCCATTGGTGTCTAGCACATTGAAAGTACTTGGTAAATGCTTCTTGTATAGTTGGCTGGAGACACACAGTTGAGTGGATAGCTTTGGAGTAGCAAGAAGGCACTGGGAGGGGAAGGGCTGGAGCTCAGGAAAAGGGAGAAGGGGATGTCATCAAATTTTTTTTTATTTCTTCAAACTTTTTCTTAAGGTATTATTGATATACACTCTTATGAAGGTTTCACATGAAAAAACAATGTGGTTACTATGTTCACCCCTGTTTTTGTGTCCTCCCCAAACCCCATTGCTGTCACTGCCCATCAGTGTAGTAGTAAGATGCCACAGAGTCACTATTTGCCTTCTCTGTGCTATACTGTCTTCCCCCTGATCCTGCCCACACCATGTGTGCCAGTCATAATACCCCTGAATCCCCTCCCTCCGTCCCCACCTGCCCTCTCCCACCCCTCCCCTTTGGTAACCGCTAGTTCCTTCTTGGAGTCTGTGAGTCTGTTGCTGTTTTGTTCCTTCAGGTTTGTTTCGTTGTTATACTCCACAAATGAGGGAAATCATTTGGTACTTACCTTTCTCCACCTGACTTATTTCACTGAGCATAATATCCTCCAACTCAATCCATGTTGTTGCAAATGGTAGAATTTGTTTCTTATGGCTGAGTAGTATTCCATTGTGTATATGTACCACATCTTCTTTATCCAGTCATCTACTGATGGACACTTAGGTTGCTTACATATCTTAGGTATTGTAAATAGTGCTGCAATAAATGTAGGGATGCATATGTCTTTTTGAATCTGAGAAATTATATTCTTTGGGTTAATTTCTAGGATTGGAATTCCTGAGTCAAATGGTATTTCTATTCTTAGTTTTTTGAGGAACCTCCATATTGCTTTCCACAATGGTTGAAGTAGCTTACATTCCCATCAGCAGTGTAGAAGGGTTCTCCTTTCTCCACATCCTCGCCAGCATTTGTTCTCAGCCCTTTTGATACTGGCCATCCTAACTGGTGTGAGATGGTATCTCATTGTGGTTTTTATTTGCATTTCCCTGATAATTAGCGATGTGGAGCAGCTTTTCATGTGCCTGTTGGCTGTCTGAATTTCTTCTTTGGAGAAGTGTCTCTTCATATCCTCTGCCCATTTTTTAATCGGGTTATTTGCTTTTTGGGTGTTGAGGCATGTGAGTTCTTTATATATTTTGGATGATAACCCCTGGTCGAATATGTCATTTACAAATATCTTCTCCCAGTACTATAGGATGCCTTTTTGTTCTGTTGATGGTGTACTTTGCTGTACAGAAGCTTTTAAGTTTGATGTAGTCTCATGTGTTCATTTTTGCTTTTGTTTCCCTTGCTCTAGGAGATGCATTCAGAAAAAAGTTGCTCATGTTTATATTCAGGAGATTTTTGCCTATGTTATCTTCTAATAGTTTTATGGTTTCATGACTTACATTCAGCTCTTTGATCCATTTTGACTTTACTTTTGTATGGGGATAGACAATAAGGGGATGTCATAAAATTTAAGGCAGAGAAAGAAGTCTATAGCAATTCTCATGAAATTTTCTCAAGCCTCTTAAAGTCATCTTTTGTGTTACTTTTGGCACATTGACCCCTGAGCACTCAAGTTCTTGGATAGTATTTAATGCTAAAATTCTCATCAAGTCAGGATTCATCTAAATCTGGGTAGTAAGTACATTATCAAGCATGAATGCAAACTAAAAATGGGTACACTTAAAATATAAAAATGATGGCCCCGGAAGATGACTGGTTAGCCAGAGACAGGTAAGATACCTCAAGGGAGGAACGACCTAAGACAGGCACAGTTGCAGGGGGGCCATCAGGTGAGAAATTGGGGATCAACAGAGGTGAGGCTTAGAACCTCACCCCCCCCCTGTTTTGAGAGAAATCTTCTGCCTCCGTGGATGTTTTGTTGCCCTTATCTAGCTTGGATTAATACTTAGTCTATAGGCACAGACCCAATCATCTACATTTGCCCTCTTACAGCACTAAATTATGTTTTCTACCTTTATCTTGCATCTACCTACTTCAGCATTTTATTAAAATAATAATAATAATAATAATAAGGGAGAAATGTGGGATTCACATATAAATCAAGTATAAAAATCAAACGAATATTCATATTTGACCTGATTGTTTATAGTTCATAATGCGTGATCAAAACCAAAAGTTTCTGTGATGACTGCCCTTGCACTGTTCACCATGTAAGAACTCATTCACTATGTAAGAATTTGTTCACCATGTAAGAACTTGTTCGTTATGCTTCAGAAGATTGGAGACTGACGAGAATTAGGCTTGGGGTTGAGTAATGATTGTGCATTGAGTCCCCTATACAGAATTTTATTGTTGTTAACAACCATTTGATCAGTAAATATGAGAGATGCCCTCTCAAAAAAAAAAAAAAATATATATATATATATATATATATATATATAAATGAGTAAGTGCATGTTACTAATTTGAGCATATGTAGAACAACAATTAGAATTATACTTTGGTTGCTGTTTATTTTGTAGTGGAATACCAGCAATGGTGGATTTTGCTGCTGTGAGGGAGGCAGTGAAGGCCCTTGGAGGGGACCCCGAGAAAGTCCACCCTGCCTGTCCGACAGATCTCACGGTTGACCACTCTTTACAAATTGACTTCAGTAAATGGTACTTCACTACAGATATTTATAAAGACAGTCATGCAAGTCAAGTGACAAGCAGCTCACTAGAAGGGTATGGTATAAAGGAAAGGGAGTAGAGAGAATTTATGCCACAGTATAGTATGCTGCATTTATTATTGACTGCTATATAGAAAGAGAAAGTGGTGAAAAGTTTATGTATTGGTGAATCTTTTTTTACTCACAGTTTCTTTTCATGTTGGTGTATTTCTCTGCTGCCATTTTTTGATGAGAATGTATAAGCCTAGAAACTTGCTTTCTGGCGTGAATCTCTGAATTCACTCTTCATTTACTCTGTTTTTTAACCTACTTCCCTTACAGAGAGAATCTAAAGACGTGAACCATGGATGTCTTTCATTAACTGGTGATTGAAAACACCGAGTTAATAAAAGCTTCATTTCCTTCCACTGAAGTAAATTCTTGTATTTAAAAGGTCCCTTTGACCAGGCCAGACTAGAGAAGACAAGATTCTGTTGTCATGCATCAGCTTTTGTTCCCATTCTCTGGGGTTGTGGAATAAGACTGTGATGTATTGCAGCCCGTGATAGCTTTTGTCCTCTGAACTGTAGCACTGAGCTTCTTGAGTTAGATGGAAAAAGAAAAGTTTTTTGGTACTTCCTAAAAGTTACTTAAGTTGTCATGGAAGTATATGAAAATGATTTTATTGGGCACTTAAACTCATATTTTCATCTCCATAAATTTAAATTACCTGTTTTTGTTTGCTTTTGAAACCTGAGTTAAATTATATATTAACCTTTGAGCAACATCAGTTACTGCAGATAGCATTGCTAGTGTGAGCATTGTGAAGAGCCAATTTTCTGTCACTTTTAAATGGTCTTATTTTGTTTGCTTTTTTTGGAATGATAGTGCAATACAGAATGCTCCAAATCCTGGAGGTGGTGACCTGCAGAAAGCAGGAAAGCTCTCTCCACTTAAAGTGCAGCCTAAGAAGCTTCCATGCAGAGGCCAGACTACCTGCCGAGGAGCATGTGACTCTGCAGAACTCGGCCGAAACTCAGGAAAATCTTCACAGATTGAGAATACACCCATTCTGTGTCCTTTTCATCTGCAACCAGTGCCTGAGTATGATACTATTTCTAAAATACTCCTCAGTGTCAGGTTATTTTTCAATCAAGGGGGTGGTGTTTATTCTCCTTCCCCTCCTGATCCCTGTTACTTCGCCTTCGTACTGCTCTGCTGGGTTACACACTACGTGTATTTCCTATATCACCGAGGGAAACAATGTTAATTAAAGTAGTAGTCTCTAAATGCTGTTACCTGTTTTTGTTCCGTAGGGAGAAAACCTTAAGATTCTTCTGTAAATATATTTAACGTCTGTGACTAATGTAGGCAAGAAAATTAGACCTCATCTTAAACTGAATTTTTTGATGAATCTGTACCATTCACATGCTTATTACACATTCATATTTCTTTTGTGAATTTCCTATTTATGTTTTTAGCTTTTTTCCCCTACCAGGACATTTCTTATTTTTCATATTGTGTGAAGAATTCTTATGTAAAGAATATTATCAAATGTTACAAATAATGCGCCCTTTAGACAAGTGGTTGCCTATATGGTACCATGGAGGGTAGTAAATCTACCCAGAAAAGAATCCTGTTCTTAGGAGTTGGTTGAATTTCCTTGTAGGTAATTTTTCAAGGAAAAGTTGTATGACTTAAGTTTTTATATGCTATAAAGATTCCACAGTCTTACTCTTATTTTTAAGAGAGGTATGTTATTTGTCCCATTGCTAATAGACTATCAGAAGTCTTTTTAATTTAGTAAAATATGCATTGTGTATTTTCAAGTTTAAAGAAACTTAACACATGTAAGATTTAGAATAGCCAAGAATAATATGCACATACATTTCATCCAGAGTGCCAAATAATACATTATTCATTTGTCACTAGTCTTTTAAGTTCTTTGTAGTTCTAAAATTTGGGACTTAATATTTTGGTAAAACCTCAGATCATAGTGACCTCATGTGCTCTTCCTTTTTAAGAATTCAGTGTTGTAAGAATTCACTGGTTCCTGTGCCATCAAATTATGACAGTTTTGTATTAATCACTGCTTATTCCTGTTACCACGTTGTCCTGATCATTAGAGGCATGTTGACTTTTAAGATTGACATCTCTTCTTATATAGAAATTAATTTCTGGAAAAGAAAGATGTACTTATTCAAAAAACCACCGATTTTCTTGGTTGTCTTTTTGTAACTGGCAGAGTATAAAGTGCCAAGATGGCATATTTTTATTTTTACAAGTTCATTGTGGTGTAACATTTCCTGTCAGTTTTGACTAAATCACAAAATATTAAGATGGGTTATATTGTAGTTCCCCGCTGTATGAAAATATTAGCTCCCTTTTGTGTGCTTGAATGCCTCTGTGAAGTATTAATTACAGACTCAAACAAGACATGGAGGGGTAGAAAGTTGAGAGCATTATGTTTGAAATCACTGCTTAATTTGAGGTCACGTTATGAGCTTACAAATTTGTGGCACTTTGTAGCCATATGTGCTATGGAAAGGTAAGGTAATTGGAGAGGCTCTAGAGAGCTGTGTTCCCTGAGGTCCTGAGAAAAATCTCATTAAGTTGTGTTGTGGCTTTAAATGATCACTCAGCAATGAATTATTGAGGTAATCATTGTTTCAAAAAAAAGTTGGCAATTAAACAACTATAATTATCTGGACTCAGAGGACATGTATAATTTAAGTTACATTGATGTTCTAGTCAATACTTCATCACCAGCTGTCACGTGAAATAAACAACTTAAAGCTGTTAGGGATAATTTAAAAAAATACTTGTTAGCTAAAAATAGCTTCCAAAAAATGGCGCTGTGTTCAGCGCTTGTAGGTGAATTGGTTTTTATCTCATATTTTAAATAATCCATGTAAATTGTATTTATCATCCATATAAAGTAAACTGCTACTGAAACATAAAATAGGACCTTCCATTTTGGGTGAGACAAGAACAGGGTTTTTGCTGAAAGATCTTTGAACAGTAAAGTGATGGTGAACTATTGGTTGTTATTGCTCCCTAGTGAGCGTCCATCTCTCAGTCTAACTGGCCAGAGAGCCGAGTGGGTGGGAATACACATGGTTATTCTCGAATAAGCTACTACCCTCCTCTTCCCTTGCCGTGGGAAATCCAACAGAGCTTACCCTGTTATTTTTAATGTGATTTTAGCCAAATCTCACAGTAGCATATGTTAAGTTCAGTTTGGGTAGACATGGCTTTATTATATCCAGTAAAATAGTGAGTCCTGGCAGTAGCTATCTAGTGTTTGTAGCAGGAGCTCCTTGTGGAAGAGAAAATAACTGATTCTGGGAAGTCTACTAAATTTCTGTCGTGAGAATTTCAAAAAAAATGTCTGTATATGTGTGTATAAGAATAAAGACTGAGAAACAAGGCAGGTCTTTTGTAATACAGACATTTAATGCCAGCATCTCTCCCTTTTAGACCTGAAACAGTGTTAAAAAATCAAGAAGTAGAATTTGGCAGAAATCGAGAGAGACTTCAATTTTTCAAGGTATGCATGATTTGGTGGAAATTTTTACACTGAAATTTTAAAACATTGATAGGTACAATTGTTATTTCTTTAGTAATTTTTGAATACTTTATAACAGTAGAACCCTTTTCTTTCCTCAAATAAAATCATATTGGAAACTCCAGTGTATAAAAAGAGAGTGGCTGTAGTTCAGGTGAGCTCCAAGGGTCTTGTACTTGATCCTTTACCTCTCCCCATCCCTGAGAACTCCTGGAACACAGTTGTAAACCACTGTTTATCTGGATTTTTGGAAGATTTTTCTTTGGCTTAATTTAATTTTAGTAATCTACAAAATGAGTGTGTTCAGGGTTAGTGTCTGCATATTGTTGTTACATAGGTACTGTGAGCTGATCATATTGAACATTGGCAAAATATTTTTAGCATCTGTGTCTTGATTGTGAGCATAAAATGATACAGTGTACTAACACTTGGATATCTTAATTTTAAACTAAAATATAGTGGAGTTCAAGAGTTTTTAAGAATGTGGCTGTAATCCCTCCTGGAACTGGAATGGCTCACCAAGTAAATTTGGAATATTTGTCAAGAGTGGTTTTTGAAGAAAAGGACCTCCTCTTCCCAGACAGTGTCATTGGTACAGATTCACACATAACCATGGTGAATGGTTTGGGGATTCTGGGGTGGGGTAAGTAAAGGACTACGTGTGTGTGAATATTTTGGGGAAGGAATGTCAGCAGTATTATAAAAGAGCATCAAGAGCATAAACGGCCTTTTTGAAGCTATCTTTTTTTTCTGTCTGTAGTATCAGCGGCAAAAATAAATCATGTTTGTAGACAGTGTGATAGAAGAGAGAGTCTATGAAAAGAAACATGCACAGTGCCCAGCCCAGCACTGCAGTCTGTGGGGTGACGGAGGCAGCAGGGACGGTGCCTGTGAGGGTGACCTGTTCCTGATCTGATGTCCTTCAGTGGTTTCTCCTGCCTGCCGTTAGGTCCACATTTATCCACATTTTATACAGGGCTCTTCACAAGCTGGTGCCTCTCTGGCAATGCACCCAAACTCATCTTAACATCAGTTATATATTTTCCTGCGTGGGCTGTGTTTTTCAACCTAATGGCTTGGCAGAGGCTGTTCCTTCTGGTGGGATGTGTTTAACTCTTACATAGGGTGTTACAGCTATCAGCTTCTTTGTCATTAGACAGAGCTACTTGAGGCTGACAGGAACTGTGTCTTGACCATAATAAATCCTAAGTGTTTACAGATTTTAATATAAAGGTAAAAAATCAGGTTTTTCAGCCATGTCAGTGGAGTCATTATTTTGGGAAGACTGGGTTCATATCCATGGTGATTGCAGTGTGGTGGCTATGTAAGGGACTGTGTCAGACAGGGTCACAGAACACATAGAGACGCTGTCACGAAGCTGACTTACCTACACTGCTGTGCTGGTCTTCGTTCCTCTAGGAGTCGGTGGCATTGAAACGGAAGCTGTGATGCTTGGTCTGCCAGTGTCTCTGACTTTACCCGAGGTGGTTGGATGTGAGTTAACTGGCTCATCAAACCCTTTTGTTACATCCATAGATGTTGTTCTTGGCATTACAAAGGTAAGTTAAAATGGTGCTGGCTTAGAAATTAGTGGGCATTATTTTTTGCAAGTAGAGGGGCCCATCATTGCAGGGATTTTGGTTCATCATACATCTTCTGCACTCTTGGGTTATTAATCAGCATCATCATAGTTAATCATTGTGGTAACAATAGCAAATAGATAACCCTTACTTTTACTAGTAAGTATGAAGCAGTCTGTTGCCTCATTGTTCACTTGACAATTCACTTGCCTCTCATTACAAGTCTGAGAGATTGATACTGTTGCTATGTCCATTTCAAGCCTAAGAAAGTTGAAACAGTTTTAAAGACTTGCTGAAGGGTCATAGGGCTGAACAGTAAGTGGTCGAAGAGGCCACCAGGCTCTTGAGCCCCTGCTCTCCACTGTTACTTATCCTCATCTCAGTGAGTACTTGCTGACCCCGTGAATGAAGAGTATCATTCAGGGGACATCTGTGACATCTCCTTTAATATGTGATCGAATCATTTCCCCTTTAGAAACCATGACTCTACTAGATAGTGACTTAAAAAAATATGGACAACAGATACGTGGTAGTGCCAAAATTTTAAGTGTTATATAGAAACTTTTTCTCTGAAATTTTTTTCTTTTTTGGTATCATTAATCTACTATCACATGAAGAACATGTCTCTTAGGCTCCCCCCTCACCAAGTCCCCCCCCACAAACCCCACCATAGTCACTGTCTATCAGTGCAGCAAGATGCTGCAGAATCCCCACTCATCTTCTCTGCACTGTACAGCCCTCCCCGTGCCCCCCACCCACATTACACATGCTAATCATAAGGCCCCCTTTTTTTTTTCCCCATCCTTATCTCTCCCTTTCCACCCATCCTCCTCAGTCCCTTTCCCTTTGGTAACTGTTAGTCCATTCTTGAGTTCTGTGAGTCTGCTGCTGTTTTGTTCCTTCAGTTTTCCTTTGTTCTTATACTCCATGTATGAGTGAAATCATTTGGTACTTGTCTTTCTCCGCCTGGCTTATTTCACTGAGCCTAATATCCTCTAGCTTCATCCATGTTGTTGCAAATGGTAGGATTTGTTTTCTTCTTGTGGCTGAATAATATTCCATTGTGTATATGTACCACCTCTTCTTTATCCATCCATCTACTGATGGACACTTAGGTTGCTTCCATTTCTTGGCTATTGTAAATAGTGCTGCGATAAACATAGGGGTGCATCTGTCTTTTTCAACCTGGGCTGCTGCATTTCTCTGAATTTTTAATACTGGCTTCATGCATCCAGCACATGTACTCCAGAGTTTCTTAGTAAACATGAATTTGTAACTCTCCATCCTAAATTTCAGCTTTTCACTAACTTTATTCTAATGATTTAAGCCCCATTTTGGTAAATGCCGGAACCTCGCAAATGTTCCACATGTAATTCCAGTTTGGTTCCTAGAGTCTCAGTATTTTTGGTTAAATCATTGGTCTGAAAGCTTTCAGGATACTCTGCAGGGGAAGAAAACGGTATTGGCTCCCTCTCGGCATTTAGTATTGATCCTTCTTCCTTAATTAAAAAAGATTTTGACATCTTAGGAAAAATGATTGATTCCATGTATGGTACCAAAAGATCACAAAGTTAAATTGAGAATTATAGGGTTATCCCAAAGGAAAAGGAATATGCCATTATGTTTTTAGAGGAATCAATTCTTTCTTTTAGACATACTGAATATTAATGTTGCTTTTAGAGCCCTCTGGCTGTATTTTTTCTTAGCAATATTATGATCTATTTTTGACATTTTAGCTCATAAAAATTTAAATCTGTTATATATGTTTTCATTTATTGAATTTTCTTTTCCTTTTTGAGGTTCTATTCATGGTCTTCATAGGATTGATTGTATTGGTATATCTAATCTGTATAGCTCTCATCTTCATGAATTTAAAGAAACATCTTTCTCCTAGGCTTGAGTTTCTATATCTTAAATAGTTTGAATTAAGTGACCCCTACCACCTCTGAGATTTTAGGACTTAGTGTTATTCCCAGGTTGAAGGCTGTTTCATTTGTAGTCACCTCCCTAGTTGCTTCACTGTACCAATCCAAGACCATTTCATAATTTAGAACAAGTGAGTAGCTGTTTTGGTTCTTGGTAAAAACTAAGAAAAATGATTTTCGAAGGAATTTTGAAGCCACATCTTAAATGTTATCAAAATGGAATTTACCTGTAGTTAAGGATGCTGTAAATATCTGTGGTCTAAAATTTAATGTGCTGTAAAATTAGTGATGCTATAGTTGGAATTTGAAGAATTTCTATAGCCAATATGTAATTTTTTATTTAAATACAGTTCATCTGTATATTACTATTTCATCAAATTTAAGATGCCATTAATGGATAGACACACCCTTATTTTAAATACTGCTAAGAAAGATTGCCAGCTAACAGACACACCAATGGGTGTAAGGTATACCCCTATTTCAGAGACAGTAAAGTGTAAATCTTAGCCATTTTGAGCTTTCAGGCCCTTTTCTGCCCTAACAGTTACATTGGACCACTCTTCTATTGACAGTTTATCTTAAAACGCCTGCAAAACCAGAAGGAGTTCCTGTTTCATAAGAACAAGAGGATCTTTTCCTTCACTGTCACTAGTATAGGTTAAAAATTAGATGTTGTAGTTTTCAAAGAAACCATGCTTATCCTATTGCTGATTTTGTGTTATTTCTGTGTGTCCCTTTATATAGCACCTCAGGCAAGTAGGAGTGGCTGGAAAGTTTGTTGAGTTTTTTGGAAGTGGAGTTTCACAATTATCTATAGTGGATCGAACTACAATAGCAAATATGTGTCCAGAATATGGTGCTATCCTCAGCTTTTTCCCTGTTGACAATGTGACTTTAAAACATTTAGAACATACAGGTAAGAAGCAAGATCATTTAGGATAAACTTGTTACATTTCCAGTGTGTGTCTGAAATATTCTATAGTAAGTCACTATTCTTGTACATGTTATTTAGTTATTCATGAAATTGTCTTATTTTGAAAGAATGCATAAAATGTATAATAAACTGCCCAGAAGTCTGTTCCTGGTTCCCTCGGACCCATTTACAGCAACTTAAAGGGATTATCTATACTGCCTATCTTCAGCTTTGTTTTTCCCCATAATGATGGAGACCTTCATTCTGCTTAGGGATCAGAGGTTGCAGTTTAATGGGAGTCAAGCTTGAGAATATTCTCAGCTGTTCTTTTAACAGGAATAGATGAGTCACCAGACAGAGAGTTTGGGACCCAGTGCTCTGACAGTAAGAAGCACGTGATTTGGTGAAAAGCAGCACAGGGTTACAGGTTCCGAATCTTCTGTAGCCTGGTTAGCTAGGAGTTTTTACCACTCTTCTGTTGAGTAGTTCATGTATTATAAGAAGTACCTGCAAACCCACAATGTGTTGACACTACATAAGGCTCCTTGTTTTTAAAAAAGCAGGATCTCTTTTTTTATTTTGATCCACTTCCTCTTTTTTTTTAAGTAAAAACGATTTTGTTTTTTTATTGAAGCATAGTTGCTATACAATCTTATATTGGTTTCAGGTATACAACACAGTGATTCAACACTTAGATACGTCATTAAATGCTCACCCCAGAACTATTGACTATAATCTCTATGCTGTACTTTCATGTCCGTGACTAATTTATATTATCATTGCGATTTTGTGACTCTCTGTTTCACCCACCAACCCCAATTCCTCCCCCATGGTAACCGCCAGTCACTTCTCAGTGTCTCTCAGCCTATTGCCTGTTTTGTTCATCTTGTTTTGTTTTGTTTTTAGGTTGCCCCACTTCCTCTTTTTAAGAGATCATTGCTGAACTCCTAATCTCTAATCATACATATATTTGGGGAATATATTCTAGTGTTTTTTGTTTTGGGAGCAGATTATTATAAGTCACATGGCAAAATTAATAACAGTTCATTTGGATCCTTGGAGAGGGAGTAGTCCGCATAAAATGCAGAGATTTCTCTAAGCTGGATTTTGATGGGTGGCTTCTACATGGGTCTGGGCTTTCTCACGTGGTGGCTTTAGGAATCCAGTGGTCTGAGGATACAGAGACAGCCAGCCTTCTGGAAATCACACTGCTTAGGTGCAGGGGGAACACAGACCCCACCCCTTGCTGGAGGAATGTTCCTGTTACATTGTGAGAAGAACTTATAACTTGGAGGATGTGTTCTGTGGCAATCCTGGGGAAAGACCATCTGCATCAGTCACTTTACTTCTCATCAGGCTTACAGACAACCACCCCAATGTTTAATTGGAAACTTTTAATATCAACATCTAAATTCTTTAATTTCTGCTCTCTTTTTCTCTGTGAACCTGTTCTTAACTTTCACTTTATTCTTTCATTTAAACTATTAATGTAGTTTATTGTTTAGAGAAAGTGATGGATTTCTTCCTTCATGGTGGATAGTAATTTATTATGTTGTTTTGTTACTGGTTTTTCTTTTGCAAATAATATTTTTTGCGAGTCTTATAGAAGTTGCTCAGTATTTCTCATTAGTGGTTAACTTTTAAGTAGGGGCTGGTATGTATTTTTATCAAGTAGCGTTTTCATGAAGGATAAACTTTACTCTTGAGAATAATATCAAATATTAATTTGGAAAGAAATTTATTCTGGGTACTATGTAATCTGTAATATTTGTTTCTTGCTCATCATTGGAATGCAGCACCCTACCCCCAAAGATTTCACAATTCCTTACTTGATTTTTGTTGTTAATCTTCTTTTTAGGTTTTGACAAAGCCAAACTCAAGTCAATGGAAGCATACCTTAAAGCTGTGAAATTGTTTAGGAATGACCAGAATAATTCAGGAGCACCTGAGTACTCCCAGGTATATACAGAGTAACCAAAGTAGTAGTGAAGAGTGTAAATTCTGGAGCCTATCCACCTGGGTTTGAATCCCAGCCCTAAAATTTATTAGTTGTGTAACCTTGGGCACTTTTTTAAGCTTTTCTGACTCAGTGTCCTCATCTCTAAGATAGGAAGATCCTATCTAACTCAGGATTCTTTAAAGATCAAACACAAATTTATTAGAACAGCCTCAGGCACATAGTAAGTGCTCAATAAATGTTAGCCATAATTACTGTTTAACAAGCTAATGGGTTTGTGAGTCTGATTGTATTAATAAATTTTACATAGATTTCTATTACAGTGAATTTCTCAACTTTTTATGGTGTCTAAATTTTTAGTATTTAAAGTACAAAATTGACTCTTAATTTAGCACTCTAATTTTTTTCTACTTCATGATCACTATAATATCCTCCCAAAATACCAGTTTTGATGATGTCTGCATCTGGTTAATGTCTATATTTTGTGAAAATCCATCATTATGAAAGGGATATCCAGTTATGCAGTCTTAAATGTTAAATATATTTTACAATCTAAGCAAACGTTTCTAATCTTTTGAGGATTTGTGTTTATATTGAAATAGGTAGTATTCACTTTCAGGAGTCTTAATTTTAATAACATTCATTTTCTAGTAGTGTGTCAAGGATCTAAATAAGCAACAGGATGTTATCGTAGGTGTGGTTAACTTTTAGCTCTTTTTTTTGTGGGGGGTGGGAATCAATTTTCTCACCCAGCTGTATTGTTCTTGATAGCGTGTATCCCTCCTTGAAATCTTAAATAAATTGTGTACTGGTTTGTCTGTCTTTCCAAATGGAAGGTACACATAGGCTCAATTAGGATAGGAACTTGTGTCTGCATTTTTTATTTTTATTTTTTTTATATTTTTGCATTACATCTCCAGCTCCTAGAACACTGACTGGCACATAGTAGATATTTAGGAAACATGTTAGGCAAATAGGTCAATACATCACTGGCATATTGAAGGCTAGTATAGAACCCGTAGGGATTGAATTGGTGTAAATTTGCTTTGGTCAGGTCTTCTAACTTCGGTGAGGATTTTCTGGTCCACTTCACCACTGTTAATTGACTCTAGTGCTTTGTCCACATTAAAAAAGAAAGAAGGGAAGAAAGACTTGTAGGAAAGAGTAAGAAAAAGTAAGTAGAAAAGTGGTAGTGGTAGAATAAAATGGAATACATTTGCTTATTAAAAACCTGACCATATTAAGAAATAAAACTATAACCCATCAAGATATTGATTTCAAGAGAATCTCATGAATCCCACTTTTAAACACAAAGGCTAGGATCACCTGGAGCCGAGAAATGAAGGCGTAAGCAAAGCAGGTTTGTGGTCAAGGTCGGTCAGAACAAGCAGGGCTGTGGAGGAATCATGAAGGTCTCAATAAAGGGAAACTTAATTTGTACATATGCTGGATAAGTGGATGACGGGGAGTGATAGAAATACCAGAGAAATTAATAGAAACCTAGGTGGAAGGTGGGGTTTTTAAAAAAATAATTTTTTGAACCAAGGAATAAAAGTGTGACCTGCAGGAGCCCTCCTGGCCAGCTAGACATTGGGGAACCAGCAAAAGAAAACCCCTTTTCTCTGCCATGTCCCTCCAGCACCATCTACTGACTGGCCAAGAAAGGATAAATGCTCACGAGCCCAACTCCACTGTCCCAGAACAGGCAAAGAAGGGAGAATTTAGAGCTCAGAGGCATAAGTTGATAGCCACCACAGACATCCACTGTACAAGAGACATCTGTGAAGACAGTGTTTATCATCTTCCTGGGAAAAAAAAACATTTGGGGAACAGAAAATTTTTTATGGGCTATTCAATTGATGTTGGACAGTTTGTGCATTGTTCTGCTAGTCTTCTAGCAGTGTTTGTCATGTTTCATAAATGGGGTCGTTAAAAAAAATCTGTTTTTCGGTGGTTGAATGTCAGAATGAATACGTAACTCAGTGTGCTTCAGAAAGTAGTCCTTAAATTAGAATCTGTACTTAAAGTTCTAAATCCTTCCCCTTTTCTCTCATGCCCTAGGTGATCCAGATTAATCTGAATTCAATAGTTCCATCTGTCAGTGGTCCAAAAAGACCTCAGGATAGAGTTGCTGTGACAGATATGAAAAGTGATTTCCAAGCTTGCTTAAATGAAAAGGTAGATCACTCTATTGATATCTTCGTCAGTGCACTTTGTGTTGAATAAGTGGTAAAGAACTAGCCAGGTGACCCATAAAGTCAATCTGCTGTGTTTTTATATGTTACAGCACACACCATCAGCCCCATTTTTCCTTCTGTCCAAAGTACAGGTCAGTCGTTTACCCAGGTCCACTGTGTGGAGCAGAGGTTGACTGTCTCTCTTTAAATTAAAATTTAAATTAATTAAAATTTGGGTTTCTTAGTCTCAGTGGCCTCATTTCAGGTGCTTGATAGCTACTTGAGGTTAACACTTTTTTGTTGGACAGCATAGATAGTGAATATTCATATCATCACAGAAAATTCTGTTGGATAGCACTGTTCTACACTTTTGTGACTTCCCAGAATAGGAGAAAAACACTACTGTGTAATTAATTATTCTCAAAATCGGATAACAAGTGACCTCTTTGACTTTGGGGTTTGTACAGAATTTCTGAGAATCATGGCTTCAATCTTGTCACTTTCTCTATTCTGAGAACTAGTAGCTGGCTTTCAGAGCCTTCCTTTCTTAAAATTTCTTTTTGTGTGTGTGTGTGTGTGTGTAAAAATGTCAGGCTTAGACAGGAACAAAATGGTGTAGTGAATTCCCGTGTACTTCACTTCAACAATTAATAACTCATTGCCAGTCTTGCTTCACCTATTTTATACACATAGGTACACAGGCTCATTTTGAAGCAGATCTTCAGGGCCATTGTTAACAAAGAAAATTTGTACATTTCTTGAGTATCACCTGAACAGCAGTGAGCAGAGAACAATAACGCCAAGTTACACCTGCATCCTGGGTAGTTAGTTGGCTGTACTTAGTTATTCTTATCGTGACTAATCAAATTCATATTTTAGCTGAATCTTAACTACTAACGGTCATGAATCTTTAGCAACACTCACAAATAATCAGAACTTCCAGTGTCACATTGTCATATGTCAAGGATCTGCTGTATTCTCTGCCAGTCTTTTTTCCTATTTGTATCCAGAATGCATAGTTTATATTTATGTGCAAATTTCCATAGGTTGGATTTAAAGGCTTCCAAATTGCTGCTGAAAAGCAGAATGATGCCATCACTATTCGCTATGAAGGAGGTGACTATCAGCTGTCCCATGGGTCTGTCGTTGTCGCTGCAGTTACCAGTTGCACCAATAACTGCAATCCGTCTGTCATGCTCGCTGCAGGTAGGTTGTGTTTTATGGCCATACATAATCTTTTCCAAAATTATTTTTTACTTTTCTGTTATATGGTTTTTCTATATTACACGTGAGTATCAGTGTCTGTCTCTGAGAAACTTCATGAGATTTTTCGGTCTTCAACATTAGGTCTTAAGGAGACTAGGTTTGATTTATGTTACTAATTTTGTTTTCATTACATGGGAGGTAAATTTTTAAAAAATCATAACTTGTATGTCTATTAGTTTTAGGTTGTATCTGCTGCTTCTGGTAATTTAGAAGTATAGTTAATGATCGAATCCCTTGATAATCTATGTGAAGTTTCCATAGTAGTGTGCCATAGTCCATTGAGAGTAAAAGGTGATTGGTAAGGATTGTAAATGAAATCAGTTGTATGCACCTGGAACCATTTATTGTTAAAAGTCATGTGTAATACATGCTGAATTATTATTTATTATGACTGGCATTTTAAAAGGCTCAATATGTTTTGGTTACTGTGTGCATTATATTACTGCATATCCTCCTTTTGTCCATTTATGTGCATGCCGCATCAGGCTGCACGTTAACGGTTTACAATGTAAAGCTAGTGTATCTGCTGCAACTTGTGGTTTGTTTCAAATGAAAAAAATCAAGAGCATAGAGTGGACAAAATAATGACAGTAAATTCATGAGTGTGAACTTTTACCCTGACAAGAGATGGAGATTGGCTTGTTAAATAAATCCTTTCTTGCTTCCCCCTTTAATGTGAGGAAGGAGGGAGAGACATCACCATAATGGATCATTGTTCACTGTGCAGGTCTTTTGGCTAAAAAAGCTGTTGAAGCTGGTCTGCATGTTAAACCTTATATCAGAACGAGTTTATCTCCAGGCAGTGGGATGGTTACACATTACCTCAGTTCCAGTGGAGTATTGCCATACCTTAGTAAACTCGGGTAAGTGATAGTTACGCCTCTTTACACTGACATTGGTACTCAGCAGTGATGGAAGCTGCTTCCTAGAACCCTTCTTAGTCAAGAAGTTAGAAAAATTGTACTCTAGCTTACTTGTTACCTCGCCATTGTCACATCTTTGAGGCCCTGTCACTCACAGACAAGATTGATTATATTCAGTGAACACAGCAGCAGTGTGCTGGCTGCAGAAGTAGGAAATGTGGGTTTGAATTTAAGGATAGAAAGACGAAATGGACAAGTAAAACCAAGTCGCAGTGGCCGGCCATATAAGCCATGGTGCCATGTGGAGTGTAATTTCCTTGAGTTGGAAAGACAGGAAGAGTGAACTCTTACAGGTTGTTTTATCAACTGAGTAAATTGTCTTGTTTGGGGCTTATGATGTGATGGGGACTATTAAATAAGCACAGGTGAAATTGTCCCTGAACTGTTGGGAAAATACGTTTACATTTCTTACATACTCAGAAAAATAAATTGTTGCTAGCTATATCCAGTGTCTATTTTGGAACATACCCTACATAAGCTGTTGATTCCTTTGCAAGACGGATACATTTTAGATTTTCTTTTTGCTTTTAGAATGGCGGCTGAAGGTAATTTTGAGGATTTTAACTACAATTTTTTAGTTATATCATCTTGGGACTTTTGTCAGGGACTTTTTTTGGTTAAGAATGGACAGATTTGTTCCTGTCAGAGGACCCAACTCCAGTGCCTCTTTGGTGAGCTTTGGTCAGCTTGTTACAGCCATGCTGTCTTGAGGCTTTGTAGTTTAAACCCTCAGGCAGAAGTACAGCATCTGTTTTGTGGGTGCTCGTGTTATGTTCCTAGCAAGTAGTAGTTGAGGAGTTTTCTTGTGTAGTGTGATTGGCTATCTGCAGAGTTAGTTACCAATCCTTACTAGGGCTTGTCCTAAGCATCAGGACTGCAAAGGTTGGCATCCAGTGCAGGCTGCATGCCTGAGAGGGAGAGTCAGGCTTGGTTGCTCAGAAACTGGAATAGACATGGCAATGAAGGTTGATCCATGTGTCATGAATATTCTCTTCAGTGATCTTATAATGGTGGAAATAAGCCTTATCTTGTCCTGTCTTCACAAATGCTGTGACGTTCTGTCCAGTCACATTTCTGTTTTGAAATGCAGATTTGAAATAGTTGGCTATGGATGTTCAACATGTGTGGGAAACACAGCACCCTTATCAGAAGCCGTTTTAAATGCAGTCAAACAGGTAAATGTGTCACTCAAAAAGATAACGAACTCTGTTTGATTAATAAATTACAGAAAATGTATATTGACGTTTGTATCTCTGTAGACATATATATTCTGTGGGAATAGTAACTTGTCAATCTTAAAATGATTCTCAAAGAATCAGTCTTAGATCCTTGAAATAATTCCTTAATAACACAAGGAATTAGTTTATTTACAGTATTGATAGTGCTGTAATAATTTGGAAACATATTTTGGTTATCTTGTCCTCAGAAATATAATATTTGAGATTGTTTATGTATATATAATTATCCAAATTTGTACCATCTCTAGAATATATTGTGTGTGTATTTTTTTTTTTCTTCAGGGTGATTTGGTTACCTGTGGAGTTTTATCTGGAAACAAAAATTTTGAAGGTCGTCTTTGTGATTGTGTCCGTGCCAACTATCTTGCCTCTCCACCCTTGGTGGTGGCTTATGCCATAGCAGGCACAGTGAATATAGATTTCCAGACCGAGCCTTTAGGTATCTCTTCCTTTATCTGCATACATATGTACCTGCACACACTTTTTTCCCAGAGGCTGTTGTATTTTTGAAATGCTTCTTAGATCATCCATTCTTTGATGATTTCAGGACCTCTTGGCGTAATGCATGGTCATTCATTTCTGTGCTTATATGAAGAAAGTAAAATGGGCATAATTGCTTCCTTCAGCTGCATATGCCTAAAGCAGTCTGCTGTTGGGTAATTTACTTGTTTTGTATAATACTTCCTTTGGAGATGTGAACATCTTGAATCTCATACTAAAATACTTTAAACAGGTACTGACACTACTGGCAAGAACATTTACCTACATGATATTTGGCCTACTCGAGAGGAAGTTCATCAGATAGAGGAAGAGCATGTTATATTGTCCATGTTTAAAACATTAAAAGAGAAAATAGAGGTAAGAGTCTCATTTCTTCAGTAGTTCAGTGAAGTGTCGATGTTTTCTTTATTTCACACATCCTGCTTTCTGGATAGAATAAAATTTTAGATTACATGAGCACATACGTTTTAATGAGTGATAGTCATTTTGTATCTGGAAATCTCTAGTATCTGAGAGAATAGCTTAGAGGTTTTTTTTACCTGTTAGAAATGTGTAGCAAGCATTTACATTTGGCATCTTGAATATGGGCACACTTCATAGAAACTGCCCTGTTATCCCATTCAGATGGTTCAGATTTCAAAAGAAAGATGGTGCAGTGAGTCTGTCTCGCCCATGCCTGGCCTCCTGCCTCACCTCGTCAGAAGCAACTAGTGTTTGTCAGTTTTTTAAGCATCTTCCCAGGGATGTCTTTTACACCTACAAGTAAATACATACAGTCACACTTTTTCTTAAGAATGGAAAATACAAATATGCGGGCACAAAAATTATTTATTCACTTAACAAATATTTACTGAATCTCTGCTGTATGCCAGGCACTCTTCCAGGTGTGTGGATTTCATCAGTTCACAAAACCCAACATTCTCATGGGGAGAGGCAGGCAGTGAACCAGTAGCAGAATAATTAGGTAGATTACATAATATGTTAAAAAGTGGTAAGTGTTAATGAAAAATTATATATGGTCTGGGTAAAGAGAACCAATTGTGCAAAATTTGGGAAGTAGATTGTAAGTTTATATAGTGTGGTTGAAAATATGACATTAGAGCAAAGCGTTGAAAGATGTGAATGTTAGCCATCTTTCTGGACAAAGAAGAGGGCTGGGCTGCCAGGTGGAGAAATGGGGGTAAAGGCCTCAAGGAGGGCAGTGTGGCTAGAGCATGGGAAATAAGGACGGTGGTAGGAAACAATGCCAGAAATGGAGGTCCCAGTACATAGGGAACTTCAGGCCAATGTTAAAATGTAGTCTTGTACTCTGAGAGAGGTGACACGGGGAGTGGGAGCCATGGGAAGGTTTCGAACAGAGGAGTGTCATACTCAAAAGGGTTGCTCTTTGTATTGAGACTTTCCTGGGGGGAGAAGGTTGGGTAGAAGCAGGAAGACCAGTGACAGCAGAATCCAGAGGGAAAGGTGATGACGGCTGGATGGCGTGTGGATGGATGATGCTGGGGTGGCGGTGTGGATGGCAAGGGTTATGAGTGTAGTTTGAAAATATCACACGGTGGACGTACATTGAAAGAAGCAGCGTTTTTTGTCGGTGACAGTATTCTGAAGATCAACAGCAATACCTACAACACAATCTCTCTTTAGCAACTTATGTAGATATTTTTAAGTTCTTTAGATTTTTGGTGTCTATAAATTTTGACATTCAGTTTCTATTGAAACTTAACTCACAGGGTAGTGTTCCTAAAAATCTGGTGTGTTGGAATTTGATGAGCAAATCTTAATTGATTCCATCCAAAATGTCATGATTTAATAGAATGTGCTGTCTTAGCTTTATTTCTAAATCAATAGGACCCATTTGTTTTTTTCATTTTAACATAAACACTTTATTCCCTTGATCATTTCTATAAGCCTCTTTTTCTGACTTCCATTTTATCTTTCTTTTAATTCACCAACCAAAACCATATTCACAGATGGGAAATAAGCGGTGGGATTCCTTAGAAGCACCAGATTCAGTCTTGTTTCCATGGGACTTGAAGTCTACTTATATCAGATGCCCTTCATTTTTTGATAAGCTTGTAAGTACTATTTTATCACTGTTTCATCTTTTTAATGTTGTTATAACTGAAAAAACTCATGAAGAGTTAAATGCCTGTAACTTTTTTACCTTTTAGACCAAAGAGCCAGTTGCACTGAGGTCTATTGAAAATGCCCACGTTCTACTGCATCTGGGAGACTGTGTCACCACAGACCATATATCGCCCGCTGGAAGCATTGCGAGGAGTAGTGCTGCTGCTAAATACTTGACCAGTAGAGGGTATGTGTGCCTGGTGTTCAGATGCTTTTATTTTATCTCCTTTCCTACTGATTAAGAGGCTTCTGGTCACGTTTGTTCCTCCAGGAAGTACCTGCTGTCACAGGTGTCTGCTTGCCATGTTGACTTAAGCAGTAACTGGAGTACCTGTTGTGCCTGCTTTTGCTTATGGTTTTAGAAATTGAAATGGCTGTTTTAAATTGCACCCCTAATAGAGGGGTAGCCAAAATAAACAACTGATTGGGAGCAAGACTTCTCTTTTCAATTGCTGTTTGTTGAAAAGTCATCGTGGTTTGACCTGTCAAATTACCCTAACCACCCTCCCATAGTTAGAATGTGAAATTTAAATGTGTGTTTTGTGGGCTATAAGATGTATGTGCATGAAGCTAGGCTTGATCTGTGTCAAACGGAAAGACAGTGAATTCCTGCTTTTTGAGCCTAAAATTTTACAAAAAACAATGAATGTAAAGATCAATGTATAGAGGAGATGACAATCTGAAACTAGAAACACATTATTTCATTTCTCTGTGCATGGTAATGCTCTCTGCGGTCACAGAGCCATCCTGACACCACAGACAGGTTTGCTGAAGGTGGGACATGCTGCTCGATCAGGCTTGGTGCTTGCGCTGCTTGAATGACAAGACTTTGCAGTGAAATCTCGTACACAGACCATGTCGTGCGGCTTGGTTTGTCATGTAGTAAACCCGCAAACTCTCAGGTGTGCTGTCGTGAATTCTGTGTTTGAACTTACTTTGCAGTTAACTGTAGTTTGGTGTGAATTAAAGTACTTTGGTAGAAATCACTAATAGCAGCTGCCTTTGGTATAACTTCACGAAGATGAATCAGTTTGTTACCCACTTGGCTTTTATTTACTGTGTTGAGAAATAAGGTAAAGTTTCTTTTTCCCAGATATTTGTTGGTTGTGATTTCCATCTCAGTCGTAAGTGTGACATTGCTGCCACCCCTCAAAAAAAAAAAAAGAGCCACCACTTTCCAAGATACAGCTTTTATATTTATTGTGATTTCAGATCTTAGAATATTTAATCCAGTACTTCTCATCAATCAGAATTTAAAATAGACATATGAACCATCTCCCCCACCCCCGCCTCCATTTTAAATACATTCAAGTGTACAAATCTAGAAAATTTGTTGCCTTTACATAAAGGCCGAATAGACACTTGGCTGTTGTTGAGACGCTTAGCTGTTTCTTGTCCTGGTGACCAGTACAGCCCGTAACACCCAGATTAAGGTGTCTGAATGCCATAGCACTGTTTCCCAGTACAGGTATCTCAGCTTTCCAGAAGCTCAAGTCACACCACTTTGTTTTCACAAAAGACCTACATTGGTGTGGTAACAGCTTTTTTCATGGAAGTGAAAATCCTCTTTGTATGTCTTTCCGTTAACAAAGGCAAGTGCTAGTGCAGGTCTCTGGCAAAAGCGAAGGGATGTGACCCTCCAGAAAGCAGGAGATGCCCCGCACTGGATGCTGTTTTGGTTTATGAATGGTTATGTGGGAACATTCTCGTCCAGGTAGGAGGGGAAACCTGTACAAACAGCCAGTGCTTCTTGGAGAGATGATTGATTCCCAGTTTGGGTCTGGAAAATGTCTGTATTTTGCCCAGTGAGAAAGAGCTGCCAGAAACTACAAGGCTTCTGTGAAATGGTTTCAGGAACCAACTTGAACCTGCCACTGCTCAAAGATGGGACATGTTGAGCATCAGTAAAAAATACTAACTGGAATGGATTAAATCATGTACTTTAGTCTGTGAGTTTATAATAATACTGAAAGAAAAAACCCACCAACCTACCTCTGGAAGGTGGTAGGGGACCATCTGATTACTTAACAGTCATAGCTTTGTAAACAGTGTTTCCCACGCGGAATGTACTTGAGTATAACCTAATCATTGATGAATGACATTTGTCTTTATAGAAGTTTTCCAGCTAAAAGTTGGAGAAGTGATAGAGTATCACTGTTGTGTAATCCCTAATGAAAGATTTGATCTGGACAGTGATGATAGTCCCTGGTAACATTCCAGAAAGAGACAACTGGGTATCATGTGCCTCCGATGGATGTTTGACCTATGAAGCCTGTTGCACAAAGTAATGTTAAAAACCCAAATATTATCAAGCCACTGGATCTGACATATTGTTTACAGGAAATACAGTGACAGAGAGGATGGGGAATGACACCATGGGAATGCAGTTAGCACAGTCTGAATGCAGGAAACTTCAACCAATGACCTGTTTCCTTCAGATAAAGTACAAGAGGGGCAAGAAGGGAGAGCAGATGTGAAGATTAAGAGATCAACTGAATGAATATATGAAGCATATTTGGACCCTGATTTGAACGAACCAACAACAAACAAATCATGGGGAAAATCAGGGACATTTGAATATTGACTGGCTTTCTGATATTGAGAAACTGTGGGGTATTTTTTTGGTATCAAGGTAGTATTTTACAAATCTGAATCTTTTAGAGGAACATACTGAAATACATACAACTAAAATGTGTTTTCCTCAAAATAATGTAATAGGGGACAATTATGGAAGAAACAGAGTCCATGAGTTGATTATTACAATCTGATGAGAGGCACCTGCTTGTTGATTCACTGTTCTGTTTTCCCTACTTTTGTACATACTTGAAATTTTCCGTAATAAAAAATGTTTTGAGTAAGTTTTACAATTCAATAGTATGTGATTATTTTCCACCTGAAATTAAATTACTTACATAATTTTCTTATAGCCTTACCCCTCGTGAATTCAACTCTTACGGAGCCCGAAGAGGTAATGATGCTGTAATGACAAGAGGCACTTTTGCAAATATCAAGCTTTTTAATAAGTTTATTGGAAAACCAGCTCCCAAAACAATTCATTTTCCATCAGGACAGATGGTAAGGACATATACAAAGTATTTAAGCAGTTGCTAACTAGATCAAAATTTGTGTTAATGATTTGTGTGTTTGTTTGAATCTATAGCTAGATGTGTTTGAGGCTGCTGAGCTGTACCAGAAAGAAGGTATCCCACTGATTGTTTTAGCAGGAAAGAAATATGGTTCAGGAAATTCAAGAGACTGGGCCGCCAAAGGACCGTATTTGCTGGTATCAATTCTTAAATTTTATCTTACTGAACTTCAAAGAGTTTTAAATGTTTCCCTTTGTCAGTAACATCTTGTGAAAGTTTATTTGCCTCATTTGGATTTTTTGTGCTTATTTGAATCTCATATTTTTGTTTTTTTGTGATCTTATATAGTATTTTATACTAATCTTGCTTCACTTTAATACTCTGTATTTGATTAAATCTAGGCCACTCTTTTCTTATTTGAGGAAATCAGTATGGTAGAGGGAAGGAAGATTCTGTCTTGCTTGATAATAAAAATTACTTGTATACAGTGGTAGTTTACTTAACCCCTTTTGTCTAATTTGCCCCATCAGGGGTTAACAGACTCAGAGATAGTAGACTACGTTTTCCTTTTTATTCCTCGATCAGGTGAAGATGGTGCCAGGTCATCTGCCCCAAGACATTTCTCCTGGCACTCTGTTGGAGAGCAAATAGGGGTCCACTGGAGAGAGTAGTCATGGGACTTGTAGTTCCTGACATTTCATACTCACAATCTGTAGTTGTGAAAAGGCTGGGCAAAACCAACCCTCACTGCTCTCATATTTTAGGAACTTTGTTCTTTTTGAGTCTTTAGTCTTCACCCTTAAGATGGAAATGCTGATTCTCTCATCTTTCTGAGATGTTATAAATATTGTATTAATTACAGGTATAGGTTCCCTCTTTCCTGAGACTTTTTTTTAAATTAAGGTATTGTTGATATACACTGTTACGAAGGTTTCACAAGAAAAACAATGTGGTTATTACATTCACGCTTATTATCAAGTACCCCGCCATACCCCATTGCAGAGTGTCCATCAGTGTAGTAAGATGCCACAGAGTCCTTATTTGTCTTTGAGCTATACTGTCTTCCCCGTGAGCCCACACACACACCATGTGTGCCAATTATAATGCCCTTCAATCCCCGTCCCCCTCACTTCCCACCCACTCTCCCCAACCCCTCCCCTTTAGTAACCACTAAGCCCTTCTTGGAGTCTGAGTCTGCTGCTGTTTTGTTCCTTCAGTTTTTGCTTTGTTGTTATACTCCACAAATGAGGCAAATCATTTGGTATTTGTCATTCTCTTCCTGACTTATTTCACTTGAGCATAATACTCTCTAGCTCCAGCCATGTTGTTGCAAATGGTAGGATTTACTTCTTTCTAATGGCTGAATAGTATTCCATCCTGTATATGTACCACATCTTCTTTATCCATTCATCTACTGATGAACACGTAGGTTCCTTCCATATCTTAGCTATCGTAAATAGTGCTGCAGTAAACATAGGGGTGCTAATGTCTTTTTTGAATCTGAGAAGTTGTCTTCTAAGGGTAAATTCCCGGGGGTGGAATTCCTGGGTCCAATGGTATTCCTATTTTCATTTTTTTGAGGAACTTCCATATTGCTTTCCACAGTGGTTGAACATTCCCACCAGCAGTGTAGGAGGTTTCCCCTTTCTTTGTATCCTCGCCAGCATTTGTTGTTCCTAGTCTTTTCTGTGTTGGCCATCCTAACTGGTGTGAGGTGATATCTCATTGTGGTTTTATTTTGCATTTCCCTGATAATTAGTGATGTGGTGCATCTTTTCATGTGCCTGTTGGCCATCTGAATTTCTTCTTTGGAGAAGTATCTGTTAATATCCTCTGCCCATTTTTTAATAGGGTTATTTGGTTTTTGGGTGTTGAGGCGTGTGAGTTCTTTATGTATTTTGGATCTTAAGCTCTTGTGGGATATTTCATTCACAAATATTTTTTCCCATACTGTAGGATGCCTTTTTGTTCTGCTGATAGTGTCCTTTGCTGTACATAAGCTTTTTAGCATGATGTAGTCCCATTTGTTCAGTTTTGATTTTGTTTCCCTTGCCCGAGGAGATGCGTTCAGGAAAAAGTTGCTCATGTTCATATTCGAGAGATTTTTGCCTATGTTTTCTTCTAAGAGTTTTACGGTTTCATGACTTACATTCAGGTCTTTGATCTATTTCGAGTTTACTTTTGTGTATGGGGTTTGACAGTAATCCAGTTTCATTCTCTTACATGTAGCTGTCCAGTTTTGCCAACACCATTTGTTGAAGAGGCTGTTATTTCCCCACTGTATACCCATGGCTCCTTCATTGTGCATTATTTGACCATATATGCTTGGGTTTGTATCTGGGCTCTCTAGTCTGTTCCATTGGTCTATGGGTCTGTTCTTGTGCCAGTACCAAATCTTCTAGATTTCTGTGGCATTGTAGTAGAGCTTGAAGTCAGGGAGCAGAATCCACCCCCACTTTATTCTTCCTTCTCAGGATTGCTTTGGCTATTCATGGTCTTTTGTGGTTCCATATGAATTTTAGAACTATTTGCTCTTGTTTGTTGAAGAATGCTGTTGGTATTTTGATAGGGATTGCATTGAATCTGTAGATCGCTTTAGGCATCATGGCCATTTTTTCAATATTAAATCTTCCTACCCATGAGCATGGGATGTATTTCCATTTATTGGTATCTTCTTTAATTACTCTCATGAGTGTCTTGTAGTTTTCAGTGTACGGGTCTTTCACTTCCTTGGTTAAGTTTATTCCTAGGTATTTTAGTCTTTTTGAGGCAATTGTGAATGGAAATGTTTTCCTGATTTCTTTTTCCACTAAGTTCATCATTAGTGTATAGGAATGCAACAGATTTCTGTGTATTAATTTTATATCCTGCAACTTTGCTGAATTCAGATATTAGATCTAGTACTTTTGGAGTGGATTCTTTAGGGTTTTCTATGCACAATATTATGTCATCTGCAAATAGGGGCAGTTTAACTTCCTCCTTGCCAGTCTGGATGCCTTTTATTGCTTTGTGTTGTCTGATTGCCATGGCTAGGACCTCCAGAACTTTGTTGAATAAAAATGGGGAGAGTGGGAATCCTTGTCTTGTTCCCGATCTCAGATGAAAAGCTTTTGGTTTCTCACTGTTAAGTATGATGTTTGCTGTGGGTTTGTCATATGTGGCCTTTATTGTGTTGAGGTACTTGCCCTCTATACCCATTTTGTTGAGAGTTTTTATCATGAATGGATGTTGAATTTTGTCAAATGCTTTTTCAGCATCTATAGAGATGATCATGTTTTTTTTGTCCTTTTGGTTAATATGGTGGATGATGTTGCTGGATTTTTGAATGTTGTACCATCCTTGCATCCCTGGAATAAATCCTACTTGTTCATGATGGATGATCTTTTTGATATATTTTTGAATTTGATTTGGAAATATTTTGTGGAGTATTTTTGCATCTATGTTCATCAGGGATAGTGGTCTGTAATTTTCGTTTCTTGTGGTGTCTTTGCTTGTTTTTGGTATTAGAGTGGCCTTGTAGAATGAGTTTGGGAGTATTCTCTCTTCTTCTTTTTGGAAAACTTGAAGGAGGATGGGTAGTAGGTCTTCACTAAATGTTTGATAAAATTCAGCAGTGAAACCATCTGGTCCAGGACTTTTGTTCTTAGGTAGTTTTTTGATGACCAATTCAATTTTGTTTCTGGTAATTGGTCTATTCAGATTTTCTGTTTCTTCCTGGGTCAGCCTTGGAAGGTTGTATTTTTCTAATAAAGTTGTCCATTTTTTCTAGGTTATCCAGTTTGTCAGCATATCATTTTTCATAGTATTCTCTCATAATTCTTTGTATTTCTTTGGTATCTACAGTGATTTTTCCTTTCTCATTTCTGATTCTGTTTGTGTGTGTAGGCTCTCTTTTTTTCTTGATAAGTCTGGCTAGGGGTTTATCTGTTTTTTTTTATTTTCTTGAAGAACCAGCTCCTGCTTTCATTGATTATTTCTATCGTTTTATTCTTCTCGATTTTATTTATTTTTGCTCTAATCTTTATTATGTCCCTCCTACTGACTTTGGGCCTCATTTGTTCTTCTTTCTCTAGTTTTGTTACTTGTGAGTTTAGTCTCTTCATGTGGGATTGTTCTTTTCTGAGGTGGGCCTGTATTGCAGTATACTTACTTCCCTCTTAGCACGGCCTTTGCTGCGTCCCACAGATTTTTGCGTTGTAGGTGGCACGCTGTAGTTGAATTATTGTTATCATTTGTCTCTCTATATTGCTTGATCTCTGTCTTTATTTGGTCATTGATGCATTGATTATTTAGGAGCATGTTATGAAACCTCCATGTGTTTGTGGGCTTATTCGTTTTCTTTGTGTAATTTATTTCTAGTTTCATACCTTTGTGGTATGAGAAGCTGGTTGGTACAATGTCAATCTTTTTGAATTTACTGAGGCTCTTTTTGTGGCCTAGTATATGATCTATTCTTGAAAATGTTCCATGGGCACTTGAGAAGAATGTGTATCCTGTTGCTTTTGGATGGAGTGTTCTGTCAATGTCCGTTAGATCCATCTGTTCTAACATGTTGTTCAGTGTCTCTGTCTCCTTACTTATTTTCTGTCTGGTTGATCTGTCCTTTGGAGTCAGTGGTATGTTGAAGTCTCCTAAAATGAATGCATTGCACTCTTTTTTCCCCCTTTAATTCTGTTAGTGTTTGTTCCACATATGTAGGTGATCCTGTGTTGACTGCATAGATATTTGTAATAGTTATATCCTCTTGTTGGACTGACCCCTTCATCATTATGTAATGTCTTTCTTTGTCTCTTGTTACTTTCTTTGTTTGGAAATCTATTTTGTCTGATACTCCTGCTTTTTTTCCCCTATTAATTGCATGAAATATCTTAGTTCATTCCTTTACTCTCAGTCTGTGTATGTCTTTGCGTTTGAAGTGAGTCTCCTGTAGGTGGCATATAGACGGGCCTTGTTTTTTAATCCATTCAGTGACTCTGTGTCTTTTGATTGGTGTGTTCAGACCATTTTCATTTAGAGTGATTATCGATAGGTATGTACTTATTGCCATTGCAGGTTTTAGATTCAAATATACCAACGGTTCAAGGATGATTCCTTTCATATCTCACAGTCTAATGTAACTCACTTAGTATGCTATTACAAACAGAACCTAAAGGTTCTTTTATTTTTTCCTCCTTTTCTTCCTCTTCCATTCTTTATATATTAGGTATCATATTCTATACTCTTTGTCTATCCCTTGGGTGACATCTGTTTAGCCTTAGGAACACTTGCATCTGTAGCAGTCCCTCCAAAATGCACTGTAGAGGTGGTTTGTGGGAGGTAAATTCTCTCAGCTTTTGCTTATCTGAAAATTGTTTAATCCCTCCTTCAAATTTAAATGATAATCTTACCAAGTAGAGTATTCTTGGTTCCAGGCCCTTCTGTTTCATTGCATTAAATATATCATGCCACTCCCTTCTGGCCTGTAAGGTTTCTGTTGAGAAGTCTGATGACAGCCTGAAGGGTTTTCCTTTGTTATGTGATCTTTTTTCTCTCTCTAGCTGCTTTTAAAAGTTTGTTCTTATCCTTGATCTTTGCCATTTTAATTATTATATGTCTTTGTGTTGTCTTTCTTGGGTCCCTTGTGTTGGAAGTTCTGTGTACCTACATGGACTGAGAGACTATCTCCTTCCCCAGATTGGGGAAGTTTTTAGCAATTACCTCCTCAAGGATACTTTCTATCCCTTTTTCTCTCTCTTCTTCTGGTACACTTATAATGAGAATATTGTTCTGTTTGGATTGGTTACACAGTTCTCAATATTCTTTAATTCCTAGAGATCCTTTTTTCTGTCTGTGCCTCAGCTTCTGTATTCCTCTTCTCTAATTTGTATTCCATTTACCATCTCTTCTACTACATCTAATCTGCTTTTAAATCCCTCCATTGTATGTTGCATTTCAGATATGGAATTTCCTAATGATTGAATCTCCATCCTAAGTTCGTCCCTGAATTCTTGAATATTTTTCTGTACCTCCATGAGCATATTTATGATTTTTATTTTGAACTCTCTTTCAAGAAGATTGGTGAGTTCGGTTTCACTTGGCCCTTTTTCTGGTGTTTGTGAGATTTGGGTTTGCACCAGGTTCCTTTGACATTTCATATTTGTAGGTGGCACGCTGTAGTGCCCGGAAGCACTAATCTCTGGAGCTGCTCAGCCCCTGGAATTATGTTAGGGGTCACAGGGGAGCAGTGTTGGTGCCTGGAAGGGGAGGAAAGAGCTGTTGCCTGCTTCCCGGCTGCAGCGCCTGTCTCCACTGTCAGAACCAGCGGGCCAAGCACACAGGTGTAAGCCTCTGTGATTTGTGTTTGTAGCTGCCGTAAGCGGGGCCTTCCTCTGGCTGGCCTGACGCCAGGGCATGGACTGCTGGTTTGAAAGTTCATGCTGGCAGGCCAGGCGGAAGGCACAGCAGGCTGCGTATCACAGTGGATGGCCTCGGATCTGAGTAGCCAGCTGGGGGGATGGAGCGTCTGAAGCTCCTCAAAGGTCCCAACCTACTGGGCAGAGTGCTCCCAGACAATTTTGTCCACCTATACTTTCTCCTGAGCAGCAAGCTCTGTGCGCTCCTTGCCCCTTTAGCAGCCCTCTCGCTGTTAGGGAGTCTCTCAGAGTGCCTGCCTTTCTTTTGTCCCAGAGCAGCTGGATGTGGATCCTTGTCCTCCACAAATGGCTGGAATCTCAGTCTCCAAGTAGTCCGCCTGTCTTAGCTTTCCAACCCCACTAATCTCCGGAGCACCATGAAATGTCGGTTTGTGCCCCTAAAGCAGATCTCCAGGGCTGGGTGTTCAGCAGTTCTAGGCTTCCACCCCGTCCCTGCTCCGTTTCTCTTCCTCCCACAGGTAAGCTTGGGTGGGGGGAGGACTTGGGTCCTGCCGGATCAAGGCTTTGGTACGTTACCCTGTTTCATGAGGTCTGCTCTGTTCTCTAGGTGTATGCAGTCTGGTGCAGCCTTCTTTCCTGTTGTTCTTTTAGGATTAGTGGTATTAACTATATTTTCGTATTACATGTGGTTTTTGAAGGAGTTGTCTGTCTCACCTCTCATGCTGCCATCTTTAATCTCCTTAGTCCTTGCTTTTTATGTTGGAGGCTTTCCTCATACAGCTGGTGACCCTGGTCTGTCCATTCATCCAGACGTGGAAAACCTGGTGACATGTTGTGGTTATGGGCTGTGTTTTGTCAGTTAATGGGCCTTCCTATTGCGGAGGAAGAAATTTCTTGTATCCCTCGGCGTCCTTTTAGCCGCTCTAAGATTTAAATTGACATGGGACAAACTAACAGGAGAAAAAAACCAAAGTTGAATTATGGGGAATCCATAGCCCTTAGATTCCAAAGACAGTTAGGTACATGTGTCCTGAACTAAGGGGAAGGGCGTGGGGTCTCTGACTTAAGAGGGAAAGGGAAGCAATTCACAGGCATATGAAAGAGTAGATATTTGGTAAACAAATGTTTGATGGGCCACACACAGCCAGTGGGGCGCAGAGAGGAACTGAATCGACAGTGCCATGTCCCTGCCTGCCTGCCACATCTAGTCTGTTTTCAGCTTGCATGGCTCCAGCGGCACACCTTGGGGTGCACTGCCTTTGGCCCCTGCACTGTAGATGATTGGATGGCAAGCCACCTCTTCCATGTAGGGAGTCCTACATGTTAGATCTGTAAGGATTTTCTCCGAGGCCATTCAGTTTCTTCAAGGAAGTGGACGCATTGGACGCAGACTTACTCAGTGCCCTGTTTCTGAACATGTGCTCACCCCTTCCTGCCCCTGTGCCCTGTGTTCCTCAGTCCAGAGCATCCATTCTCTGCAGGGATATTAAAATCTTACTTTTGTTATACAGATGTATATACAGTACATAAGTAGACTACAGAATAATTGTGGTATTAAAATTTTGGGTGGATGGACAGTGTTAAAAAGACAAACACTTGGTGTCACTTCTAGGCCAGGTCACCAAACTGGGGCTTAATACCTACCTAAATGCAGTTTCAGCCTCCCCTAGAAATGGAGTTAGTCGGGAATCTCTGGAGTCAGTTAGATAATGACGCATGTGTCCTTCTCATCCCCCAAAGGAGGATTAGGTTAGGCCACCCAGTAAGAGCATTTGTCCCCAAATAAAGGCGACCTCACCTGAAATAATCCTTTTTTCTGTTTATGATTTCCTTGCCCTATTTTTAAAAACTTTTTCCTTTCTGTAGCCCTTTGGGAAGCATCTGTATTTGCCAGGGGAGATGCTGTCCGATTCTTGAATTGCTTAATGAAACCAATTAGATCTTCAAATTGGCTTGGATGAATTTTTTTTAACAACAGGAAAAATGTGACTGGTGGGAAAATAATGGAAAAAAAAAAAGTGAGAAACATGGGCCTGGGGCCCATCTAACTTATTTTCTTCCAAGAATAAACCTCTCTTCTTCTGGAGTGGGGGCTGAGCTGAGATCTTACTGCTTCTTACAAACTTCCAACAGTGTTCTGAGAACCTCTTGCTCTGAGTATCAAGCCTTTGTCTACGTTCAGTTGCAAATCGGCTCAGATCTTATTGGCATCACTGTTTAATTTCAGTTTATCATTCTGCAGCTTCAGTGTTGTTTGCCAAGTCAATTACCTACCTCTGTCTTCTAAATATCTGTAGAATTCACTATCCTCTTCTCTTTGTTCTTACGGAATTATGCTTCTTTGTCCCTTGATTTTAGTGGTATTTCAAGAGAGAGTATTGGTGAACACCCATGTTGGACCCACTGTGACCTAGAGGAGGCATCCTGCGCCCTGCTGGAGTTCCCAGCAGCTGCCCCACCTGTAGAGATCGTCGTGGGTGGTTGGCACTGGCAGATCTTAACCGCGGACTGGCAGGGGGCAGGCAGGAGAACTTAGGGCACTGCTCAAAGATACAGCAGAACAATCTCTAAAAGGGTTCTTTGAAACATTGGCCTGTAGTACAGGGCATTGGGTTAAAAGCTTTTACAGAAACGCCAAAGGTAGAATTTTTTCCCTTTTAAATGTTCAGTAAAGCAAAATGACTTTTAGAGGTGACTGAAGGAAATAAAATGCATGTTTGTTACAGGGTGTGAAAGCTGTTTTGGCCGAAAGTTATGAAAAAATTCACAAAGATCACTTGATTGGAATTGGCATAGCTCCACTTCAGTTCCTTCCTGGAGAAAATGCAAATTCCTTGGGCCTCTCTGGCAGAGAAACGTTCTCTGTAACATTTCCGGAAGAGCTGTTCCCTGGAATCACATTAAATATGAAGGTATCTCTAAAATGGTCAAATGTATGATTTTGTACCATGTACTCAAGTAGATGGTTCCAAATTGAGTAAAAGGCACCTAACAGTAAATGGCATACCCATGTCAGTTAGTGAACATAAATTACAGTTTCAGGTGGCTGTTTCCTGGGTACCTGAACCTGGGTTTATGTCGTGGATGTTCTGAGGAAAAGTGGGAAGCGTTGGCTGCTCAGTAAGCTGCCTTTTCCTGGTTATCAGTTCTTCGTCCTGCCCTGATCCTGATTTCAGCAGACATATCACTCCAAGAGAAGCCAGAGTAGAGCATTCAGGGTTAGAGTAATAACAGACGACAGGTAAGGGGAAGGAAGGGAAGAGAGGAGCAGATAATGCACGCAACGGACATTAATGTAAAATGAGCGAAGGAGTATGACCTCCCTGCTTTATAAATCAGGACCTGAGTCATTTGGTTTGTTTAGTGTTCTAGGCGATACAACACTTGTTATTAGGGAGTAAGATATTTTCCCACTTAGCTGTGAAGCCTTGGTCAGGTGAGTCGGGAATTTTTCCAGCGGGAGGAAGTTTTCTTAGAATAAGGGTGTGGCAAGTATAGTCATCCACTATGAAGATGCAGAGTGTTAACCCGCTTATGTGGGGTGTTTCTGTTTGTTTAAAGACAAGCACTGGGAAGGTGTTCGGCGTGATCGCTTCGTTTGAAAATGAGGTGGAAGTAACATTGTACAAACATGGAGGATTATTAAACTTTGTGGCACGGAAGTTCTCATAGTATCTACTGCTCACCACGGATACCTTCCTAACTGGTAACTGCAACATGGCCTTTTGTGCTGGACCCAGGAACCCTCACCACGGAGCGGCAGATAGGCCCACTTTGCACACTTATCCGTGGATGGAAATGATTATGGATCAGTGTAGTGACTGAAATGAAGTCTTTTTGATTTTAAATAATAATGAATGGTGCTATTAACATTGCTAAAATCAACGTGTGAAGAGTGTTGTGGAAGAGACCATAAGTGTGGGGGGGATATTTTATCAGACCAGTTTGTAAATAAAGGCAGAATTTGAACTTGTGTTGAAGATTCTTACATGAGTGACCTTCCTGAAGTCATGTCTAGTTTTGCACCTGTTAAACTGTACTACTGTTTGTTGGTTTAAGAGCAGATTGAAATACAAGAAACCAGATGAGACTAAATTTGTGGGAGTTGAAATATGATGTATGAATGGACTTGCAGACATACTAATTCCTTTTCAGAATTGAGCTGGGCATAGTTGGCATTCTTAGTTTGTAATACAGGCCAGGATTATCGTCAGTCCCAGTCTGATGGCGAGGGCTACAACCTGCGCCAGGCACAGTCACTCTGTCCAGCCAGCCAGGGTGCACTCCACATTGGAAGATGGCTCACAGAGTAACCTCTGTGTAGCACTTTGTTGCCAGCAGTGAAAATAGGTATCCTGTAATCCCATATGCAGCTCTTAATTTTTTAGTAATTTGCTACTGTGACTCTTTGGCAAATCTCAGATGGCACTGTATTAATTGGATTAGATTGTTTACTCACCTAATGTGATACAATAACTTCCTATGACCAAATGTTTTCAAAATTCCACACCCATTTATAGTTGCAGAAGAGAACTTTATTTAATCATTAAACACTAAAATGATTTTCTCTGGACTTTTTCAATTATCCACCCTAAATTATATGGTAACTCAGTCCTAAGCATTTTAAAAATGTTATTTCTTAATTATTTAAATTGACCTCCTGTCATTTTGAATCATTTACCTGGGATGCATGATTCTGTTAATTATGTTTTTGTTTTAAGCAGAGCTGACCATCAGGATGAAATACTTAAATTGTGTCTGAATTTTTCTCTCTGAGCATGTCTATCACATTGAATCTTCTGTCAACAAGAGGTTTGGTGACTTGTTAGGAAAAGGTTGGATAATCTATTCCAGAAAAGTCCTGTGCCTTTCATTTTAAATTAAGATGCTAAACTTAACAAAAGGCAAAAGGCTAATTGTAGTGATTTTTAATTTCACGTGGAGATCTTTACACCACGTTAATGCAACTCAGAATTAACTCACATTGCACAGAATAAAGAATTGTTTTAAGCTGAAATGCTGAAACTATCCAAACCAGTGGGTGAAGACCACTGAGAACTTTGCACGTAATCAGTGATACAATCTTTTGAAAATATTCTGCAAGTACGTGTTTAGACAATTAAATGGACTAGATCTCGATGAAATGATTTCCCTTTATTTAAATGTCTTATAAATGTATTTTGTATTTTCAAATCAATATGTGTTCTTGATACTGTGCTGTGTGTCAGTGCCTGTGTGTTTAATTTACATGAAAACATGAGATAGGGATGGAGAATTTAGAAGTTGAATGTTAAAATACCTGTTACTTGCTTGGAAGAAGTGGTACTTGCAGATTGTGTGGGAGAAAAGGTCTGTATCCCTAAGCCATACTCCCGTTACGCAGCCTGTGGGCATCTTCATAAACAGCTGGTCCAGGAGATGGAGATGATAAAGCCAGCAAGCTATGAATTAAGCGTTTACATCTCCAGTCTGCCTAGTCCAGTTACTGTACAAACAGCTCTTGTATTTCAGGAACAAAATCAAGGTTCTCTTAATCTCTTAAAGAGAACCAAAAAGCTTGATAAGCATGGCTGTCAGCTGGGGAGGAGAGTTGTGGGTGTGTGTCCCAGGGTGTGCCTGCAGTTCTGCCTCTAGTCAGAATCTGTGTTTGCATAGATGTGGCATCTGGTGTTTATTGTTTTCCTTAACAACTCCGTTCCCTCGTTCTAGGTAATTTTGTGTTTCCAAAAATTGTGGAAAGGAAGTGTAAATAGGCACATGAGAGAAGCAAGTCACTGTTGTGAACGGAAAGTATATTTTTCAAAAGTCATTATGAGCAGCAGCATTTTTTTTTAATCTTTTATAAAACATTATACTACAGACCATTTCCATATTTCATACCTTTGGGGTTAGCTATTCCTAGAAAATGAAGTCAGTGAAAATGGCACCCAGCCACTGAGTTGCCGTTGTTAGGTCTGAAAAGTGTCTAAGATGACAGTCGTCATTTTTTCCTGTATTGTCTCCAAACTGACATCTGTGAGGGATTGGAAGATTGCTCCGTTTTTTATGGTAATCAGACTGCAGTGGGACTGAAGGGGGAAGTACAGCGAGGGCGTAAATCCGCATCAGGTCTCGGCACGTGTCCTGATGGTGGTGTGCTCATTCACTTCAGTGGTGAGGAATAGGAAGACAGCAAAGTATTTGACTGAGACTTTTGTATGGTCGCATTAAGAGACACCTTATTTTGCCTAGGTTTTGGAGAAGGCACTTAAGGTAGTGGATGTCGATTCTATCTTAGCTTGATCTGGAGGAGGAGATGGGCTTTGGCTTTTTCAGTACTCTTTCCCCTCCGGTGTGGTAGTGCTGCCATTCCAATTTTACACATAATATGTGACTGAAACATATCTTAAGAAACTATAAATCATTGTCTGTTATTTAAAGCCAACAAAGCAGTGAAACAGTTTTAAGTTCAATAATGTTAAGTATTGTATAGAAATATATTGGAGGCAGAGTTCAGTTGATGACAATTGTGTATATGTTACTGATGCTGTAAATTATTTTTAATAAAGAAATTGTATTATCACATATTTGACTCTTGTTACAAAATATTTTGTTGTAATTGAAAATAAACACCATAACTTAAAAAATAGGATGCCATCCAGAAATTTCTTTTCAAACATGCTGTGTAAATGTTCGGGCTTTAGTTACTCCCCATGTGACTGCCAGAGTCTGAATCACGGTCATCCTCATTCCTGGACCTGGTGATTTATTTGTATTCAGGGCCAGTGAGCATGAAAACCAAGGTAAAAAGTCTGCAGTAGGGTTAGCCTCAGGGAAGTAAACTTGATTCAGGGCTTACTCCAACAAATAGACTCATGGAATCACATTTTAGATTTAAAGAGACTAATCTCTCACCTAAAAACAGGATCCCTTGACAAATATCAAGTAACTGTATGACCTTTTCTGGAATGTTCAAGAGATGGACACTGCTGTGCTAAGCAACTGCCTGTTTTGGTGATTCATTAGGCCTTATTTCAAGCTGAAGTCTGCTTCCTTATAACTTAGAACCTACTGGTTCTCCACAATGTGTTTACACTGAAGATATACCTTTTTTGGAGGTAATGTAAAGTGAACATTTAGGACCGAACTGGAAGTCTCATGCTATAAGTTGTGTATTACAGGAGGAAACAGCCTTTATTTGATGATGAAGGATAAAGATGGTATGTTTTCATGGTCCTATCAGCTTATGGAACCACCTCCTCCCACTGGCTGCTCATTAGTGCTCCTGGGAAGCAAGTCATCCAGATCTGGGAGCCAAGACCATGGTCCTCCAGTGTCCTGAAGTAGCGCTTTGTAAATACGGTCAACTGCTCACTGATCTCAAAATTATCTGTTGATTCTCTCATTGTTAAGAGCAACCTAAATGAGTGATTAAAGTTTAAGATTTGGTAATCATAAAGATTCATTCAAAACTGGGACATTTAAGAGTTCCAGTTCAGTGTTTGATGAAGGCTGTTTGCATTACAAAGGCAAATGTCAACACGGCTACATGCCAGTAGTTTGATTATCCGGTGTTCACAGGAGATAGCTTAACGTCAGTGTTGTATTTTGATAGTTCAGTTTTCACTGGATGCCAGTTTTAATGATACCTTATGAACTATAAATTAGATTCAGCTGTTTCATAAGTTGTTTGGCTAATAAGTTTTCTAAACTATCAGACTATATAAAGCTTGTATTATACTTCAGAAGTGGAACATTTATTGCAAAAGCATATGTATGTGTAACCACAGAATTTGCTTGTATTGACGCTTTTTCTGAGATTTGTGTTGGCACACTGACACAATTTTGAGCATTTTAAACTGCAATATATAGTTAAAGGAAGTATAAAATGGGCTACTGGGCTACTGCGTTTTATAGAATGTTTTATAAAATCATGTCTGTAGTCTTCGAATTGTTCATTTCGTTTCACAGTTCTTTTTGAGAGCCACTATGTACTAACATGTATTGGCCAGGTGGAGAAGAAAATAACTATGTTAATACAACGACGTGACTTTTCTTATCAGATTGATGGGGCTTTTTTCGTTATGATATTCAGTAGTGGCATTAAGGAAAAACATGGCTTGGCAGCATGTATTAGGAGCCTTAGAGATGTTCACTTCTTAGATCCAGTAATACAACTGAGCAGTGGATCTTAAAGACAATTAGAAATGAATATATTTATGAATGAGGATATTCTTAGTGACAAGGAAATTCTCATTTACAGTGAAAAGGGCAAGTTATGAAATACAGTATTTAGTCTAAAGGCACAATGGGTAGAAGGAGGCTTGGTTCAATCGTTTTCCCATTCCCTTATCCCAAGAAGATTGTGTGTAGGGAGAAATAACAGACCAATAGACATGGAATGGTGAGAGGGTGGCAAGAATTCAGGAATTGCCTGAGGGAACAGCGTGAAGGGGGCTTGACGGGGCCAATAGGAGTCAGATTTGAGTTGCAGAAATCCCAAATCAAAGTTTGACAATAAAGAAATGAGACATTGAGAATATCGCACTGGGGCCGTAGAGACAGCCTGAAAGGGACAGAGACGCATCCCTCAGCAGGTGGGTGACACCCGTTTGGAAAACAAGACCATCAATAGCGGTGACTATCGATTACCGGAGTATTCTGTAACGACCGGGGTTGTAAGGCGCGGGGTTCAAAAACAAAATACCGACTGAGCTGCAGTCGTAGACCGGTGTTCCGAACTCTCTTCCAGCAGAGCGCTGGGCATCCTCCGCAGTGTCCGCGTGGCTGCAGAGGCGTCGAGACGTCCCCCGGGGCGCCTGCAGGAGATATGCCTGCCGGCCAACCTGGCCGCACGCAGTGATTCCCAGGCAGCCACCCGACAATTGTGAGGTTTCGGCATGTTCCTGCGCCGGAAGAAGCCACCTGTTAACTCTACATAAATAAGGGTTCTGACCCCAGGTATCGGTCCTACTTCTCAGTGTGACTCGCTCATCACAGAAGCCCTGAACTGCCACCCCAGCTCTGGGAAGCCAGGTGGGGCGGCCTCCAGGCTCCCTTTGCACCTATTACACCGAATGTAATGATGAGAAAGCCAGGGTTGGTGGGGGCCCCGTGCAGCCTGGAACCGACGCCCCCGTCGGTGCCGGCAGCACGGACCCTGCTCCGATAGCCAGGACCCCTCCCCGCTCCGGCACTTCCCGCGGCCTCATCGGTTCGAGTCGTCCTCGGGCCGCGTGCTTTCAGCAGGAGGAGGAAAGGGAGGGGAAACAAGGATGCCAGCTGCTCTCAGAGTACGTGTATCCGGGGAGAAACTGTCAGCGGAGACTCCGCGGACTGGGCGGAACCGCGAGGTGCCACTCAAGAAGCCTGCCAAATGGCCAGGCTCACGGGGGGCGGGGTGGAATCTCGAAAAGCCAATCATAAGTAAGAAATGAGCCGGATAAGAATAAAAGTAGCCGGATTCTGACAGGTAACCGCCGTGAGGAGGCGGGGCAGAACTGCCGGAAGCCAACCGGAAGCCCGATCTCTGGATTTCTGTTTTCAGCTGCTAGTGTCCATTTCCCTAGCGGGGCGGGGTGAAGTCCGGGTCTGCCCAGGCGAGCCTCGCCTTCCAGTCATCCGCGTTAATTGGTGAAGGCGGGGCCTCAAGGAGCCAATCATAAGTCAGAGTTTGCGGTCTGGGAGGAGGGCCGGGGCCCGGGCCGCGGGCAGAATCCCTGGATGGAAGGAGGCGGGGGCTCCTGCGGGTCCGCGGGCGGGGGCGGGTCCGGGCCGCGGGCAGAGTCCGGGGCGGGGTGGCTCCTGCGGGGCCGGGACGCCGGCCTGCGGGATCCGCTCGGGACCTCGGGATTGCGGTGAGCCGCACCAGGAGCAGAGGAGAGGCCCGGGCCCCTGGGGCGGGGGCGGGGGTGCTGCCAGAGAGCAGGGAGGCTGGCTCGCCGCAAGCGCCGGCCGGTCACCCCCCTCTCCGGACCTGATGCAGCCCAGGGCTGGGCTGGGATCGCTGTGGGAGCGCGGGCCCCTATAGAGGGAAGGCGCGGGCTGGCGCACAGTCCCGGTGCGTGGGGACACTTCCCGAGGCCGCACTGTACGCTTGACTATCCCGCTGGGAACCCGCCCGTGCACCGCGCGCCCCTGTGCAGCATTCGCGCCCGCCGCTGTTCCCCGCACCGGCAGGAAGGCCCTAGAGCACCTGCTAATGAATTGTTGTCTCGGACTAACTGCAAATTCTAGTTTCCCTGCCTTTCTGGTTCCTCACCCCCTTTGAGGATAAACGGCCCCATGAACCTGTGGAGTGAAGATGGCCCTTCATTCCTTCCATGGACATAATAAGATACTAGACTAGGTGCTGATGATGCAATGTACTGGGTGTAACCGCTGCTCTCCAGCCTTAGAGGGACGTGGCAGAGGAATTGCAGAAGGGTGGGTTTGAAAGACATGCTAAGGTAGATTTTCCCAGACTGTGACAGTATGGGTGTGAGGGAGAGGAAGGAATCAGGAATGACTCGTTTCTTGTCCTGTGTGCCTTGCACGAAGTACAGAGTTTAAGGTCCACGGCCCCCCTCCCCTTGGTTGTAAGACAAAGGTTGGGAGTTTCTGGCATAAGCTCTGGATTTGGAAAATACTTGTTTCTTGGGGGGCATTCTGGGGAGAGCTAAGTAAAACACCGTTAACAGGAAGTATAGATAAACTACCTATAAGATTTGAATTCTCTTCCTTGCCCCCTCCACACACAACAGAGACATTTGGTTAAGACGGACATCTCTGATGAATACATTTCTCTGCATTTATTTACTTTCAGGAACTGACTTGATCTGTGCCATTAGTTGTATAATTTGAAGTCCTTATATATGAAGAAAAAGTGCAAATTTAAGCTAAGAAAAGAAAAACTTTAGAAGCACAGAATGTTAGCGGTGGAAGGGATTTTCAGAGATGGTCTAGTCCAGCTCTCTTTTAGAAGAGCTGTGAAGAGTCCAAATTTCAAAGCTAGGTAGCAGAGCGGAGACTAAAATCTATTTTTCTTCTCCTAGCATGGCAACTTTGTTCCCTCCATTTTTCTATTGTGTTAAAATACACTTAGCACAGCAACTTTTTATTATACCAGGCTGTCTTTTGAGGGCTAGAACACCAACATTACACTGCTTTAGAAAACTATGCTCTTCAAGCAGAGGCTTAACAAGCCCTATTCAAGGATGTTATAGAAACATTTTCTAGACTGGAAGGAAGATTGACTTTCACCAATGCCTCTAAGGGTTCCTTTCAATTTTAAGGACTTCAAATTCATGTACAATTCAGCATTATTCTGATATCTTTAACACTTTAGGATTCGAAAAATGTATACAGGATTTCATCTTAGATTTGAAACTTTAGTTCATATTACATTCTGAATACCGACCTTAAACTAGTTTAGAAATCTCTAGAAGGAAAGTTTAAATTCCATGTAAAGTCTTAAGCCCCAATACTATGTGACAGGATGTACTGGTTCCCAGAAGTTTCAGATGGGAAAATTATTTTGAAACCCTATTCAGGCTTTGTCACAATCCTTCTAATGAACAAAAGCTGAATGACTTAAGTTGCTTCTGAAAGCAAATGTTCTGGTAAGAAGGTAAACATGAGATGTGTTTGGCAAGAAGGCCGTGACTCCACAGGTGGTGGAGACCAGCCAGTGGCACGAGGGGCTCTGTGCACATTTAGAAATGGTACAGATCAGTTTGGGTCGGGAGGACCGTGGAAGGCAGGAAGGGGAGGGAAGTGGATCTTAAGCTTGTACTTTTATTATCACTTGAGATATCAGGCCTTGGGATTGAGGCAGGGAGGGGGTCACACTGGAGAGCCCTAGTGAACCTCCCCCTCCTTGAATTTTATCCCCATACCGTCACTGGAGTAAGTTGGGCTTTGGCTTCTATAGATCTTAAGTGATTAGACATTAACAGGCATATAATCTGATTTGGGGACTCTGAAACCCCAGACCTCACCCTCAACCATTGGTCCTAGCTAATCTCTCACAAGGGCTTTTTGTTTTAAGGTAAAATTTACATTCAGTGATATTTGCAGATCTTATGCTTACTTAAATTTTAAGCTAAGTTCTGACAAATGTGTACACCCATCTAAGAAAAGTCCAGACAAGATACAGAACATTTTCTTAGAACTTCAAAGTTCTTCCATATCACCTCCTTGCCAGGAGCAACAGCTATTCTGATTTCTATCAACAAGAGCTAATCTGTTCATGAGAGTCTTTTTATATAAAACTACATCCCTTGAACAACAATCAAAATTATACCCCAAAATGCAACCCACTCACCAAATGTTATTAAGTATTTACATTTTAGTACAAAGGATGGATTGGAATAAAACTATTTTGGGAAAAGAGGGAAGTGAGACTGCAAGGACCTTAAATACTTGGTTCCTGAAGGATGTTTGGAAGCCATACATTGTGTTTCCTAGGTATATAGATGACAGATAGATGCTCAGGAAAAATGTGTGGCAGAGGGTGGCACTACCACGGGGAAGAAAACATTCTCTTCTCTCCTTCTATTGAAATCCTACTCTGCTAACTCAATTCAGATCCTATTTATCAAGAATATCTTAGGCTGTACTAACTTCTCTCTCAATTTCTGTTATAGTTTTGGTAGGTAGTAATTTCATAGGTCATGAACTCAGCTGTATCGTTTTTTTGCAACTGACCTTACTTTTTATTTCAAGCTCCTATTTAGTGCTTAACAGTAGAGAACTTAGTATTTATAATTTAAGGTGAACTCAGTCACTTCAGTATTAATTCACTCCATTCAGGGTTATACTTAGTTCAGGGCTTTATTTGACATAGAATAGAATCAATATTGATAAACGTTGGTCTAAGAAAAATCATTTAAATAAACATGTTCATTATATGTCCCCTTTCTAGTTTGCTTGAAACATAATGTTAGGTGGAGATGATCAACAGTCACAGGCTCTTGCCAAACCCACCTTCGGTGAGGTACAAGCCTCTGCATTAGTGGAATCAGTGTTTGGGTTAAAAGTTTCCAAGATCCATCCACTTCCTAGCTATGATGACCAGAATTTTCACGTATGCATTTCAAGAACCAAACACACTACAGATAGCCCAGCTGAATATGTCCTCAAAGTAAGCAACACAGAGTCCAGCAAAACTCCAGACCTGATCGAAGTGCAGAGTCACATCATGATGTTTCTGAGAGCAGCTGGATTTCCAACAGCATCTGTGTGCCGTACTAAAGGAGGAAACATCACCTCTCTCGTGTCCATAGGTAAGCAACTGCTCACCTGTCATGGCCTGTCCATGTATATTTTAGCTATGAGTAGAAATATCAAGAGCAAGTTCATAGTTCCAATGTAGGCACGTCTTTTTTTTTTTTCCAGTGGTTTGGAGAAGCCACAGCATCACTAAAATGGTGACTGGGGCTGTGTGAAACAGAAGGGTCAGAGCCGTGATCTGGTGTGATTCTTGCTTAGAAAGGGCCTAATAGATGAGTAATTAAGGGGTCATGTGGAAAGTAAGGGAACTTTTTTTAAGCTCAAAAATAAATAAATTTTTTTATTCATCAGATCAGCTGTATATTTTGGTGATATGGTATAGAAAGAACACAGAACAATTAATCAGGGATTTCAGATCGCAGCTCTGTCATTTCTGCATGTGCGACCATGGGCACACCACTTACATTCCTGAAGCCAAGAGTCCTCACCTGACTTGGTGCTTTTCACCTGTAAATGCTGAAATGCTGGGATGTACCTAATAGAGTTCTCCAGGCAGCAGCCTGAGATCGCTCGGCAGCAAGTGCTCTTCCCAGTTTGCCCGTGAAGAAGCCTGTGAGTCCGAAATGATCTTTTCTTTGTATCACACTTTCCTCAGTTACAAACAGAGAAAAGTGCTGTAGACATTCACTTACCAGAGCAGGTAATCTATGTTTAGGCCTGCAAAGTTGGGGCCATGATTCTGCAGGTGCACGAGGGGCCTGTTAGTGTTGCAAAGTCCTTTTTACCTGCTTCTGCCACCCACCAGCCTTGCCTCGCAGAACCCGGCTGACTTGCTTTTGGTCAGCAGATTTTTTTTCCTCTTGTTTTGTCATGTCTATTATTCTCTGAAATAATAGTCAAAAACACATCACCTCTAATCATTTTTTTTGAGAATAGTTGACAGAGTATATCCTTCACCCATCTAGATAGTGGCTCTGAAATCAAAAGCTACTTGGTGAGGCTGCTGACTTACCTCCCGGGAAGACCCATAGCCGAGATTCCTGTCAGCCCACAGCTGTTATATGAAATTGGAAGGCTAGCTGCCAAATTGGATAAGGCACTGGAGGTAAGATTTGGGGTTTTATTTTGTTTATAAGAATTTTTGTTTTGTTTTGTCTTTCTTTTTTATTTTTAAAATAAAACCACCGTCAGAGTCTACTTTTATGTGCCTCCTGAGGTGTGTTTGAAGGAAACAGGGTCTTAGATGATGCACTGTATGACAGCAAGGCTGCCCAGGTCTGTACTTTCTGGTACATTGGAAAGATTACCTACATTTTTAGGAATTAGTGATATTCTTTATGTTGCCCAGTGAAAACAGTTTGTATTCACAGACTAAAGCCTGAAGTTTTCATCTAGATAAGATGCAATCAGCCAGAGCTCTAAATGAAGCAATTGCTAAGTTACATATGAATTAGAATGATTTGTGTTCAGGGTGTTTTTGTCCTATAGAAATGATATCATGTATCACAAATATTTTTCCAGACCCACCCACAAAACATTTGCATTTATTCAACAAATGTTCTCCAAGTACCTCCTATATTCCAGGCACTGAGGAAAAGGTAAGGATTCCCTTGTCCTAAAGGACTGTGTTCCAGGGGACAGATAAACACTGTAAGAAGTAACTATAATTTGCAAGAGTAAAACATAGTTCTTATGTATAAAACATTTCCAGTCATTCACTAAATCCTGCCCATTCTGCCTCTCAATGTGTCTATACTCTATTGCCTCTCTGTCACCACCTTGACTGTCCTAGCTTGCCACTGTAGCCTCCCTGCATTTAGGGTTTTTTCTACTTCAATTTATTCTTTATACCAGTTCCAAGTTACCTTTATTTTTATTTAGGTATCATTAATCTACAATTACATGAGCAACATTGTGGTTAGTAGATTCCCCCCATTATCAATCCCCACCACATACCCCATTATAGTCACTGTCCATCACCATAGTAAGATGCTATAGAGTCACTACTTGTCTTCCCTGTGCTATACTGCCTTCCCCGTGCCCCCCCCTGCTACATTATGTCTTCTAATTGTACTGCCCCTTATTCCCCTTCTCCCTCCCTTCCCCCCCACCCACCTCAACCAGTCCCTTTCCCTTTGGTAACTGTTAGTCCATTTTTGGGTTCTGTGAGTCTGCTGCTGTTTTGTTCCTTCAGTTTTTGCTTTGTTCTTATGCTCCACATATGAGTGAAATCATTTGGTACTTGTCTTTCTCCACCTGGCTTATTTCACTGAGCATAACACTCTTTAGCTCCATCCATGTTGTTGCAAATGGCGGTAGGATTTGTTTTCTTCTTATGGCTGGATGATATTGCATAGTGTGTATGTACCACCTCTTCTTTATCCATTCATCTACTGATGGACACTTAGGTTGCTTCCATTTCTTGGCTATTGTAAATAGTGCTGCGATAAACATAGGGGTGCATATGTCTTTTTCAAACTGGGCTGCTGCATTCTTAGGGTAAATTCCTAGGAGTGGAATTCCTGGGTCAAATGGTATTTCTATTTTGAACTTTTTGAGGAACCTCCATACTGCTTTCCACAATGGTTGAACTAATTTTCATTCCCACCAGCAGTGTATGAGGGTTCTCCTTTCTCCTCAACCTCGCCAACATTTGTTGTTGTTTATCTTTTTGATGCTGGCCATCCTAACTGGTGTGAGGTGATATCTCATTGTGGTTTTAATTTGCATTCCCCTGATAATTAGCGATTTGTAGCATCTTTTCATGTGTCTGTTGGCCATCTGAATTTCTTCTTTAGAGAAGTGTCTGTTGATATCCTCCGCCCATTTTTTAATAGGATTATTTGTTTTTTGGGTGTTGAGGCATATGAGTCCTTTATATTTTTTGGATGTTAACCCATTGTCAGATATATCATTTACAAATATATTCTCCCATACTGTAGGATGCCCTTTGCTCTTCTGATAGTGTCCTATGCTGTACAGAAGCTTTTTAGCTTGATGTAGTCCCATTTGTTCATATTTTGTTTTGTTTCCCTTGCCCAAGGAGATGTGTTAAGGAAAAAGTTGCTCATGTTTATATTCAAGAGATTTTTGCCTATGTTTTCTTCTAAGAGTTTTATGGTTTCATGACTTACATTCAGGTCTTTGATCCATTTCGAGTTTACTTTTGTGTATGGGATTAATCAGTAATCCAGTTTCATTATCTTGCATGTAGCTGACCAGCTTTGCCAACACCAACTGTTGAAGAGGCTGTTATTTCCCCACTGTATATCCATGGCTCCTTCATTGTGCATTATTTGACCATATATGCTTGGGTTAATATCTGGACTCTCTATTCTGTTCCACTGGTCTATGGGTCTGTTCTTGTGCCAGTACCAAATTGCCTTGATTACTGTGGCTTTGTATTAGAGCTTGAAGTCAGGGAGCATAATTCTCCCCACTTTATTCTTCCCTCTCAGGAATGCTTTGGCTATTTGGGGTCACTTGTGGTTCCATATGAACTATTTGCTCTAGTTTGTTGGAGAATATTGTTGGTATTTTGATAGGGATTGCATCGAATCGGTAGATTGCATTAGGCAGGATGGCCATTTTGACAATATTAATTCTTCCTATCCATGAGCATGGGATGCGTTTCCATTAATTGGTGTTTTCTTTAATTTCTCTCATGAGTGTCTTGTAGTCTGAGTTACCTTTTAAAATTACAGATCTGACCATGTCAGTTCCATGGTTAAAACCTTTTAGTGTCTTCTCATTGCCTTCAAGGTAAAGGCCAGGGTCCTCAGCGTTTCTTGCGTGCCAGGCCCCAGGTGGCCTCGTCCCTGCTCCCACCCCGCTTGGTCCCAGTGCCTGGCCCCCCTTCCCATGCTGCTCTCAGCACCGGTATGAAACTTCCCTCAGTCCCTGTATGTGCCTCCATCTCACACACCTGCGCCCTTGCCCAGGTCGGTTTTCTCAGGTGGGAATGCCTTCCCCTGCCCTGTAGGACTCCTGCCACCCTGCCACATGCTCAGGCAGCTGTGCTCTGTGAGATTGTCTCTGGCCCATGCTCTTCCTGTGCTGATTTATTTCTCCTGATTCTCTGGGAGGATTGAGTGGCTCTTCTGCCCTACTTGTTGTTGTCTGGGGTCACCCATGCAGCTTCATTCAGCTAGGAGCTCAGCTGGGGTGATTCCATTCCTCTCCATGCAGGCTCTTCTTTTCACGTGGTCTCGCATCCTCCAGGATGGCCTGCATGTCCTTACAACGTGGTTGCTGGCTTCTGAGGGGGAGTTCTAGGAGGACGGGCCCCAGTATACAAATGCTTATCAAGTTTCTGCTTGAATCATGTTAGTTAATGTCCTGTTGGCCAAAGCAAGTGACATGTCTAATCCCAAAGTCAACTGGGAGAAGCACTCTAGGGTGTAGGTACTAGGAGGCATGGTTCCCTGTGGCCCTTTGGGCACCAGTCTACCTCACAGGACATTTAATTATTCATGCATATTTGTGCTTCTTGTTACATATGCTGCATAAGAAGCAGTAAGCTTCTTAAGAAATTGGTCTGTCTTAACTATTGATCTTTTATCATTGGTGTCTAGCAGTGTGAAACACATAGTAAATACTCAAGAAGGGCCTCTTAAAAAGCAAACATACCAATAAATTTATGAGCTGGTTCTTGAAAATTGGGAATACCTCAGCCAGGCAGAACAATGGAGGGAGGGCATCCCTACCCAGGGAAGGAACATGCAAAAAATCATGGTGGTACAATGAGCATGTTTTACTTTCATTTTTTAAGGATATTTTCATTTGGTATAAACTTCTAGATAAACAGTGTTTTCCCTTTAGCATTTGAAGACATTGCTCTGCTTTCTTCTCTTGCATTGTTTGTGATAAGGACGTGGCCCTCCCATTGTTCTAACTGAAGTGTGTCTTGTGTGTGCACGTGTGTGTGTGTGTGTGAGAGAGAAAGGCTGCTGTTAAGTTTCCCTCTGTGTCAACTTTTGAGCATTTTGCTTATGGTGTGTCTCAGTGTAGCTTTGTGCTTGGCTCATCGAGCCTCTGAGTAGATGCAGCGAAGTTGCTTGCAAGCAGTTTGGTGCCTCTGTGTCTTGCCTTTAGTAGTTCATAGGTGGGACCAGGACTGGCTTTAGTCTAGGGACGGCCACTCCCCAACACCAACACAAGGCCGTCCTGAGTTCTCTGCCCAGTGTCTGCGGACCATCGGATTCCCCCGCCTGGTCGGCAGCAGCAGGCACCGCTCCCGGCCCCCTGCGTGCCCAAGCGCCGCTCCCAGTGAGTCCTCCTGATAGTTCCCATCCCACTTCAGCAGCTTCCTCACATTCCTACACTGACCTGCCAGGTCCTCAAGGGATCCATTCTGCAGACCTTTGGCCTTCTCTCTCTCTCTGTCTGTCTGCAGCTCTCTGTTTTCTGGAATGCGCCCTGCAGACGCCAGCTGTTTGGTCTCCCTGGGTGCTCTGCCTCCTCAGCGCAGTTCCCAGGGCTCCCTGCTCCACGGCCTCCATCAAGGGAGGAAGCGGGGACAAACTCTCCTTCTCCCAGGGAGCGCTGTCCGTCATTGCTTGGTGTCTAGTAACTGAAAAACCATGTTCCAGATATTTTGTCCAGTGTTTTGGTTATTTCAACCAGAGGGGTATATTTGGTCCCTGTTACTCCTTCTTGGACATAAACTGAAGTCCATATTACAGGCTAAAGCAATATTTACTATCTTTTTATTCCCAAATAGAAATAACCCTGTTTTTTTCTGATTAGAAACTCTTTTAGTGACTCATTAGAGAAAATGAGACACAAATACAAAAAGAATTAAAAGTTACCAGTAATCCTATCACCCAGAAATGACAGTCACAAAACTCTGAGTCCAAGACCACATTATCCCACAGCCCCTGGAGCATAGTAGGTCCTCAGTAAATGTTTTTTAACTGACAGATTTTTGTCTATGTTGACAATAATTACCATTTCACATTCACTCTATTTATTCAACACATATTTACTGAGCCATGAAAGGCTTTGGATGGTAAATGTTATTAACCATTTGGTTGCAATAGTTCTCAACTAAATGGGAGAAAATCCCTCTGTAGGTATCCATTAAAACAATAATTTCTGAGTATTAATGTAATTTGGATTAAAATAGCCTCTTCTAATTAAATGTATTTCTAAGAAATTTTCTTCACTTACTAATTTTACTTAGAAAAACCTTTGAAGTGATTGGAGTACTCAGTAAAGTCTCTACCATCCTCAGAATCAAAAAAACTATTTAAATGAGTGTCTGTTAGAGAACAGAGTCTTTATACTAACCTTTCTGCATGGCCTGTGGCCCTGACTAATATGCTTGTCGCCACTGAAGTTTCAGGTTTTACGACCTCATTCTGAAATGGCAAACATGGTTTTCAGAGGAAGCTGGTGCCACACGTTGTTGACACTGAGTTCTGCTGTGTAGTTGACCACCTGCTGCTCTGCTGTGCATCCAGTTTTGTCTCCCAGGGGACTGGGGAGTCCTAGAGGGAACAGGAAAAACCTTCCTCCCTTGGCATTGCAGTAAATTTTTATTGTGCTTCATCGCCATTACTCCACTGCTCCCCTAACTGCACCCCATACCTTTGCAGGTGGTAAGTTCTTAGTTTCTCTATATGCACCAGGAACCATGGTGTTCACTCAAGATACCACAGGGGTGCAGTATTTTAATCCTTGAGAGCATGGCAGAAGCTGCAACTGCTCTGCTGGGGATGTGGCTGCGCTGTTGAAGCTTCCAGAAGCTGGGCAGTCCTGAAGGACCCAGAGTACACAGGAGACCTGGGGATGGCAGGAACCAGGACTGAGTCATTCACAAGTGAAGGGACCAACTGAAATCTACCAGAATTTGGTTGCTGCTTGGCCCACAGATGGGCTGGAGATCAGTTTCATGAGATTCATTTAAGTATAAGAGAAGAAAGTACAGGGCAGCTTTATAAGTAGGACTTGTCAGAGCTTTGTAATAGAGGAAACAAAGTCCTTGGGAGATGGACGTCAGGGTGAGAGGTAGTAAGGTGCTACGAGGCAGGCTTACGATAGATCAGTAAAGAGCAGGAATCAAGCCACCAGAAACTCAAGTTGTTATCTAAGGATTCAAAAGGGTAGAAGGGCCAGAGAAGTCAGGCGTGTTAGCTGCAACATTGACATTCAACAAACATTTATTGAACACCTATTATATATGAGGTCTTTCTTTATTTCATTTTTTTAGTTTATCAACAGATGACTGTGACATTGGTATTGATGCACAGACTGTACTGTTAAGGAGATAAGCTCTGTGATACCAAGTGGCGGAGCCAGTTGAAGCCAAGTCAGTTCCAAGTGTTCTTGTCACTTCTCCACACAGAGCTGAGAAGGTCTCTTGCAGGATGCATGGGCCAGCAGTGCCACATTGTAAAAGGTGACTCAGAGCCTTTCTTGAATGGACTCTTGAGCTGTTGGAAACCCAATAATAGCCTTCTATTCTACTTTCTTTAAAAATAAAAGTAATAGATGTGCATGGTAAAAATTTCAAAAGGTACTTTTTCTCTCCATCGTCTCTACTTTTACTTCTAATACTGCTCCCCAAAAGCTACATGCCTGGAAGTGTATTCAGTGCCTACTATGCAGAGTATTTTTGTGATTGGTATTGATATTTAACAACCAAGAAGGTCAGAAAACTCAAAGCTGTATCATGAGAGGAAAAGTTTACTGTGTAGAAGATAGGGCTCTGGGGGGCCAGAGTAGCGTCCTCAGGTCTGTGGGGGACAGTCACGTGGGGGAAGGACTGATCCTGTCCCAGATGTCCCTGGCGGCCATAGTTGGACGCAGTGGCACGAGTAATGTCGCCGAGGCAGGTTTTAGCTTAGCACAAGGAAGTAGACGGCAATGTCAATAAAGTGCACCTCCTGCAGGAAGTATTTGAGCAGACGTTACACAGCCACTTAGCAAGGACATGGTCGTGATAGCAGAAGCCCCAGGGAAAGGTTTTCAGTCTCCAGGTCATGCGAATGGGCGTTAAACTCAATGTAGAGGAAGAGTCTTACATGAATATAATAGAACGTCAGACCCCCGAACACATAATCTGTAAGGGTCTCCGTGTTGTTTACTGAGGCTTTTCCTTTGTGTGGGCTGTCTGTACACTGGTTGCAATGTAAAATGTATTTCTCACTTGAGATTCCAACAAATCGGAAAGCTACTCTGCGTGGTGACCACCAAGAAGCTTCTAGCACTCACTCTGTGAGGGTCTGGGCTGTATGTCAGGAGACCCAGGCCCTCCCTTAGCCCCATAGTCACAACTAATTATCCATCTCAACTTCAGTTTCCCCATTTGGGTAACGTGGCTCAAAGCCATTTAGAACTTTAGAGTGGTCCAAGTCTACTCTAGAATTTTCCACCCTATGAGCATTCTTTTATTCAGCACATACTGCTTGAGCAGGGCCTTCTACATGTCAGCCACTGTTCTAGGCATGGGGACACAGATCACACTGAACAAAACAGACCAAAACAAGCTCCTGCCCATAGTGAGGCTTACCTTCTAGTGAGAGTAGACACAAAGGTTAGAAGTGAATCACGGTGCATGTTAGACAGCAACGTGTGCCAGGTGCTAAGGAAGAAACAGGCAGGGAAGAGGGCTATGAAGTATTGGAGGGAGGGCTGAGAGTTTAGGTGGGGTGGCTGGGGAGTCTGACCACAGAAGGTGACTTTTGTGTACCTGGTAGGAAAGAGGATGCTAGCCGTATGGATATATGGAGAAGAGGGTCCAGGGAGAAGGAAAGAGCAGGGTGAAGGCCGTGAGCTGTAAAGGTGCCTGGCATGTCCTGGAACAGCAGGGCGCCCATTGTGGCTGGAGGACAGGGAGGAAAGTAGTAGAAGAAGCCGGAGAGGCACAGGAAGCACAGGGCAAGCTGTGTGGGAGAGAGCGGGGTTCTTCAGATCCGCCTCCAGTTCCTTTTGTTGCTCGGTATTACCTGTCCCCTCGCAGTTTCAGGACAAGTGGGTGCTCTCAAAACTGAGATCCTGTGCAGGCACGACGCTACCAGCATCTGGTGGATCGACCTGCGAGGAGCAGGTCGACGGCCCTCAGCCTGGCAGTTCCCAGCACCCCCTGCCCTTGGGCCTCGCTTTGCTCCAGCAGGAGTTGCTCTAATGGCGAGCCTATGTTTCTCACTTTTGATTTAGAAATTCCATCACCCAAAGTTAAGTAGTCTCCATCGGGAGAACTTCATCTGGAATCTGAAAAACGTACCTCTTCTGGAGAAATGTCTGCATGTCTTGGGCCCAAGTCGAAATCAAGAGATTGTCAAACAGGTCCTTCAGCTGTTCAAGAATGAAGTAATGACCAAATTCAGTCATTTTCGAGAATGTGAGTATTCCCCCACTCAAGAAAGTATTTTTATTGATACAGAAATTGTCAAACCTTGAACTGTCAGAAAAGTGTGAAGGTTCACTGAGCTTTATAAAATCTTTAAATTTTCCCTTATTTTCTCCTGTTGCTTTTTAGAGAATAATACTTTTACCTTCCCTAAAATTGATATATTCAAAACCAAGTCTACAGTTCACACGATTCCACACTCCCTTCTACATGCATGTTTTAATATTATTACTACAAATGTAGAGTAATATTTTACATATTGTCAAGCCTCAGATAAATATCAAACTCTGTAATATTCTACAACTTGCCATTTCTTATTCATTATGTTTCTCAGATTGATCCATTACATATATATAGCTCCAGTTCATTTAGTTCATTAGTTCCAAATGCTGAAAGTGTTCCATACTATGTATATGCCATAATTTATCTGAACATACTATAATTTTGTTGGTCCATTCTCTTAGTGGAATTTTAGGTTGGCTCCCAGATTCTGCTATATACATACTATGCTCCACGGGAATCCTAGTGCCTGTCTCCTTATTTACAGCGACAACAGTTTTCTAGGGTGTAACTAGCATGGAGTTTGGTCAAAGAAAAGGAACTGAGGCACAGTTTTAGAAGGCCTGTCATGGACAGTGCGTGTCCCTGTCTTAGTGTGCTCGGGCTGCCATAACAAAATACCACAGACTGGGTGGCTTGAACAACAGAAAATAATTTTCCCCCAGTTATGGGAGTGTAGAGTCCAAGCTCAGGGCGCCAGCTTGGTCAGGTTCTGGTAATTCTCTTCCTGGCTCACAGACGGCCACCCTCCCTGTCCTTACTTGAGGCAGACAGAGCAAGCAAGCTCTCTGGTGTCTCTGATCCCATCATGAGGGCCCCACCCTCGTGCTCTTGTCTGAACCTGATTATCTCCCAAAGACCCAGCTGCAAACACCAGCACACTGGGAAGTAGGGCTTCAAGGCATGCGTTTTGGGGAACATAGCACAGTTGAGCCCATAGTACTTAGTTGTGAACAAATATAAGGTAGTAGCATAAAAGCATATTTATTTCTTTTTCTTCTTCAAACCTATGTCTGCCCCCCTTCCCCTAGCCCAGTTGTTTTCATTTAAATGGTATACACCATTCATCTAGTTGATTTGGTAAAAAACCTAGGAGTCATCAGCTTTAATTTTGTTCTTTCTCTCACACCTAATACCCAAACTCTATAGATTCTAACTTCAAAAGACACCCTACATCTCTCCACTTTCCCCATATGTGATACTACCACTAAGTCCTGCTGCCACCGGTTCTCACCAGGATTATTGCAGTAGCCTCCTATCTGGTTCCTGCTCCCATCTGTCTCCCTGTAGTACATATACACTTGTGGGCTGCTACCACCTTTTTTCTATACTTAATATTACTTTTGTAAGATTCTCCATGTGTTGCATGTGGTTCTAGTTTGTTAACTTTTATCACTAGAGTATTCTATTCATAAATATACTACACTTTAGTTATTCTACTCTTACAAGGTATTTGAGGTGTTTCCCATTTTGATCTATGTAGAACAGTGCTGCTATGAATATTCTTGTCCCTTGGCATATATGTTCATGTGTTCTTTGTGTGTATGACTTCATGAGTTCTGGGTTAGGACTGCTCGGTCATAGAACATCTCTATATTCAACGTTACTGAGTCATGCCAAACAGGTTTCCAAGGTAGCTGTGTGACATACTACTGCTAGCAGAATATTGTTTTCATTGCTCTACACCCTTGGTGTTATCAGACTTTTAAATTTTTGCCAATCTTATGTGTGAGTAATGGTTTCTCACTGTGGTTTTAATATACATTTCCCTATTTATTAGCTGTTGGGTTAAATTCTTTCACGAAGTGTCAGCTTTTCTTTGGGGATTTTTTTCTCAATGATTTTAGAAGTTGAAAATACTTTCTTGATACAAGTCCTTTGTTGGTTATATGTATTACAGATATTTTGTCCCATTCTGTGGCTTCTCTTTTCACTCTATGATGTGTTTTGGTGAACAATCCTTAATTTATTGGTATCGAATATATCAACCATTTGCTGTGTGGTTGTTGTTTTGTACCTTGTGTAGAATATTTTCCATACCTTGTGGTCATGAAGATATTCCCCTATAGTATCTTTCTAAAGTTTTATAATTTTGTCTTTCATAGTAGATCTATAATCCATCGAAAATTTATTTATATATTTGGTGTGAATTTTTCATATGGCTGATAAATCTTCCCGTTTATCAAAAAGACAGGCTTTCTCCCTTTGTTCGGCAGTGCCCCCATTTTTGTGAATAATGTGATGCTTTTGGACTCTGTTGTTCTGCTGGTCTATTTGTCTATCTCTGTATCCATACCTGTGTATCAGCTGGGCTAGATTACGCTGCAGTAACAAATAACCCTCAAAGTCTTGTGGACTGAAATAAAGGCTCACTTCCCATGTCAAGCTGTGTGATTATCATGGATTTTCCAGGGTTCTGTTCTATGTAGTCTTGCTTTGGGATTTGGATGGATGGAACTTCCACCAACTGGAGTATTGCTGTGCTTTGGAGAAAGAATATAATAAATTGTACACTAGCTCTTAAAACTCAGCCCTGAAGTGATGTCACTTCTCTTCATATGTCAATTACAAAATAAGTCACACACAACTTTCTGAGGAACAGAGAAGTGTAACACAGCATGTTCATGGAAAAAGACAATTGGAATATTTGTGAGTATCCCTAAGTTTTACCGCACTATCTTATTCTCTCTAACTCTTTCAGTCCTCATATCTGGAAGACATGTCCTGCCGCCTTCGTTCTCTTCTATAAGAGAGTCTTGACTGTTTTTGGTCCTTTACTTTTCCATATTAACTTTGGAATCAGCATGGCATGTTCAAAAAAATTTTTGAGATTTGGCTGCATTTGGATTGAATTTGTGTATATCTAAATTTGGTGATAATGGATATTAATCATAGTATATTTATGTTTGTTTATATTATAAGTGTGAATAATCTAATCCATGAACATTGGTTTATCTCTCCATTTATAGAGATCTATACAAGATACATATGGTGAAATGTTTAATCACCTTTATGATTGATTCCTATTGTACTTGCATTATGAGCAGAGAACATATGTTATGTCAGTGGTGTTTTCTTCAATGACGGAAATGTTCTATGTCTGTACTGCCCAATACATTAGCTTCTATGTGGCTACTGAGCACTTGAAATCTGACTAATGCATCTAAGGAACTGGATTTTCTATTTTATTTAATCTTAATAATTTTAAATGGTAACGTGGCTACCTTATATGGCAGTCAGATCTTTATAACTTCAGTACTTTGAAATTTCTTAAGATTTACTTTTAATGCAGCATCTGGTAGAAATTTTTTTCCATTCTTCAATTTTTTTATTAAGACATCATTGATATTCATTCTTATAAAGGTTTCACACGAAAAACATTGTTATTACTACAGTCACCCATATCATCAAGTGCCTCCCACACCCTATTGTAGTCACTGTCCATCAGTGTAGTAAGATGCCACAGAGTCATACTTGTCTTCTCTGTGCTTCTCTGTGTCTTCCCCGTGACCCCCCCCACGCACCATGTGCACCAGTCATGAAACCCCTCAATACCCTTCTCCCTTCCTCCCCACCCACCCTCACCCACCCCTCCCCTTAGGTAACCACTAGTCCCTTCTTGGAGTCTGTGAGTCTGCTGCTGTTTTATTCCTTCAATTTTGCTTTGTTGTTATACTCCACAAATGTGGGAAATCACTTGGTACTTGTCTTTCTCTGCCTGGCTTATTTCACTGAGCATAATACCTTCTAGCTCCATCCGTGTTGTTGCAAATGGTAGAATTTGTTTTCTTCTTATGGCTGAATAATATTCCATTGTGTGTATGTGCCACATCTTCTTTATCCATTCATCTATGATGGACACTTAGGTTGTTTCCATATCTTGGCTATTGGAGATAGTGCTGTGATAAATACAGGGGTGCATATGTCTTTTTGAATCTGGGATCTTGTTTTCTTTGGGTTAATTTCTAGGAGTGGAATTCCCAGGTCAAATGGTATCTCTATTTTTAGTTTTCTGAGGAACCTCCATATTGCTTTCCACAATGGTTGAATTAATTTACATTCCCACCAGCAGTGTAGGAGGGTTCCCCTTTCTCTGCATCCTCGCCAGCATTTGTTGTTCCTTGTCTTTTCGATGTTGGCCTTCCTAACTGGTGTGAGGTGATATCTTATTGTGGTTTTAATTTACATTTCCCTGATAATTATCCATGTGGAGCATCTTTTTATACCTATTGGCTATCTGAATTTCTTCTTTGTAGAAGTGTCTGTTCAGATCCTCTGCAGCATCTGGTAAAATTTTAAATTGGTTCATACATGCTTAAAAATCTAGCTTATTCTGTAGTTGTAGGCTGCAGAGTTATATGTATATACTAATAGGTCAACTTTGTTACCCTGTTTAGGTTTTATATGCTTTGACATTTTTTTTGGATGCTAATTCTAACAATTACTCAAAAAGCTCTCTTAAATCTCCTCCCACTATGTTCCTGGACTATCTATTTTTCACTTTTGTTTCTGTCAAGTTTTGTTTTCTGTTTTTTGAGACAACATGCATATAAAATTAGAATTGTTGTATTACTAGCAAATTTAGCCTTTTGTCATTATAAAGTATCCCTCTTTATCTTTTTTTTTGCCTGGATGCTTTTTGCTTTAATGTCTATTCCACTTGATGTTATATACCTATCCTATTTATTTTTTTATTCTTGAATTTTTTCATTTTCAATATTTTTCTTCTCTTTGCCCCCTCTTCTTTCAAGCTATTTTTCAGTTAACTTTTTTTGTCATTCTATTTCTTTTCTCTACAGAAGTTTGGAAAGTATATACGCTCTTTCTGTTCTTTGAGTGATTACCTGAGAAATTCTAATATGCAATTTTAACTATCAGAGCCTAATATTATTCAAGATGTTAAAAGGACCTTAAAATACGTACATATATATTTTCCCTGACTCATATGCTTTTGTTTCAGTAAACTTTAATTCTATATTTTTATATCCCCCAAAACATTATTTCTGTTTTATATGAATTTGTTTAAATTTACTCATGTATTGGCTTCCTATCTTCCAGCACACCAAAAATTCTGTCTGGAATCATTTTCATCATGCCTGAAATAAATTCTTTAAAATTTTCTTTAATGCCATTTTCTAATGATGAATGCTATGATTTTATTTGTCTGAAAATGTTTTATTTTATCTTCATTCTTGAAAATATTTTTCACAGCCTCTAGGATTTTAAGTTTTAGGCTTTTAGAATTTTAGAATTCTACTGTCCTCTAGCTGCCATCAGTCTGTTTCTCCTTTGAAGGCAGTCTTTTTCCTATCAGGTTGCTTTTAAGATGTTTTGTTTTTCATAAATGATTTTTTTCCCTTAATTTGCTTGGGTTTCTCAAACCTGTGTGTGGCTATTGTCTTTCATCAGTTACAGAAAATTCTTTCCTTAGCTCCATTCTCTCTGTCTTCTCTTTTTGGAACTCCAATTAAACTGGTGTTAGGCCTTCTTGCTGAGTCCACCATGCCTCTTATCTTCTCATCTGTCTGTGTGTTTCTAAAATCTTTTTCTCTGTCCATGCTATATGTTGGATAATTTTCTAATCTATCCTCTAGTTTATTGATTCTCTTTTTAGCTATGTTTATTCTGTTAAACCCATTCACTGCATTCTTAATTTCATTCATTGTATTTATCAGTTTTAGAAGTTCTTCTTGATTATTGTTCCAGAGTAGTTGCCTTGCGGCCAGAGAACGTACTGTGTATCAGCACACAAGGAAGTAATATACCACGAGCACGAGTCAGAGGAAACTGACTGGAAACTGAACCAAAGAGTTCAACAGCTGGAATGATTCTAATATATTCGTACAGCAGCCTGGTTTGGCATTTGGTTTCAAGGCTCTCTTTTTGTCCTTCTGTGTCCTTGAATTGATAGAAGATTTTATCATCCTTTTATGGGGTGGGGGACCTTATCACTGCCCCCCGTTTCATGCAGTGAGCCTTTTAACCAACTGGCATTTTTGCACTTCCAGTTCTGGTTCTCCCAGGGGCAAAGCGCTTTGCTGCCCTACAGCGCAGCAGGCAGACCTGTGGCTTAAGTGCTGCCCCCTGCTCGGCACTCATACTCTGTTCTTCAGTGTGTGGATCTGCTTGTTTTTGAGGCTGTTTGCATCTTTGTTGTATGTTTTTATTATTATCATTGCTGTGGATATTGAGCATGGAGGTTATCAAAGAATGAATTCACTCTGCCATTTTTGTGAGAAGTCCTTCATTTCTTTCTTTAATTATCAAATTGAACAACTTTTGCCATTTTGTGCCAGGCATTAATTAGCTGTGTCATTTCTTTATAGGCCATTGAACATGTGAATAGAAGCAATGAAGTGAGAAAGGAGGAGAGGTATCCATAGATGCATATCGCATTCATGAAGTGACATATTTAATAGATTCTAAGCACCACTTGATTGCTTAAGGGGTGCCATTACTTTTTAACCTCTGAGGAAGAAAAAGCATTGACAGTGAAACTATGGCATCAGTTGTATCATGCTTCCAACTTTCAGAAACATTTAGTTGAGAATCTGTAGTTTATGGTAATGTTTTTTGTTTCCTCATGAACCCACTGTACCACTTTAGTTTAGCATGATTTAAGCAATCTTAAGTCTTATAGAAGAGATCAGCATTAAATTTAGAAAATAGTATTATGGACTTTATATTGCAAGTTTATTATAAAGTACATGACTCACTGCTTCAGCACTTACAGACGTTCCTATCTCCCCCCAATCCTTAAAAGTTTAAATCAGTGTTTCTCAAACCTTCTGTGGTGAAAGACAAGTTGGGGTTTCTTTTCCCTGACCCACTGCAGCCTGCTACATGGTCTTACCGTCTCACTGGCTTGCACCACAGGTGACTTACCATGTGAGTTTGACAAGACTCTGACTGGGTAATGCTCTGCTAATGAATTAAAGCCAGTGATCACTCTTAGGTGAGAAAGTACTATAACATTTTCTAAACATGCCTAATTTCTGTTTTAATCTCACAGTCTAGTGAGTCTGTGCTGAACACTGGTCACAGATCCCTACTTCAAGTAGTGCTGACTTAAGATATCACCATCTATTTCCATAATCAAAAGACTGAGGAAATTCAGAATTATTTTGTCATCAGACTTTATTTTTTGAAATCTTACACTGAAGATGCATCTGGTCCGTTCTAGGGCTCTGCTTCTTATAATAATATGAACACATGCCTGTTCATTTTCAATGTTCCTGGTTTGGGGCAGTTCTCCATTTCCCTTCATTTGGCTGGTGTTCGAAATCTGGGGTTTGCAATAACTGCAGCATCCATTTACTGGTCTTGTATTGTTGAGAAGCAGAAACAAAAACAGCCACTGAAATAAACTGCTTTTACCCTTTTCAGGAGAATTTATTTTATTTCAAGAAAAATAAGGTTTGGCTCTATCTCTGGCTGCTCATCTAATTGAGTGAGTGGCCATGCCAGGGAAAGAGAGAAGGGAAGAGAATGAGCTGGGGTATTAAATAATTTTTCACATGGTTGGATTTTTCTCTTTTCAGGTATCAATCATGGAGATCTTAATGACCATAACATTTTAATGGAGTCCAGCAAGTCAGCATTTGGAGATGTCATATATCAAGTGTCTGGGATTTTAGACTTTGACGACATGAGCTATGGCTACTATGTGTTTGAAGTGGCGATCGCCATCATGTACATGATGATTGAAAGCGAGAATCCTATGCATGTAGGAGGTCATGTCCTTGCAGGGTTTGAAAGTGTAATCCCATTGACACCTGTAGAGAGGGGTGCTTTGTTTTTACTTGTATGCAGTCGCTTTTGTCAGTCACTTGTCATAGCCTTATACTCTTGCCAACTACACCCAGAGAATGAAGAATATCTCATGGTTACTGCAAAAACAGGGTGGAAGCACTTACAGCAAATGTTTGACATGGGCCAGAAAGCTGTAGAAGAAATCTGGTTTGAAACTGCAAAGTCCTATGAATCTGGGATCTCCATGTGAGTAGGTAAAAGTTCACGTTAATTGGGATAAGTAAAAATCCAACACCTCCTTAGGCAGATTGTTTCTGAGAGCTGTGCCTCTGGATTCTACAGCAGCCAGGGCCTCCTGAGAGCACCCAGATGTGTTTCCCACAGGCTGTCCGTTGATGTCCCAAAGCCCAGCCCTGATATTCTCTGGGTTGGCAAGCTTTGGATCTCCATGGGGGAGGGGATTGGAACCCCATTTATTAGGTCTATCTGCAGTCTGTGAAAATTCCACCCATAAGGGAAGTGAGCATGTCAACTACCCGTGCTGAATAGATTGTGTTGGCTATAAATTCTCACTCTGCATATCTCTGTCTGTGTCTCCTTGTGTCTCTTTCTCTGTGTCTTGCAAACACACATCTCATAAAAGGGACACAGATGCATCTGAAAATCATGTGGGGAAAAAAACCATTTTGAACAATAGGGTTGATTTCAGTAGTTCTTTTCCTTGATTCCTTCCTTCTGCTTGAAGTTACTTCCCTAGTACTCATGAAGGAGAGTTTCTGGACCCACTAGATTTCTGCCTATGTTTGCCACATGTATGTGACCAGAGCCTACAAGTAATAAAAATAAGTCTTATATTTGCTAATTGAATGTATATATAGGCACATTATATCTGCCTTTCTACCTATATCTGCAACCTCCTTCCTATGTGTATAGATCACATCTCTCTGTAGGTGTGTCTAGTCCTAAGTTCCCTCCATATCTCTCTTCCTCTAGGCTCCTTTTCTCCATGTCACTGTAAGTAGAGATCTATCAATCTACTTTTACAGAGGGAAAGAGTCTGTTTCAGGGGCCAGACGTGGTGGTGCATAGCTTCTGAAACAAGCGGCTGGCCTCTCTGGCCTCAGGACAAATGGACTTTAGGTGTGGCAGAGAAAGCCACAAGGAAAGATGGTTCTTAATAAGGTGGGCCTGTGGGAATTAGAAACGTTTAGTTTGCTAAAATATAATTCATTTTGAGATTTCCTGCATTTCAGAGCTTTAGGAGGGAGAACATTTGAGAGACTGGGACTTGACTGACTTTGGGCAGAGTACCTGATGCACAGAGAATATGTTCACCATTTCTTTCCAAATTCAAGAACTGATTCAGGTGGTATGAGATTAAACTTCTCTGTTACTGTGCTGCATGGGGAAAGTATGGTAAAAGACAATGAAAACCTTTAGAAAAAAAGAGTATTGTATTTCACTCATAGTTTCATGGTTCTGGAGGCCAGTAAAGCACACTGCTAGCAGGAGTCAGAATTTTCAGGAATTCGTGGCACATCTCCAGTGATTGCGCCCTCCCGTTGTTTTTCTCTTTTCCACCTTTGTAGTGACATTCTCTTGTGTTTGGAGATCTCACCTTTCAGTTCATTTATTTGTATTTTCCCATTGACCTGGGACAAAGGAATCAATCCTGCCTTGTGATAAGCCAGTATACTGATGGATCACTGGCTTCTCAGTTTTATTTATCTTTTGAATCTTTCTCTTGAATCATTTCTAGTGCTGGGAAAATTTTATAGTTTCCTGTCAGCTCTGTTGACAATTTAAAAAATTCTTATAAAGTTTGAGGCTTTTTAATTGCATGAATTAAAACAGTTCTTGGAATATGTATTATTTTCCTCTAAAAGCATAAACATGCATATTGTGCTCATGAGTAAAGCATTTCACCTAGACATTCTATAACAGACAGTAATGTTTCATGAGACATCCTGAGTTTCTTGATTTGAACACCTCTCTGGTTTATCATATAATTATTCATTGTGTGATTATTTTCTTAGCATTTGAAAGTATTTTCATATTTTGAATCAGTTTTTGAATTTACAATTTTCTACTTTAGTGCATACTACCTGTCGATGGCCAGAATCAGTATTTTTCCACAGCATTAAGTTAGTATTGGTAGAATTAGTTACACTGTTCTACACTTTTCTGATAGATGGTCCTTTGACTCTAATCATGATTCTCCTTGGCACTTCACTGTCTGTGTAACGTAACTTCATTTTGATGTTTATATTTAATACAATGGAGATTTTAAGTGATATTAAGTGAAATGTGTATGTTGCTAAATGTTACTTGTTGCCCACACTTTGAGGTGATAGCTGAGCTTGTCATCGCAGAGTGCAAGAACATATAACCCCTGGGGTTTCTGCTTGGATGAACTTGATGATCTTTTTTAGGCCTGATATTTGCCTACTGCAAACATCTTCTATGGTATTTGAAAATCATGTATATCTTGTGTTTACTGGTCAAAGTGTTTTGCATTTGTTTATCCTTTTAACTAGTCAAACTTTCTAACAAAGTTGTTTATACCAACAAAGTTGATTTCTGTGATGGTCTTAATGTCAGTAAGTAGTTATTCGTAATGAAAACTGCCTTTTACAGCATTTTAAGTCCTCAGCAAAATTGGCGGAAAGTATAGAGAGTTTCCCAGATTTCCACCTGGGATGCAAGTCTTGTGTAACATTCACAAATCAGTCAATGTGATACACCACATTAATGGAATGAATAATAAAAGTCACTAGATCATGTCAATAGATGCAGGAACAGCACTTCACAAAGTTTGACATCTATACATGATAAAAATGAACAGTAAAAATAGGGATAGGAAGAACTTACCACAACATAATAAAGGTTCTTGATGAATGCCCAAGCTGACATCAATAAAGGGGAGTTAAGGTTAGGGTTAGGTGTAGGGGGTTTAGGTTAAGGGGTTAGGATGGTCTGGGCCTCATTCCTAACCATGGGCTCCTATACCCCTGGGAATTTCCTGGGTAATAGCAGCATCTTTTATTGTAAGTAGGTGGTTCTGGGTGGGCTCTGCTCGGGTGCCTGACTGGCAGAAAGCCCATGCCATAACTAGAAGATTGGAAATTTCAGCCTCACCCCTCCATTTGCCAGAGAAAGGGGAGTGGATGAAAACAGAGTTAATAATAGGTCATACCTGTGTCTCAAAATTTGGAGTTTGGAGAGCTTCAAGTTTGGTGAACACATCTATGTGGTGTACTGGGAGAGCGATGAGTCCCAACCCCACAGGAAAGAATGAAGCCTTTTGCTGGCCCAAAGGTGATCCCTCACATTAACGAAGAAAGTGTTAGAAACCATTTCTCACATGGGGTAGACATTCTGTAACCTCCATTGATCAAGGCACCAGCCTCACTGGGCAAATTGTACAAGTCTTAATGAAATGTGATGGATGTACCCCAGTTTGCTAATGCATTCATCTACTGAAGCACATCCTGATTTCCTCAGTTTTTTAGCCATTATGAATAGAGGTACTGTGTAAATTGCATGGTGGATTTGGTTGAGACATAGTTTTTCAAAACAGTTGTCTAAATACCAGAGATGCAATTCTTGGATCCTAAGGTGAGACTTATCTTTTCAATGGTAAAATAGTTTTTAATGGTTCTTTTTTGTTTTATGGATTTTTGTATATACTGAGTACAAATACTTTATGAAATATGTATTTGCCAATATTTTATCCCTGTGTGTAACTTGTCTTTGGGTTTTTAGAACAAGGTCTTTTAGAGTAGAAATCTTAATTCTATAAAGCCCACATGATGTATTATTTTTCTTTTTTTGTATAGGTTTTTGGTGTTGGGGGTTAAAAGTCATCAGCAAGAGTGTACAGATTTTCTTGCTTTTACGTAGAATTTTTATAACGTTGCACCTAAAAATTGTCTATGGAGAATTTTGAGTGAATTTTTGTGTAAGTTGTAAATCTTGTGCATATCTTCATTGCATTCTGTATGTTCTCCAACAAATTATAGAAGACACGGGAAATTCCTGCAAATTGCTGTTTGATTTTCCAAAATTTGGTGATTCATCAGTTGAGTCACGAGGGGGCGCCACTTTCCCTGAGCTGTGAGCGCTCGTCCTATATCACACAAAACTTAGAAATAAGTGGATGTACTCCGCCCACCGTGGCCCGCAGGCGACGCCTTAGCCTTCTCTGTGGACCTGCGTGGCGCATGCGCAGTCAGGCCCCAGGACTTCCCCTCTGACGCTGGCGGGAGCCGGGATTCCTCGGGCTCCAGCGCGGCTCCGTCTGGGACACCGCCGGCCGCGGCCGCCGTGAAAGCTCGGTTTTCTGAGGAGCCGCGGGACAGAAAGGTGAGGAGAGGCTCCCCGTGCGTCGCCTGCCGAGCGCTCCACCTCAGGGGCTGGGGGAGGAAGGCCTGCGGCGGGGAAAGGGGTCTTCGCGGAATTTGGGGGAGCGGCGGGCGGAGTTCAGGGCGCGGGCGAGTCCGGGGCGCGGCGGGGCCTGGGCGGGTGAGCGGCGCCCAGCGCGTCCCCGGGAGCCCGTGCGGTGGGTGGATTGGCCACACCTGCGGGACGCCCTCCGGGCTCCTGGCGTCCTTCCTGACGAAGCTCTGGGACGGTAATGGGGCGGAGGGGACTTGGCTGCTGAGTGGCCCGCTTACCCGGGGCTCAGGCCTTGCGGTGCGCCGAGCACACAGGGTGGGTTCCTGGGAAGGGTCCCCAGTGTGGGGGCCGCCTGGGATGCTCCCCGGGGCGCAGCGCGGCGCTGCCCCAGCCCAGCTTCCCCAGGGCGGGCCTCCCCCCCCTTGGCCAGCGTCTGGGGCCGTGTGAGCCGCCGCCTCGGGCAGAGCCGGTTTGGGGAGGCAGAGGGCGCCCCGTGTCCTGTTTCCACACCCGCGTCTGCTTGGGCGCCACGCGGGGTCTCGGTTGCTGCAGCTCCGCAGTGTAATGGGGTGAAAGGGCGCCGTGCTCCTGCTCCGCCTTCCCAGGACGGCAGTGCGGACGGGGTCCCCGCGGTCCCATCCAGCCTGTGGGGTGTTTGCTTGGTTTCTGTGAGAAGTGCCATGGAATTTTGGTGAGGGTCGCAGGGGGTCTGCACGTTGCCGTGGGCGGAGGGACTTGTAATGACCTAACTTCCCGTCCACGTCTGCAGGGTCCACAATTTTCAGGCCTCCCGCCTCCTCAGTTAAGTTCTTAGGTATCTGTAACTTCTGGAGAATATTCCTGTGCTAAATACCTTTGAGCCGAAATCAGTCAAAGGGAGAAATAAAGTGGAAGAAACCTGTCTGTTACTTAACTAGCAGTCATCCACTTCAGCTTGCCCGTGTCTGTCACAACCGGGCTTCAGAAGAACGGGCCCCACCCAACTTCTCCAGTGCAGATGTGCCCTCCCTCACCCTTGTCATTACCTGTTGATATAGAGACGGACTACTTCTCTCCACCCCTTGGAAACACCTACTGATAAGGAGATGCCCTGAGGCCAGGCAAGAGATTCTGGAAATACTGCAATTTTACCCACAACACTTTATACTTTATGATGCAGTTTTAAAGGGCATTGCTTTCTTAATCTCTCTGATGGTTGGTTATTAGTGAATACAAGCAACTGACTTTTTTTATGTTGGTTTCGTATCTTAGAAGTCTATTGAATTCATTTTTAGTTCTATAAAGGTCTTTAGTGGAGTGGTGTGGGAAACTGGAATTCTAAAATCCCACTGTTTGTACAGCAGGTTATCCCAATGCCTAACGCCCGGTGGCTACAGGGGATCCTCTAATGACTCCTGGACCTCTGTAAGGTGAGTAGCGCCCCCTTCGGGTGAACTGGGTGGGGAGGGCTTGGCCTCTGTTGACGCGGTGTGATGCTTTTCTCATGGTTGTTTTGCAAACTAAATTAATTTCCAGCAATTTCGAGCATACAGAAAACTTGCAGTGTCAGTACAAATTCTCTTTATACTGAATTCCCCAGCGCCTCACTTTACCACAGTTGCCACTTCACACAAAATGCTGGAGTGCCTTCCCCAAACAGGGACACATTCCCAGGGAACCACCACCTGACCCCAAATGTGGAGACATTTTCTTCCATTCTGTGGCTGTCTTTCACTTTCTGGTTGGTGACTTTTGATGCAGAAAAGTTTTTAATTTGGGGGAACTCTAATTTATGCTTTCTTCCGTTGCTTGTCCTTTGGTGTCAGATCTGAGAAACCATGGCTAAATCCAAGGTCATGAACGTTTATCCTCATGTTTTCTTCTAGAGTCCATACTTTTACCTATTATGTAAGCCCTTTGTTTTGAGTTAATTTTTGTATGTGACATGAGTTAAGGGTTCAGTTTCATTCCTCCGTACATGGACAGTCATTTGCCCAGCACTGTTTGCTGAAAAGACCATTCTTTCCCTAATTTAATGTTGTCCACCCTTGTTAGAAAGCAATTGACTGTAGATGGTGGGGGTCACTTCTGGGCTTTCCACTCAGTTTTGTTGATCTATACATACAGGTGACCTTTGACAACATGGGGTTTTGTGTAGCTGACATCCCACAGAGTCAGAATCCACATAAAATATCTCACTCCCACAAACTTAAGTATTATCCTAAATCTGATTGCCTATTTTGACTGAAAGACTTACCGATAACATAAACAGTCAATTAACACATATTTTGTACATGATACATGTTTTGTGCTGTATTCTAACAGTAAGGTAAGCTAGAAAAAAGCAAATGTTTCAAATCGTCTTAAGCCTTTAAACATTTTTTATATATATTTGTGGAAAAAAATCCCCTCAAGTGGACCTGGGCAGTTCACACCCCTGCTGTCCATGGGCCAGCTGTGTATGTTTATGCCAGTGTCACAGTGTTTTATTTACTGTTACTTTGTACAAAGATTAGATATTGGGGGCTATGAGCCTTCAGCTTTGATTTTCTTTGTCAAGGTTGTTTCTAAGGGCTCTTTGGGTTCCCTTGAAATTCCACGTGTCAGGATCAGCTGGTACATTAAAGCCTGTGAATTTTCAAAGAAATCACATTGACTCTGTAGATTGCATTTGTGTCATTGCCACCTTAACAGTATTTAAGTCTTTCCATCAACATGAGTAGACTTTACATGTTTTAAATCTTTCTTAGTTTTTAAATTATCAATGTTTTATAATTTTCAATATACAACATTTGCACCTTAAGTCTATTCTTAGTATTTTATTAATGTTCACATTATTTAATGTGGAATTTTAGAAAAGACAGGCTTCTCCTCTGAGCACAAGGCTCTTTCCATCACCCTGGGGGAGGGGCCTTCACTCCCCACCTAGAGCTGCAAACGGACAGTTAGAGACACTGCCTGTCAGACCCTCAAATAGCTGTGGAAGCTGATACTTGTCACTATAGCTAAATCGGCCTTTTATTTGGAATCTCAGTCCGTACATCTTGGGGTCACACATTATACGTTATATTTTTTGTATAACTGAACTTAGTTTCTGTTTTAAATCCTTCTCCTGGGATAGTGGAAACACAACTTCCCAACCCTCTCCCTGGGATTAATCACCATGAACATGGAAGTACAGTAGAGAAAATGTATGTTGGTCTGTGCCTCAATCCTGACGCTGGGCTCCTAAAGCTCTGGGTATTTCCTGAGTAAATGTGGCATCTGTTGTTCAAAGTAGGTGGTTCTGGGTGGGTTCTTCTGGGTGTCTGACAGGCAGAAAGCCCAAGCCATGATTAGAAGCTTGAGATTTTCAGCCTCACCCCTCCATTCTCCAGATAAAGGGGAGGGGATCAAAATGGAGTTAATAATACGTCATACCAGTGTCTCAAAATATGGATTTTGGAGAGCTTCCAGGTTGGCAAATCCAGATTAGTAAAGAAGAAGTTAAACTGTCACTATTTGCAGATGACATGATATTAAACATAAAAAACCCTAAAGACTCCACTCCAAAACTACTAGAACTGACATCAGAATACAGCAAAGTTGCAGGATACAAAATTAACACACAGAAATCTGTGGCTTTCCTATACACTAACAATGAACCAATAGAAAGAGAAATCAGGAAAACAACTTCATTCACACTTGCATCAAAAAGAATAAAATACCTAGGAATAAACCTAACCAAAGAAGTGAAAGATCTATGCCCTGAAAACTACAAGTCACTCTTAAGAGAAATTAAAGGGGACACTAATAAATGGAAACTTAAGGAAATCGGGATGTGTTTCAGCAGATGAATGCTTTGGCAAATTGGGGTACATCCATTACATTTTACTACAACTTGTACAGTGAAATGTACAGTGATTTTCCCAGTGAAGCTGGTGCCTTGATCACTGGAGGTCACAGGTCCACCCCACATTAGAAATGGTTTCCAACAGCTTCTTTGGGATTATGAAGGCATCGGCCTTGGGCCAGCAGAAGGCTTCATTCTTCTCTGTGGAGTTGGAACTCATCGCCCTCCCAGTACCCATTTTGCAGAGTTTTTATCATGAATGGATGTTGAATTTTGTCAAATGCTTTTTCAGCATCTATGGAGATGATCATGTGGTTTTTGTCTTTCTTTTTGTTGATCTGGTGGATGATGTTGATGGATTTTCGAATGTTGTGCCGTCCTTGCATCCCTGGGATGAATCCCACTTGGTCATGGTGTATGATCCTTTTGATATATTTTTGAATTTGGTTTGCTAATATTTTAGTGAGTATTTTTGCATCTACATTCATCAGGGATATTGGTCTGTAATTTTCTTTTTTGGTGGGGTCTTTGCCTGGTGTTGGCTTCATAGACTGAGTTTGGGAGTATTCCCTTCTTTTCTATTTTTTTGGAAAACTTTAAGGAGAATGGGTATTATATCTTCTCTGTACATCTGATAAAATTCCGAGGTAAATCTGTCCGGCCCGGGGGTTTTGTTCTTGGGTAGTTTTTTGATTACCGTTTCAATTTCTTTGTTTGTAGTTGGTTTGTTTAACTTTTGTGTCTCTTCCTTGGTCAGTCTTGGAAGGTTGTATTTTTCTAGGAAGTTGTCCATTTCTTCAAGGTTTTCCAGCTTGTTGGCATATAGGTTTTCATAGTAGTCTTTAATAATTCTTTGTATTTCTGTGGAGTCTGTCGTGATTTTTCCGTTCTCATTTCTGATTCTGTTGATTTGTGTTGATTCTCTTTTTCTCTTAATAAGTTTGGCTAGAGGCTTATCTATTTTGTTTATTTTTTTCAAAGAACCAGCTCTTGGTTTCATTGATTTTTGCTATTGTTTTATTCTTCTCAATTTTGTTTATTTCTTCTCTGATCTTTATTATGTCCCTCCTTCTGCTGACTTTAGGCCTCATTTGTTCTTCTTTTTCCAGTTTCGATAATTGTGATGTTAGACTATTCATTTGGGATTGTTCTTCCTTCTTCAAGTGTGCCTGGATCGCTATATACTTTTCTCTTAAGACTGCTTTAGCTGCGTCCCACAGAAGTTAGGGCTTTGTGTTGTTGTTGTCATTTGTTTCCATATATTCCTTGATCTCTATTTTAATTTGGTCATTGATCCATTGATTATTTAGGAGCATGTTGTTAAGCCTCCATGTGTTTGTGAGCCTTTTGTTTTCTTTGTAGAATTTATTTCTAGTTTTATACCTTTGTGGTCTGAAACATTGGTTGGTAGAATTTCAATATTTTGGAATTTACTGAGGCTCTTTTTGTGGGCTAGTATGTGGTCTATTCTGGAGAATGTTCCATGTGCCCTTGAGAAGAATGTATATCCTGTTGCTTTTGAATGTAGAGTTCTATAGATGTCTATTAGGTCCATCTGTTCTATTGTGTTGTTCAGTGCCTCCATGTCCTTACTTATTTTCTGCCCGGTGGATCTATCCTTTGGGGTGAGTGGCGTGTTGAAGTCTCCTAAAATGAATGCATTGAAGTCTATTTCCCCCTTTAGTTCTGTTAGTATTTGTTTCACATATGCTGGTGCTCCTGTGTTGGGTGCATATATATTTAGAATGGTTATATCCTCTTGTTGGACTGAGCCCTTTATCATTATGTAGTGTCCTTCTTTATCTCTTGTTACTTTTTTTGTTTTGAAGTCTATTTTGTCTGATATTAGTACTGCAATCCCTGCTTTCTTCTCTCTGTTGTTTGCCTGAAATATGTTTTCCCATCTCTTGACTTTTAGTCTGTGCATGTCTTTGGTTTTGAGGTGAGTTTCTTGTAAGCAGAATATAGATGGGTCTTGCTTTTTTATCCATTCTATTAGTCTGTGTCTTTTGATTGGTGCATTCAGTCCATTTACATTTAGGGTGACTATTGAAAGATATGTACTCATTGCCATGGCAGGCTTTAGATTCGTGGTTACCAAAGGTTCAAGGTTAGCCTCTTTAGTATCTTACTGCCTAACTTAGCTTGCTTATTGAGCTGTTATATACACTGTCTGGAGATTCTTTTCTTCTCTCCCTTCTTCTTCCTCCTCCTCCATTCTTCATATGTTGGGTGTTTTGTTCTGTGCTCTTTTTAGGAGTGCTCCCATCTAGAGCAGTCCCTGTAAGATGCCCTGTAGAGGTGGTTTGTGGGAGGCATATTCCCTCAACTTTTGCTTGTCTGGGAATTGTTTAATCCCTCCATCATATTTAAATGATAATCATGCTGGATACAGTATCCTTGGTTCAAGGCCCTTGTGTTTCATTGCATTAAATATATCATGCCATTCTCTTCTGGCCTGTAAGGTTTCTGTCGAGAAGTCTGATGATAGCCTGATGGGTTTTCCTTTATAGGTGACCTTTTTCTCTCTAGCTGCCTTTAAAACTCTTTCCTTGTCCTTGATCTTTGCCATTTAATCATAATGTGTCTTGGTGTTGTCTTCCTTGGGTCCTTTCTGTTGGGAGTTCTGTGTATTTCCGTGATCTGTTCGATCATTTCGGGAGGAATGGCATTTTAATCCACACACCAGTAAGGGTCCTCTACCAATGGAGATAGTTCATTTGTTCTGTGTTTTATAACCTTCTTCCCAAGGGAGAGAAAGAAGCTAAATAAATTTCACTCTTAGAAGTTAATTGGAAATGTCAGATCAGGGCAATGGTAAAGCACAGTTTACTGTTTGGTGCCAGCTCTCATAAACACAACTGAGAAGCATAGTCTGGATGACTGTAAACAGAATTCAATTTATTCTGTTTTCTGTTTGGAGCCTGGTATTTCTTGTAACTAATTACTTTTACATGATCTGTTTATTAATTGTTCAGAGGCAGCTGGTCCAAAATAAATGGAGAAAATGATAGTAATTTGTATTTTTTATTATAATTAAAGTTACAGTAACAAGTTTGAGTCCTTACAATGTAGGGCAGTTATGTAACACTCTATTTCGCTTAATGTGTTCATGGAAAGTAAAGAATGTTGCCACATTAGATTTGTTCAATTGTCTAGAACCCTGAAGTTAGCTGGAGTTGTCAACACTTCATTGTTGAAAAAAAAGGAAATCATTAGAAAACATTGACAACTGACTTATTAAAACCCAAAGAAAACTTCTTTTTTGAAGCAGTACACATTCAGCTTTAATCTCTTAGAATTAAAGAGGCACTTGGGCCTGTAAATAAAAAAAATGTTCAGTTTTATTAGTATAAGGATGGATGAGTCATGTTTAAAAGATTTCAGCATCAGAATGGAAATAAAGGGTCCTCTGGCATTGAGTTAACTAGAGAAATCAGTCTTGATAGCCTTAAAATCAAATTATGCAAATAAGTTGGGGTTTGTTTTTATTTAAAGTAAAGCCAATTGTATTGTTACTGACCATATGAGCCACCACACAGTGAACATTATCACATGCTTTGGTCATTGTGTAAACTATTCAGTCCTCACAATGACACTGTGGGCCAGTTCCCTAGGGCTGCCATAACCAAGTACCACAGACTGGGCAGCTCAAGCAGCAGGCTTGTTCTTTCAGAGTTCTGGGGTTGAATGCCCAGATCAAGGTGTTGACAGTGATGGTTGGCTCTTCCTGAGGGCTGTGAGGGAGGCTCCACCCCAGGCCCCTTTCCTTGGCTTGTAGATGCCGTCTTCTCCCTGTGTGTTCATACCAGCTTCCTCTGTCCATGCCTTGTCCACATTTCCCTCTTATGAGACACCAGTCCCATTACCTAAGGCCCATCCTAATGAGCTTACATAAAGTTAATCATCTCTTTAGAGATCCTATCTCCAAATATGGTCACATTCTGGAGATCCTAACTCTATGGATTTGAGGGTTAGGACTTGAACATGGGAATTTTGAGAGAGGACCATGGAAGTCAACCAATGGAAGATCTGTATTTCCCATTTTACACCTGAGAAAATAGGCCTCAAAAGATTGCTACTCATCCTCTGCCTCCAGATAGTGGTGGCAGAGTCTAGACTAATCAGATGTGTTGCCTATAATCACAGTCAGATGGGTCTTTTCCTATCATTGTCCCACCCAATTTCAGGCTTCCACACTCCCAGGGGGTTTATTACTTTACACCCACTACTCCTCCCATTAGAGTAGGTAGACAGCACACAGAAGCAGGCAGGGGGAGGGGATGTCTGTCCAGTGCTTACATTCTGCACATTTCCGTGTGAGCTGTTCTTGTGGGATGAGGGCAGTGAGGGTATAGATAACAGACCAGCTGAAAATGGCTGGTTCCAACAAGGAGAAGTTGACCTAAACCTCACCCCAAAATCATGCTCTCATTAATGGTAAAAATTGCACCTACCTGTACCATGACAGTCCCAGTATGAACCAAATATAACCAAAACTCCCCTGGATGTGAGGGTAGAGCAAGTCCAAACCCCAAGAAGACCTTACCTGTTCCCTCTGAAACCTGAGCCCACTTAGTGAATGTTCATCTCCCTTTACATAACAAAGGCCCTTATTGTTTCCTCAGTGCTACTTCCTCTGATCTGCCCTCACCACCTTACAGGTCTGTATGTTCTCCTTTCTCTAAACTCCTAGTGCTCAGCTGCCTTTTGTGTCTGTTCTTGAGTTCTTCCTCACAGGAGGCCGAGGACCCGTCTCTGGTAACACTCTGGTCTCTAGTTGTCTCCCCATCTGCAGCCTCCACCTTCCCGTTTTCCATCACACTGATCCCCACCTTCCAAAACTCACATGAAACACCAGTGGCTTCCTCTGAATCATTCACACTGTATCTCATAAAGGGTCTTGGAGCTTCCTGGGTATTGACCCACCACCCAATAAGTTAGACCAAGCAATGAGCTCGGGGGGAGCCTTGAAGAGGCCTCCAGGGTGATGTGTGCTCATACCTGCCTGCGTCTGCCTCACAGCTCACCTCCTTGGCGAGCGTTTCCCAGTCCCTCCGAGCCCCCAGCAGCTCACAGCCCCACAGGCCCAGGTGGACTTTTATCAGACAACAGAATGCCTTATGATGGGCATTTATTGTCATATCTGCATCTCCACCAGATGGTAAGGTAGAAACAGTGTTTTATCATCTCTGAATCCCCAGGGCTTAGCATTTTGCATCATAGTTACTGGTGAGTATTTATTAATTGCCTGAATGAATGAATGATTTCCTGCCCTGTACATAAAAATACTTTCTACACCCAGCTGAACGGTGCATACAATTATAATAGATATTATAATATGATATTTTCTTCTTTTGGTTCAAGAACTGGTGCTTATTAATGGATGAGGCTCTTCAGATGTTTAAGCCTTAGGGGAGATGTATGGGATGTTAGGAGAGATGATTGCTTAGGGGCCTAATAATGGTTAAAGAAAGGGGAAGGTACAGAAAGGTAATCAAAAGATGAAAGGCACTTTCCTCTACTTTCTTCTGAGCAGCAGCTCGTTGCCATAGCAACAGCAGCCATTTGTGGTACTTCTTCCAGCTTCCTTCCTGCTGGTGAGGAGGAACTGAGAGCCACAACCTCTTCACACAGCAGGGCATTCTCCTGGCATCTCAGAGTGTAGCTGGGTTCAGACTTGGGGAGATGCAGCTTGAGCTGGATCAGCACGAGTGGCCAAGGGAAAAAGCTGAGCTGCCAGGAGGTGAAGTGAAGGCTGCTGGGAGGTGGAGGCTGCCAGAAGGTGGAGGTCGACTCTCAGCCCGAGTTTCACAGGAGTTGGGGAGTCAACTGCCATGTTGGCAAATAATCACAGTTGGGCAACAGCCCTCAGAGGAGATTCCCCAGAGATCTTCTGACTTAATTAATTCTATATGACATCCTGACTACAAAATTGGGAGCTTCCAACAGCAATGGCAGTTTTCAAAGGGGAGCTGCTGACTCCAGTGAACACCCCACACAGCATTGTTTGCCAGAGCTTCCAATGACTTATTCTTGTCAACAGGGCCAGAGAATACTGTTCTAAACAGGAAATGAGAAGAACGCCAGATCTGTGAATAGGAAATTGTGCATGAGGAGGAGTCTGTGTCTCTATAGTGTGGAATTTGTAGTTCTCCTAATAACATCAACAGCTTTATTGCAAGATATGCTAATTTCTGTAGCAGAAATATGACTTAAAAATGCCAAAAACCGGTTATCATGTTTTTATTGTGTCCTTTCTGCTTATTCTAAACCATCTCGAACCAACAGTCCTTTATTTGCAAGGATTTAGGAAAGGCAGGAATTGGTGTAATCCTGAATTACGTTTGATAGATTTATTAATCTATTTTACTTATTTATTGAAGTGTAACAAACAACTGGAATTGAAGACATAAGGAAATTATGAATTCACAAAAATATTGGAACTTATAAAAGTTTTCTGTTAAAGAGAGTTACCTATTCTATCAACACCAAAGGAAAATTTCTTCACACAATTCCTGGCGCTGATCACGGCCCCCTGAGGAGCAGCACAGCAGGAGCCTGTAACCCCATGGCAGCTCCCACCACATGCAGCCTCTCATTCTCAGCAACAAGCCAAGGAATCTACCAAGCAGCCTGCTGTTGGCATTTATCCTTTGTCATTCTCACATCTGCTTCTCCAAGTATGATGCATTTCATAAACAAGTTTATAAGCCAGTAATTTGTTTCTGGCACTATTTTTGCTTCTTTTTACACCAAAATTCATTCTTGGGGAGGAGATATGTTAATTGTTTCATTGCTAAGTGACCTTTCTTACTATGTTGTTATGAGATTTTACAGAGCATGTGAATAAGCATGTTCTAAGAAATCAAGCTGTAGGTTGGCATTTTAAACCACAATAGCCAGAAGTGAAGCATCCAGCTGAGGGGGTGGGAGGGAGACCCCCTCAGAGCATTCCCTAAGGACATCCCAGAGTTAAATAGCATCAGGAAATTGCTCTGAGTGTCTCATGACCTCTAGATGACAATGTGGTGTTTTATTTTAAGGCTATGTATTAAGGTGGAAAACCAAATAGAGCTATTTCGATTTGGTTTTTAAAATAGTCTATGAGTGAGGGGGGAGAAAAAGGAGGGTGGCTGAGAGGGAGACAGGTAGAGAGGACACAGTCTCTCAAGACAAGGCTGGAGCACCCCTCTGACTCACCCACCACACTTTCACCTCCCCTTTTCATGGCGGTGTCTTGAGTAATAGATGAGGTGGTCTCTGGGTAGAATTCATACAGCAGCTCACGAAATGTCCTGAAGCAGATAGACGATGTAATAAGAGGTCTGCTGCTGAGCCCTGTCTTGGTGCTGTCCTTCATAAGATGCAGACTCATACCCTCCCTAGAGAGGAAGCCAGTACTGACACGGGGAGCAGGGAGTGTCACTTGAGATATTTGAGGTATTTACGTTCTGTGCCATGTTCCACACAGCTTGCTACAAGAAAGCATACACAAAAATGCCAACATACTGTAGTAAGAACAAAGAATCAGGGCTAGGACACAAAACCTGATAGGAGATGAACACCCAGGGTTAGGGACTTATGTAAGGGACAAGCCAGGAGGATGAGGCTATGGCTACACTCGAGTCTTGTTTGGTTCTGTATTTCCTGGCAGGACAGTAAAGCAGGATGTGTTGCCCATGTGTGGCACAAGCTGACCGGTGGAGCTGGCCTGCCGGCACACACCCACCTCTCACCTCTGTGCTGCCTGTGGAGAAGCCCTGCAGCAGAGGGCCCTGGCCCCAGGCCTCCTGGACTGTGAGAGCTTCTTGACGGTGGCGTTTCAGCAGTGGCCTATTGGAGGCAATGGCTAGGGACAGAGCTTCAGGCCAGGGGCAAAGAAGGTCTTCAGGCATGCACGGGTCTTCTGGTGCTCCAGAAGCAGCCTGACTCCCTCTGGTCCTGGCCTGCACCCTGTGTTTACGTGAGCACATGAGGAGAGAGAAAACAGGGCTGCTTGAGAACACAGCCCAGCAGCCTTGTGATACAACAGGCCCTTTAAGAAGCTTCCAGAAAGAAATGGTCTGTGCCTTTGGCTCCTGGTGGGACACCACCCCCCAGTGACTCAGGGACCAGGAAGCTTATACCCTGAAGCCCAGAGCCAAGGATAAATCCCATTGCTCCACTGCTGACACTCCATTCTGTCTGAGTTTTCATTTAATGTCCAGCCCAAGACTGACATAATACCTTTCTATTTTTCATCCAGAGAGCAAACAAATATAAGGCTTTGAACAAGAGAAAAAAAAAGAGCCAAATGTGGCTATTATTCTTCGTTAAAACTTAGAGTGCCAAGGTCTAAACCCCAAGGAAGATGCTGAAGCTGTAGCGGGAGACTCACTGCCCAGGAAAGGCAGGGAGAGGCGGAGAGAAGTGGAGAGCGACCACCCCTGACCATCTCTCTCTCTGACATTTTCCAGGTCTGGCTGTGGGGATCCCGGGCTGTGGCAGGAGTTCGCATCATGTCCCCGAGGCCACGTCGTCTGTCACCCTGCCGCCCCCGCTGCTGCGTCTCAAGGCCCGCGGTCTCCGCTGCGTTCATGCCAGGAGGGATGATGTGGGACCTGTCTGCACAGGGGACCTGGGGAAACATCGCAGACTCACCACTAACAGAAACAAAAATTCCCTATCTCATTTACTCTTCACTCAGATCCCTTGTAAGGACCTCTCCATCCCCATTTTGTACGTGAGGACATTGAGATTTAGAGAGATCACGTAGCTTTAAAGTGATTACAACCATTTAAGGATGTCTCAGGACGCAATCACGGTGCCTCCTGTCCAGGTGACGGTGGAAATGGCAAAAGCGCCCCCTTTAAAAAGACATGCGTTTCTTACATTTTCTAGTTGCTCCTGAGTAGCAAGGGGGTAGAAACCTCGAGGAGGTGCAAGGTAGTGGATAGAGGCAGAGTGGCCCTGGGGGCGCCAGGTGGATGGGAGTTGCCATCAGTCCTCACGGCATCCCTGGGAGGCATTGGCATCTTCCCCATTCGCTCACAAGGGGCTGAGGCTTCTGCTCCGCATGGGCCTTAGGCCACATCGGCAGGAAATGGAGTTGCTGGAAGGGGAGACCTGCCCACTCTCATCAGCTGCCCCTGAACTCTCCCTCTCCTGGGATATGCCTCAAGCTGCACTGTGTGCCTATTATTTACTTAATGCTCATTGCAGCCTGCCTACGTGGTGTGTCACTGTGCATTTACAGTCACCTAGTGTCAGAGCTTTGAGACTGCCGCATGAAATGCAGTCTCTTTACTTTTCCATCCTTGCATCGTTTCCAAGGTTTGGGCATTTTGAGAACAGTCAGGCAGGGGACACATTGTCCATTTTCACAGTATTTCAGGTCTGGGTCTGAAAGACCTAGATTAGAGGAGGAAAAAAAAGTCATATAAAATGCAGAGAAGATTTGGAACTCAACCAGGAGTTGGGAGGGGTGCAAGTTGTAGCACTCCAAAATCTTATGACTATAGACTACGGTCTATAATCTACGGTAGACTATAATCTACGGTTAAAAGAACATATGGGATGTGAACAGATCCCAGAAATGGGCCGCTTTAATTTGTCTGATTTCTCTCAGACTGTTCAAGTACAGTTGGACAATATCCATCATATCATAGATAAATTTTCACAAATGCCTAGGGTGCCTAAATGGTTTTCTTGGCTTCACTGGAGATGGATGGTAATTATAGATTTGCTTTGTTTATGTCACCGTATTCCTATTATGTTAATATGTGTGTGCAAATTAGTTAGTAGTTTAAAACCTATACATACCTAAGGTACTCTACAAGAAGATATGTCAAAGAAATAATCAATCCTCCCATGTTTTCTTCCATATGCTACCTCTATAGCTTTTCTTCTTTCTTCCTAATTACAACCCTTAAATAGAATTCGTGCCTCGTATCGAATTTACCAAGTATCATAATTCCTCCAGGTGGTAAAGATACCTCGAGACAAGTGCTGGGCATAGAAGCCACAGGGCATAAATCTGCAAGGAAGTAAAAAGCTAACTTTTTCAAACAATATGGCTTCTCTCTCACTTACCAACTTTACATTTCCCTGTATGGCCCCGGGAGATGACTGGTTAGCCAGAGACGGGTAAGATTCCTCAAGGGAGGAACAACCTAAGACAGGCACAGTCGCAGGGGGGCCATCAGGTGAGAAATTGGGGATCAACAGAGGTGAGGCTCAGAACCTCACCGCCCCCCTTGCTTTGAGAGAAATCTTCTGCATCCGTGGATGTTTTGCTGCCCTTGTCTAGCTTGGATTAATACTTAGTCCATAGGCACACACCTGATCATCTACATTTGCCCTCTTACAGCACTAAACTATGTTTTCTACCTTTATCTTGCATCTACCTACCACTTCAGCATTTTATTAAAAATAAAAAAAATAATAATAATAAAGGGAGAAATGTGGGATCAACATATAAATCAAGTATAAAAACCAAACGAATATTCATATTTGACCTGATTGTTTATAGTTCATAATGCATGATAAAAACCGAAAGTTTCTGTGATGAATGCCCTTGTACTGTTCACTATGTAAGAATTTATTCACTCTGTAAGAATTCGTTCACCATGTAAAAACTTGTTCGTTATACTTCAGAAGATTGGAGACTGATGAGAATTAGGCTTGAGATGGATTAATGATTGTGTATTGAGCATTGACCCCCCTATACAGAATTTTATTATTGTTAACAACCATTTGATCAATAAATATGAGAGATGCCCTCTCAAAAAAAAAATGCAGAGAAGATTAAAGTTCTCTGTTTTTTTAAAAAAGAAAAAATGGAGAAAAGCTTATTTCTCATTTGATTCAACTAGCCTAGGTAACAAGCAACACCTCAGGTCACCTCTTAACATCACTCCACATGACTGCAGACAGCCTCCCCGATGTTACCATTTGAGGCTGACACTGAGGTTATTCTAAATAATACTTTAGTTTCTTCACCTCACCATGATAGAATTATGCGTCTGTATCTTTAATGACTTCATGTTCTTGTAATTAGCTGTGAATCAGGTATAAGCTGGCCTGGAGCTGCTGCATTTACTTGATATTATAAAGTGAAAGTCACGTGTGTAATACACATGTCTGAGTTGTGCTGTTCTGTAAAAGTTTGCAAATAGGTCTTTTTGAACCAAAGGGAAAGAAAATGTAGGATCTTCCTTTTGTGGGGCAAGGTAATGCTCAGAAGAATGTTGGGGGCCGGGTTCTGAACTCTGCCTCTGATCCTCACAGTGGCATCTGAGGCCCTGCTCTTGGGAGGGTGAAGTGGTGAGCGTGCGCCTGAGAGGCTCCCCGCTGATTGGCAGGGTTCTGGGTTCTGTGGGAGGTGGGGGTGTTACTGCCTAACAATTCATTAATCTGTCCATCTGTTTTAGGCAGTTTTCTGGGTTTGTGTTATATTTAACAGTTTTAAAAAGTTGGTTTGCTTTAAAGAGGTACCTCCTGTCCGGGTGAGGGTGAGTTCATATTGAAATTTTCTATTCAAATTGAACAATACTGAAGTTTTAAACTTAAAAATTTTTTATACTTACATTGCTTTTCTCTTACACTGAAAACAGTTGCTAATATTAACATATTCATTTCTATATCTTTTAATACATATATTCTAAAATAACAATATCAGTATTATTGCTTTTAACTCCTGAGTTAAACTTTAGATCTCTTTCATCCTGAGAACACATCCCTCTAAGCATGTTAAAATATTTGCCTTAAAGCATTGCAACAATCAATTTCTTGATGTATTTGTTACCAATTAGGGATGTAAGTATACTTACTTTCAATTTTAGGAACTCTTGTTTTAAATATTTAAGGATTTACTTGGTCAAAAAATCAACATTAAATAAAAACACACAAGTCTTGCTTCCATCTCTGTCCATTTTCTGATTCAAAAAAAATTTGTGTGTTTCAACTTTTTGTCTTGCCCTTGTTCTTTCCCCCCTTCTCATCTGGAATGGTGTTGTTGTAGAGCTCCTCAAGAGGTCTGAGTGAGGTAGGTGGCTGTGGCAGAGTGCAGGAATGCTGAGGTGACTGAGGCAGGGCCCAGAGCCAAGGCAGGGTAAAGAGGGCAGCCTCAGGAGGTGGTGGCATGGCACGGGATGGGTAGTCAGAGCCTGAGCAGGGCATGGAGGGAATTCCAAGGGGGGGGGGCTACCTTTGAGTCCCAGCAAGGTGTGGGCTTCCACACAGTGATTCCACCTGATGCAAGTATCTGAGTACAGGTGGGGAGAGGAGAGCATCTGCAGTGGGCAAAGGGGCAGAGACAGTGGGGCGAGCTTGTGTACACACAGGTGGAGCAGAGTTTACAAAATATATCTATGCACATAGACATAAATATATATGTGTCTGTGTACACACAGACATGTACATGTATTCCTCTGTACCCAGCACTGTCTAATAACATGGGTAACATTTTAAGTTTTAGATTTTTCTGTGATGATATATATACAAAATTTTAAAAGTAAAAATTTACACAAACCAGAGGACTGGACTGGGTTAGGGAAACACATTCTGCCCATTTTCTGCCTGAAACCTGGTAGGAGGGGCAAGCCCCCTGTGTGCACTGCACCCACTCACATTTCCACCCCTCCAACCATGGCTCCTACTTTACACCGAGGCTATTCAGACAGCCTTATACTCGGTCTCCCTGCAGTCACACCTGGAGTCTTTCCGTCACAAGCCAGGAACCTTCCATAATTCACAGCTCTGCCATCTCCTCTTGCTGGTACCTGTTAATGCACGAAGGCTACTTTCTGGCTGGCCTTTTCCATCTTCTCCAGTCTCATCATTTCTCACTTCCTTTTTCTTCACTTTCAACATTAACCCTTTGCTCCTGCCCTGCTTACAGCTATGTGGTTCTTCCACCCAACATGCTACTTGATGTTTGGAGTTGTGTACTTAGTTGCTTCTGTGTGGTTTTTCTCCTTCCACTAGAATATTGGGTTAGGAGAGTGGAGCCCTTGTCTGTTCTGTGTACAGCAGCATCCCCAACATTTTTAATGATTGCTGGCACTTCAAAGAAATTTTTATAGGATTTGTTGTATAAATGACGGAATGAATTCTCCAGTACCTTTACACATGCTGTTCCTTCTATTTAAACTGTCTTTTCTTAATTCCCTTCATGAGTTAAATACTATTTCTTTTGTAAAACTTGGTTAAAATATCAATTATTCCATGGAGCCATTGCTAGGATCTATCCCTCACTCCAGAAATACACACACACACGCACACACGTTTGGGTTCTCTCTCTTCTGAGCTTCCCTCACATACTCCTCCATGTATAAGTCCCATGAATAGCTGGCTGTTCAGAAAAGACTAATTCTCCCACTTCATCCTGTAGAATTGTTACCAGGAAGTGGCTGCCAAGATACTGCATTATGTTGGGCCAATGTGACTAACTCTGACAAATGGCTTGTGGGCACCACTTCCAAACCTAGTCCAAAAAATATTCCTGTGACACCCTGTAGTTTCCTCTTTCTTCTACGTGTTGACTGGCTGTGAAGTATCCAAAAGAGAACTCTAAGGCCATGGGAATAGTTAGAGCCACATGAGGACTATCTTGCAAACTCCTGCACTATTCTGCAATACCAGTTGGAAATGCCGTCTATTGTGGCTAGTGACAGGGCTTGGGGCCCTTTGTTACTGAGGTTACCTTTCCCAACTTACACAGCATGCCTTTCCGCAGTACAGAGTGCTGTCACTGCCATGTGTCTCTCCTTGTCTGTAGTCTGAGCTACTTGGGGCAGGGAATGTGTGTCACATCCCACATGACCAGGGTGTAGTTCAGGGTCTGGCACAGAACTTTGAGCAGTTAATCAGTTCGGCAGTGTGTTTATGACTCAGAAAAACTAAGACAAGGCCAATTCTTGGTTTTCTCCCTAACAGAGGTTTTCCTGTGGATTCGTCTGCTATTTCCACTATAGATGATGTTTTACCTTGAGCATCACTGGGGCCCCCTCCTCTCTGCTGAGACACCTCACCCGTCTTCCCAGGGCCCTGTGTGGGCAGGCTGCTCCGCTCAGGCTCTACCCACAGAGCTCACTGAGGAGAACTACTTTTGGAAAAGCCATCTATGCCTGAGATTTATTCTACCCTGCTCTGAAATGCTTTATTTGTTTTGTTTTTGCTTTAAATGTCACTTTTTTTTCCTGTTCACAGTGAAGTTGTGCCCAAGTTCCCTTCTCCTTTCCATCCTAAACTGGTCATTACTGCTTCTTGCTTTGGTTACTTTATTCTGGTGAGCCCTACATTAAGTTGAGATCTAAAAAAAATTAGGTGGGCGTTAATTGTTTCTAAAACAAAGTCCAAAAACAAAATGGACTTTTCTAAGCTTACATCCAGCTCACCACATCAAGTAATCCCCTGAGATCTGGTGGGAGGATCACTTCAAGTCATTATGAATAACAGCAGAAGTTACCATCTCAAGTAACTATGTACTAGGCACTATAGTAGACATCTAAAATGCCTCATTTTTACAGTCTATTCAGGATACTTGAGACATTGAACAGAGGCAATATTAATGAGTATGTCAGGACACAAAGCATACACCTAGACTGGCCCAGAAAAAGCAGGGCAAATGGTGACCCTGGCCACATGTCAAGTGAAGAAACACTGACGTGGTGGAGCAGGCAGCTTATCAGGTCACACAGCTTGGGAGGAGGGAGGATTCAAAGACAGGTGGGCCTGACCCCAAAGCTCATGTTGTATTGCCTTTGTCAAAAGTGCTGGGGACAGTGGGAGGAGGTGGGAAGGCAGAGGGTGGAAGTGAGGAGAAGGGGAGATGAGGGTGACAGGCTGGTTCTATCAGCCTGCTCAGCTGGTCAGCCCCCAGGCTGCCACTCCCACTGCCTAGCTGCCCCCTTCTGGGATGAAAAGCCACATGGAGAGTATGGTGGGAAACAGTGAACACATGTTCAGTAATGATGACTTTCTGAATTTTTCTGGGAGAAAGAAAGAGAAAATTAGAAAAAAAGAACCAAAACAGAGGCTTGGGAACTACAAGGTAATCTAAAGAGGTTCATGGGAAATCAAACCCCTGAGGCCTCACAGAAGACGGTAGGTTTTACCAGAAAATGTAACTTATTTTTCAGCTTTAAGACTATTTCATGACTCAACCAATGTTGTCAGGGAATTGTGTACCATTGCATATGCAGGTGGGTTTACACAATAAAGCTTCACAGTAGCAAATGCTTACCATGGAATAAGAAACTGTATCTGACTTGTGAATGCTATACTGTTTCAAGGCTGTTGCTTTGTAAATAAATGTTTTACTTGTGCACTTTACATTCACTACAATGCCTCCATTGCATCTGAAGAAATATGAAATTTAAAGAAATGACAAGCACTTCAACTGAACAAAAAAGCAAAAAATCACTCCCAAGGGGTATCTTACATGTCAGTTCACACTGAGTCACTTGATTGACGTGAGTCTGCCTATTGCCCCTGAAGTGCTATAAACAGATACTTCTCCGCTCCACACCCAGCACATCAGTTCAAGGAAAGGCACAGTTATTTCTGCAAGTACACCTACCAAATGTTAGAAATGAGTTAGGAGGCAGCAACATGGAGATTGGGTGGTGAAAGTTTTAGGATGGAGAAAGTTGATAAAGAAAACAGCAGAGAGAAAGAGAGAAAAGAGCATAAAAAATCTGCAACCCAAATCAGGATGGGCTCAGGGCTGGGGAGGAAAGCTGGGTTTTCCATTTGTCTGATAGCTGCCGGGTCTGATGCTGCCATGTGCATCTCAGCTCACTTTTCCATTAAATCTCTGAGGTCCCTGACGTGTCAGCACTGACGGTACAGGAGATGCAGCTGAACAAATATCCATGTTTTTTAAACAAGCTCAAGAAATGTTACAAACTGAAACTGCTGCCACTAATATCTAGCTGTGTTTCCGCCTTTCGGTGTGGTTACATGTTAATGCTTTCCTCTATTAAGAGCCTTTCCTGAAATGCCCTGATGGGCTGTCTGGTTAATTCATTCTTTTCTGCCATCAGGGATTTAGGGAAATCCTGCAAGGCCAGCTTTCCATTCGGCGATGCTGTGACCAAGACTGGGTCAGCTTCATTTGATAAGCAGGGAGAGTCTTAGCCTCTGCCGCTAGTACACCTTAGACTGCAGTCAACCCACCGTTTGCTGAGGAGGCATGTTTTTGCCTCTGGTAAAATGCAGGCATCAGCTGTCAATTCCTTCTGAGTTTAAAGAATGGGCTAAGATTCAGGAATTTTTTTTATATCCTTTGAAAAGTATCACAAAGGTGTTATCTTTGTCTCTTACATACTCAGGAAGATTTGTGAATGTCTTCCCCATCTAAACTTGGCCATTTCTGTCCCTCTCTCATAACCAATGGGAAGGACAAGTATTGCCCATCAGCACTCAGTGCTGAAATATGACTCAGTAAATCATCCTCAGTTGAATGATTCATTTCAAAGTCTCCTCAATTCATTTGGATGATATTGCATCATATTTGCACAACTGCAGGGGTAACTAGGCATTATTTATTAAGCATTTATAATGTACCATGCTCAGGACTAAACGTTTTACATTCATTGACTCACTTAAGTCTCATAAATATAATTTGAGGTAGATACTATTATTACCTCACTTTATGGATATCCAAGAAGAATATCTATTAAGTAGAAAAATTAAAACATAAGTTTGTGTTACTCCACACAGACTTATAACTATTGCAGAACTATTCTAGGAGTGCCTAAGACTACAGATTCTAGGTCATGTCAACCACTGTAAGGATGGGGTCCAGGATATGCTACCCCGAACGATGGTAACTGGGAATATTGAATATTTAAAGCCGAAGGAGTTTGGTAAAAATCAAAGAAGCAAGAAGTTCACTCTGACCGTCTCCACATCCTTTTCCCCTGAAACAGATCATACACCCCTTATGTGGGAGGTACCCCCCCTATACCCAGAAGAGAGGAGAATCCTTTTCTTTGAAGACAAAGGGACACAAGGAAGAATCCTAACGAGCAGGTCCTGGTAAGCTCCCCCTGCTCACCGCGCTGCCTCCTGCTCCTTACCCCGTCCTGTTTCTCCACAGCTGCCCACCTCTTATCAAACCTGCACAAAAATGCTCAGGGCCAAACGCTTCTCTGGGTCCTCACTTCCTTTTGAAGTCTCCTCTATCACATAAAAGCTATGAATAAATGGGTGCACTTTTCTCTGGTTGATCTTTGTCAGTTTAGTTTTCAAATCCAGCAACCCTCAGAGGGTCAAGAACAACTCCCCACCCCCTGCAGTGGCCCCAGTTGATACTAAGCACAGCACTCTACAGTGGGCATCATTCTATCACTCAGATGAGGAAAGTGAAGCTCCAAGCATTTACATGACTGGCCTAAGGTAGGGCTGCCAGACTTGGGGTAAAAACACAGGGTATAGTTCAGATGATAGCAAAAAATATTTTAATATAGGTATGTCCAAAAAATTATTTGTTCTCTGAAATTCAAATTTAACTTGTGTTTGTCTGGCAACTTTAGACCAAAGTTCCAGTTCTGGTGTAAGACAGGCTCCTTCTCTGAGCCCAGGGCTCTTTCCACCACCCCAGTGCGGGTGCCCACAACTCCCCACCCAGAACTGCGAATGGACAGTTACAGAAACTGCCTCGGTCAGACCCTCAGATAGCCGTGGAAGCTAATACTTGTCACTACAGCCATCTCAGCCTATTAGTTGGAACCTAATCCATACACCTTGGGGTCAGACATTATAACATTTTTAATAAGTCAACTTAGTTTTTGTTGTAAATCCTCCGTATCCTAGGATAGTGGAAGCAGAACTTCCCGACCCTCTTCCTGGGATGTGCCACCGGGAACGCAGAAACACAACAGAAAACATATATTGGTCTATGCCTCATTCCTGACCCTGGGCTCCTAAATCCCTGGGAATTTCCTGGGTAAGAGTGTCTTTTATACTAAGTTGGTGGTTCTGGGTGTGTTCTGCTTGGGTGTCTGACAGACAGAAAGCCCACGCCATGATTAGAAGCTTTGAATTTTCAGCCTCATTCCTTCATTCTCCAACGAAAGGGGAGGGGATAAAAACGGAGTTAATAATAGGTCATACCAGTGTCTCAAAATACGGAGAGCACAAGTTTTTAGTCTCTATGAATATAGTTACTGTGAAAAAATGCATGGTAGATTTTCTTGGGACATTTTTTCAGAGCAGTTGTCTAAATACTGGTGACACAATTCTTTGATCCTAAGGTGAGACTTACCTTTTCAATGGGAAAATATTTTTAATGGTTTTTATCTGTTTTATGGATTTTTGTGTATCTTGAGTACAAATCCTTTATCAAATGTATATTTTGAAAATATGTTTTACCATTGTGTGTCTTGTGTTTTGGGTTCTCTGAACAAGATATTTTAGAGTAGAAAATTTAATTCTATAAAGCCAACGAAATTTATTATTTTTCTTTTGTGGATAGGCTTTTGGTGTTGGGGTTAAAAGTCATCAGCAAGGTTGTGTAGATTTTCTTGCTTTCACCTAGAATTTTATAATTTTGCATTTAATATTTGCCTATGGAGAATTGTGAGTGAATTTCGGGGTAAGTTGTAAAGCTGTATCTACCTTCAATTTCATTGTGTATGGTCTCCAACAAATTGTTAGGAAATTTGTGCCCATTGGGGTTTGAATTTCCAAAGTGTTGTGGTTCATCACTTTAGCCACGAGGCGGCGCCACTTCCTCTGAGCCCCCCGTGGCCCGCAAGCGGAGCCTGTGCTCTCTTTGTGGACCCGCGCAGAGCACGTGCATTTTGGCCGCGGGGCTTTCCTCCTCGCGCTGAAGGGAGTGGGGATTCCTCCGGCTCCGCGGCGGCCCCGGGACTCTGCGGGCCGCGTCCTCAGTGACGGCTCGGTTTCCTCGGGACCCACGGAACGGAAAGGAGAGGCTCCCCATGAGCCACGTGCAGAGCGCCCCCCTCCAGGGGCCGGGGGAGGAAGGCCTGCGGCGGGGAACGGGGTCTTCTCGGAGTTTGGGGGCGAGGCGGGCGCGGGTGAGTTCGGGCTGTGGGTGTTGTGGGCAGTGCTTGGGCCGAGTTCGGGGCGCGGGTGAGTTCAGGCTGCGGGTGCGGCGGGCGTCGCTCGGGCGAGTTCGTGGCACGGGTGAGTTCGTGCTGCGGGTGCGGTGGGCGGTGCTCGGGGCGAGTCCGGGCCAGGTCGCGGCGGGACCGGGGCGGGTGGGCGGTGTCCAGCTCGTCCCCAGGATCCCATGTCCCGCACCGCGCGCCCCGGGCCCCGTGCAGCGGGTGGGTTGGCCGCGCACTTGCGGGACACCCGCCAGGCTCCAGGCCTCCTTCCAAACGAGGCTCTGAGACAGGAATGGGGTCAGAGAACTTGGCTGCTGAGGCGGCCCGCTTACCGGGGGTGCAGCCCTTGCTGTGCGCCGAGCAGACGGGGAGTTTTCCTGGGAAGGGTCCCCGGGGTGGCGGCCGCCTGGGAGGCCCCTGCGATCACATGCACTACCTGGCAGAGGGTGGGGTGCCTGCCAGGCACAGGCCTTGCATAGCCGGGTGCTTGGTTGGTGAGTTTTTGAGCCTCTGGCTTAGATTCACACCCCTGGAGGTGGGCTGCCACTGTGCAGACTGCCGGCCCTGTGTAATGGGGCTCAAAACAGAAACATGACTTGCTTCTAGGGTAGAACAATGACAGAAGCAGTGTGTCACAGGGCCCTAATTATGGGACATAAGGGATGATCCTGCTACCAACCTCAGTCCCTTTACATTTGGTGTTAAATCTGAAGTCGTCAGGCTCAGAAGGGGAGGGCCCCATGTGCCCACCTCCTCCAGGAGAGGTGGCACCGCAGGGAGCTGATGACTGGGGCCCGGGGCTGCAGGAGCCTGCCAGTGTGCCCCAAGGATCTCTGAGTTTGCCACCTCCAGCTGCCCAAGTGAGTACACAGCACTCGATGGGGAGGCTGAGATTAAAACCCACCAGGCTAACTAGAGCCTGGCTGATCTCGATGCTCCAAGGCGGTGAGAAGAACAAGGGATCCCCGAGGTTAAGGCTTCAAGTGCCCTGGGGACCCCACGAACACCTGCAACTCATCTGCCCCTGCCACAAATTTGGTTTCTGGCTCTTCCTCCTCCCCCCAGATTCTTCAGGCCAAGCAAGAGATGGAAATAAATATCCACAGTCTACAGCCACAGTAAAAGCTTTCCCAGTTGAATCTCTGTCCCCCTGGGTTGAGGAGGAACATCATCCTTTTGGAAACCCACAAGGCTTCCCCTTGTCCAGTGCACAGTCCTTAAAACTTCCCGGACATACTTAAATGACCAGAAGGTCTCTGAAGTCTCGCACTGAGGAATGGGAAAAAGTCGTCAGCCAAACCCGCTGCAGTAGCCGGGCGCTCTGCCCTGACACCTCCACCCTCCCCTTGACGCAAGGGTCCACCTCCCTCGCTGTAAAACCCAGGTACAAGCCTCCTGAGCCGGCTCCTCCGGGAGAGCGGGTTTGGGGAGTCGGAGGGTGAGTGGTGCCCTGTTTCCACACCCGCGTCTGCTCTGGTGCAACATGGCATCTCAGTTGCTGCAGCCCCGCAGTGTAGTGGGAGGTCAGCGTGCAACGCCCTAGCTCTGCTTTCCCAGGACGGCTGTGGGGATTAGATCCAGACTGTAGTGTGTTTGCTCTGCTTCTGTGAGGCGTGCGGTGGAATTTCGGTGGGGGTCTCACGGAGTCTGCACGTTGCTGTGGGTGGAGGGGACTTGTGGTAACCTAACTCTTCCCATCCGCGTCCGCAGTGTCCACAGTTTTCAGAGCTCAGGCCTCCCGCCTTCTCGCTTAGGTTTGTTCTTAGGTACTTGTAACTTTGGGGAAAATCCCAGGGCAAAATACCTTTGAACCGAGATCAGTCAAAGGGAGAAATAAAGTGGGAGAAACCCGTTTATTACTTACTAGCAGTCGTCCACTTCTACTCACTAGTGTCTCTCACAACCTGGCTGCAGAAGAAGGGGCCCTATTGAACTTCTCCAATCCAGATACGCCCTTGCTCACCCTTGTAATTACCTGTTGATATAGAGATGGACTACTTCTCTCCCCTTGGAAGCACCTATTCATATGGAGATGCACTAAGGCCATGCGAGATATTCTGGAAATATTGCAGTTTTACCCACAGCACTTTATTAGTTATGATGTAGTTGTAAAGGGCATTGTTTTCTTAACCTCTCTGATGGTTGGTTATTAGTGAATACAAGCAGACGACTTTTGTCCACTGGTGTCTTGCCAATGGGTTTCAGCCCTGGGCAAGTTTGCTATGGATACAATGTGACCAAAGAAATTGACAGCAAAATTCTTCAGGTAAAAGATTATACCCCACTTTATTTCCAGGTGGCAGGTCAGTCACTAAAATCCCATTCACTCAGAGCAAGGATGCATGCAGCAAACCACTCTCTGCCTCTGGGCCCCTCTGCATAGCCATCCTCTGGGCCCCTCTGTCCACACAGCTGTCCTCTGGGCCTCTCTGCCTGCACAGCTGTCCCACACAGCCATCCTCTGGGCCTCTGTCCTCTGCGCTGCCACCACTCCAGCCTCTGCTCTGCTCTCCTGCAGCCTTGCAGCAGTGACACTGTGTCACACCAACAGCACTTGGCAGAGCTCAACAGCCATGTATTGCCCACAGGTGTGCAGTGAGCTAGTCAGCCAGGGCCAGATGAAAATCCTGGCCACAGGAAGTCTCCTTTTATCTACAGTTGGTTTGGTATCTTACCAGTTTATTGAATTCATTTTTAGTTCTAACAGGTCTTTGGTGGAGTTGGGTGGGAAACTGGAATTCTAAAATCCCACTTGTTTGTACCCCAGGTCGTCCCAATGCCCAAGGACAAGTGGCTACATGTGATCCTCTGACATGCCTTCTAATGAGCCCTGGACCCCTGCAAGGTGAGTAGCATTCCCTTCGTGTGAACTGGATGGGGAGGGCTTGGCCTCTCTTAACAGGGTATTATATCTCCTCTGCTTTTCTTACGGTTGTTTTGCAAAGTAATTTACTTTCCAGCAATTTCAAACATACAGAAATCTTGCAGTGTCAGTACAGATTCTCTTTATGCTGAATTTCCTAGTGTCTCACTTCACCACAGTTGCCACTAAACACAAAATGCTGTAGAGTTTACCCCAAACGGGGACATGCTTCCAGGAAACCACCAGCTGACTCCAAATTTAGGGAAGTATTAGGGTCTCCACATGATAATTCAATGCACAGACCCACCGCAGCTGTCACCACCCGCCCCAGCTGTGTGCACACGTCTTTCTGTCCTGATGCAGTTTCCTTTTGCTGGAACTGTTCCCGAGACTTTACCTCAGTTGGGCTCTCCAGGACCTCACATAAGTGGGATCACATAATATTTGTCATTCTTTGAGGGGCACATTTCACTGAGCATAATGGCTTTGGTGTCCATGTGTGCAGCAGGTTCTAGAACTCCTTTACTCCACTGTGTAGAGACCACATTTTTTTCATCTGTCTGGACACCTGGGTCATCTCCACCTTTTGGCTGTTGTGAATCATGCAGCTGTGAACATGGGTGTGCAATTTTTAAGTCCCTGCTTTCATGTCATTTGGGTAAATGCCCTGAAATGGAATTGCTAATCATATGTTAATTCTGTGCTCGAGTTTCTTTGGACGCCCTCCACACACACAGTTTTCAAAGCAGCTTTGGACCATTTTTCTTTATTTCTGTATTTGGCAGAATAATGCAGTTTATGGGTCAACCCTGTTTTGTTCATCCGTTCACCCCGTTAAGTGCATTTGAGTTGTTTCTACCTTTTTGCTGTGGTGAGCAGTGCTGCCAAGAACTCATGGGCCAGTTTCTGTTTCAACAGCTTTTTCATTTCTTTGGTATATGTATCTAGGAGTGGGTCTTTACCCACAATTAGGTAATTGTATTATATATTATGAGGAAATGCCAAGCTGTTGTACACAAGCTGCATGTTTTATATTTCCACAAGTAAAGGTTAGGGGCTCCAATTCCTCTACATCCTTGGCAACATGTGATTTTGAATTTTCCTGAGGACGGCCACTGCTGTGTGCTTGCAGGGGGTGGTCACTGTGGTTTAATTTGCATTTCCATAGCAAGTAATGCTGTGTTCTTGTGCTTGTTGAACGTTTGTATGTCTTGCTTGGAATTTTTCATCCGCTTTAAACATTTGGGTGTTGTCTTGTTGCCTTGTACAAGTTTGTGGTGTTTTCTGGGTTACAGGCTCTTGTCAGATGTACAATGTGGAGATATTTTCTTCCATTCTGTGGCTGTTTTTCACTTTCTGGTTGGTGACTTTTGATGCAGAAAAGTTTTTAATTTGGGGGAACTATAATTTATGCTTTCTTCCGTTGCTTGTCCTTTGGTGTCAGATCTGAGAAACCATGGCTAAATCCAAGGTCATGAACGTTTATCCTCATGTTTTCTTCTAGAGTCCATACTTTTACCTATTATGTAAGCCCTTTGTTTTGAGTTAATTTTTGTATGTGACATGAGTTAAGGGTTCAGTTTCATTCCTCCATACATGGACAGTCATTTGCCCAGCACCATTTGCTGAAAAGACCATTCTTTCCCTAATTTGGTGTAGTCCACCCTTGTTAGAAAGCAATTGACTGTAGATGGTTGGGGTCACTTCTGGGCTTTCCACTCAGTTTTGTTGATCTATACATACAGTTGACCTTTGACAACATGGGGTTTTGTGTAGCTGACATCCCACAGAGTCAGAATCCATATAAAATATCTCACTCCCCCAAACTTAAGTATTATCCTAAATCTGATTGCCTATTTTGACTGAAAGTTACCAATAATATGAACAGTCAATTAACACATATTTTGTACATGATACATGTTTTGTGCTGTATTCTAACAGTAAGGTACGCTAGAGAAAAGCAAATGTTTCAAATCGTCTTAAGCCTTTAAACATTTTTTATATATATTTGTGGAAAAAAATCCCCTCAAGTGGACCTGGGCAGTTCACACCCCTGCTGTCCATGGGCCAACTGTGTATGTTTATGCCAGTGTCACAGTGTTTTATTTACTGTTACTTTGTACTAAGATAAGATATTGGGGGCTTTGAGCCTTCAGCTTGATTTTCTTTGTCAAGATTGTTTTCAAGGGCTCTTTGGGTTCCCTTGAAATTCCACGTGTCAGGATGAGCTGGTACATTAAAGCCTGTGAATTTTCAAAGAAATCACATTGACTCTGTAGGTTGCATTTGTGTCATTGCCACCCTAACAGTATTTAAGTCTTTCCACCAACATGAGTAGACTTTACATGTATTAAATCTTACTTAGTTTTTAAATTATCAATGTTTTATAATTTTCAATGCACAAAATTTGCACCTAAAGTCTATTCTTAGTATTTTATTAATGTTCACTTTATTTAATGATGGAATTTAAAAAAAGACAGGCTTCTCCTCTGAGCACAAGTCTCTTTCTATCACCCTGTGGGAGGGGCCTTCACTCTCCACCCAGAGCTGCAAACGGACAGTTAGAAACACAGCCTGTCAGACTCTCAAATAGCCATGGAAGCTGATACTTGTCTCTATAGCTAAATTGGCCTTTTATTTGGGATCTCAGTCTGTACATCTTGGGGTCACACGTTATACGTTATATTTTTTATATAACTTTACTTAGTTTCTGTTTTAAATCCTCCTTCTCCTGGGATAGTGGAAGCACAACTTCCCAACCCTCTCCCTGGGATGTGCTACCGTGAACATGGAAGTACAGTAGAACACATGTATGTTGGTCTGTGCCTCAATCCTGACACTGGGCTCCTAAAGCTTTGGGTATTTCCTGAATAAATGTGGCATCTTTTGTTCGAAGTAGGTGGTTCTGGGTGGGTTCTTCTGGGTGTCTGACAGGCAGAAAGCCCAAGCCATGATTAGAAGCTTGAGATTTTCAGTCTCACCCCTCCATTCTCCAGAGAAAGGGGAGGGGATCAAAATGGAGTTAATAATATGTCATACCAGTGTCTCAAAATACGGACTTTGGAGAGCTTCCAGGTTGGTGAACGCATCCATGTCATGTACTGGGAGGGTGATGCGTTCCAATCCCACAGGGAAGAATGAAGCCTTCTGCTGGCCGAAGGCTGATGCCTTCATAATCCCAAAGAAGCTGTTAGAAACCATTTCTCACGTGGTGTAGACCTGTAACCTCCAGTGATCAAGGCACCAGCTTCACTGGGCAAATCACTGTACAGGTTGTAGTGAGATGTAATGGATGTACCCCAATTTGCCAAAGCATTCATCTGCTGAAACACATCCTGATTTCTTTAAGTTTTTAGCCTTTATGAACAGAGCTATTGTGTAAAATTGCATGGTGGCTTTTGTTGGGGCATGGTTTTTCAAAGCAGTTGTCTAAATAGGGGCAATATAATTCTTGGATGTTAAGGTGAGACTTTTTAAAATCGTAAAATATTTTTAATGGCTCATTTTTGTTTTATGGATTTTTGTATATCTTGAGTACAAATCCTTTATCAAATATGTGTTTTGAAAATATTTTCTTTCAGTTTGTGTCTTGTCTTTTGGTTCTCTGAGCAAGGTCTTTTAGAGTAGAAATTATAATTCTATAAAGACCATGTGATTATTTTTCTTTTGTGGATAGGCCTTTTGTTTTGGGTGTTGAAAGTCTTCAAGGTTGTGTAGATTTTGCTTTTACCAACAAATTTTATAATTTTGCATAAAAATTTGCCTATGGAGAATTTTTTTAATGAGTGTCCCATTAAAAAAATTTTTTTAAATTAAGGTATTATTGATATACACTCTTATGAAGGTTTCACATGAAAAATCACTGTGGTTACTACATTCACCTGTATTATCGAGTTCCCTCTGTACCCCATTGCATTCACTGTCCATCAGTGTAGTAAGATGCCACAGAGGCACTACTTGTCTTCTCTGTTCTACACTGTCTTCCCCGTGATCCCCCACATCATGCGTGCCAATCATAATTCCCCTCAATCCCCTTCTCCCTCCCTCCTCACCTGCCCTCCCCCACCCTCCCCTTTGGTTAACTGCTAGTCCCTTCTTGGAGTCTGTGAGTCTGCTGCTGTTTCATTCCTTCAGTTTTACTTTGCTGTTACACTCCACAAATGAGGGAAATCATTTGGTATTTGGCTTTCTCCACCTTGCTTATTTCACTGAGCATAATATCTTTCAGCTCCATCCATGTTACTGCAAATGGTAGGATTTGTTTTTTTCTTACAGCTGAGTAGTATTCCATTTTTGATGGGAGCCATGCTACTCAAGCTGTGTAGCAAAGCTCAGGCTGGAGAAAGACCCCCCACAAATCAAGGGCCTTCAAGGCTGGCTCCCTCTATTACCCACCTTGATTTTGTTATTCTCCATTATACTATTGGCTTTGTGTTTGCTTGCATTGTTGCCAAGGGCTAAGCTAACCTTTGCTAAGCGGCACGGAAAGGAGGAGAACGTAAACTTCCCAGAAGCTTTTCATGATAGTGGTCCTGAAAAATAGAACATGCAGAGGCCAGATGGCAATCTTGGCATAGAATACCAAAACCTGCAGGTAGCTAGTCAAACACTGACTACCCCATCTCCACCTAGGTGGGAATGCCCCTCTTTTTTGTAATGCTAGTGAAATTAGTGATGAAGAGTTTTATAGGAAAATTAGAGAAATAGAATTATAGGGGAATACTGAATGGAATAACCCTGTTTGACACTTAATCAATCTTCTCATGTTTTCTTCCATCTGCTACTTCCATAGTTTTTCTTCTTCCTTCCTAATTACAGCCCTTTAGTAGAATTTGTGCCTCATACATGAAATTACCAAGTACCATAATTCTTCCAAGTGATAATAATACCTCAAGACAAGTGCTGGGCATAGAGCCATGGGGCATAAATCTTCAAAGAAGTGAAAAGCTAACATTTTCAAAGAACATTAATTCTCTCTCACTTACCAGCTTTATATCTCCCTGTATGGCCCCGGAAGATGGCTGGTTAGCCAGAGACGGGTAAGATTCCTCAAGGGAGGAACAACCTAAGACAGGCACAGTCACATGGGGGCCATCAGGTGAGAAAATGGGGGCCAACAGAGGTGAGGCTTAGAACCTCACCCCCCAGTTTTGAGAGAAATCATCTACACCTGTGGATGTTTTGTTTCTCTTGTCTGGCTTGGATTAATACCTGGTCTATAGGCACAAACCTGATCATCTACACTTGCCTTCTTACAGTTCTAAATCATGCTTTCTATCTTTATCTTGCATCTACCTATGATAGAATAAATATTCTGAGAAGATAAAGTGTACCCATTGCATTAAAAATATAGATGATGATACCTGCCTAGCTAACTGTGGTAGTGAGTGACCTGTATTTCACCCCGAGCTGATAGACTCCATAGTCACTGCTACATACTGCATGCTCCTGTGGTCACATGCACTACCTAGAAACTGCATAGCATAGAAACATAAAACAATAGAGTGCACATTGCCAGGAAAAGTTTTGGTCAAGGAACAGAAAACGATCACCTAACACCTGACCAACCATGAATAGATTAGAAAGAAGAGGAAAGAATAAAGCTTGCCTATACATATTAATCAACTGCCTATATCAATTAATTAACAGAAGAAAAAAAAATCATATCCTTGTGCAAAATGGTATAAATAAATCTGTCATCAGCACTTTGTCGAGAGACCACCTCCATCTGACTGTGTGTCCTGTCTCTCCATGCACTGACTTCATCTCATCCTTTTCAGCTTCACACCCCCCTGCTGGAGCTGGACTTGGGCACATTGTGTTTATGTACCACACCTTCTTTATCCATTCATCTACTGATGGACACTTAGGTCGCTTCCATATCTTGGCTATTGTAAATAGTGCTGCAACAAATATAGGGGTGCATATGTCTTTTTGAATCTGAGAAGTTATTTTCTTTGGGTAAATTCCTAAGAGTGAAATTCCCAGGTCATTTGGTATTTCTATTTTTAGTTTTCTAAGGAACATGCCTATGGGGAATTTTGAGTTACTTTTGGTGTAAGTTGTAAAGCCTGTGTCTACTTCATTTCATTCCTTTCATTCTCAAAGTGTAGAAGACACAGGAAATTTGTGCTGATTGAGGCTTGAATATCCAAAGATTTGTGGTTCATCTGTTTAGCCACAAGGGGGCACCACCTTCCCTGAGCTGTGAGCACTGTCCTTCCCCACTCACCGTGACCCACAAGCGGTGCGTCTGCTGTCTTTGTGGACCAGTGGGGCGCATGCGTGGTCATGACGCAGGCCTTTTCTCCCAGCTCTGACCAGTGCTGGAATTGCTCTGTTTCCCCTGTGGCTCCGTGACACCACGGGCCATGTCCACAGTGACAGCTCAGTTTCCTGAGGACCTGTGGTAGGGAGAGGTAAGGAGAAGCTTTCCGTGCATCGCCTGCTGAGCACTCATCTTCAGGGGTCAGGGGAGGAAGGCCTGGATGGGGAACGGGGTCTTTGCGGGTTAGGGAACGGGAAGGGACTAGCAGTTAACCAAAGGGGAGGGAACGGGTTAGGGAACGGGTTAGGGAACGGGTTAGGGAACGGGTTAGGGTTACGGTTAGGGAACGGGTTAGGATTAGGGAACTGGTTAGGGAACGGGTTAGGGAACGGGTTAGGGAACGGGTTAGGGAACGGGTTAGGGTTAGGGAACAGGTTAGGGTTAGGGAACGGGTTAGGGAACGGGTTAGGGAACGGGTTAGGGTTAGGGAACGGGTTAGGGTTAGGGAACGGGTTAGAGTTAGGGAACGGGTTAGGGAACGGGTTAGTGTTAGGGAACGGGTTAGGGAACGGCTTAGGGAACGGGTTAGGGTTAGGGAACGGGTTAGGGAACGGGTTAGGGAACGGGTTAGGGAACGGGTTAGGGTTAGGGAACGGGTTAGGGAACGGGTTAGGGTTAGGGAACGGGTTAGGGTTAGGGAACGGGTTAGGGTTAGGGTTAGGGAACGGGTTAGGGTTAGGGTTAGGGAACGGGTTAGGGAACGGGTTAGGGTTAGGGAACGGGTTAGGGTTAGGGAACGGGTTAGGGAACGGGTTAGGGAACGGGTTAGGGAACGGGTTAGGGAACGGGTTAGGGTTAGGGAACGGGTTAGGGAACGGGTTAGGGTTAGGGAACGGGTTAGGGAACGGGTTAGGGTTAGGGAACGGGTTAGGGTTAGGGAACGGGTTAGGGTTAGGGAACGGGTTAGGGTTAGGGTTAGGGAACGGGTTAGGGTTAGGGAACGGGTTAGGGTTAGGGTTAGGGTTAGGGTTAGGGAACGGGTTAGGGAACAGCTGAGTAGTATTCCATTTTTGATGGGAGCCATGCTACTCAAGCTGTGTAGCAAAGCTCAGGCTGGAGAAAGACCCCCCACAAATCAAGGGCCTTCAAGGCTGGCTCCCTCTATTACCCACCTTGATTTTGTTATTCTCCATTATACTATTGGCTTTGTGTTTGCTTGCATTGTTGCCAAGGGCTAAGCTAACCTTTGCTAAGCGGCACGGAAAGGAGGAGAACGTAAACTTCCCAGAAGCTTTTCATGATAGTGGTCCTGAAAAATAGAACATGCAGAGGCCAGATGGCAATCTTGGCATAGAATACCAAAACCTGCAGGTAGCTAGTCAAACACTGACTACCCCATCTCCACCTAGGTGGGAATGCCCCTCTTTTTTGTAATGCTAGTGAAATTAGTGATGAAGAGTTTTATAGGAAAATTAGAGAAATAGAATTATAGGGGAATACTGAATGGAATAACCCTGTTTGACACTTAATCAATCTTCTCATGTTTTCTTCCATCTGCTACTTCCATAGTTTTTCTTCTTCCTTCCTAATTACAGCCCTTTAGTAGAATTTGTGCCTCATACATGAAATTACCAAGTACCATAATTCTTCCAAGTGATAATAATACCTCAAGACAAGTGCTGGGCATAGAGCCATGGGGCATAAATCTTCAAAGAAGTGAAAAGCTAACATTTTCAAAGAACATTAATTCTCTCTCACTTACCAGCTTTATATCTCCCTGTATGGCCCCGGAAGATGGCTGGTTAGCCAGAGACGGGTAAGATTCCTCAAGGGAGGAACAACCTAAGACAGGCACAGTCACATGGGGGCCATCAGGTGAGAAAATGGGGGCCAACAGAGGTGAGGCTTAGAACCTCACCCCCCAGTTTTGAGAGAAATCATCTACACCTGTGGATGTTTTGTTTCTCTTGTCTGGCTTGGATTAATACCTGGTCTATAGGCACAAACCTGATCATCTACACTTGCCTTCTTACAGTTCTAAATCATGCTTTCTATCTTTATCTTGCATCTACCTATGATAGAATAAATATTCTGAGAAGATAAAGTGTACCCATTGCATTAAAAATATAGATGATGATACCTGCCTAGCTAACTGTGGTAGTGAGTGACCTGTATTTCACCCCGAGCTGATAGACTCCATAGTCACTGCTACATACTGCATGCTCCTGTGGTCACATGCACTACCTAGAAACTGCATAGCATAGAAACATAAAACAATAGAGTGCACATTGCCAGGAAAAGTTTTGGTCAAGGAACAGAAAACGATCACCTAACACCTGACCAACCATGAATAGATTAGAAAGAAGAGGAAAGAATAAAGCTTGCCTATACATATTAATCAACTGCCTATATCAATTAATTAACAGAAGAAAAAAAAATCATATCCTTGTGCAAAATGGTAGGGTTAGGGTTAGGGAACGGGTTAGGGTTAGGGTTAGGGAACGGGTTAGTGAACGGGTTAGGGGTTAGGGTTAGGGAACGGGTTAGGGAACGGGTTAGGGTTAGGGTTAGGGTTAGGGTTAGGGTTAGGGTTAGGGTTAGGGTTAGGGTTAGGGAACGGGTTAGGGAACGGGTTAGGGAACGGGTTAGGGTTAGGGTTAGGGAACGGGTTAGGGAACGGGTTAGGGAACGGGTTAGGGAACGGGTTAGGGTTAGGGTTAGGGAACGGGTTAGGGTTAGGGTTAGGGTTAGGGTTAGGGAACGGGTTAGGGTTAGGGTTAGGGTTAGGGTTAGGGTTAGGGTTAGGGTTAGGGAACGGGTTAGGGTTAGGGTTAGGGAACGGGTTAGGGTTAGGGTTAGGGAACGGGTTAGGGAACGGGTTAGGGAACGGGTTAGGGTTAGGGTTAGGGTTAGGGTTAGGGAACGGGTTAGGGAACGGGTTAGGGAACGGGTTAGGGAACGGGTTAGGGTTAGGGTTAGGGTTAGGGAACGGGTTAGGGTTAGGGTTAGGGAACGGGTTAGGGTTAGGGTTAGGGAACGGGTTAGGGTTAGGGAACGGGTTAGGGAACGGGTTAGGGAACGGGTTAGGGTTAGGGTTAGGGTTAGGGTTAGGGTTAGGGAATGGGTTAGGGAGCGGGTTAGGGTTAGGGAAGGGGTTAGGGTTAGGGTTAGGGAACGGGTTAGGGTTAGGGTTAGGGTTAGGGTTAGGGTTAGGGTTAGGGAACGGGTTAGGGAACGGGTTAGGGAACGGGTTAGGGAACGGGTTAGGGAACGGGTTAGGGAACGGGTTAGGGAACGGGTTAGGGAACGGGTTAGGGTTAGGGTTAGGGTTAGGGTTAGGGTTAGGGAACGGGTTAGGGTTAGGGTTAGGGTTAGGGAACGGGTTAGGGTTAGGGTTAGGGTTAGGGTTAGGGTTAGGGTTAGGGTTAGGGTTAGGGTTAGGGAACGGGTTAGGGAACGGGTTAGGGAACGGGTTAGGGAACGGGTTAGGGAACGGGTTAGGGTTAGGGTTAGGGTTAGGGTTAGGGTTAGGGTTAGGGTTAGGGTTAGGGTTAGGGTTAGGGTTAGGGAACGGGTTAGGGTTAGGGTTAGGGTTAGGGTTAGGGTTAGGGTTAGGGTTAGGGTTAGGGTTAGGGTTAGGGTTAGGGTTAGGGTTAGGGTTAGGGTTAGGGTTAGGGTTAGGGTTAGGGTTAGGGTTAGGGTTAGGGTTAGGGTTAGGGTTAGGGTTAGGGTTAGGGTTAGGGTTAGGGTTAGGGTTAGGGTTAGGGTTAGGGTTAGGGTTAGGGTTAGGGTTAGGGTTAGGGTTAGGGTTAGGGTTAGGGTTAGGGTTAGGGTTAGGGTTAGGGTTAGGGTTAGGGTTAGGGTTAGGGTTAGGGTTAGGGTTAGGGTTAGGGTTAGGGTAAGGGTTAGGGTTAGGGTTAGGGTTAGGGTTAGGGTTAGGGTTATGGTTAGGGTTAGGGTTAGGGTTAGGGTTAGGGTTAGGGTTAGGGTTAGGGTTAGGGTTAGGGTTTTAGGGTTAGGGTTAGGGTTAGGGTTAGGGTTAGGGTTAGGGTTAGGGTTAGGGTTAGGGTTAGGGTTAGGGTTAGGGTTAGGGTTAGGGTTAGGGTTAGGGTTAGGGTTAGGGTTAGGGTTAGGGTTAGGGTTAGGGTTAGGGTTAGGGTTAGGGTTAGGGTTAGGGTTAGGGTTAGGGTTAGGGTTAGGGTTAGGGTTAGGGTTAGGGTTAGGGTTAGGGTTAGGGTTAGGGTTAGGGTTAGGGTTAGGGTTAGGGTTAGGGTTAGGGTTAGGGTTAGGGTTAGGGTTAGGGTTAGGGTTAGGGTTAGGGTTAGGGTTAGGGTTAGGGTTAGGGTTAGGGTTAGGGTTAGGGTTAGGGTTAGGGTTAGGGTTAGGGTTAGGGTTAGGGTTAGGGTTAGGGTTAGGGTTAGGGTTAGGGTTAGGGTTAGGGTTAGGGTTAGGGTTAGGGTTAGGGTTAGGGTTAGGGTTAGGGTTAGGGTTAGGGTTAGGGTTAGGGTTAGGGTTAGGGTTAGGGTTAGGGTTAGGGTTAGGGTTAGGGTTAGGGTTAGGGTTAGGGTTAGGGTTAGGGTTAGGGTTAGGGTTAGGGTTAGGGTTAGGGTTAGGGTTAGGGTTAGGGTTAGGGTTAGGGTTAGGGTTAGGGTTAGGGTTAGGGTTAGGGTTAGGGTTAGGGTTAGGGTTAGGGTTAGGGTTAGGGTTAGGGTTAGGGTTAGGGTTAGGGTTAGGGTTAGGGTTAGGGTTAGGGTTAGGGTTAGGGTTAGGGTTAGGGTTAGGGTTAGGGTTAGGGTTAGGGTTAGGGTTAGGGTTAGGGTTAGGGTTAGGGTTAGGGTTAGGGTTAGGGTTAGGGTTAGGGTTAGGGTTAGGGTTAGGGTTAGGGTTAGGGTTAGGGTTAGGGTTAGGGTTAGGGTTAGGGTTAGGGTTAGGGTTAGGGTTAGGGTTAGGGTTAGGGTTAGGGTTAGGGTTAGGGTTAGGGTTAGGGTTAGGGTTAGGGTTAGGGTTAGGGTTAGGGTTAGGGTTAGGGTTAGGGTTAGGGTTAGGGTTAGGGTTAGGGTTAGGGTTAGGGTTAGGGTTAGGGTTAGGGTTAGGGTTAGGGTTAGGGTTAGGGTTAGGGTTAGGGTTAGGGTTAGGGTTAGGGTTAGGGTTAGGGTTAGGGTTAGGGTTAGGGTTAGGGTTAGGGTTAGGGTTAGGGTTAGGGTTAGGGTTAGGGTTAGGGTTAGGGTTAGGGTTAGGGTTAGGGTTAGGGTTAGGGTTAGGGTTAGGGTTAGGGTTAGGGTTAGGGTTAGGGTTAGGGTTAGGGTTAGGGTTAGGGTTAGGGTTAGGGTTAGGGTTAGGGTTAGGGTTAGGGTTAGGGTTAGGGTTAGGGTTAGGGTTAGGGTTAGGGTTAGGGTTAGGGTTAGGGTTAGGGTTAGGGTTAGGGTTAGGGTTAGGGTTAGGGTTAGGGTTAGGGTTAGGGTTAGGGTTAGGGTTAGGGTTAGGGTTAGGGTTAGGGTTAGGGTTAGGGTTAGGGTTAGGGTTAGGGTTAGGGTTAGGGTTAGGGTTAGGGTTAGGGTTAGGGTTAGGGTTAGGGTTAGGGTTAGGGTTAGGGTTAGGGTTAGGGTTAGGGTTAGGGTTAGGGTTAGGGTTAGGGTTAGGGTTAGGGTTAGGGTTAGGGTTAGGGTTAGGGTTAGGGTTAGGGTTAGGGTTAGGGTTAGGGTTAGGGTTAGGGTTAGCGTTAGGGTTAGGGTTAGGGTTAGGGTTAGGGTTAGGGTTAGGGTTAGGGTTAGCGTTAGGGTTAGGGTTAGGGTTAGGGTTAGGGTTAGGGTTAGGGTTAGGGTTAGGGTTAGGGTTAGGGTTAGGGTTAGGGTTAGGGGTAGGGTTAGGGTTAGGGTTAGGGTTAGGGTTAGGGTTAGGGTTAGGGTTAGGGTTAGGGTTAGGGTTAGGGTTAGGGTTAGGGTTAGGGTTAGGGTTAGGGTTAGGGTTAGGGTTAGGGTTAGGGTTAGGGTTAGGGTTAGGGTTAGGGTTAGGGTTAGGGTTAGGGTTAGGGTTAGGGTTAGGGTTAGGGTTAGGGTTAGGGTTAGGGTTAGGGTTAGGGTTAGGGTTAGGGTTAGGGTTAGGGTTAGGGTTAGGGTTAGGGTTAGGGTTAGGGTTAGGGTTAGGGTTAGGGTTAGGGTTAGGGTTAGGGTTAGGGTTAGGGTTAGGGTTAGGGTTAGGGTTAGGGTTAGGGTTAGGGTTAGGGTTAGGGTTAGGGTTAGGGTTAGGGTTAGGGTTAGGGTTAGGGTTAGGGTTAGGGTTAGGGTTAGGGTTAGGGTTAGGGTTAGGGTTAGGGTTAGGGTTAGGGTTAGGGTTAGGGTTAGGGTTAGGGTTAGGGTTAGGGTTAGGGTTAGGGTTAGGGTTAGGGTTAGGGTTAGGGTTAGGGTTAGGGTTAGGGTTAGGGTTAGGGTTAGGGTTAGGGTTAGGGTTAGGGTTAGGGTTAGGGTTAGGGTTAGGGTTAGGGTTAGGGTTAGGGTTAGGGTTAGGGTTAGGGTTAGGGTTAGGGTTAGGGTTAGGGTTAGGGTTAGGGTTAGGGTTAGGGTTAGGGTTAGGGTTAGGGTTAGGGTTAGGGTTAGGGTTAGGGTTAGGGTTAGGGTTAGGGTTAGGGTTAGGGTTAGGGTTAGGGTTAGGGTTAGGGTTAGGGTTAGGGTTAGGGTTAGGGTTAGGGTTAGGGTTAGGGTTAGGGTTAGGGTTAGGGTTAGGGTTAGGGTTAGGGTTAGGGTTAGGGTTAGGGTTAGGGTTAGGGTTAGGGTTAGGGTTAGGGTTAGGGTTAGGGTTAGGGTTAGGGTTAGGGTTAGGGTTAGGGTTAGGGTTAGGGTTAGGGTTAGGGTTAGGGTTAGGGTTAGGGTTAGGGTTAGGGTTAGGGTTAGGGTTAGGGTTAGGGTTAGGGTTAGGGTTAGGGTTAGGGTTAGGGTTAGGGTTAGGGTTAGGGTTAGGGTTAGGGTTAGGGTTAGGGTTAGGGTTAGGGTTAGGGTTAGGGTTAGGGTTAGGGTTAGGGTTAGGGTTAGGGTTAGGGTTAGGGTTAGGGTTAGGGTTAGGGTTAGGGTTAGGGTTAGGGTTAGGGTTAGGGTTAGGGTTAGGGTTAGGGTTAGGGTTAGGGTTAGGGTTAGGGTTAGGGTTAGGGTTAGGGTTAGGGTTAGGGTTAGGGTTAGGGTTAGGGTTAGGGTTAGGGTTAGGGTTAGGGTTAGGGTTAGGGTTAGGGTTAGGGTTAGGGTTAGGGTTAGGGTTAGGGTTAGGGTTAGGGTTAGGGTTAGGGTTAGGGTTAGGGTTAGGGTTAGGGTTAGGGTTAGGGTTAGGGTTAGGGTTAGGGTTAGGGTTAGGGTTAGGGTTAGGGTTAGGGTTAGGGTTAGGGTTAGGGTTAGGGTTAGGGTTAGGGTTAGGGTTAGGGTTAGGGTTAGGGTTAGGCTTAGGGTTAGGGTTAGGGTTAGGGTTAGGGTTAGGGTTAGGGTTAGGGTTAGGGTTAGGGTTAGGGTTAGGGTTAGGGTTAGGGTTAGGGTTAGGGTTAGGGTTAGGGTTAGGGTTAGGGTTAGGGTTAGGGTTAGGGTTAGGGTTAGGGTTAGGGTTAGGGTTAGGGTTAGGGTTAGGGTTAGGGTTAGGGTTAGGGTTAGGGTTAGGGTTAGGGTTAGGGTTAGGGTTAGGGTTAGGGTTAGGGTTAGGGTTAGGGTTAGGGTTAGGGTTAGGGTTAGGGTTAGGGTTAGGGTTAGGGTTAGGGTTAGGGTTAGGGTTAGGGTTAGGGTTAGGGTTAGGGTTAGGGTTAGGGTTAGGGTTAGGGTTAGGGTTAGGGTTAGGGTTAGGGTTAGGGTTAGGGTTAGGGTTAGGGTTAGGGTTAGGGTTAGGGTTAGGGTTAGGGTTAGGGTTAGGGTTAGGGTTAGGGTTAGGGTTAGGGTTAGGGTTAGGGTTAGGGTTAGGGTTAGGGTTAGGGTTAGGGTTAGGGTTAGGGTTAGGGTTAGGGTTAGGGTTAGGGTTAGGGTTAGGGTTAGGGTTAGGGTTAGGGTTAGGGTTAGGGTTAGGGTTAGGGTTAGGGTTAGGGTTAGGGTTAGGGTTAGGGTTAGGGTTAGGGTTAGGGTTAGGGTTAGGGTTAGGGTTAGGGTTAGGGTTAGGGTTAGGGTTAGGGTTAGGGTTAGGGTTAGGGTTAGGGTTAGGGTTAGGGTTAGGGTTAGGGTTAGGGTTAGGGTTAGGGTTAGGGTTAGGGTTAGGGTTAGGGTTAGGGTTAGGGTTAGGGTTAGGGTTAGGGTTAGGGTTAGGGTTAGGGTTAGGGTTAGGGTTAGGGTTAGGGTTAGGGTTAGGGTTAGGGTTAGGGTTAGGGTTAGGGTTAGGGTTAGGGTTAGGGTTAGGGTTAGGGTTAGGGTTAGGGTTAGGGTTAGGGTTAGGGTTAGGGTTAGGGTTAGGGTTAGGGTTAGGGTTAGGGTTAGGGTTAGGGTTAGGGTTAGGGTTAGGGTTAGGGTTAGGGTTAGGGTTAGGGTTAGGGTTAGGGTTAGGGTTAGGGTTAGGGTTAGGGTTAGGGTTAGGGTTAGGGTTAGGGTTAGGGTTAGGGTTAGGGTTAGGGTTAGGGTTAGGGTTAGGGTTAGGGTTAGGGTTAGGGTTAGGGTTAGGGTTAGGGTTAGGGTTAGGGTTAGGGTTAGGGTTAGGGTTAGGGTTAGGGTTAGGGTTAGGGTTAGGGTTAGGGTTAGGGTTAGGGTTAGGGTTAGGGTTAGGGTTAGGGTTAGGGTTAGGGTTAGGGTTAGGGTTAGGGTTAGGGTTAGGGTTAGGGTTAGGGTTAGGGTTAGGGTTAGGGTTAGGGTTAGGGTTAGGGTTAGGGTTAGGGTTAGGGTTAGGGTTAGGGTTAGGGTTAGGGTTAGGGTTAGGGTTAGGGTTAGGGTTAGGGTTAGGGTTAGGGTTAGGGTTAGGGTTAGGGTTAGGGTTAGGGTTAGGGTTAGGGTTAGGGTTAGGGTTAGGGTTAGGGTTAGGGTTAGGGTTAGGGTTAGGGTTAGGGTTAGGGTTAGGGTTAGGGTTAGGGTTAGGGTTAGGGTTAGGGTTAGGGTTAGGGTTAGGGTTAGGGTTAGGGTTAGGGTTAGGGTTAGGGTTAGGGTTAGGGTTAGGGTTAGGGTTAGGGTTAGGGTTAGGGTTAGGGTTAGGGTTAGGGTTAGGGTTAGGGTTAGGGTTAGGGTTAGGGTTAGGGTTAGGGTTAGGGTTAGGGTTAGGGTTAGGGTTAGGGTTAGGGTTAGGGTTAGGGTTAGGGTTAGGGTTAGGGTTAGGGTTAGGGTTAGGGTTAGGGTTAGGGTTAGGGTTAGGGTTAGGGTTAGGGTTAGGGTTAGGGTTAGGGTTAGGGTTAGGGTTAGGGTTAGGGTTAGGGTTAGGGTTAGGGTTAGGGTTAGGGTTAGGGTTAGGGTTAGGGTTAGGGTTAGGGTTAGGGTTAGGGTTAGGGTTAGGGTTAGGGTTAGGGTTAGGGTTAGGGTTAGGGTTAGGGTTAGGGTTAGGGTTAGGGTTAGGGTTAGGGTTAGGGTTAGGGTTAGGGTTAGGGTTAGGGTTAGGGTTAGGGTTAGGGTTAGGGTTAGGGTTAGGGTTAGGGTTAGGGTTAGGGTTAGGGTTAGGGTTAGGGTTAGGGTTAGGGTTAGGGTTAGGGTTAGGGTTAGGGTTAGGGTTAGGGTTAGGGTTAGGGTTAGGGTTAGGGTTAGGGTTAGGGTTAGGGTTAGGGTTAGGGTTAGGGTTAGGGTTAGGGTTAGGGTTAGGGTTAGGGTTAGGGTTAGGGTTAGGGTTAGGGTTAGGGTTAGGGTTAGGGTTAGGGTTAGGGTTAGGGTTAGGGTTAGGGTTAGGGTTAGGGTTAGGGTTAGGGTTAGGGTTAGGGTTAGGGTTAGGGTTAGGGTTAGGGTTAGGGTTAGGGTTAGGGTTAGGGTTAGGGTTAGGGTTAGGGTTAGGGTTAGGGTTAGGGTTAGGGTTAGGGTTAGGGTTAGGGTTAGGGTTAGGGTTAGGGTTAGGGTTAGGGTTAGGGTTAGGGTTAGGGTTAGGGTTAGGGTTAGGGTTAGGGTTAGGGTTAGGGTTAGGGTTAGGGTTAGGGTTAGGGTTAGGGTTAGGGTTAGGGTTAGGGTTAGGGTTAGGGTTAGGGTTAGGGTTAGGGTTAGGGTTAGGGTTAGGGTTAGGGTTAGGGTTAGGGTTAGGGTTAGGGTTAGGGTTAGGGTTAGGGTTAGGGTTAGGGTTAGGGTTAGGGTTAGGGTTAGGGTTAGGGTTAGGGTTAGGGTTAGGGTTAGGGTTAGGGTTAGGGTTAGGGTTAGGGTTAGGGTTAGGGTTAGGGTTAGGGTTAGGGTTAGGGTTAGGGTTAGGGTTAGGGTTAGGGTTAGGGTTAGGGTTAGGGTTAGGGTTAGGGTTAGGGTTAGGGTTAGGGTTAGGGTTAGGGTTAGGGTTAGGGTTAGGGTTAGGGTTAGGGTTAGGGTTAGGGTTAGGGTTAGGGTTAGGGTTAGGGTTAGGGTTAGGGTTAGGGTTAGGGTTAGGGTTAGGGTTAGGGTTAGGGTTAGGGTTAGGGTTAGGGTTAGGGTTAGGGTTAGGGTTAGGGTTAGGGTTAGGGTTAGGGTTAGGGTTAGGGTTAGGGTTAGGGTTAGGGTTAGGGTTAGGGTTAGGGTTAGGGTTAGGGTTAGGGTTAGGGTTAGGGTTAGGGTTAGGGTTAGGGTTAGGGTTAGGGTTAGGGTTAGGGTTAGGGTTAGGGTTAGGGTTAGGGTTAGGGTTAGGGTTAGGGTTAGGGTTAGGGTTAGGGTTAGGGTTAGGGTTAGGGTTAGGGTTAGGGTTAGGGTTAGGGTTAGGGTTAGGGTTAGGGTTAGGGTTAGGGTTAGGGTTAGGGTTAGGGTTAGGGTTAGGGTTAGGGTTAGGGTTAGGGTTAGGGTTAGGGTTAGGGTTAGGGTTAGGGTTAGGGTTAGGGTTAGGGTTAGGGTTAGGGTTAGGGTTAGGGTTAGGGTTAGGGTTAGGGTTAGGGTTAGGGTTAGGGTTAGGGTTAGGGTTAGGGTTAGGGTTAGGGTTAGGGTTAGGGTTAGGGTTAGGGTTAGGGTTAGGGTTAGGGTTAGGGTTAGGGTTAGGGTTAGGGTTAGGGTTAGGGTTAGGGTTAGGGTTAGGGTTAGGGTTAGGGTTAGGGTTAGGGTTAGGGTTAGGGTTAGGGTTAGGCTTAGGGTTAGGGTTAGGGTTAGGGTTAGGGTTAGGGTTAGGGTTAGGGTTAGGGTTAGGGTTAGGATTAGGGTTAGGGTTAGGGTTAGGGTTAGGGTTAGGGTTAGGGTTAGGGTTAGCGTTAGGGTTAGGGTTAGGGTTAGGGTTAGGGTTAGGGTTAGGGTTAGGGTTAGGGTTAGGGTTAGGGTTAGGGTTAGGGTTAGGGTTAGGGTTAGGGTTAGGGTTAGGGTTAGGGTTAGGGTTAGGGTTAGGGTTAGGGTTAGGGTTAGGGTTAGGGTTAGGGTTAGGGTTAGGGTTAGGGTTAAGGTTAGGGTTAGGGTTAGGGTTAGGGTTAGGGTTAAGGTTAGGGTTAGGGTTAGGGTTAGGGTTAGGGTTAGGGTTAGGGTTAGGGTTAGGGTTAGGGTTAGGGTTAGGGTTAGGGTTAGGGTTAGGGTTAGGGTTAGGGTTAGGGTTAGGGTTAGGGTTAGGGTTAGGGTTAGGGTTAGGGTTAGGGTTAGGGTTAGGGTTAGGGTTAGGGTTAGGGTTAGGGTTAGGGTTAGGGTTAGGGTTAGGGTTAGGGTTAGGGTTAGGGTTAGGGTTAGGGTTAGGGTTAGGGTTAGGGTTAGGGTTAGGGTTAGGGTTAGGGTTAGGGTTAGGGTTAGGGTTAGGGTTAGGGTTAGGGTTAGGGTTAGGGTTAGGGTTAGGGTTAGGGTTAGGGTTAGGGTTAGGGTTAGGGTTAGGGTTAGGGTTAGGGTTAGGGTTAGGGTTAGGGTTAGGGTTAGGGTTAGGGTTAGGGTTAGGGTTAGGGTTAGGGTTAGGGTTAGGGTTAGGGTTAGGGTTAGGGTTAGGGTTAGGGTTAGGGTTAGGGTTAGGGTTAGGGTTAGGGTTAGGGTTAGGGTTAGGGTTAGGGTTAGGGTTAGGGTTAGGGTTAGGGTTAGGGTTAGGGTTAGGGTTAGGGTTAGGGTTAGGGTTAGGGTTAGGGTTAGGGTTAGGGTTAGGGTTAGGGTTAGGGTTAGGGTTAGGGTTAGGGTTAGGGTTAGGGTTAGGGTTAGGGTTAGGGTTAGGGTTAGGGTTAGGGTTAGGGTTAGGGTTAGGGTTAGGGTTAGGGTTAGGGTTAGGGTTAGGGTTAGGGTTAGGGTTAGGGTTAGGGTTAGGGTTAGGGTTAGGGTTAGGGTTAGGGTTAGGGTTAGGGTTAGGGTTAGGGTTAGGGTTAGGGTTAGGGTTAGGGTTAGGGTTAGGGTTAGGGTTAGGGTTAGGGTTAGGGTTAGGGTTAGGGTTAGGGTTAGGGTTAGGGTTAGGGTTAGGGTTAGGGTTAGGGTTAGGGTTAGGGTTAGGGTTAGGGTTAGGGTTAGGGTTAGGGTTAGGGTTAGGGTTAGGGTTAGGGTTAGGGTTAGGGTTAGGGTTAGGGTTAGGGTTAGGGTTAGGGTTAGGGTTAGGGTTAGGGTTAGGGTTAGGGTTAGGGTTAGGGTTAGGGTTAGGGTTAGGGTTAGGGTTAGGGTTAGGGTTAGGGTTAGGGTTAGGGTTAGGGTTAGGGTTAGGGTTAGGGTTAGGGTTAGGGTTAGGGTTAGGGTTAGGGTTAGGGTTAGGGTTAGGGTTAGGGTTAGGGTTAGGGTTAGGGTTAGGGTTAGGGTTAGGGTTAGGGTTAGGGTTAGGGTTAGGGTTAGGGTTAGGGTTAGGGTTAGGGTTAGGGTTAGGGTTAGGGTTAGGGTTAGGGTTAGGGTTAGGGTTAGGGTTAGGGTTAGGGTTAGGGTTAGGGTTAGGGTTAGGGTTAGGGTTAGGGTTAGGGTTAGGGTTAGGGTTAGGGTTAGGGTTAGGGTTAGGGTTAGGGTTAGGGTTAGGGTTAGGGTTAGGGTTAGGGTTAGGGTTAGGGTTAGGGTTAGGGTTAGGGTTAGGGTTAGGGTTAGGGTTAGGGTTAGGGTTAGGGTTAGGGTTAGGGTTAGGGTTAGGGTTAGGGTTAGGGTTAGGGTTAGGGTTAGGGTTAGGGTTAGGGTTAGGGTTAGGGTTAGGGTTAGGGTTAGGGTTAGGGTTAGGGTTAGGGTTAGGGTTAGGGTTAGGGTTAGGGTTAGGGTTAGGGTTAGGGTTAGGGTTAGGGTTAGGGTTAGGGTTAGGGTTAGGGTTAGGGTTAGGGTTAGGGTTAGGGTTAGGGTTAGGGTTAGGGTTAGGGTTAGGGTTAGGGTTAGGGTTAGGGTTAGGGTTAGGGTTAGGGTTAGGGTTAGGGTTAGGGTTAGGGTTAGGGTTAGGGTTAGGGTTAGGGTTAGGGTTAGGGTTAGGGTTAGGGTTAGGGTTAGGGTTAGGGTTAGGGTTAGGGTTAGGGTTAGGGTTAGGGTTAGGGTTAGGGTTAGGGTTAGGGTTAGGGTTAGGGTTAGGGTTAGGGTTAGGGTTAGGGTTAGGGTTAGGGTTAGGGTTAGGGTTAGGGTTAGGGTTAGGGTTAGGGTTAGGGTTAGGGTTAGGGTTAGGGTTAGGGTTAGGGTTAGGGTTAGGGTTAGGGTTAGGGTTAGGGTTAGGGTTAGGGTTAGGGTTAGGGTTAGGGTTAGGGTTAGGGTTAGGGTTAGGGTTAGGGTTAGGGTTAGGGTTAGGGTTAGGGTTAGGGTTAGGGTTAGGGTTAGGGTTAGGGTTAGGGTTAGGGTTAGGGTTAGGGTTAGGGTTAGGGTTAGGGTTAGGGTTAGGGTTAGGGTTAGGGTTAGGGTTAGGGTTAGGGTTAGGGTTAGGGTTAGGGTTAGGGTTAGGGTTAGGGTTAGGGTTAGGGTTAGGGTTAGGGTTAGGGTTAGGGTTAGGGTTAGGGTTAGGGTTAGGGTTAGGGTTAGGGTTAGGGTTAGGGTTAGGGTTAGGGTTAGGGTTAGGGTTAGGGTTAGGGTTAGGGTTAGGGTTAGGGTTAGGGTTAGGGTTAGGGTTAGGGTTAGGGTTAGGGTTAGGGTTAGGGTTAGGGTTAGGGTTAGGGTTAGGGTTAGGGTTAGGGTTAGGGTTAGGGTTAGGGTTAGGGTTAGGGTTAGGGTTAGGGTTAGGGTTAGGGTTAGGGTTAGGGTTAGGGTTAGGGTTAGGGTTAGGGTTAGGGTTAGGGTTAGGGTTAGGGTTAGGGTTAGGGTTAGGGTTAGGGTTAGGGTTAGGGTTAGGGTTAGGGTTAGGGTTAGGGTTAGGGTTAGGGTTAGGGTTAGGGTTAGGGTTAGGGTTAGGGTTAGGGTTAGGGTTAGGGTTAGGGTTAGGGTTAGGGTTAGGGTTAGGGTTAGGGTTAGGGTTAGGGTTAGGGTTAGGGTTAGGGTTAGGGTTAGGGTTAGGGTTAGGGTTAGGGTTAGGGTTAGGGTTAGGGTTAGGGTTAGGGTTAGGGTTAGGGTTAGGGTTAGGGTTAGGGTTAGGGTTAGGGTTAGGGTTAGGGTTAGGGTTAGGGTTAGGGTTAGGGTTAGGGTTAGGGTTAGGGTTAGGGTTAGGGTTAGGGTTAGGGTTAGGGTTAGGGTTAGGGTTAGGGTTAGGGTTAGGGTTAGGGTTAGGGTTAGGGTTAGGGTTAGGGTTAGGGTTAGGGTTAGGGTTAGGGTTAAGTTTAGGGTTAGGGTTAGGGTTAGGGTTAGGGTTAGGGTTAGGGTTAGGGTTAGGGTTAGGGTTAGGGTTAGGGTTAGGGTTAGGGTTAGGGTTAGGGTTAGGGTTAGGGTTAGGGTTAGGGTTAGGGTTAGGGTTAGGGTTAGGGTTAGGGTTAGGGTTAGGGTTAGGGTTAGGGTTAGGGTTAGGGTTAGGGTTAGGGTTAGGGTTAGGGTTAGGGTTAGGGTTAGGGTTAGGGTTAGGGTTAGGGTTAGGGTTAGGGTTAGGGTTAGGGTTAGGGTTAGGGTTAGGGTTAGGGTTAGGGTTAGGGTTAGGGTTAGGGTTAGGGTTAGGGTTAGGGTTAGGGTTAGGGTTAGGGTTAGGGTTAGGGTTAGGGTTAGGGTTAGGGTTAGGGTTAGGGTTAGGGTTAGGGTTAGGGTTAGGGTTAGGGTTAGGGTTAGGGTTAGGGTTAG